>NW_026643099.1:6093161-7386323 GCF_028827825.1 Penicillium malachiteum
ACTATAGTTGGCACGGTATTACCGTTGAGATCCATTTCAGGAACATGGCTTCGCTTGCGATAAGCAGAGCCCAGAGAGCTAGAGTCCAGGGTGCGGCGAGTCTGCTCGGCAAATTCTTCGCTAGCATCTCCTGTATCGTCCATCTGCTCACGAAGCTCGCGCAGACGATCGGACGGGCCATGCTGACCCCAAACCTTCCCTTCCAGCTTGAATTGGGTTTTGGTTCTCTCCAGCTGGCGCTCAAGTCGTTCCATGAGACGTTCCCGGTCCATGATGCCAGGCATCTGCGCTATCTGTGATGGATCAGCTTCACCAGCCTGAGCAATCTTGCGAGCATTCGAAGCAGCAATATCCTGAGCATCCCGAAGCATGAGATATAGTTCTCGGGTCTCAAGTTCATTTCGCTGCAACTCCTGAGCACGCAATCGCTGAACCTCTCCGACTTCAGCCTTCATGGATTCATTTTGGCGTGTTTGGAGCTCAATAATGCCGGCTTGCTCTTCAATCTGCTTCTGCAGCTTCTTGACCAATCCATCAGCACCAAGCTCAACTTGAGCTTTCATCTCATCGCGCTCAGCAATGGCCGCCTCGGCGATTTGGCGAGCCTCGAGGGACTCATCATACACTCGTCTTGCTTCAGCATCTGTATGGAGTCGGTCCAAAAGGCTTTGTACGGTGAAATTCAAACCTTGTCGTAGATCAAGGTCCGGAAGCCTCCGATCCATGGCAACATAGCTCATCATAGCATCTACAAGCTGGAACATGCGCAATCCCTCCTCGCCAGAGTTCTCGCGGATTAACAGCATATGCTGCATCGCAGACAAGAAGTAGTCATGGGTTCGAGTACCATTGATCTTGGTTGCGATTGCATCTGCAATTTGGAGAGGATCACTCATGTCCTTAACTTCGCCTTCAACGCTATCCTTCGTGCTACTGCCCTCCCGCTGCAGTAAGTCCTCATAGTCGATAGCCTCATTCTCCCGGAAACGCTCAATCTGCTTGTCAATTGCCTCATATTGGAACCCTTCCATCTTCGTCAGAAGACGTTTAACACCACATGAGATGAATTGGGCTCGAATATGGCATCTCAACTGCAGATCGGTCTCGGCGCCATCTACCAGCATGTTGATGAGCATCATGGTGGACACAGCATACTCCATCAGAAGATTCTCCATGCCAATTCCACCACTGCGGTATTCTTCGCTAGCACCAACCAAGCTGCCCATCTTGCCACGGCCATCGATAGTGACTTCCACGATTCGCATCCAGGCATCGAAACGACCTGTTTCGTTGTGATCATGTTTAACCTTATCCATGGCCTGGAGGACCTTTTGATGACCCTCTCCATCGGCCCAGTGGGATAGGAAAGTAAGAACTTCGCTGACAAGCTTTCGAGTATTGAGGCGGGGAGATGATAAGGAGCTGACAAGCGCAACAAGAACACCCTGGTGTTCGAGAGCATCGTCTGCACCATATTTGTTGTTCATGAGACCCTTCAAACATTTGGCGATATCATATTCCTTGTCGAGATCCTTGTCGCCAGTGGGGGGAGCGGGGACAGGGCCAGATGCTTTCCGTCGATTAATCTTTTGTAGCACATTTGTCAAGGCGACTTGACCTTGGGCTTCAACAAAAGCTTTAACCCAGCTGTCCAGTCGTTAGTATAGAAAATGAAAAGGGAGGGGTAGATTTAATCCTACCTGATCGGCTGTGTTCGCAAACTGACGCTCAAACTTGCGAGTTGTTTGGAAGTAATTGTATCATCCATCACCTTCTTCACATACCACTCCGGACTCCCTTCTTCATCTGCGCGCTCCAACAGACCCGATAATCCATCATGACCGTGAGTTTGACGAGCATTCTGCCGCCTCTTCTGCTCTCCTTGTAATTCCGTCAGTCGATCTTGGTGCACCAATGTCCACTTTTTCGAAGCTGGATACGACATCATCTGTCGCTTGGCCTGCTCGGGGAGATTTTGCCAACCACGCTTATGCATCAACTCCAGAAACAGTTGGTCCACAACGCGGTCATCTCTTGGTCGAGTAAGATATTGATCAGCTGGGCGGGGTACGGCTGCGGGAACAGGTTGCGAGGCTTGCCAGGCGGATTGCGCATTTGATAAACGACCAGCGCTTCCGCTAGGTACCATCATACTGCGGTCGTTCGAATATGATGAAGTCGTAGGTGTACGGCCGGAGCTATCAGAGGCAGAGAAATAGTTGGATCCGCGAGTATTCGACGAATGGGATGAGTATAAGCTGGCTTGGTCGAGAGAAGTGCGAGAATTGGAGGAAGAATCAATAGAGGAGTTATGGCTCAGTCCGGCGTTGGCAGCAGAACTACTTCCTGGACGTCCCCACTGCTGGTATCTGGCACCACGGTCGCCGGACGAACTACTCGTCATGGTCATATTCGTAGCATGCGGGGGTGGACGAGGACCGGAGGGATGCGCCGAAGAGCCGTTGGGTGCGGAGGTCGAGGCCCATACAGGATATTGATGGTAGTCGCCGCCGGCCTTGCCAATATTGTTGGGGGAGGGTTCATGGCGTGATTCGGGTCGAGACATGGTATCAACGGGAATGGATATTCTGGTATCAGAAGAGAGACTTTCGAACGGGAGAGAAGTGATGACACCAGCCGTGGGCGCAATACTGCCGGGGTCAAGATCATGCGTCAAGTCGAAGGACTGGACCGAAGAGCGTTTCGAATGGCGGGATGAACGCGAACCCGCGGCGCTTCCTGGCGGGGCCAGACTGTCGTAGGAACCCGCGTATCCATCATGGCGATCATCCGTTGGCTTGTCTTTGTACAGTTTCCTCCCAAAAAAGGACTTTCCAGCCGAGGTTTGCCTGGACTTGTCGGCATTCGCGGGCATGTTTGTGAAAGTGTGAAGTGGCAGAGCGCAGCATCAAGGGCGCCCCTCCAACACTGTTTAGAGATTCGCTTTGTTGCCTTGATCAGATCGAAGATCGTTGGTTTTTATGAGGGCGGATCGCCTAGGATCTAGTACAAAGCGAGAACATGTACTGCGACGACCGGTGGTTTCTGTACTTTTTTTTTTCTAAGACCCTCTCTTCCGTGTTTGTTAGTATATCCCGTATGTCTTGATTGTTATGACGATCCGCAGCGGGATAGGGGATATTGTTTTGCTTGACACCTAAATATCACAGCTTGGAGAGGGTTTAGGATCTCTCACCATATGAATCAAAGGGGGAGAGGGGAAAGCCGAAGAGATATGCAGCGAGTCCAGGGTCGATCAAAGCACGGGCTTTACTATCGCTTCAATTTAGGGGAGTATTATTCTTAGTTAGGGGCATGTCACACGCGCTTAGTCATCGCCTTACTGGTCTGGAGCACGTGATATCAGGTGATGCTAGAATACGGAGTATACGAAGTACATCTTTGATCTCTTTGAGTAAATGATATTTTAAATTATTCATCTCTTTCTATTAGATTTCTATTAATCCCATCTTTATTCTCTCAATGGTCTCGAAAATGGTGGTTGAATTAAAGAATCCTTTGTATCGTGGGGTTTCTGCATTAGGATGATCTACTCGGCCCCTTTATACAAAACCACCCAACATCTCCGCTCTTATCCCCGGAGCACACGAACTGCCTAATATATATAATTCATCACAACCTCGGGAGTTGAAAAGCCCCCAAATTTTAAAGCTCCTAGGAGCGCGAACTACCACAATGGGATCCTCCTCTCATATTGCGAAGGTTAGTTACCCCCGGCACATTGCCATTTCTTCCATCTATGGTGGGATGGCAGTGTCGTCGTCAGCTCCATTCCCAGATTCAGGCCACCACAGACCACAAATCAATAACTGACCATACCCCTTTTATATAGACGATCTTCATACCCGCATCTATTGCATTATCGATTTATCTCCTATTCTCTTTCCTGATCATCCCATTCTTCCGCCGGTATCATCAACGCTACTCTCAATACCTCCCGCTACATACCATCTCCGCGCACACGCGCTCGCTTCGAGATCGCATTGCTGATACCGTGATGCGTCTGTGTCTTCCATCCTCATGGCGACGAGATGAACACATCGATGATCACGCAAATATCGACATTGACGATGATGAGGGAGAGCTCATGCTTGGGATGAATATGAGTGCGGCGCGACGGGAGGCCTTGGACAGGAGGCGGAGCAATGCTGCGGATGCTCAAAGTCGACTGAGCCGGGATTTGGAGGAAGGATTCATGGATGATAGTGATGAGGAGGATGAAGGCCACGGCGGTGCGAGGAATCGACATTAGCTGTTGAGTTCGGAAATCAGACCCGTCGGTTTCGGGCGTACAGTCATGGGTGGCGTTCTCTTTCGTTTAGTTGAGCGGTTCGGGCATTTGACACTCAATAGAGATGCGATCTCGGAATTATTGTACTTCTCCTGTTCCCTGATTGAACATGCTACCTAGATGGTCTAGTTTGTAGATGAGGTACTGGACGTTGACTGAAAAGGGATGGAAAGCATTCCTAGGCGGTACAACAAGCCATGTCTTCCATACTGTAAGGAATAAGTCTAGACTCCCACTATCGACATTTCATAACCCTGAAAATATTTAGCTTGTCAAGGGTTCCACTCGGCCTCCATACCTGTCTGTTCTAATTGTCAATCTGGCGAGATCGACACTTCAATTGTTACGGCGCCCCACCCGATGGTGATCAATGGGGTCATGAAGGATACAAATCAAGGTTTATGAAGTTCAGGGGGATAAAAATAGTTAAAAAGATATCATTTCATTGGTATCGTAAATATACGGTTTCAGCATGCTTCGACTGCTGAATGCTAAAGAAATATAAACAATTGAAAAGAAAAGAAACAATTCATGTCAAATCAGCGACTTCCTTTTGTTCCCATGCAAGCTCAAATGAGACTTTTACTTGCGCTGACCGTAGGCCTTGGTAGCGTAGTCACCCTTGTGGACAATCAGGTCCTCGGGGCGGTAGTCCTCACGACCGGAGAAGTAGCTGTCCAGAATGGCCTTGGTACCGTTGGCGTAACGGATCTGGGCATCGATGGAGGTACCGGACATGTGGGGAACCATGGCGTTACCACCACCCCAGGGGTGCTCGGCGGTGCGCAGAGGGTGGTCCTTGGGGGCAGGCTGGGGGAACCAGACATCACCACCGTAACCACGGAGGTGACCAGACTTGAGGGCCTCAGCGACATCCTCCTTAACAACGATAGCACCACGGGCGGTGTTAACGAGCCAAGCACCAGGCTTCATCTTGGAGATCAACTCCTTGTTGAAAAGACCGCGGGTCTTCTCGTGCAGGGGGCAGTTAATGGTGACAACATCACACTGAGCGAGCATCTCCTCGAGGTCCTCGACGCGACGGCAGCCAATCTCCTTCTCGGCCTCAGGGCTCAGAGGCTGGTAGTCGTAGTAGAGAAGCTCCTTGCAGTCAAAGGGCTTGAGACGACGGAGCACACGCTCACCAATACGGCCAACAGCGACGGTACCGACAACCTTGCCCTCCAGATCGAACTCGTTCTTGGCGACGGCAGCGACGTCCCACTCGCCGTTGCGGACCTGATCGTGAGCAGGGACAAAGTTGCGAACCAGAAGCAGAATGGTCATGACGACGTGCTCAGCAACGGAGACGACGTTGGAGCCAGTGACCTCGGCGACAGTGATACCACCGTTGGTCTTGTTGGCGGCGTTAAGGTCAACATGGTCGGAACCAATACCAGCAGTGACAGCGAGCTTAAGGTTCTTGGCCTTGGCCAGACGCTCGGCAGTAAGGTAACCGGGGTGGAAGCTGTGACATTGTTAGTGAAACGGTCTGAAAAGTGTAGACTTAATGTAAGGGGTTACGAACGGGGTAGTGATGATGACCTCAGCGTCAACCAGCTCCTTGTCAAAAGTGGAGTCCTCGCCCTCCTTGTCGGAGGTGGTCACGAGAGTGTGACCAGCGTCCTCGAGCCACTTGCGGATACCGAGCTCATTCTCGGTGGTACCCAGCAGACGAGGCTGCTGCTTGGAGTGCTCACCACCCTGGTATCAATTAGTATTGCATTCTTGACTGGTTGTATAGAATGTGGAAAATGCACTTACGTCGTACAGAACAAGAAGAACCTTACCCTGGAGAGAGGCAGATGCGGTTAGCGTACGTGAATTGATAAAAGCACCAGCCGGTCTAGCAAAGGTATTGGTGGCAAGGTTTGGCTTAAAAGCCGCCGAGAGAAATTGAGAGGTAGGCCGTCGCAATTGACGGGAAAGGGAACGAATAAATACCATTGTGAAATATGAGAGTAATGAAGATTTGAGAGGGGAATTGAAGTTTGGTTCTGTAAAAAAAGAAATCAGCGAATGCCTTTTTTTATATATCTATTGCGGTGATTAAATCGATGAAGTCGGAAGGGTTGGAGAAACCACCGGGCGGCTAATGAGAGGAGCGGGCGAGTGGGGGCATGCAGGCCTGCTCTTGACACTTGGACCGTGATGATACAGTTCCAAAAGGGGGAAATCCGAGTATCCGATCCACTTACTTGATGTTAAATGCTAAGTATAGCTTTTGAAGGGAAAGGTGGGATGAGAAGCTTGGAAGTGATGAAGATAATAGAGAAGAAGAGCTATTTACTTGGGCTCGGTCCTGTATTATATAGACTCAGACTCCTCCCCCTCTCCAATGGGGCCCCTCTTTCCCATACATTGCACAACTCATCAGAGAAAAAGTGGGAAGTCAACGGAAACCCAAAACCTGCCCTCGCTGCAAGCGGGACCGCGCACGGGAGAGTGGCCGGTCGGATGGGGAATGCAGCCACTCATGAAGTGGAAACCTCTCCGCACGAGGGACACAAGGAGAGGGGGAGGAGACTCTGTGGTTCGTATGGCATTGTGTAAACTTTTTGATCCTCGTATGCAACAGTAGTTCGTGCATTAGTGTGATACTCTTTCGGAGTACTTACTGGGTAGTACATGCCTTATTTTTGGATATCATCAATTATCCATCGCCGTTGATCTATGCTTTAGGTGAGGAGCGTGCGGGGAACCCGGTTTACTTGCGGGATGAGAGGAGAAAGCCTTAGAATAGATTAGGAGTTCATCAAAACACATCTCATTTTTTCATAATTCTACAAGTTCAATTTTCTTCATTAGGAGATACATCTTGACAGCCTCAAGAGCTTATGCTCCCAAGGTACTGCACATATGTGCTATCTTCGAGACCTTCGAGACCAATAGTGATGGATGCACTGACTATATGGAGGCGGACACTAACCTATAATAGGTTAGCTCTCCGCACTCATGAGGGGGGACGATTACATAATGAGGGGGAAGCTCTCCCGTTAAAGAATCAGACCATAATAAGACGCAAAGTCCGATTCACTAGCAAAGGGGACCTTGGGCTCACTGGAGTACAGTTGCGTGGAGCATAAACTGCCATTGGGTCCAAATCTCCCAAACATCAGTCCCAAACAAACCAGGTTCCAAGCCGAAAGACTGCCGGTTCCCGAATCATGTCCGTGGGATTGCCGAATTTCGGCCCTTCCATTTCTCCAATTGACACAGACCCGCTCCTCAACAGTACGATCCCCTGCTCCCGTGAGGAGTGTCTTGTTGGAGATTTTTACCCTCACGGGTCCACCATTGCTAGCAATCGGAGGCTGTGTTTCGGGATGCATATCCGGATTGAGAGAATTTGGAGTTGCTCAATGAAGATCCTCCATCTCGTCCCAAAAGGAATCGGTCGCCAGGAATGCCACCGTTGGTCTCGCACCTGAAACAATTGAACCTGGTCGGCTTCATAGAAGCCAAATCTTCGTTGCGACAGAAGATGAAGCATCGATCGATAATTCAACACAAAGCGCCTGGGGGTCTTGGAAATCCCCAGCGTCTTCATGTTTGGGACTTCATCTGTTATCGCAGAGATCAGGCAAACTGCAAGCTGAAGTATTGCCAAACTGACTTCAAGTTGATTTTGAGACACCATAAATACGAACTTCGGGAGAAAGGCAATTCCGTCTGATCGAGATCATTTTACAGCATGCGAAACCCCTTATGCTGGACCTTCAGCTTCATCAATGAAACTCTATGCGAAGTCTGCTAATCTGTGATATTTATCTAGTATGTGCAGCTTCCCCGCAGCCATCATAGCCCTGACCGTCGAATCATGAACCTGCGCAAACTTGAAATATGCAATTGTGAACGGAGAAGACTTTGTCTTTAATGAAACTTCTTGAGATCAAAACTGCATCAAAATGACTTCAGGTTTATGTTCAACATTCTTGACCTGACACCTGATACTCAAGTTATTAAGTTATTTCGGACCTTGAACTCCCTATGCTTTTGATTCCCGATATCGCCAAGCCCCACCAAATAGCCCTCCCTGACACGTTCCCACCGCAATATTGGCATTGTGGGTATTTTCCAGGTTATTTAGTCAGTGGTTTTGCCATTGCTTGGCTGGCTACTACAGCTTGAAAATATTTACAAGCGACAACATTTGAATCTTGAGAATCCATTCTATATCCAGAGGCATTATGCAGAGCGACATGCTCCTGGAATCTTTTCTGTGGCTCGGGGTTGAGCATTATGCTTCACATTTTCAGATATCCAACTTGAAATCTCCTTTGAGTTTTGCTACAACCAACATACCTACTTGTGTAGGCTTATAATTCCTACTTCCAATGAAATGGGTGTTAATAGTAATCCCGATATAGAACCTCCACAACATTCAAATCACGTGGAGATTGTTCATCTGCTTATCTCCGCCTCCGCTCGGAGATAACCGTTTTGGGAATTCTTAATCGCGTCTTTTCAATTAACCATTGTTTTCCTTCCTCGATTCTCCTTCATCCAAGCTTCACATGCTCAATCTGCTCTTTGGTGATAGAAACTGTCTTCATGACAATGCAACCTTATCAAAGAGTGCTTGCGCAGTCCTTCGCGCGTAACTGCAATGTGCGCTCCCTGAACCGGAATGTGAACCATCCCCGGCTATTATCGAGCACTTCACCCCGCGCAAATAGGCGTCGAGTGCTTTTAGACATTCCACCTCCATTTCCGGTCACAAAAACCTGCCCTACATCATGCGATTGTCCAACACCTGCGATGCCAGAAGGCCTGCCGATCGATCATGAACAAGCATTGAATGGGACAATGGCTGCATATGCGCAGCAGCTTGTAGTCTGCACTGGACAACGAGACTGGACGAGCCGCATTGAGAATGACGGAGAGAACCAGGGCTGGGGCAACCTTGTTCGAGGTCTCAAGAGTCTGCTTGGTCGCGGTGGCCCATACCTGGATGTATGTGACCAATTCCCATGTTATTATCTCGATTCTTGCTGACCAGGTACTTCCATATAGCCCTTCAATAACATTCTTGTTACAGCTTCATCTCTTGATCCCACCTCAAAAGACTCCCAAGCAGCCTCCGGTTTCTTGTTTCCAAGCTTCAAGTACATCCCGACCATCCCAATTCAAGCTCTCTCATCACCGGAGCCGACAAACTTGACCACCTTTGTTCGCGCTTTCCTCCTACCCGAAAAACTCCACGACATGCACTCCTCTCTGCCGGAGTCCAAACAAACAGAAATGACCCAACTTCCAAGTCTCGCGTCACATTTCCCCGACACCATCGACATCAAACATTCACCCATCATCCTGATCTGTGGACATGGTGGTCGTGACATGCGCTGTGGAGTAATGGCGCCGGCACTTGAAACAAAATTTCAAAGTGTTCTAGAAGCGCATGGATTCTCATTAACAGGCACCGATTGTACAACAATTGACGACCCCAAGCATGCCCATATTGGGCTGATCAGTCATGTTGGTGGTCACAAGTACGCAGGGAACATTATTGTGTACATCCCACCAGAGATGAAGATGGGTTCCGAGGAGCATCCCCTGGCCGGTAAGGGAATATGGTATGGCCGCGTTGAGCCAATGCATGTGCAGGGCATTGTGGAGGAGACCATCCTTGGGGGCAATGTAGTCACGGATCATTTCCGGGGTGGAATTGATCGCAATGGGGATATCTTGCGCATGTAGAAGATGCGGCAAGATAACATGTAAAATATTGTAATATAGTATGTGTATATAGATGATTATACGAAACCATAGATTTAAAACAAGAAAATTTATTGTGATCTGTTTTCTCCAGCTATGATCCAATGTGTTGATCGACTTCTATGTAATTTGCGCTAGTCCCGATCGGGTCTAAAGCTGTGCGGGCTCCGGGGAAGTTTTGAAGATGCGAGACCTCCGACATTATCTTTAATCAAGTGGCGGTGCAACGCCTGGTTTTAACTAATAAATGAATATCGCATTATGAGATAGATATTCATAATTATGCAAACTCTTTCCCGTGTTCGATTGGGCGCTCTAGCGCCTATGGCGCGGAGGTGCGTTCGCCCTGGTCTCCAGCCATTCGCTATCCCCTCGACTCTCATGACTCGCCTTGCCTCGACCTCCAACTCCCGAAAGCTTGACCTCCCAGCCTTAGATAAGAAATGGCAGGCAAAATGGAAATCAGACGCAAAGTCAGCACAGTGCGCTACTCAAGAAACCACCGAATCGAAACCGAAGTCCTATATCCTTTCCATGTTCCCATACCCCTCAGGGACATTGCACATGGGCCATCTCCGAGTATATACGATCTCAGATGTTCTGTCACGATTCTACAAGATGCGCGGACATGATGTTCTCCATCCTATGGGGTGGGATGCCTTTGGGCTACCAGCGGAAAACGCAGCGATTGAACGAGGTGTGGACCCGGCGACATGGACGGAGCAGAATATGGCAAAGATGAAGGCTCAATTAACGAGTATATCTGCCTCTTTTGATTGGGATAGAGTATGTTTGAGGCGGAATCCAATTGACATGCCCGCATAATTATAGCTGTACACTAACTCGAATTGCTTTTTAGGAACTTGCGACCTGTTCACCCGAGTTCTACGAACACACACAACGGATATTCTTAATGCTATATGAAAAGGGATTGGCATATCAGGCAGAAGCTTTGGTCAACTATGACCCCGTCGATAAGACTGTGCTCGCCAATGAGCAGGTTGATGCCAATGGCTTCTCCTGGCGGTCTGGAGCGAAGGTCGAGAAATTGAATCTCAAGCAATGGTTCTTCCGAATCACGGACTTTAAGGAAATGCTTCTGAAAGACCTCGACTCGCTCACTGGAGGCTGGCCGGATCGCGTGCTATCTATGCAGCGGAATTGGCTTGGAAAGTCTAATGGCGCAAAAATTAGATTTCCAGTTGCTGTTGATGGCACCGGTGTACACGTTGACGTGTTTACTACACGACCTGATACTCTGTATGGCGTTGAATATGTGGCTCTATCGCTTGATCACCCGATTGTCCTGAATGCGGCGAGTAAAGATGCCTCACTCCGCGAGTTTCTCGACACAGCATCGTCTCTCCCGCCTGATTCTAAGGCTGGATACCGTCTCAATGGTGTTGCAGCCATTCATCCCCTACTTAAAGTTGACAAAGAGAGCCCCCTTCTTGAAAGAAGTCTTCCAGTATTTGTGGCTCCGTACGTTCTCAGTGACTATGGCGAGGGCGCAGTCATGGGCGTGCCAGGCCATGATACCAGAGACATGGCGTTCTTCAAGGAAAATGCGAACCCGGAGTCAATTCCAATTGTGATCGAGTCAAAGCCATCAAATGCGAATGATTCCCAGGTTGTTGTCAACGTTGTCCCAGCCCAAGATGCGAAGGCTTTTACCCAGGAGGGATTTCTTACTTCACAATGCGGGAAGTACCGAGGTCTGCATTCCAAGGAGGCTTCGCAGCAGATTGTCGCAGATCTCAACAAGGAGGGACAGGCCAAATTCGTCGAAAGCTGGCGACTGCGGGACTGGTTGATCAGCCGACAGCGATACTGGGGTACACCTATTCCTATCATCCACTGTACGGAATGTGGTCCCGTTCCCGTGCCAAAGGAAGATCTGCCCGTGAAGCTACCCAAGATTGAAGGTGGCTGGTTGAAGGGGAAGAAGGGAAATCCCCTCGAGTCATCTAACGAATGGCTTCACACGGATTGTCCTAGCTGTGGAGGCCCAGCGAAGCGTGACACTGATACCATGGATACATTTGTGGATTCTTCTTGGTACTTCCTCCGTTTCCTGGATGCGGCAAACAAAGAAGCTCCATTCTCCCCTGCCGTCGCGCGACCGGTAGATGTTTACATTGGAGGTGTGGAGCATGCCATCCTGCATCTGCTCTACGCTCGATTCATTTACAAGTTCCTTGCGCAGTCAGAACTATTCCCAGCTAGCTCCGACAAGGACGCTATCGCTGAGCCTTTCAAGATGCTTCTTTCCCAAGGAATGGTCCATGGCAAGACTTTCACAGAACCATCTACAGGCAGATTCTTGCTCCCAGATGAAGTGGATCTCACCAAACCTGACAAGCCCCTCATCAAGGGCACTCAGATCATCCCCAATATATCATTCGAGAAAATGTCAAAGAGTAAGCACAACGGAGCCGATCCTACGGTCTGTACATCCAAGTGCGGTGCAGATGCAGCCCGCGCACATATCCTCTTCTCAGCTCCTGTGAGCGAAGTCCTCGAGTGGGACGAGACCAAGATTGTCGGAGTTGAGCGATGGTTCGGTCGACTCTGGAAGCTCGTCATTGACGCACAGCAAACCATGACCGAGGCATCTTTCAGTATCCCGGCAGCTGAGCTGACAAGCTCTACTGGACACGCGATGTCTCTGCCTTCATCACTGCAGGACCTGAGTGACTCCGACGCGGACGCAGTTCTAGCGACACATAACACCATTTCCTCCGTCACTACCTGCATCGAGAGTAACCCCTACGGCTTGAACACCGTCATCTCTGATTTAACAAAGTTGACAAACGCTCTATCCTCATCGCCTCCTTCCTCCCCTCTCGCTCTATACCTGTCTATCTCTTCTCTCCTCCGCCTCCTCGCACCAATCGCACCCGCATTAGCCTCTGAATCTTGGGAGGTTCTACACGAGTCGGTTCTGAAGAACTCCGACGCTTCAGCTTCACTGTCCCCTATTTTCTCCTGTCCATGGCCCACTACTCTTTTGACTCCTGAACAAGCCGAAGCTCTTTCAACACGTGGTGGTCAAACAGTAGCTGTTCAAATTAACGGAAAACTACGATGTGCTGTGACCATCCCTCGTTATGCTAATCCCGACGCTTCGTCCGCAAATGGCAAGTCTGCAGCTCCTAGTAAGGAAGAGCAAGATTGGATTATCAACGAAGTGCTTAAGACCACTGAAGGGAACTCGTGGCTGCGTGAAAAGAATGATTGGGAGAAGAAACGACGAGTGATTGTTATCAAAGGAGGCAAACTCGTCAACGTTGTGTTCTGATCTAGGCATGACTCTAATTTGATCTTCTCCGTTCAACTCTGTATTTTAGTCTACATAGAATTGTACATTATTGACTTATCCACTCATATTAAAATTCCTATTTCAAAGATATTACTATATGGTCTTGACATAGTAAAGGGATCATCAAAAACTTGACTGAATAAGCCTAAGAGTATCACCGCCTGCACAGGGCTCAACTTGAATTTAGTATATTCAAATGATTTCATAACTTGCCAGGCTGAATATCATGGTTAGAGGTACACACTGGCATATATGGTAGGATAATAGTCACGACTCACGGCAAGAGCGCCTAGAAATCCAGGCCCAGGTCTGCTCTTGCCTAAAAAGGATAACATCATCTCTGTTATAGAGATAAATCAGGGGAATTGATAGTCACAAGAATCCTTACGTGGCCTAGGTAGGCATCGCACTTCGGTGTGAGAAACCATCTAAGTCACGGTCGACTCATCCATCCACATTGCACTTGGTGGATCCATTGGGTAACTAGGATTCTCTTTTTTGCACTTTTTATTTGATGTCAATTTCTTTTTACTTTGTCGGTAGATATTCCAATCTATTCTCATCACTCTCATCATTCTCATCTCTTTTCTATATTTTTATCTATTTGATTTGATTTGTTATAAAATCTTCAAAATTTGAAGCTTCTCTCACATCACGATGACGAAAGAATCTACAAGTCCTGGGTTCAATCCTAGTCCTTGTCGTTCCTTTTTTTCTTTTTCTCACTGAGACTCTCTCTTATCTCGATACCTTGTATATGAACCTTGGAACCACTTATGTCAAATTTCTATGAGTCTGGGCTAGTTCAAGTTCAAGGTTATACACCTGGGCATATTTGAAAAGGAAACAAAAGTCTTCCAATCTACCCTGATTATGTCTTAAGAATTATACAGACTACTAATATTGCATCAGGACAAACGATAAAAGACTTAATAACAAATTGAACCTAGCACTAATACTGGCACTGACTGGAAAGCAAAAGGCTCAATCCTGCAAAAACCCAGAGGGTTATAAAGATACACGATTATAAGGACCTTAGAGACATCTGGGGTGTTGACAAGTAAAACTAATCCTCTCCCATCATAACACGTCTCTGTCTCTTATTCTCCTCAAGCAAAAAAAGTTGAAACTGATAATCATCATCCGCCGGACTAGTACCCGGGCGCCGAAGATGAGAGAAGTCCGTGATATAACCACGTTCACATACCAAATTGAGTCGTCGAATCTCTTCCTCATTCGTTCTATTCTTCCGAAGTTCAGCGCAGATATATGTCCTCTGGTTGTCGAGTAGGGTGAAGAAGTTGTGGATTGCAGGATCGTCCCAGCCTTGGTCTTGCAGCTTGTTGTAGACCTCTCTTTGACGACCCGATATATTGGAAAGATACTCTGCGACTTCCTCGGTGGTAGGGTGTGTAGGCTTCGCACGATCGGTTGCTTCGCGGCCTTCGGAGTCAAGGAACTCTTGAGAGATGAATTTGAGGTTTTTGCCGCTATCGTCCAGGACCCAGATTCCTTCCTCACTTTCTTGACTTTTGGTGTCCGCCATGATGATTTCGAAGATTTGAATGAAGCTGGAGAATCAGTCTGCGTGGTTTGGAAGGGAAGTGTATGTCAATAAAGTATTGTTACTGGTGAAATAGGCAGCAGCGGTGAGGTTGCACGAGAGAGAGAGAGAGAGAGAGTTTAGGGAAGAAATAACAACATGGCATCCATGGTTTATACCTCTTTTGTGTTACTACCTAGTGGGGCTACCTAATACCATGATTTTTGATCCACTTTTCTTAATAACCAACCTTGGACCCCTAAAAGTGTAAACTACACCTGGTCATTGTATAGAAGTTCTGTGTTTGCAACATCCTTTGTAGTTCTTCCCCTTGGACAAAACCAGTGTGTCTATTCAGAGGCGTCTAGCACTTGAGATTCACTTGAATAAACACACTAAGTTATTTCCAGTAATTGTGAATATATTCCTACTAGTAACTTGAATACTTGAGTATCCTCCAGGATCGTAAATTCAATCGAATATATACCTTTTTACTCTCAACTATGAACAAACTCCAATACGACTGATATCTGACCAGCTGCACCAGTGTCCAGTACGAGTGCACTACACATTTTTATATTAGAGACCACTTCATATTATTTCAAGTTACAATAACCTTGGAATCCATACTTACAGAGTGCTGGCGTGCGCATCGCCCCCACTGGAGATTTCCGTGCTCATCACAGAAGTTGCAACGCTGGGTAGATCCCGCTGAGCAATACTATAAAGAACCAAATTGTCAATACAAGTACCTAAAGATTAAATAAAGCCCTTAAATACACAGGTATATACCAAGGTCTTTAATTTGTCTGATTGAACAGTCCACTTACACCTTGATAGATTCTCTCTTGTGATTCCTTGTCGAATTCAACCTGAGACTTGGGGATATCAAGGATCTCAAGGGCTGCAGGATCCTCCTGGCCTATGCGTTTGAGGGCTCTTCCACATTTTGCTTTCAAATCTTAGCCATCAGTCAAATCAAGGTCCCCATCAGTTTCTTACCTTGTGGCCCCAGCTCATCTTGAGGAAGAGCCACCACCACAAGCGCCTGAAAGGTGAGGAGGTAAAGAGTGGTTGGAAGGAACCTCATGATGATGTTGAATTCAAATGTTTATTGAAATGACTTATCAATTTCAATATCACTGGCTAGGGCTCTGATTCTGGCCCTTGCGAGCCTTTTATGTTTCAAGGTTCTTAGTATATCGTAGTATATCGTAGTATATCGTAAAGTCCACGGGTAGGGACACGCCAAGTGACAACTTGACGTCATGTCCAATGTTTCAATCTTGGCAGTTGGTAGTCTCAGGCTGAGATTACTATGTACTTTTCACCTCAGTTCTGGGCATGTGGTACAAGGTGTCATCTAATGCTTAGATGTACTTGATGGATGTCACTCTACACAGTCGCTTCGATTGAAGCAATCATAGCTCGAACATCTTTGCGGAAGGCTAGCTATCCCTTGCTTAATTCTCTAGAGATCTTCATTGGCAATATGGCGATGCTTAATCAACTAACCAGGTACATACCCTCAGGGCTGTCAAATATCTCACTGTATCACCGCACGTCAATATCCCAACCTTGGAAGGTCGCACCCTCAATTATGTCGCATGGTGAAACCCCGGACGGAGGGTCACGACAATAAAGCTAGACTGGCGTCTACTTAAGGCAAAGGCCAAGACTACCACTTGAACAGTAGTTACAGTCAACTTGAAGAGTAATAGAATTGGGGTGATTGATATTGCATTCGAGAGAAGAATTGAGCTCATATGGCTTCAAGTTCCCGATAATATGGCCAGCCGGCAAAAATATTTTTTGAAAAAAAAAAAAAGAGCCTGATAATAATCTCTACCAGTAGTAGTATCACCTCAAGCTGGCAGTGGCATCCGATAACATTTGAAAGTGATACTACTAGTATCCGATCCATGATATACATCCATCACTGCCAGTGGCATCATGATTGGCGTCCGACTCGGACCATTTTATTCATCCAATACTCCTCAAGTGCTAGTACGCGTGTGAGATTTTACTCTTAAGTAGCTCTGGGACTTTGACAATTCAAATGTTATCAATTATCAAGATATCCACAGGAATGTGAACATCAATTCTAATGCTAAATGTTCTGCGCTTGGCTACCATTATACAATAGCAACGTGCACATGTGACATCAACGAAGCAGGTCATTTTGAGCTTCGCGATCAATTATCAACAAAAAAGGGACCCGCCTGCCTCCACGACCCAAAAACAGAATCCATGGCTAGATACAAATTCAAAGAGAGAATGCATTTATGACCTCCTTAATGCAAATCAACTAGAGAAACTGGAGCCCCTTGATGCCGCAGGACTGGAGACATAGGGAGAGAACGAGATCAAGGCATGATAAGACTCCGTCAGAGGCCACAGAAGCTGTGCAAAGGCCACCGCTCCAGTGACGAGCAGCAGATAATACGCAATTGTCCAGGCGATGCTCAACTGACCATTGCCAGCAGAAGCACGGAAATCGCTTTTGCCACGAGTGATAGGCGGACTAATAGGCTGACCGGCTTCAACACGGCCCCAGAAACGGGGCAGACCAGACCAGTTACAGAAGCTGTGGATCAGGATAACAGCCAGCAAGGAGCCGGTGCGCAGGTAGACAAAGGTGGCGTACCAGCCAAAAATGGTTGTGTAGCCAAATTGAACGATCGAGCGCAGTAATGCAGCCCATGCGGGGGTGTCTGGGTGGGTAAGTCTGAACTCGTAGAAATGATGAACATGGGCAATGCCAAAGTACAGCGGCGAGATGAACACAATGTGACCCGGGGAAAACTGTGCAAGGAGATGAAGAGGGATGAGTCCAGAACGGAACATGATTTCCTCAGTGATAGGTCCCTGGTACATATTAGTGTATGGAATCTACATATCAAAGTCGTTCCTGTCCCGATATCGGAAAGGGCAATAGAAAAACAAAAGGGATGTTAAGCTTACAGCAATATAGTTTCTCCAGCCAATCCAGCCTCGTAGACTTTCGGAGTATTTACTAGGTTGGAACCAAGATCGCCATTCACCCTCGACGATTCCACGCTCATAAAGTGGTCCAATGAACAAAACAGCTGTCAGGAGCAGACTTCGGGCAACATCAGCCACACTGATAGGCCACCAGCCCATTAAGGTGACAGCGGCGGCAACAGAGGAGTTCCCTTGGTTGACAATCAACCAAAGAACGAGTAGCGAAGCCAGCATGCAAGAGCCCGAGACGATGCGGATGCGCGCACGAATCACGGACGGGGCATCACGGCTGAGGCTGGGCGTGGGTCGCGTTGTAGGCGACAGATAGAGTGGCACCACATAAAGTAAAGTAAGGACGACCTGAGGGTACAGAGTTAGGAAAATCTACATGATATGTGGTATAGAATGCATTTACCGAGAGTAGGCGGACTGTGTTTACCGACAGGGTCGGCTCATCTGGATGATATTAGCTGACCTGTCCAAACCTTGTCAAAAACCTAGAACTCACCCTGATGTTTAGTGTAGAGGCTCTTGATAGCAGCCACAACACTTACGGGAGCCATTTCGATGAAATGGGAAGCCAGCGAGGTAAGAGATATCAAAGGGAAGCAGAAATCAAGAGATTGCGTGGCCTTCCATATTTTCAAGGCAACTGCTCTTTGTTGACATATGACAAGACATGACAGTACCTGTGTGGTGAATAATAGGTAAAAGTGGGGATAGGGGCCAGAATATGGTAATGAATGGTAATATTACAGACCATCAAATACTGGGACAGGAACAGGTGACCTCTTACTACAGTTGATATCAACTGCCTAGAACAATATATACTACTCCTCACACTTCAATATTTTTTTTTCACCAGGACTACGGAGCAGGGAGACCAATAATTATAAATGCAAGATTTCAAATCCTGATCCCTGTCAATCCCGTTAGCACATGGACCAAGCATTCACACGAGGTCCCCTGAATTGTGAGGCATCATATGCACAATACCTGCAGCTTCCCCCTAGCAGCACATCCTCATTTCCTTGAGTCAATGTGAGGAGATCGTGGTCGTAGAAAAAATCCTCCGAATTCAACATTAACAAGTGGGATATTGCCATCACAACCACCATCAAGGAGGAAATATTATCATGGTTGTCATGGTGCTAATTAAATCTGCGAGGATAACCCCTAATGTTTCAATCTTGAAATGGGTCAGCCCACACGATGTCGTGGAGGCTACTAAGAATAGTGACAACTCATCGACTCCACCAGGGCTGGACTGGACTGAATCCAGATGTCGTATTCGGCCTGGGGCTACGGAATCCCCGCTGGGAGGGACTGGCCCGTATTGTCCCTTTTTCACAACATATGTGTAGTCCCATGGCTTCTATGATGCAGGATGGAGTATTTTGCATGAGGAACACCGGAATAATCGGAACTGCAAGAACTGCAAGAACTGCAGAATTGCAGAATTGCATAGAGCATTCAATTCCCAATCGGCTATACGGAGTCTAGAAGGGGTAGATCGATCAAACCGTATAGAGTCTAGTCTTGGTCTGTGCGTGCATAAAAGTAGGCAAAGTGATAGGCACAGAGTGACTCCCATATTGGAAGTGGGCGCTTCACCGCTGGGCAACCAAATTCTTCTCCCCCTTGATCTTCCTGAATGTCTCATCTTCGTCTGTTGTGGTGTTTTTTCGGTCCTTGTGTACCTGTCGTTCTTTTCAAACTTGTTTAATGACACTGTTCATGCTCTCAACGCTCTTTTAATGTACTGAAACGATTTTTCCCCTCACGACTAGCGGGTTATCCATTCTTTTGACATCTGTGCTATTACGCCAATTACGCTCATTGATTCTTGTTCATCAAGACCAACACTCTTTACGTGCTGACACATTAGAAAAAGGGTCATTTGAATCTCGCAAAAGTCCAACAAGTCCAACATTCCTTATCGCCAGTTACCCGTTCTAGGAAATTCATCAACAATCTGGGGTTTCCACGTCATCTGCCTTTCACACCTTCGATCGGAATCCTCATTTGATCTTCTGTAACCGCCGCCAATCTTTTTCGAATGATGCTTAGATTTTGAAATTTTGAAATTTTGTTTGAGTCTTTATTTCGATATGTCTTCGCACAGGCCGTCTACGTCACCTGCTACTCGGAGACGAAGAGCGCTTGAAGAGCGCAGCTCCGCCCATACCAATGAGAGATCTCCGACGCGTTCGCTGAGGAGAGTCCGCACCCAAGAGGATGTAGATGATATTTACACCGCGACGCCATTTCCAACAAAGCCAGAACAGATCTTGCTCCCTATTCCTGGTAAAGGACAACAGCAGTACATCTCAGACACTGGGTTCAGTTACTCCAACCCAGGTCCTTCCACTTCAACCTGGTCCTCACCTACATTCACTCACGCGACAGGCAGTAGTCCCCGACAACACTCAATCGGTGAATGGGATGCCTCAACTGTGGATGCAGGCAATTCACCGCCAGCCATGTGGGATGAAGACCCAACTTCTAGCAAGTCATCACTACCAGAGATCATTGCCAAGCCAGAGGATATCCTGTCAGATGAATCAGAGGCTGAGTTCTCAGATGATGATCTGATTGTTTTGCCGACCGCCACACCAACGATCAAGGCTGTTGTGTCGGAACCACCCACGTCACCCAAGTCGCAGCACGCTGATGATGAATCAGCGATGGGATATTCCAGCCCCAATATTGAACAGATTGGTGCGCCATCTAGCCCTAACTTTGTTACTCTGGATAATTCCAGTGCTAGCTTCTTACCACGCGGTCGCACAATCAATCTGGACACTGATCCCCGTTCAAACTCATTGTCCTCGTACCAGTCTGGGGGTACGGTGGTCAGGCACCCTGGTGCGGCACCATGGTTCTTTACTGCCTCCTCAGAGCAATTGAATGGGTCGCGCTCGCCATCCTTTCGCTCGAGTCCACCTGTTCAATCCATAGCGTCTTTCCGTACTTCATCCCGTCAAGCTTCGGCAAGCCGATCCCGATCGGCAACTTCGTCCTCGCGCAGTCTCCGCTCCGTATCCGACATGGTGTCTGATATCCAGGCTGCGATTGACAGTGGTGTGCCTATTCAGTACCCTCGCATTCGTGCTCCATCATCTAGCTCTCGTGCTGAGACCTTTGTTTCTTCTGATCGAGACTTTACCCCCGGTCCGGCTTCAGGCCGTTGGAACCCGCACTTATCCCGAGTCTCATCTGTGTGGTCTGGGGAGGAGTATCCCGATCCAACCACATCTGAAGAAGAGGTTTCCAGCGAAGGCTCTGAGGCTGTTAATTATTCGTCGGTCGGTCTCGACCCAGAGAACAGCAAGTCGACAGTCTGGCTCGTCGGCGATACGGAGGCAGACGAGCACTTGGATAGTTTGACCAACCTGCCAAGCCGCAATGGGTTCACCTATAGTCTCTCCTCGAGCTCCAAGCGTAGCAACAGCCAGCGCAGCAACAGTATGCGCAGTCTCAAGCGCCCTGGCACTGGCACCAGCGGTATTCTGCAGATTCTTCCAACATGGGCCAAGATCTACTACCGCGCAGACACCCTTGGTTTCCATCCAACCTTGTCTATGATGGAGCCCATTCGCCAGCCCAGTACTCGCCCGGGAACCAGTAACTCTAGTGTCTTCAATCTGATGCCTCATCCGCTCAATGTCCCTCGACCTCGTTCTCCAGACCCGCCTCGCGCGCCCGAACGTGTTCAGTTTGCCCAGCGACGTATTGACAGCGATCCTCGAGACCCGCGTGCTCACTGGGTTCCGTCTCCAGAGCCAGACGATTCCGAATTGGTCGGACCTGGTCGTTCCCGACTCCGACACAGTTGGTCACCACATCTGTACAGAGACCGCTGCACGATTCCGCGCTCTGGTAGCGGATGGACGTCTCCTTCTTTCGATTCGACGACCGAGCCCGTCTTTGGTCGCAGAAACATCCAGGTCTACTCGTTCTGTTTGGGATTTATCTTCCCTCTCGCCTGGATTATTGCATCGTTTCTCCCTCTGCCATACAAGCCCAAGGAGGATGAAATGATTGAGTCGGACGACGAGGTCGAGATGGCTCTTGAGACCCAGCTGCTCACTCTTCAACAACGTCGTTACAACAATGCTCGCTGGTGGCGAAATCTCAATCGCTGGATGATCTCGCTGGGTGTAGTGATCATTGTTATTATTGTGAGTCCACTCCAGTCTTATCATAGTCGTATCATCTAACAGGTTCTAGATCACTCTCGCTGCTATCGGAACAACCAGTGGTTTCTAATCCCAGATTAGATGCTACTTCAACCTGTTCTCTCTCGAGCTACCATTCATTCAACCGCACACGCTCTCACGACTAGTCCTCTGGCCGACGATATTTCGTTAAAATTTTACCCAACTCATTCTTATTTCCCCCTCATATTCATTCTGGTGTTACATCCCTTCCCCATGACGGGGCCTGATCATTTCCTTTGAAGCTATGACTCCCCCAGCCCGGTTTCTTTCCTTGATATCCTGTGATTTGCCCTCTGTTTCACCCACTTTTGAAGCAATGGTTTTGTTTATTCTATTCTTCGCTGAACATTTACCTTTATCTGACGACATGATACGACTGTATGCTACATAATATTCCCCTTCGGTGCTGTGACTATCTTTACCCTGTCTTCATATAGCATTTTTATGTAGCGAGAGCTGCCCACTTCAATCATTATTGTTATTTTATGCTTTACATTACTCCTTCATTGCTCTTATTCTTTAAATAGACTCATGGTACGCTAGCGTGAAACCCATTTCATGCATACTACTAATTTCTCCATAATTTCTCATTTTCATATATGTAATGAGTGCTGCATCTATAATGCGATTTTTTTGAAAGATCGTAGTATTATCGCATGCATCCCTTCCGGGGTTATGACTTCAAATGTTCAAGTTTGAAGTAAGCCTGGTGATGACAATATTTCCAGGTCCAACCTTGGAAACGACCTTGGAACTTAACATTGAATTACAACTTGAAGTTTCGTAGCGTCATGATCACATGTGCAGCTAAGTTAATGATCGGGCTTCCAAAATAGGCCTAGTATCTTATGAAGTATAGCATCTTCCAAGGTTCCATTCAAGCTCCTTTCCCTCAAGTTTTCCTTCTTCTCTTCCTCTTCCTCTTTCGCTCACTCCCGAGATCCAAGAAAGACATCGTGAATCATGACAGTTACAGCAACTATGCCTGAACAAGTGCACATCTTTTCGGAGTTCGAGGATCCGGAGCGGATCCAGTACATCAACGAGATCGCTGCCAGACAGCCTGGGATCTTTAAAACCGTCAGACGTGCGAGCCTCTTTCCACTATGGTTCGCAGAGAAGGAGCTTCTTCGCAAAATTGCCACCGATGCCGATAACAGCCATCTCCAGCGGTTGACCACACGCCAGCTGCAGACCCCCTTACTGGGCTTGGGATATGATCCAGTCGCGGCAAGTAAGTGCTCAAAAGCTATCTAATAGTTTGGCCATTCAAGTTCCTCTAATATTCTTTCTACATAATTGGAAAGGGGAAAATCGCAGCATATTCCGGGGAAATCAAGTGGGACCCAGCTCTAGTGGACAATGTTTTGAAACGTGATCAGCGACAGTGTGTCTTGACCAAGTACAGGCAATTTGGTATCGAAGCAGCCCACATTGTGCCCTCCAAACTACACCGATATACGCAAGGTTTTCTTTGGCTCGTGTTATCGGAATACTGGCCCTTGAAGTCAAAAGCTTGGTCAGAGGCAATTCTACGAAAGGGATGGGGGGACAACTGCTTCAATACTGAGCGACTCACTAACATGCTCACGCTTAATCAAATGATCCATTGGCATTGGGAGAATTGCCATTGCGCATTTTATCCTATTCGGGTCGCCGATGACAAGAAGAGTATGGATCTTTCATTTCACTGGCTACCCTCTGCAAAGGGGATGAAAGCGAGTGATTGGGTTCATCTTGACCGAAACCCTTTTGGAGATACAAGACCTCTTGAGGCTTGGGGAACAAATGTCGCGGCATTCAACGTAGAGACAAGGCAATTAATATCCTCTGGGGATATCTTTACAATCACCACACCAGACCCAGAAAAGCTCCCATTGCCATCAATAGAGCTGCTTGAAATGATGTGGCATTTGAAACGTATCGCTTCGATGCGAGGACAGGATGATGAAGAGGAAGAAAAGAATGAAGAGGATGAAGATGATGATGAAGAGGACGAAGAGGACGAAACAGATGAATAGGAGTCAAACAATTTCTTTTTGGTGGAGCCAACATCTGCTTGAATCTTTCTACTATCTACTCCTGGATAGTCTACCCGTAAATAACATCAATTTCAGTAGCTCATTGACCTGACTCGCTTTAGTTTCTATGATGGCATTGAACTTGCAAGATCATCCGTCTCTACCACATGCCATGCAAATAAACTGGCATCTCAATGACCACTTGGGCCCTTCTTCTAGTCCCATAACTAGGTCAAGGTTAAATTGCCAGTTTACTTAAGGATTTGGATCTTGAATATGGTTTCATGTCAAATTACGAGCAGACCATTGATTCAATCATAATCCATAGCGATATTATCCGTCTAGAAATGGATGTTCCCTCATCTGATGCCCTGACGCTGAGATGGGTCTATGAGGGGAAAATATCAGTCCCTATGTTTACCATTCCCGCCTGAACACTCACTCATATCCTTAGGCTCGTCACGCCTTGTAGGTGATCCACGTCGGCTCTGTGCCAGTGGTGCCTTAGCTACACTCCAGTTTGTAAATAATGATGTACGACAGATGATATGAACAGCCATGTAAACAAAATGTGTAATATTCTAAATTAAGGAAACTTTTCTACCCCGAAAGACGTGAATAACTTCAAGGGAATTCATCTGGTAAGACAATATCATGGAAGAAACATAAGAATCGGGCCTCCATCTCTAGTTAAATCATGTATCCACCTTCCAATAATCTAACACCACTCAAACAAGAATCAATCAGTAGACAGTCTACAGCTTACGTCCAATCTTCTGCTCAACAGCAATCTTCAACTCCTCTCCAGTAGGCATGGTAACCACACTACCACGGCGACGTCGGGACTCAATCTCCGACTTGATCTCCTGAACAGCCTCGTCGAAGTCACGCTCGGGATCGTTGGGAAGACCGAGTGTCGGGGACGAACGGTCTCCTGGCTAACGGTGCGCATGACATGAGGACGGTTGCGGCGCTTCAGATTGGTGACCAGGTAGCCCTTGACGGGGGGGGGGAGGAGAACAAAACGAGAGAGCCGATGGTGCCGATGATACCGTAGAAGTAAACGCGAGACCAGACGGCCATAGACTCGCTGAAGCTTAGTAGGATGAACGGCATAACGGTGAAGCCGAGGGTTAGTTGAGTAGCGGCCCAACTAGCGATATTGTAGTAACGCTTGTAGGGCGTAGGCTTAGAACCGTCTGGAGTCAGGAAGAATGGACGGACGTAACGACGGAAATCTAAAGGATAATTAGTTAACAGATATTAGTTGTAACAGTGGGATTCCAAACATACTCTTTGCGACAGTCTGAATAAATGAGCCTAGGACAAATGTCATGTAGTAACCTGGGTAGAAGCCATGCCAGAGAGCACTGGTGGCAAAAGTAGCCATACTAGCACGGAAACCAGGCTTCTTGCCCTTAGGAGTGACGCGCAGGTAGACATAGTTGCGCAGCCAGTGGTTAGTGTTCTTGTTCCAGCTTCCAAGGTAGGCGTGCGAGTTCTGGGCAGTCTCCAGTCCCCAGGGGTCCACGTTCTCCAGGCGGTTCCAGAATACCTTGCCGGACTTGGGATCAAACCCGTTGTAACCCATACCAGACAAAATGCAGGCACCTTCAGTCAGAGACCAGACGCCATAGTACTTCAGGCGCGCGGTGAATCCGAGAAGGTAAACTGTGATCATGCGGCGTAGGAAACCGTACTTGAGGAATTCGTCCGATAGAACAAATTCCGTAGTGAAGATCCCACCAAGGAACACGAATCCACCAATCCACAACAGTCCGACCAAGGCCTTCTTGAACGCCGGGGTGCCGCTACGGGGAATCTTACGCTTCTTGCGAGTCAGCGGCACCTTAGCAGGGTCAGTGCCTGGGGGAACGTCGAAAAGGGTGGTATCGAGCCAACGGCGGTAGTCCACATAGTCGAAGGCGGGACCGGCGAACAACGATGGGAAGAACAAGACGTAGCCCGTGTAGTTGAGGACACTGGGAAATTGGGTAATGGCCGCATACTTCTGTGCGTCGGAGAGCTGTTCTTGTGGCAGACGACCATCATGAATGTTCCAGCAGAAGGCGCAAAGCTTCATAACGAGGACCATCTGAGCTCCTGTAATGTCGACCACTTGCCCATCATCGGCGATCTGGCGGTAGATGTGGCTGATCGACATGTGCGACATGAGGAAGATGAAACCGATCCATGGCATCAGGGAGCCATCAATGTAGTACGCAATGGCATAGGTTCCCACCGCGCTGTACATCAATGTGCGCAGACCATCCCAAAGACCAAAAAGACCAATAATATAGAAGAGCGAAACACCAATGATGAAGGCATTCTTCTTCCAAGGTTGAGCATCGGGGATACGCTTGAGTAACGCGGCCAGTGGGTAGGAGAGTAGGAAGGAGCCGATCAACTTGACTGAAATTTAGGTTAGAAGCTAGCTCTTCATTTTGTCAAAGAAAGATATCACGTACGCTCATCCACTGACGCGCCTGTGAGTTGCGCAGGGATCTCGAACACTGTGGGGAGAAAATTAGCGTAAGATCTGTAGGATCTGGGGTGTAGCTCTATAGCTTTGTATTTAGAGGAAAACACCCACAGCTATCGATATAGGGTAACATGGTGTCGACCCGATAATCAAAAGACAAGCCCTTATTCTTTTCTTGCTTTAAAAGAAAGAGCTCATGGGTGCTCGAGGGAGAAAAGGAGGGAGAGTTATAAAGGGAAGGTCAAGAGATCAACATAGAAAAATGTCATGTGGGAAAAGCGGCCACGCCCAACATTCAACAACTTCATCCTTCTCCACTTCCCCCCACGGTTACTACACCACCCGACGTGATCCCACTCTCCATTCTAAGCTTGGACGCTTCATTCCCTTGAATCTTCTACTTTCTTTCGTTGTTCCCCGCGCTTAGGCGCATTCTCACCTCACCATGGACGTCGTCGCGGCCGTCTCGGGCTACATCTCCAAGATGGTGACGGCCGGCGAATCGGCTTCAGGGTCTTCGTCCGCCAAGATGAAGATCCTACTCCTCGATAGTGAGACAGTGGGTATAATACAACTGAAACTAGCTTGTTCAAGAGTGGGCACTAACTCTTTGTGATATAGGTCCCCATCGTTTCGACTGCGATCACTCAATCCGCCCTCCTTAATCACGAAGTGTACCTGATTGATCGTCTGGATAATGCTGCGCGCGAGAAGATGCGACATCTGCGATGTCTTGTCTTTGTGCGCCCATCCCCGAACTCCATCCAACTTCTAGTCGATGAGCTCCGGGAGCCCAAATATGGCGAATACTATATCCACCTAAGCAACATCATCCGCAAGTCATCCCTCGAGCGCCTGGCCGAGGCCGATAGCCATGAGGTCGTTCACTCTGTCCAAGAGCAGTTTGCAGATTTCTTGGTGATAAATCCGGACCTATGTTCTTTCGGGTTGGGATTCCCCTTGGATCGCATTTGGAGTCAATCGCCTGATCTGTGGAATGCGGATTCGTTGCAGAGAACCACAGAGGGGGTATTGGCGTTGCTGCTATCTTTGAAAAAGAATCCATTGATTCGATACGAAAAGAACAGCCTATTAGCCCGTAAATTGGCCACCGAGGTTCGCTATCATCTTACGCAGGAGGAGCAGTTGTTTAATTTCCGCCGGACGGACACACCACCAATTCTGCTCGTTCTAGATCGTCGCGATGATCCCATTACTCCGCTACTCACACAGTGGACATACCAAGCGATGGTTCATGAGTTACTTGGCATAAATAATGGACGAGTGGATCTGCAGGATGTTCCGGAGATTCGACCGGAGCTCAAGGAGATCGTGCTAGCCCAGGATCAAGATCCGTTCTTCAAGAAGAACATGTATCAGAACTTTGGTGACTTGGGCCAGAATATCAAGGAATATGTGGAACAATACCAGACGAAAACACAGACCACTATGAATATTGAATCCATTGCCGATATGAAGCGGTTCGTGGAAGATTATCCAGAGTTCCGCAAGCTCTCAAGCAACGTGAGCAAGCATGTCACCTTGGTGGGCGAATTGAGTCGGCGCGTGGGTGAGGACAGTTTGCTAGACGTGAGTGAACTTGAACAAAGTCTGGCCTGTAATGACAATCACGCCAACGACCTTAAGGTATGTTTCATAGCACCTACTTAGCATTTGATTCGAACCCTTCTAACTCGTATTATTTCAGTCTTTGCAACGTCTCATCCAATTGGAGAATGTCCAAGCTGAGAGCAAACTACGTCTCGTAGCTCTTTATGCCCTTCGCTACGAGAAACAGCCGAATAATGCCTTACCCATCTTACTTGACCTACTTGTCACAGCCGGCAATGTCCCCTCTAACAAAGTTAACATCATCCCCAAGCTTCTCGCATACCACCACTCCCTACAGGCCCCACCAGTGGCTGGCGGATTTTCCGACCTGTTCGAATCCTCTTCACTTTTCTCCGGTGCTCGTGACCGCTTCAAAGGACTGAAGGGCGTCGAGAACGTCTATACACAGCACTCACCCCGACTGGAGGTAACACTCCAGAACTTGATTAAGGGACGACTTAAGGAGATGCAATACCCATTCCTAGAGGGTAGTGGGCATACTCGCGATAAGCCACAGGATATTATTATCTTTATGGTTGGCGGTGCCACATATGAAGAGGCCAAGATGGTCGCGCAGGTGAATGCCAGCTCTCCTGGTGTGCGCGTTGTCCTAGGTGGAACATGTATTCACAATAGTACTACATTCCTGGAAGAGGTCGACGATGCTGTCAACAGTTGGCCCGAACCAAGTGCTTCGACAGCTGCTGGACGGCTGCGACGAGAGGTCGGGCGATAAGCGTTTGGATCGCATGATACCGTTGAATATTTACTGCACAATAAATCGAACAATAGTTCTTACCATTTATTCCATCGATCATATATACGTATATTGCTATATTACTATAAATGGTAGCTATAACTTTTCAATATTAACAGTGCACTCGGTACATACCGTGAACAGTGTGGGTCCCGCACCCCATAATGCGGAGACCAAGATTTGACCTTCTTTTCCCTTCAATACTCTGCACCATACACCATGGACCAGTACTCCCCTCCAAAGGGAGGGCCTACTTCTCCAGCTGCCTCTCGAGAACCAAGATTACACCTTCCATCAACTACAGATCCACCAGGTCCCCAGAATCCCCCAAGGCCGCTGGTATGGCTGGTAAGTCGTACCTCTAACCCCACTTGACTCATAGTCGATGCGCAAGTCGTTCCAATACTAACATAGCGCTATGAAATTTCCAGATCTTCGGTGCAACAGGGCACATGGGCCGCTCACTTGTCAAAATCGCACTATCCCGCAATGACCTCGTCTCGGCCGTCGGACGAACCTACGAGAACAGTCCAGAGGCGATGAAAGAACTCGAAGACGAACACGAAAACTGCCTCGGACTCCTCTGCGACGTACGCGCCCGCGAAACCGTGAAACGAGTAATCGAACAAACGATCGCGCGATTCGGGCGCATCGACGTGATCGCCAATTGTTCCGGGTACGGTGTAATCGGCGCGTGCGAAGACCAAGACGAGTTCGATATCCGGAATCAATTCGAGACGAATTTCACCGGCACATTAAACATGATCCAGTTATCACTTCCACATTTCCGAGAAAGACGCGCAGGTCGATACCTTATATTTAGCTCCACATCCGGCGCGCTCGGTGTACCGGGGTTAGGACCGTACTGTGCGTCAAAGTACGCAGTTGAAGGATTAATGGAGAGTATGCTCTACGAGGTGGATAGCTTCAATATTAAAGGGACGTTAGTTGAGCCGGGTCATATGCGTCGCGATGATATTGGGGATCTGGTATCACCCTCGTTTATGGCTGCGAACCCATCTGAACATAACCTTTCCTCGCCTTTACCCCTGTACGGTCATTTCTTGGTGAAGCCTCCGAGTGAACCGTATAATACGTCTACATCTCCAGCTGCTCACGCTAGACGGATGCTTATGTGGCTTGGTGATAAGCAGCCTGCTTCGGCTGTGAAAGCAGCTCATCTTGTTTGGGAACTTGGACATTGCTCTTATCCTCCTTTGAGATTGATTCTCGGTACATATGCTGTTGAGAGTATTCGAGATCGTCTGAAGTGCATTATTGAGGAGATTGAGGATTGGAAACATCTTAGTTTTCCGTTGGGAGAGGTGCAACCTGCTGGTCGTGAGAGATCAGTTACGCAGACAGAAGGCAATGACGGCAATACATGATGACCATAGTCTGGATATTGTGCAACAAGTCTGTCTATAAATTCCACCGTGGCCCGCCAGAGCCTTTTGCATGAATTCTCAACATTCATATCGCCGTCCAAGCAAAGAAAGGCGTCTCGATGGCACTGCTTCTTTGCCAGAAAGCCTGCAACTCTTACAAGGACTCGAGAGCTCCAGGCATTCGATATCTATAGAAGAGTCGCAATCATGTGCTAGCTACCAGCTTGCGATAAACAGTGGTGACCAGTGGTTCTCCATGGGCCATCTATGAACCATATCATATAACATTTGAATAATGAATGCACGATTTTACACTTTTAAATATTTACTACTACATTAATCATACTACATGTACATTGTATTGTATTCATTACATAGCAGCTATTCCTGGAGCCCTGGAGGATTTCATGATAATGTAGGCACTTTACATGCCAGTTATAAAGGAATAGTATCCCAAGTGAACCTTGGATGATATAACTTGAACAGAACCTTGGAAGAGATAAGCGAATTTCTCATGAATAAAAAAGCCACCAGGTAGCAGCAAAGTAAAATAAAATAAGAATGGAAAGGGGGGAAAAAGAAAGGTAAGGACTGGGATTGAACCCAGGACCTGTTGATTCTTCCGTCATCGTGATGTGAGAGAAGCTTCAAATTTTGAAGATTTTATAAGAAATCAACTAAAATCGATGAAAATATAAAAGAAGTATCAGGATGACGAGCGTAGGTTAGAGCATCTAGTGAAGAATTAAAATATAAAAAGATAACATAAAAAAAGTGCAAAAAAGAGAATCCTACCCAAGACCCTCACCACCATTACTTAAAACCATGGTGAGTTTCTTGGATAGACTTAGATGGTTTCTCACACCGAAGTGCGATAGCCAACTAGGCCACCGGAAGGATTCTCATTGCTACAACTTCCTGATTTATCCCTATAACAGAGATGATGTTATCCTTTTTAGGCATTTCCAGGCAGCCTATACTAACTAGTATGTACCTCTAATGTACACCTAGTTGAATATTAATGTCTCAAGGACTTGAGAAAAAGAAAATATACAAGGGCTTCTGTTCATCTTTCTTCCATTGATAATAAAAAAAATAAAATAAAAAGTGGTTAGATGCTTGATATCAAGTTGTTACAACAGGAGATATCAACTTGAAGGATAGCAAAAAGATGGACTCGCGGGGAATCGAACCCCGGACCACTCCCATGCTAAGGGAGTATTATACCACTAAACCACAAGCCCATTTGATGACGTAAGAGTAAATACATTGACATATCAAATGTTACTAACAAATATTGAAAACTTAAGGTTGGAAGCTATATACAACTACATAACAACCTTGGAAGGCATACTACTACCTGCCTAGGTAGATACTAGAGAAGATACTAGAGATAGTAATCAGGTACCTAGTTGTATTCCAATGTTAGATAGAGTACACAAGCTACAGGCGATTAAGAGATATTGATAAACGTAAACATGTCGGGACATGGATCTATGTATATATCATCATGGAGACAGAGAAGATAGAAACAAAAAGGGAAATCATAACACGATTTGTCCAGCATCAAATCAATCCATTAGCATGAATGACACAGGTCTCCTTCGCATGCCAGATACGGCGTCTTCCAACCACATCAGCACCAAAGGTATCTTGAATAAAATCATCATGAGGAGCATCATTTTCTCCCTTTTCATGGGAATCAAATGACCGCAAAATACGTGCTTCCTCAACACTAGCACCGACCTCATATTCTCCACGACAGAGGACCGTTAGGCCAATAGAAGCCTGTGTGGATCCGCCACTAGGTAGAATGGGAAGTGCTTGTTGAAGCATACCAGTCCATGCGAGACGACGCGTGAGATCCAACGCAATATTATTCGGCTGGTGTCGCAAGCTAGGCTGTAGACGGAGGAGTGGGTGGATAGGACGTGAAGAGCGGTTGCGGATCGTCACAGACAGTGTGAGAAGGTCGTCAGCCTTTGCTTGGAAGCGGGAGCGGCCAGTTTGAGTAACTGCGGAGGAATCGGTGGATGGCGAAGAAAGGGAGAATGTAATTTCGACGTCCTCAAGGCGAATGGATTCAACCATGCGAGCATTAAGACGAAGATTTCGGAGGTCAATTGTACCTTCACGGCCGGTAGATTCTTCTTTCCAGCCTCCTAGCATTCTTTTTAGGAGCTCCTCTCGGAACCAGAACGCTTCCCGAGAAGCTGCCTCCGCTTCAAAGGAGAGTTTATTGGCGCTAACGACGAATTGACGTCGAGTACCTGTGTTGACGACGGGGATAGATGCATGAGGGTTGTCGAGGTAGACCCGGGGAAGGACAAGGACAAATCGAGAGACTTGACCAGGCTGCAGATGTCCATCGACGGAGTATTGGCCATTATGCTCATCCTTTGACAAAGCAGAATGCTCACCCACTCGCAACCACACAGATACAGGGCTTGGCCATGCGTTTCGCAGGTCGAGTAAGACAACGCAGTGGTCTGGGCCATAAGATCCATTTCCAAGGCGGGTGAGAACTTGCGAAAAAGGATCATGATCTGTGGCTGCCAATGGCAGGTCTGACTTTTGGACAGCGTCCGAGGGTGACTCAATATGGTTTCGCCAGGCAAAATCACCACTGAATGGCAAAATATCACAGCGGGCAACTTCCACGCTTGCATTCACTGTGACAGTCAAGGGTACAAACAGCTGCCGGGTGTAGAAGATATCAGGCAGTTCGCCCTGTTTGGTTCCAAGACAAGAGTAGTCTATTTGAACGGTGGTATCTTGTAAACCAGGCTTGCCTAGCACATCAATTGTGAAAGTGGCCTTCTGACCTGCAGGAATCGAGGAGTCCTCCGCATCAGGGCCGTCGCGACGCCAGCATAGGGCCGGTTGAGTTGTGAGCTTCAGTTCAAGCTCGTAAATCTCTACCGGCAAAAGATCTTTGTTTCTAAGAGCTGACTGAAGCTGCCTTGTCGTTGAGTCTTGGAATGTGAATAGAACAAAGTCCACGGGGCAAGCAGAAGTATTTTGGAGCGTTATGGTGAACGATTTGATCTCTCCTTCCAGTACCATCATCGCTGACTGTGAAAGTGACATCGACTCGATCAAAAGTGACGGTTGCTTACCAATAACCTTCACCTGGCATGTCTCCGTCTCGGGGCCCTTCTTGACTGAAGTTTTCCCATCCTTGGAAGTTTCCGAAGACCATGAGACCGGTCGCTCTGAAAGGGGCTTCTTCGAGGCCAACCCTGTTCGTTTGAACTTAACCTCAGGTTCAGGTTTCCAAAAAGTCTTGAATATAGGAAATCTTCGCATGCGACAATGTCGTACTTTAACAATACATCCAGTGATGGTAAGACTGCCTTCCTCGCGAGCAGTGCCAAGGACAACAATGTCCTGAAGCGAAAATGGGGGAAGGATGATATTTTCCGCTACGCCTTCAAACGACACACCCTTACTTTCAAGCTGCAAGTGTTCAATCTCGACCTCGAACTCGTAAGGATTTTGAAGTGTGACTCGAAATGAGGCAGCTTCATCAGTCACAGTAAGCACCTCTAGGGCCTTGCTACTAGGCTTCGCGAAGGGGTTGTATAAGAATGGATCCTTTTTGGATTTGTCCGACGGAGTGGTAACAGCTTGCAGCTCTGACTTAAGTCGTCGAACAGGTCTTCTAGGATCAGGCAGGGCTAAAAGCTGGACATCACGTATGAGGAAGTCATCCCAGTACTCAGCTGTCATGTCGGATACACCTAGTCTGTTTGCGGCGCCAACTGTACGCTTAATGTTATTCAAGAGACGAACTTGCTCATCTCGCGGAAGATACGGCGGCAACTGGTTGGATTCTCCCAGCATCAAGTCGCCTCGGATAGTTTGTAAAAGTTCAACTGTGAAACGAAGGACACCTTCAAAATCAGGCAGGGCTTCACAGCAGTTGATGCACGCTTTCAGAACGTCGATCTTGAGATTGAGATCACCGTATCTGTCCAAAACAACATGTCGGAATGATCGCTCCGCAATGCCAGTAACTGATTCGTAATCTGGACACTCATCTGAGCCTCCGTGTGCAGATGACCGGCTCTGTCGCTTCTCCCACTCGTAGAATGCAGAGGGCTGGACGCCATATATTTCACCAATGGTAGCAAGAAGGAGACGGACGCTCTTTTCCATATTGCCTGGGCCAATATCGAGGGCATTCACATCAAAAGCAGTATCGCTTAGAGATGCCAATCCAGCAGCAGGGTGAATTCCTACCTCTGCAGCACCAATCTTCCGTGCCTGGACCAGACTTGGTACCATAACAGTAAGAAGCTCACGCATTATGAAAGCTTTCTTCCGAGGCAGATCAAGCGTATTTAGAACAGATATTACACCCACAACAATGGGCACTGCATCGGTGGCAGGCAGGTCAGCACCCGGAGCGAGTGGCAAAGCGCGATACAGGAAATTTGCAATCTCTGACTTGCGAAGCAGTACTGTTCCACGTGGGAGCTCTGGTTTGAGTAAGGGAATGAGAGGTTCGTTCATGACAATATGTTTCAGTGCATTATCGTCCAAGGAGCCATCCCGAACACGGGCTGATACCATGAGCCTTGATAATCGAATGACGGTTTCAGAGAACACCAATTGCGGTAGAGGCTCATCGGTGATGTTGGCGGCCCGGGTGTATAGGTGCAAGATATTGTTTGAAAGGTCAGGTAACAGGTTTGCGAGATTTTGAAGAGAGATGATCCGGTTACCAGCGGTAAGACTAGCTGTCGAATCCCTGTGCGACTTGGAAGACTTATCGGCTGTGGGATAAAGGACCGAAGGAATTGTAAAATCCATACCAGCCCACCCAAGCATTAGAAGACACAGCAGGATTGACTCCAATGCTTTACCATGCCAGATATAATCGCTCCCCGCGCGAGCATTGCTTACTGCTTCGATTAGCTCCTTTAGCGCATCATGCCATCTTCCCGCCTGCAGGAAAAGAGTTCCAATGACGACACCAGCTCTTCCTTTGATACGGTTTTTCGTTCTGTCGGTTGCGCTCACGCCGCTAATTGACATTCGCTCGCGGCTATGCTCCTTAGCTGATGCCACTGACGGACTCTTGCTACCGGAACGGGCACGCGTGAGATGGATCGAGCGAGTGATCTCATCGAAAGTTGTGGCAGTTTCAGAATTCGGAGTTTGAGCACCGGGGTCCGACGGCGTGTCAGGTATACCATTGGGATTTGCGGATATCTGGGAAGGAAGTGTCATCCGATGTAACAAACGATCGACCGGCCGAGGTCGAAGTTCCGGATTTCGAGATGGACCCCATGAGGATGTTTTTGGTGACTCAATAGTTGGAATAGCTTGAATCGTTTTTGCGAACTCGTCCAGTTCCGATAGCAAGACTGACGTGATGTCACACAGGACCGTTTTCATTGTGGTTGCTTTTGAGGCCTCGGGACGAGGAACCCAGAGCACATTGTCCGGACCATTAGTGAGTTTCTCCAATCCATCATAATCAAACACCAGAAGCTGGTTCACCAATGCTCGCGGACTCCTCTCCCTCACTGTGCCGAGCTCTTCCAATAGCTGATCGAGTCCTTCTGGAGTTGGATATTGCTTGTTCGCACCGGAACTTGGAGAAAGCTCGGTACCGTCCGCGATTGCGATAATCACGAGAGGCTCCCTGTATATCTCGAATGGGAATAGTTCGAGGTGCGACGTAGGAGGAACGGAGAAGGACAAATCGTAAAGTATCATTCCTGTTGGAAATGCAAGCGGCGAAAACATGTCTTTACAAAATCATTGTCAGCGGATTTTTATTCCATATAGTCCTTAAGTTCAGTGGGGTTCACTGCGTACTTCGGTTTGGTCGAGCATCGGGACTAATGTCCCCTAGCCGAACGACATTCTCAGCTTGGAGTCTGGCTGCGAAGCTCAGAAATCGAGATCGCTTGATTTTGCCGATTGGGAGTAGTAGCGCTCTCAGCCGCACAGGCGCAATTGGGGACAATGGGTCGACCCCCATGCTGTCATTTAAGTGAGGCCGGAGTATTGGCCGCGGGATAGCTTAAAGCTGCACCCAGAGAGTCTGACTCGAGACCTCGCTGATGCAAGGCGAGCAGCAGCAGGGGAAGAAACGTTGTATGAGCTAGAAGATCAAAGACTGCTGCTAAAAATCAACCAACGCTCAAATCATGAAGGTCAACTGCCCACCTCCGCATGGTGCTCCTGAAGCCGCGATGGAAACATTGCTGACATAATACGCTGATCTAATCGTCTGATAAGGGCCAGGTGGCCGATAAGAGTGTTTGCACTGTTTGAATTAGAACAGATGTACAGAGTACATCACCTTCCAATTGCTGTACAGCCTGAATAGTGGACATGTAGGTAGTAATATGGATATTCTATAGTTGATAAATGCTAATTTTGTGGAGAATTCCTTAAGTATGTATTACTTCAAGTTGTATCTGGTAGACTACTGTGTTTATTTCCTTAATTCTCATCATTTTATCTAGTCTATGAGTTCAAGGACAGGCTATCAATGTACTACCAGAAGGAGACCTTTCCTCTGGCTTCAATAAGGAGGGCTTTAGCATAGTCCATCAAAAAGCGCTTTTCCATACCTTGACTGATATCATCTGCATCCCAATCATCCATATACATACTCCCTGGCTTTATGCCCCACCTAGAAGGTGGGTCTGATATCCCGAGGCTACATTACTCCGCCAACGTGGATAAGCAACAATACATACTTGAAGTATGTACTAACCTTAGAACCTTCAAAGACTCTGAGGTCTTTGAAGCGAGAAGAAATATCATATAAATTATCTGGACCATGATAGTACTAGTGCATATACTAACTTTCAAGATTCATGATTAGCATTGAACTCTAAGCACAAATGAAAGGCGGTGTAAAGGGCGGTGAAGTATAATGCCTTGATTAGGCTTTATCCGCCTCATGGCTACCGCGGCATGTTCAACAACTCATTGCTTTTATTTGTTCCTCAACATACATACTCTGTCGTTTCCTTTTGATCTGGGTCTTTTCGCTATCTTCTGGACTCTCAATATCAAAGGACGACTTATTCTTATCAATATCGCCTTTTCACTGCAGCGTTTAGCGCCTTGTTTACCTATCTTACATCTTACAAAAGATGATCTAGGCTGTCACTTTGATATTTATTTCTGGAGTCACGGTTGATTTTCGATACACAAAGAATACGCCTTGCATTTTAACACACCAGAATGGCTTTGAATGTTGATTTCAATGCCCTGAAGGCCCGGACCATGGGGTCTGGTGCCGATGAAGAGGCAGTAACAGTGGATACTCGGGGCTTAATCTCCAAAGTTCTAGCACGATATTCGGGGAAATGGTAAGTATATATGACTATGATCCTTCCTTTTTTTCAAACATTCTGATTCTCAATATCTACTACTAGGACTGTTCTTCGAGAGATGATCCAGAATGCTGCGGATGCCTCCGCGACGAAAGTGACGATCAAATTTGAGACACTCCCCTCTACTACAGTCCCATCGCCATCATCAACAGACCCAACAGAGCAGATCAAGCATACAATCACAAACCATACCCTTCGACGTCTATTGATATCAAATAATGGACTTCCTTTTAGCGAAAAAGACTGGGCCCGATTGAAGCGTATTGCAGACGGAAACCCAGATGAAACAAAGATTGGTGCATTTGGAGTCGGTTTCTACAGTGTTTTTGATGACTGTGAAGAGCCATTTGTCTCTTCAGGTAGCCAAGCTATGGCTTTTTACTGGAAGGGAAATTCACTGTTCACTCGGCGTCTGGATGTGGGTGAAACATCGAACCAAGAGACAACTTTCGTGCTGGACTACAGAAATGATTCTTCTCCTATTCCATCTTTGCTTCAGCTATGTCAGTTCTTGTCAAGCAGCTTGACTTTTGTTGCATTACAGGAGATAGAGTTGTTGTTGGATGACTGGAGTCTGCTGCGCTTATCAAAGAAGACTGCGCCTGGGGTTAGCGTACCCATTCCTAAGGACATTGAAACCAAAACTGCAGAAGGCCTTATGAAGATTACTGGGATTACCCAAGAAATTGCTCAAGTTGATGCTGCATGGATGCGAATTGTGGAGTGGAATCCAAATGCCAGCTTGATCAGTTTCGACAACCTACGGGACACAACAAGTTCTCTGCGCAGTTTTTTCTCCAAATTTACTGGTCAAAGTGCATCTGAGAAAGCAGCTCAATCTCAAAAAGCACATAGACAGGTCGAAGAATCCGGTAATATGACCGCTCTCTTGAAGGCAACAGTATTCTTGCACATCAACACTGCATCGATCCAACCTTCTATCGGCACTAGCTTGAGCAAAGAGCTTGAGAGAGCCACTCGAAAGCCCCCACCTAAGAGAGCTACAATCGCAATCCTGACTCCATCCTATGAAGCTAACGTCGCTACTGGGGCATCTGCATCACAGTCGGAAATTCTCGCATCCATCTTACCTTCAAAGGGAGGTCGGGTCTTTATTGGATTCCCTACAGCTCAGACTACAGGTCTGAACGCTCATATTTCTGCGCCATCTGTCATTCCTACAGTTGAGCGTGAGAGTATCGATCTTAACACTCGCTACATCAGTAAATGGAATCTTGAAATGCTTCGAGCTGTTGGAATAGTCTGTCGGATCGCATGGTCTGCTGAGATGAGTACTATCAAGTCCAAAATTGCAGCCAAGATTGGACCAGAACGCTATTCAAAGATTCGCAAAGAGGACATCAAGGATGTTCTTCCCGAGGCAATTCATACTGCAAACCAATTTGTCTTCCGCGAGTCGACGCCATCCTCGATCCTCGGCCAAACCATCGAGGATGCATTCTGGATGTGCAACAGGAATGCCTCTATCGAAATTCTTTCTACGTGTGGTGTTATTCCTAGTCACCAGACACGCATCGCCCCCAAAGACCTTAGCTTTATGGATTCGATACCTTCTCTACCTGACGACTTTGTGACCTATGCGAAAGAATTTGTTCAAAGACTGACGGAATTTGGTCTGGTGACAGAGATTACGGTCTCTGACATCAAACGAGAACTAGAGGCCAGTACACTCCGAGCTAATCAGGTTGTCGAGTTCTTGACCTGGATGGGCCGAAAAACCGTGACTGGGCAGCTTGATAAGCTGTCGGTTCAGAGTCTTCTTCGAGTCGCTGTGGCTAATGATGAAGATCGAGATGGAAAACCTACACGGCTGATCGTCTTTGCCGATATCACCAGCTTCTTGAATCCCCAGCGCATTCCGGCAGATCTGCCGATACCACCATCAGTCATACCTTTTCGGTTCACTAAAAGCATGGGGAAGCAGGACCTCGAGGCATTAGGATGGGTTGAATTAAATACTGTTCCTTGGCTCCGTTGGCTTGTGACGAATGCCGGAGATCGCAACTTGCTATCCGCGGATGAGGATATCACACAAAGTGCTTCTTTCTCCGGACAGGTTCTTCCTGTTCTATCTAAACAGTGGGAAACCCTTAGTCAACCGGGCAAGCAGACCGTTGTCAGTATCCTTCAGCCCAAGACTGTGATTCCAACGAAGCTTGGAATGAAGGAGCCCACTCAAACTTACTTTGCTTCTGTGCGGCTGTTTGATGATTTGCCTGTGGTACACGGCTTGAATGGCGTCAAAGAAAAGTTTCTGGTATCACTCGGGGTTCGCAAGACTGTTGAACTGGGAGTCATCTTCGATCGCCTGATAAATGCCCCAAGCTCAGGGGATACTAAAGGAGCCTCTCGAAAATGGAACCATGTGGATCTCATTCGATATCTCACTTCGGTTTCGGGAGGATATTCCTCCAAACGATATCAAACGACTCAAGGATACGAGTATCTGTACTGCCGAGGTGACCGAAGGAGCAAGAACTGCGCCTGGTACTCTCTACAAAATCTGCGAGTTGTATGAACCGAAAGACCCGCTTCGTGCTTTGGGTCTACCTGTGATCGAATGGCCAGGCATCTACAACAATGCAAGCAATGAAGGGAAATTCCTCTCCATGATGGGCCTAAAGGGACAGCCCTCGGGAGCTGAACTCGTTCGGCTCATGATTACCAGTGATGCAGAGAAGAACAGCGCCCGCAAGACCAAGGCCTTGTCTTATTTCCTTAATGAGTATCATACCAATGGTTACGCTGCATTCGACATCAATGCAGTCACGGTGCCATTTCTCCCAGTGGAGAACTCGGAAAATCTGGCATCGCCAAAGAAGTGCTTTACGGATGAAGGGGCTTCATTATTTGGTTTTTCTATTCTTCAGAAGCAGCTCCATCCACATGCATCTAAACTAGGCGTCAAGCCTCATCCACCAGTATCTGACTGCCTTGAGATTCTTATTCGTCAACCACCGGCTACTCCAAGAGAGGCTAGAGTTATTTTCAAATATTTGGGTGGCCGAGCCTCTGATCTGAGCCCGCGGGATATTGAACGCGTTGGATCATCCCCGATCATTCCTATTGCCACAAGAAGCCAATCGGAAAAGACTCCTCAGGTCCGTTTCGTGGCGCCTCGTGTTTGCTATCTGGGCGAGGGAGAAGACTACAAAGATATTTTCGATTTTGTAGACTTTGGGCAAGAGGCCAACTTCTTCCTTCTGGCCGTCGGTTCCAGGAGAGAACCAACAAAGGTCGAGATCGCACGAATGCTTGTGAAAGAACCAGCCCGGATCTCAGCCGCATTCCAAAGCTCCGAAAAGTATCTAATGCTTCTGAGAACTCTTGCCGAAAATCTCTCTTTACTTAAGAAAGACAAAGATCTATTCAATGAAATGAGATGGGCAAAATTCTTGCTGGCAAGCCGTGACATTCCACCCCAATCTGCTGGCAAATCCGAGAAGGTGAAGTCGATTGAAAAGGATATCTTAGGCCCAGAGGAGGACCTGGATATTCGCGAGTGGAGTCTTTCCAGCGCTAAAGATATAGTCGTTGTGGATGACTTCCAGAGCTTCAACCTGTTCAAAGAGCATATCCTTGCTGCACCGCAAGAGGAGGCACTGGAAAACTTCTACGTTGCCCTTGGCGCCCTTCCACTCAGCCAATTGGTCGAAGAACAAGCGCGGTTTGGAGGCATTGCAGCTGATCAATCGGCAGCTGTTAAGCTACGCAAGGTCGTTCTCGAGCGAGCACGGCTATTCCTACACGATCAACCTGCAGATGCAATTCAACGTGGGGCCCGATGGTTAGAGCATGACTTCACCGTTCAGGTGGTCACTTCCATCTCGCTCACAAGATCACTCAAAGGCAGACGTGTATCCCACACCCAAAAACGGAATGCGATCATGGCTCGTCTGTCCAATAGCTGGGGCCTGTGCATTTGTCCGGGCAAATATGACTTGTATGAAATTAGTCAATCTCTGGTGCACTTGATCTTGAAGCGACCAAAACTTCATTCAACTCTAACTTTGGAAATGTTGCTGAAGACAGATCTACTTGAACTTCGTGCTCGAGGCTACAATGTGGAACGCATCCTAAGACAGAAGGCTCAGGAAGCTCGAATGGCAGAGGATCAGAGGCAGAGACAGTTGGAGGAAGACCGAAAGTTTTTGCAAGAGAAAGAGGCTGCTTGGGCTGCTCAGCAGCAGGCCCAGCAGGAAATGGTACAAGCACAGGCACAGACCCAGCAAACACAACGATCGAGAGACGAGGGCTCTGAGGGTCAATCAAAGGCCACCATGCCGGGCTTTTTCCCCGAGTCGCCAAACAGCAAGCCAACTGCCGAAGAGACTCAGCTTGCGCACCCCGATCCTGTAGTACCAGACAGGACTTCCCGTGGTGGATTATTTGCTAATCTCAGCAAACGATTTGGTCTGGACAATCGTTCTGGGTCAACTCCCAATCCAGAGCAGTCACGTTCCTTGCTTCCAGAGTCCCCAGGCGGTACTCAGCCGCCTCCACCTTATTCAAGCAACGACCCTCAAAACCCTCAAAACATTCGCCCGGAGCAACCTGTCTCTGTCAATTCTCCACATCGCTTGAACCAAGAACTTCTGTCTGCCGTGCAGGCTTGCCGTCCTCATGGATCATCAAATGTTTTCAGTCGCCCGGAGACAAACCAGATCTCAGCAAGTCAATCCTACTGTGATGAGCGACCTGGTCACGATCTAGAATTTGTTGCCACGCTGCCTAGTGGTGTGAATGTGCTATTCGTGAAAACAATCACCGAGCGATCTGCTTTCTTGGCGAACAACCAAACTGCTATCAACATGTTCGCGTCAATTCTTCTGGACTGTGGCGGTATCTTCTCGATGCGTGCAGACAGTCTAAGTATTTTCTATGATCCTGGCGGCAAGACGATTGCATTTAACCGAGCGGGTAGCATCTTCTGCAACTACTTCTACTTCCAGAGCTTACATGAGAAAGCTCTGCTTCAAAGTTCTAACCCAGATCGCACCGATGCCATTGTCTACTGGTGGGTCATCTTATGTCATGAACTGGCACACAATCTTGTGGCCGATCACAGCTCTGCACATAGCTACTACACTGAGGGATTTGTGGCTCAATATTTCCCCAAGGTGGCTACTAAGCTTGCCTCTCTTCAACATACCCCAAGAGCGGCATGATCGGTCAAACAAGGAACTTCACTCCACTTTTTTGTCTCAGTTCAACTTTTCTCTGTTGAAACATTGTACCTGATACCCAATTCTGTACTTAGATCTAGATCATGTAGTTTTGGCCATACAATAACCGTTGTGGCTACAATGACTATCCGTTCCGGCGGTACCCGTTTTTTGCCTGAACCAGCCCTGAACCATCCCAACCTTAATTTTTCTCCTCGGCAACATTTTGAACCTCACCTCCGAAAAACAATACATTTTTAATCCCGACCATATTCATTTCACTCGTGTTCGTATTCAATTTTATATGGTCATTCTTCCGCGGGAAACTGGCCTAGTGTGCCGATCCTGATAAGTCTGACCATAACGCCACTTTGACCGCGACATGGAATCTTAGCGGGATACAACCTGCATAAGAACAGAAAAAAAGCTGCTGGGATCAGTATCGCCCTTGGCGTATCATAGGCCTGGGGTGCTATCATTATAGCAATCACTTGCTAGCCCTGGTCATTGACGATTTTCAAATTTGACTATATCAATTGCTACCCCGCCACGACTCTTATCTATTACATTCATCTCACCATGGCGCCACTACTAGGTAGTTGGGACGAATCAACCACCTCAAATACTCAAAATGACTCTTCCAAGGCCGTTTTGTATGTTGATGCATATGATTCCTTCTCGTACAATGTTGTCGCAATGCTTGAAGAGACTCTGGGAGTGAAAGTCACTGTGATGACCATAGACTCTGACTGGCCTGATGGAAATATGCATGAATTCTTGCGCCATTATGAGGCTGTCGTTCTCGGACCTGGTCCAGGAAACCCCAATTTACCAAAAGATGTTGGTATCATGAAAGATATCTGGAATCTCCATGACGCCGAACTACTTCCCGTCTTTGGTATCTGTCTGGGATTCCAGAGTCTCTGCCTGCGTCATGGTGTTTCAGTTGAACGACTTCCATTCCCACTTCACGGACGAATTTATGAGTTTTCAACAACGTCCAAGGATTTGTTTGCTGGGATTCCTTCAGTGGAAGTGACGCTGTATCATTCTCTTTATGCGAACCCAAGTAGTTCAACTTGCCCTGCGACTTCATCCATGGACGACTTGGAATTTTTAGCCTGGCTATCAATTGGTGAAAATGACAGTGAGACCGCCCCGATTCCCATGGCTGTTCGTCATCGACAAAAGCCTTTCTGGGGTGTACAGTTTCACCCGGAGTCTTGCAAGTCAGAAAAAGAGGCTTGCAAACAACTCCTTCGTAACTGGTGGAAGATGGCACTGGCCTTCAACAAGTCCGTTGCACGGGAAACATATGGCTCCCTACCTGAAACGATAATCACAACTCAAGATGAGACAAGTCCATTCCCAGATGTCGCTTATGAACTTTTGAGATGGAGCTCTTCGACATCGAATACCTCAGCGCATCGGTTAATCGAGCAAGGAGACCTGACTGCAGAGGCTATTAGCGAGATTTTCAACAAGCCAGGCGCTCCAACAGTTATTTTCCAATCCGATGACCGATATGGTGTCATCTCAATTCCTAGCCCGGGTTCCTGGCGGCTAGAATACAGCGTGGAGTTACAAGAATTAACCACGTTCCAATTGGGGGAGTCTCAAGTACTCAAGAGGAGTCTTACCGTGATTCAACTCTGGGATGCCCTTCGATATCTGATGGATATGAAGAAGGTTGATTCTGGCAACCCTCAAAGTCCTTTCTGGGGCGGTTTTCTGGGTTACTTTTCCTATGAATTAGGTCTTGCCTGTCTTCCTCATCCCAGGGATTCATCACAATCAAATGGATCTCAGAGAGATTCCAACCACAACACATCAACGGATCCGTCAGTTCAGGATCCTCCAGACGTCAGTTTGTTGTGGTGTGAACGAAGTATTGTTATTGACAAGCAGACTGGCACGGTTGTCGCACAGTCTACTTGTAAGTCAGATGACCAACCGGGCAAGTGGCTCGACGATGCACTGCGACTACTCAAGCATCATTCTAAACACGCTACAATCATTGAAAAGTCCGATCTCGAATTCTTAGATTCCACTCTCCGTCATGGCGTGATCTCATTCCCCAAAGAAACGGATTATAAAAACCGAATTGAGGCCTGTAAAGCCGAACTGGAGGCTGGCGAGTCATATGAATTATGCCTCACAACCGAGACTTCAATCACCTTGCCAACCCCAGAGACAGAACACGATCGCGTTGTGTTTCCGTGGAAATTACACAAACGACTGAAGAAGTACAATCCTGCTCGATTCAGCGGGTTCGCCGATCTAGGCCATGTCAAAATTGTCAGCAGCAGTCCAGAATGCTTTTTGAACTGGGACCGTGACTCTACACTTGAGATGAAGCCTATGAAAGGCACTGTCCGAAAGACACCTGATATGACATTGAGTAAGGCCAAAGAAATCCTAGCCTCAACGAAGGAAATGGCCGAGAATCTCATGATAGCCGATCTCATCCGACATGATTTATACGGTATCTGTGGATCTGGTGGAGTCCATGTTGAGAAGTTACTCGAGGTTGAGGACTATGGTCGAGTCTACTCCATGATTACACATGTGAAGGGTAAGATTCGACCAGATCAACCTGGATACTCAGTTCGACACATCCCTCAATTGAACACGCCTAATATGGCTGTTCATGGCCTTACAACACTGCAAAAATGTCTGCCTCCCGGGTCCATGACCGGTGCACCCAAGGAACGCTCATGCATGCACCTGAAAGAAATCGAAGGACGCAAGCGTGGAATCTATTCCGGTGTTATGGGTTACCTCGACCTCGGCGGTGGTGGCAGCTTTGCAGTGCTGATTCGCATGGCCTTCACTTGTAGCTCATCTGATACCGACTCTCAACAGGTCTGGCGGATTGGAGCTGGAGGAGCCATTACCACTTTGAGTACAGCTGAAGGTGAATGGCAGGAAATGCTCACCAAGCTGGGTACTGTGGGGAACATTTTTGGTCCATTCGATAGTGAGAGCTGTTGACCTTCTTTTTGATAAAATTCTCTTGTTCATATTCATCAGATCGCGGAACACTGATGTGTTTTCAACATCCGCATCTTGTACCTACATCATGTATTTGAAGTTAAACTTCATTCAATTCAACATAGAGCGCTGGGCGTTATTTATTCTGCTTAATTTGATTTTTTCAATAAAATTCTCTGACTTTAATATGTATCTAAAGAATGGAATTTGTTCTCTTGCATACTCGATTACTCCATAATGATTAACTCCATCATAGACATGCAAACAAGCTAAACATGAGCTCTCCGCCTATCTAATCTCCACCCCGACTTTGGAGCTCATAGTGAATTCCTTTCACCTTCCGTATTACCATTCCCCCTATAAGGCCTTTTATTTCAAGAGACTATCTTCCTAAAATATTTCTCTGGGCCATACAGTGTTCAATATGGCTGGCCAAGATGCCTCAATGGAGGAAATCCTCTGGCGATCTCCCCCGCACGTCCAGATGATGGGGGGGTTTTCTACACTCAAATAACAGTATGTCCACACAGTTGAAGCTCCAGAGAAGTCAGCACCGACTTAATTAACCTGCTCAGTCCTTTTCTACTTCGCCGAGTCCCCTTTCTTCGACCCAACCTCAAACAACGCCTCCTTGGCCATCCAAGCCAACTACAACGAAGCCTTCCGCCATTTCGTCGAAACGCGCGAAGCTTTCGAAGCCCGCTTAAAGACCATGTCTGGTCTAGAATTCATTGTCTCATATGACCCCTTACAAGCGGCAGCGCAGTCAGATACGCGCTTCGCTCACGAGCCGTCGAATATCTGGGTGATCCGAAAGCAGAACCGACGAAAGCGCTCTGGCATGGACGATGAAGTGTCCGTGATCTCTACGTACTTCGTTGTAGGAGATTGTATCTATATGGCACCGTCTGTGGCCAGCGTAATTGGCAACAGAATTGTATGTCTTGGTCTACCATACGCTTCTCTTTTTCACACTAATGGTTTCTTTTCTCGTTTAGCTCTCCGCTGTTACCTCGCTATCACGACTTATGAAAACCGCATCCACCCTCCCAACTTTTACACCATCCTACGGACATACATATCTACCACCCATGGCCCGCGCAACCGAGTCCGGCGCACAAGCATCACAGCAAAGCAAAGAGAATACACCCATGCCCGATGCCGCAGCCCCCTCCACAGATGCCCAAACAAGCAAAGCCGGACTCGGTATCTCGACAAACTCGAGCTCCAGCTACCGGGATACCCGAAGTCTCGCAGAATCATTCACCCTTTTCGCTCAATATGGCGAGGAATTCATGGATGAGACGCCACTAGTAGGTGAACCAGGCTCATTCATCATGTCCCGACTAGGTGGTGAAAGTGATCGCACAGCCAAGAATACCGTGTCAAAAGCCTCCGTGAATGTATCAGGCAGTACACCAGCCCCGCCTGGACGAGTCTCAACTCCGCAGGTTCGGGTTGATACGCCAGGAAAGGCATCTGATCAGGGGAATTCACCTCCTAGCTCGGGGGAGAATAAGGGAAAGCGGAAAAAGGGTCGGGTTGTGAGTTGATTTGCTTATTATGATACCCTCTTTGTACGACATCGGAATCTCTTAATAGGATTTTAAAATATTCGATGCGATTGAGTTCATTATCGTACAATAACTCATAGTCTATTCATCGTGTAGTAGTGTCAGCTCGGGGCTTTCTCATTCTATCCGGCTTATACTTGGAGTACATTCAAATGAGTCATTTCACCTTAATGATAGTAATAAGTAAATGTAATTGCGGGGCTTGCAGATCATACATTAACAGTAAAAAACCATGGAAATCAATTAATAGACACGATGTAAATCCTTGGAATGGACAAATGTAGCCAACGGAAAGCCCAACGTGCATCTCTATCTTATCGTGGTGGAACCAGCTTCCATTCATTATTCTCGCCACTTCCTCTATTCCTCTCTCTATAAATACCTGAATCCGGATAGAATCTACATTAGCCTTCTCTACATTCTCTTTGAATACAATCATCATGACACAAAACAAGCAGGCCGTGATCTGTGTCTTGTGAGTCAACCCCACCATATCCTCCCCGCCATCCCCTCACTATATCATATGCGCTTGCGCAACCATACCAAGAACACAGCCCTGGAGGATGTACAGGAAAGTAAACTAACATCATATAGCTGCGGTGCCACAGCAGGCAAAGACCCAATCCACTTCGAGGCGGCCCGAACCCTCGCGCAAGAATTCCACAAACACAATGTTCAACTCGTATACGGCGGCGGTACAACAGGACTGATGGGCGAGATCGCCCGGACACTCGTTAGTCTCTCAGGACCTCAATCTGTACACGGTGTTATCCCTCGTGCGCTCGTGAAAGTCTCCACAAAGAGTAATGGAAACGGGAGTGCCGACGCAACGCCTACAGAGGGTGGGAAAGCCGCTGAGCGTGTAGTCTCGGAGTCCTTAGACGAGGAGGGAATCCCGGAATCAGAGTACGGCATGACAACTATTGTGCCGGATATGCATACTCGCAAGCGATTGATGGCGACTAAGGTCCTTGAAGGTGGTCCTGGATCTGGGTTTGTGTCGTTGGCTGGTGGATTTGGAACTATTGAGGAGGTTATGGAGATGACTACTTGGAATCAGTTGGGCATTCATAAGGTTGGAGTTGTGTTGTTGAATATTAATGGGTACTGGGATGGAGTTTTGGCTTGGGTGCAAAATGCTGTGTCTGAGGGCTTCATCAGTGCTGAGAATGGACGCATTCTTGCTGAAGCGAAGGATCCAAAGGAGGTTTGGGGGAAGCTTTTGGAGTACCAGGTTAGCAGCGAGCGGATGCAGCTGAACTGGGGTGAAGAGTGATTCGATTTCTTTTATTTTCGGGAATTTTCCTTTCGTTAATGTTCAAGTCGAGTTTCGCATTGGGAGCGATATACACTTGGAGCCAAGGGCTTGGAGTTGACAATACTCGGGCTTATTACTTTCGGGATATCAAGATACACCCATAGATCATCATGGAAATGAATGTTGTGGGGTTCAAGAGATACTCAATATGAGATAATTGCATAGAAGGCAGCGTTAGAATTCATGTCTATGCGCATCATTAAAAACAAGGAAAAATTATGAATCAACCTCCATGGACTCGCCCTCTCCGGCACCAGCCGATTCAGACTGCTCCAGCACCTCCAACAGAGGAACGGTCTCTTGGCCCTCGTAAAGATTGAAGGTCTCAATCCGGGCCTTGGAGCCCTCGGGAGCCAATCCAACCACACCAACTGAGGTGTTATCCACCGTAAGCTCCTTATCCTGAGACAGAGTTTCCTTGAGAGCACGCAGACCGTGTGTAATCAACTCATCGCGGGTGCAGTCTTGAAACTTATCCAAATTTCGCTCCAGGTATGTACGTGCCATCTGTGAGCGAGCACCAATAGCACATGCAGCCATCTCGTGGGTCAGACCAGAGGGCTGGAACTCAAACAAGTGCGGACCGGCCTCATCAACACCGGCAACCAGTAGGCCGACACCGTAAGGGCGCTTTCCGTAATGCTGCGTGTTGGTTTGGGCACGGTCGCCGATCTGAGAAACGATACGATCCAGAGGGATTGGGCGACCGTAGGTCATCTTGGAACCGAGCGATTGCTGCTTCATGAAGTTGGAGAGGACGCGGGCGTCTGATGCCAGGCCGGCGATGGCAATGGCCATGTGCGAGTCGATCTCGATGATCTTCTTCTGATAAGAGGAGAGTTCTTCGGCATTTCGCTACATCGTTGATGTTAGTTCCGTTGTTTCAAGCTTGCGACCTCGAGTTGGGATAGCGAACCTTCAGGCCGACCAGCACGGCATGTGTCTTGTTCACCAATCCCACTACCACTGATCCTTGCTTCACTGCTTCTTGTGCGTATTCCACCTGGAATATCCGACCTTGCGGGGAGCTTTGGTAATTAAGTTAGGGTCTGATGGATTGCAAATCGCAGTTGATTGGGAGGGGAGGGATCCTAGGGACCATCTTACAAGGTGACAGCGTCATTGTCGTAGTTGTTTCTGAACATGGTGGAAGAAGAGGAGATGAATTATGGGAAAGATCAAAACAAGTAAATCAACCTTGGTGTAATGAAACAAGAAAGATATCAAATGACAAAGGGTCTTAACGGGAGCAGATGGGGAAGCTGAAGCAGGCAGTTAAGGTGACGCGGTGTGAGAGCTCTTGTGGCCTGAGGTGTCAACATCCAGTGACCTTCAGGCGCCAACGTCACTCGCATTCCTACAGCTTCCTCCGCCCCCTCGAACCCTATGGCGCTGCCAGTCCACACCAACTGAGTTATTCGTGTTCTAATCCTTGTGCGCACCATAATCCCTTGTATCTCGCATTTATCTCGTCTCGAACCAGCAGCCACTTCGACTCCGACTCCGCAACAATGGCGGCTGGTATCAAGACCATCATCGCACTCTCATTCGTACGTTGAAATCCGCTCAAAAGCCTGTAGATACTATTGGAAATATTATACTAATTTGATTAGGTTCTTGCGATCGGGTTCCTCCTCGTTATCCTCTCCTCCGCTCTCTGGCACAAGTACTGGCCGCTACTGGTTGTTGGCATCTATGTGATTGCGCCGCTTCCCAATTGGATCTGTTCACGATGTGCAAACCCAGATGATTTCATGGACAGCTCGTCCAATGCGGCGATGGACTTTGGTCGCTTCATGACTGGATTTTTGGTCCTGACGGGTATTGGTATGTGCTCTCGATTCGAATACAGTTGCAGCTATTGCGCATTATCTGTACAACCCAAGACAACCCGTTCCTCTTTATTCTCAATTTATGGCGTTACGGTGTTAAAGAAAACACTCATCTACTCGCAACCTATATACTAACCATGAGTTTCTAGCACTCCCTATCGTTCTTGCACACAGCGGAGAAATCCAAATCCCCGCCATGATCATGTCGATTTTCGGTGGTCTGTTGATCTACGGAACTATTATTAGCTTCTCGATGTTCTTCCAAGAACAGGAAGAATTTTGACTGCCTGAGTGATGAGGCATGGGTGTGAAGGGTCTCGAGACAAGTTTCGGACTGCAGAGGTTTCACAAACATCCAAATTGCTTCTATGATGATTTTCTTTGCGACTTCTTTGGATTCCACGCTTGCACGATATTTGAATGATGCTGGGGAGCGGTCCCAGTTGATGCCATTGCTTGATGGCTCTAGCATTTCATTTGCTTTGATACTTTTGGTGTATTATACCACAATGGATATATAGATTTCCAATAAGAGGAACCTCTAAGCTATATCTGATTATCTAAATATTGTTCTAAGAATGTAGTGCTGTATGTACTCCGTACAGTGTAGAATAGAGTCGCCTTAATTGCACACGTGACCGCGACTCCATCTTTGACGCGTTCCCCACATTGTACGCTATTGATGTCAAGGCTCATCGGACATCGAAAAGCAAAAAAAAACACAATAAAATGGAACTGTGAAACAGGCTGTGAAGCCTACTTCTCACCATTCATGAAAATGAATATCTGGTCGGGATCGATTTCCCTCGATTCCAACCGCAAGTTAGAAGGTAAGCCTCCCGACGCGTTCTCGTTTGCAACCGCGCTGACGTCCTACCAGGGATCCGCCTAGTTGATCCGACCTCTCACTGGCAATGCGACATATCCAAAGATGCCAAATTTGGTCTTCGTAGCTTCGTCAATCCCGCATTAATCCCCCTCCACGCGCGAGTGGGCCCCAATCTCGAGTTACACACAACCAACCCTACGACATCGCAATGGCTTCAGGCCAAATTGACTGGGGCGTTATGGCTGAATGATCAGGAATCAGAACTCCACCAATCACTTCAGTCTCCGACTGGTCTGCTGATCAGCATCGATGGGACTTCATCTAAAAGGACTGGTCCAGGCACATCCGACCTTTTAGTCTATGGCGTGTTATCCTCGTGTACTCGTCCACCCACTCCACCACACTCGTCGCCAGAGGCTCACGACAATGCGAATACCTCAACAGCAAGACCATATGAACTGCGGATATACGCAGCGCCTCTTTCAGCGGGGCTTCTCACACAAGCACAAGCTTTCCCGTCTCCTCAATCAAGCTCTGACGGAGAGCGCTTGTCCACACCCGCCGAGTTCCTCCCAGATATCAGCTCCCCAAGCCCTAAACGGAAGCGAGTCGCGACACTATTTGAAGTTGCTGCACAGCATCATCGCCGTGTAAGGCAACGAGGTGGCGAGGCTGTATCACAATTAATGGCCCCTGCCCGACCTCTATCTTCGTCACAGAATCTCCAAACACTCAGAGTGAAACGCGAACCAGAAGACGATAGTCCACTTCTCCCAACCCTTGATCGACTGGTTTCCCATAGGGCTCGCTCTGCATCCATTGGAACAAGCCTACACCGTCCTGGCAGTACACGCAGTGCACGCGCAACCCCGGCTTTAAACGCAGATCCTCAAAAGCGCGCTACAACACCAAACCTATTCTTGAGTTCTACTTCCCGGCGCAGCTCGCAGGTACTACCACAATCCCTAGCCCCGACAACAAGTGAAGAAAAGACGTCTACCCCTGCATGTCCACCTAAGAGCTCCGAATCCATCATCGCGGAGAATAAAAACCTAATCACACGCACTATTCTCACATGTATGCGTCTTTATGGATTCCATCGCTCGAATGCACGATCGTCATCAGGGAAATTTGCATCTGGGGCAGCGGGCCCAGAACCTGAATCGGTATCAACTGAAGGGCTACGCGCAGAGACTCCCGCTCCAGGTGCGCAGGCTGATGATGATGAGTTTAAGGCAATGTACCATGCCACATACAAAGCCGCAGCTTTTGCGCTGCGCAAGTACTTGAAGGAGTCCATGGCGGGTGCTGGCACCACGCCCATTCTATTGGAGAAAGAGAAGGCCATGACTTGTATTGATGAATTACTTCGACTTTTTTGCGAGGATCATTGAGGGGACTCTATCTAATTTATGACTTATGATCTGATGATGCATTTGTTGGTTCGGGCGTTTAGGTCAATGGTGCATATGCATGTCTAGTTTAGAATCTATTTGAGCAACTTCATATTCACTGTCGCATTCGTAGTCACTCCGAGGTTTCAGACCTGGTGTTTCTATTATAATATGGTTAAGCTCCCTTGAAATGTAGATATTGCGAACCTGTAGACCTATAGGTTTACTCCGTACCAGGTCCCTAGACAGAATTAAGGATGAAGCTGTGGGTATCCAAGCATTCTACGGCTTAGTTCAATGTATATCACAGTAAGGGGGACAGATCGCCATAAAGTATAGCCAATTCCATCATGCTAGCTAAAGCTCCAGCCAAACGGCCAGAGATGCGAAGAAACACCAGAAAGGATCATAAGATGGGCGCGTAAAGTACAGTCAAGCCAAACCGGTATACCAGGGTGTGTGATGGTAATCACAGAGCAAGATTGTAGGTGTAGTCATCCTCGATATTCTGCGACACCCACAAGACAACAGAGCTATAAATTCATTAGCATATACGAAAAAAAGGGAATCAAGGAAAAGTTAACGAACCTCAGCATAACCAATCCATTAGCCACAACATTCGCAATACCAAAGTAAAGCGTCTGGAAAGGATAATCCTTAATAAGATACTTGAGCACCATAACAGTCTAATAATTGTTAGTCACCACAATCACAACTTGATCCCAGTATTCCCCAACATCTGAAGATGAGAATACATACCACACTCCCTGCAAGACCACCCGCCAAGAGCGCGAATCCCAAAAAGAGCACAAAGCGCGCCTTCCATGCAACCCCGCTCCCACTATAACTAAAGCTATCGGCCTGCAGTCTGGACTTCTCAATCGAGTTGATGACCAGCATTCCGAGTGCAGAGCAGATACCCGGAATCCAATCCACGAACTTGATGTGTACGTCTGAGCCATTGCGGGGGCTATGCGAGAAGGACGCTACATCAATAAGGAAGAAGAATCCGGCAGCGAACTGTAAATCCCCATTAGTATCAGTCTTACTCATAAATATAATGCCTTTGTCTGTGCTGGTATTGAACCCCGAATGCGATTAGGCTGACGCGGGCGGCGAGGACTTACCAGTGCGCCGGAGATATAGACACCTGCGTTACGGACGGCGGCGTTGTTGAGCCACTCGGGCTTGGAGAAGCGGAATAGTCTGTTGCTTGAAACGTCCATTTTGAGACGCGAATGTTGATGTGGATGGGAGCTCAGCCTGAGGGTGAAGCTGTCCGGGTCCAATGACGACGTGTCGGAGAAATATCGGGCCGCTTACTCGGGGAATGTACTACGATCCTGCATACTATGAAGGTCATTTATTTCGAATAAGTCAGAGGTTAATACCTAGGATCATTGATTGATTGATAGCATGATTCTAGATTATTCTCTAGGCACCGGCGGTCAGTTCGATCTTGGGGCTTCAAGTTTCAGTGCTCTTGCTGTATATTCAGGTTATACATAGTGGGTTACATATACCTAATGATGTAACTTGAACCGGGCGGATGATCTTGATGGGTGTATACTTACTACATAGTAGGCAACACCTGAATTTGAAGTTTGAACCTGACATCCGAGTCTGGATTATCCGAGGCAACGAAGTTCTAGAATTTATGTATTTCTGATAACTTTAAATGAAAGCCTGAAGTGCATAATTCGTCTTATCTCATAAATGATGTACGCGGCTTCCCAGGCAACCAAAATAAGCTTGGAGAGCCTCTTCTAGAGTCCCGTTCTGGAATCTCTTCCTATGTACATGTGAGATCAAATCAATTTTGTCTGCCTGATAATGACGCGTCGAACAAAAACGCCAAGCTCGAAAATCATATCTCGTGTGCACACCAGGTTGCTGTGTGGGTGCCAACACAGGCTTGACCCGGTGGTCTTCTATAGAGTGATCCGTTGTTCTAGCGGTACGCCGGAGCGGGAAGTTCTCAACACCTCTTGGAGGTATTGCGGTGCAATGAATTGTGGTAAGCAGTTGCCTGCTCTCATGTATGCAAGTGCAACATTACTGCCTATTCGTTCATGCAGAGTCAACAACGTGCGAGCGCAGCTTATCCATGATAGTATCCACTGCTTCCATATCACCGGCGTCAACATTCTCGGTTGAATAACCTTCAGGCAGATGCTTGATCAATTCATTGAGGGAGGGCTGGTAGTTGCGCACGGCCGAGGAGATGGCATACACAGCCTTCTTGCGAGTTGCCGGGTTCGAGTCTGTGGTAGCAACCTTGACAAGCTTGGGGATCGCATTAAGAACGATGAGCTATACAGATAAGAAATTAGTTTGTTTTTCTTCAAGGTGGGGTAATTTTTTTTTTCTTAGTATAGCACTTACCTTATCCTGAGCCTTCTCATTGTTCTGCACAGCAGTTCCGATACACCATGCGGCATAGCGGCGCATATCCGCTTCCTCATGCGCCAGCAACTGAACCAGTGGAGTCCACAGACCCATTGGTTCGAGGTTATTGGCGTTGTCAATGCCCTCAATGAGTTGTTCAAAGTTGTCGAACGCAATTAATTTGTTCTCGAGGTCTGATTCGTCGGAGTGCAGAACTTCCATGGCAGCCTTCATCAGATCCGCATCGGAGGGTCCTCCCATAAGCGCATTGATCATATCAGGCGTCAGGTTGCGCGAGACTTGTTCCGTAGTAGGAGGGGCAGTGAGGGAGCCATCTTCGTTTTGTTGTTGAGAGTTCTGGACACTCCATTTGAGGAGCTTGTTCATTTGAGGATCCATGTTGTTTGTTTTTTTATGACTTTGCGACTTGCGAATGTAGCTGTAATGGTATGGTCAAAGGCAGATCTCAGATATTAAATGTTGCCCAAGAATAACTACTTTATCGTTTGAAGATAATTATCTAATCGAACCCACTGGATTATTCTAGCATAAATCATGTGACCATATCATGTGACTTGCCACACCGTCTCTTAGATTTCCTTGTTCCTTGGTTAATTAGCACTCACAATGGCGCCAATTGGCTTCAACCAGGCTCCAATGGGCTCCAATGGCTTATTACCTGGTTGGTTCAAAGTGGCGGTAACCAGCTTGCGTACCCCGTAAGGCCCCAAAGGACACATTGCATAGTTGGGGGCCATAAAGCCTTTCAATGTAGTTTAGTATCCATTCTTGTGATTCTATTGACACTCTCAATACAACTAGTAGTACCTACCCGAGTACGAGTACTTTTAAAGCTCGTTTAATGATGTAAATGTACCCCTGAAGTACCGTTATCGGGTCAATTCACCAGTTCTATACTTAGAAATGACCTACTCCCATCTTCCCCGCCACGGGCGTCAAGGACATATCTCCGAATGTAGACGCCTAGGAATTGGGTATCGATAACCCCATCAACCATAGTTTAGAATATCTCAGTCAGATTCAATTCCTCATAGGCATCCTCATTTTAGTGTAATTTGAGAGGTGGAATCCGGAATAATTAGGAATCTCCCCCTAAAAGGGTCTGGAGGCTCTCTCAAGTGCCCCACGATGTCCAAAAAGGAAACAATTAATATCATAAGAATTAGTGGAATAATCCATAGATATCATAATGATCATATTTCTGCCTAGCTATGTAGTAATTTGTTTATTTTGAAATATAAAAAAAAGAGATATGGAGGAAGTAAGAGTCGATCACTTGGGGGGGCTTAGTCGAGACCAATTGTTGCGCACACACCGTCCCAGTCCCAACCATCACAAACCCTCCCCTCCTCTCCACTTCCCTCCCTCCTTCTCCTTCCTCCCTTTCCACCTCTCTCTCTCTCTTCTCTTCCCCCCCCCCCATATAACTTCTTCCCCCAATCTTCCATTTCGTTTCTTTTTTAGTCTATCTTCATTTCAGCCATCACAATGGAGGGTTAGTATTTCCCCCTTATTTTCTTTTATCTTGTTGTGGCCACATCACCCGCTTGACTCTTAACCCCTCAAACTGTCATGAGGGAGAGCTGGGCACCTTGCTGCCTGGACCTCACCACCTGAGATATCACACCTCATTCTCATCAACTATGATTGCTAATACATTCATCTATAGAGGAAGTTGCTGCTCTCGTTATCGACAATGGGTATGTGATGAATTGCTTGCTCGTCGGGGGAGCTGGGGGCTGTGTTTTGGGGCGTCAACGGCCCCGGTCGCGGTTCATTCCATCATCCCCCCCTATTCGCTCACCCCGACAATTTGAGTCTCAATCGCAGACTCAACCTCCCTCCAGCGCCCCCATCGAGCAGCAATTATACAATTCTACATTCTCTGAGAATGATTTACTGATGATTTATCTAGTTCGGGTATGTGTAAGGCCGGTTTTGCCGGTGATGACGCCCCCCGAGCTGTCTTCCGTAAGTACAACCCCACAAGAACGAGGAGTCTTTCCTCTCCCCCTCCTCCTTGCGAGCCATCCCGCCAACCCTTGCGTCCGGTGGTATTCGCCGATGTCTCCTCAACCTTGAAATTCCAAAAATAGCATAGGAATCATGAGATTGGAAATGTCGAGAAAATTCAATTTTCCTTTTTACTGACCATGTGATTAGCTTCCATTGTCGGCCGTCCCCGTCACCATGGGTAAATATTCCTTACTTTCTCCAAGTATTGTCTCAACAATCGTTGAGCCAACTCTGCCAAAGAAGATGAATACTAACTCCTCTCAGTATCATGATCGGTATGGGTCAGAAGGACTCCTACGTTGGTGATGAGGCACAGTCCAAGCGTGGTATTCTTACCCTGCGCTACCCCATCGAGCACGGTGTTGTCACCAACTGGGACGACATGGAGAAGATTTGGCACCACACTTTCTACAACGAGCTCCGTGTTGCTCCCGAGGAGCACCCCATCCTCTTGACTGAGGCTCCTATCAACCCCAAGTCCAACCGTGAGAAGATGACCCAGATCGTTTTCGAGACCTTCAACGCCCCCGCTTTCTACGTCTCCATCCAGGCTGTTCTGTCCCTGTATGCCTCCGGTCGTACCACTGGTATCGTTCTCGACTCCGGTGACGGTGTCACCCACGTTGTCCCCATCTACGAGGGTTTCTCTCTCCCCCACGCCATCTCCCGTATCGACATGGCTGGTCGTGACTTGACCGACTACCTGATGAAGATCCTGGCCGAGCGTGGTTACACTTTCTCCACCACCGCCGAGCGTGAAATTGTCCGTGACATCAAGGAGAAGCTTTGCTACGTCGCCCTTGACTTTGAGCAGGAGATCCAGACCGCTTCCCAGAGCTCCAGCCTGGAGAAGTCCTATGAGCTTCCCGATGGACAGGTCATCACCATTGGCAACGAGCGTTTCCGTGCTCCCGAGGCTCTGTTCCAGCCTAACGTTCTGGGTCTTGAGAGCGGTGGTATCCACGTTACCACCTTCAACTCCATCATGAAGTGTGATGTTGATGTCCGTAAGGATCTGTACGGTAACATTGTCATGGTATGTCATCCTTTTTCTATTCCCACTACTTGATTGACCCCTCACTAACTATTTTAACTAGTCTGGTGGTACCACCATGTACCCCGGTATCTCCGACCGTATGCAGAAGGAGATCACTGCTCTTGCTCCTTCTTCCATGAAGGTCAAGATCATTGCTCCTCCCGAGCGCAAGTACTCCGTCTGGATCGGTGGTTCCATTCTTGCTTCCCTGTCCACCTTCCAGCAGATGTGGATCTCCAAGCAGGAGTACGACGAGTCCGGTCCCTCCATTGTTCACCGCAAGTGCTTCTAAGCTATTTGATTACATTGATCGTTTTCGCTCGTACTTTCCTGGTGTATTAAAAGGCCGGATGGAGGCACTGGTGGATCGCAAGCGTTGTTGGACTCGCATTACCAAGCGGATAGCCTGAAAATGGAAATCTCGATTTTAGTGGAATAGAGTCGGTTGTTCTTTTTTTTCTCACCTTACTCACCTTACTCCCCCCTTCAGGTGCTCTTTTTTTCTCCTGTGCTTTACCTCATCCTGTCTCCTATCTCTTGTCACTATTTTTTTTTTTCGAACTGTGCTTTGTCGTGAGCCTCCGCCCCTCCGAATGCTCTTATTTCTTTACAAAAACGCCCGGCGCGTTATTGGCGCCTCGGTCGGTGTAGCTGAGGATGTGTGTACATGGAGTTGGCACCGGACGCGTTAGCCTTTTCTGTTATGTTCTAGCCTTATGAGTTGTATCTCCGACCAAATTGTCTTGAGCTATGATCCTGAGTACTTGTAGTTGCTACCTAATGGCATTCTATTAAGGGAGCTCCAACTGTAAAATGTAAATGCACATGTGTATGGATGCTGTTCACTGGGTGCTTTATAGAGTACCTCCTACTAGGTACTATATAGTACCTAGTATCTATAGTAATTGTAGAGACCAGCCAAGATTCTACTAAGAATCTACCTGGGTAGCTATTGATGCAAGTCACAACGTACTGAGTCGAAGCCATAAAGCTCAAACAACTTGATGCTAGTCGTAATAACTTGAAATTGAATTATTCACAAATTGACTCCTAATTCTATCCATCATAGTACACATGTGCATAAAATAGCTCAAATCTTTCTCCGATAAGCCAATCTTCCATGAAAGGTGAAGTTACCAGCGCCAGCTCTAGCCCTAATCCCAGTAATACTCAAGTGTTGCAGATGCTTAAGCAGTAACATCAATATTAAAAACCCCAACCCACTCACAAGACTCAGGATATCCCTCACTAGTTGTGCATTGTCAATCATCTCCAGAAACAGTATTCTGACCCGCCTCAGTACCATCAGCCCTGGAAACTCGTAGAACGAAGTCCTCGATATCATAGATTCCGTCAGGGAAGTTGACTTGGTATGCTGGGTTGGAGCAGTTGAATAGGAGTGTTCCTGCTTCGCCGTTTGCCCTATTCAGTATTAGCATCTATATTCATATTCATATTCATATTTACATTCAACTTGAGGTTGAGGTTGAAGAGTTTCCAAGGTTGTTTATAAGATCAGGTGGTGGTGATGGTGTTAGGGACATACCAGACAACATCACAATCCGTAGCAACATTTGTGTTTGGATCATTCAATGTAAAGCCGACATTGTATTGAGTTGGTAGACTCTCACTGTATAGAGCTCCGAAGAAGTTACTCAGTTCCAGTGGTTGGATGGCACGCTTGAAGCGGCCATGGCGCTGGTAGCAGCTAGGAGGGTGATGAAAGTGGATTCCATTATGATCAACGGTATTGGATTGAGATTGTGATACTCAAGTTGTAAAAGGTGGATTATTGTTATGAGACTAGACGGTATTAGCAGTTCTTTTATACATCGATTTGATATACCAGTTCTGAGTCCTCAGATGCTGTTCGTAATTGAGAGTAACCGTTCGGCGTGTAGATCGCATGACTTAAACACGAAGTTACATCAATTCTCTGCAACGAAGCTCATACTTCACAAATCAAATGCTCTATCTGGAGAATAAGTAGGGTTCATGTGGATCGCTGGACGCCTTTGCCGGCGGCCTCACTACTTACCGTGGTTCTTACGATCAAAAGGAAGATTTAGAGTGGTTAGGCCCCCAGCCCTATACTGGATTACACAGCCCCGGATTCTACTAGTAAGGTTCCGAGTAGTATTTTTAGATATAAGGGATTCATTCAGGCACTGAGTAGTATTGAATTACTCAGATATTCTGGGGTCGGGATCCATGGATTAGTTGGTCATGCACTTAGAGATGCTATACTAGTACGTACTTGAGCGCATTGTGCATCAAGCTCTGGAGTTCGAGTCGTCCCAAGGTTTTCTTTGTAATGGGTAGTGATCTCCAGCTCAAGCGCACCTGTGGCAGTAGAACACCTGGGCATATACTCAAGTGCTAACACATGCTATTTTGATGATCATGCATGTGTATACTAGTAGTAGATAGTAGTGCTATGAGACTATAAAAAGACGGATCATTTTCAACGAAATTCATTGCTGGATAATTCGGGAGTATATATCATGTCATCCATCATACAGGATCAGCATCAGTCATTTAGGACTCATCCATTTTGTTCACCTTTCAAAGGTAGAGAAAAACAAAGAAAAAAAACAAGAAGATATGCAAAGAGAAAAATTGGGGGAAATCAAGTTAGACACCTTATTTCAGGTGAACTCATGCCCAGGACTCCAAACCGCTAAGAACGCAGCCCTCCTCACCCTCAGCACGGGCACGGAGAGTACCAATGGTGTAAACATCCTCGCCCTTAGCCTCAAAGGTCTGGCGAATAGCATCCGCAGAAGCAGGGTCCACGGCAATGATCATACCAACACCACAGTTGAAAGCGCGAGCCATCTCAGCAGCGGAAACGTTACCAGCACGCTGGAGCCAAGAGAAGACAGATGGCTGGGCCCAAGTGCGGACGTCAATGTCAGCGGTCAGGGTAGCGGGCAGCATGCGAGGAACGTTCTCAACCAGACCGCCACCGGTGATGTGGGCAAGACCCTTAATGGCGGTGGGGTGAGCGGCAAGAGCACTCAGAATAGACTTGACGTAGATACGAGTAGGAGTAAGAAGGGCACGACCCAGGGAAACTTCACCCTCCAGGCCGGGCATGGTGAAGGGAGCGGGGTCGGAATAGCTCAGACCAGCACGCTCAACGATCTTACGGACAAGAGAGTATCCGTTAGAGTGAGGACCGGAGGAACCCAGAGCAATGAGGACATCGCCGGGACGCATGGCATCAGTGTAAGGGAGGATCTGGCGGGCGTACTCGCCGCTGGTGTTGATAGCACCAACGGCAGCACCAACGGCATCGTAAGTCTCATCGACGAAGAGACCAGGCATCTCAGCAGTCTCACCACCGATCAGGGCACAGCCGGCTTGCACACAACCGTCAGCAACACCAGTGACGAAAGCAGCGGCAGTAGGAACGTCCAGGTGACCACAGGAGTAGCAGTCGAGGAAGAAGAGGGGCTCAGCACCCTGGACAACCAGGTCGTTCACGTTCATGGCGACCAGATCAATACCAACGGTGTCGTGGATACCGACAGTGTGGGCAATCTTAAGCTTGGTACCAACACCATCGATGGCACCGATAAGAGTAGGGGCGTGGGGGTGGTATTCGGGGTTGGCAGCGGCCAGAGAGAAGAGACCTCCGAAACCACCGATGACGGCATCAGTACCGGGACGCTTGGTGCGACCAACGGAAGCCTTGATGCGGTTCACGAGCTCGTTACCGGCATCGATAGAGACACCAGCGGCGGCGTAGGTAAGGGAGGTGTCGGCGGCAGTCTGGCGGAAAGCACGGTGGGCAATGTCCTTGCGGTAGAACATGCCATCGAAGTGGATAGTAGAGATACCCTCGTAGCTCTTCTTAACAGCCTCCTCAAGAGTGGCAGCAGTGGCGGTAGAAGCAATGACACGACCGCCGGAAGTCTGCAGCTGGTTGCCAGACAGAGTGGTACCAGCGTGGAAGATAATGGTGCCCTCAGCTGTAGCGTCCAGGGTGATGGGGGTGCCCTTAGCGTAGGAACCGGGGTAGCCACCGGCGACACCAATGACAGTGGTAGAGTAGTTGGGCTCGACCTTGACGGAGACACCATCCAGCCAGTGCTCGGTACAGGCGACCATGATCTGGGCAAGATCGGTGTCCTTGCTCAGCAGAGGCAGCAGAGTCTGGGTCTCGGGATCACCACCACGGACATTGTATTCAAGAACCTTGGGGCCGTTCTTGGTCATCATCAAGCCGGTGAACAGGATACCAACGAAGGGGAATCCGTCCTTACGCATGCCATCAATTGAGGGCTGGATGATGGTTCGGTCAATCTCCTCGCGCACTTCCTTAGGAGCAATGCGGGTGGGGGCGTAGCAGCCCATACCACCAGTGTTGGGACCCTGGTCACCATCGAAGATGCGCTTGTGGTCTTGCGCAGGGGGCAGAGAGCGAATGGTGTAGCCATCACTGAATGTGAGAATGCTCAATTCGTCTCCCTCGAGGCACTCCTCGATCACTACCTCATCACCAGCATCGCCGAACTGGTGGTCCAGCATCATCTCCCGAAGGGCCTTGTGAGCTTCCTCCTTGGTGGTGGGGAGAACAACACCCTTACCACCAGCCAATCCTGAGGCCTTGATAACAACGTCGTGGGATACGGAGTCGAGGTAACGGCAAGCGGACTCGTAGTCGGAGAAGTTGCCAAACTCGGCAGTGGGGATGTTGTGGCGCTTCATGAAGTCCTTGGAGAAGGTCTTGGAGCCCTCCATGCGGGCAGCAGCCTTGGAAGGACCGAAGCATCGGATACCAACTATCAAAGGAGAGGAACTTTTTAGTATAACTGTGAAAGACCAGGCCAAAACTGGATAGGATGGGAAAAGTAGAGCTTACCGGCCTGGAAGTATCCTTGAATGCCGTCGACGAGGGGAGCCTCAGGACCCGGGACAACCAAGTTCACATCATTCTTCTGAGCAAAAGCAACCAATGCAGGGTAATCATCACCCTTGACATCAGCGTTGGCGATCTTGCTGGAGCCAGTAGCGGTACCACCGTTTCCGGGGGCGACATAGACGATGTCGACGAGGGGAGATTGGCTCAGCTTCCAGGCGAAAGCATGCTCACGGCCACCATTGCCGACAATGAGGATACGCAATTGTTCTGAGGCCATTTTGATAGCAGTGTCTTTACTGACTATGGGTTGGAAGTTAGCAGTTAACAATCTGTGGGAGTCACCGCGGGGTATATGAATGCCCCTCCATGAATGGAGAGAGAAAGATATTTTGGGATCGAGTATAGGGTACCAATTGAAGAAGAATAAAAAGAAGAAGACAATCAATATGAAACTCACCTCTATTAAAGCTCAGAAAACCACTGCGGGGGAAATGGATAGGGCATAGAAAGTGTGACTCGATATGCCCCAGTGCAGTCTTTTTTTTTCTGCCTTGTTTCTCCGCTGCGATAAACTCTGTAAGCCGCATCCGACTACGGAGCATCAATTTACGTATAGGTACTAGTGTGCATAACATTTAAAAGAGGAAAAGAAAGGATATCATGATAAACTAAATAGTCATCATTCATATATATACGATTGTAATGTTATCTCAAGTTCCAATGTTTCTAGTTGAGTAATACTTATTCTTCAATGGCTTGACCAACCAAATTTAGTATAGCTCTATGAAGAAAACAGCATTATTGTGGTATATAAGAACATATGAACATTGAATAACAACTTAAATGCCCTATCAGAGTAATAGAATTAGGTATTGTAATAAGATGCGTTCTTTATTCCCCATGTTATACCTTATAATTCAAGTTTTCATCGTGATGCTTAACATTTAAACTAGTTAACTTGTGCTGATAGACACCATACTTATCAGGCACCCAGAAAAAAGACAAAAACAGAAAGCGGTAACGGGTTTGACGACGCGCCAAAACTCGATTTATGCTCGATTCTGCCAGTTTTGTCTTCTGATTATCGTCAATCTCCGACGATTTCTTTTCGTCTTTGTTTCTACCTGTTTTTCTTTATAATCGTCACTTTTCTCCCTGCCTGAATGCTGCGCACATCGCTCCGAGCGGTCGCAGACCCTCTCCGAAGCCATATCTGTCTCTCCTGTATAGCTCGCCGACAAATCGCGCCGGTTCCCCTGCGACAATTTCACCGTATACCTGCGCTGCGCAGTGAAGCAATCGAGAGCAAGCCGGAATTGCCCAATGTCATTGGAAATAATGGATCGGATATCCCAGTACCTAAGACAGAGGAGGCAAGCAAGGTATGATTATATGATTAATCTTCAATTGGCGCATAGCAGGGCATTAGAAGGCTAACAGTTGATCTCTTCAGGATGTCTCGCAGGAGCAGCAATCGGATGGCGATAACACAAACGTCGAAGGAGGCTCCCCTCAGTCAGAAACCCGAAGAGCCGATGGGCGGGAAAGATCTAAAGGAAAAGCACGAGCAAGAGAAAGGCAGCGCAGATCGAAGAAAACGAAAAACGCCGAGGAGGCTAAACAACAGGAAGGACTTCAAGAATTCAAGCCCGCCAATGAATCCGAAGGAGTCAAAGAAGATCAGTCGAACGCTTTCGGCAGCGGCATCAAGAACTCCCCCGGCGCCCGGCTGCTGAATGATTTATTTAACAAGCAACCCACATCCACATCCACATCCACATCCACATCCACATTCACACCCACAGCCCAAGCCCCAAAGGAGAGAGCCAGCAAGTCTTCCATCTCACATCTGAGTTCATTCATCAAGGTGAAGGAAACCGGTAAAATAGATTTGCAGAATGACAAATTAGAAGGTAAGCCTGAGTCCTGCCTGTCAAGTGGAATAACCCTAACATCATACAGCACTGGATGTTCCACAACCGCCTGTGCCAGGGCTAGCATTTGGACTTGACAGAGTCCTTTTCAAGTAAGATCCATACCGATCCTCCCAAACTGGATCGTTAATTAACATTTCCAGCCCCGGTGTCTACCAATTACGTGACCCTCGGTCTCGCGTCTACAACTTCGACCCCTACCTCGGAAACATCATGCCAGTCACCGAATTCGATTTCGATACCTTGAAGGAATACATCACCTCATCCAGAGACGAGACCCTCCGCGAAACCGCCATCAAGCACGGAAAGAAATACGCCGGGTCTTCCTCTAGTATGACTACTGTTCTCTCTCAATTCCACTACCTCCTCTCCGCCTGGCGTGGCGTGGACACCCGCATGATCTCCCAAGGATTCCCAGACAAGTTACGCACATTTACCCGTCTGCTCCGTGCACCAGCTGCGATGTTCCTACACTACCAGGATGGTACATACGCGATTGACGCAGACAAGGAATTCGATTCCGCGAACATCCTCATGAACCTTGGTAAATCCATGGAGAAGATGCTCACGATGCCCAAGGAAGAATACGAACGATACCGTCGTTCGCACGAGAACAAGATCACCGCAGAGGAAGAAAACGCCGTTCCAGAATCCTACCATTTCTCCACTCTGGGCGACTTCATCATGCGTTCCCAACTAGACGCCCATGATCCCCGTCTCCCCGGAACAGGAATGTTCGATCTAAAGACCCGAGCCGTAGTCTCGATCCGAATGGATGCCCAGAACTTCGAGCACGGTCTAGGCTACGAGATTAAGGATCGATGCGGTGAATTTGAGTCCTACGAGCGCGAATACTTCGATATGATCCGTGCCGCGTTCCTCAAATACTCATTGCAAGTTCGTGTGGGACGTATGGATGGAATTTTCGTCGCATTCCACAATATCGAACGAATCTTCGGATTCCAATACATCAGTTTACCTGAAATGGATCAAAGTCTTCACGGTACATCCGATACCACACTCGGTGATACGGAGTTCCAACTGAGTATCAAACTCTGGAACGAGATCCTCGATAAAGTCACTGCTCGATTCCCTGAACAATCTCTTCGTTTACACTTTGAGACTCGTGATGCCGTTACTCCATTCATGTATATCTTCGCTGAACCGGTATCCAAGTCTCAGATCCAGACTATTCAATCAAAGAATAAGGATAAGATCGAAGCATACCAGCAACGACTTCTGAACCTTACCCCGAAAGAAGGAGATGCTGATCTGGATGCTCCTATGACTGATGAAGCCGAGTCTCCAGTTACAGCTCCGGAAGAAACTGCGGAAATAGAGCCAGTCGAGCGTTCACTTTTCGCTATGGCGTTATCTGTGAAGAACTTCGTTAATGGGAAAGAGGTTGCTAGACCGGAGAATCTTACCGCGAGCGATGAGTGGACTATTGAGTACGAGCTTAATGAAGTCTCGGCGAAGCAGGGTGCTACTCTGTACAAGATGTGCCAGACGAGACGACAGAAGGCGTTGGATGTTCGTGGTGAGGACGAGGTGGATGTTGCGCAGAATGTTTACATTCGCCGTTTGAGAAACATTAGTAAACTTGGTCGCAAGCACCGTGAGCAAGAGAATGAGTTGGACAATGAGGCTGGGGTCGTGACATATGGTGAGAAGTGATCACGATCATGATCATCTCTGACTGAAAAAGAGAGTGTGTGTGAGTGAGTGTGGTTTCCCCTGGGACTCTTATCTACATCATCTACCTACCTGGATAGTGTGTAGTTTGATCTCCCTTTGTATATTAATAGAAGCATCCTGTGGGATTTGTATCTTATGGCTGGGTTTGGTTTTATCCAGGTTATCTATTTGGCGTCAATGCATTCAAATTGGTGTTGATTATACCTCTCACTAGATCTTTACTAAATTGAGCCCTGGAGTACTAGTATAGCCCTAGACTAGTATATCTCTTCAAGTTCGAAGACCTTTACCTCTAACACACATGTACACTGCCATCTACTAGTAAACTTGAATCTAGAGCTGTGCGCTATCAAATGGAGTTACATTCATGATCTCACTAATATTTTCTATATATATTAACGATTACCCATGCCAGTGGACCGAAAGCGTTAAGACAACCACCAAAACATTGAACGCAAGCAAACGCAAGGCATGAGAATTCAGTTCTGATCACATTCGGTTCATCATCACCAACAGTAATAGACACAGGAGTAAACAGAGTGATAACGCCGCAAATGCCAACGCCTATAATTTCAAATTAACCCAATCCATCCACCGACCAAACCGAATATGAGGGACGCCAGTTATTGGGATTCTTTTCAGGAGATGAGACGCTTGTAACAAAGATCAGGATGGGATGTTTGGCAAATGCCGGATGTTGGATGGGGGTAACGCCTGGAATGAACAGTTTCAAAACAAGAGATTTTATCTCAGGGTATCAGTGCCATTTATCGGCATCGTAAGGTGGGGAATAATGGGGAAAAGATTCACAAGGGTTGAGGTGGAATCCTATATATGAATCTTGAGAGGTAGAAGAGAATGGGAGGGGAGAAAACGAAGGGATAGACGTCCCAAAACTGTACACATAATATATGTACATCCCACATATCAGAACTATTTAAAGCTCTTGCAAGTCCAGCTTGGGTGGTGACCAGTCCAGCTGTGGGGGGGTTGTCATTTGAGACACATACGGGGCGTATCGACTCGACTCGACGGCGATCCTTCAAGGCACTGCCTGTGAGGAAACCTCTCAAAGCCGACGAGGCCATGCCGTAGCTGCTGCGCGCGCTACCAGCATTTGTCGAGGCAGTGCTCGAACTGCGTGCGCTGCGAACACTGCTCGCTTTAGTAACTGCAGGCGGTAGTGCAGGAACAGGTGCAGCTAAGCGAGCGGATGGGGTGGATGAACCATACTCAGATGGAAGGATCTGAGATCCACGTGCATGGGCGGTATGAGGCCGGAGATCAGGTTCACTCCTCATGCGATTTGCTTTCGCAGACAATTTTTTGGAAGACAGCTTCTTGATGATGGTTTTGGGCTTGGAGGGAGGCACCGCGGGTGGCTCCATAGGAAGCCGAATTGGTACAACAGGTTCCTCGGGAGGAGAGGAGGCGTGCACTTCATCTGCGGAAACGGCCACTTCGAACTTGAGATTATCCAACATAGTGCCCAAGCTGGCTGCAGTTGCAGGTCGCCCATCACTGGCACCGTCCTCGACATCAGAGTCCAAGATTCCGTGGGAGAGGTTGTAGTTACGAAGCAGATATCTCTGCAAACGACCAATTTCCGCATCCCATTTATGCTGCAAGGATTGTAGAACCAAGTCGACATTGGGGCTTGCGAATGGCGTCGAGTCCAAGGATGACGATGGTGAATGAGATGGCGTTACCTTGGCCGAGCGGTGATGGTGACTGTTCGATCCGCTTGAGCGAACACCCATTGCCGCATGTAGAGATCGACGAATCGAGTTTGCGGTGGAGCTTTGAACCTGACTGGCGTCCCAACGAACATTGTCAACCTCTCGGCGTACTCTGTCAAGTGACAGAGCCCGGTCTCTGTCCATGGGGAGAGGTGTAGCAATGTGCGGTTGCACTGAAGACCGTTCACCAAGACAGTGAAAGATTGAAGATTGATATCGTTGTTCTCACAGTGCACCTCACGCAGGGACTCATTATCTTCCAAGACGGATGCCAATGTATTCGCGCCTTGCAGTCCCAACTTTTGGTGTTCGATCCGGAGCACTTTGAGAGATTTGTTCTTTTTCAAGCCTGTCAACGCCAGGTTGAGCCCGATACCAAAACGTGCAACATCGAGGTGTGCGTTCTCGCCACTTATGTCCAAGGCTTCGAGCGTACTGTTCTGTTCAAACATGTGCTGCAATGCTTTACAAGTTTCCGGACCCGCATCATAGGGGAGCGATGCCTTAGAGATATCCAAATACCGGATCGTGGTGTTCTTCCGGAGTGCATCTACAAGCTGTCGGAAGTGCTCTTCCTTCTTGAAGTCAATCATCTGCATAGAGACATGAGTCGGGGTCAGGTTCTTCGCAATTGCTTCAAAGAGGTGAGAGCAGCCATTGTCCAGTCGGTTCTCATTAACATGCAAATGAAGACTGCGCGGAGCATCTGGTCCGATAGACATGGAATGCATAAACATGGCAACATCCTCTCCGCTGAGACCACACTGATCCAGTCGAAGCATGCGGAGATTCCGTGAGCAATCACTTGCGAGATAGGTTGCAATCGAATCAACGGTCTCCCGATTGACAGCTGTGCGGCTGAGAATCAATTCCTCGAGTTGCCAGTTAAATAGCATTTCAGCCGTGATGAGCGGGTCCGAGCCAGATGTGCGAGAGATGCGCGAGAGGTTGATCTTTCGGATCTGGCCAAAGTATCCAATGTACTGTTGCAGCACGTCCGGATTCAAGCGACCTTGAACTCCTGAAATGTTGATTACCTCGAGAGTAGATTCCTGCGCGACCAGAGTGGATAATAAGAGATCCAGGTCGTGTACTGACAGTCCACAATCCCCAACCTCCAATGCACGCAGATGACTTTGGCTCTGTGAAGCGGCATCAACAAGATAGTCTAGATCAGATTCTCCAAGCTTGATACCGTTCAAAACCACCCAATCCACATTAGTCATTTCACGTCGGCAGACAGGGAAAATAGCCTCGGGGATTCCACATCCTGGGTCCCGACTACCCTTGTCCAAAGTTGGTGTTCGAGTCAGGCAGTAAGAGAAATCCAGTCGGCGGAGCCACGTACTCTTGAGTGCCAATGCGCGCACCTCCTGTGACAGAACAGTCAGATTGCCCTGGCCGGTAATCTGCACGAAACACCCAGCCCTATCAAGATGAACATCGGGATCCACGCCGTGCATATCGCGAATTCCCTGGATTGCATCCAGGTTGATATTACGAAATGAGATCGACCGGAATGATTCATTGTATCGAAGGGCGCGCATCACAGCAATCAACTCCAAGGCACTATACCGTGAAGTTTTGGTCGATGCGGGTCGGAGAAGACGGAAACACGGTGCATCTTCACAATCCAAGTCAATGGTATAGCGGATGTTGGAAGTATCGACATCGTAACTGGCCGAGTATGCCACCAGCGTTCTATCAAAGCAGCCGTAATCCTCATCCAAAAGAGCAAGAGGGAAGTTGTCGGAATTATGTAACTCGGGTGGCACGACGAAGTCATACGGTTGTCGAGTCCACAACGGGCGCAGGAACTCGGTATGTTGCCGGATCCAGCAAGCAATCTCGACCGAGTGAACCGAAGCCAAGAAAACGTTGAATGACTTTCGCAGGGGTACCCTAGATGTATCAAGTAAGCGAAAGGGAGCTTATGAAGACGACGCATATACAAGGGCAAAGTGAGAGCGGAATTATGACTAATTTGAACGCAAGAGATATCATACCGAAATGTTAGATGTAGACTATCATCTCCATATTCCATCGATAAGCCAGTCAAGTTCATTAATCCGAACGAAGTGGTAGTTTCGAGATCAGAAAGAGAGACCACCGAGGGTCGATTAGCCGCCTTCTGCATTGGGATCAAATGAACCTTGTGCAGACCAATTGCCAGGTAACAACCCGTTGGGGAAAGCTTGGTCAGATCATCAGAGGACGAACGTGTTGGCGACTTGCTCGACGCAATCTGTATGACGCGGAACATTCGGAATGAAGTCGGATCGTAATCTCGTTCGTGCTCCAACATCCTGGTTACATACTCCACTGCTCCACGGTCGAACGGTAGCGGGTCGTTCGACCGTGATAACTGCGCCGCCTGACGAATACCCACCATCCAGAGATTCAGTTCTTGAGGATCGGGTGTTTGCATCTGGATCAAAGATGCTTTATGCGTGCGCTCATCCAGATAAGCTACTTCAACTGAGGGGGATAACCGTGCATCCTCCAACATATAAACTGCAATGATGCTATTCAGTGGGATTCCAGTCGGGACCTCGGTCGAGACCATCATTTGCATATCCTGCAAGGAGCTGATCGAGGCCACAGACTGACGGTGCGACGCCGGAGCACGGGCGTTGAAAGAGGGCGGAATTGAAGGGAAGGCCTCCGTAGCCTTGCTTTGATTCTTGAAACGGACAAGATGCGTATCCGTGAGGACGAGGTATTGACTTTTCCGCTTCCACATGCCACCGGTGATCTGGATGTCACCATAATGGAGGATTGACGAAGACCAGATCCCATTCCGCGGATTAAAGACGCTTTGGTCGTCGCCCAGCGAACCAACCGAAGCGCTGAGTGGATCGTCATCCTCTAGCGAGTGTAATGATTTCAAGGACCCAAACACCGAGGCCCGTTTCTTTTGGAGTGACTTTCGACGTGGTTTGGGGATTTCAAGTGTTGGGGTGGCAGCGGAGGTCATTGCTGCAGACCACGCCGCCGTGTCCGAACCTGCCGTACCAGGGCGACGTAGGACATTTGAGCCGCTTATTTTTCTAGTTGGACTCTGGGCCCGACTAAAGAAGCCGGAATTGCGGCGAGCTTTCTTCTCCTTCGTTAAGACACCATCGGATGGTGTGCGAGAATGGGAGGGACGAATTAACGGGGACGAGGTACTGGAGGATGGGCTAAACACGCTAAGACTTTTTCTTCGTTCCTTCTTGGTGAGGAAATCCGCCATGACGAGAGGGTAAAGAAGTGTTGTGAGAAAAGTTGATAAATCGAATCCGAATCCCAGAGGGGAGTGGAAAAAAAAGCGAAAGAAAAAAAAATCAATACAGAGAGACCGGTTATGAATGGCGCGAAGGTGGAGAGAAATGAGACTTTCTCATCGACGACCCTTCGTCCTTCTCACTATTAACACGCCATTAGTACTGAAAAGAAGAGGGTGAACAAGCAACAGAGAATGGAATCTCGACATTGGCGGGTAACGAAACTTGGTCAAAGCGGGGAAAGGGAGCATACGTACAACTTCAGGGCGCCATGGGAAGCAATTGGCGAGGGAATGAAAAGCAGCGAAAGCTGTATTAACAGAGAGAAGCAATAAAGCTCTTTTCTCACAGATGTCAACAATGTGGCGAGATTAGGAAATGAGATGGTTGCACCGGGGAAAGGTCGCCGGAAGGGGGGATTCCGGAACAGTTAATCCCCACACCAAAACGGACAATCTTAGTTGTATGGAGTAAGAAGATTTTGATTGAGAGAGAGAGAGATAGAAATGAGGTCAGAATTGTCGATCGAAAAATAAAATAAAATAAAGAGAGAGAGGGGGAATATGTGGGGGGAGGAGTGATCGAAAGCAGAAACAGTTCAGATGCGAGGAATGAGGGAAAAGACGAATGCAGTGATGCCAACTACCAGTAATAGAGAATGATGGCGAAATGTTTCAGTGAGATTCAGATATTTTTATAATAGAACTCGTAGAATTATAATTTATGATTCTCTTCTTTATTTCTATTTCTATTCCCATTCCCATTCTACCTTAATCCTCATCTTCTACTCCAGTACCGAGTATGGTCTTTGTCTACTCTTACTCTCCAGGGTACTTTGATCTACATATGAACTATTAATTCAGGATTTTGGTTTCTGCATTTCTCAAGATTCTTTCCCAGGGGATCGAATGGTCTCCGCCTCCCGGCCACGTAAGAGGCGTACTCCACTTGACCAGGGTAGATGCATCAGGAACTCCCGAGCCAAAATGGAGTACAGCATACTCGATACAGCTCATAACCCAGTTCAGGGGGTCATCTCCGAGAAAATGAGTAGTTTGTTCGTACGTAGATCTCATTTTCAGATAAATTGATCCAAGTCGATCCCACGATGGTCTGAACTTCCTACTCCGTAGTGAACGGGACTCGACGGATCCTTGGGCTCCACCATCTCCACGATCGACCACTCGCGCGCTCCACGCGCCATAATACTCCAGGGGTAAAATCGACGTCGGGGGTAATCCTAGACAAAAGAAATGCAATTCAATGGAGATCACATTAAGATCGACAACGCCACGGTGAAGCTTGAACACTCGGAAGCGGAGATACTGGAGAGAGTTGTACGGAGTAAATCCACTCAATCTCCATATCTGCGTCATTAGACTCCGTGTTCTTTCTCTCCACAAAAAGAGGGATGGAGAAAAGAAAAGAAAAAAAGGAAATGACAATCTGCTGTCACTCAGACTCCATTAGGGTATTCAAGTGGAGATTGATGTTATTGGCAAGGAATATACGAGAAGGCAGCGGGTGATCAACCGCAAGGCCCCAATGATGCAATTCTTTGCTTTACTCCGTACATCGTAGTAAGCTTTTTATGGACGCGTCCCTGATGCACGCTCGGCCTCTCTTCGTTCCGCTCGTTTGATCTGTCGAACCAGATCAATATACTCGGCCACTCTCCGCTCGGCCCAGATACATCCGCCAAGAGTCATGGCTGCAATCTGCAGGAAGACCTTGAATTGCGGTGTGAGACCACGATACACCCGTGATGTCGGTGAGATCCATTCTGAGAATCCTTCGATCGGGCGATGAAAGAGTCGAGAACGGAGATAATCCCGGGAGAATGGAGAAGGACGACGACGTGGTTGAGTAGCTTGTGATGGTGGAGTTGGAGTAGGTGCGGAGAAGATAAAAGGATGAGGAAGAATGAGAATCATATGGGCGAGTATAGAAACAGATCCAAACTAAAATTCTAGTCAGTTTTGAGTTTTCCAAGAGTATATGACAGTGCAGGGACTATGCAGAGACTATGCAGGAGTAGATCTGAAGTTTCAAGATTTGGAAAAGGTTAAACACATACACGGAATACACCGGTCATGAAGCCTTGGGCAGCTATTGATGTAATTTCCGCGGGGGGGCTCAATATCAGCCCGTTGATTTGATGGAGGTGGCATAATGGCTGCAATTGAGTGATTCCCAATGAGAATAAAGCAAGGCGTTCAAGTTTGTCGAGAATACCGCTTATCGAGTCAAGCGTGGGGGAACTGGAGGGGAAAGACTATAGCTTATAGCAGCGTGGTAAGAAAGCATACACAAAACACTGAATAGCGATGAATTGAGCAATTAAATTGTACTTCGTACAAATGTCAATTCTGGAACCAGCCAATTCATGCAGTAGAGCATGCAGAAAAGAATCTAGACAATTAAATCATGTAAAGATGTAAAGATGTAAAGCAGATCCCGAGTCCCCGTCATGGGATGGATCAACGATTCTCCCGCCCGCAATAATCCCGCGATAGCGACTCAGATAACACAGAAATCAGATTACAGATCACGAAAAAGATATTTCAATCCCTTCAATTTATACATAACATACAAAAAACAAAAAATGTCTCTCTCCGCTCGTACTGCTGTTGTGTCCCGGGTGACCAACGAGACCAAGATCCAGGTTTCGCTCTCCCTGGACGGTGGTGTTCTCCCACCTTACGATCCCACCACCCACTTCGCCGCCCCAACAGACCCCCAAGAAGCCGAAGCCGCCAAGAAGGGAATTGTTCCTGAGAAGGGATCCGGCCATGCGACACAGTTTACTCCTACCCAGCAGATCACCATTACCACTGGTATTGGGTTCCTGGACCACATGCTGCATGCGCTAGCCAAGCACTCAGGATGGAGTTTGGCGGTCCGGGCCAAGGGTGATTTGTTCAGTATGTTCCCCCACAATATCCAATCTACATCTAAAGAGTGTAATACTAACTTCTTTTTAGTCGACGACCACCACACAGCCGAAGATACTTTCCTCGCCCTCGGTACTGCTTTCACCAAAGCCCTCGGCGCACGCCAATCCCTCGCCCGCTTCGGTCGTGGCGATGCACCCCTCGACGAGGCTCTTTCCTGGGCTGTCATCGATCTGTCCAGCCGTCCTTGGGCTGTGATTAACCTCGGATTTAAGCGTGAGAAGATCGGTGATCTGAGCACAGAGATGATCACCCACGGATTGCAGAGCTTTGCGCAGGCGGCGGATGTGACCCTCCATGTTGGATGTACCTATGGTGATAATGACCACCACCGTGCGGAGAGTGCGTTCAAGGCGTTGGCTGTTGCTATTCGCACAGCTTGTGCCAGGAGAGTTGCTGGTGAGGTTGGCGCGGGTGATATTGTTAGCACCAAGGGTGTACTCTAAATGGGGGTATTGGGCAAATGGTTGTAGTTGTAGATATTATGAAAAGTTCGTATAGATATGAGTTTATGGTCAATGAGATCGTTTAACGATTATACTGTGGATGATATGGTAACTACTATCTAATTTCTATTGTCGGCCAGTAGTTCACAGGACAATTCAGAGTGTAGTGCTCTATCAAGGATATCCTCATTACCCATAAACAAAATAAAGATAAACATGACTCCAAATCGCAACTCCAAAGTACATCAAAGACCAGCTCTGATGAACCCAAAACAAAACCAAACTCCAACTCCAGTCAGAATGAAGCCCTAAGTCACGCTCAATTCAACAACCTTAACCCAATTCAACAACGAACAATCAAGCCAAAGCCTTAACAGCTTTTTGCCAATACGCTTTCCTATCACTCGAAGCCTCAGTCCCAACACACTCACTAATAAACCTCTGCCACCCAGACTCAGTGCCAGCCTTCAACGCAGTTCGAATATCCGCCGAACACTGCGTAGTCAGGAACCAAGCACCAGACCCAAAATCGTATGTCTCGTTATCACGGAGGAGATCAAGAAGATCAGCAGGACTGTTCTCAACAGCGGCGAGTTTATCCTTTAGGGCTGAGATGGAGGATGCGTATTTCTTGTTAAAAGTGGGAGATTGCATGTTTCGTGCTGTTACTATATTAGCTTTGTTTCTTTATCAAGTTTAACGTAGACCCAGGTTGAATGAGTAAGCTTGACAAGTGTATAGGATGAGGTGATATATACTTCCTTGGCCGGGGGTCCCAGGGAAATGATTCTTATTATACTTGAAATCCTCGCTCTCGAACGCCATAAGCCCAATAACAGCAGCCTGTTCAGCCTTGGAGGAGACTTCGTAAGTATTGAAGGACTGAGAGATGAACTTCGCGGCTTGGGAGGCTGTGGCACATTCGCCTTCAGCTGGGGGATTTTCGCAAGTATTTGATGTGGGCGCAATTTGGAGGATCTGAGCCTCTGTGAGGGATGTTTCTTTTGCGTGTTTAAGAGATGGGAGAGGGATAGCGGTTGTTGAGAGGGTTAAAGTGAGGAGGGTGAGGGATACTGCTTTGTGCCACATCTTGATGTTCTGGTGGATGTTGGATATTGGATATGGAGTATGAGATTAAGATCAAGATAAAATGGTAGAGTCGATGGTAGATGTAGCAGAAATTATATCAGAGTTGAGTGAATGTTGTATTGTCGAAAGGATGGAGGCTGTCGTATAGAATTGTTGCAGAGTAGACATTGGCTACTTATAAGGCCAGCATTCTTAGGTAGGAATGGGAGTGAAGATACCAGCCATACTGCATATTTGAGTGAATCCAAAGATGACACCGTACTCTTAGTTTCTCTATGGGTCAAAGGGATGCGGAGAATGCCAGCCCGCAGTATGTATGCAGCGAATGATCTACCATACAAGTCATCCAACCTCCTCAAACTAAAACCAGATTTTCAGGGTCCAGTGAGGAATTAATTACCGAGACCCTTGAATCAATCAAATATAGACGGCAATTATCATTTGTGCCCAGGTGATCGAAAGCTGAAACAGAATCGACGTATCATATTGACAAAGGGTCTCGATCGGCAGGAGTGTTTCAGTACATTTAACTAAATTACTGAAAGGTACTCCGTACAGAGTATGGAACAAGTAATCATATGTAATGGCAAAGCCATGTTCATTAGCCTGACATCTCAAAATGTCCTCAGAATCGAAGTCTAGCTTGTTTACAAATTCATAAAATGGGATAAGAGCACCCAAAATGGACACCCATGCAGTCCCAACAGCGATAGATAACAGACATTAAGAACCCAAATGTGCTCCGGGTGAAAGCAGCAATCCCCGGATCCCGCCACGGGAATTGAGACACCATGCATGCGCGCCAAAAGAAACAGGATTAAAGAGAAATAAAAAGGTTGTACATGAATGCTGATGCAGAGATTGTGTCCAGGCCGTATCGATACACAACAAATACAGGAAATATCGACTCAGATCTCTAGTCGTCGCGACGACCGAGTTCATATGATGTTTCGGTGACTCCGCCGAATTCCTCATCTTCCTTAAAGCTGACCCGTCGGAGCAAGGAGGGCATCATGCTGCGCGCACGTCGAGAAGGTGATGAGGAAAGACGGGAGGGGCTAAGAATTGAGGGAACCTTGGAGTAGCGGTAGCGGTAGCGAGCTCCCAGGAGCATAACGCGGCCGTAGCTCCACCAGAGACAGATACCCACAGCACCTGCCAGGATGAATCCAAAGAAGGTGAGGAACATCCAGTGTTGGCCCATCTATTAATTATTAGCAATTGAACCAGCGATTAGGAATGATATAAACTTACCCAGAAAATCAAGCGGGCATCCTTTCCGTGCCAGCTGTTTCCGGTGTGGTGGGTGAAGAAACTCCAGGAGTACTTGTTGTATTCATCCTGCATCAAGATACGCACACGGGCACTCTCACTGGGGTTGGTCTGCATGTATTGCTTCCAGATAACCGATAAGAAAAGAGGACCAGTCGTGTACATGACCGTGATGTATGGCAAGAGCCAGCTGCGGTCATACTGCTGCAGCACCTCGATCACACGTAGGAAGAATGGATGTTGCGGGACAGAGCCCATAGCGTCGTTGGAGATACCGGTAGGCACGGTGCGGCGCACCCAAGCCGGGTAAGCGAGTAGGGGGTCGAGGCGACGGTTGCAGCCCTATAGTATGGTTAGCACTTGAATTCATTGGATCTGGAGTTTCTGAATCGCCTAAATACATACATCATCCAAGTCAATATATGTGCCACCGTAGTGCGCGAGGACAAAGTAGCGGATGGTGTCCGCACGCTGAATGGGGTACTTGTAACCATCAAAGGTATCCAAAAACCAGGGATATTCCGCAGCGATAAAGTCACGCGACTTCTCATTGGTCCACAGCTGTTATTTTTACATTAGCACATTCATTCTCTCCTGAAATAGACGGAAACCACATACAATGTACTCGTAGTCTGGGTGCAAGTCAATGCAACTTTGCTGAGCCTCCTGCCACACCTCGGGGATGGATTCGTTCTTGTAGGTTTGGTGAATGATCTTGGGGATGATTTGAGGGCGCGTTTCAATCAGACTAGAATTGGGTGAGGGCAATTCGGAACGATGAATCGCGTCGGCGGATGCATCCTCAACCAGTAGTGCGAGTAGTGTCGAGACACTACGAATCAGGAAAGAGAGGATGAGGAGGTTGACGAGAATGAAGATAAGGAGACCGCGCCGCATTGTGAATTATTATTAGGACCGTAGTCAATTCGACAAAATGGCGATAGGCGACAAGGAGAGTGCTCCAAAAAAAAACTCGGGGAGGCCGAGTAGCCGAGTTGGTGGGAGGAAAAGTTTCGTCGTTAAGCCGTGTTGAGCGTTGAACGTCGAGAGTACGCGAGAAGCAGAAGCACTGGAGAGAAGATGCTCAAGGCGCGCGCCGTTGGAAAGAAAAGGAGGGAGCGTTGCGGCTATTGGTAGATCATGAAGTGAAGTCGAGCAATGGCGCGTAGGGGAGAAGGGGAGGATGAAGATCAAGATCAAGATATTAAAATTGAAATAGGGAGAAAATACGAGGAAAGGGGATTCCCGACGATAATAAGGAGTGACGAGTGGGGAAAGGCTAATGCCAAAGGAGACAAGAGAGCGAAATGTTGAAAAAGGAAATGCTGAGGGCAAAAAGGAAGCACATCGCCGTTTGAGAGTACCAGGGGAGGGCCGTATGGAGTACCAGGTATTACCGAAGACTTGACCTGATAGAAGAAAAGGGGGGGGGCAATTGTGGCTAAGTGGGGTATTGATGATACATATATTACGCAGTACAAAGTACAGTGAGATAAAATACATGGGGGCAGTTCAAACTCACCTGTTAAACTGCGCATATGCCAAAACGGGTCAAGAATAATGATTTCATACATGGAAAATACCAGTAAATACAAAATAAAAATAACAGAATAAATACATAGAGTTAAACCCGATCTGGACCGGCTAAGACTAAATCAGACTAACCAGAACCAATCAAGTTAACATGAGTTTCCTAATTTAGATAAGCCCCGCCACGCGTTAAGCTTTACAGTACCTGGATTGGTGGAGTCGTAGTGCCGGTGGGGGCAACTGTCCATCAAATCCTTTTTTTTCTTTAACTATCTATTACGCACTCGTGGGGCGGATTCATCGTGGCTGATGATTTGTTACATCCTCGGTTGCCTATGCGATAGCAAAGGCAACGTCATCTTATAACCACTGGTAGTATTACTACTCGAGTGGATTAAGTGTTTCCCGGAGTGCATACTACTCCGTAGGCCGTAGGAACCGAAATCTTGAGAAGAGAGTCCGTACTCGTACTCTCTCGTACTCTGTGTGATACCTAGGTAGATGACGATGTATTCAAACTTGAATGTTGATTTGATTGACCAAAGTATAACTGCCAATACTCTCCACTTGAGTATACTAGGTAGTCATGCCGAGGCTTGTCAAGTACCATAGCCCAGTTGCCTCGACAGCACTGATCTTCCATATCATGATGCCAGTGTCAGTGCTCTCATGCACCGCTTCTGTCCTGTGGGTATTGCGTCAAACTACATATACATCCAGATCATGGCAATTGACGATAAGCAGTGTTCGGCCGGTGGTTATAATATAATCGCCGGCGGACTCGGGAGCCGTTAGAATACCGATTCCGCCCTCAACAAACCCTGTTTAGAATCCAACTTCAAGTTCTTGATACTGGTATATGCAAGATTTTATATATAGAACAGGCCGCAGTATTTTTAAATCTTCCGCACAAATTTCCGCAGTATATAGGTAATATGGAAATATATCTGCATCATCAATGATCAGAGATTGCAACTCACATAAAAATTGCCGGTTGCGGGGACGGAGCTTCCAGATGTAGCGCACGGAGCAAGGAGACTCAAAAAAAAAAAAAACAACCGAAAATTGAGGTAAAAAAAGAAAACCCGCTAAACCAGCCTAAGCCCGTACTCGTATCACTTATCTCTATTAAGTGAAAATATTTTATTATCGATTGATTGTTTTAATAAATTGAAAATTGAAAAAATGAAAATGAACAGACTCCACGCTATCCAAATCTCCCGAAACCTAACCTCAGCATGGCGTGGCTTGGTCACATTTTTACTGGTGAAGTCGCATCACCCGACCCATAATTACCCACAGCCCCTCCACAGCCCCCAATGCCCCAAATAATCGTGAACTGGAACTGGTAAGCCTTCCGAGGAGAAGATGAAAATTACGAAAACTAAAATCCCACTAAAATCCCAGGCAACATCGATACAGATCGTCCGAGTCCATGGTTCCAAGATTTGTTGACGTTGAACGTGGCTCTGGTGTATACAGGTCACCTGACCTGATATCCCGCTGACATAAGCGCGTATAAAATCTCTAAAACTCGGAGTACTCTAGCCCACTCACCCAGTGGAGGCTGATTCAACCCTTCCACTCCACTTGGTTTCAGTACGGGCCATCGGGATTCCGATCTCCGATTCTCGTTAAATGAGAGTACGCACGTGCGCGATATCTATTGCGAGCAGTGTGGATTCAAATGTTATGAGTGACAATTGAGCAGTTTTCTCCAGTTGACCAGCAATCCAAATTAGGAAGGACGTGAGTGGTCAAACGCGGACCCTGCACCAACACTATCAGTGCTGATCAAAGATCGGCCACACAAATTTCTCTTTTTGTTTAGTACGTCGGCAATTACTTGGGTCTTATGGTAGCGTACAGGGTAAGGGGTCCTAAGTTACGTACATGTTGACATGCACAGCGTACAGCTGTAACAGTCCTTCTTTGTTTGAGATGTGTTTCAGACTTGAATGGACTTCCAAAAAGGTTGGACTAGAGTATTACATACGCCGTCATCCGTACAGTTTGTTATTTATAAAGAACCGCAGAACTAGCCCTTTTAGTCTCAATCCTCTGAGCTGGCATGGGGTCCAAACCCTCCATGGCTCTCAGTCAAGCATTGATCAGCACAAACGGGGCAAGGGGCGATCCCGAGGCTGTATTACTGGGGGGCCATGCGACACATCATCAGAGGCAATTTGATGTGCGAAAGTCAATTTAGCATGATATAATTGCCGTGACCAGCAAGGAGAACTTATCTCCGATTATTGGACTAGTTGCATAACACCAGTTGACACCATTCATTGATGACCCACCACCAGATCTGAAGAGTTTCTTTTCTTTTTCAAGCTCTTGATTTTTTTGTCAGTTTCACTGATGATATTGAGTAAACATATCGGGTATCTATCGCTATGTAACGCTATGAAATGATGCAAGCTCCTCTATCCACGATGCGAATTTGAGCTGTCTTGGTTGTATGGCGTGGTCGATCCCAGCAATAACACGGTCAATGATGCCAATGCTCAGTGCTCAGTGCTCGGGACTCAGGGCTGATGATGGTCAGACTACCCAGTAAAAAGTGGACTGACCGATCTCGTGAGCTGGAAAGAACTGCAGGTCCAGCCCTTGCTCATTCCAATATCCCGTTCTGAGCATGCCCAGGGTAAGCTCAATGATTCCAACTAATAACCATTTTCATTCGGCCATCACAATGGATTGTCATCTGATCGACAAGGTTCTCCTTTTCCAACACATGTAAAGATCAACAACCCATACCAAACCATACCAGGACCACACAAATACTCAGCGTACCTCCCGTGCAGCTGCCGCCGCAAACTCACGGTTCACATTCGTTGCATTCGTCGGACGATCCGCAGGTTGCTCAAAGAGTCGTCGCCACCACATGGGCGGATCCAGAGGCCGGTGGCCACCGTGCAGCGTCGGGTAGACATCATTAAAGAAGTACCACAAATGACCAACCACGATACCACAGATCTCATCCTTGGGTAAGATGCGATGCACAATCACACTAAAGGCCATGAGAACCCAAGGTAGGTACGGAGCGGTAAAGACCAAAAGGCCGAAAAGGCTGAGACGAGTCTCTGGATTCCGGCGAGCCCAGATGTAGACCAGACTTGAGGAAAGAGCTGTACCGAGAAAGGGCATCGAGAGGAATGGTGAGATGATTAGAAGTGAAGACATGGCGTAGAAGATTAACCAGGCGAAATACGCTGGTGAGCGGCCGGATGATTCCTCCAGTAGACGGGAGTATCGTTGTAAGAAGAATATGTGAAAGAGGAGGTCAAGATTAAGTGGACCGAAGTATAAGAATGTTGTTATGAGCCTCCAATATTGTGATTTAACGTAGACGGCGCGGAAACTGTAGAATAGTTGGAATGGCGTGACGATGTGACACTGCACTAGTACCGAGGTCGCCACCGTGGCCACTGTCCACCATCGAGTAACTGGAGGCATTTCATAGAACCACTGTTCTAAAGGGAACTGGGCCATTTGACCATTATTCTCCCATAGCGCAGCCATGATGAGGAAATCTCGTGGGACAGGGTAAATGTCAAAAGCGTGGATTGTTTTGGTTTCACTGGAGTAAGTATATTGAAGTTGATGTGCCTGATAGAGTGAGGAGTGATCCGTTATCAGCTCCTTATCAGTCACATGACTGACGCGCGCGCGTGGAAAAAGAAGGAGGCTGGGGAACTTCCGATCTAGGACCAATTAGTTCATATTGAACTTTTTCCCCTCTTCAACTTCTCTCTTCCAGGCTTCTTAGGAATAATTGATCCTAATTTACACTCCATTGATTAGTCAATTTCCACTTTTTTTTGTATCTGTGCTCATCCCAGTTACACACTTTCGTCAGTTATCTACTACTGCAAGGGATATCTCCGTTTCCCTCGACGACGCGCCCTGCAGAAAACCCAATTGCTTCTCATCGCCCCCGCTACAAACAATTAATGCCTTTGCGCTTTCGCTTCAAACATTACAATGCCACCAACAAAAGTTCGCAAAACAGTCGCACCTACGAGCCCCGCTCAATCCCGGAAACAAGTAGCAGCACCCGTGGCCTCATCAAGCACAGCGCGCAAGCCCACAAAAGCCACAAAACCACCGAAGAAGTCTCCCAAGAAGCCCGCAGGCAAGCGTCTATCAAATGTACAACGTAAGTCCCACACATGGATTCCATTCAACCCATCATGATCCAAACTAACGAGTAACAGCCGGTGATCCAACACCCCAAGGTCGGCGTCGTCGCTACAAGCCCGGCACTGTCGCATTAAAAGAAATCCGACGCTACCAACGCTCCTATGACCTTCTTATCGCGAAGCTTCCATTCGCACGACTAGTTCGCGAAGTCGCATTAGATCTACTCCCCGCGGAACGAGGCGCCGAGCTTCGATGGCAATCACAGGCTATCCAAGCGTTACAAGAAGCGGCGGAGGCATTCATGGTGCATTTATTCGAGGATACGAATCTTTGCGCGCTGCATGCGAAGCGAGTTACTATTATGCAAAAGGATATTCAACTTGCGCGTCGGATTCGGGGTGCTTGGGCTGGATTGGGCTAAGCTTTTGCTAGTCCCTTTTCTTCTTGCCTGGAACTGGTTCTGCTGGTTTCGAGGGCTCCTTTGATCTTATCTTTAATTGGTGCGGGGTATCTCGAATTTTGAACCTCGGATTCGGGTTTCCAGATCTGTTGGCGTTTTTGGGGCATGGTGTTGATCATGGTGTTATGTGTTCTTTTTTCCTCTTTTTGTTCTCGTCTGAGTGGCCTTGCTCAGTTATGCTAGCCATGCTATCTGTTGAGCTGGGTCACTATGAACGTGATGTTAAGAGTCGATTATACCAGGGGTATTTGTATGTTTGTACATTAGCATGGATGCTGGGTGTTCGTGTTTTATTTGCTTATTGGTACTATGCCATGAAGCTAGAGATTCTCTTGGTTACAATGATCAGTCACTAATCTATTCCAAGATCTTGACTCAAGCTTACTATATCGATAATTATAAGTCTTCGGTCTTCCGTTTGTATGTCACTAAATTTTTATGTTCTGTTTATTAAACATTGATATAAAAGATAATCCAGTTCGCCACGCTCAAACAACCCATCAAGAACGCCTTCTCCATGTATCCATGGAATGGTATCATAAATCACCTATCGAACAGGTGTAAAATAGACAAATAGAATAGAAACTCGTCAACAGTGACTCAGGCATCTAGCACTAAGCGAATGTAGCAATATCAAGACAAGACTAAGCTGGCCGCTTCAAACCTTGTGGAAGACCCATGATAAGCCGTTGACCTTCCTCACGAACTCCGCGGGCTTCATCACCTTTACCCTGTCGCTCAAGGGTATCCGCTAGCATCTCATCAGTAACACTAGCCCACAGGCGATCATTCGCTCTCTTCGCCATGGCACGACCAGCCCGAGCACTCTTTTCAGCTTGTTCACCGACGACACCACGAAAGTATCTCCAGCTCATGAAAGTGAGTGTCATACAGGTAATCTGACTATTACTGATAGCAGTTGCAGATTGCAGGGCCTGCTGGAGGTATTGTTTCGTTTGGATTGTCGAGTCGGTGTGGACGGTAGCACAAACCAAGTGATAGGCTGCTTGAATGTACTTATTCGGGCTGTTTGAACAGAAAAGATCCAGATTGGCCAGGATATTGGCGAGGGATGGGTGCGCTGGATGCGCGGGATCACGAATTATGAGGACAGTATTGAGCGCGGCGAGAATACATGTGTCACGACAGGGATCATTGCGTGCAGTCTTGCTGGATGATGGCGAGAGCAACAATAATGGTGACTGGTAGATGGAAAGAGCCATGTCTAGGTCCCCGGTAGCTTGGGCAATGGTACCGGCGGCATATTCCATCAGACAAGCTATGGGCTTTGAAGTTTCAGCGCCGATCTCCTGGACAACCTGGCGTAGATCCTTTAGTGACTGAGTAGCCATTTCCCAGTCGGTTCGAGAACAAGCTAGGAAAACACGCTGTAGGAGGAAGTTGCAGTAGAGTGAACGACGCCATTCGATACGGCGTGTTGCATTTACCATGCATTCGGGGATTTCCTGTGGTGTCTTGAATGACCCTGCAATAAGTTAGAATGGTGTTGAACAGAACGAGCAAAGTTGTGGAACACAGTCATACCTTGGATCATTCGCAGCCCTTCATCCAGATACTTCTCTGCTTTTCGACCATCATAAGAATTCTTCGCACTCAGGGTGATCGAGCTTAGGAAATATGAGAGGGCATAGAGATCATGCTGAGGAAGCCAATTAAAGCTCAAGAGCAATGTCCCATTCTGAACTTGCAGAATGTCTCCTGTGTCAATGGATGATGGACCCGCGGACTTGCCATTCAGCGGGATAGAAAATGACCCATCCGGACTCCAATTGCCATCATTGAGAGTTTCATCTACCAGCGCCTGCATGACCTTCAGTTTCTGAGAAGATTGGTTGACATCATACTCAAGAAGACTACAGCAGATATCCATCATCTGAATCAGCGTAGAAAGTTGAGGAATGTGACGAAGCTCGTCGTTTAGCTGGTGACTCCGCGCTGTGGCCACGGCACGCTGTGCCTGCTCAATAGAATCAGAGCTTGTTCCTTGTTGCAGGTGTGCTAAGGCTTCGATGACAGCGGCCATTGCGGAAACAGCTTTGTCCCCATTGCGACTAGCCATGCTCGCGATCTTGTTAAGATGCTGAAGGGCTTGGACAGCATCTTGGTGAGACGGAGAAGACATCGACAACGATACTCGTAGAAATCGAAATGCGTATTCCCAGGCCGCATGACGGTACCTGTATACATTAGTACTAGCTTTATGGTAGGTTTTTTTCAGTTGCATTACGTTTCCACATCCTGAATCATGCCGTCAACAGCTTTAAGAGAGGCCTTGGGATTGTTTTTATGGAGCATTCGTGCCAGAAGGTGCTGCATGCTGTATTTCAAATCCAGCATACGGTTCTAAAGAATAGTCAGTAAAATGTATTGTATTTCGAATTGTAATACTTACTCTCTCACAAAGGTCAATACCCTTGCTCAGAGCCGTCTCTGCTTCAATGTCGTTCTCTGTTTCCTCAAACAATGTGCGCGCGTACCGAAGTCTGACAAGGGCTTCTTTACGAGGTTGCAATCGCCAGTTCTACTGTCCATTAGTTGATTACTACGTAATTTGTGAAGTTATAATAAAGCTCACCTTCAAAACAGCCTCCAGACACCCAAGTCCTGTTGCGACAAGCTTGTAGTAACCCTCGACATCCGCATGGTTGGATAGTAGCGCCGTCTGGGTTCCCATAAGATGAGCAGCATTGAGATACTCATCTGCCAGTGATAATAGCAGAACCTGGTAATCCACGGGAGGCTTATTAGGTTTGGTTTGCCGGTCAAAAACTGGCTGTGTGATTGGCTTCTTCGGTTGAGGCTTCTTTGCACTCGGCTGTTTTTGAACCCTATTTTGAAAATCTGGAGAACTTATTGGAATCATGACTTGCGGAACGACAGCTGCGGACGACGAGGGCGTAGATTTGGGAGGAACGGGCTTAGGATGATCTGGCGTTTTTGGTATTGATGAAGGCTTGGGAGCAGGGGCAGACTGCGCTTTCTTCTCCGACTTGACTTTGGCAGGTGGTTGAGGCCGAGGCTGAGACTTAGCCTGGGGCCGCGGTTCAATTTTAACAGGTTGCGGTGGTTGAGCTTGAAAGCTAGATTTCTCTTGAACAGGCTCCGAGCTGATCTTGGGACTTCTCGGTGGGGCGGACGGAGCAGGCGCTAGTTGAGGGAGAGATGGAGAAGATGTAGATGGTAGGGAGATTGGAGGTAATTCGGTAGAAGAAGGGGTCGAGAGTGCACTTGGATCAACATACTGCGATGACGGAGTATACCGAGATCGTGGCGCTGTAGGAAGAGGTGGCTCAACAAATAGATTGGCAGGATTGACAAACTGAAGCTGCGGCTCTGCTGGCGGGAGGGATGGAGGAGGTTGCTGCAGATGCACCGGTTGTACAGTTTGTACGGGCTGCACAGGCTGAACGGGCTGGACTTGTTGAACGGGCTGGACCTGCTGGACCTGCTGAACTTGCTGAACTTGCTGGACTTGCTGGACCGGCTGTATTGGCTGCGGTGGCTGCGGTGGCTGTCGCTGCAAAGGTGGAGATGGCTGTATAGGAACCGGCCGCGATAAATTCTGCTGTGACTGGGATATCTGAATAGGAGACTGTGGAGGCCTCGGACGAGGAGATTGCTGATGTTGGGCGTGTGAAATTATTGGAGATTGATGCTGGGGTTGGATAAGAGGTTGCTGCGGCCGTGGACGAGGGGACTGCTGCTGTGGTCGAGGAAGCAACGGCGACTGTTGTTGTGGCCTTGGACGAGGAGATTGCTGTTGGTGAGATTGGATCGGCGGCTGCGGTTGCGGCGGGAGCTGCTGTTGAGGAAGGATGTGCGGGGATTGCTGCAACTGCGGCGGTTGGATAGGCTGTTGCATATGATGTTGATTCTGCTGAAGATACTGGTGGTATGCAGAAGGATAGGGCATCATTCCTGGCGCGTAGGGTGGTGGCTTGCCATAGCCATTGTATGGCGACGGCGAAGGGGCCGCGACATTGTTGTACAGCAACTGCTGCTGGGGGACGTGCCCGGGCTGATACTGTGGATGGGGTATGTACTGTGGGTATTGACCAGAATTGGGCGGTGGGAAGCTCATCGCCCCGATTTACGCTGTCACCAAGTGAAGCTGACCGTTATATTCAACACGCTTGGATGAAAGGTGACGCTTTTCCGCGTGTCGGGGCGGAGAAACTCACGGCGGTCAGCTGATAAGCGTTGCGATACCGCAATTTGGTCTGATCCATTAGAAGTGATACGTAGATCTGACCCACCTTAACAAGTTTCTGTACGGGCTAACTAATATACAAAGACAGCAATTCTAGGAACTCCAATTATTTCAAGTTTGAAAAGTGTTGATATTTGAACGCTATGAAAATATAAATGTATGAAATACATGACAGTCAAACGAGGTTTGATCTTATTGTCCTCGAGATCATCAAGGTACTTTACAGCATGCGAATCGATGAGTACAATGAGTCTAACGGTCGTTCATCGATGACTGGCGAGACAACCTCATCGCCTATGGTAGGTGAAAATGCCATGGGTGGATGTTCTCGAACCGTCCAAGGACAAAGCTCATTGCAATTCTCCACGCTAACTGTCGGCTCCGCTGGATGAATTCGTTGTGCGGCCCAGGTGGCATCAGGACCAGGCCCGTCACCCCCAAGACATCGTTCAGTATTAAATAAATATGTCACTTTGCCAGAGGGATGTGTACTCGACGGCTGTTTTCGAGAACATTTGAGTGTGGTATTACAAGCAGCGCAGACTGAGATCCGTTGGCAGGAACTACAAGCGGATTCAAAGAGGCGACAGATAGTTGTTTGGTGAACGCTTGATAGCCAAAGGTCGACAGAACGATGCGCACAGCCAAACCGAGGAGTCATATATTCCTCCTTCCCAACTTGACCGGACTCGGTGGTGAGTTGATACTCCGTGCGCATGACCAACTGGTCTTCTTCATTAAGCTCAGGAAACAAAGAAATTTTCAACTCTGTGGGACCATATTGCTCGGTGCATGTGTGCCAGCAGTAGCTATCTGAGACCAAACTACCGAATTCGGTCTTGAGGGCGTTGAGTGTAATCTTCCGCACTCGCAGCTGATCCATTAGATCGCGCTTATCGCGGAATGTAATCTTCTTGCAGGGACAAAGATCCACAATGCCTGCTAATTCACCCACATTGCAGGTACGGGTTTCTGACTTGCGTCTGAGCTCGCGAGAGGAGAAGGCGGAGCGTGGATGTAACTTGAGGCATCTAGAGCATGCACGCCATCGAGGGTTTTCCAGCAAGTTGATAAACTGCCAGCGAGGTGTGACAAAGTTGTGTCCATTGCGATAATGATGGAAAAGTGGTGCAAAGTCGCGAGTAAATCGCAATGATTTCGAAGTCAAGATTTCCCCGAAGATGCAATACATGCGCTTGCAGGACAAGGCCAATGCAGCCTCCGGGATCAACGTTAAATGGGAAGTAATCTCCAGCAGCAGCTCAGTTGGTAGTTCCATCAAGTAGCAGCGAGTCGAATCTTCTTTTAGCTGCTTTCGTGACCTGGTTGCAGGCCATGTTCTCATTTTCATGATCATCTTGAATTTGTCTGTTGCGCGTAGAAAGCGATGTGGTATACTAGACGGGGACAAAGTCAAAGCCATGGAGAGTTGCACGTCAAGGGGTTTTTGGTGCGCCTGGGACGTTTTCCCGGTCTTTCTATGACTTGAAGGCATGAGCGGTTCGTATAGATGGTTATGTGGATGGATATCGGGTCGATGAAGTATGCTGAAATATCATGTTGGAGCAAAGACGACATGCATCGCGTGATGGAGTAATAGCAGTACTTTCCAAAGAAAATCCCAAAATTCAGAACAAAAATAGGTGGATCTGTTGACCTTGAAGTGCTTTTCAACTGATCAAGTTGCACGAAAACGGACCATGGGATTGGGTCATAGAAAGTTGCGGGCCATGCTATCAGCATTACATACTTCTAGTATAGGGCTGTCGGAACGGGGATGATCACCGTTGTCTTGTCTGATGATCCCGATGCAGCCTCCACCCCTTTTATTCCGTTGTATTATGCTTTATCTATTTTCTCCGATTTGCTTTGATCTTACTACAAACCCGGAGAAATATTGACAATCTTATAATCGAGGGGGGTTCACCTCTATGAGATTACCACTGAATGCTGTTTAGGGCTGCCGCATGCGGAAACCAGATTGCCGCATTAAGCATCATGGCATCATCACTTGTATTTTTAGTAGGAATGTTCTCCAATATTCGCATGGAAGGATTTGTACGCATTCGCTCATATCTAGGGTGATCTTTTAATTTTCTTTTTTTCCCTTATCTTGTTTCAAGTTTTATGACCTTGTCAACTGACAAGACCTTGACCTCCTCCATCAATCCCATGACTCTCTATGCATTAGTGCCTAATTAATGAGATCTAAACCCAATATGGATATGCATGGCTGACTCACCATGCATAAGTCACGTGTATTTATGCATATCTACAATTTAGAATGCCAAGACTTTCAGCCGAGGTCAAAGTTTTAAGGTTCTTCAGGTTGGCGTACACAATCCCATAGAAAAAAAAAAAGGAGAAAGTTCTTGTTTCAGTCTCATAGATCGCTTGGTTTTGATACTAGTACCGATTTAGTTTGGTTATATTTGCATTATATTTGCATCTGGTCTGAACTTGCATCAGCGTTGGCTCCTTCCCTTTATCTATCATATTCCTGTTATCAGCATTGCAATGGCCTTGTCATGGGTTCGTCCGAGCGGTCGGATCTCCTTCTACCATGCCAAGGACAATAATCTCCTCTTGACAAAGGTCGATGAATCAGGTGCAAAGGAACAGACGTCACTTGTGAATATTTGTCGTGCCGCTACTCCAGACACCTGTCATCTCAACCCGTTACTTTTCAACGGGCACCTGCAAACATTCTGGACCGCAACGAAATCTGGTGATAATGTTCCGGTTTACTATAAGCGGAAAATTTTCCAGGCGGACAGTGCCATGTTCACGGGACAATATGCTGTCGACTTTGCAGTGAAGCCCTATGACATGCCACCCGAGGGGGAGTTGACAGACCAGGCAAGAAAGTATACCCAACCAGCTGGTCTGCCAGATCGTACATCTCTCTTTTCACAGGAGGAACTTGCAAGTCTCCCGTCGGACGACTCGAAGCCTATGCTTGTGGTTTTGCATGGTCTGAGCGGTGGTTCGCATGAATTGTACCTGCGGCATGTTCTGGCTCCCCTCATTGCGGATGGTACCTGGGAGGCTTGTGTGGTGAACTCGCGGGGCTGTGCACAGAGTAAGATTAGTACGGGTGTGCTTTATAATGCTCGAGCCACGTGGGATACTCGTCAGACCGTGAAATGGCTTCGAGAGACATTCCCTAATCGCCCGCTTTTTGCTATCGGATTCTCCCTTGGAGCTAATATTCTTGCTAACGTAAGTACCATATATTATGTACGGGTTATATTATCAGAGGCTAAACACAAATAGTATCTCGGAGAGGAAGGTGATACTTGTCAAATCAAGGGAGCTGTTCTCTGCGCGAGTCCCTGGAACTTGGATGTCAGTCACTTCACTCTGAACCAGACCTGGGTTGGCCGGGAAATTTATAGCAAGACTCTGGGAACAAACATGAAGGCTCTCTTCGAAAGGTAAGTTATGCACATATGTGACACACTCGGGGAATTGTTGGCTAATTATAAACACATCAGGCATGTGGATGAAATCTCAAAGAACCCCCGAGTTGATATTGAAGCAGTGAGAAAGATCACTTACCTACACGAATTCGATCGGTAAGGTGTATTTCATCCTCTTCATGCTCATTTCTAATGTCTTCCTATACAGCGCTATTCAATGCCCCACATGGGGCTATCCGACTGAGGGTGCATACTATCGTGATGCCTCTTCCTCTGATGTGATGTTGGGAATCCGTATTCCGTTCCTCTGTGTCCAGGCTGAGGATGATCCTGTAAGTGACATTCCACTCATCGAAGTCATAATACTAATTAGCGATAGATTGCTTCACGCGAGGCGTTGCCATTCCAGGAAATGACACAAACACCATATGGAGTCATGGTGACTACCTCCTGGGGTGGCCATCTAGGCTGGTATGAGGTGGGCGGTGGTCGCTGGTTTGCGAAGCCAGTAAGTATATTCATTTTAAACGAACTGAACCTTGGAAATACTGACTTCAACCAGGTGAACAACTGGTTGAACATAATGGCAAAGGAAATTGATACCCAGATCCCCGGCGTGGTCGAGAACCCTGACAAGCTACCAGGTCAAATTGCCCATCACTCTGACCAGGGTAAAGATGCAGACTTGGCTCCAAAGCCTGACTTCACTCCCACTCGTCGCAAGCTGAACATGAACCTACCACAGTAAAAAGAAATTACACACTGGCAGCCTGAGGTCCTCATCTACCTCTACACATTTCGGCATATATACAAACCATTAATAGAGATAATACTTGTCCATAGAATGCATTTACCAATTTCGGAGATATCACTGCATGAATTCATCAATTTTAGGATAACCTTCAATGTGATCAACGCTATTCACAATATTTCAAACCTGGATGTAACAATGACCCCGTAAAACGCCGTGCCCTGTCTAGGTACATAATAATGGTAAAGACAACATTTTCCTTAAGCAAAAGAAACACTTTTCCGCTTTGGCTTTGCTGACTTTGAGCCGCCACTTGTAGGAGCCGAGTCCTCGCTCGACTTTCCAGCACCACCCTTGCCTTTCTTGCTGTTGCGAATAGAGTCCTTAACAGCCTCCAACTTGTTCTTCTTCACCGCCATTCGAGCCTCGAGTTCCTTTTGTCTGGCCTCGCGAATCTCCTCCAATTGACGTGCCTTCATCATCTTCGACTCGATTTGGCCCTCCTTCTCGGCGTTGACAATTGCGAGAATAGTCAACATACCCTCCTATATTACAGGAAACAGAATAATTAGTCATAGATAATAAGATAAACCATGGGGGGGCAAAGTGGCGTACCTGATCATCCACAAAGGTCTTTCCCTTCTTCTTGCCCTTAGGCTTGACAACACCGACGGGGGTAATTGTGTTCAATTTGGGCAAATCCAGCTCTGCCTCGGTGTAGACTCGCTTCTTCTTCTTTTGCAGATTCTCCTTCTCAGTGCGCGCCTTCGACTTGACTTCGACAGGCGGGGGACGCTTGACATTCTTCTTGCTGGACTTGCTCACGCGAGAAGCAGATGACAGGCTTGAAGGTTTGCCACCCTTAACACCGCCCGAAGAGGAGCCCTTTGAGGAGCCCTTTGACGAGCCCTTTGACGAGCCCTTTGATGAACCCTTAGTAGGCGCCATTTTGAAAGATCGGAAGGAAGATTAGATCGACTTGAGGTCGAAATGCGCCGGAGGCAATAATGCGCTATGGGACGAAAATCGAACAATTAAGGAAATGGTTCAGGATAGATCCCGATATGATGAAGATCAGGTCGTTCGAGTTCGGTCACAAAAATGTACAAGTGAAAAATAAAACAACAACGTTGTATCATGCAACTTGCAGAAGCATTCAAATCCAAAAAATTGAAGGGAAAATTTTAGAAGGGGAAGGCGGTGAATGGACACGCGGGCCACCACTCCAACCTCGACTGTGAATCCTCCAAACCAGAGCTCACTGACAGTCCAATTCCCCCTCTCCTTAGAGATTGCATTCTTGGATTGAGTGCACACTGGGAATTCCGCCATCATGACTATCAACCCTACCTACCTCGCCCAGCGAACACGCTCTTGTACGTACCGTTCCTTCATCGATCTCCCCGAAGAGTTCCGATTGCCTACGAAGCAACTCCGACAATTCAAGCCCGGGAGGGGAAATATAGCTAACAGAACCTCATTTAGCCGTCAACTGGAACGATGCGAAGTTCCGAGTCCTCAAGTCCTACCGGGAATGGTTGCGCGCTGTCAGTATACCCCGATATATCCAGACCCGCTATGTTCTCGCACGGCCAATCGTGACCGAATATATGGTCAGCATGGTGTTGAATCAGAACAACAACTAACATTCGATATTTCATATAGTCCCCCCGAGATCCAGACCATGTACTCCTTGAACATGCCCGTATCCGCTATCCGTACCAAGATCCGTCAGGAATTCGAGAAGCACCGCTACGTTAGCCAGCTGAACGCTGTTGATGTGCTGCTCTACCAGAGCCACGCTGAGTTCCAGGTTAGTTATATCCGGCAATGAGTCAATGGGTGTATCGGGGTGTATTAAGGAAGCATTGGTCTCGGGACAAGTCTGCTTTGATACCTCCGTCGGTCTATATCAACTAATTGAACTGTGCTAACGCCTTGTAGGAAACTCTCAACTACTGGAAGCAGCTTTCCCACGTTATGAAATACTTCCGCCCAGAAGAAGACCCCGGTGCGCGACTACCGCGCAACTTTGTTTCCGGCTTCTTGGAGGGCCGCAATTGAAAAGACTGTTTTCTATTACTCACCGTTTCCTTTTTTTCTTTTTACTAAATGCGAGTCCGTACTGCGAGTCATAAGACTATGTCAACGGAGACATGACGTGTACATATTGTCTGAGTAGGTCGCCAAATCATTCCCATTTCAATTCTTGCGTTAGACAGCGTGTAAGTGTATCTGATCATGCAAGCATGACGCTTGATATGATTCCTCCTATATTTGTACCCAGGTGCTTTGGGTATTACGCGGAGGTGGGAGAATGGTCGATATGTGGAATCAGTTGGGACTGAAGGCATTTCACGCTGCAACCGAGAGCAGCATCACACACATACTGACATATAGCTCTTGGATGCATTATCATCTCCTGGAGTGCAATGGAGGTCAATTGATGTCTTTTTACATAGACAGCCACAACTCATCATTCCTCAAACGAAACTAAGCAAATAGTATGCTCTCCACCCACTCCATCCGAAGTGCTCTAACTCGTTGAGAAACCGGCGCAGCAGGTGCAAAAGCACTACATCCATGCCAACACCCAGGCCAAACATGCAACTCTGTCTGAACACCCGCCTTCCACAGCATCGATGCGTACTCCACAGACTCATCACGAAACACATCCGCCTCGCCAACATCAATCCAAGTAGAGGGCAAGTCGGACAAATCCTTCGCATGAGAGGGAACTGTATACATATTCACATGTTCCCGATTAACCCCAAAGGCATAATTGCACGCATCGATCGAATTAGATCGAGACCACGGCGGCAGATGTCCATACTGCATCATCGATACAGTAGTGTTACTATCATCAAGCCATGGACACATCAAACACTGACCCCGGATCTTATGTCCTTTGCGATCTCGAGCTAACAATGACACGCCTGCTGCTAAGTTCCCACCCGCCGATCCACCAAACACGAACAAGTAGTCTTTGCTAAAGCCGAATTCTTCGGCTCTGGCACTTATCTGTTCCAGGACTGCGTAGGTATCATCTAGCTGTGCGGGTTGCGGATGTTCAGGTGCTAGACGATACTCAGCGGAGATGACGGTGGCTCCAAATTCTTCAATCCAGCTTAGCGGTCCTCCGACTCCCATAAAGCGGTTTCCTGATACATGTCCGCCGCCATGGATATTCAAAACTCCTGGAATTCTGGATGCAGGGATTTTGTGGTTTGGCTCGTAGTTGGGTTGGGGGCGAAAAATAGTGGCCTTTAAAGGGCCGGCTGGTCCTTCGAAATCGATTTCCTCGTGTTGAATGATATGTTCTCTGCCTCGAAGAACGTCTTCTACTGCCCATGCCGCTCTCTTTCGACGGATGGCAAGTTCTTCCGGAGTATTGATTTCCGTAGAGAGAAATTGGGCATGTATTTCCGCAAGCTCGGGGTTCAGTGGTGCCGTCCTGAGGGGTGTAGATGACATTGTTACGGTGGTATGGAAGATGAGTTTCAAGAAAAGCAATTGATTTAATTCAGCCTTCAAATGTTCAGGTTTGAGAAGTCAGTGGACCATGTGGGATGAAAAGAGGAATATAGCCTTAGAGATGGGGTTAATAGATCATCATATACTACCGTGTTTCCAAGGCTGTAACTTGAAGTAAACTCTATGCACATTGATCTCGAATCATGATCTATTCAAGTTGCTGTGTATGGATATGTGATGGATCACTAACTTGAAACTAGTAAGCTGTGCGAAGCTGTGCACATGTGGAGTACTTCGGAGTACTCCGAGTCAGGCTGGATTCAAGTTTTGGCCCGAGGTGATCCTGATTCCTTCAAATGTTCCAACTTGAAGCCTGCCCAGGTGCCCAGTTGAGAGGTTCATGCCGATCACTGACATGAACACACTACTGAGAACATTTCAATCATTTTAACACATAAATTATAGAGTATTTTATATTTCAATCTTTTATTTAAGGCCAAATATGTAATCTACTATTATAGTGACCTAGACATAATACGCAGGTTGCTCTTTGAGAGATTTCAGTTGAGTTTTGGCTTGCATTAGCGCATCACCTACCTCGTGGATGTGGATCATGATACTAGTAGTGTTGATGGGCACCTGGGCAAAAGTGATATACTACATAATACACATGCATTTATCCACTAAAACCTTGGAATTTGAAGCTAACTTCAAGTTTGAGTCTGGTAGAATATTGCTTCATCGAGGTCACCTCAGGCTAGACTAAGTGACTAATTCAAGTACGTATTTGCAATTTGAAACTCGCATTTTGAGGCATTAAATAGCGCCGGCGCGTACATATCTTGTGATAGGCATACAGCTCATGCATCATCTATGCATCACCTATGCATGAACTATGATACTTAGGTACCTGAACTGATATGAGTCATAGGACATAAGATTTAGCGCCATGTCAGCCCATTTATTGAGGCACACGCGGTCCAACACTCCTCCAAAACCCACAACGCTCACCACGATCACCCTCCCATTTCGCTGCATCTGCCAATGTAAACTCATTCGTAACTCCAGGACCCTCTCGAATCCAGTATGAAAGATCCTCCGTCACCTGATCAAAGACAACATGTCCACCAGTAGTATTCAGATTCATCAGTAAAGGAGAACGAGTATTCCACATTGGCCAGGAGATACTACCATTCACACCTTTAGGAACAGTAGAATTATCATTACCACCCTTCGCATCTTCTATGGAGATAACCGGTGTATTCTCAATGATAAAGGTACCCAGTATCTTTTGCATTGCATGCATCAGACCACGGGTAGGTGTGGTCGCTCCAACAGAGAAATACGCGGTTAAGTCAGCGCCATGGTATGCAGGCGTAACAGAATACTGATATTTCCAACTCTCCTTGGTAAAATCTGAAAACGCTTCTGCGAGCAAGTATGAAGGACAGTCGAACGTTGTCTCGGCAAATATATTGAATACGGTTTGTTGCAGACCGGTGGCCATTTCGGATTGGTTTAGTGCTGTTGGACCATGGTCTCCTAGTGTGTCGTAACGGGGAGCGGTATTCTGAGGAGAAGTACTCTGGATACCATAGATCTCACTAAGCTTCAAATAGTCGGTGTCATTGAATAAGGGGAAGGCAGACTTGAGATACTTCGAGAATGCTGCGGTAGTGTTGATGTATGGGGGACTTAAGGGGACGCCGTCGTTGGCATTGTTCTGGAAGAATTAGAAAAAAAAATACTAGCATTTTCAATCATCTGTGAAGTCACTTACACCAGAAAGAATTCGCTTCCCACTTACTTTCTTCTGAAGCAACTGCTTAGAAGGCAGCTCTTGAATAAATTCACCATCGACCACAGGCTGAAAAGCCCAAGTCCCCCATTCGCCTGAAATCGAGACATTGGCACTGGCATATTGCAAAGTAATGGTATCTGCGTTCACAAGGCACTCAAAGACAGCTGACTGCGAGCTATTGCTTTCTTGATCACACCCTGCTCGCGACACAAAGTGCTGGTAATGATTCATCGGTACTTCATCGTCGTACTGATACATAGCCGGAGTGTAGGGACTGGCGGCTATTATCTACGCCAGGTCAGTACGAGTTCCAAAAGCAATAAAGTCAAGCTCACATTATTGAACAAAGTATCCTCACGACCGCCATAGGCCATTGCTTGTAACATCGCCGAGGCAGCCCCAGAAGATTCACCGCCGACTGTAACGCGCGAGGCATCACCACCGAACTTCTCGATATTCTTCTGGACCCATTCTAGAGCGAATCGCATATCAAGTAGTCCTGCATTGACTTTTCCGTATTTTTGTATGTCTTCTGATGCTAAGAAGCCAAAGGCGCCCAGTCTGTACTGGATCATGACTGTAATGAAGCCATTACTATTTGTGTTGATCCACTCACTGGGGTCATACTCGGCTCCGAAAAGACCATATCCACCGCCATCTATGATAGTTAGAAATTCCCAGTCTGGTATCATTTTTGGACTGATGAGTAGACTCACGGATCCAAAGAAGTACAGGTAGCCCTTTAGCATTAGGCGGTGCGTAAACATTCATAAACAAGCAGTCCTCATTGCCAAGAGCTGAACCAAACCCATATATTTCGGGAAGTTTCGCACCACCAGATTGTGGACAGAGTGGAGGCTGCTCGGTTGCAGAGTGAATAGAAGATCTGTTTCTTAGAGGTGCTTGCGGGGCTTGCCAGCGTAGTTTACCAACAGGAGGAGCTGCATATCGGATTCTATGAAACAGTAAGCAAGGATATCACAAACTGGAATTTCAATTAAATATGTATTTTTTTACCCTTTGAAAATGTTCAGGTCATAGGTACTGTTATAATACCCTTGATAAGTAGTATAGTTCAAATCAACTAGCGGGCTTGTTTGGACAGGTGTTGCAAAACAATTTGAAGTCAGCGTGGTGAGGGCAAGAAAAGAAATGCTAGTGATTTTATTAGTAGCTATGAAGACCATTTTATCCGTTCTCCACTGCTTTGAATTGTAATGAGGATAATGAGAACAAGTAAGAGGAAGAGTGTTCTTTCTACCACTTGCAGCATGAGGATCGGTGAGGTCGCCGATCATAGCCCCTTGTGTATAGTTCGAGTCATGCAAGATCCCAGCCTCGCTTACTTGTTACTACAGTAGTACTTTTGATTTGATAAAATATCTCGTTTCCAGGTTTATTCTGAAATTAATAAATCCTTTAAACCTTGAATGAGATTGGAGATCAGGGATTTATAAAGGATGTGTCGAGAACTGAGTACGGGAGGAGATACTCTCCAAGTATGAGGCTCAACTAGTGTTTCAAGTGTCCTAAGTCCAATTTAGTAAAGAATAGCACTTCCAAATTCATGTTATCTCGGGCACAAAATCATAGCGTAGCATAATGTCAGTCAAGTATCCAAAAAGGAAAAAATATGAAAAATTGAAAACCACGGCAGTATACAAGGCTCGCAAGGCTCGTAAACTTAGTAAAACATCACTCTGCACCTGGGCAGTCTATTCCATCGCTTCCCTCTTAAACAGCTTCAAAATAAGCTCATTCTCACACGCAGCAGCAATATCAACACTTGTTCTCTGTCTCCTATCCTCAGCCATAGGATCCAATCCCAGATCCATCAACCGCTTGAATCGTACCACTCCTGTCCGTTTTGCGCCTTTTTTTTCCATTCTCGAGCGATTAAGTTCAAAGACATCCCTGATTGCCAGTTTAGCGCCAGCGATGGCATGGAGCAGGGTCGAACCATCATTACTCTTAGTAAAGATATCGGCGCCGGACTCAACGAGGAAATCGAATGATTTGCTTTCATGAGTCGGGTCACTTTCTTCTAAGGAGCATATAGAGTTGTTTCCTGTACTCATGAGTTGGAAGAGGGGGGGTTTCTCCTTTGTTGTTGCGGGAGTTAATGTCAACGCCTGCTTGGAGGAACCTTTGAAAGAGCTCTCCTTTCCATTCGTGCTCGAATCTGGCAATGCGGTGGAGGCCTGTTTGTCCGTGCTTGTCTGGTTGGAGAGGGTTTGCTCCATGGTCTAGAAGAATTTCAACCAGTGCAAAACAATTTTCACGAAGGGCATGATGAAGAGCCGTCTCATTGGCGTTGTCGGTTATGTTTACAAGGCTCGGGTTGGCCTTCACGGTGGTCTGAAGCATGTCGAGATCAGCTTTCTCGGTATGAGGCCCAACATGATGCAAAAATGTTTTCCCCTCAATGTCCTGGGCTAGAGCGTTGGCTCCACGATTGATGAGTTCTTGAAAATAGTTCATGGAATTTGGCTTTTTGTGTGAGTAGGACTTTCGACCGAGACTCTTGGATGCAGCTAAGAGCAGCGTGCAATCATTCTCGTCACGGTACTCGAGATCCAAAGATGGTAGATTGAAGAATGGCTCAAAGACTTCATTAGCACTGAGGATTTCATGAAGAACAGTTGCAGTTACAACTGGGAAGTCTTTGGGTTCTCCAATGATTGAGCCATCGCGATCTTTTGGCTGGAATTCCTGCTTGGAGAAGGTAGCATATGGATCACATGCTCTGTCTTTTAGGAGAACCTCTAGCAATCGTTTTCTAATTGAAAAAATTGTATCCAGTGATAGTGAAGGTGTTTTGAGAGTCCCGCGTATAGCTGCGTATAGCAGTGGCAAGGCTCCATCAACGACTTTGAAGTAAGCCGATTTAATCCCGTAAAAAAGTTCCGCTGGGAGTAGTTGGCTCACAATCTCATTTCCACCATGAGATAATAAAGCTTCAAGAATTTCGACCCTCCCATGATCAAGAGCAGAGAGTACAGCCTTTTTATTGGCTTTGGCGCCATGTGAAATCAACAATCTGATCATATCCGGATCGTTGCCAGCCGATTGAAGACACCCAATGTCATTGGTACTAACTGCATTGACATCCGCACCAGCTTTGATCAGAATGATAGCAGCTTCCTTGGAGAATGGATTATTGGAATTGAGGGAAACAAAAAGAGGTGTCTGCCCCTCTATATTCCGAATATCCATATCAGCGCCCATTTGAATCAAATATGGTAACGCTTTGTTCACATGCCACCAGAGCTTTCCAGTCGCAAGATCATGCAATGCCCCTCTCGTAAATTCTACACTATGTCCTCGGTCACGATATATGCGCTCCGTGCATTTGGCATTGATGTTGACCCCAAAATTTTCAACGATCAGCTTCAAAGTCTCCATATTGGGAAGGTCTCTTTCGCAGGCAGACAGGATCAGAGGCTTATGGGTTCTCGGATTGCTCTTTTTCTCAGGGCTAGGGTCCAAGTAAACGATATCAAGCTTGGTTGCCATCTCACGAGTACACACTCTGCTGAGAAGCTCAGAAAATCCCCATCGAGCAAGCATATTCAGCGGTATGGATACCTTGTCATCAGGGTTGACCAGGAGACTTCTTTCTTTTGAGATTCTTTCGAACAAATCATAGTATCTCAAGGCCAAAGCATTTCCAAGTGGTCTTTCTTGTATGGATGCAGCGTGTATTTTTAACTGAGCTTTGTTCTTTTCATCTTCATCTTGGGGCTTACTCTTTTCAATGGTTTCTTCCATTGCTTTACGAGAATTCATCGCCAAGGATATTCTCATATCTTGATCAATGTCGTCGAGAATAGACCTGTAATCCCCAATGCACTTGTCACCCCCAATAACATAAGTCAATGTCAATGGTGTTGGCTTGGGAGGGAGACAAGAAATCGTATACCCATATTCAGGTTGCGCAGCAATTTCCCAAGCAGACCTTAGAGACATGATATCGCTCTCAAGATCAAGACCATGTTTAAAAAGGAGTTCTATAATCTCAGCCAAACGTGTTGTGTCATGCTCTGAGTTGATCATTCCAAAGGTGGGCTTGATATCATCGTGAACTCGATCAAGGAATGGACGTGTCTCATCCCTCAGCGTGAGACCTGCTGCATTGAGGCCTCTATTTCCTCTGATCACTAGTGGCATTCGGAGATCCCAACGCAAGGCTTCCTTTTCATACTCCGCACATATTGCAAGAGCCGAGTGCTTGGAAGTATCAAGAATCTTGACATCCACACCCGCCTCAATCAAGGATTTTACGGTCTCGGGTCGGCCAGAGCGGCATGCATAGTGAAGGGCAGTCCGACCATCTGCATCTTGACTGTTCATGAATTCCAAGCGACTTTCATCTTCTAAAGATGTGGCTTGAGATATTATCATGTCGACAATACCGGACTGTCGTGCTTGCGCCGCAAGATGAAGGACGGTCATCTTATCATGAGTACGTGCTCGAATATCGGCGCCAGCATTTAGAAGCTTGTGAACAAATACTTCTGAGATTGTAGCAGCAATATGCAGTGGCTGTATGCCCTCGTGATCAATAGGAGCCGAAGATTCACTGACTCTAAGGATATAATCAAGGGGTTCGTAGGTTTCCTTTGAGGAGTTGTCTCTCGAACAGGCAGTATGCAGAACAGTTCGGCCTTGGTGATTACGTTGGTTGATGTTCATGCCGATTTTTATCAACCGTTGCAGCAAGTTTTTCTTGTCTCTGGTTGGATATCGGGTTGATGTATTAGCAATAAGTGCATGGAGCGGTGTGTTACCATCATAATCCGATACCAAAGGATCAAGATCCAAGCTTTGTAGACAAGATAAGATTTCAGGATTCTCAATTGCACGGTGCCACAAAGTTTGGCCGCGGTGGTTACGTGTATCAAGCCGGGCACCCAAGCTGACAAGACGATCCAGCATTGATGAAGTATTATTTCCAGGGATTATCCGGCATGATGACAAGTGACGAAAAAGAACCGACTCGCCCTTACGGTTCTGCGCTTCTAGATCGGCCCCGGCTAAGACAAGGCTTTTGATGATGTTCTCTTCAGTGTTCTGCGACATTACATGCAGTGGAGTGTTTCCCTCTTCGTCCTTTAGATTCGGATCTGCACCTGCAGACAGAAGCGCGTCAATCATATCGCATTTGATCAGGCGACTCGGACCCATGAAGACCAGATGCAAGACTCCATGGCCTTTGGAATCGGTTGCATTTATATCGGGCTTATATTTCAAAAACTTGATAATGCTTTCGTTATCGAAGTTGCAGTCTGCAATTCGACAAAGCAAAGGAGTCTTTCCATCCTTCTTTCTGGGCTTGTTGATGTCTACTTTCCCACTCGATATGAGGAGTGATAAGGCTTCATCTTTGATCGACTTGGAGGAATGGAGGGGTGTCTCTCCTGCATCGTCCTCTGCAGTAGGATCCGCACCCGCCTCTAGCAAAGGCTTGATAAGTTCGACAGACCACTCGATGGCGTAGTGCAGAGCCGTCGAGCCGCCGGGTGCTTGTGCATTGACATCCACCCCAGCTTCAAGGAGAAGCTTCACACATTCTGCGAGATGCTTACAGTCATATCCACCACTACCAGGCCCTCTACACAGAGCATGAAGCGCTGTGCATCCCCAGCTTCCAGGCTCGGAATCGGATTTCTTCCCAAATATAGTGGATTTGAGAAAGAAAGTTCTGGATAAATAGCCGTGGTGGAGGTCTGGGTTCCCGCATCGCACGTTTGCGTCGGCGCCAGCCCTGACCAGCAGTTCGATTGTCTTGATTTCTTTCATCTTACAGGCGAGAAATAGTGCTGTGTCACCCTCCAACTTAACATTGACATCAATTCCAGGTTGTTGTAGTATTAGGTCCACAATGTTTGAGCGAGCTTTCTCGGCTGCCCAATGGAGCGCATTGTGCAGATCTTCGACATTCTGTAACAGTGGAACAAATTCGGCGACTGTCTCTAGATGACCAGCATAGCACGCATACATTAAAGGTGTTTCTCCTATGGTTTTCTTGCGCTCACGAGGATGGAAACGGCGCTCTGCGCCTTGAGATTTGTTTTCCTTTGTCTTCGGCGTCAAAGGGTCAACTCCAGCAGCGAGTAAGACTTTAACAGTCTCCACATGGTTCGATTTCGCGGCTAGGTGCAGTGGCTTGAGCCCTTCTTTTCCTTCAGTATTGGGGTCGGCTCCATGGTCAATCAATACCTGGACAACATCTGCATGGCCATTTGACGCTGCTATGGATATGGGTAGCTCACGGCAGTTCTTGTCCATGAAGTCTTCTTTGGATAAGAGGTGCTTTGCAAATTGAGGTAGACCAGTTCGAGCAGCGATTCTAATCGATGTTAATTTCTCGATCTTTGAGTTTTGGCAGGTAAAATCCAGCCAAGCCTCGTATCTGTCTGTTTCAGCAAAGAAGACATCAAGATCATCGTGGAAGTTTTGCATGTTCTCGCCCGATGTCTCTGCGCGATGGGCGTGCGTGCACCAGTTATTCGCTGCGTACTCTAGGAATGGAAACTGTAATCGAAATTCACGCTTTTTTTCCTGCTTTCCATTGTTGAATCGGCTATTGCTCTCGCCTGGGGTACGATTTGTCACCTCCTCTAACCTGTCGAGACATCCTGCTCGCAGATACAACAAACATGCAGAAGCAAGTTGTGAATTGATTGGACCAGCTTCAAGAATTGGATACTCGGAGCTGTCTGAGGATTTTGATCTTGTATACCCCTTGAGAAATTCGGTAAATGAGTGATGAATCACCGACACAGTCTCATCTGACAGGATCTCCAAAAGAGGCCCACAAGCAGCTCTGACCAGGTCTTTGGTTTCCTTCAGGGTTCGATTGCTGTCTGGGTTTCGTGTATTGATCATTTCAGCAATCTCAAGAAGTCGCAATGGACGTGTCGCATGTGTGGCAAATTGAAGAATAAGCTGTTGGAGTTCAAATGGCACATTTGATCGTCGAGAATGTTCTTGCAGTAGCTCATTATACATGGTGTTGAGATCCATTGGCAGTGCTTTCAGAACCTCTTGTACATCCGCACCAGGTTCAAGGAAGGCATCCATGGACATTTTTGCGTATAGAAACATCCCGTTTGCTCGACCGGGAATTGCTTCTTCAATAACGCTGCAGTGTTCTTTGGCGATGGAAGATCTGCGAAGCCTATACTGGACATATGCTCCAATGTCGAGGTCTACCATTCGTTCCTCCAGCCGGATTTGAGGAATAGAAATCATGGATGATCTCAAGGACGTTTCCAATCGGGCGATTGGGCGCGAGGTCATCAAAACCTTGATTTTCTTTGGACGCCAACGGCCGAGATCAACCAATCCATGGAGAAAGTCGTCATTCCCTAGGTCCATCTCATCCAAAGCATCTGTCACACAATAGACACTGGGTAGTCCGCTCAATGCCATCTTGAGGTCATCCCACAGATCCATCGGTGACAAGTCGTCAAGAGACCGTTTGTCTTTGACATATTGGTCAAGTTTTACTTGTAACGGAGGACTGTAGTCCAGAATTTGACACAGCCAGTCTCGTAACGCAACGATGGGCTTGTGATTAGCTTCAATGATCTGTCGGAAGAAGAAATAGATTACTGGAACATGCATATCATGTACTAGCTGTTTGATTATCGAAGCAGCCATGACTGACTTTCCGGAGCCGGGTATGCCTTTGATCCACAGCAACCCGTTGTCGCCAGAGTGCCATTGCTGATAGACTGGGGTCGATGTGAGCCAAGCACCAGTTCCAAGTAGGTGTGAGGCGCGATGTCTAGAATATTCGCTTCTTTCGAAGTCGTACGGAGTTGGCTGAAGCCATTTTGTGATTTCAGCGAGATCTTTTGCAGGTAGTGGGAGAATGTTATCTGAGTTGAAGTCTCGAATATCTCCTGAACGAACCACAACGGTATCACCGTCGGAGTCTGATAGAGACATGGTTCAATATTGTAATTCAAGGACATTCAGTAGATAAAGACAGGTGTTTTCAAGAAACCGAGGTGCAGACGCTTGAGTCAGGGTAGGCGCTAAGACATCACCTAAGCATACGCTAGTTAAGCCTCACGGCCCCATCTCCATACTACTTGTTCCGCCCATCCCGGTCGGTTAGAAACGTTGTGGCCTCATGAGTCGTGACAAGTCATCTGAGTCACTAGCAATTCAAAGGTGCAGACTCCAAGTTGTCATAGAATAGGCATCCTCAACTTCAAGTTGGAATGCCTAGGTACTCCAGGGCTCTGACGGGAATTATTAAGGGCACCACAACTTTTTCTTAGGGACACCACAACTTGCTTACATAACCAAACTTTTTCAGCCGAAAAACTATCACCGAGCCAGCCAATATTAAGATAGAAAGTAAACAATCATTCCATAGAAATTTCTCCTTCTACCTGCCTACCTGCCTACCTATCTACACACCTACACACCTACAAACCTGTGTGCCTGATTTTAACATGGAGACCCTACTAGACCAAAGCTTTGATACCCGTGATAGCCTAGTACAGGCTATCAAATCACAGGCCTTACAAGCTGGATTTGTTACTACAATTGGTCGATCTGATAAAGGTCGTAATATTAGACTAATCTGTGATCAGTCTAATATCTATAATGATCGGATCAATACACAAGATGGAGCTGAACGTCGAAAAACTTGCACTAGACGTGTAAATTGCGCTTTTTTTTATCTATGCATGTAAATCTACACATAAAACATCAGACGGAAAGTGGCATATTACTAAATTCAACCTTACCCATACAGAACATGAGATTGATAAAGCTAATTTAATTATTCATCCAGGTGCCCGTCAGCTTACAGAACCCCAAAAACAACAAATTTATACCTATTTTGAACAGAATATTCAACCACATTCTATTTTAACCCTAATTAAATCTGATTATCCTACAATTCTAATTCAAATTACAGATATATATAATCTTCGAACACGTTATTTGAATGAAAAACTTCAAGATCAGACTAAAATACAATAGCTTATCGGACAGTTCTATATTCAGAACTGGAAATATCAGGTAAAAGCAAGCCCTGAGGGCCATATTGAATTTCTGATGTTTGCACATCCAAAGATGATTGAATATGCTAAGAAATTTAATAGGGTAATATGTCTTGATTGCACATATAAGACTAATATTTACAATATGCCACTTTTACACTTTATTGAGATCTCATCTAATAATAATTCTTTTAGTATAGCCTTTGGTCTGATGTTGAATGAGCAACAAATATCATATGAGTGGGCCTTGGAGACCCTATTTTCTTGGCTTGATCTAGGCCATATAACACAGCATATTACAGGCCCTGTTGACCTACCTATAGACCCAGCTATTGATCTAGCAATAGGCCCTGTTGACCTGCCTACAGACCCAGCTATCAATCTAGCAACAGGCCCTATTGATCTACCTACAGACCCAGCTATCAATCTAGCAACAGACCATGTTATAGGCTATGTTATAACCCCCCCCCCCCCCCCAAGCCCCTGTTCTAGTCACTGATCGAGACCTTGCTTTACTAGCTGCAATTCGGACAAAATACCCTATACTTCCACATCTTCTTTGTCTTTGGCATATCCAGCAAGCTGTTATAGCTAAATGTAGGCCTATTATAACAAAGAAAGACTCTCATGCCCACCGAACCCTTGAAAAAACAGACGAAACCCCTGAATATCTTAAAAAACTTTGGGACGAATTCTTTGAAGATGGCAAGGCATAATTGATTCTATATCCCTGTCTGAGTATCAATCAAGATTATTCAAATTCAAAGAAAAATATAAGACTAAATACCCCTCTCTTATCTTCTATCTTGAATCAACGTGGCTGGTTTATAAAGAAAAATTTGTAAAATATTGGACTAATTCATATCTTCATCTAGGTAATTCAACTACATCTCGGACCGAGGGAGCACATGCTGTTCTAAAGAAGTATATCAAAACTTCTAAATGTGATATTTTAACCCTTTGGTCTCGAATCTCACAAGCAATCAAACCACAGATTGATAAAATCGAGATTAAATCTCTTGAAGAGCAGACGAAAAGCCTTATTTCTATCCATGGAGAGTATCTTTTTCGATACTTGGATAAGAGAATTACTAGATTTGCTATAAATTTAGTAGATAAACAAGCTGACATAGCTAAAAGATGTACGTCTCAGGCCCCGTTGAAAGTTTGTACTAAGGGTTTTATCCGAACTATAGGTCTTCCATGTGCACATCAGATGAAAGCCTGGATTGATAGCAAACAGCCTATCCCTATATCGGCAATACACCCATTCTGGAGACTAGAACTAGGTGAATCCCCTACCTGGTCTCTACAAGAGCCTAGGGCCCCTAGTCCTAGGTCTAGGTGGCCTAGGCAGGGCAACGAAATTCATAGGCCTGCATTGATATCAACAGTGACGTTGGATATTCCAAAGCCCCCAAAGAAGGCACCAAAATGTTCTATGTGTGGGGTAGTTGGCCATACTATTAGGTCTTGTAAATAATTTGTCTAATAATTATAATAATTTGTCTTATTTTAATACTATACGTTGATACTGTAATTTTTTCGGCTGAAAAAGTTTGGTTATATAAGCAAGCTGTTATTAACTAACGTGATTAACGGTCGGCCGGTCGACCCCACCAATTTTCAAAAAACCATTAATTTTTAATAACAATTAAAACAATAAAAACAACAAAATATTAACTATTAAACACGTCCAGGGCATTTAGAATAAGCATGACCTTGGATTCCACACCCAGAGCACTTAATTTGTCGACGAATAATAGGCGCAGAGGGTAAAGTTGGCTCAATCGTTGGTTCTACCTGCGCCTGTGGTAAAGATATATCTTTGCTTTTAACCTCATCCTCGACCACCACATCATCCTGACCACCTTCTAGGCCTCCAAATAGGCCTTTTTGAAGGGTAAATTTATGCTTAATAGCACGTTTTTTGACTTGTTTTTTATTGGTCGCCTCCAATTGGCTACAACGATCTTGGAGAAAAATGTGGTTGTGGACTATCTTTATAGTCATATTGTAGGGCCGTTCAATCTCTCGTTTAATCGGTGACGATATGATCGAAGACGAGGATTCTAGGCCTTTTTTGACCAAAGATTGCGATTTTGTAAATTTTGAAAGCGTCTAAAGCGTATTTTGATCGCTATCACTGCCTGACGATATTGGTTGTTGATCGAGAGGGGGAAGAGAATCTAGGCAGATATTCAATTTTTCTAGGACCCTATTAGCATTAAATGGTGCTAGTCCAGTAGCTAAAAAGCTATTTTGGATAGTAGGGCCCTTGAAAGTATTGAGTCTTGCTTCAGCTATTATCTCAAGGAAATCTTCCTTGTCAATAGAATTGACTCCATTCCGTATCAAAGTTGATACTGCACTACCATATAACCTTTTCAACACCGAAAAACAACCTACATCCAAAGGCTGTAAAAGATATAAAGCATATAGAGGTATACAGATTGCAATGATCTGGTTTTCCTCACAAAGTTGGTCAAATTCAGGGGTTAAATGACTCCTATAACCATCGAGGACTAGTAGGCAATATTTCCCAACTCTTGCACCAATATTTGGAATAAAATGATGTTTTAACCACCATAAACCAATTGTATTTATAGTCCAACCATTCTCACTTAAAGTTAAGCGAGATCCTTTTTGGTTTTGAAGGAGAAAAGGACGTAAATGTTCTGGAAACATTTTACCCTTGAAAATAAAGAGTGGAGGCAACACACTTCCAGAAGCTCGAATACATTCAATAATCGTTACCCATTCACGATTTCCAGATTGTAGAAGATGTCGTTTTCCATGGTATTCTGCTGAAGTGATGATTTTTTGTGTTGAGCTAATACCCATTGCAAAACCACTCTCATCAAAGTTGAAAATATCATCCGAAACGATACCCCACTTTTCAATTGTTTTTTGAACCAAATCAAACCATGGCGCAATGATTCGAGGATCTTCTGATAAAGCTCTCTGATAGTCATATCGTCTTGAGAATCGACTAGCAAGATTTTCACGTCGTTTGATAAATTGGGATGGCCAATTTATACCAACAGTAGAGGGTGTTGTTGAAGATATAGTTTTCCGCGCTTGAAGAAGAAGATTGGCCATATCTCGTAACATAGACTGATTGAGAGCTGCACCTCTAGAATCCATATCCAATAGCCAATTTTCTATTGATTTTTCTTCAATCTGAGAGAAAATATGACGTCCATTCCTCCTATCATTCAAAGAGTCACGACCGTTAAGCCGGGCCCGTAAAGTTGAGACCGGTACTTGAAACGATCGGGCAGCACCAAGAACAGAGGGATATTGACCATCTTTTATAGCTTTTATAGCTAATAAAAGGCGACCCTCCTGCTCTATTAGCTTTTTTTTTTGATCAGAGCGTTGGGGTGGCATGTTTATTGTGCTTAAGAAAGAGGGTTTGTTTTTTAAGTGGATTTTTGGTGGGGTTGTTCGGGTGACCGTGTTGTTCGGGTGACCGTGGACCACGTTAAGTGTTATTACATAAGCGTTTTGTGCTCCGTCTAGTAAAAAAGTGTGCTCCCCTTACCGGTACCCGTGTGATGTGCCAGGTACCTTGGAACTTGAAGTGCGGGGTCATATCTGACCTTGACATTGGAAAGTAAGTGCCCACACGTGGGCATGCAGTTCAAATGTTGCAACTTGTATTGAAATTCCGCCAGTAGAGCGAACATTTGAAGGCGTGAGCCCTGGTAGGTCTGTGCAAAGTTCATCATGATGCTAACTAGGTACCACCACTGGGAATTGCTAATACATATATATATCCTGATTTAGAGTCTACTCGACAGCAGTGAGGGTATCCTACTACCACTAGAAATGGTATTGGTAGACTCGAAGCAAATCTGTAATTGAAAAGCTACCTCAGATGAAACTCCATAATAGGATACATACTTCAGTTGAAATAAGATATAGTTCAAGTTACTCCCATGGATATACCGATATAAATTCCTGCCTAAGGCTTAAATATTACCTAAACTCAATATAGTGGATATCCGATTATTCCGAGTAACCAATAGGAATTTGTTACCAACCCCACCACCCCACCCAGATTTGTTTTCTGGTCATATAGCCAATTTTTGTGATCTTTCTAACAAGGCCGGCTGGCCCAATGGCAAGGCGCTTGACTACGAATCAAGAGATTGCAGGTTCGACCCCTGCGTCGGTCAATTCTTTTTTGCTTTTTCTATCTATTTTTGTGCGAATAGATGGTGAGATTGCTATTTGACTTGCCAAGAGCATATTCATTAAAGTTGCGTAAGTGGATGGTGAGCCTCATTATATTATAATTTTTTTGCCCACAGGGTTAAAACATTGAATTGGTACTCTCCAAAACCAGCACTTTGGAATCATCAACTAGGTTCAAACATTCAAATGTTTGAATTAATCGGAGCCTGAATCCAAAACTTGAACTAGCCATGTAAACCCATATAATATCTTCTTAGAGCTTCAAGTTCCAGCATTTGATACTATGTACCTGCGGTTAGTGTAGTATGAATGATTCAGAAAAGCATAAAATACGCCGTTTATTACTTCAAATATCCATACTGGTACAACTGCAGAGCCGTGGCGTGGAAAGGAATTCTAACTCCACATAGCTGTAGTCTACTAGTAGATGAAGACAAACTCTCTAGTTTCAATCTGATAGTCGCACATGAAGGCATATATTCTAACATAAAACGACTCTTCTACCATTCAGGCTAAGAGACACTATTCACAAAAATTTTATTAAAATTCGAGCCGGAACGCCAATAGTACCACATGACACAAATGCAAAATGCTTCGCTCAAGCCCCAATCAAGACTGCATCTTGTTGCTGTTATCCTCGTTGAACTGATCCCGGGCAACGGTGAATTTCTCAGTAACGACATCACAGAGGTCCATCAGGTCAGCGAATCCCTTGTTGAGGGCTTCGAGGGCAGTGGTTGAATCTAGAAAATAAGTCAATTAGTTCACGGTTCTAATAGAGTTACACATGTTCAGGAATGAGCACTGGCTTACCGGTAGTTTGAATACGGAGGTGCATCTTAGCATCAGAGGGGTGGGGGATAGTGTAACCACAGAACTCAACAGCAGGGCTAAAGAAATCAGTATACGATTCAATAATGGGTACCAACAAGCCCTTGACCCGTCGTATTGATACATGAATACTCACTTCTTCATGATAGCATATCGGAGCGCATTGCCCATAGTGTGACCCTCTCCCTCAAACTGGAATGAAGCAGCAGTCTCTGAGGAACCGGGAAGCTAGAAAAAAGAGTCAGACATGTGTCAATTGTCGATGAAGCCTTCGGTACATACCACCAGGATGCGGCGCTCATCCAGAACAAGCTCTTCTTGGGGCTGCTCAACGTCGACCATAGACTGATCTTGAGGATCTTGGGAGTGAACGGAGCCAGGCATTGTGATATGGAAGGTCGAATTGACGAGGGGAAATCGCGAGTGGGTGGTATTTGGTTGCGGCTGAGGCTTTGCGGACTCGTTCGTGATCGCAGAATTTGCGGAGTAAATTGAGGAGTTCCGGGAGAATGAATTTATAAAAGAAATTGTACTTGAAGTGCAGACGATTGCAGGTCAAGAAATAAATAGCAAGAGTGACGTCCTGGTCCTTTCGATTTGCATCGATTTGCGCAAGAAAAAAAAAGTGGGTTTATCGATAGAGGGGCCTACCGCTTTCTTCTTTGGGACATTTACATGTAGCCCTGGAGTCCTGGCATCATAAGTCGAGCCTTTCAGTAGTAAAATTTGGGAAATTATGATCGGTCAGTGGTCTTTATGACAATGAATGTATGCTGCCTGAATATGACAATATTCAACTATTTGATAGGCGAGCTATACAAGACATGTTCTTCACCACCGAAGTGAGGTTGTATATCACGTGATACCGTATATTTGCTTATATAATATAGTGTAAAATGACAGCTCAAGCCACCTGGGTATGTTTTGCATTAGAACTTCCAAGGTTGTAGACAATAAATCAGGCCTTTTCAGCAGTTTAACTTGAAGTTGCATGGGTTAAGCCGACACGTTGAATAGAAAGTCCAAGTCTCTTTTGTTTGTGTCAAGGATCCCGAATAGCATCACGGGTATATGCCGATGCTGCCAAGCGCGATTGAGTGGATTTGTCATTACCAGTAGATTAGCGCGGACCAAGGGATTGGCATGTTTGATGAATCGAAGCATCCAATTGTTATTATGTGGAAGGACATTATGGTGGTCTGTACTCTGTACCCATGATTCGTGAACCGACTCTCCCGAGGTCCGGAGTACTGAAGAACTTAAGTTCCTACTTCGTATTCAGCCACTGATCAATATTTTGTAATTTTATGATGTTTGCTTTTGAGTGCCATGGCAGCCTGAGACTAAACAGACCTGTCAATTTGAAGAAGATTTTATAGTAGTATTTTGGGGATTAAAATCAATCCCGAGGTCATCTATCGCATCCAACTGAGCTGAACCTGTGTGGGGCATCACGGGCAGCCTAATGTCGGATCTTGTTACGCCACTAGGACTAGTATCCTCAAATGACCCTTGAATCAAACATTTGAATTCTGAGATTGTTTAATCTGAATTTTGAGGATTAGATCGGATTTATATCAAAACAGTTCATGTATGGAGTAAACATTTGAACCTTGGAAGAGATTTAAAGTATTAACACATGACTGAACTGGTCCCGAATGAAACTAATCTGAGACGATTTGAACCCCGGGACAAGCCACTCTGCATAGTGGATTCAGCAGGATCAGAATTCTTGATTTCTTTTCTTTTTTTTTTCTATTTTTTTTTTGGCCGGTAAAAGTCTCCGTGCACTTGTGACACTGAGTTCAGGGCGAATGATCCACCCAGGGGCCATAGCTTTGTCTGGACTCTGGAACATGTGTTAGTTTGGGGCAAAAGATCAGAAAAAAAAAATTCTCTCATACCGAGTCAAAAAAAAAGATAATGATAGGAAATTTCTATTCAAAATTGAGTATCTCTGATTGAATTAGTAATGAGAGAGATATGGCCCCAACATCCATGAATCACCTGGTTCATCCTATAGGTTATGGGGATGCAGCCCCCAAAGAGACGTCACACTTGATGCACCATACTGGTTGTCGCTGTAAGCGCCATGTTTGAGCTCGAACGTGTGCCACGATGTGATCTGCCAGGATGAGGTCAGTGGGCACGGTCGCCGATCAGGGCTAGGCTTCTGGGGGCTATATGGTACTGTATTAGTCTAGTATCTGTATATTATTTTATCTTAGCCCTAGGTAGAGAGGTAGAGAGGTAGAGAAGAGTTTTGTCATATCAATAGTCTATATATTATATTCGATATCAGAATTTTTAATCAAATTTATACCTTATAGGAGATACACAAGGCAAAAATTCCATCTAAAATCAATTTAACATAAAATCTGTTTCATCCTAAACACTTCGTGTCTCAGATTCTGATACCATAGAGGAGCCCCTTCTCCACTATGAACCCAATAGCAAACTAATTAGTACTAATTAGTACATGTATTTATCTTGTACCTGGAACCCGGGGCTGGTGAATTTCTACCTTAATTACCAGTACTAAATCAGTACTAACATAGTATAAATCAAAATGCCAAAGTACCCGGTACCTCCGTACTAACATGGACTCCGTACTCCCTTAAACCTTTGAAACCCCCTGGTGCCTTTAGTTTACCCCCCTTCTGGGTCCTGAATATTACTTCTTACTTCTTCCCCCTGGGTACTTTTTTTTTTACTGTACAATTCTACGGTCCATTTCCCTCGCTTGTTGCTCTGGACCCGTTTGTCTCTTTTTGTTCCTTTTTCTTCCTGCGATCTGTCACACTGCTTGCCGCCTAACCGCCGAGCTTCCCCCCCTCCACACCATCTTCTTTCTCCTAATCCCGCCTCTTTACGCCAATTTCCTAGTAAAGAGGAACTTAGTTCGGTCAACTATTGAGTTATTCAACTTTCCTAGGTGAAGAGGCCTCAACTGTGGGACTCCAACCGCGAAAGCATCGCCTTTCTGTTTCATTAATGCGCTCCTAAAAACCCCGGGGTGCGTGGACGCCGATCGCCGTACAGGGAAACGACACGAATCACCGAAAAAAAAGAGAGCGTCAGAGTCGACAGAAAGAAGAAAAAGAAGGGAGATCAGTCTGATTCGGTTGAACAAGAGAGAATAATATTGTCAAACTGCGCTCTACACCTGTCACCATGTCGACGGCAGTTGCATCCGCGGCTGCGGCGCCCTTATCCTCGCCGCATACCACCCGTGATCCCAGCCCCAAGAACTGCCCGACCTTAATTCCTCCGCCTGCGGTGAATTCCTCTCCACCTCGGCCAACAGCTTCGCGAGATGCGCCGCAAGGAACACCCGAGAACAAGGCCCCATCGCCGTAAGTGGTGAATCCCGAATCGCAAAGCTCAAAAAAGTGGACCAAGGCTAATTATCCAATTTTTCCCCCTTGTATAGGTCTCAAGGCAGTGCCGGTCCGAAGATAACCGTGAAAAAGGAACCGGCTTCTCCTCCGCGCATGAGTCGCCCTCGTCCCCGAAAGCTGGATCTCTCGACAAGTCTTCCTACCTCCAGCGGTTTGACCGTCCGACCACCCGGAGGGCCCATGACCGCTCGCGACGTCAGTATGCAAGATGTAGGCCTAGCCTGCTTGTCGCCGGGCTTTCAAACCCATGATCCAGTGATGAGAGAACAGCTTCAGCGGAGTCTCTCCGTGCGCGATCAACAGCGATCAATAATCGAGTCGCGACTACAGAGATCTGCCAAGGATGATGGACCGGACGGTATCAGGCCATCTATGGTGGGTTTCATGGGAATGCCACCAACAGGTAGCTCAAAGCGACGCCCGCCGCCAGGTCTCTCAATCGTTCCACCTTCGGCATCGCAATTCGCAAATGAGCGAGTCATTCAATCTGCTCCATTGAACCAGAGCTTTACCGGTCGATACCAACCCCAACCATTGACCCGCCATGTTGTCAACCAGAGCCCAACTCTAGGCTCGACTTCTCACATGCATCAGATCCCGGCTCCTCAGACCAACAATCGCTTGCCTCCACTATCAGATGTATTTGGGTCCGATGCACTTGGCGCCCGGGATAGAGAACCCGTCCGTCAGACTCTATACGTGAATGCGTCGAGCAGCAATTCTTCGCAGTCCAATTTGGCCCCCATGCCATCGCCGGGACTGCCACCAAATACGTCTCAGACCCCCACTCGGCTCCGTGAATATCGGTCTGCGGAAGAAGCCGTGCAGGAATTGTCTGGCGGTCGGGAAGATCTACTTCCCCGAATCGTGCATTATGGGGGCCATCAACCTCCTACTCCACCGTCGCCTCAGACTTTGTATGCAGCTCCCAAAACGGCCCCCCTGGTGAGTGAACCAGGCCCCATGGTGCCTCCGGCCCCTACTTTCCCGCCTGCCGATATCACTGCACGCCGTCGTCCTCGCAGCGAATACGAAAATGACAACGGTAGCCCACCTTTGGGCCATGGTCCTGATTCTCATTTCCGACCAAATCCTGCAACCATGCCTGGCCCCAATGCTACTTTCCATGGTCCCTTTGGAGCAGGAAGAGATTCACCCGAGACTCAACGGAAGAAGAAAGAAGAGTTCCTCGGCCTTTGTTCCCGGGCCTGGGATCTCTTCCACTCGTGAGCACTGCATATACCATATACTGCCTGAGGCATTGAGATTTTCTAGCTCTCATTTGGTTAAACATTTCCTATGACTTGAGCTTCTGTGAAGCCGGTCAATTACAAGGATCTCCTGCTTCTCTGCAAAGCTGCATTGGTTGTATAGAGGTCCTGATGCGGGTGGTTTTGATTTTTCATTCCCCTCCAAAAAAAACAAAAAGAAAACAAATAAACACAAAGGCCAACAAATCAAGGCCTTTTCTTAAGGCTATGTTTCTCATTTGACTCTTGGCTGGTCTTCAGTGGCCTAGTCTGGGTCTTGATACCCTTCACATATATGACACTCATGTTTATACCTCTCATCTCTTATCTATGGCACGACAGTGGTGAGCCTGTGGCTCTTGGAAAATTCTGTGGATCATGCATTTTGATTTTGACTGGCGTTTTTGGGGGAGTTTTTGATTTTCTACTATATACCTCTTTTCTTTCTGGATGTCATTTTTCAATTTTCAATTTTTATTTTGTGGGATTTAGCATTTGTGAATGGGCCTTCGATGCAAGTTTTGTCTTCAGCGGACTAATGCTGGCTTCACCTAATACATATGGCTGGAATCTAATGATGTAGTGAACAGGGTATTGACCATTGAAGTAATTGATGTCAATTCTATGTATATTTCAAATAAAGAGTAGATCTTGAACTTTTGGGGTATCTAATCAAGTCGACGACGCTTGACTCCTCCGTAACTTGGAGGCTCATCATCACCCATACCAGTGCCACGGCGTTCCCAAGGCATATCCTTCCGCTCCTTAGAAGCCATCTTCTTACGGCGACGCTCCAATGCCTTGGCCCGTTCCTTAGACTTCATGCCCTCGTACTTCTTCTCCAGAACCTGTTGCTTGAGATCGGATTTCTTGAGGAAGTACGGGTTACTCTTCTTGCCCTCACGCAGCATCTGCTTCTCACGCTTCTTATGATCAGCAATGATTTCTCGCTCCCGCTTCTTGTTCTCTGCAGTCTTCATCTTGTCTGTAGCGGATCGAATCTGCTTCTTCAATTGCTCCTTGTGTTGCAAATTCTTGGTCTTCGCAAATTGCTCCTTCAGATCCTTCAACTCAGATACCCGGTAATCATCCAAGAAGGAGTATGCTTTACTTGTTCCCTCCGAGAATCGACCTGCACCACTGTGTCCCATAACAGCAGCATCGAATCGAGGATCCCGTGCCTTTGCAACGGCGGGAGGTTCCACGATGATACGTTTCCTGGTAACAGCTCGTTTGGAGGATTGCACCATAGGCGCATGCTTAGATGTACGGGCCTTTTCATTCTTGTCCTTTTTGTCCTTGGCACTAGATCCCAAACCCTCAGCTTCTCGTTTCTGTTCGCGAGCTTCTCGGATACGGGTCCGAATGTCGTCGAGTGGGGAAGCGGTGGATGTAGACTCCTCGGTAGCTTTTGAGGACTTGCGCTTCTTAGGACCCATAGATGCTTGTGCTTTGGCTAGAGCGCCGAATGAAATGTTATTGAGGGAGGCTTTGAAATCTTCTTGGTCGTCTTCCTGGTCATCGGAAAGGTCTTGGTCGTCGAGATCTTCATCTTGGGAGTCCTCGTCTTCGTCCTCATCTTCACCCTCGCCTTCGGAGCCAAAATCAGAGCCATCTTCGTCCTATAGGAGCCTTATAATTAGAAAAAAAAGTATTCAGATGAAAATCGGGATTACATACGTCTTGCGATTGGAGGTCTTCATCAGACTCGTCATCCTCGGCACCTTCGCGCTGGATAGGCTCTTCGCTGACGTCGGAGTCGTCAGAATAGATCTCCTCAGCTGTCGGTCTTGCCCGTACACGACGGTTCAGCATATCTGAGATAGCCATTTTGAGAGAATATGGCAGTATTGTGACTGATAAGGAGCAGGCGACTCTAAATCGAATCGCAAAAAAAGAATAATACTGCCGCGATAGGCGGTGAGACCGATAACGGCTGATTAGATATTTTTTTGGATCAACATCAATGTACAGACTCATCCAATCTCGTTAAATGCCTGACCGTTGGTCAATTCCTGCTTATATATCTTCATTTCGCCTCAAATCCTGCAAACGTTTGCATAGCATTAATACTCAGGTACGACTCAATTTTAGATCTTGCCCAGTGGCTTGTGACTTTGAGTTCACTATAAAATCTACCTTTTCTTCATTTCTTAAACAACACCCTCTCGCAAAGCCCTCCAAATCCTCCAAGCTGTCGTATCCAAGCAAAAGACCTCGGCGCGGGTCGAACGCCGAGGGGCATCAGGTGTACTACGATCCACTGCCCCGATATGCGAACACCGTGCAAAATCCTATCCCAATGATGGTCGAGTCTATAGAACATGTACCGGGCACGAGGATACCTGGGGTGGCACCTCGGTATAATGAATACAGATCCGTGAATACATCACCACGGACGGGACCAGTCGCGAGCGGCCATACTCCATACCGCGATAACGCGACACAGTTCAGCGCTACGTACGGCCAGCAGAGATTCGACCCATACTACAGCCCTCAAAACGCTTTCACCTCATCTTCGGCATTACACCAACCCCAATCGAGATATGAAGTGTATACCCAGGCAGCACCCCAGGCAACACACCCATCCTCAGCGCCACTTCGCGCAGTCAACCCTCCGTCTTGGAATCCATTGAGTCCACATTCAGGCAACCTACCAAACGAACTGTCCACCGTGCCTTTTGCGAATCCACAGTTTTTTATGAAAGGCACACCAGCACAGTTTCCCATGATGTCTCTTACTCCTACGCCTCCATACATGGCCGGCCAACAGACGAGTCCAATGGCAGGACTACCGTCACAACTACCTGGGCTGATTGAACCGATGCCCCAAGCTCGGAGACAACGATCACTGACCCCGCCGATGAATGTCCCAAAGGCAACAGAAGCATACATGCAACAAGCGCAGGGGCAACCACAACGATGTCCAAAACGACCATTATTGATCATTCTCGATTTAAACGGCACTTTAATTTGTCGCAAACATCGGAAATACCCACCCGTCTTCGTTGAGCGTCACGGTCTATCTTCGTTCCTTGATGAGCTGTGCCGCAATTATTCCACAATGATCTGGACTAGTTCAAAACCACAGACTCTCAATGCTGTTGCGCAGAAACTGTTTCCTCCCGGGAAGGGTAAACGCAAACTTGTCGCTTGCTGGGGCCGCGACAAATTCGGATTGACGCCAAGACAATACAATGCGAAGTTGCAGGTGTATAAGGAGCTGGAGAAAGTCTGGGCCGATCCTGAGATCCAAGCAGCACACCCTGGTAACGGGGCTGTACCGCAGAAGGCTGGTGGTGGCAAGTTTGCTAAAAAGAAGGCCAAGGCTAAAGCTACAACTAAACGTCCTCCTGCAGGTCAGCGTTGGGATCAGACAAATACTATCCTCATCGACGACAGCAAGCTCAAGGCCCTCAGTGAGCCATACAACATCTTCGAGATCCCCGAGTTCACGAACGATCCCGATATTGATGAGACGACTCTCTTTCGCAGAGTTCTCGCGAGACTGGAGGCACTCGCGCACTATGACGATGTCAGCAAAGTGTTCCACGTCTGGGAGAAGCGTCAGATGTACGAGGATTGCAAGATCTTGGATTTGGATATCAGTCCCGAGTTACCAGTACCAGGACGCATCCCAGTCCTAGCGTCTGATGCTGAGCTCGATGAATCAGAGGATGGTGGCGCAAAGCTTCCAACTGCCGCTCAACCCCAGCCTCAGGGACAGAATGGAGGCCCACGTAAAAAGGGTCAACCTGATCCTCGCACCGATGAACAGAAGAAAGCAGATAAGAAGGCCAGAAAGATAGAGAAAAGGGCGAAGAAACGGGAACAGAAGGCTCAAGCTTTGGCTTTTAACCAGGATGCGAATCAGAATCAGACTGTACCATCTACCCAAGGAGGTCCTGTTGTCCCTACTGCTGATCCCAAAGCATTGTCTGACTCCATACTTTTGGCATCCCCAATACCTGGACCTGGCCAACCCGGCTACCGAAAAGCGCGCAAAGCTCTCAGAAAGACGCAAGTCGCGGAACGAGAGCGGTTGCGGAGAGAAGCACAAGAGCTTCGAGCCGAAACTGCCCAGTTGATCAAAGAAAACCCCAATGCCAATGCCTCAGGATACAATACCCGTTCTCAAGTATCGCTCGTTTCTGAACATGGGTCCGACGCTGAAGAGGAATATGATCCTGCCGCTCTTCCTGCAATTGCACCTGTCGTACCTGTTGCTCTTCCTGTCGCTACTACAGTGGAACCCAACATGACCGCGTCCTCTCCAGCTGCTCCAGCTACAAACCCCGAGGCCTGGAGTGCTATTCCTCTTGCAATGGAACAATCCCCAGTATCTCAAATCAGTGCTCGGCAACGATCAATTTCTCCAGCTACATCTGATGGATCTGATGTATCGAGAAACTCGCTTCTAGACCGATTGGAGGAGGGACTCGGATTGAAGAAGTAGAATTACTTTATTGAGTTATTCTCTATATTGTACTTGATCATTGATATAGTGCTGAAGCTTTTGTTGGATTTCAATGTTTATTTTATGATGTTTTGATATTCAAGTAGATATTATCATAGCCTGAATAATGTCATATCCCCACTACCATGCTTTCACAATTTTACTAAAACCATATATCTGATGCTGTACATAAAGTACCTATACTTGAATCATAGTATCATCTTAACTTGACGATCATCCTACTACATACTTGTACATCTTCAAGGTTTCACACTGAAACTGAAACTTGAAGTCATAGTTCAGACCGGATGACTTGTTAGATTCTTCATACCGAATTTATACGTCTACTAGAAGTACTAGAACAAAAAAAATGGTAATGATAGAAAAACTCGATAGATTTCATTAATTCAAACTATGAAATTTACGCAAGGTATGTCCCAGATCTTCAATGGACGTGTGCCATCACAGCTACTCAAAGCCACAAAACACAAATCTAGTACTCACTGGATAAAGAAAGAAATAAATCCTCCACTCGATATAAGCACTTCTTGGCACAACCACAGCCATGAAAGGGCTAGATTGCAATTTGACATCCGTGCTGGGAACTACGAATCTACAATCTCAAAGTCAAGTAAGTAAATGGAAAGGGAAGGGAAAGGCACAGGTGTAATAAACTCATCAGACCGCACGCAGTTCTGAATCCTTTATTTCAATTTGCTAGACAGTAACTAGCAGCGACCGAGCATTTTCTTTGTAGAAAAGCCAAGTCGATCATCTCGCATCGCAACGTATCATAACCGTGAACATGAACCACATCGGCGCGTAAAATTGTGTTTGAAGAAATTTTTGCAACCACCTCGCGTCACATCAAGTCAAGACGCGAGGATTTTGGAATGAAAAAGGGGGTGTATTTGTGTATTGGGGAAGAGAGAAAAGAGAAGCGGATGGACGTCATGAATTTTGTAGGCCAGATCTCGCATTCTCTGGGGTATTTCGGTGATGGCCAAAGGGAGAAAGGGGAAGAGGAAAGGGGGTGGCGGGGTGAGCCGCTTATTTGAAGACGTGGCCGTCAACCATGGGGAGAGTCTCGCCGTTGACGGTGACGGGGGTGTCCCAGGCCCAGATGTCCTCTACGTACTTGCGGTCAGACTCGGAGGTGTGGTCGAGCTTCTGGAAGTCGTAGCTCTCCCAGTCGGGGCCGACCTCGAAGGCAGGGGCGGACTCCTGGCCACGGACAAGGAAGACACCCTTGATGACACAGGCGTAGTTGGCGCCGAAGACACCCTGGCAACCGAAGAGGTACTTGCGGGAAGCCTCAAGACGAGCGTGGAAACCACCAATCAGGTTGTTGGCCATGAAGGTGAGCTTGAGCTCCTCGTTGTACTTGTAGTCAACCTTCCAGAGGGAGTACTCCTCGGGCTTGTAGTTCTGCCAGAACCAAGGCATGGCGACCTCGCGGGTGTCGTTGTTGGAGTACTCGCGCTTCCACTCATCAATGATGAGGGTAGGCTTGCCAAGAGCCTCAAGAGGGTGCTTGGGCTTGGGGGCCTCAGCGGCGGGCTTCTCCTCAACAGCGGCAGCGGGGGCAGCAGCGGGCTTGGGCTTCTCCTCCTTCTTGGGGGCAACGTACTTGATAACCTCCTCGGCGAACTTGGGCTCGGGGAAGACAGCCTTGAAGGCGTCCTGGTTAACAATGGTGTTGTACCAGCGGGTGATAGCGGGATTCTCGCTGCGGTACTCCTTGGCAAGGACAAGAGCGAAAGCACGGGTCAGGAGAGAAGCAGCGAAGAGATCAGCAAGGGTGATACGCTCGCCAACGAGATAGGTGTTCTCAGTCAGGTGCTTCTCGAGAACGGAGAGAGTGGCAACGGCGACCTTAGCGGCCTCCTCGTTGGTCTTCTTGTTGTAGGGCTCGGCACCGAGCAGAGGGCGGTACCAGGCAGCGAGGCGGGGAAGGGCCTCGCCGTTGATGAAGGACATCCAGCGGACGATGGAAGCATAGTCCTGCTTGGTCTTGCCAAGAAGGGTGGTCTTCTCGTTCTGGGAGGTCACTGATAAAACCAAAACACGTTAGTCGAGGTTGTTGACAAATTGGATACACAGGAACCAAAGGCATAGTGACAATGTGATCAAGCCAAAAGAAAAAAAGGGGGTGTGTAAATGTTCCAAATGCCCAAGCTCAATGAGAAAAAATTTTCCCCCTAAAGCGGGGTACTCCAAAATTTTCGTTGGGCAATGTTTTTGTTCAGAGTTTGTGGTTATCAACAGTGTAGTTCTGACAGGGATAACTAATAATGCTCATCATATAAAAAGGGGGGAGGCAGAATGGTTAAGAGGCAACGTGGCAACAATTCGAGGCAAAAAAGAAATTTAAAAAAGCTGTTATTGGGAAAAAAACGTACCGTAGATGGCGATGGCAATGACCTCAGAGAGAGTGAAGCCGTTGGCACCCTCGAAAGCAGGGATCTTGCCAAGGGGCTGGACCTTGCGGTACTCAGCGCTGGAGTTAGCAGCAGCATTGGGCTGAGTCTGAACCAGCTCCAAGTCCAGGTCGTTGTGCTTGGCAGCGACCAGGATGGAGAGGGTGCGACCGTTGTCCTGTTAAAACAGAAAGAAACCAGTCAGGAAGTGTTTAAACAAGATAGCTGAAGCTTGTAAAGACATACAGGGAGACCGTAAAGCTTTCCGAAGGCCATCTTGAAAGCAATGGAGGGGAATATGAAGAGGATGAGGAGAGAAAGAAAGGAGAGAAAGGGAGAGGAGGGGCAGAACTGAAATTTTGTGCGGGAGTAGCGCGGCATCGGAGATTCGGACTAACCAGTTATCCGAGTCACATGACATCTGGAAAAACAGCAACTCCAAGTTCGAGAAATCATTAATAGAGCGAGAGTGATTGTGATAAGCTTGGGGGGTCCCTGTTCCAATTCATATCCACAATGGCTCGCCACACACCCAATGGCATTGTCCAAGCAATGCAATCATTGCGAATTAGCAATTCATTAGCATCACGTCCTAATATCCCTTCTCTTCGTTATGCCGCTCGCAAATATGCAACCGAAGTCCAACCCGAATCCGCAACCGAGACCGCGATCGAGACCGAGATCCAGATCGAGGCCGAGGCTTCAATGCAGACACAAAAAGTGAAGGCTGCCCCGGCAATCAACTTCGAGAAATTCAACATCGCTCCTGCCCGTATCATTCCCGCATCTCCCTCCTACTTCTCCGGCAGTCCGCGATTCATCGACCATGTTCTCCGTCTGGAGGCCCTAAAAGCCAAATTCGCTCACCTACCCATCGTTGATGCGGCGGAGGCACCCCGTATGGCTTGGCTCAAGCTTGCACAGTTCCGTGATTTCGTCGGCGAGCCTGTGCCTGTCAAGAAATACAAGAGTTTGCTCAAGATTCTGCAGCAAATGAACCGTATCGCGCCGGATATGGTTCCCGGGGAAGTGCGTGAGTCACTGACTGCCTTCCTGCGACCCGGTAACCCATACTCCACACAACATTCTCCGCGCGAGGTGGATGAGATGGGTCGTGCGCGAGCCAAGGGCAAGCGTAAGGAGTCGACTGCTGTGGTGCAGTTGGTGGAGGGCGAAGGCGAGGTTCTTGTGAACGGCAAGAGCTTGGTGGAGGTTTTCCAGCGTCTGCATGATCGTGAGAGCGCTCTGTGGCCTCTGCGATGTGTTGATCGTCTTGATAAGTATAATGTTTGGGCTACGGTGCACGGTGGTGGTGTGACGGGTCAGGCTGAGGCTATTACCTTGGCGATTGCGAGGGCATTGTTGCTGCATGAGCCAGGCCTGAAGTCCTCATTGCGGAAGGGTATGTTGAACATGACATCTCTACTATACGTGGCAGATTTACTAACATTACTATCCTACAGCTGGTGTCATCACTGTCGATGCCCGTCGTGTGGAGAGAAAGAAGGCGGGTCACGTCAAAGCTCGCAAGATGCCCACCTGGGTCAAGCGTTAAAGTGGTGGTGCGAGCGAAGCTGTTTTTTCTTACCCTGTATTATTTCCATCTGCCATAGTAGCTCGAGTCGGCATTTCTGTTTTATATATATCCTGTACTCAATGCATATGGAGCTTTCATCAATGATATGTATTATTAGTATGACTCAGTATAGTAGCATTAACTAGATTCTTAGCATTTCAACATTCAACTCCAGGACTTGAACTTAAAGTTAGAACTGCTGCCAGTCAGGGTATCATGGCGGCAGTCAACTGGTATCAATCTCTCAGCCTTCCACTACATACTAGCACTGGCACTGGCACTGCCCAGGTGGCAGTACTGAGTATACATAGTATGCATGTGTAGTATGAATCCGAGTCCCATACACATGCACATGTGTGCACTATCCCTGAAATGTAGACTGGAATTGCTTGCCAAAGCCTAAGATATGAACTAGGTAGCCTTCCAAGGCTGTAAACTAGCATATGCCAGTGGGTAATATAGGGCTGGTATCGCACCTGGCATGTGCACGATAAGTATCAGACCGGCCCGGGACATCCATCTGAACTAACTCGTGGACTTCAAGGTTGAACCCAGACGAAAAAATGCAGGTGTGGTTCGAAGTTAATGTTTCAACGGGAGCACATCCATGCCAGTGGATACATGCATGAGCCTAATCGGCGAACCTTGAAGCACTTGCACATGTGGGTAGTAAACATACCGTTTAATGTAACCTCCAGCCTTGATATCAGATGATTCATCATGATATATCCGTGGATGATTTCAGATCAAATGGATTATACTAGTAGTATATGTTATCATGATGGGTGCTATTCAGATGTTCACCAATACTACTAGTACGACCTATCCTACTATAGATGAAATGATGGTCGAGTCTGTTCTTGAATATTTCAAGTTTCGCAGATTTGAAGTGATACTAGCAAGATATGGACATAAGTCAAGTAACATTGAAGTGTCAAAGTCCGAGAATCATAGATCATTTTGCCCTCACATTCTATATGTAAACCCACGCCGACGAACTATCCTACAGGGAACAAGAAACAGAGAAGCACATGTCAGCACAGGCATAAACAAAGAAAACCCATTGGAACCTCGGCAGGAGACCACAAATTAAAAAAAAAGAACTTTTGAACATTGATGACAGACTGGCCAACAAGCAAGCCAAGAAATTGACTTCTAGGTATATACGACTCGTCGAGATGGCTAAGACTAGAGCAGAAATCAGAAAATTCATATCATTTCGTCACATCGCATTTTGGGTCGACTAGCGTGTAGACTTGAGCGGAGCTGAACCAGAATAGTAAGGGAGAACCTTTCAAAGAGAATCGAAGGATCGGGTAGACGGATGAGGTAGATGTCCACTGTAGTAGATAGGTATACTACTGAGTAAAGAGGTGTAAGATTCAGGTAGATACATCGGAGATTCCGTGAATACTCCGAAGATCATCAGACACTGGCAAGGATTGCTTGCGCCCTGGAAGCGATCTCAAATACTGAGTGCTAAGACCGCGGGATGAAGGGCGGCATGGCGCTAGTAGGCAATAGCCTATCCATGGCGTCATCTGTGATGTCTCCAAACTTGAAGGAGAATTCCAGCCCAATATTTTCCCACCCATTTTTTATTTCGATTTTTGAAGATGTTTTTTTTGAATGGGCTTGTGTCACAGGAGAAAATGGGTGAAAAGATAGGAGAGAAATTGGAAAGAGAATGAAAGGTATAAAGTTAGGGTTTCAAGGTCGTGGGGCTGCGGTCGCCGGCTCAGAAACCGCTTGCATATGGTGGAGTTCAGGTTTGCTTTCCATTAGATCGAGGCATTGACCCAGCACTAACCCAGTTAGTAATTTGATATTTGACCTGGTGTAGTATGCAAAGTATTTGGAATTTGAAATTGGAGGAACCTACCACAAAGGATTTCTTCTTCCCAGATCCCCATCTGGTAATCCACCAAGCCGTGCTGTTCTAACTGATCACAGAGCTTAATGAGGTCTTTCCCCATTACCTCCATGCGATCTCGAGAAAGTAGACTGGTCTGTGCAGATGTGTGGCCCGTTGTAATATAATCCTGTGTTAGATCTTTCTGTTTCTGACACACGGCCAGCCAACAGATATTAAATTCTTTCCAAAGCTCCAATCGTTCAGGATAAGAAAGATGGTCGTCACGTAGGATTCCTATGTATGACAGAAAAAAAAATCAACATTAGTGTTATTGATCCCATATGTCAGATGATGATTGCATGACGCGTGCCTGCAGATGAAAGACCAAAAAAAAAGAAAGAAAGAAAGAAAGAAAGAAAGAAAGAAAGAAAAAAAAAGAAATAACAGAAAGAAAAAGTAAATAGAAACGACCAATCAAACCAAGTGAAGCCAGAAACAAATAGTAAGCCCAAAAATCCAAATAAAAGCGGTTGTTACAGAAAAAAATAAGGGTCCAGTCCAGAGCATGATTTGGTACGACGGGTCTTTTTTTTCTTTGGGACCCCAGCCATACGACATGGTTGATCAAAGCTCTGTGACTCGCGGGGAATATAACCCGAAATAAAGAGAAAAATATCAAAACTGTAAACAAGAAAAAAATGAAATCGAAAATAACAAGTAAAAAAAAGCTAGAAAAGCTAGAAAAGCTAGAAAAAAGCTAGAAAAGGCTAGAAAATCAAGAGAGATAAACCTACCAAGATCCCGTGCATGAGTCACAAGCCACTCGGAAATTTCAAGCAGTAATCGGCTCGCTTCAACCAATCGACCTGCTCGCGTTTGGTCAAAAGTGTTGCGCAACGCTCGCTGATAGTAATCGTAAGCTTCCTCGAGGGAAGAAGGGTCCGACGCAGGAAGCCGGAGGGGATCAGAAAGGTGCTGGGACGGCTGCGGATCCAATCGACTCGAGGATGCGGTGCCGATCGGGGTGAAATCGGTCATGGTAGGGAGAAAGGGTTGCGTGGTGTTCGGGCGTGCCATGGGGCCGGGTTGATTATATGGCATTTGCGGGTTCACATAAGTTGTGAGCGCTGGGACCCCTGTCACCGTGGGCTGCTCCTCCGGGGTGAAATATTGTGGAACGAAAGACTGGTTCGACAGGGCTTCAAGCGCTGCAGGATGCCGTGTCGAGTACTGTGGAACTTGAACAACGTCAAAGGGTCCCGGTGGACCCTGCCCACCGAAGCTGTACAGCATTGCCGGCTCGTACGGGGAGAATGATGGTGGTTGATCCTGCGCCATTCGTCGTCTTGATTGAGAGATGTTTTGTTGTGCATGATGTTGTTGCTGTTGCGGCTGTTGATGTTGCTGTGGTGTAGTTTGATATTGCTGATGATAACCACCACCACCAACACCACCTTGTCCAGATGATGTCTGTCGAGGACGTGTAAACTCCGTCGGATATCCCACTTCATTGGGATGTAGCGAACCGCTGTGGAAGGAGCTACCTGTGTATCCGTAGTCGTCAGACATCTGAGCTCGGTCTGGCACCTGCGACGTCCCCGTTGGGTCTCCACGTGGATGCATGGCCGACTCAAGATGATCGGTTGCACGGCCACCGGCCGTACTATTGCCAGATCGCGCCATCAACCGCTCATGCTGCTTCATGCGTTGGTCCCCATCCATGAGGTTGTCCCACACGGACCTGCGCAGATCGAGATCGGTCCAATGCTTAGGGGACAGTGGCGGACTTGCGTAGGATGCCAGTTTGATCAATGTGTAATAAGAAGACTCGGAATGATTCGACAAAGAATCTATTCAAATGATTTTTGTTCTTTTCTTCTTTTGTTCTTTTCAAGGTTCAAGTGATGTAGTAACCTTGATAGGATACTATATGTATCAACCAGTGTTCCAAGTTCTAGAAAATGTTCAGATGCGGCTCAGTCCAATGATCAGGGTTGAGAAGATGTACATATAGTCCAGATGTCGCGACGTAGAGATAATTCTAGACTGGAATGGAACCAATATCTCAATAAAAAAAGTTGAAGGATGATCTTGATCGAAATAGAGAAGAAGGATTTGAAGGATATTTTTTTTCAATAAAAAAATAAATTCTCCTTAAAAAAGTGTAAATAAAGGCGCCAAAGAATGTCAAGTAGAATATGACGGATCTGATGGATAATATGAGTAGGGGGGAATAGAATAGAATGACTAGAACACAAGGATCCAAGGGAAGGATCCAAGGGATCAGGATAAAAGTAAAAAGATAAAAAAAAAAATATATATATATATATAGAGAGAGAGAGAGAGATAAAATAAAACAGACAAATAAAAAAAGTAATACGGAGCTGAACATACCCTGTGTCATGAAGAGAGAAGGGGCATAGTATTTGAGACTATTCTACTAAAGGGACACTAGAGTGCCGTCGATCGGTGATCTACGCCTAACTCGTTTCGGGCCTGTACGTCCCAGATGTCTGCGATCGCCCGGGAACCCGGCGCGTTGGTTCCTGGTGGGTTCCCGAAAGCTAGGGATAAAAGGAGTGAGAGAGGGGGGAATGGGGAGTAAGAGAGGAGAGGAAGAGACAAAATAAAAATTTAAAAAAAATAAAAAAGGGTATGAATGAAATAATGAAAATAAATACTAATTAAAACTGAAAATTAAAATAAATAAACATGATCTCATCTCTCAGCCGCGTTTTCTAGGTCAGGTGGGAGATACTATTCTAGGGAGTGTTATTATTATTTTATTATTATTTTTGAAATTTCATTTTTCGTTTTTATTTTATTTTATTTTCAATTTTTCAATTTCAATTTTTTTTAATTCACGTACTCCGTATTTACCCTCTGATTCTAAGGTTCTGAGCTGGGGTTGGGTTTTTTATCTTTGGATGTGTAACTATGGGGCTGATCCATGAGAGTCGTGGCGGTGCCCTAATAATCCCTTACTCGTACTATCAACTTAGAATACTCCATATTTCATATTAAACTCCATAGATCTCAATTCTAGAGATTTCAAATTCTTTACCGAGTACCATTGAAATGGTTAGCAAAAAGCAATATACACGGCAAATAAAAAGAAAGTATCAAGTTTGTACTCCGTATGTCCCAGTAGATTGGGAGTAGGAAACTACAGTTCTTAGCACTTGAGAGCAGACAGATGAAACCACAACCTCACAGGGGAATAACTCAAACAAAAAGGGGCACGGGTTCGCCAAAATATACTCAAAAGCCGGGCGGTTTGTACATTCCGTGCTTGATTGCTCGGACAGCTGCTGCTTTGCCCCCTTTTCTCACCGAGTAGACCAGTATGTGCAGAGAGCACATGTACACTGAAAACATTGAATGAATAATAGAGAAAAAAATAACATCCCTTCCATATTAACATATTAACATAAATACAAATATCAATCCGAGACATGCAAAGTCCGTCGATCTGCAGCCCCAGCCTGTCAAAATAGTGAAATGTCCACTCGGCCGTCGATCAATGTCAAAATTACGCCCCCAACCGGATCCGACGCTTTGGTTGGGATGGGGACGTGCCGAGATTTGGGTCCATGGTTTCACCATTTATGTATTCATATGTTCATTTATTGTACTTTTGTTATGAAGCACTTGAGAAAAAAGTTCGTGAACATTTGAAAAATACTAAGTAATACATATATATGCACCTTAGAAATAAATGGGAAGTGGAGCCGGTGTAATCCTGGAATGACCGGCATAACAAAGTACTGGGGGAAACTCGGAGTAGCTATATCACCTGGTCACGCCAGGTCATGTGCTATTTATTATACATAACATCTGAATACTACCTAGGTACATGGAACTACCCAGCCCTGAAAGTAATAGTGCTCCCAGGACCCAAGTAGTGGGTATAGTTTAAAGGGAACTTTAGATAAATATACGATTATCATGGTTGATCTATATACTAATATACTAAAAACGGATTAGATCTATCTTATAATCCCTACTAGTACCATCCTTCACATATCATGCAGAAGTCATAACCATATGCATCATCGGAGGGGTAGAGTCACACCAAATGATGTAATTGTATCGGGACTCGGCCTGATAGACGAAGAAGTCACCGCTCGCGACCAGGAGCCCGGTGGCCGGGCCAGCAGTTGCACCGTGGAAGGCTGAAAAGCTCCAATTCTGGATTCGAGATGACATTTTATTCTCCATTTGGGGGGGTATTTTCCGGTGAATTCTCGCCCTACCATTTTACCTAGGTACTAATCATGAGTGTACTAACCCTAAGTTGGAGGTACCTGAATACCAACCCTGGCCAAGGATGAAACAGGATTCATATCCCGATGCATACTTACCCCGAGCCATAATCAAAGCCCCCGGAGGCGTCATCGGAGTAATCATAAAAATTACATCCGTATTTAAGTAGAAACGAATTATGGTCACCTAGCCACTTAGCCACCTGGGCTGTTCAAGCTCGTGCCAACCCTGTCAGCTGACAACCTACCAAATATAGCACTGACGCCTGAAGAGAACGATGGCAAAAATAAATCAAAAAATAAATCAAAATTGAAGAGAATAACAAAAAGTGAAGGCGAAAACAGACTGAAAATAAAACCAAATCGGGGAGAACAATTACAAGACGAGTCGGTGCCACTGTCCTTCCGAGGGGTCTTGTACAGTGGCAGAATTGGGATTACAGCTGCACTTCCCGGTTGTTGTGGACCACGTTGCAGTCAGGACGGAAAGAGGTTGGTCCGAGGAGTTCGCGGAGGAGGCTGAGATCTGACTCGGGTGTATGAGAGGTGTATCAGATGGAGCACAGGACACATGGGGGGTTGATTGGTTTCAAGTGTTTCATATTCCATAGGGGAGCAAGGTTTTATCTCCCCGTCCGAGGTCCCACGACCTTTTCCTTTCCCAGGCGCATTCGGAGAGAAAACCACTAAACTACAAAAAATCACACACGTCGCTGATCATAAGAGTCATGTCATAATCGTGTACTCCTCCACGGCTTTCCAAATTGAAAGGCGGAGTACCGGAGATTGAACCAAAACAGGAAAGAAAAGGTATATGGGAGACAAGTAAGAGATCGCATGATAAGAAGTCCCGGACAGAGCCGAGAGGGAGAGGGGAAGAGAGAAGATCACCCATTATATTTGATCTGCAAGGCATGTCAGCACCCAATCTGTCCCACCTACAATTATATATTGCGAAAAAAGAATTTCCAGGTGAGGGGGAATCAAACATACTCAGAGTCATGCTCAGGTTCACATCGGTACTCTCAACCATCTCAGTGAACTCCTCAAAGCTAATCTTTCCATCACCATCCTTATCGGCTTCCATAATAGTCTTATCCACAATCTGCTGTAGCTGGATATCCTTCAAGTTATTTCCTACCATCATCTTCAGAACAATGAACAGCTCGCCGTTGGAAATGTAGCCATCGCGATCAATATCGTAGACCTTGAAAGCAAAGCGCAGCTTCTCCTCCTTGTTACCCTTGGAACTGAAAGCCGAGAGGCCGGTCACGAATTCTTGGAAATCGACATCGCCACCACCGTCCTCGTCGAAGATTGCGATCATTCTAATAGAGAGGCATTGTCAGAAAGAGGTGAGAAAAAGTATGATATGACGTATGTTTGGACGAACCTGGTGGCCAGAGGGTTGGAGGAGACCTGAGGAAGGGAAAGGAACTCGTCGCGGTCAATAGTACCGGAAGCATCCTATGCAGAAGAATTAGAGTTAGTCAAGACCACAATCATAACATGGGTGATCCAGATCGCACCTTGTCCAGCTTCATAAATCGCTTGCGTAGTCGGTCAACTTCATCCCGGTTGACTGTTTACCCCGCCCAGCTGTCAGCCCATGTTTCCTTTTGCGCTTGCATTTCATCTGGGACGTGAAATTCTCCGACCGTAGAAGGTACGTACAGTTGGAGGTGGAGACGATGTTATCGAAAAGTTGAGAGGTTCCCACCGAACCTCGTCGAGCATGAGCGCTTTGCATGGCAGCGGTGTTGGGTTGGGCAGTAGACTCCATTATTTTGGAAGTGAGATAAGGTGGGGGAGTGGAGGTAGATTAAGTGGAGAGAGAGAAATTTAAGAAGTTGAAGAAAGATGAGATAGATCAGGTGATAAGATCAACTGAATCAGGAATAAAGAAAAAAAAATAAAAATATCTGGGGAAACCAAGAGATTCATTAAGGGAAGGAGCGACGGGTTGATATGAATCTGATAATGCCCAGCCCCGCACTAACCCGAAACAGACCAGCAAGCGAGCCCCTGAGCCCGTGCGCCCGCCCAAAACAGGCCATCACCGGGTGACATTGCAACGTCAACCCAACCGCCTGCCCCAGAGCCGCCTGTTTTCTGCCGTCGATACCTCCCCCTTCCCATCCGAATTTCATCTCCAAAATACGACTACGAGAAGGCGCATGATCTCAGCTTTACATTGATCCTCATTTTACCCCCTCAAACCCCCATGGTCGTTGGCCTTTTGCCCGCCCCGACGCTATGACTCGGTACGGGGGCCTGGGCCGGACGCGCCCCAAAAAGCTCACCTCTAAGGCCTCCATCCCCATCGTTCGCGAAGAGGACATCGATGTCTTAGATGAGGACATTCAAAGCCATCAGCAAATCGAAACTGGTGTCGAAAAAGCTGAAGAATCGGTGAGTCATCAAATCCACCCCGCCCTCATCCACTTTCTCCCTAGCCACAGTTTTTAGCCTCAAAATCCTTGTATATCACGTGACATCATCGCCAAAGCGACACGAAAATTTCACCACGCTAATTCTTACGCGTGTATCATAGGAATTTCACTTGCAAGTTGCCATCAACCTCACCGCACAGGGTAAAGTCAACGACGCCCACATTCCCACCCCCGAAACCATCCTCAGCAACTTGCGCTATGACGAACTCTACCCCCCACTCTTCTCGCAGCCTGCGACATACATCCGCTCCTCGGCCACGGTCGAGGACTGCTGTGGATGTCTTTACAACATGACCGAGGAAGATGATGTCTTTCTCAAGATCCTTAATCAGAAGCGAGATGCGTCTAATCAGTGCTCGGAGGATAATTTTGAGGCCACAATGAACTTCTTCGAGGAGACGGCGCAAGCCAAGCAGCCATATGCCGCGGTTGATAGTCCACCGGTGTTGACCTTCGCAGAGATGAAGGAGGCCATGGATGCCGCCGTAGAGGAAGCTGTGAAGCGCTTTGCAAAGGAGATCTATCCCCACTGGACGTCGCGTCGAATGGCAGAGGGTAGTAACAATACCCTGGAGCCAAGCCTCAAGGTGAGTAATCGCGTGCAGTTTCCGATCCATCTGGTCAAAAAGAGCGGCATCGCTAACTGCATTTTGATATTTAGTTTGAAACTGGCCAAGACACCGACGATAGTGACCCTTACGTTTGTTTCCGACGACGTGAAGTGCGCCAGATCCGTAAAACCCGTGGCCGTGACGCCCAAAGTGCTGAAAAGCTGCGCCGACTGCGTAAAGAGCTTGAGGATGCTCGGCAGATGGTCGCATTGGTGCGTCAACGAGAAGTAGCCCGAAAGGAGATGCTCATCATGGAGCGAACACTGTTCTTGCAGCGCGCCGAGGTAAAGGAGATGAAGCGCAAGCTGAACATCAAGGACGACGACGAGGATCTGGTCAACCAAAAGGTAAGCATTGATGTTCACTTTGCTGTGGATTTGACACATACTGACTCAGCGCATCACAGCCCAAGAAGAAGGTGGAACCAACCACTGGTCAACGTCCCAATCCTCCTCAACTGCGCTTGCCGCCCAGAGCAGGCCTTCAAGGTGCAGAGGATTTGCAGCTGCTGGAGGATGTCCAAGCAGAGAAGGAGAACGAGATCTTGCGCGATATCAAAACGAATATTGCCAAGCACATCAAGTGGAACGAAGGATATGTCGATCATACCCGTGCGCCACTTTCTCCATCTCCCGAAAGGACATTCGATGCAGCTGCATTCCGCCCTGCATTCACTGCGCAGTTACCCACCCCTCCATCATCCGACTCTTCTGGCGATATGATGGACACCTCATTAGATGTCACTAGCCCCATCTTCTCTCGAGACAAACTTAAACTTGCCTCTCGGGGGATGGTGTTAGACGAGGAACCGAATAAGATGCCATCATTCCGCCGACGTGTTGGACGAGGAGGCCGGTTAATGATTGATCGTCGCAATTTCGCGGCACGCTGTAAAATCGAAATGGACCCCATCAAGACTGATCGATTCAAGTTCGACCAGGAAGATTCTGATGAGGAACCCATTTATGAATTAGAGACATTTAATGTCCAAATCATGCAGCATCGTGCCATGACCATGGCGAAAGTGCGCGAACAAGCCGCAGTAGCGGCTGCTCAAGCTCATGCGCAGGCGCAAGCTCAAGCAGCTCAGGTCCAGGCTCAACGAAGATTGCAAAGCGATCAATCTGGGAACCAGGGAGCACCTCCCGCCCCCAGTGCAGTGGCTGCGCCTTCTGAAGCCTGATCCACCCAATTCTCCTCCGTTTCGTATTGTTTCCAGCATTTGGCGGGCGTTTCGTGTTGCTGTTATTCTCCTCCATCCTTTCGTCACCACTCGACATTCTTCCACCCTTGTAGTTTTATTACCCCCTCTCACGTTTTCACGACTCCGCTGGCGGCGAAGGGATTTGATGGAGCCCTGCCTTGTGCTTTTCTGCGTTCTTCTTTTTATCCCGCACACCTTCCTCCCATCTTTCCATTATCTCACACCTCTTTTAACTCCAATATCGATGCACGATATCGATATCGACGATTGCTGCGGGTTTCATTAAGATATCCAAACCATGATCAACCGATGTCTGCATTTGTTAATGTACATATTTTTTTTCTTTTCATTCTTCAAAACCGGGGAAGCGTGCGCGGCTGAAAATGGGCGGGCTGATATTTTTTGTATGATGGACGACTCGAAGTTATGATGCCTGCATTTTCAAGGGAAAGGAGGAACGGGGGAAAAAGAGAAAAGAAACTTCGAAAAATCTAACCCAAATGTAATCATTTTTTTCGCGAGAAATGCAGTCGCCATAAAAACTTTTGTATAGAGTATCGTCGAGGATGAGATATCATGCTCATCCGAATTGTAGAGACGTGGGCCGATAGGTTCCAGTTCCAGTAAATCATACACGGGCCAACTTGCTTTGGCGGGAATCGTAATCATCGCCATTGGCAGATCGTTTCAGAGATCCATTTGAGGCCTGGGACTCGAGCATCGCTAGGAGAGCACGCAGGACCTCCTTCTCGCCGAGGCGCACTTGCAAAGCCATTTTGTGTCGACGAGCTGGACCCTCCAGGGCATCGGGAGCATTAGGCGGAAGAAGTCCAGAAAGAAGGTTGATATCTTCGGCAAGAGAAGTGGCGTATTGTGCTTGCTTAGACTGCAAGATCTTGTAAAGCAAACCAGCTTGGTTCGCATCCATAGAAGGCTTGGGAGGTCTGTTCTTTGTTTGACGCTGCTCGAACTCTTCAGGGGAGAGTGTGAGTGTAGTAAGCAAGATAACGAGCTCTGCAGGAAGGATATCTTGCAGAGTAGCATTAGCAGATGGTCTGGGAATCACATATCCATCTTCGAGGAGGTCATGTTCCTCGAGCAGTTGGAGCTATTTAACACGTTAGTATGGGTCTCCATATTTGCCTATTTCGTGCAAGTCATGCCACATGTGCATGTGGTAACATGGCGTGACCTACTCTGGGTTGAGATTCCACATCGCTGTTGGGAAGGCCGACTGACTGGCAAACATCGCCCAGAGATAACTCGATAACGTCGTACACGGCGTAGTTGTTGGTGACATAGCCGTATCGGCGGAGCAGATCGGCACGGGGGATTTCACCATAATCGTTGAAGATCTCTTCTCCTTCGTGAATTGGCTTGATGGCCTTCATGACCAAACACTCCTCCTCCTGGTAAAGACGTGCCTGAGGAACACATTTAGTAAAATGATGATGTAGTTGCCAATTTGTCCGATGCTTACATTGTTCCGATCGGCATCAGCATTGAGAAGATCAGCAAGCGGAACCATTCCCTTGGGAAGCTGCTCATCCTCCTCATCGGTCATGTAGCTCTCATCGTCATCACCAACTTCTTCCTCATCATCTTCAGCCTTTTCAATATCGAAAGCATAAGCCATGATCAAAGATCCCATAATATGGGCCATCTCCAGTAAAGCGGCAGTACCAGCATCATCATCATACGATGCGAGTCCATTGACAGGTGGGAATAGTGCCGGATTAGCCCTGACAATAGGCGCAATGGAGTCAATAATAGACTGATCGGCACCTTGCTTGCCAATCTTGTCAACAATGGCACTAGCCTGCATTTCCTTCAGCTCAGCCTCCGACCAGAACATAAGAGTATCAAAGCGGGAAGGCAAAACTCGGAAATAGGGCGCCCATCGAGACTGGGGGCCACGCAAATATTCATAAAGCATAACCAACATCAGTGATAGCCATGGGCCAAGAGACTCAACATCTTGCGGCAGCAGACCTTTCAAGTCTGAGTTTGGGACAGCGATAATCAGGGAACGGGGATGGAAAATAGCTCTTCGCCCTCGGTAATGTTGACTCGAGCAACTGCAATGATCAAATAAAGGTAGAAAGTTAGAAGATGTGTGGATTTATGGCAATCTTTTTTTTTCGGGGGCAGTTGTATTCATTCGTTGTGTGGTGTATGGTGGGGGTCTTGGGGCAAGCTTACCGACTCCTCGTCCAGCTCCAGTAGATCTTAGATCTGCCAGAAGGATCTTTGGATTGACTTTGACACCTGGATTGGACTCTAACCAATAGACAAACTCGTTGGACTGTTGCTGAAAGCTCGGAGGGTCTTGGAAGTGGGTTGAAGAAGACATTGTGAAGCAGTCTGGCTATGAGGAGGAAAGGGGAGAAAAGAAAAGCGAAAGGGAGAGAATTGTTATACAAAGAGTCAAGTATATACAAGACCTAATCCACTCTCAAGAAATCCAATGGAATGGACAAGAGGGAAGTGGCAAATAGAGCTAGAGAGGGGAAGAGGAAAGAAGAAGTAGATGAAGTTGTACTTTGTTTTCGGAGAAACGGGAGCCGCTTAAGGACCGATAACGATAAGGAAAAACCACCACCACAAGGTTGGAAAGCTTCATTGAACTCTTGATCTTTAACTTCACGAGTCAAATAAACTCTGATCTATTCAATCATGATTGCCATCGGAATGGAAGGGTCTGCCAATAAGGTGGCTATCGGGATCATGTCGTATCCCGAAGATGGCAGTGCCCCGCAGATCCTCGCAAATGTTCGACACACCTATAATTCCCCGCCTGGCGAGGGTTTTCTGCCCAAAGATGTTGCACGTCACCACCGAACATGGGTTGTCAAGATGGTCAAGGATGCTATGAAGGAAGCACGCATCCGTGTTAAGGATGTAAGCTGTATCTGCTTCACCCAAGGTCCTGGCATGGGTGCCCCGCTTCAAAGCGTGGTTATGGCGGCACGCATGATGAGTCTGCTATGGGGAAAGCCATTGGTTGGTGTGAATCACTGTGTTGGACGTAAGATTCATATTGTTTTTGCAAATGGAGTCATACAATGCCTTTCGTTGTATATTGGGTGGATAATAGAAGCTAACCCTATGATTTCGCTTTCCAGATATTGAAATGGGCCGCCTTATCACTGGAGCCGAAAACCCCGTCGTTCTTTATGTCTCTGGTGGAAACACACAGGTAATTGCATACAGCTCAAAACGATACCGTATCTTTGGCGAGACACTCGATATTGCGGTGGGAAACTGTTTGGACCGATTTGCTCGCACACTTTACATTCCAAATGACCCATTCCCTGGGTACAATATTGAGCAATTAGCCAAGAAGGGTTGCCGACTGGTAGAGCTTCCATACATCGTTAAGGGTATGGATTGTTCATTCTCTGGAATTCTGGCTGCGGTTGATGCCTTGGCTGTTTCTTTGGGATTGAACGGCGAGGAGCAGGCGAGATTAGATGATGAGAGAATCAATCAGGAACAGCAAGGGGAACAAGATCCCGATGCGAAGCCTACTCGCGCAGACTTATGCTTCTCACTTCAGGAGACTGTGTATGCCATGCTAGTGGAGATTACCGAGCGAGCCATGGCGCACGTAGGATCCAAGCAAGTCCTTATTGTTGGTGGTGTGGGTTCCAACGAGCGATTGCAAGAGATGATGGGGATTATGGCGCGGGACCGAGGCGGCTCTGTGTTCGCTACAGATGAGCGTTATTGCATTGATAACGGTGTCATGATTGCTCAGGCCGGTATGATGGCATTTAAGACAGGCTTCACGACCCCACTGAAGGAATCTACCTGCACGCAGCGATTCCGGACAGATGAAGTCTTCGTGGACTGGCGAGATTAAACGACCAATAGTTGGATCTGATGAAGATTATGTGTTACGAATTTTATTACCGGACATTCATATAGACCAAAACAGACCCTGTTCTAGCATGACCCAGTACTCAAAATGTTCTAAATCTGATAAATCTCATTGTGTATTTCAAGTCATTAAATCACTATGAGAGTAAATGTATAAGCACAGAAGAATTCAAAAATTGAAGCGCGCGCCTGCGCGGTCATGAAATAAATCGGGTCTTTAGACTAATAACAACTCCAACACGCCTTTCTGGACAGCCATGGAGCAACATCTTTAAAGTAATTCATGCAGTAGTGGTGACTCTGTTCGTTATTGAGGGTTGAAATTGGAATAGTAATCGACTGGAATGTATGAATCCAGACACGAGCTCTGGCCGTTGCGGACTGAAAACTGTATGGCCATTTGCAGCCCAGGAATGCCACCAAGGTCGGTGCATTAAAATATGTGGATTTTTGGGGTCTCGAAGAGAGGTCGAATCGAGCCATGTACCCCGAGGCTGAATTTGTAGAATAAAGGACAAGCCACACCTTGTACGTGGATTTTGTTTACTCCCCGGTGATGTCACCAGTAGGTTTGTACAAGATACTTGTGACATACTATGTTTTGGTCAGAATGATGAATTATCCAGATGCAAGGACCAAGAGTATCTTACCTTTCGTTTGTATCTGGTCGTAACACTAGTAGCAAGAACTCCGTTCTTAATGCTACTCGTCGCAAGGTGATTCAAGACCGTATGGTTGGGATAATTCAAAACGCTGCTGTCATCTTTGGTGGGTGTAGTGCTGTTGAGAATAGATTTACCCAGGAATAGAGGGAGACTAGGTGGAGTCGGGGTATCACCAATGACATTTGCAGCTTGTAAGTATGCCGGGCTATCTTCTTCTTTGTCCAGGTCGGCGAGGAATTGAGGAATAGCACTGCCAAAATCACCCAGAGGAACCTCCTCTGCGGCTTCCTCCTTCTTCGGTGGCTCGTCATCAGTTTCTTCTGATGACCGTTCCTTGGAACTATCATGAGTGGTTTGCGATGGTCGAACTCCCGATGAAACAGATGATTTGTCATTAGCATCATTCGCGCTGATTTCGATGTAGTTTACCAAGTGGTTAGTAAAATCGACAGCCGTTGGGAGATTATCTGAAGCTCGCATTTCACCATCGATAAGGAACTTCAAATGATGTGTGCCAGGTCGCAGGTTTAACGTTGCCGACATGATTTCAGGGTTACTCTCACTGTGAAAGATTAGTCACTCTGCCCTTTATAGTCTATATCCAACAAAGAATGAGCGGTCTCCATACCTTCTGTGTAACTTGAATTTCTTCTCCCAGTTGACAAACGTTCCAGTTACGTAGACCTTCTCGCCGGGACCTTTCCACTCAATTAAAGTAGGGACAGCTTTACCAACACCAAATGGCTGGAGCTCATCAACCAGCTCATCACCATCCAGGGTTGCATTGCTGTAATGGGATGCCTCCATGTGCTCATCCAGTAGTCGGTCCGCAGGCATGGATTGGATATGCGAATCCTCGGGCCCAATGATCGGTGACCCAGGAATGGTAGTCGAATCAGCAATAGGAAGCGGCATGCGTGGAGGTCGTTGCATATGAGTCGAGGCGCTATAGTAGGAGTTGTGCGGCGGACCCGAAGGTGCCACAGGATCTCGCCCCGCGGCATGGCGTGAAATTGGCACCTTTACAGGATTCGAGGGATCTGGGGAAGAAACCTCCCTTCGCTGTGGTGTCTCACTTCGCACTCCTTCAGGCCTTTCAGGTCTACTTATCGGTTTTGGTGATCCAGCGGTACTTCGACCTTGAAGCCGATGTTGGGCTGAGCCTTGGTAAGTTGCGGAGTGGCCAGCGGCAGTCTCACGGGACGCTGATGGGTCTGCGGCGGTGGCTTTGGTAGTTGGGATGGTATGTTGGGAAGTTCGGCGAACTACCTTGCGTTCTGTTGCAGCATTGGAGACATGATGGCTCGACGGCACATCGCCGACAGGGCCCTTAGAAGGGTTGTTGCCCATTGAAGGCGGGGTAGGTAGAGAGTTTGCGAACGACGGTGGGTGGGTTGAGGAGGTTGAGGAATGGAAGGATCAGGAAAGTGATTGAAAGCTCAGATGTAAAATCGGTCAAAAACGGGCCACATGATATGTGAGACCGCAGAAAGTTGACTAAATTCGGACCTCGGGGGTGAGAGTCGCGATACATAGTCTTGAAGGTTCAAGCTGATGACGGGCAATATGCCAAATTGGGATATTAGGGCTTAGGGTTTCCGGAGATAACTCGGGTTCCCCGGATTTTCCCCTTTAGCCAGACCAAAGCTGTTCTTCAGTCCCAAAGCTATCAGGATTCTGTATATATCCTATATATGATGACAAGCTTGGTCTTAAATGGCCTTTCGGTAGCCTTTGGAATATTTGCCAGCACACTATCGTACACATTTTCTTGGGTGTTTGCACTTCTTCACTTGCTGGTGACCCCCCTTGCTCTATCTTCTTCGGGGATTCCTTTGGATAGCTTCATTACCACTGGCACTTATAATCAAATTCGAGGTATGTGGGCTGAGGGGCTGTGTTATTCTCACATGAGCTAATCTGTATCAGGCGTTCTTGTATTTTGTGACGGGTGCCCTAATCACAGGCGTCACCGTGGGCCTGTTCCTATACTTCTCGGGAAATGCCTTGACAGAACTCCTTCGACTACAGTCTAGTAGTCAATCTTACTCGACGAAAGAGTCTCAACATCCCAAGGATGAACCGATAGAATGGGTTTCAAAATGGGATAACCAGCTACTATCATCAACAATCCCAGAAGAAGAAGAAAATAGCTCTGCATAATTCTTGGAATATTATACAGCCCTCAAGTGCTGGAGCCTGAGACTACTAGTAGATGGACGAATTCAAACATTTGAAGTCTCACAGTCCGGGGTTCACAGAATTATGTACGCAAAGTTTGCCCATTGACTATTTGATCCAACTTGATCCAACTGTACCTGTGAATGCGCCCAGATGTCTATGCTATGATCAAAAATGAGCAAGATTCCAGAACTTGAATTGAATGATATAGCTCTGTTTTGACATTTTGCCTATTTTGCTCGATTTCTCGGATTCATGGAAGCGGCAGTGGAGCGGCGCACCGCCCGGCTATGAACCTCGGTACTATAAATCGTGTGGTTACAACTTATAAAATCTTGGATTCTTGGATACTATCTAGTAGTAACCGAGAATCGCTTTCATTCCTCGCTCAAAATTGGTCAACTTGATCATAATGGCGGAGCTTAGTACCTTGAATCTCACACTTCAACCTATCAGGAACAAAAACCTCTCTTTCAAAGACCGTTCCACCTTCTCAGCGAAGGATAGTGTGGAGTATATCTGGAGGGGCCTTGACCTGCCGAACGAAACCCTCCACCATTTATCACTCCCAGGAGAAGGACTGGGGCTTCCATCGTCATTCAAGATTGGTCATCTAGCCCAAGCATCGATCGGGCTATCTGCATTGCTTGCAGCCCAAATCCATGCTCACCGAAACAAAATCCCCACACCCGCTGTGTCCGTCGGATTAGAACATGCAGTTATCGAGTTCAAATCTGAGCGATTGTATGTTATAGACAACAAGCCTCCCCTGTCCGCGTGGGGACCTATTGGTGGGCTTCATAAGACAGCAGATGGATACGTTCGTGTACATGACAATTTCCCAAATCATTGCAATGGAACGAAGAAGCTCTTGGGCTGTTCACCCGATGCGGATCGCGAGGAGGTTGCCGCGAAGATCTCAGAATGGCGATCGGTTGATTTGGAATCAGCTGCCTTCGATTCGAATCTGGTTATATCTGCGCTGCGCAGCTATATCCAATGGGATGTTCTCGCTCAAGCTCGCGCCGTGGCGGACTTTCCCATTCTTCTTCGAAAATTGAGTGATGGCCCTGTCGGTCTGCCCCAAGGCTTGCAGTTTCCAAATGCAGATAAATGTCTTCGGGGTCTGCGGGTTCTTGAGTTCTCTCGTGTTATTGCTGCTCCTCTATCTGGGAAGACATTGGCTGCACATGGTGCTGATGTGCTGTGGGTTACAAGTCCAACCTTACCTGATCTTCCATCCATAGACCGTGACTTTGGTCGTGGAAAACGGACCATCCAGACAAATCTGGAAACCGATCAAGGAAATGAAGTGATATCCGAGCTCCTCGAAGATGCTCATGTTTTCGTTCAAGGGTATAGACCAGGCAGTCTTGCGTCGCGTGGCCTATCTCCTGAGGATCTGGTAAAACGGTTCTCTCATCGAGGAATTATCTGTGCAAATATGTCAGCATACGGGCCAGATGGCCCCTGGAACAAGAATCGCGGCTTTGACTCTCTTGTGCAGACCTGCTCAGGTATGAATGTTTCCGAAGCCGAACATTTCGGTGCCGGGGATCCGGCACACCCCATGCCGTGTCAAGCTCTCGATCATGCTGCGGGATATTTTCTGGCGTCTGGCATTATGGCGGCATTGTATAAACAGGCCACAGAAGGAGGCTCTTGGGAAGTCAATGTGTCTCTTGGTGGTGTGATGAAGTACCTCCGCTCTCTCGGACAGTTGGAAGGAAAGTCTGGCTTCCAGACTCCAGATTACACATCTATAAGTGACGTTCCATCTGAGTATCTTGAAACCCGTCCTACTGGTTTTGGGGAGATGACTGCCGTTCGGCATTCTGCTCATATTGAAGGCGTGAAGGTTGGATGGGATATTATGCCAAAGCCTCTTGGGTCTGATAAGAAGGAATGGCTTACGAGATGAGGTAAAAGGTTACTTCGTACTAGTTTAATTAATTCAGATCAAATTGAGGTTGTTCTACAAAGATTTCAGACCGAGTATGTATTCTTCTCCATTCTGATCAGTAAACTTCCCGAAAAAAACATTCCAAGGTTCCTAAGTATCGTTTGCTAGGCACCGTTCAGATCCTAGCCTGAGGTACTTCCTATCCCTCCATCTCGATACCCAGCCCAATGATTGCTGGCTTATCTTCTTCTTTTTTAGGGAGTCCCTTTGTCAAAGGATCATTCGGGTCCATTACAACATGCTTTACAGCGGTAACCCAGGCCGACCCCCAAATGTAAGGGTTAATGCCGGTATAACTACCAACCTCACACTCACTATGAACACTTCCAGCCATCTCCCTACCATCGACGGTATAGCTCCGCAGGGGTTCATTATCGATTTCACCACGACTGTACAAGACCGCAAGCCAAGCACTCAGCGACGTTCCCGAGGGACTGCGATTTATTCTACCTGGCGTCACAACCGTAGTACTAGTACCAAAACGATCCTCTCTATCCGGCTCGATAGACTCAACAAACACAACGTTGGTGATGCCTCGAATGGAGTTATTCTTGGGATGAATAATATCAGATCGAGATTGCTGAATAGCCTTTTGGATTAACTCGCCAGCCTCCATCAATAGCTTATCGTGGTTTTCATTGTTCTTTAATCCGATCGATTCAACCTCAACAAAGGCACAGAACACGCCACCGTAAGCGATATCGACTGAGATGGTTCCAAAGTGAGGCACCTCAACCTCGTAATCTAATTCAAAGACAAAGGATGGCACCCCGTAGACTGTCACACGGTTACACACTTGTCGGTTATCCACAACCTTGTAATCAACATCTGCCATAATCCGACCAGCAATAGTCTCAAAAAGATAGATGTCGCGAGAACGTAATTGTTGGCCTCCAGGATGAGAACCATCTGCCAAAACCTTGACTGCAGAGATGATTCCCGAGACGGAGAAGGGGATGTATTCATCATATCTCGCAAAGATAAGACAGTGACCTGCTTTGGGATCAATGGGGTCGAGAAGGAATACCGCATTTTTCCCACACCAGCCACGAGGTTCGTTGAGTAAGAGTTTCACAACACGATCATGCTTATTGCGGAAGTTGAGCTGTTTCTCGTATACAGATCCGCCGGGAACCTTTTCAATACCTCCAATCACGACATCATAAGCTTCACCTTCAACGTGTGTCTCTACTATAGAGATTCCGCTGGAGCTCACATTATCCAAGTCCCCAAAACCTTTGACCCGTGATGTGGGACTAACGACAGAAACAGTGGCGTCAGAATTTTGGGATCGATCAGTTAATGGGAGAACTTTGAGGTATCCCTCTTTGCCCCCAACTTTGGGTGTTGGAGACCTGTCCTGAGTCTGGGTGGGTGGATGTTCAGGTTGGGATGAGGGACTGGGTTGATGCCAAAGTGGAGAGTGATGTGGTTTTTTTTTCGCGGAAAGGAAGTGTTGCTGTCCAAGACATAGTTCTGCAAAATATGAGTTACTACAGTCAAGATCTTCAGAAAGCACTACTAAGAGTGACAGATGGCCTGGGGCTATATAGTACTATAGAACCTGTCTAGGAATTCACGCCTCATTTGATCAATGAAAGCTGGGATATCAGCCATTATTCCATATTCAAAGAACTTGAATTCCAAACTCAGCCCAATATCTTTGAACCTCATCAATGAATAATTAGTATATTTAGCTCAGCTTTTTGCCACAGATTATCTGGTAAGAAAAAAAAGGAATCTACATTTGCAGGTCCGATTCAGGATGACTCGGAGTTCTTTGTTTTGCCGAAATGCATACCCTGTGGATGTGATTGTACACATGAGGTCTCATCTCACAAATTCTACTCTACCTAGTCAAATATCTGTCAAAAATATAATGAGCAACTTAAATTTGTATCTTTTAACTACTAGCTCTTCCCAGGTTTGAGGCTCGGAGGTAGTAGATATGAAATAGATGAAGCTGTCGTTTATGATCGAACAGCCCGAAAGCCCTGGAGGCTACCTGGGTATTGTACAGTGCTGTACTTTAAATTCTTCAGTATTTGATACTGGAAGCTCAATTTCGAGTCTCTATTCAGTCACCTCCAATTCTCTCAAAAGGTCTCCCTGAACATCCTTCAAAAATTCATTCATCTGCTCCGGGGTGTGGAAAGCCTCATTGTACACCAAACGCAACGTCAACTGATCACGGAATGTCCAAACAAAGACCACACCTTGACGCGTGAGCATTTTCACACCTACACCAGCATTCAAGATACTAAACCCACGTTCCGGAGTTCCATATTCGGGGTTCAGATATTTTTCCATGATTCCCATACTGCTAATATCCATATCACTAGGCGGCTCAGTCGGAGTGGGCAAGTTCTTAATCACATCGACCAAAGTAGATGCATACTCGCGGTGCGCCTGGACATACTATTTGCTGATACCCTTTGCATACTCCGCCTGATACACGCGGGCATTCTCATCCCAGGTTCCCGAGGCATCAACTCTAACCAGCCAGCCGCTCGTGAAGAGAGCTGCTGCGGCTGTAGGGGTCGAGTATGGTTCCGGCAGATAAGGTCGAAGTGACTGTTTAATGGTGCTGGTATAGTGCCGGCCCTGATGCTCAGGGATCGCGCGTCGGAAGTTGACGGCAGCTAGACTGGCATGAACGGCAGAGGTAATGTCAACACCACGGGATTTTGCAGCGGCCCTGGCATCGGCTGTCATGCGAGGCGATAGTTTCAGCTTCGCGGCTCGTGTGCCGGAGGGTAATGTTGAGGCATCCCCGGTATAGGGGACTCCGAGAGCACCCGCTGCCAGAGCAAAAGTGCCAACTGCCCCGTGAGCGATGGCTTTATGCTCCTCGGTTGCTGTGAGGGGCATATTGCCGGCTTCCTCGACTGACGGTGACAGCCGTACAGACTCCGATCCCCAGTCAAACGCCTCGAATGGGTCTGGCAGCTTTCCCGAGAGAAGGGTGTCGGCGTGCGAGGTCATCAGATCCACTAGCTGGCCGAGAAGGAGCATGCCACTGACTCCATCCATACGCCAGTGTGCAGTATGCAGAAGCAGCTCGCTTGACTGGGGGATATAGTACAGCTGGGCATCAGCAGCGGGTGCAATGGTGGAAATCACATCGTCGGCAGACGGGGCATCAGCCTTGACTACGAAGGTCTGCGAGGCCCATTCATTAAGAGCATCGGTCGAGCCAGGAACTTTATAGATAACGTTGGGGATTCCACGTGCGCAGCTAGACTGGGGTGCTGGAAACGAAGATGTAACCAGCTGTAGCGCATCAAAGTTGGTAGCAGATCTGGCGAATCCGACAAGGCCGTAAATATACCGCGGGGGCTGATTGTGGCTGTATAATTGACCGCCCAGTGCTCACGGCCAAGTGCGTGGCCAGGGTCACTGACCAGCTTTATGAAAACTTCATTAGGGCCAAGAGGTCGGGTGAAGCCTGAGGTGGTTGGTGTCCAGGGCATGTTGAGTGAGTGAGTGATTGCTAGGTGGATGGAGAACGGATATTCTGATGGTCATAGCGAGAGATTAAAATAAGAAACTAAGGAATAAAGATTTACTTTTCAAGGATGACTTGGCTCCAGGAACAGTGTCGAATTTAGTTCCTTGGGGCCAAAAATCACCCGATCAGTGGTGGATATGTTCGCCGTTTCAACTTTCGGTTGAGGCCTGAGTACCTCGGTAAAATCCCGCATGCGTTCAGTGAATCACATACATATCCTTAATATCGAGTGGAGTAGGATAATATGTATGATGCAATATCTCAATTGGTGACCTTGCAGGCACTACCATAGGTAACGAGCGGACCCCAACAAGACCAAGTAAAATAACTGGTAAGGGCTGAATGTGACGCAACCCCTGTGGAGCTACAAGCTAGCCACAAGCAGAAATATAATATGTCGATAACATGAGAAAGACCTTAGCCGCGAAAGAACCTTGGAATCGGTGTATCAAGTGCAAAGATGAGATACACGTATGACCAACTAGCGGGAAGTCCCGCAGCCACCGCCGCCACCAGTGCCCACTACCGCGAAGCACCAACCGGCCCACTAGGACCCGCATACCTAAACCTGCCAGGGAATCAATCAGCTCAGATCGGCATCGAGCTTACTAGATCCAGCAGAGCTCCTGTCGATCTATGCGATATGTTCTTTGGCTCCCATGGGCCCCATGGGGGCCGTTACAATACCATGCATGATGGTCATCACTCGAATTGAGCCCAGAGAAAGGTGTGAGTTGTGCATACAAGAACATCATAGTACTTCATTGTTGAATTATAAACTCCGACTTTGGCGAGAAAGAGTCAAAGGAGAACCGTTAACTACAAACAGTATTAATTTGACTTGCATGCCTACTCTGTAGATAAACCTAGCTTGATACCTGGACAGCAACTGCAGGCGTTATTGACCTTCAAGTTGAGCATAGGGTAAAAAGTATCAATCATCATTGTCAAACATCATCGGTTATATTAGTATGTAGATCTATCAATATCAAAATACTAGTTAAAACAAAAAATCACTGGAGAAAAAACCGTACAGGCAAGTCATCATGAACAACGAGCAACTTGAAACATAAACCACAGGTCGAATGCGAGCTAAGAAAGAAAAATAACTTGCAACCCTGGTCCATTAGACAGTAGAGTTCCATTCCGACACTGATCCGAGTCGTGTTACTTCGAAACTAGTAGTGGTGTTAATGTGATACACGCTCGGGGTTCCTGAGCGATGACCTTTGAGAATAGTTTCTCTATCGTCTTCGAGGGAATAAAGTGATTGCTTGCCACCTAGCAAGTCCGACGCAGTTTTCTTGGTTGCCGATAACGAGAATGAACGTCCAGTGGTATTTTTTGTCCATTGTTGCCTGAGACGGCGTCCAAGCTCCATAATATTAGGGAGGCAGACAGACATGAGAGAGACCGGGCCTTCACACTGCACCCAACAGATATAATCGATGGTAGACCAGGTTAGATCGGATTCTAAAGAGGACCCCGCCTTGAGGAGAGTAATGAGGCGACCAATAGACACAACAACCACTCTAAGGCATGAATTGCTGTCAGAAAACTCTTCCATTTCTGTAAAATACAACTCATGGTTTGTTGGAAGTACTTACGAGTGACCGCAAATAGACATGCCGGTAAGCATGAACTTCTTTGGTCTGGTCATTTGCAGTGACCAGAGTAGTGGCAAGGGGATTATCAGAATCGTCACGTCCAGGATTCCATTGGGCACAGCAGTCCCAGTGAAGAATTTCCACTGTTTGACACATGTTGAGCCAGCAACGGTTTCCCAGGAAGCACGAACTGGCGTGCACTGGAAGACAGTTGCAAACCATGACCCGATCAGCCAGCCAACACAAAGAGCTCCTACGACCCAGAGAACAGGACGGACCCAAGTGCCTCCTCGCTTGAAAACGCGATGATAGAAGCAAAGCACCGATAGTTTGGGGAAAGTAATGCATGCATCCTATATAAAGGCGGCAGCAAAGATTATCTTTGGGCCTTCGAGTTGATTGCTGATGGGTAATGTAGCTGAATGACGACCCAGACCAAGAGAAATCCAGTAAAATATGAGAGCTGACTCGGCGATAATAAAAGGCTATAAACGTTATCAAATGATATTCTAAGTCAGGAGAAGGGAAAACATCTCTTTACTCCAAATTCAGACAGAACGTACCAATGTTATGATGGCAAATGCATCATCGAAACCAAACCTGTGAGTTCGCGAGCCCCAGATGGACCAACAGCGCAAGGCAACTGAGGTCACAGCCAATATGAGCATTATGACACAACAGACGATGAGTCCCGGCTGTCGGCTGCCATCGGATGTAGTAGAAGACATATTTACATATGTATACAGCTATTCAAGTTCCTCAAATCCGGACTAAATACAGTCTCAGTATGAGCATGAATAGACGATTGAGAACCTGAACAGAAAGGGAAGGCCAATTCCAATAAATCGACGGGGGAAGGTGTTGACCAACGCAAAGACATTGCCTAGGTAGATCACTTGGAACAACTTGGTCTAAATTACCAGTGGGTATTCTGCACACATTGCCGAATACTTAATATAGAAACAATCAGAACTGCAGAAGAGACAATGGGGGCTCAATGTCTTTATTTTTGCATTGGTTCAAGATACTGCAGAATTGAAGATCACCGACTTCGGGCTTAACCTATTGTTGGGGCCAGAAAGATTAATTACATGTTGTTACAAACATTTGAACAGATTTACCTGCACAGTCGGCACCTGGAACTCCGAACAGCTACGCATCTTGGAAGTGATCGACCCCTTGTACATAAGGACCTTCACACTACATATTACTCTGCATATTTGAACACTCTACTGCGGGCTAAGCGGGCCACCTGGGCAAGTCACCGCAAGTGTGTCGAAACTCCACTTAGTTTACTTCGCACTGTGGGTCAAACGCATTGGCCAAATGCATTATACTCTATAGGACCTATACATCCTGCCGCGCCACCTATCTGATTCCCACCTGGGCAGCCGTCCCCACATGAAGATCCCGTTGAGCTATACCGCGGGTGAAATTCTACTCCTACCTGATGCTGGCAAACTGAGAGCTTCACAGTTACATGTCTATCCACAATTCAGACCCCATGCTAGCTAGTGCTGGCCTCCAAGTTCGAGAATTATGACTTGGAACGATAGTGAGCTGAAGACTCGGAGGGGCGATGACGTGGGCAGCTCCAGTCTCCAGCCTCTTAATTGCTGCTGCATTGAGTGCAGACATCCCCCTTGAGGACGCGGCAATTTTAATGTTCTGGGCATTTGCCGGGGAGATCAATCTCAAATCCATCCGAGGCTTGGACTGGGATGATGAAAGCGTACTAGTAAGTACTGCACGTACCAGGCAATGCTAATAATATAAAAATCATGATACAAGTCCTGTGCACGCAACCCTTGGAAGTGGGCACATCCAGTGGAAGAATTGGTGCTAGTGCACAAGTGAGAACACCTTAATTATTTGCACCTACACGGACATCTGGAGTATATAAATACTAGGCTTGCAAGGTTCTTGAGCTTCTTAAGCCGTGGAAAACCAGTCGGATTTCCGGGTACTTGAACTTGAAGACTGTTTTTTTTTCTTTTCAATTTTCTTTTATCTTTTATTCCCCATATCACACCTTAATTTGAGCGCTATAATGACTCGGACGTACCCGGCATCGAATCCCTCAGGCCAATGCGAACCAATCGCAATCGTGGGGATAGGTAGGAGTGTTGAATATTCACAGATCTATCTGGAAGCACTTGAGTGTACTGACCTCTTGATTAGGATGCAGATTACCAGGAAAAGCTTCATCCCATCCAAATTGTGGGAATTGCTCGTGAAGAATGAGACTGGTCATTGCAAAGTTCCCTCGGAGCGCTATAATGCAGCAGCATATTACCATCCCGATGCTGAACGGCCAGGAAGTATCAATTCCACCGGAGGATACTTCATCCAGGAGGACATCCGAGCCTTCAAAAATGGCTTCTTCGGGATCAACAACCTCGAAGCCACATCCATGGACGCTCAACAGAGGAAGCTTCTGGAAGTCACATATGAGGCGTTGGAAAATGCGGGTGTTCCGTTGGAAATGGCACAAGGCTCAAATACTGGTGTTTATATCGGCAACTTTACCAATGATTACTTGAACATGCAGTACAAAGATCCAGAGAGCTTTTCGCGATACGGTGCCACGGGATCAGGGCTGACCGTGCTGGCGAATCGTATCACTCATTGCTTCGATCTGCGGGGTCCATCTCAAGTGGTTGTTACAGCTTGTTCGTCATCCTTGTATGCGCTACATGCAGCCTGCTTGGCTCTGGATGCCCATGACTGTGAAGCGGCAGTGGTGGCTTCTGCAAACCTCATTCAATCTCCGGAACAACAGATTATGGCTGTGAAAGCAGGAATTTTATCGCCAGATTCGATGTGTCATACCTTCGATGAATTGGCCAATGGATATGGCAGAGCGGAGGGTGTATCAGCTGTGTATCTGAAGAGGTTCAGTGATGCAATCAGGGATGGAGATCCGATTCGCTCGATCATTCGAGGAACATCTGTCAACGGGTGAGTTTCTCAATCTAGCGGCGGGCTTGCAAAATTCTAATAATATCACCCAGTAATGGTCGAACTCCAGGAATTGTCCAGCCTAGCGTGGAGGGACAAAAAGCTGTCATTCGGGCAGCGTATCGTCGGGCGGGGCTGGATCTGACTGACACAGATTACGTCGAGGTAAGCTTCCCTAGATGCTTATTGTGTTACCACCATACTGACAGTAAAAGGCGCATGGAACCGGCACCAAGGTCGGAGATCCCATAGAGGTTGAGGCCATAGCCGGTGTTTTTCGTCATCGAACGGGAAGACCAACTCTCATTGGGGGCATCACGCCGAACCTTGGTCACAGTGAAGGTGCAAGTGGTATTTCGAGCCTAATCAAAGTCACTCTTGCACTCGAAAATAAGCTACTCCCTGCAACTGCTGGCGTTAAGGTCATAAACCCGAGTATCAAATTAAAGGAATGGAATGTGGATATTGTTACTGCCAATCAAGCGTGGCCGGCATGCCAGGTCCCGCGAGCTTCAATCAACTCGTTCGGCTTTGGAGGTTCAAATGGCCATGCTATTCTGGAAGCAGTACAGGCAGACCCATTGGCCAGCATCCATCGAAATTCTACCGTAGACGATGATGCAGATAAATTATATCTGTTACCTCTTTCGGCTCGATCTGAAACTTCCCTCAGACAAATGGCCAGTAACCTAGCCGGTCTCGCAGCCGACCCAGATCGACAAGTTCGAATCAATGACCTGGCTTTCACGTTAAGCTGCCGTCGCTCCAGGATGACTACACGTGGCTTTCTCATCGAATCTCAAGCGAGTCTGAACAAGGGCATCAACCTGGAGACCTTTAAGTGGAGAGAATCTGACAATGAAGGGCCATTCCCGCTGGTCTTTGTTTACACTGGACAGGGTGCACAGTGGGCTGGAATGGGCAGAGAGCTTCTAGGGCATAGTCGTGTGTTTAAAAAGACCATTACTTACCTTGACTCCTGCCTCCAAGCTCTTGATCAAGATGTCCGACCCGTCTGGACGCTGGAGGGCCTTCTGCAAGGCGATAAAAACTACAACATTAACGCCGCGGATATATCACAGCCGCTGTGCACGGCAGTGCAAGTTGCTTTGACGAACCTTCTCAAAGACTGGGGTGCACTACCAGAGATGGTGGTGGGCCATTCCTCCGGCGAGATAGGAGCGGCATATGCGACCGGCGCTATTGATGCCCGGCAAGCCATTCTTGCAGCTTATTTCCGCGGAGCTGCTGTCGCTGAAGACTCAACCGAGGGATCAATGGCTGCAGTTGGACTTGGAAAAGATCAAGCTCAGACGATAATCGAGGAGTGTGCATTGAGCGAGTCTGTTACTGTTGCATGTGCGAACTCACCTGAAAGCACTACCGTGAGTGGAGATACACTTGCAGTTGATGACTTGCTCAAAATCCTCCAAGAGAAAGACATCTGGGCTCGAAAATTGAAGACTGAAGGCAAAGCATACCACTCGCACCATATGAAGATTCTGGGGTCGAGATACGAGGCATTGCTTGAGCGCCATTGGAATGCGGGCAATGGTCACGCTCAGGAAAACGGCGACACCAAAGCAAATGGCCATATCAAAGCGAATGGCTATGCGGAAGCAAATGGCTCCGCCCATTGTAGAGAGCCATCAGTGGTGATGATTTCTACTGTGACTGGTGGGCCAGTGAAGAAAGATCAAGCTGCAGTACCAAATCACTGGCGGACAAACCTCGAATCTCTAGTACAATTTGACGAAGCTATCCAAAATATCCTGACACGTGGAAGTTACCATCTGGTTGAACTTGAACCACATTCAGCTTTACAGCTTCCTATCAAACAGAATGCCTCGAAATTGGAGAACACTCGCTATATTTACGATTCATCTCTCATACGTCATCAGGATGCTTGGTTGACCAATCTCCAGCTCGTTGGCTCGCTGTTCTTGCACGGACATGATGAGCTTCAATACCGCAAGATCTTTGATGGTCGATCTCAGACCAATGTGTTGGTTGATTTGCCCGCTTATCCCTGGGATTACGGCAATCCTACTCTATGGTCTGAGCCTCGCGCTAGTATTGAGTCCCGTAACCGCAAATATCCACGGCATGATCTTCTCGGATCCCAAATGTTTGGAGGCAGTACCGCAGGAGTGACCTGGCGAAATGTCCTGAACCTCAACGAATCAGAATGGCTTACGCATCATTGTTTGGGACCTTCGGTGGTTTTTCCCGCTGCAGCATACATTGAAATGGCAGTGGAAGCCATGTGCCAAGTCTCAGGCCTTCAACTGAAAGATTGTCCTGGCGTGGAACTTCGTGATCTCAACTTTGTCAAAGCTCTCGACATGGATGCCGAGCGGAGACCAACCGTGGAGATCTTTTCCGAGATGTCTCCCATGAAGATCTCCAACCTAGCAAATTCGGATAAATGGTGGAGATTTGTTGTCGTCTCGATCGACAGTGATTCCCAGGCGACTTCGCATATGAACGCGGCTGTGCGCATCGTAGAAACCCCAACATGGACAACTCGAAAAATCAAACTTGACAGGTCCAACATGCAGCAAGACGCGATTCGTGTTTGGTACGACAAGTTTACTCAGGAAGGACTCAATTGGGGGCCCCGGTTTGCTGTCATGGAGGAGATATTTCGAGATCGCACACGCACAGCGCAGATAGCAGCAGCCACTACCCATCTCCAGCGCGGAGAGGAGTCTGATCAGTACATTTCGCATCCGATCTCAATAGATGCAATGCTACAAACAGCCTTTGTTGCGACTACTAGCGGCAGGGTGAGTAGCCTGCGTGCTACGGTCCCTGTCGCGATGGACTCGGTTTACGTTGCCGGCCCGTCGGCCCTTGACATGGATACCAACAAGCCATGGGGCATTGATACCGAGTCGGAGAGGGTCGGCTTTGGAACGGTCAAAATCAATGCAGAGTTGTTTAGCTCGTGTGGCCAGGTCTTGATAAGAATGAGTCAGGCTCGTTGTATTGCGTACTAAGGGAACACGCACGCGGAAGACACCCAGCAACGCAATCCTGTTGTGAGAGCTGCATGGAAGCCGGATCTTTCCGCGCTAACTAACTCAGGTCTTGCCAAATATCTGAACCAATTTGTGCGAAGCCACGAGTCGAAGAGATTCACTGATGAAGACATGTTGCGCTTGGCTGGTGTTCTGGATTTGGCCTGTCACCAATGGTGTAACAGCAACATCCTCGAACTTGGCAATCGACCCGAAATCGCCGAGTATGTCTGTGAGATTTTACGTGCTAAATCTTCTTGCAGAAGGTATAACACTTATTATCGTGGAGAATTTGCAAATGGCGATCTAGTTGGTACTGAGGTTTTCTCGGAAACCGCAAACGAGCAGAACCCAGAGCGCCCAACTGGGATTCCACAAGAAAGAAAATTTGATATAGTTCTCGTTCCCTCGGTATGTTTGACCCTTCGCAAATTTGACTTGTCACTAATATGTGATAGATTGATCTCTGGACGCCGGCCCTTTCCAGTAGGCTTTCACCAGGAGCAAGGCTGATCATTATGGGGGATACACACAGCATTGATCTCACTTGGAAAAATGTCATCAAAGGGAGTGGCCATTCCTCTGTTACAGTCGCGACTCTAGAAGACCTGAGTAGCCAGAAAAAAGATGATAAACCCCCGATCATCGTGGTAAGCTCTCTTCAGATGACACTTCACCATCCGTTTCTCACAATGATGCAGTTAACTCGGAATAACGACGCGACGCCCTTGGATCTACAGCTTCAAAGCATGTTCGAAGAACATTGGGGGTCTGTCATCAATATCGTTGACTTGTCCCAGGTAAGCCTCGCTACGGTTCCGGATCGATCACTCGTCATATCTACCTTGGAACAGCAACAACCTCTCCTCAAAAGCATTGATGAGTGTGAAATGAAACAACTGAAAAGTGTTACCGAGCGTGTAGCCAAAATAGTATGGGTCGTCAATGGTGGCCTCATTGAGAGAGAAAAACCCGACTTTGCGCCAGTTCTAGGACTCTCCCGAGCGCTCATGCTCGAACAGCCCTCACTTCAGTTTGCGGTTCTAGATGTCGATGAGAAGTCAGGGCCATGTTCTGAAACCCTGGAAAATATCATCAATGTATCGAACCGCCTAATTTATGAATCAGAACCGGACTTCGAATTCGCTCAACGAGACGGCGTTCTCCATATATCTCGCTGGGAACCGGACGAGCGTCTTAACGAAACCTTCCGTCTCAAGCAGGACAAAGAAACGATTGATCTTCCTTTAGAGGTTTTCGGACGTTGCGAGCTAAGTATCAAAGACCCGGGACAGATGGACACGATCCATTTTGTGCAGAAGGACTTTTCAGCCCCTTTGCATCCAGATTATGTGGAAATCAGCGTAAAGAGTGTCGGTATGAACGCAAAGGTGAGTGAAATGATCAGAAAAAGAAACTCACTCAAGGGCCATCGTTAACACGGTATAGGATCTTTATGCTATCAGCGCCAAGGTGGACACCAAGAATGCATCATGTTCGTGTGAATGTGCTGGTGTCGTTACTGCCGTGGGCGACAACCTTTCCGAGTTTAAGATTGGTGATCGTGTGGTGTCAATGGCTCCTGGTCATTTTGCAACAGTTGAACGCTTACCACACTGGGCCGTGTCAAAATTGAATAACGAAGAGGATTTCACGGTAAGCAGTAGACCTTCACCGTCCACGCAAAGACAAGCTAACAAACAACGCCTCAGACGAGCTCCACTATCCCGATCGTTTTTTCGACTGTCATTTACGCCCTGAAATATAGAGCGAATCTGCAGCCAGGAGAGGTAAGCGCTATTGCTTTCTCATGTTTTGATATATCGGGTGGTATTGTCACTTAATGTGTCGATATCACCTTCGCCGACCACATCTGGACCTCTTCTCTTTCCCTCCTAGCACAACTTCGTCCCCAAATATAGATATGAGTTATGCTGATTCAATTAGACTGTCCTGATACATTCCGCTGCCGGGGGAGTTGGAATTGCAGCAATCCAATACGCGAAGCATCTCGGAGCCAAGGTAATATAGACGCAGATCTATCAGCATCAAGTTTGGATCGATCGACTGACTCCCTCAATAGATTTTCGCCACAGTCAGGAACGGATCGAAAAAGTCGTTTCTCGTTGAGAAACATGGTCTCAACCCAGCCCACATTTTTAGCTCGCGCAACTCATCCTTCCTTCCCGCCATTATGGAAGCCACCTCTGGCCAGGGAGTTGACGTGGTTTTGAACTCCCTCACCGGTGACCTGCTGGGCAGCAGCTTTGAAGCATGTGCCGATTTTAGCCGTTTCATAGAAATTGGAAAACGTGACATCCTTGATCATGGCATGCTAGACATGTCCACGTTCGGCCGCAACGTCTCCTTTATGGCATTTGACCTGTCCAACCTCTATCTCTCCACAAAACCCGCCCTCCGCCAACTCTGGAAATCTTTACTTAAAGAGAGTCTAAATCTAGTGCGATCCAAGACCTGTGAGCCTTGTTTCCCAATCAAGACATTTGAGGCTTCGGAAATTACCGAAGCGTTCAGGCATTTCTCCTTAGGCACGCGACTAGGGAAAGTTACTGTGTCGTTTCAGGATCCCAGCCTCAAGATAAGGGCGATTCCGAAGAAGTATGGAACTACCTTCAGTGCCCATAAGTGCTACATCATGGTCGGATGCCTGGGTGGACTAGGTCGCAGCCTTTCCAAGTGGATGATGTCTAGCGGTGCTCGACGGTTCATATTCATGGGTCGATCTGGTTCCGATAGGCCTGAAGCAAGAAACATAGTCAATGATCTACGCGCCCAAGGAGCCGATGTCACCATTATCCGCGGAGATCTCTGTCGATATGAGGATGTTGAACGAGCCATGGAAGCAGCGGAGTCTCCCATTGGTGGTGTAATCCAGGCGGCTATGGCACTCAGTGAGGCTCTTTGGAGTAAGATGACGCACAGCGCATGGAACACTACTCTCGGCCCCAAGGTTCAGGGGACTTGGAATCTTCACAATGCGTTGAGCAAAGGTCGGGATTCTCAACTCGACTTTTTTGTCATGACTTCGTCTATCTCAGGAACCGTCGGTGGGGCGACCGAGAGCAATTACTGTGCTGCCAACTCGTTCTTAGATGCCTTCGCCCGCTATCGCAACAACCTCGGACTGCCGGCCATCTCGATCGGCTATGGGATGATTTCGGAGGCGGGATATTTACACGAGCACCCTGATATCGAGGCCCTTATGAAACGGAAAGGAATTCACCCCATCAATGAAGATGAACTGATCCAGATCATGAATATGGCCATGATGAACCAAAGACCACACACATGGGACTCTCGGTATGATAATCTAGCAGGCAGCCATATTCTCACTGGAGTGGAATTCTTCGGCCTTCAGAAGCAGAGAGAACAGGGATTCGAGGGAGACAACCATATATTTGCCGATCCTCGAGGTGCATTGTTCACTGCATCATTTGAACGCCAGGTCGCGGGGACAAGCGAGAAGGAGACGCATGGCACGGCGGCGCAACTCCCTGGAAATATTGCGCGAGCGCTGCGTGATAGCCAAGATCCGGCATCTATTCTCGATGCACTTCGAGCTGTTGTGCTGAAGAAGATCTCCAATCTCATCCTTCTGCCGAAGACTCAGCTAGAAGCGGATAAACCCCTGGGTGAATTTGGTTTGGACTCTATGTTGGCTGCTGAGTTTCGAACATATATTTTCCGCACATTCGAAGTCGATGTACCCTTTGTGATATTGCTGAAAAGGAGTACAACTGTGAACCTCCTGACTGGTCTCATTGCTGAAGGCCTGCAGAAAAGTGCTTAGGCGCTATGCTACCTGCGCCAACCCGGTCGTGCCAAGAAAAATACCATCAGAATCTCACGGATGATAGTTTTTGATAAAAATATTCAATCTCTTATAAATAACTTTGGTATGCTTTTTTATCTGAGATCCACCTGGCAGTGTGGGCATCCACCTGCCCAGGTGGCGCGGGGCCTGCATCAGGACGCATTTGTCATCGTAAATAAAGCCCGAATTATAAGGCGCACATCTCATGTGGATCTGGGAACTTAAAGCCGCGTTCACCCTTACCATTTATATAGTATTGTCCGGCAAGCGGCCCAAAGGTTCATGCCCGTTGAAATTCTGCATATAGCATCTCAAGATGATTGCTACTTTCAAAAAAGTTTTAAGTCGGGTAAATTCTCGAACTTGGCTCGGCAAATTCTTTGAACCTGTTTCATCAAGATCTCCCAACCCACACCAGGCAACAGAAGAGGCAGACTTCTATTCTGCTGGAGGCTTCCATTCCGTTTCACTTGGAGATACTTTCAACTCTGGCGCATACAAAGTGATGAGGAAACTAGGCTACGGTCAATATTCTACCGTTTGGTTAGCTAGGGATTCCAAGTGAGTCTAACCTTCCACATTTGTCAAACATGCAACTTATCGAGTATTGAAGGGCCCAGAGGTATGTAGCCCTGAAAATACTAAGAGCCGATTGCTACGGTGGCTCGCACGACATCTTCGAGCGAGAAATTCTCTCTCGATTATCCAAATTTGCTGGGAAAAGCAACCATGGAGGCCGACACTACGTGTTACCCCTTCTGGATCAATTCGGACACGAAGGGCCAAATGGACAACACGTATGCTTTGTGTTCAACGTGTTGAGCCACCATTTGGATTTTCAAACCGCAAAATTCGAAGATGGGAGATTGCCTCTCAAGGCAGTGAGAACTATAGCGCGACGGCTTCTACTAGGGTTGGATTTTCTCCATAGGGAATGTGGAATCATTCATACGCGTACTGCGATTTGCCTCCTTTTCACAATAACGGCGCTAATGTTGGTCGATATATAGATCTAAAACCTACGAATATACTACTCGAGCTGGAAAATCGGCAAGAGACCATTGAGAAATATCTATCTGAAGTTCCCGAACGGGTGAATAATGAGTGTGGTGTTGCAAAGCCACTCCGAGAGGTCATCAGGACGCCGCTCATCTCCAAAATGCGTGAGCCGCACATCAGAATAGTTGACTTCGGTGTTGGTACGTACCACTCGTCCTGTCATCTTTTTGGGCGACACTTACACTGGCTGTAGCTTCATGGTCAGACAATCATCTTTCGGATGTAATTCAATCTCCAGCTTTACGAGCACCAGAAGTCACAATTGGTGCTCATTGGGATGCTAAGGTTGATATCTGGAGCCTCGGTTGCCTTGTGAGTGTTCAATATACTTACTCAAAATATAGCTAGGTTGTCTTCCAGCTCCTAATTTTCGGTAGGTTATTGAGTTTATGCAAGGGATAGTGCCTTTCTCTGGAGTGGCAGCAAAAAAACGGTTCGTGGACGGTTGATGATGATCGCCTCGCAAGGACAATCGAAATACTTGGTAATTTCCCGCCTGAGCTTCTTCGGAAAGGAAACAGAACTGCAGAGTTTCTTAATACGGATGGTATGCCTTTCTTTGAAAAAAACTAAGTGTCAATATCATGATTTCCCAAGGGCTTTACTAATTCCAGACGTCTCCTTAGGCGGCCTTCTTCGAATCTCAGATCTGAAACCGACAAGTCTTGAAAGACTCATAAATGGCACTGAGAGGCCTTCCCTCAAACCTAACGGCATTTCCGACGTTGAAACTCCCATCTTCATTGACTTCCTTCGAGGTATACTCACAATTGACCGAACACATCGAAAGTCAGCCGCAGAACTGCTGCAGCATGAGTGGCTTAGAATGTAACTAGTACTAGTACTAGTAGTGTATTATAGGTATAGATAGAAGAATTTCTCTTTAATAGGTAGTGTAGGTGCCAGTTTTTGCACTAAATGAAAGACTTTAGAATACATATTTTAACATTGAATCATGTTGGAATGCTTGAAGGATGGATATACCTGGAGGTAGAGAAGTAAATAAAACCAGAATTGATTTTCAATTGAGCTTTTGATTGGGTAAAATGGCAGAAAATACCTAGAAGCGGTCAATATCAGCCAATCCAAATTCAGAATCACTCTGACCAAAAAGCCAATCAGAGATCAGGAACAGAGCTTAATGTTCCTTGCTAGATTTCAGGTTTTCAAATAACGGTCAAGCGAGAGTTCTTGACTGTATATTGAATTTAACAGTCCTTTAAAAAAGTTCGAGGTACCCTCGTTGGGGTTTATGGATTAGTTATGAGAAATTTCACGGTTATGAGAATTTAACGGTTGTGAAATGGTTGTCGGACAGTTATCAAATACCCAATACAGGAATCCATACAGATATTAATTAATGTAGTAATAGACCAATATCGGTAATTTATATATTAATAAAATTACATACAATATTCTACATATCTATAGTACTAGAATTAAAATAAACAATTATCCTAAGATCTATATACACTTCTAAGTTCCAAGATTAATATTTAGAAGATTAACAAGATTTAGAAGGTTAGCACCTAGACATTCAGAAGATTAACATTTAGAAGGTTAGCATTTAGAAGGTTAGCAAGATCATTCAGAAAGTTAGTAAGATTTAGAAGGTTAGTATTTAAAAAGTTAGCAAGATTTAGAAGATTCAACTATGACCTTAGAAGTTAGAAAAATCAAAAAATTTCCAAGTCCAACTTTCAAAGGGAGTTAGAGAAGTAAAGAAGAATCCAACACATAGACAGATATATATATTTCAGGGGGAGACCATTGAAACATAACAGTTACAAGAATTTTGATTAGAACTAATTATCGGACAAGATTAGACAAGATCAGGCAAAGATTATTATACCTTAGGCATTAAGTTTAATTAGAACTAATTATAAGACAATATTAGGCAGAAAACTTACTTGGTAATAGGTTGTATTTTTACAACCGTCCACAACCGTTCTACAACCATTAATCACTATATCTACCTTATTATTATAATTTTAATTATATAGGCTTATAATTCATCTAGTAAGATAACTATTATATATCCAATATAATTAGATATAGTAATATCACAGTAAATATCTATTAGATCACCGTAAAAAAAAAAATCTACTGTGGTCTCACGGATATTTGAAACCCCATAAATCCTGCAAGGTTTAACAAGAATGTGAATTTCATTCTTAAGAGAGAAAGAGGGAAAGAGGGATGGATGCCCCCGGGCGGCGCCGTTGTTTCGTTTCGTTGACCCTGTAAATGGTCCTTGTTAATCTCCCGACTTTTTGCCCTTCCAAGTTTTCAAATTACTTCTCTTGTCTTTAACAACGCAAAATCCTTCTACTTGATCCAATTCTCCCACCCATCACATTCGAAGCTGTCAATTTGAGCTACCCCGACTCTCCGAGTAGCGCGGAGACCCGCCACTACCTCGGAGTGGAGACCCAGGAACCTGCAGTGAGGAGACGACCAATCGCCAATAATATGGGCGTGCCTCGTCCTTTATTCCGAGCGCGATCGCTCCTGTTCTTCCTGGCGATCATATGTCTTTTGATTTGGTCCTCGCCGCGTTGGACCCCCTTGACGAATATCTCCATAGTCAATCCTGCCCCGAATCCTATAAAATCCGCCCAAGACCTAATTGAGGCCAATCGCAAACTGTGGCCTGGATTCGAAACTACTATTAAAGATTACACGCCCCACGAATTTCCCATTATCGAACGTGAAAAAGCGCCAACGGAGCGGTTTGACCCAGAAGATGCGTCACCTCGACCAGATTTGTTACAATTGGATGCGGAGGATATTGGGTTCATGAAGAAAGCACATGCTGGATTCACGCACAAGATTCTAGATTCTCCACCAGAATTGAATTATGTCTCAGGGACGAGAGGCCTGGTCTCAACCGCAGGCGGTTCATACCTTCCGGTACTGGTCATTTCTCTTCGAATGCTTCGTCGAACAGGCTCCACCCTCCCGATGGAGGTCTTCTTGGCAAACGAATCTGAATATGAAGAATACATATGCGATACTGTATTACCCTCTCTCAATGCATCATGTGTCGTGTTATCACATATCATGGATGTATCATTAACAAAGATCGAAACATACCAACTGAAAATCTTCGCGATGATATTCTCTTCATTTGAAGAAATCCTATTTTTAGACGCTGATGCGTTTCCACTGGAGCGACCAGAGCTTCTTTTCGAAAGCAAGCCATTTTTAGGGACATATATGGTTACATGGCCCGATTTCTGGGCATCTTCTACATCTCCTCTTTTCTATGAGATTGCTGATACCTATACTCTGCCTAAGAATTTTCAACAATCAACAGAGTCAGGCGAGATCCTCATCTCAAAGAAAACTCATTCCCGGACCTTGCTACTCGCTACTTACTATAATTACTGGGGACCTACGCATTTTTATCCACTCTTATCACAGGGTGCTGCCGGCCAAGGAGACAAAGAGACCTTTATCGCAGCTGCAATCGTGATGACAGATTCATACTATCAAGTAAGCGAACCAATTTGCGCACTGGGACATCGGAAAGAAGGTGGCGGAATGGCAGGATCGGCGATGGCCCAGTTCAACCCAATCCACGACTACAACCTGACAAGAAAGGGTCTATGGCGAGTTCGTGGAGATAGTGCGCCTCCGCCAGACGTGTTCTTCATACACGCGAATTTTCCAAAGTTCAATCCGGCTACAGTATTCGAGAAACATGATGTGAACCCTGCGTTCTTAGATGATGGGACGTATACTCGTGCTTGGACTATCCCCGAAGACGTGGTGGGGCAATTCAGCAACAAGGTTGATATTGAAAAAGCCTTTTGGAGAGAGATCCTATGGACGGCCTGTGAGCTTGAAGATAAGTTCGTGTCATGGGAAGAGTTGGATGGGATATGTGCTGGTGTGAAAGATTACTGGCATATGGTCTATGAGTCTGATGGGCTACCATCTTGAAAAATGAGTGCGATATAGACAATATAGATGATTTTTTCATGTGGTCTACGAGTTATAGACCTAACGATTTCTACATTTTTTGTTCATGATTTAATCTCACCCTCTGGCTCACCAGTAGCCTGTTCCGCCAAATTTGGTCTATTGAAAGAACCGTCCATCCATCAACGCAAATACAATGCGAAAACTTCGTCGAGATTGTATAACCAGGACCATCCCCCATTGAGAAAAGACCTTCGTTTTCTGTGCTGTCTCCCCTGAGATAGGACAATTTTTGAGAGCACAGTTCCTCAAAAGTCTCGAAACCAGATCTTTGAAGCAGAGAAGGGGACTGTTGAGTATCATTGATTTATGAATTCGCTTGAAACGATTCGCGGATTTACAGACATATATACTACTCTATAATATTTTGAATGAGTGCCTGTGTCAAAGGGTCAAGATTGATCCATCTTGTTATAAGTAAGACAATCTAAGAATCAAATTCGAAGATCTGAATGACAAATTTTGCATAAGCATTCCGAGCCAGAGGAGATGATCAGCGGGACCCTTGGTGGTGTATGGAGATATTTTCCTGTTTGCCGACCAGCAGTCAATCAACCTTGGAATGCCTGGAGCAACGCTAATGAGGGCATGATAACGCCCGACCACCGGGACCCAAAACTGGCCATGAATGGCAAGGACGACTGTGGCTCTTCAGGGCAGCGGTTCTGATGTACAGAGTCGTTGAAATTGAAGTCTTGAGGCCAGGACTGGTGGCAAAGAAGTGCTTTTGTCAGTGGGGCCTGAAACATGGCGTTTTCTGGAAGCTCAACCCCCGAAGAGCGATTTTCTTTGCCAGGGAGCGATCCTTGGCACCGTTCTTTCTGCTGCCCTAGAGCTAGGCATAGGTTGTGAAGAATGGCTGTCCGTTGAAGAGCTGGGGAGACTGGGGATCCGGGCAAATTGACATCGGGAGAGGGAGAGCAGTTCTCCTAAGGATGGGAAGATGTTAACTATGAGTTTTAGGCAGGTTGAACAACAAAAAACGGCACAGGCTCACTTTGATATGTGGTCTTTTATTATGGATAGTCTCTGCGCCCCAAAGAGAATTTGGAAGATCCTTTTTTCCATATAACTGTGACCAGTGTAATGAATCAGGATAAGGGAGCGACCAGGGGTGTTTTTGGCTTAAAATTGCCTGGAAATGGACAGCTTCTTCCTCCACAGAAACGTCGTTGTGTTCTCAAAATATACTGAATGGCGAGCAGTGATGATAGACCGATGATCGTTGCCAGACCGTCGTGATAGCTGAGTGAAATCCATCTAGTGAGAATTTTGCTCTGGAAGTTTTGGTGTGATAGAGCTTGTCAAGCAAGAGGTCTGTAAATCTCTGTTATGTAGAGAGATTTGTCTTAGCTTCAAAAATCACAATGATTGCTGGTCTTGCTTTCCAGACACCCGATACTGAATGGGCAGAGTATATGCCACTTTTGAGGGATCGCCTGATCAAGGGACTCGATGATCTTCTTCTTAGTCTGCTCATAGGCGATGACTAGCGCATGACTTGTTGAGAGATGGAAGAGTGAGGAACGGTAATATAGTTTGAGATTCATGATCAACATGGATTTTCGGAAGTTTGCTATTGCGCACGATTTGGATAATGTCATCCTTCACCGGGCCAAAAGAGAGTTGTTGTAAGACATGAAGCTTGAAGCAGCAATATCAATGACTCAATTTCAAGTTCTCAAGGCAATCTATGACTTCGAGATTACCTTGCCCCAAAAGACTACCCTTTTACGAATTTACCTACTAGTATCATATAAGAATTAGCCTGTGCTCCTTAAATTCATTTCAGTATCTCAAACTGAGAATGATCCTTAACATGTAGATTTAAAGATTCAAATGTTTGCATTTATATACCATCAGGTGATATCACCTGATATCGATGCTATTTAAATATTAGCTAGTACCACATCTCTTCTTCTTCCTCTTCTTATTCAATAAATTTTAATGAGATCTCTCTCATGACACTTGAGTCCTTCATGCCATTACACCTGGTATTTATTTATATCTTTCACAAACTCTTGCCTCTTTTCCTTGATAGTTTTACACCCACTGACATTCACCAGCGTAACCACACGCTCAAAATTCAAAGGTGAATTCCTCAAACTTGAAGGTTGATTCTTTTTGTACCAAATCGAGTGAACTGTCCTAATGCCGATTGCTAAACATCCTTGTTAGTCTCTCAGAAAGCCTGACTCGGACTTGAAAGTTCCAAGCTCACCAACCTTGGAAGTTCTTTCCAACCTCCAACATCCAGGTCAGTCTTTCTCCATCAGCTTAACCTATTTAAGTCTCTTCTCGCCTTTCCAAACTTTCTTCCTTCTTCATATCTCATCACCCTTGACAGCTTGACTCCAACTGATTCACTTGCAAAAGAAACCCTTGACTTATTCAATGATGAACATTTTGAAGACGTCGCTCATTCAAGAGTTCCGGGATAATCCCTCTGGTATTCTGCATTTCGAATAGTGGAGCCGCTACTCCAGATGTGCATACCCGAAGGTATGCTATAAACAGATCCCCTGTGTTCAATCTATGATTGCAAATGGAATCTGGAATCTTTCAGGAGAAGTCGATAACGAGCACTTGACTGGCTCAAAGGATGTTCCACCACGAATAAAGATCGGACTACAGATACTGCGCGCAACCTATACACAGCCTGAATATGGAAAGCCTAGAGGTAAGATATTCTCTTAATTGTTTCTCGTGTGATGGATCACTTTCTTACGAAGAGACATATCAAGGCTCGAGGTATCACGGAGGCAATTCAGTAGAAGCTCAGCAGCGCCCAGATAGCAATCTCCAATGTGCCAATTGCCATTCGGGCAGTCTTTGTGGCACCCTGAAAACGCGAACTTTGACAATGGGTAGCAGGGTCGCGCTGCTGGGGGAAAAAGTGGTTGCAACCATGACCAAGCACATTGTCCTCAAACTACGCGACAAGACCCTTACAATCCTTGTCTGGAGAGCAATCATCGCCGAGATATACGCGGGCACGAATATTTCTTACCTCGCTACACCACAGATATAACCTAGCTGCAAGGTCATCTTCAAGACAATAGTATTATGACTATCGGACAAGCGCCAAGGATCCAGGTACGTAGTATCAGGCCACTTCCACTGGTAGCGTTGACCAGTCTCATTGCGCCATTACTATCTTTTGATCTTGCGACAGATCAAAGTTGGATTTTTCCTGCCGTTCTGTTTGGAGACAAAGGTGGAAGGTAAAAGAGATAGGAATCGCTTTCCATTGGCTACCCATGCCTTCAAAAGTTGAACTTGAAGCAGGTCAAAGCAGTACCTGGAACGTCTAAGGTAAAATGTTAATATCACGATATATCCTGACTTGGAGAGGCACTCAGGCTGGCGTCAAGGATTATTACAAGTTCTAGAAGTCGGCTACTATAAAATCACGCTTCAGCACTGGAAAGCCTTGACAATCACAGACATATCATCATTGTTCACGTCTGGGTGATCAAATTGTCATGCCCAACTGGGCAACATCTGTGGTAGAATGGCTGCCCTTTTGTGGGTGTGCCACCAAGTTATTCCCTCCCCCATCCACATTGGTGAAATAAAAGTTACTCATTACCACCAATTTACGGTCCGTATTGACATAAAATACGGTCTACATTCGCCTGTGTTCATTTTCTTCAATTTGGGGACCACTGGCGGAGTTGTTGTTTTTATGTGCGGGCGAAATAATCCTGAATCCAGCAGGAAGACTATCATGTCTCGAGCACTTGAGTTTGGAGACAGACCTGTGTTGGCATACCTGGTTCTATACGACGCTTTGCTACCAACTGAGATCAGCCTACGCCTACGTATTCACGCCTACATATTCGCACCATTTAGGGAGCAATCATTCCAAGAATACGATGTGCCTTTTTCACACTACTCGTTCTGAGCCAACAATGGTAGCACGTCCACTGTTGACTCAGAATGCAGTTCAGCACCTACAACCTCTTATGAGAGGGCATTTCACTCCTTTTCCTGATCTGGCTACGCAGCACCAAACCTTGCACTTCCCACTTCCCTTTGAATGGTTTAAATTTTCCCACGATGTTCCAGCATTGAGTTCAACAATGCTAGAGGACAAGGATGGACTTGTGCATTGCATGGTGCAGTGTAAGCCTGCCCCAATTGCGGGTTTATGCCAATTTGGTTTGATACAAAACTAACATGCCACAGCTTGTATAGAGCCAGACTCAGGAGGGGTATTATCAAAAGTGACATAAAAGGAGACAGAAGCAAAAAGATGACAGATGATCTTAACCAACATATGCGGATGCATAAATCCGACTCGGTGGAGGTCTATTATGCACGCCATGAGGTTTTTGATCCTGAGAATCAGCAGCACCCCAGATCTCAGGAACTTCTATCAGAAAGTGCACTCAAACAAATGAAGATCTCAGAATCCACCCTCCGCCAGACTCAGGAGGGGTATTATTAAAAGTGGCAGAAAAGGAGACAGAAGATGGAAAGAAACGCCAAACAGCGTGAAACCAGGAAGCAAGCAGGAAGCACCCGACGGAGGAGCAGAAAGAAATGCAAGAAAGAGAAGAAAATGAATACGCTGCAAAAAACACAGATAAGGAAGAAGCTGCGAGGACAGAGGAAGAAAAGGAAGAAAAGAATTTTCTGTTATTCCCCAATTGGATTGGCATAACCTAAACATGCCTGGAGCCTGCAGTTATCTGTTTTTTATGAAACTCTCGACGCAGGATATGGTCAAACAATTCAAAACGAAAGAGAATGCCTTTCAAAATGAACTGAAATCTATTTTAATACACAAAAATGTGGGAACTTGAGGAGTGCCTGATAAATGGCCCACCTCTACAATCAGCAGGCATCCCAGATATGGTTATAATCAACCAAAGATCCTCGTTACTTCTTGTTGTCGAGCTCAAGACCCCATGGATCTACGCCACTTCGACATTGTCTAGGTATTTAATCCTACTAACTATTTTAACAACCTTGGAAATTAGTCCACAGATTGACTCATCTTTAACTAGGACAAATTTAGGTGTCCTAAACATATACAACGAGACAATTTTCCTACGACAGCAGATTTCCAACCAGAGATGGCAGCTCGAATATTCACCGGTTATAAGTCATGCAATTCTCAGATTGGCCAAGACCTACTCCGTCCTGTGGGATCAGGATATGGTTGCGGACTCAATCTGGCAGCTCCAGCCAAAAGGTGAACTAGGAAGAACCAGTCGGAAGTTCAACCGCAATCGGCGCCTCAAATCACACATACTATGATATGTCTTGGCTCAAGATCTCGGTACATATATTTCCAGCTTCCTTGAAAGCAATTCCATGCTGGTCCGAGTCGATATTCAAGTTGTTCCAATGCACCAGCAGGACCTACGAACACTTTGGAAGAGACGATTGTCCGCCTGAGTGCTTTCTTGGAACACCTGCGCACGAAAGAAATTTTCGTCGAGGATTTGAATAACCCCATGAAAAATGGAATCCAAGACTCCACAAGTCAAATCCTCACTTATTTCTCTCAGAGGATATAGCACTACATGGCAGATTTACCAGGGCTACTCTCCTGTGCAAACTGTTACAATGGGTTTGTTGGCTACTTTTCAAAGCAAAGTATACAAGCAGATACTCATATAATACCTTGCTAGCAAGCAAGGACAGGTGGTATTGCTAAGATGCCCTCAAATTCAAGTTGCCTCACCTAACTGAGGAGGTTCAAACAGAGATCATAGAGTTCCTCTACCCAGGACATACTATGAGCTCTCCCATTTTCATCGCGCGCAATCCATGCTGCCATTTACTCGAGGATCATCTCGGCCCTTATGGAGTTCCTCAACAATGAGCACCAGTATGCATCGCGTAGCATGAGTCTCAAGGATATATCAGCTCTACTCCAAAGTGATAGTACGAGATCCAAAGTCACGAACCTACCATGAGTTCCAATTTCATATCTTTCCCGTTGAAAGATACAAGGATACACAAACTCCAAAAAACGCCGGCATAATGCTTCGGCTCGATTTGAAGTTTGATCGGCTCCCAATTCTCAAGCACCTTGCCCACTCCTTATATTATCAATCTATTATCATCACCAACCATCAGACTTGGTCCTACTCTAAGTGACTCTGATCAGTCCCTTTCCATGGACCGAGGTCAACCAAGCACGGTGGAGGACAGAGATCACTCTGGGAAGTTCCTTCATGTACCCATACGCCCCGGCCCATCGAAGTCGTGGCGGTATCTCTATCTAGTCGTTTTCTGAACATACGACGAGAAGGAATTGAAGTAAGACCGCATACCAATTTCTCGGGTTTTATTTCTCGGGCAAAGTGTGCAAAATCAAAGATGGCAGCTTTGAATTCTCACCATGCATCAAACATGACAACTTCGCAGAGGAAGCTGGAGCTCGACTACAACAAAGGGTTTCTGGTACATTACGAATCTATCATTCAAGCCCTGGAGAGAAGGAAACTTTTGATCGCCCATGCATTACTCCTGCCAATAGAAGATGGACTAGAAAAGGAGAAAGATACTTAGCACAGAATGAACGCAAAGCTCGAATTGAAAAACGCGAGTTAGTATGCGTGAACATCATCAATTGATATTTCTCATGACTTATGCCCCCCGACTAAAGTAACTACTAGTACCTATGCAATGTTGTAACATTTGAATATAGCAAGTTCCAAGCTTGACTAGTATCATAAGTACTACCTAGTAGTGAGATGGAGTTGTATGATAAAAAAACAACGAGGAAGAACTTGGAGGCTGCTGGCAATAACAGCTTTTAAGACACTGGCATTACTAGCAGCCAAACTCATTACTATCTGAAAATTGATACTGGGGAGGTTCAAGTTTGAAGGCAATAGTATGTAGAACTCTCAGATGGGGGAGAGTGTAATTCTGATATTCTAAATTTTGAGTTATAGCACATCTGCTATGATAATATTGTACAAAATCCTCTATAATAATACATAAAGTACAACCACGCAATGCAAAAAAACACCAGTACCTACTGCGTAGGTACAGATCGTAGCAAGAACTTCTCATCCAGACTACGCTTTCTGCTCAGCCACAGGCACCAATAAACCCTTAGCTTCAGCCTTCCGAACAGCCTCCGCAAACAACTCCTTACAAGGAACTCGACTGCCCAATCTCGCACAAAGTAAGAACGCACCACTCAACTTGCGATGCAAACTATAAGTCTCCTCGGGGGGCGGCGCAAGACGTTCACGAATCATAACCGGGATAAGCGCACGCACACGATCGGTGATAGTCTGATTTTGGAAATCATACAAATCCGGCGAAGACTGCATGAATGGTTCCGCGATTGTGATAACCGACGAAACATGCGCATCAGCCATAGCCTTCGACTCAAGGCCTGTGAGATATCCCAATTGCACAGAGAGATCGCGACAAGCTTCTCTATCATTCCGAGAAGCAGCGACAAGGGTCCGGGTGTATGTTGAGATAAATTCGGTAGGATATTCACGAGAAGCGCCGAAATCGAGAAGTTCCAGTTTGTTTGTGCGGGCGTTGTAGAGGAAGTTCGTCCAGTTGGGATCGGTTTGCATGTAGTGGAATTCTGTGATTTCGCGAAGACATAATCGCATGATTTGTGTGCCGATCCAGTCACGTTGCTCTTGTGTGAAGTCTTGGATCTTGGTTACGGCAACTCCTTCTAACATTTCCATTGTTAGAACTTGTTGACCTGAGGCTTCGGGCATCACTTCTGGTACCAGGAAGACAGGGTCATCGTGTAGAAGTTTGCGGAAACGCGCGCCGCATTGAGCTTCGCGGTTGTAGTCACATTCCCAGCCTAGTTCGACTCGTGCGTTGGCGATGGTCTTGTCGAGGTAGAGACCGCGAGGAAGGAGGCGGGAGGCGGTTAGGAGAATGGAGAGGTTGTTTAGGTCGGAGTCGATGGAGTCTGCTACGCCGGGGTATTGGATTTTCACGGCGACAGGCTTGCCGGTTCTTTTGAGCACTGCGGCGTGCACTTGGCCGATGGAGGCTGCGGCCATGGGAACTTCTTCGAATGAGGAGAAGAGGTCTCGCCAGTTGGGTCCGAGGTTATCGGTTAATACTTTATCGCGCTGTGAGGCGGGCATGTAATCGGCGCGATCTTGGACGCGCTGTAGCACTTGCTGAATAGGTTCGGGGAGCATGTTCGAGTCTATACAGTTATTAGTATAGGCAAATTTACCCCAGAGTGCTAGTTAATTACCTTGAATACTCAACATCTGACCCAGCTTCAAAGCAGCACCTCGCATCTTCGACAGCTTGGCTACCATGCGCTCCATGTTGCCCGCGCTGAACATGATAGAGCCGCTTTCTTGACTACCAGTAGCTCGGCGCATACTCTCACTGACTGCGCCAAAGGCCATTGATGTTGCCAATCCACCATACTGCCACAGTCGACCCAACCGAGAAGAAGGCACACGAGATTCCATCATTTGATACGGGACGGCCTTCTCAGTTGGAACCTGCTTTGGAGCTACCTCCTCAGCAACACTAGCAGCCAGCTTCTGGATCTCTTCATCCTCCTTCGGGGTGATTTCAGCTTCAGACTCTGGCGCCAATGTCGCACTCGGCACGGGCTGGGGAACAGCTCTCTGTGCCTTGATCCATTCCGGTCTCGGCTTGGGTTTCCCCGAAAGCATGCGCGAGACACGGGGACTATGGAAGAGTCCCTGCATCATCTCCTCTGGGATATCCTCCTTGCCAGGTGTATCAGCAGGGACACTCTTCCCTTCCGGGCCAGTAGCCGCGTGGAACACGTCGGCATTCAGTCCATCATTACTACCTGCCTGTACATCGCCAGCAGACTTGGGTATTTGCACACGCGGCGATGCAGATACATTCGGCGCAACCTGCTCCGAGGGTTTGTAGTAAACATCCTGCTGCTGGCTAATATTCAAATCGGTATTCTCAGCACCGGTATACTGCGCGGTCGCGGCAGGAATTTGGATCTCCGCATGAGCTTCAGGTTGCTCTGTGTGGAGGCGGGCATTGTCCGAGGTGGGGGAGGTCGTTCCTGATTGTGGTTCTGATTTCCGTGGAGCAGAGTCGGCCGATATATCGGAGGACGAGGATGACGGGTTCGGTGGCGAGTCGTCGAATCTACGCGCCAAAGCGGCAGCGGCTTGTGCGGTTAAGATCAACCCTTCAGTCTGTTCCTTGATACCCTTAGTCAGGGAGGAAGTCCGAGTATAGACATCAAGTTGATGCTGGCGAATAGCCAGATGCTTCACAGCAATTGACTTAGAAACATTGAAAAATTGGATGACGTCTAATAGACGCCTCCCAGACATGATGTGGTTTTTTTTTCAGTTAGTTATAAGTGGATTGTTGATGTGTTAATAAAATCGGGAAAGATCGGAAGTGATGTAGTAATAAGAATGAATAAACGGGTACAGTCATGTTAATTAACAAAAGATAGAGAATGAGCCGGATTACGGTCTTCTCCGTTCTCCACCTTTTCTATTATATGTGTGGGATCTGCTCATGCGACCACTTTCTTTTATTCAACACTCGACAACCTCGACAACCTCGACATTTATACACACAAGTCATATATACCCATATACTATACTATACTACACATCATGCTCGAGGACCAGCCACAAGACTTGCAATTGGAAATCTCTCAACTCGAGGCGCGTCTTCATGATTTACGCAGCCAAGTAGACGGGACCAATTATCCAGTCGAGAAGACACAGACACAGACACAATGGACAACAGGTAAGCCACTTCCAGTTCAACTACACACAATATAACCAAAACTAACAATCATTCCAGACCTTTACAATGACAAATTCCAATCGGAATCAATCCGATCCTCTCTTCACGCTCTCCTCCTTCTCTCCGACTCCGCCCTTCCATTGGGCTCATTCGCATACTCCAGCGGGCTGGAGTCCTTACCTCGCACATAATAAGCCTCAGCGCACAAACCCAGCATCATCATTCCACCGCTTTCTTAAATTATCCATTGCCTCAATCGCAAGCACATCTCTTCCCTACGTGCTAGCCGGGTACCGACACCCCGAAACCATAGAAACTCTCGATAACGATCTCGATGCCTCCACGCCATGCATTGTAGCGCAGCGCGCCAGTGTCGCCCAAGGCCGTGCCTTGATTGGAGTGTGGGAGCGTGCATTCCGAGCTAGTTTCGCCGCTCCTTCACGAATCACCGATACCGGCGCGCAGGTCGCTGCCTCATCTATCGATGATTTCTCCGATATGCTCAAATCCGATATGGGCGAGGTTGATGAATATGATATGGGACCTAAGGGTCACTTTGCCCCACTTTGGGGAGTAGTCTGTCGTGCTATGGGACTGGATCTCCAGCAGACGGCCTATATCTTTATTCTGAATCACGCTAAGGCTGTGCTTAGTGCTGCTGTGCGCGCTTCTGTTATGGGTCCTTATCAGGCGCAGAATATTCTAGCCAGTCAAAGTTTGCAGGATACTATTATGGCGAGAATTAAGCGCGAGTGGAACACCTCGGTTGAAGAGGCTGGTCAAGTCGTACCTGCATTAGATTTGTGGGTCGGTCGACATGAACTTTTATATAGTCGGATTTTCAACTCATAATCCATTACTATTATTATATATTGTACATCTTTTCATTTATCGTAATCTTCATTTATCGTAATCCTAGTAATCCTACTACTAGTAGTAGTATTTCAATACTGACATATTTCAAAGTGTAGTATTTTTTCATCTTCATGTAGTCCTACATATGACCAAAACTAATCAGAGCCAAAGCCGAGCACAACAGCGCCTTTCGAAACCCAGGGTATCCAAGGACGCAAAATCATTCGCTCAGCGCCCCAGCGTCCGAAAAATGAAAATGAATGGGGAAAAAAAGGAAACAAGAAGAACAAGAATATCCGCCATGGCGTTCATAGGTCTCGCCTAACAGTATCAAAGGAACATAGTCCTCAAGGACGCCGCATCAGTCATCAAACGCCAACCCCCAACCTAACCCTAAAGACAAACCCACCAACACCACACTATGAACCGTTCCGAAGTGACCACTGAAGAGAAAAAAAAAGGGTGATAGGGGGAAAGAGGAAAAAAAGGAGAATAAAAAAAAACTTATTGTACATGAAGAAAAAAAAAAGGGGTCACAATAAAACAAGGGGTCACCTCAGAGGGTAATGTGCATATGATCATTGCTTCCGAAGGATTTGTTGCAGTTAGGACACTTTCGAGAACGAGAGGTCAACCGCTCTTCCACACAATCCTTACAGAAGACATGGCCACAAGTCTTGATGGCAGTGTTCTTGAAGTTGCGACGGCACACTGTACACAAGGCAAGAGTCTAAGAATTGAGATTAGCAAAAAGATATCCAAATAGCACTGTGACAATATTCAATGTGACTTACCCGCAACATCTCATATTCGGAGGAGCTATTGCCGAGACTCTTGCCCTTCCAGTTCTCAAGGCTCTTCTTTGTATCGGTAAGAGATTGCTTGAGGCTGACAATCTCGGTTTCCGCCTGTCGCAAGGCAGTTGAAGTGTTCCCCAGAGTCGAATCCTTCGAAGTCGAGATCGCCTTTAATTCAGCGATCTGGGCCTTCAAACCATCCATCACAATATTACTTTCGGTCATCTGCTGTTGGGTAGATCTGTGCTTGTCTTGGATAGCCGCCAAAGCTTCCTTGGCTTCGCTGGCTTGCTTTTCCATGTTAGACAATAGTGATCGAGTGGTAGATTCTGAGTCCTTGAGTTGCGCAACGATATCGGAGGTCTTGGAGTTCTGTATTCTCAGTGTGCGAACTTCGGTTTCACGGGCTTCCTTGCTCTTCATAGCTGCAAAATACTTCTGGTCCGCCTTCGACTTCTCGGCCGTCAATCGTGTAATCTTCTCTTCCAAGGCACTGAAATCGATAACTTTCTGAGATGCGAGGGTCGAAAATTTCTTGTACGCCATTTGCATTGATGTCAACTCCGTATTCAGCATGCCATATTGACGTTCCAGCCCGGTGTACTTGGCACGGAGATCTTCAAGTGGCATGTCCGCCACACCTTCCGAGGATTTAGAGCCCTCAATTTGCAATCTCAGCCTCTCGGCCTCGGACTCCAAAGCGCTGATCCGAGCCTCTCGAGCGTCCGCGAGCTCCTGCAACTTGGATCCTGTGGTTTTTTCTTGGTCGTGAGAAGCCTTTCGCATTTGCAAATCCGCCAAAAGTTCGTCACGGGCGTTTCGAATACGGGCAAGATCAGTTTCCGCTCGGACTAGTTGGCTGTCCTTCTCCGCGATTGTGCTGCGCGCTTCGTCTTCGACCTGGGTCTTGTATGCAGTCCGTTCTGAGCGATATTTTTCAGCCTCCTCGCGAAGCTGAATGTTTGTTGCTTCAAGATGGTTGATGCGCTTTACCACATCGTCGTATTGGGAACGCAGTTGTTTGAAAAGATCGGTTTGCGCATAGTCATCGTCTGTCAACTTCGAATACTAAACAGATTTGAAAATTAGTTGCCGAACCCCAAGTCTCGCCATAAATGGGGAAAAGTACCTTGACCTTAACCTCCGTGATCTGAGTCAAAAGGCTTGCATTTTCAGTCTCCAATTTTTGCAACTGCTCTTTCTGCTTTTCAGATACAGCGGCTAGTTGGTTGTTGGTTTCTTCTAACTCGGCACTGCGTTCTCCGGAAGGTGTTCCACCATTGGCGGAGGATGACTCCTCCCGCTTTGTTTGCGCACCTTCTGAACTAGGTCTTTGATTGCCCATGATGTATCCCTTTTCAAGTTTGGCAGCAGTCACGCTCCTCGCACGGTCTAACTTCTTTTCAGCCATCATATATCGCAATGAGGCCGTCTCCAGACTTTCTTCCAGTTGTTGCTTTTCCGCAAGGGTCTTTTCCAATTCAGAAATGTGTATCTTTTCTTCTGCGAGCTTTTTGGCCAATTGGCCTTGAAGATCTGTGACATCTGGAGACACATTTGCAACCTTGGACTGGAACTGAGCAATGATTTGGCGAATGTCGTCAGACCTCGCTTTCAAGTGGGTTTCAAAGGCATCATTATCGTCAAATTGCAGCGAACTCTTGAATGCATGATCTGCCAGGGATTGTCAATCTTTGTTTTGAGGAATCATGTGGGGGTGTGGAAGTGGGGGCGATACTGACCATTGGTCAAATCATTGGAAGGTCCTAAGAGCAATTTGATTTCATCCAGGAACTGCCAGGTTGTTAGAGCTTCCGAATCATAAGATGGATAAGAAAGAGTGCACCGCAGTTGGCGAAGTTAATGTATGGGCTTACCTGACAGAACCATGAATCAATCACTCGGAGACGATCATTGTGATCTGAGGCCGTTTTCGAAATCTGGCTCACTCGCGCCTCCAAAGCCACCTTCTCGCGCTTGTATTCTTGCATCTGACGCAGGATCGCATCCTTTTGAATCCTCTGTGGAGAAGGGCCAGTCAGTATCAAAATATACAACTTGCCGCGCAAACTCTTTTGTCGCTCCAAATTATACGTTGCGCATCATCTCGAATCTGTACATACCTCCAAGTCATCTTTCCAGGGCATATCGGCGTCGGGGTGAGGCTTGCTCCCGCCATTTACAGAAGTAGCCTGTTTCTTCAATGGCGGGGCGGAGTCATTGTTATCGGCAGCGGGTCGCTTCCGGTCATCCATTTTGAGAGGACCGGATTCTGTAGACACGATAGGGGATTCGGCGGCCGGCATCAGTGGCTAGACGGGCATGAGAGGGGGGGTTTATCAGTGACCACCAAACCGTCACTCAGCCAGAGTCAGACACCGAGACCGAGCCCAAGATCTGGCAGATAAGACACTGGGATGAGATGGTACCAGCGGAGAAAAACAGTGAGGCGAGAAAAAGGGTGTAAAGGGAGTGACAAGGCCTGGACACAAGGGGTGGATGGGAGTTTTAAGATTGGAGGAGTTGAACAGGAGGATTTTCAAGGAACTTGACCGCCCGGCAATAACCACAGTCTTATGTAATAGGGAACAGGGGCGTGATTCGCGTGATTGAATGAGATGAATTAGATCATGTGACTTCGTGTGACTCCGCCCGCATCTTTTGGAACTTTTTTAATCTTAGATTGAACCCCACCCCGATAAACTCCTAGCAATGGGCCACCATGAAGTCATTTTCTAGTTCGGCGATCAGTGAGTGCTCTTTCTTACTTTATGAACAGCTCCGAACAGTTATTAACCTGTTTAACCTCTAGATAAATCGGGCAAGAAGTTTGCGCCGAAGGTGCCTGCCCGCCGGGCCGCGCCTGCTGCAGCACCAGCGCGTCGGCCAAGTGCAGCTCAACAGACACAGGCAAAAGCTGTACAGGCCCAGGCGACCCAGGCGACCCAGGCAACTCAGTCAGAGAGGGATGAAGCGGAGGCTACGCCTGTCACCGTACAATCTGCTTCCCCAGCCATACCTGAGCCATCTGCAGTTGAAGAGACACCAGTCCCACCGGCACCAGTTGCACCAGCATCAGTTGCACCAGCAGTCCCAGCTCAGACTCAGGAAACGACAGATATAGCACCAACCTCAACCCCAACCCCAACTACTATACCTACACCCACTACCATACCTATTCCGTTCCCGAAGCGGAAAGCACCCGCCCCAACCCCGACCCCCGAACCAGTCCCGACTCCTCCAGCAACAATCACCCCTACAACCAGAATTGAAGGTTCCGCCTCTCCTCGCACTCTACCTGCTGAACCAAGCATCCTCCCCTCGATTGAACATGATGTGGAACAAATTGTCGCAAGTGAACTCACACTTGAAGCTGTGCAGTCCGCATCGAACCTCAGCTCCATCACTGAGCCTCCTCCAGTCTCGGTTTCGACTTCCGAGGCACCAGAAACACCTCCAGTTCCAATTAACTTGAAGGGGGCCAGAAAGACTTCCGAAATCACAAAGGTCACCAAGCCCAGAGCTAAGCCACGGCCCAAGGGTCCTCTTGCAACTCCCCCAGCCACGCAACCCCGAGCACCTACAGTCGGACGCACCAGTGAGACACCAACAACCTCCGTAGCGCCATCTGTTGCTCTATCCACTCCAGAGGCCAGTCAAGCTTCTACCACTACTACAAGGAAACGAAAGGCATCGAAGGCAGCGGCTTCAGATGCCGACGGAACTCAGAAACCTAAAAAGACCCGTCGCCGCCAACGTGAAGTTACACCTGAAGATGCGGAGACCGTCGAGATTTTGCCCAACGTCATCAAGATGTCCGAGCTCTGTAAAGATCTCAAGACTGGCCGAAAGTCAAAGCGTGAGGTTGAGCTGCGTCGGCTGGATGTGGAGGAGCAGGAGCGAAAGCAGAAAGCGCAAGAAGCAGGAACCCCTGCAGAGACGCCCAAGAAATCTGATGGAGATAAGAACAAATCAGATGAAGATCGCCTGGATGAAGGTGCAGCTCAAGCTGGCCCTGTCATGCGCATCGTTAACGGTGAGATTGTGCTTGATGCGACCTCGCTGGAGGTGGATCGTCACGCGGATGCGCAGCGGGATGTGGGCGACATGATCACTGTGGAGGAGAACCAACTTACCCGACGAGTCAATCAATCTACTTATGGCAAGCGATCTAAGACCGAGACGTGGGACGAGGAGAACTCTGATTTGTTCTATCGTGGTCTTCGCATGTTCGGAACGGACTTCCAGATGATCAGCAAGCTGTTCCCGGGGCGTTCTCGTCGGCAAATCAAGCTCAAGTTCAACAATGAAGAGCGAAAGGATCCGCAGCGCATCACAGCAACCTTGCTAGGTCCTCGCGAGATCATCGATATCGCAACTTACGAGGAGATGACCAATCAAACATACGATGATCCCACTGAGATTCAACGGGAACTCGATGCAGAAAGAGAAGAAATTGAGAAGCAGCATGAGAAGGAGAAAAAGCTGCAAGAAGACATGCTGCGAAATCCCACCGGTGCTGGCACAGATGGGAACGCCGTCGATGATAAGACCAACCTTGCGCCTACCAAGAAAAAGCGTATGACCAAAAAGCAGATGGCCAGCGCTGCTGGTGGCACGGAGGAGGTTATTGGTACCATTGATGATTAGGAGAATTCAACGGAGATTCAAGTTTAATGGTCTTTTTTTTTCCTTTCGTTTTGGCCTTGCAATCCGCTCTCCGGGTAAATGGGTGGCTTTTTTTCCAACGGCGTTTCGATTTCAGCACGATACACAGGCGGGTATGGGAATGGCGTTTGATTGCCATAAAGATTAATGAATTCTGATCTTTTCATAGATGGACCGCCTCTATGGGTATAAGAATTATAAACTAATTCGCGTTCTATTTGATTTTAGACCTGTACAACAGTACTGTAGTATGTATCCACGCATGTTTATAGAATGGATTCCTAGGCAATAATGTTTACAGGTGCTGGAGAGTACTCATGAATGTAGAAGTGGAGTTTCATTTCATCGTAGGTCTGTACTAGTAGCTAACCGCAGGAAATTAGGCAAGGTGTTATAAACTTGAGAATACCCGACCAGGAAGTGTTAAACAGACACCCTCAGTATGTAAGGAAAGAGGCAGGCTAGCAGCTATGTAGGTTCAAATGTTGCACAAGGAAGAAAAAATAGCAATATTGATTAGATAACTTCAAATCTGAAGATCTCGACTGGAATAATGCTAGAAGTTGCAAAAAGCTGTCGTACCGAGGTCGTAAAGAGCCTATCTGCGCTTGGTCGAGCCAAACCCAGTGCTTGTCTTGTTGGAAGATGGAGTCGATCGAGTTGAACTGCCTTCACCTGCATCGTATGAAGAAAATCGCTCAGTCGAAGCTCGCGAGGATCCAGTATTAGCTGAGTATCGTCCCGCACCATATCCTGCTGCTGCACCTCCCATAGCTCCAGACCAGAAACCAGGGGTCCATCCTTGAGATGATGATGGCTTATTCCAGCTTCCATAGGAAGGAGGAGGGCCCCGAGGGTATGGGCCATAAGCTCCACCACCACCACCACCACCACCACCACCAGGACCACCATCATTACCTCCTATTCCTCCTCTTCCTCCTCTTCCTTGTCGTCGATCTCTGTTTGAAAAGCCACCGGTAACAGCAATGAGGATCACAGCAAAGACAGCAAGCATGAAGACACCTAGTAAAATTTTTCCGAAGAATTCCGGTAAACTAGTTTCCTCAGAAGAGTCCTTTTCTATCTTTCCATATCGACGTTCGCCTTGTTCTGTTAACAAAAGACGATATTCGACCCCACAGCTTCCCTTGAGAATCCATTTATCGTTGGAGTTTCGGTACCCTTCGCAAACGACATCTGTTGCTCCGAGCTTGAATTCAGTTGGTAGTGAAGCTTGGCAGGTCCATTGTACAACTTCCTCGTCATATTCGTAGCCCTCATTCTTGCAGCGCATTGTATCGGGTTGGTATAGCTCGCATACCCGCTTTGAGGGACCCACGCACTTTAGTTGAGGAATGGGAGAGACACGCCGGGCAGATGTCATGCGGTCACCGCGAAGGGTCAGAGTATTGACATTTGAGAGCAGAATAGCATCTCTGCCTGGTGGGTTCTGAGACGACCTTGCACATAGTGCTGATGTAGCGAGGAGCAGTGTGGTGATAGCTGACACTAGGCCATGCATGTTTGGAGATTCAAGAGAATGAACCAAGATAGATGATATGTTAAAAGTTTGAGGTTGACAAAGGAAATCTTCAGTTCAGATAAATGACACCTGTAAAGGCCATCTGTTTGTTCTCGTAAGGTGTATAGATCCAAGTTGACTCGTGTCCTTAGAAGGATTAGCTTCGATAAGCGATAAGTGATAGCGGGAGAAAAAGATCCACCGAGGCTGGGAACCTTCAACCTACAGTGGGGATGGGCGCACCACAATTTGGTCTTGTCTACCGCTGACGATGGTGCTCCAACAAGGTATGAAACCCTCACATCGACTCCTACTATAACTCCTATTCTAATTCTTCCCCAGCTGAGCCCGCGCCAGTGGCGCCTCAATCCTCGTACGCCATCCGATCCATAGAAATGATGAGATCTACATCGCTAACGACCCCTGGTCTTCAATAGCTTGTCCTTTACCCAGGGCTTCCTTCTCGGGCAGCTTTCTGTAGTATTGCTCATCGGAGCGTTCATAAAGTTCTTCATCTTCGGCGAGGCTCCTCCGCCCCCCTCTCGTGGCCTATCCAACCGCACATCCCACCGCCGGTACAGCTCGGTCTACCAACCACCTCAAGATGGGCAGAAGACACTCCGAGAGAAGCCATCAACCTCCAATGTTCTTCGTCCAGTTCCCGCCTCCTCCACCAATACCCGCTCCATTCTCCGGAAGACCTACTACAGCGCCATTCCTACCAACCCATCAAAACATGGCCGCCATCGAATGCACCATTCGTCTCACCAGCCGGAGTCGCTGGATTGGTTCAATGTCTTGATTGCGCAGACAATCGCACAATACAGGCAAACGGCCTATGTACTTAAAGACTCGCCAACATCCTCGATCCTGAGCTCCCTAAACGCCGCCATGAACAACCCAGAGAAGAAGCCATCATTCATCGACAAGATCACAGTCACGGACATCTCATTAGGAGAAGAATTCCCTATTTTCAGCAATTGTCGCATTATAGCAGTGGATGATCCTCTTTCCGATGGAGGAAGGCTACAGGCTCTGTTAGATGTGGATCTTAGCGATGACAACCTCTCCATCGCTGTAGAAACCTCCATGATCCTCAACTACCCCAAACCCCGCTCAGCCATTCTCCCAGTCGCTCTATCGGTCTCGGTTGTTCGATTCTCGGGTACACTCTGTATCTCGTTGATTCCAGCATCAACAGACCCACTACATACGCCCGCATCACCGCCTACACCACCTCAAACAGGGTCGGGCAGGAATACAGCCCCCGGATCTCCTGAGGGACCATCATCTCAAGATCAGTCACCACCTAAAGGCAGCCCTAAGAGCAATGTTGCGTTCTCATTTCTGCCGGATTACAGACTGGATCTCTCTGTCCGTTCTCTCATCGGTTCACGCAGCCGTCTTCAGGATGTGCCTAAGGTCGCTCAGCTGGTGGAGGCTCGTGTACATGCGTGGTTCGAAGAGCGCGTTGTTGAGCCTCGTGTACAGGTAGTTGGATTACCAGATCTCTGGCCACGTATGGGCCGAACTGGTGTAAGAACCGGTGAAGATTCTGACGCCGGGTCTACCGCGCCCCCGAGGAGTGCTGGGTCTGCTGAGGCAGGACCAGGGCCATTTTCATTTGATACCCGAGAACCGGAGGGGCTACGATTCCGGGCATCCTTGGATCCTCGGTTGGGTCTTGGAGCGGGCTCTCGAAGTAGCAGCTTCAATGTGGATATGGGGAGTATGCGAAGTCCGAGTATGACTCGACAGGATAGTGCTGGCGGAGCTAGCGAGGGATTCACCATGCCTGGGGGTATGCCTCCGGGTGCTACTCCGAGAGAAATGTAAAGTAGAGTCAAATGTTTCAAAATATGCTGTCAACAAGATCACGGTATTAGTACTACAGGTCCTACCTATCCAACGCTACACCACACTATATCAATAAAGCATCCCTGGATGAAAAGGATTAACTGGAAGTTGAGCTTATACTCGTATAAAACTTGAATGTCTTGTATACAAGTGTCTCAAGGAAATATTATGTCATTATCTACCATCATCAAACTTTCTAGAAAACTTCCATAAACTCAATCTCAGAAGCGATGATAGATACTTCGGGCCATCAAGTCATTAAGCATCAATCCCAGAGAATCAGTCACCTAGGCAGTAGCAGCAGTCTGCAAAACTGTCTCGACATACGTCTTGCGGTGCGGGTTCACATCGACCTCAGCACCCCGGTTCAGCGGTGTCCACTTGGGCTCATCTTGGAAAAGACGCATAGCCTTGACATACTATCAAGCAATTAGTCAATTAGTCAATTGCAAAATCTACCAGAAAATAATATTGAACCTACGTTCTGCTCATTGGTCGTGAACCGATGGTAGATACCGGCAGGCAGGATAATCATATCATCCTTCTTCAAGCAGATTCGAATCCACTCATCTTCCTGACCACGGACATCAAAGTATCCCTCGCCATCCAGAATATAACGAATCTCCTCATCTTCATGCAAATGCTCTGCAAAGAACATCTTCACCTTCTCCTCGTACACGTCGCCCATAGTCTGCGGTGAAACGCAAACCGAGTCCCGGTTCTTGTACCCCCGCTCGAGTGCAATCTTGTCGACATGCTCAATGGTAGGGCAGTGCTTGTAAAGAACGCCAACCTTGGCGAGGGTTTCCTCGGAAACGTCACGACCAGAGTCGTGGGGCTCGCGCTGGTCGCCCTAGTTTTGCGCGGGGAAATTATTTAGTTCGGCCTTCATGCATTGCGGGGTTTCTGGGTCGGAGTGCATAGATTTCAAGCCAGAATTCTGGAGGCAAACTTACCGGGATGTTATCGTACCAGTATGCTCTCATTTTAAAGTGTAAGTTGTGTGAGTTTGAGAAGAAATGAGTAGTGGAAGTGAAAGTTGTCAGCTCTGGCTGAGCATCATGTGCCCCGCAATTGGCTAATGGCCTAATGGCGCAAGTGGATTATGTGATTACGTGAGAATATCTTATCGCAGCGCCGTTCACGTGACAGCCGCATCTTTTTTTTGTCTTATCGCGATCGCGATACAAACTTACACGATTGGACTGTGTTGACTTGATCATCTTGTACGTCGACATGGCATTTCGAGCGAGGCCTGTCGCTTTGATGCGGCTGCGCATTGGGCTGCGATTGCCTATTTACAGGGTTCGTGGACTCGCAACAGTGGCCGAGGGCCCACGGTAAAAACTCCTTTAACTCACGTTGGAAACACTGATCAGTATTGGCTAATCTAATTCTTGATAGACCCTATGATGTCGTTGTCATCGGAGGTGGACATGCCGGATCGGAGGCATGTGCTGCTGCTGCTCGCTCTGGTGCACGTACTGCACTCGTGACCCCCTCGATATCGAATATCGGCGTGTGTTCGTGCAACCCCAGCTTCGGTGGAATTGGAAAAGGCACAATGATTCGTGAGATCGATGCGATGGATGGTGTTGCAGGTCGAATCATTGACAAGGCTGGAATCATGTTCCGAATGTTGAATCGTTCAAAGGGTCCTGCGGTCTGGGGTCCGCGCGCGCAAATCGACCGTACTCTTTATAACAGGTACATGACGGAGGAGTTGGTCGGCACGGAGAATTTGAGTATTGTGGAAGGCAAGGTTGCCGATATTGTGGTTTCCAAGGAAGGGATTGAGAATATTCCAGGCACACAAGGCAAAATTGTGGGTGTTCGACTTGAATCCGGGGAGGTTCTTCCAACCGGCCGCGTGGTCATCACCACGGGAACTTTCTTGGGTGGCGAGATTCACATTGGTCTTGAGGCTTACCCCTCCGGTCGCATGGGCGAGGCTCCTACATACGGGTTGAGCAAGTCTCTCCGTGATGCGGGGTTCTCCCTGGGCCGCCTGAAGACTGGCACTCCACCCCGATTGGACATGAAGTCCATTGATTTCTCGGCTCTGGAAGTCCAACGGGGTGATTCGCCGCCACATCCATTCTCCTACATGAACAAGACTGTTGAGGTGGGTGATGAGGGCCAGCTGACATGCTGGATGACCCACACCAATGAGGAGTCGCATAAGATTATCCGTGCGAATCTGGACAAGTCCATTCATATTCGAGAAACTGTCCGTGGTCCCCGGTATTGTCCATCTTTGGAGTCGAAGATCATGCGCTTCACAGACAAGACACAACATCAAGTATGGCTCGAGCCTGAAGGTTTCGCTCCGAATGAAGTGATCTATCCAAATGGTATCTCCATGACAGTCCCAGCAGATGCGCAGTACGCCATGCTGCGGACTATCCGGGGTCTTGAGAATGTAACCATGCTCCAGCCAGGGTATGGTGTTGAATACGACTACATTGATCCCCGCAATCTCCGACCCTCGCTAGAAACTAAGCTAATTAGCGGTCTCTACCTGGCGGGTCAAATCAACGGTACAACTGGCTACGAGGAGGCAGCTGGCCAGGGTATCATTGCGGGTATGAATGCCGGTCTGGCATCCCAAGAGCGCGCTCCTTTGACCTTGACCCGATCTGACGGATTCATCGGTATCATGATTGATGACCTCATCACGAAGGGCGTGTCTGAGCCATACCGCATGTTTACTAGCCGAAGCGAATACCGAATCTCCACACGATCTGACAACGCTGATCTCCGCTTGACGCGGATGGCTCGCGAAGCCGGGGTTGTGTTGGACAAGCGTTGGCGTCATTTCACCGATACCGAAGCGCAGATCCAAGAACTTCAGTCTCTACTTGCCAATACGAAGCTGTCAGCCACTGCCTGGTCTCGCAAGGGATTCAAGGTGCGTTCTGATACTTCTATCCGTTCTGCGCTTGAAATTCTGTGTCTGGATGGCGCAGACATTAACGCTTTGATTCCTCACATCGAGTCTGCTTATGGAATTTCATATGTTCCCGACTCGTTTGATCCTGAGATCCGAACTCGCGTCGCTATTGAGGGTCGCTACGCGCCGTACCTCAAGCGACAGGAGAAGATGGCCAGACGGTTCCAGCAGGACGAGAACCTTTTATTGCCTGCGGACCTTGACTATAGTACCATTCACGGTATCAGCACTGAGGAGAAGCAAGCGCTCCAGCGTGTCAGACCTGTCAGTGTTGGTATGGCTCGACGAATCGAGGGAGTGACCCCCGATGGTGCGCTGCGACTGCTCCTCCATGTGAGAAAGATCAGTGGTCTCAACAAGAATGTCGTCAACGACGAGGATCCTGCCGTTGCCGAGGTTCTATCATCTTCTCCATGAGTCGATGACCTAACTATTTCTTGATATTGTTTTATATGCCGGTATTAGCGAAGCACACAAGGCGCCTGGGACATCCGCATTGTATAGTAGGTTGGTTTGATTGTGTGCTTTTGGATTGTATTTTTATTCTCTTCTCTTGTTACGGTGTACACAAGAACCATATGCATATGCCCTGTACAACACATTGAATTTACTCAAACTTATATCGGTACGACTTGCAGCGTAGACTGGAACTCGCTAACTCCGAGTCCTGTCATGAGCAATATAAGCTTCAACTTTTAACATGCACAACACTGCCCAGGTGTGCTTGATTAACCCAATGATCCATGTTATAAGCTCACAGTTCAACAAAGATTTGATAACTATTGGCCAGTGCATCCCAGTCACCAATGCTTATCTAGATTAATCTCAACTTGAACTTTCACCTACATATCGGACAAATAGATATGAGCTCAAATGATAACACCAAAAATATCGTCCATTTTGGATATCTGTGGATACCCAAGATAAAGTCCTCAGGCTGATAAATGCATCAGCACTAGTCCAGATGTATACAATAGGACTCAATGGACTCAATGGAATCGAACTATGTCATATGAACCACGATTCTATTACAAATTAAGGGATAGGGCAACAAAAAGCAAAAACAAAACCGTTTTCAAAGGCAAATGCGATGCATTGAAACCTTACACATTCCACGCTCTTCCCCAGAACGCAAAACACGCGAACCAGGCGTGCGAAAGCCCCCCCAAATACCGCCAGACTGGAATCAACGCAAGGGGTGCCGATCGTGACTGCGTAGCACGGACACTGATCATTTGATTCGTGGCGGATTACGTGCAGTCCTTCAGGTCGTGTACATATGACACTTTATATTACCTGTACTATTACTCCTAGTGTCATGCCAGTGGAAGTCTGAGTCCGAGGTATTTGTTTGTGGAAAGATCAGAGGACTCCGCACTTTGTAGTATTGCATTTCCAATACAAACGAGTTTCAAGTTGAAGCTTGAAGGTTATAGGTTGATTGATCTGATCTATACTACTAGTACTCCGTACACTACCAGGTATGTGCCCAGATGTGGAGATGAATTCGGATGGATATATCTCCCGGATGAACCCCGTAACCTGCTGCCAGTGAAAGTGATAGATCATGATTCCAAGTTACTAGCCCTGTTTACATGCCCTACGGGTTCCCTGAAATGGCAAATCAAGGAATTCAATCCCCGCGCTACTCCGTACTTCGCCACCACGGACTTCTGATCATAAGATCAGTGGCAAGACAAGAGAAAGTAATAGCTTGAAAAATACCAGGAACGATGTAAACCACTACAGCACTTGAGTGTATCATACTGGTAATGAACAAGGTTCAATTTACACGTACACCTCTGGGCAGGGATGAGTTATCCCTGCGGTTATCCTCGCCTCCCCAAGATTCGGGTCTATGTACGCACCGGCATATGCTCAACTCCGTACGGAGTACTCGAACGGCATTCAGTTCAGCCACAGGGGCACTGGCAGCTGACGCGATCAAATATGCATAGCGATCGAGAACTGGAATCGCCATTCGTAGACGCTAGATAGCCGCCCACGCAGGTCGAATGGCACAGACGGGTAGGAAAGAGTATGGATCTTCGGGATGGTTGATAAACAGGGATCGAATCGATCTACGTATGCACATGGTGCATATGTGCTGTACATGTAACATGAGTATGGAATCATGGTGGTAGAGTAGAGCCATGGTTGTGGTGCACATGCGCATTTATCTATGCATGTTACTACATACAGACTACAGTGTTCATTCAAATGTTATTATAGGTGCCCGTAATAGGCTAGAGATGAGTGCATTCTCTTCAAATGTTTGCCCAGGTGGTTCTGCGCTAAGAATTCCAAGGTTGATAATGCATAATATGACGGAGTACTTCCGAGGTACACAGAGTAAATGAGAACAAGGATTCGGAGGGTTCTATCCCTCCCAGTCCATACTGGTCACTGTTTGGTCTATAGCTCTTCATGCAACTTCAACCTGCACTCCACAGCTCGAACCAAAATAACATTTTAACCAGGCTTAGCTCATCATACTAACATCTCACTAATAACTCAATCCAAAGAACCTTGCAAAGACCATTCTAGAACCGGATCCAACCTGAAGCTATACTCCATGTAGTATCGTACCGACCGGGCACTAGAACCTGAAATTCCCATCATACTTAAGCACCTCAGCGACGCCATGTCTCGGAGGAAGATCCTTGTAAATATTTGAAGACGTGGATATCAACGGAGGAGTCGATAACACATTGACGTTTCTCCCGATGACAGCATCCGATCTACATTCCTTGTACGACACGAAATTGGGTGTCGGTACGGAGTACCGTGCGCAGATGGTACGTCGTACAAGTGCGTTGGACACGAGTCAAGGTGTTGGCCACATGGTGATAGACTGAAAGAGAAGGTGCATACAGATTTAGTTATAGTGATACCTATGATAAGCACTTGAAGTTGAGTTCAACCTTGAAAGTATTATTGCGGAGTATTAATTAATTATTCCAAGGTTATTCCGTAGTAGGTGTTTGTAGATAGTTTGCTACATGCATAGCTGAATATCCCACTAGCTAACGCCATAAAGTTCTTTATTCGGCTCTAGTGTTAAAGTCTACTAAAGTACCCGAGCGAGTGGTTCGCGTTTTTTTTGTGTAAGTTCAGGTTTTCAATGTTATCACTAAGTTTGTTTAGAAGATCTGCGAAGATTCTGTATGTACAGCACTTGCTTGAAAGACCCGTCAAGTTGAACTCAATGATTGCCGCCGATCTATGAATATACGATGCCGATAAGATTATCCAGGTAATGATAATCCATTAATAAGCGTAACAATCGAGTTGAACGCGCATCAGGTGTTTGGCTCAAGCGCACCGTGACTCCATAATTACCTTTCCCACAATTTCCACTGGTATGTCCACTCAAGTGCTGTTGCCCGTTACTATTCGTACCTAGCTAAGCTTAACTCCAGAAATGGGCCCACAGATCGTATAGCCCTCAAGCACTAAGTCACTAAGAATGGAATAAATAAACGATGTTGATCGATGATATCACAGAACCCCTCCGATCTCCATGGAAATCACTCGGGAGGTTTCCAGAGGTCAATGCAGACTTTGAGTAGGGGGGAAAAATGAAACTCGTATCAGCAGCACTTTAGGATGATCTACCCAGAACCTTGGAATAAAATGCAATTCACCTACTTCGTGTAGATCGACTAGGAGAGTCTTCAAATGTTGGGGACCGAATAATTTCATGCCAGTGTTGGCGTCGCACTGGATTTCCCCTGTTGACTTGGCGTCATTCATATTCACATGCAGCTTTTCGGCCCAGAACTACGGTAATGAGCTATGATGCATGTACCTTAGAAGGAAGGTCGATAATAATAATAAAAAATATTATTATAATAATGATTATATTATAGGGGGGATTCTATTCCAGGTCAAACATTCTAACTCTGTATGGAATAATCCACGTATTCACGGAGCATGTTCCTATTCAATCCAGGCCGAATTCTACACCGATCCTCGTCCCAATTTTGGCCTAATTTCGGGATTAACAGGAACTAGATAACTAGACTTGAGACCAAGAATGATCTCCTTAGTATTTTTATGGAGTACTCCAGATGTTCGTGATAATCCACCCCCCCCAAAAAAAACATGGATCATCATATTGTACGGAAGATGTACGGAGTAGTCTGCAACTCAGAAGTCTCAGACTAGACGATTCCAGATTGGAATTCTCGTACATAAACAGTTAGGTCAATGATGATCATCCTAGACCCTTTGGCCTCTTGCGGGATTTCTAGCGCACTAACCGAATAAGGTGCAGTCAAGTCCGCCACTGAGAAACAGTTTACCCTAGTACTAGTAGTACTTTTAAATCACCTATTTATTGAATTTTATTTATGTCTACATCTATTGAAGAAAGATGACATTTGAATCGATTATAATAATAATAACTAGAAAGAATCCAAAACTATTCCAAGATAACCCACTGTTATCTAGAGGTACGTGCATCCTTGCGTGTCCCCTCTTTGCGCGTTATTCCGGGTTCATAGCCTCGGCCAACCGGGTGGTAGGGGGAATTTAGTGGCGCCAATACGAAGATCGACGGCTTCTGACCCACGAGTTGGAGGCCCAGAAATATTCCTATATGCTCAAGTGCTATTCTAGACTGTATAGACTGTACGGAGTACAGTTACAGACATGTCGGGGAATGAATCCATCCTAAGAATCCTGTGAGAAGACGGTGAAGATGGAACTAATGAACTAATAACTAGGCTTACTGATTCAAGCTAGGTACTTGAACTAGATTTCCCGGTTAGTGTCCACAATGATATAATAGAAGCTCTAGAGCATCTAGATCATTTTCGAAAAATTGGGGACTTCATGTAGAGTCCCTAGGTACTTGGTACATGTACGGCCGACGTACGGAGTACGGAGTACATGGGAAGTGGTACGGCGAAGTCAGAAGTACGGGAGTACACAACTGCATCTCTCCTCTTTGGTGGTTATTCCCCACTCTGTCTCATGTGGCACGAATGCCTGGCCCGAGTATCTGGTACGGTGGTGCGCCGTCCGTGGCTGTGGATTTTTTAGTGTGAGCGAATGAGAGAGGAAGATCGACACCCAGGATGATTTGTACGGAGTACAAGATTAAGATTAAGGTGAAAGTACCCAGATCAGTTCAGTTCAAACATTGGCAAGATTACCTGGACTACCTGGTTATGGTCCAGGTGTAGCCTATAACTGGTAACTGGTAACTGGTACTCAAGGTCCAGGTCCAGTTCAGCTTTGGTACTAAGTACACCAAGTACTTGGCAAAGTTGGCTGTGTACACTCCGGATCCGGATTCTCTTCAGCCACTCGTAGTGCCTCTGGGTAGTGTAAATTTGACCCGGGAATTCGGAGAGTCCTGGTTGGTTATAGTGGCCGTGTGGGGAAACGAGATTGGCGCCAGTTTTCAGGTCGACTTCGTAACCGGGCGGAGCATTGTCGTGGACTCCCCGCTCTGCGCGCTTAGTAGAAAAGTTGTTTGTCGTGTGCCCGGTGAGATAACGGAGGATGAAGGATTCCCGATTGTCAGTACGAAGTAGATAGTGTGTACATATATTGTATTCCTCTATACTACTAGTAGTAACTAGGTAACTGCTTAGAGGAATCACGATTAATGTACTCCGTACTCCGACCCGTACTCCCGTACACTCTCGTACTCTCGGATCGACCAAGGGATCCGTGCAAAGAGAAGATCTGGGTCGGGTCAATCTACCTAATTATTGTACGGAGAAGCGGCAGCTAATCTGGGCCTTGGGCAATAATCCCCACTAGTCCGTGCTGGGCACTATGACGATGAATTCAACTCATTGGTGCCCCTGAGACATTTAAGTTGTACCAAATGAGTATACGAAGTGGTTTGCGGGTAGAGAATATATTGTAGAGGGATATGACTTATATTGACATCTGTCAGGCGTTAATTGAGTTCAACAAGCGGTGCGCCAAAACCGATCGCATTCACCCAGTTCTTTGGAACCTTGATCGAGCGCCTGAAATGCGGACGAGAGTCCTCCGCATTTCGAGTTCCCATGTGCCAGAAGAAGCAAATAGGAATGCCATAATTTTTTCCCTGACTAGTATGACTAGTAATTAACCAATCAAATAGTCAAGAAAGGACCGTTCGAAAAGTAAAGTAAGTTTCCCGCCACGAGTGGAATGTCGATCTTTAATTTACGGAGTGCATCGGAATGGGGCACTCGTTATCGACGAGACGTGGCAATGATTTGCTTCAATTCCGCAACTCCACTTAATCGAAATTAATTGTTAGAGTACACACTTACTCTACTCTCCCCCAGTCCTGGATCTGCTGAGGATCTCCCGCGAAAGTTTTCGCCAGGATCCAATGAGCCCCAGTGCATCAGGTACGGGACCCTCTTACCCCTCTGAAACTTAAAGAGTTGGGGACATCAGGGAAAATAAAATGGGTGAAACTTTGCGACGCGTGGTGACGGTTCTGCACATCCGCTGTTGCTGATTGGGAACACCTCAATGTAGATGAGAATGACGGAGATGAGCCGGGGATTCTCTAGGCTGCGCTCAGTCCTCTTGTAAGTGGACTCTCATCCCTTCCGGAGATGCTGACGAGTCCTATTTCAGAATAGCACCCTTTTTTTTTCTTCTCTGCGGAATTCCGGAATTGGTAGTCAGTAATACGGAGAACATAGCCCAGGTGGTTAAAACACCAAGTTCTAACTCCGCATGGGATGGATGGATGATGATTTCTTCCGTACCATCTCCTCCCGTGTAAAAAAGTCCAAGCGTAATAGGACTCCGTCCCGTTGATCATGATCATGTCCCGCCCCAGGCTTCTCTCTCTTCTTGTGGAGGTCCATTTTCAATAGTTCCGGTGCACTGGCCAGTGGTCCACTTGGGCGTACATCTCCACTTTTAGGATTCCCCTCATCTTTTTTTTTTCTTTTCTTTTTTTTCCCTGGTTTGCGGTGATTCTTTTTTTTCAATATTTGCTTTTTCGGGAATCAGACTGCTGGGATTTTGGACCGTTGGGAAATCGTGCATTTTCTGGGAAAGCTCCGATCGTCGGGCACTGATTGGGGCCTCGATCAGACCCTGCTGACACGACATTTTGGAAGACCTCGGTGAACCATGGTTAAAAGTGGAGAGTACATCAGCACATCAGACTGGGCACTGTAATGTCAGTGTATGGAGAAGAGAAGAAGGAGTGGAGGTCAAGTGATGTTTGGCTGAGTCAGACCGGAGGGTCAGTTCCCTCCGATTTTCAGTCTATGATGATTGCATTTGATAACATTAAAAAAAAGGTACATTATATATTCGGAGGGTTTTGTATTGTATTTCTATTATACCATATGGATATATATAGATCAGAATAAATTATAAATTTGATGTTTATACTCTATTTTATCTGTATTTATGTATTCCTTATATATTCTATTCCCAAGGTTATTCTAAATTGTCTAAATTATCTAAGAACTTGAAGGTAAGTTCTGTCAATTCGCCCCGCAACTTGGAACCATGACGATCCTTCTCTGCAGCCCCCTGATTGCCTTTACCCTATTCTATTAGTCTATCCCTGTGCTTTTTGGGTCTATTTTTCCAGTCAATTTATTTCAGAATAAAATAAAATAAAATATTCAAAAAAGAATAATAATAAAATATTAGAATAATAAAGAATAAAAATAAATAAAATAGAATTAAAAAATTAAATTAAATAAATAAATCTAAACCCCAAATTTACACCATAACTTCTTTCTCCCCCTCCTTATACACACCCCCTTCCCTAGTTCCAGGGTCTAACAACTCTCCTCCTCCTTCTTACTTACTTTCCAGTGGATCCTTATTCACCAGAACCATAAACCATAAACCGAAAAAAAGCTTGGGAATTGCCGCAAGACCCGTGGTACGAGTCCTATTCTTTCTTAACCAGATCCCCATAATCTCCAAAAGATCGGGTGCAACCTACTAGGTCCGTGCTTCTTTCTCTCTTTCTCGATCCCTGAGAAGAAAAAAGGAGGGGTTAACTCAAAAACCACCCTCCACGCCCACTTTCTCCATACCCTGGTCGATCTTTGGCGGTTAACTTCTTCTTTACTTTTTAGGAGGAGAGAGAAGAAGAAGAAACAAAAAAAGGAAGAAAATAATAAGGATTTTATTCTCTTATTGGACTTTCCTTTTTATTTTCTTTACCTTTTTTTTATTTCCTTTTTTTTTTTTTACTTTACTTTTATTTTCTTCTATCAAAGAGAGAGAATATCAACTTTACATTCCCTTTTTCTTACTACTTACTCCTCCTCTCCTCCCCCTCCTTTTTACCCCATCTCCGCCTTCCCTACATCATGGTGAACGGGACCGCGGCGGTGTTAGAGCCAACATTTACCGGCTATGTGGCTACCACTCAAGATGCGCTCATCTTATTCGAGGCTTGTTTGACCGGCGTACTACACCATGTCCCTCGACGACCTCACGATCGAGAACGGAGTCATCTGGTACGAAGTGGGAGTGTCTTCATCTATGAGGAGAACTCATCGGGTATCAAGAGATGGACAGATGGAGTTACTTGGAGTCCTAGTCGCATTCTAGGCAATTTCTTGGTCTATCGCGAGTTGGATAAACCATTCCCACCTGGAGAGAAGAAGCGCGCCATGAAGAAAGCAAATCGTCGACCAGCACCGCCCACCCGACCTGGAGAGCCTTATCCTCGACATGATAGTAACGGGTCAGGGTATTCCCCCACATCACCTTCGGGAGCATTTGGGGACCGACCACATCAATCAGAAGTGGAGCGCGCGTTGGTGGGGTCGCTGGTCGACTCTTATGGCTTCAAGGATTCCGGCTTGGTCAAGAAAACAATGAGTGTGACGGTGTTGGGAATAACGCATCACCTGGTCTCTTACTACAGTGTGGACGACGTCATGCGCGGGGTGTTGAACCCACCTTCTATGGTCGAATCTCTACGTTATATTCGCCCACGCGCCGATTTGACGCAGAAACAAAGCTTCCGCGCCCCTATCGATGATCTGGAGTCCAATGCTATGGAAAGCGCCCATGATCCCTCCCACGCTGCTCTCTACGGTTACCGCCCCCAGATGATGGCTCCACCATCCTACGCGATGCCTACCCCTTCTGCCGATTTCTATATGCACCCCAGTCACTATGCGACCACTCACCCCCCGCAGACAGGTCCAATCGCAGGATACTCCATGGGTGGTACCATGCCCGGTCAACCAGCTCCGAATCCATACCTCCCTTCGCCTGCCGTAGCCGCTGCGATGGCACCTAAGCAAGAGGATTATCATGCATACCGCGCGGGGCCTTACGGAGGTAGTATGGACTCCATGAGCCATAGTCTATCTTCATCCATCTCCGGTGGTCTCAGCTCTACGATCCCTAGTTCTCTGAGTGAGCGCAACCGTTCAACTTCGGATCACAGTCCATCAGCCTACCGCAACTCCTCTATTTCATCTCGCAGCGTCGCAACGGATGCCACGTCACCTATGGATCCTTCAACGCCCGCTACTTATTCCCGAAGCAGTTTCAGTTTGTCTGGCCAGTTGGATCACAATCACCCTAACCACCCACTTGACTCTCGCGGTCTAGGTCCTCTGGATCCGAGTGTCCCTCGTCGGGAATCGAACCCCGTTCATCCCTCTTATTACGCTCAGGCCGACCGTTCTCAGTACTACGTTGGTGCAGCTGCGCCCGTCAATCATCCCCATTACGCGGCATGGACCACAACTGCACCTGCTCAGCCCCAAATTTAAATTTCAATTCACGCGTGTATGGAGTTGGGGGCTGGTGGTTGTGGATTCATTCTTTTTTCCTCTTTTAACTGCTCAGGTGTACGGAACTATTTTTTATCTGTTTTGTTTGTGTTTTTTTATCTCCACCAATTCTCCAGTTACGGATAGGAGCTATGGTGGAGTCGGGTGGTACTCTGATTGCGATAACCTCATGTTAATGTTTTTCCTTCTATTTTACCCATGGGATGGATTCGTGTTCTTTGCTCGGCAATAGACTTCTGGCTTTCGGAGCGGGCGGTTGCAACCATCATGAATCATGAGTTTGCTCAAGTTTTTTTTTTAACCCTCCCATTCCAAGTGTACTTCATGTCTGTCTATATGGCCCTTGAGCCCTCTTTTCCTTTCTGTGTGGCTCTCTGCTTTTCCTCCCCTTTTATGTCCTTCCGGGAACTACCTCCCTGGCGTTTTGTGTGATTCCCTGACGATGTGATGCAAACCCGACAACCCAAAACGTTTTGTTTTTTATTCCATATTATTTTTTTTCTCTTTTGATTTTCCTATTCCCGAATATTCTATATTCTGCCTCTCGCTTAGGTGGTTGCTCTGTTGATCATAGTTTTGTGAACCTCTTACGTAGAGTCTAACAAAACTTGGATCAGGGTTTATTTTGAAATCTGTGATATATCAAGGTTTGAAGTTCTCCACTTGAACTTAAGCGAGATCATGATATGACTAAGGTTCATGTTGGATGTGCTGGTGTTGGAGATTTTGGTGGTGATTTTCGTTCTGTTCCTTGTTACTTTATGGGAGGATATCTGTTTTGAGCTTCAATGAATTATACCTTAGCTGATGATTATTACTGATACATGTACCCCTGTAAACTTGAGAAGTTGAATCTGAGTTAATACTAGTAGTAAGGTCTACTGCCAGTGCTCACTTCATATGCGTTGCCTTATGTTGGACGGTGGCTAACATGTGCACATGGATCAACCCGCGGACTACATCAATCATGATATTGCTAGAAATTAGAAAAGATTCAACTTCAAGTTAAAGGTACTAGTATAAGCTTCTATGTAAGGTACTATATTAAGTATAGCCTTTCAAGGTTATTATCAAATCATGTCATCAAACCCCAACATTTAAACTAAATTTAAGTTTAGACTATACTAGGATTGCCTAATTGGGTATAATGCCATACTTCAATCCAACTTCATAAGAACCTCAAGTACTGAGGTCAAGTTGAACCACTATACAAACATAGATCAAACATCAAATTTCAAATTGAACTTGAAAGCACTTGAGGGTAAGACTGCCAGTGAGTTTACCTGTGCCACTCACTCTATATCATGCTCAAAGTGATTACTGATTTGATAATAGTACACCCAACCAACACATGTGCATATTGACATAAAACAGAGAAGTCATACATTGATCTTGCAACGCATGGTACAATATCCTGATCACTCATTCAGCGTTCATATTCTAACCTTGGAACTCGACAACGTAAAGCAACAAGTTAGAAATCATTCAGAGCTACAATGAAGAGCATAGCCTACGGGATAGGCGTTTGCCTGGAATATGAGTGAGTCATCCAAGCATTCAGTTCTATGTTGACCACTTATGGAAATGAACTAAAAATATTTAGAGTCACAAGCTTCGACGACCAAGCACTGGAAGTAACTCCAGGGCTGCGAGTGAGGTTCAGTTATCCGCCCCAGGTCAAGTCCGAGTCATCAATCCAAACGCAACCTCAAAGCCGAAACACCGGAACATCATTCCGTGAAATACACAAGATATCCAGACACAACAACGATGAGATAAGACTGGCTGATGGTACTGGATTGCCTATCTCCACATCTCAGGTAAGACTTTCCAACGCGTATTTGGGCCAAGTCAATCGCCCTTACACACACTCATTTACTGACTACCATTACAAGGCGCTGATTCGAGAAATCCGGGAGATCATGCAATTACCCTTGCGAAAACTTTTGCAAATTGAACTCCAGACCTCTCGCTATCCACGCAAGTGCAAACCCCGACTAGCGTGATGCCATGGGCGCTATTCAAACATCCCACATCAATCTGGAATCGATATACATTCCGAGAGTCATTTGTGGGACTTTTTGCTCAGAACAGATCTAAGGAAATGAAAACCTGCGAAAATGACAAACTACGACCATTGAAACCATGAAGAGAGCCTTCAATGATTCTGAGCTTTGAAAGCTCTTGCAACTCAGCTCAAGGACAGCACTGAGGTCTATTAGAGTGTCCGGCGCCCTTTTGGATATTGTACTCTTGGTTTATTTCTATTCGTTATTCAGTGAGATGGGTGAAGTTTATACAATGCATCCTTTGGTACAGTCACATGTTTACTACAAGGCGATGTCCAATTGAAGACTCGGAGACAGGTCTTGTTGACAAATTTTTGGGACGAACCTGAAATCGAATTTCTATCTAGTATTGGCCATTTTTCGATATCGTAAATGGAAGATCTGGGTTCAGTCTGGAAGGTGGGCTCTAAAGGAGGAGCATCAGTCTGATTGAAGCGCTGGACTTGATATTGAGAAGAATGGAAATTTGAAGTTTACCGCCTATTGCAATCGTGTTCTCATCGAGACATTCTAAATATTGTTACAATTTACCAGCCTCGTTCTCTTCCTATAATCGAGGACTTGTGTCTTGAAACTAATCTGTTACCTGTACACATGATTTTATTTTGATCCTTGACTCGAACTCGACATTGGGGGTAATATGGAGAGAAGATTTGGTAGTTTTGACATTCTTTAGGGAGCTGAATTAAAAATTCAGTAGCCATGAGTATTCATAACCATTCTTTGTTCTGTGGGGTGAGATTAAGTAGCTCTTGGATACTAGATCTGGTGAGAGTAACGGAAGTGGTAGTAATGGGATCAAGCTCAACTGATATGTCCAAATATTTGAATCTAAAAGGAAAAATACTGAAGTTTGCTTCTTTGAAAAGGATGAAATGAATATATGTTATTATCGAGGGGAAAGTGATTGCAAGACCATCGAATCGAGGGACTTGAGTCCACTCATCACTGGACTTGAAGATAGAACGAGTCATTTACTTCATCCAATATTCCCGAAGTCCATATGCTTCATCTTGTCACGTTTCATCTACCTACTTATGTCTCGTCTACTCATGTTCCATATATATTACTCGCCTGGTCTGGACTCTTGATAAACTTGAGCGGGACAATTTCATCTCATTTCCACTGACTAAACCCTAGCTACAGCTCAGTCATAATTGCCGGACAGACCATTGCTCTGCGTCATCACATCCTGGCGGACACCAAACTGGCTCTGAGGAGGCCGAACCATCGACGATCCTGTCAGGACTGGTCTGTTGCTCAAATTGAGACCTCGACGACGCCGATCTGCCAGGCCTGGTCTATCGCTCAAATCGATTCAAACGAGGCCTGTCTCCCCTTCAGATCTTCTCACTGGGCGAGAAGGGATGGTATCAGGCGAAGGTACGTCCTGCTCTGTTCTCTCAACTCTCATTCCACGACCAGACCAGTTGATACGACGTCGAGGCCGACCCTCCTCTAGCCATTCATGTCTTCTCACTGAGCTAGAGCGGCAACTCAGGGAAGGGGGAGGATTTAATCGCTCCTCTGCCCTCTCAGGCTCAGGCCTTCTGTCCCGATCGGACCGGCTCATACGAGGGCGATATCGTTCTTCCTCTAACACTCCAGATCCTCTCATTGAGTCAGCATGGGTCATGTAAGATGGCGAGATTGAGTTCTCCTCACCCTCAGCTATTCTCTCCTGGTCAGACCACCTCATACGACGTTGAAGACGCGCCTCTGCCCTCTCAAACCTTCTCTCACTAGATCGATTCACACGGGGTCGAGTAGATTCCTCCTCCGCATTCTCAACACTTCTTTCACGATCAGATCGGTTCTCTCGAGGTTGGAGTAGCCCCTCTGGCCTCTCAGACCTTCTGTCACGATTAGACTGGTTCACGCGGGGTCGAGTAAATTCCTCCTCCGCACTCTCAATTCTTTTTTCACGATCAGACCGGTTCAAACTAGGCCGAATTTCCTCTTCTGCCCCCCGAATTGTCACAATGATCCGAGGTTGCTCTGCCATGACCTCCTCGACTTTTCCAAGTTGAATCGCGGGAGTTGCTGGGGAATCCATAGAGGCACTTGGCTGGCCTTGTATCTGTCTGGTAGATTCCGCTTCGAGAGCTGGTTTAGTGGGCCGGGTGGTTGACTGGGTGGTCGGTTGTGCTACCTGACCACCGGCGTCAAGCTGGGTTCCCAGTTGGCGTATCTGAGACTGGAGAAGATTTGCGGTGAAGTTGTCATTGAATGAGAAGCCCTGGTTCTGGAGGGCTTGGACTGGGTTGAGGATGTTGTAGCCGTTATGGTACTGTCCGTTGCCATATGCACCACCGTATTGACCACTGTTATTACCGTATTGGCCTTGATAGCCCTGACCCATATTATTCTGTGGCATCTGGCCTTGGCCCTGATTCAAGTTCTGATTCTGGTTCTCCGGAGGTATCTCGACCTATCAAACACACATATAAGCATGTTTTATCTCAATCCCAGCTTTCAAATCAGGTTTCAATCATCAGGTACATACCGTTCTCGTGAAACTCCGACCAGGCATAGAAATGTAATCATCGAAGGTATTTTCAAGCGCGGCAAAATTAAATCCGCGATCGGGATTATCAATCGGCGCAAACTTTTGTCCAATTTCCTGCTGAAAGTCTACATCGCGACGAACCAAAGGCTGGTAACTCGGCAACGAGAGTACCCAATTGGGATAACTCCCATACCAGGATTGCAGAACAGGGTCAATATCCAGCTGGAACTTGATATCGCTGTTTGCGTGTTGCTTCTGGATAAGCATGACGAATGTGAACTCGCGAGGAAGTCCGGAGCGCTGGAGGGTATTCTCTTCGAGAGACCAAAAGATCTCGCCTGCTTCAACATCGTACCGGGGACCACGGGAACTCTTCAACGTGCGAGATGAGCCTTGGATGCGCATCATTTCATATCGTCGGAATTGCTTGTTCAAACTTCCGGAGGGAATCACACTGGCGCTGACTGGGGCTTCCGAGATACCGAGGGATCCAGCAAGACTGAATGTCCATTGCATAGTCTCTGGAGATACAGCACCGAAGATGAGATGGGGTGCATGCATTAGGAATCGAGGATTGGGAGATGGAGATTTATCGGAGCTGGAAGAGGATGAAGAACGCTGTCTCTCTCCATGAATGGAGACTCGAATTGTGGCAGATTTGAATCGATGAGTCTGAGTGTTAGTGGCATGAAACACGAAGCTAATGGCGAGAAAATCCACATTTTGGGCGTCAACATCTGACATGGTGGTACTGGAGTAGTAGCCATGTTGGAGTCGCTGGATATGAGCTGTGATGTATGCATTTCCGGGGAGCCGGCGCTCATAGATACAAGGCCGGTTAAGAAGAAGACGAGGATTTGACATGTTGGAGTCAAGGAGCTTCTTCTGTTTTTTTCCAGGTTGAGTTTTGTGAGGGGTGGAGGAAGAAGGGGGATTTGAAGGTGAGCCATCTTTTTTGTGTTGTGAAGTAGCCATTTTGGACAGATAACACTGGATGCACTGTTGGGACGACAACGCCGTTGTCCCTACTAGACCGCGGCTTATCCATGAGGAATTCACTTGACTGAAGTTGCTAGAGTTATTCCACATCTACACATTGCACTGGGCTAAAGATCTATGAGGAGTTAAAATACGGGAGGCTGTTCGGGGATGATGCATGTTATCAGGCGGCTTCAGATCTTGTCATGTGTAGATCCCCGTCAGGTGAGGACTGGGGTGTGAACGGCCATAATGACTCAAAGTATTCTTGGCAGACTTCATAATAAAGGGAATCCTGTATTGTATTAGAATAACTAATATTATTGGATTAGAAAAAAGTGAAGTTGGTGAAAGGATGATGTTTAATTCTCAAGAAAGGATCCAGATGTCCATCTGCGCCCCCGGGGCCCTGCCGCCGCAATGACTAAATCAGTCAGTTGTACCTAGGTAACAGCCTAGAGATATATGTCTCAGTGATAGGTGGTCCTATGGAATGCTTTAGGAGATGAGGCTCATTCTTAGTGGCTTTGTACTATGATCAGCTTTGAAGCCACTAAAAGTTAACTAATAAAGAACTTGTGGTGTTACCCATCCAGCCTGAGGTGCCCAGGCGGGTGGCATGATGTGGCGGTCTTTGTATTGACGAATAGCGGTTGTGCCCAACATGGGTCATAAATCCTGGTTAGGAAAATGGATTTGCATTATCACAGATATCACGATCATTTTAGCCCTCATAAGATATAGATCGCGAGATTCGATCAAAATACGAGATTAGATGGAAGGAGGATCGGGGGTCGGAAACGGAATAACTACCCTCCGAGATATCATGGAAATCCCCGTAAACCAACTTCTTCATCAACGGGGACCTCGGTTCGGCGAAAACGTGCATCTCTCATATCTCAGGCTTGCTTGATGAGCTGTGTCTCAATTTAAGGCCTGGACTGAGCTGGTTATATCACAAATCGCCCAAATTGTATTATATCCGGAAGTTTTTTTTCTTGATCGTGTGATCTCATTAGCGGTGTTTGTTGGTTTGTATCATTTGCCTAAAATAGCTCTATCACTTTGCATTGCTTGAAGGTTGTGACCAGCTGTTACTCAATATCTTGGTCTATTGTTTGTTGGTTATTGATTGTTTTTGTGCACGCTCATTTGGTTCGGTCTTTCCTTGCTGTCATCCCCTTTGTATCCTGCTTGATCCACTCTAGTCAGTCTTCTTTGTATTCTTTCTCTTTTTGTCGCAATATGCTTTCTACAAGAGCAGCCTCAAGGCTACCTCTTGCACGAGCCAACTGGACTGCAGGCTCTGTCCGATCATATGGAAATTTGGTCTGCCACAAGGCTATCGTGCGCTCCCAATGCATTTCCCCACAGGCCAGACAGCCTCTGTTGACCCAGTTATCAAGGTATGTCAATACTCTGATCATTTAAAACTACAATCTAACGAATACAAGACCCGCCCACTCCCGAGTGCCTCTGGCCTCGGTTCCTAGGACGTTGATCGCAGGCTCCTTCAGAAGATGGACGTCATCAAAGACACCAGACGGTCCAAATGAAAAAAGGTAGGCCTGAGATTGCAACAACAAATATATACACAATAAGTATGTGATCGCTGACCTAGAAAGCTCCAAAACAACTGCTGCTGCCAAGCGACTACTGTCTAAACTTCCAATCGCCAAGACACATGAGAACATCTACACAGTCCCAAACATTCTCACCTTTACTCGTCTTGTAGCAGCACCGGTGGTTGGATATTTGCTTGTCCATGATTACCACACAGCTGCACTCTCTCTCTTCGCCTATGCCGGTATCACCGATTTGGTCGATGGGTACATTGCGCGCAAGTATAACCTGCAAACAGTCGTGGGAACCATCATTGATCCCATGGCTGATAAGCTGCTTATGACTATTGGTGTGGCCTGTCTGGCAGTCAACGGATCTCTTCCTGGTACGAAATACTACTCATCCCTTGCTTGCATATATCTAATCCTTGTTGTAGTGTGGCTAGCGGTCATCATCCTGGGCCGCGACATTGGTCTGGCCCTGTCGGCCATCTACTATCGATGGATTTCTCTTCCCGCACCAAAGACAATGGCTCGTTACTGGGATTTCTCCCTTCCATCAGCCGAAGTCAAGCCTACTGAGATCTCTAAGATCAACACTGCATTGCAACTTGTGTTGGTAGGTAGTGCGATCGGCCTTCCGGTTCTTCCCGAGGCGTTTATCAGTGCCTGGCATCTGCAGGAGGCAATGACAGGATTCCAGTAAGTTATACCCCGATCATCCCAGCATTGCACTTGTTTTGCATTTCTTTAATTTTGAGGGGATTGGTGGGTATGGCGCTCCTAGGTCAGTAGTGGGAACTTTCCAGTACATACGACCACAGGGTGTGGAGAACAGGGCTTCCCGTCCGCTCAGCCGTACTTAAGCCACACGCCGGTCAGTTAGTAGTATGGTGGGTGACCACATGCGAATCCTGACTGTTGTATGTTTTTGTTTTTGTTTTTGCAGTTTCTTTTTCTTTTTTTTTTGCTTCTCTTTTTTTTTTATATATTTTTTTATATTTCATTTCTGTCGATGCTTTTTTGACTAATCACGATTCCCAGGTATCTCGTCGCTGGCACTACTCTCTGGTCAGGCCTCAGCTACGTCTTCTCGAAGAACGCGGTCAAGATTCTAAGCAACGAAGAGATTCAAAAGCGCATTGCTGCAGCTGCTGCGAAGAAAAAGGACTAAATGATTGTCCGCATATCGCATGCCTCTTATCCACCTGTCTCTGAGAGTTAAGGTGATGTATATTACTTGTTTCTTTTCTAGTTGAATACAAAAATTCATATGCACTTTCTGTCGCAGCAAAATCGTTGTCGGACACTTCGAGACACTCATCGAAGAAGTTTTTACCACGCCTTACATTCCTCGAAAAAGTTCGGGTGTTCGACTTTATGGCTCTGAGGGCCTTGAGAGACCCACACCTGGTAGTAGAGTACATAGATGGTATAGATAGCATCGTCACTTATCACGATATCCAAACGTCCGATTGTTTTCAAGTAATGTGTAAGCGAATGAAAGCAGTGAAACACGAGAATCCACGCTCTATCTCGAAGAAGCGAAATCAATTGAGGAGGGATTTGAAATATGGAAGGAGTTGGAAGAAGGAAGAACTTGGAATAAGCTTAAAATTAGCTTGAATGAAATAAATGAAGTAAATAAAATTATTTTGAACATTTTGAATAACAAAGTACATAGAGACATGCCTTAGCATGTTAATGTCCAATCTAACATAGTATGCTAGACACATGCAACTTGAAGCGCTCCATGTAAATGCAAATTAAAAATTTTTAAGCTTGGAAATCACCAAGAACTTGAACTTAGACTCAAACTCGAACAAGTTACTGCTCACTCTTCTCCTCATTTTTCCCCTTGAACAGTCCCTTCACACCCTGAATCAGCGCACCAGCCAATCCAAACACATATCCAAATCCGAAGCTCCATCCACGAACCCGAACAGTATAAATGAAGAAGTAGACCAGGAACCAGTTGATAATGACAAAGGCCATGAAGATACCAAAGCAGCGCCACTTGTCTCCAATGTGCACATTCAACTCAGCCATATACTCCGTACCATCCTTGTACATACAGTACTGGCACTCGGAAGTACTGGTCTCGTTGACAAGGTACCCAGTGCCTGCGATGTTCTGAACGAAGTTATTCGCATACTCTCCACAGGTCATTCCACTAGGAGGAGTGAACTTGGTGGTCTCACCCTCGGCACAGGTAATTTGTACAGAAGGGAGAGTAGCGGAAAGAACACCACGAAGCCACCAGGTAACAGGGTTGACGTAGTACATCCAATATTTCCAGAAAACAGGGTAATCGGCGTAAGGACGAACGATACCGTTGAACAAGTTAACCATAACGAAGAAGAATGGCAGCACGTTCGAGATGACTGTGAATGAAGGTGCGAAGGCACAGATCCACTGACCCCATGAAGCCTGGAAGAGGAAGAACAGAATCGACATAAGGAAGACGTAGCCGGCGCTGGAGGAATCGGTTGGGAAGCCCACAGGGTAGTACCAGAGTAACCAGTAGACAAGACCGGTCACGATGGCGGCGGGGATCTCGCAAATGACGTTGGCGGTACAGAAAGCGACCCAGCCGTAGATACGAGATGGGTATTCACGGGCTTCCCAGAGAGCGCGGTTGATGTAGAACTTAGGTACAACGGAGTTCATGATGATGGGTGGAATCAGGATAATCACGAAGGTAGAGAACATACGATCTTGCATGCTAGCCACGGTGTCGGGAAGCATCCAGAAGGTGAAACCGTTGAAGATACCGATGATAACACTGACGAAGAGCTTTCCATAGTAGTATGATGAATCGCGCCAGTATTGAATGAAGAGTCGCTTGGTGAGGAGCTCGGCTTGGACCATGGTTGGCGCGGCGAATTCGTGGTTGGTGCTGCCAGATTCTTCAATGGGAAGTTTGCTGCGTTCAGTTTTGATGCGTTCGATTTCGTTGAGAAGCTCGCGATTCTCCTCGGAGTTTCGCCATTCTTCGTTCCAGTCGACTTGCTTGCCGTTGCGTTGGGTGGCTTTGGCGGCGGTTTCCAGGATGAACTCAGCGACGTTCTTCGATGGTGGACAGACGAAGCCGCGATCGGCGAAGTACTTGATCACAGAGGCGCCTTCTTTGCCGACAGGGCCAAAGTAGAATGTGTTACCACCGGGGTTGAGGGCCAAGATCATATCGAATTGCTGGATCAGCATGGAGGAGGGCTGGTGGATGGTGCAGACGATAGCCTGGCCAGCTTGGGACAGCTTCTTCAAGAAACGAACAATGGAGTAAGCAGCTTGGCTGTCAAGACCACTGGTAGGCTCATCTAGGAAAAGAAGGAGACTGGGCTTAGCAGCAAGCTCAACACCAATAGTGACACGCTTCTTCTGCTCGACATTCAAAGAACCGATGATGGCATCTTGAATCTCCTCGAGTTCCAAAAGGTCAATAATGCGGTCGACGTAGGCAATCTTCTCCTCGCGAGGAATCTCACGGTCCTGGCGAAGAATGGCGGAGAATTCGAAAGCCTCACGAATGGTAGAGGTGTTGTCGTGCAGATCCATTTGTTCACAGAAACCAGTTCCACGTTGGAAGTCAGGGCCAAGAGGATGACCATCAACAAGCATGTCACCCTTGACAACGCCCATCTTCTGGCGCTGGGCTAGGGTGTTGAGAAGAGTCGTCTTTCCAGCACCAGAAGCACCCATCAATGCGATCATAACACCGGGCTTAGCGTATCCGTTGACCTTGTTAAGCAGCTTGCGGGTTCCATTGCCGTAGGGGACAGTGTATTCAACATCAGACCAGGTGAAGCAACGCTCGCTGGAGGACAGTCGGTTGAAAGCAGCATCTCCGGAGGAAGAAGAAGAGGCCTCACCACGGGCGACAGCAGCGTCGTCACTAAGCTTGGCAACCTTCTCCTCATCGTTGACTGCACCATTCTGAGCGGCAACCTTCTTGGATCGGTTGGACTTCTTGAAGACCAATGCACCACCGCCACCGCCAACAAAAGACAAGAACTCCGCGGCCCAAACGGTGACCAGGATGTAGAGAACAGTGAAAGCAATAACCACACCAAAGTTACGCCACAGATGGTGACGAGTGAACTGGAAGTTCGCTTCTAAATACTGCGAGCCAGGAACCGATGTCTGATCCAAAGAGGAACCAGTCAATGAACAACCTTGATGACCTGCCACAGCACCTTCGCCACGGGGAACAAGTTCACTCGCAGCACATTCCATAAGTCGGCCAGTGAACTCGTTACTCAAGACTGCCTCATAACTGTATGAGATAGGGTTGACATAGAAGAGCCATCCAAACCAAATTGAGCTTCCAATAAGAGTCTGCTTTGGAATCACGTAACCAACATAGAGAATCAACAGGTTAAGTGCGATACCGGCAAAACGAACAGCGTCATCGATACTTGGTGACAGCGCCGCAAACATGCGGTACATGGAGGTAATGCAGAAGGTGGTAGTATAGACGAAGAGAAAGTAGATGAAGAATTTCGACGCGGTGACATCAAGACCTGCCATGAAGTAGACGATGATGGAGAATGGAACGACCATGCAGAAAATAGCTGGGAAATCCACAACTACACGGGCAATCGAGACAGCAGACGGGCGGTAGAAGGCATAGCCCTTGTGACGAGCGACGATTCCTCTGCCACTCACAGCAGGCATGAGCTCAGTCAATTGCAGCCAGCCCAGGAAAAGGATAGAGAAGAAGAGAGCACCACCTCGGGAGAAGGCACCGCTGGTATCCAGAGATTCACCATAGAACAGAGACGAGACGATGAGACCGTTAGAGACAATGATAAAGTACTTGGTGTAAAGCGATGTCTTGTCACCCCAGAGGAGCCAGAACTCTCGCTTCACGCAAGCGGAGACTTGACGAGACAGAGAGACAGTGTAAGGAGACTTCTTAGAGACAGTCTTACTCTTGGATTGAGCAACACTGCTCTCGAAGCGACGAGTATCCTCTTGCTGTGTATCCTCTAGACGCTTCTCATAACTGGAAACGTCGGACTGGATACGCTTGTAGGTCTCGCTCTTCCTGAACACCTGCTCCAGCTCCTCGGCAGTCTTGGGAGTCGATGCTTCGCGACCGGGCTGGAACTGACGGGCATTGGGGTCACAAAGAGAAGTCAAGAAATCAGCAGTTGTCATTTGTTCAGAGCAGTAGAATCCAAGATCAAGGAAGTACTGGCGTGCCTCAATTGCAGGACCCTGGTAAAGCATGCGGCCTTCATCAATGACCATCACCTTATCCATGAGCTCGTAAATAGATTCACCAGCTTGGTAAAGAGTGACGAGGGTAGTGCGCTTGCTAACATCAGTCATGATGCGAAGCGACTTAGCATAGTCAAGGGCAGTACTAGCATCCAGACCACGAGTGGAGTTATCCCAGCAGACAACAGTCGACTTGGTAGCCAGAGTCTCAGCAATACTGACACGCTTTCTCTCTCCACCAGAGACACCACGAACATACTCGTTACCGACCTGAGTGTTCTTGGTATGGCTGATACCAAACATCTTCAGCAGCGCATCAATAATGATAGGAATGCTAGCCTGGTCATGTTTGCGAGTCTTATTGGTAAGAGAGAACTTCAAAGTTTGCCACACGGTCAGAGAAGGGAAATGCTGATCATCCTCAGGGTTGTAGTTGACCTCTCCACGGAAGTAGCGATTTTGATCCTCAGCAGAGAGACCACCATAGCTAACCTCACCAGTAACACCAGCAAAGCCCTCACGCTCATTGGCAATAGTCTTCAAGAAAGTAGTACAACCAGCGCCAGGACGACCCAGAACAAGCATCATCTCACCCTCTCGCACGGAACCACTGAAATCACTGATCAATTCGCGAACAGGCGGCTTCTTGCCGAGTCGCACCTGTGGCACAAATCGACAGATGACATTATACAGATCCGGTCCAAAGGTGCCGACCACAGCATGAGGCAAAGTACGAACGAACGATGCACCAGTCTGAACACCCATCACCGTAAGGTTCTTGAACACAACACCAACTTTCTTCGCAGGATCGCCGGCAGTAGTGCGACGCTCCAGGTGTCCGCTGACAAGGAACTTGCCCAGATCGAAGCCATCGTCGGCCTCGGTATCGGTGTCGTCCTCCAATCCCTTCTCCTCGTCGACGCGCTGGCTGGCGCGGGACTTTAATCGGTTAACACTCTTGGCGGTTGTCGAACGAGTGCGGTGCAGACTCAGTCGGGTCAATTCGCGACGCATTTCCTCCAAATCCTCCATTGCTCCACGGCGGGAGACTGGCTCGCCGGCCTCCTTCTCGCCCCAGCGACCTTCATCGCTAGCATGGGATGCAGTGGATGAAGCGCTCGATGTGATGGTTTCCGAAATAGGTTCGGCGACTTCAGCGGCTTCGATGGCTTCCTCATTGTTGTTGGACGACTCGGTGTGAGTATGGAATTCCTCATTGTTCGATTCATTTCTGGTGGATTGTTCCGTGGTGCTATAGTTCAAGTTTGATGATTCGAAAGTTTGGAAGTTGTTCTCCTCGGATATACTAGTATGGAAACTAGTAGTCGTTTGGAAAGTCGACTGCATCGATTGCTCCGAGTGGTGACGTTGCGCCTCCTCCGGTCGATGGGCGGGATCCATCTTTGCCGGAGTTGGAAATGGATCTACTTAGCGAACCTCAATTGCGGATATTCAGAGTATATTAGGAGATGAAGAGGTGTATGTACAGGAATTGATCCAAGAAAAAGAAAAGAAAATGGCGGATTGCGATCGTAGGAAAAGGTCCTCAGGATCTGGGGGCTACGGGATTGCCATTCATATATAAAAAGGGTAAAAAGAACGAGAGGGTTGATTATGCAGCAATACTATCCACAAGGGCTTAAGTCCGAACTCCTCTCTTTAGTCAACTTCCAATCACACTGCAGATATATTGAAAGAGAAAAAAAGGAGCTCAAGTGGATCCCATGAATCAGCTTGACTCATGGTCTGGGCGGCATCAACCGAAGAAACATTTTGAATTCTCAGACTTTTCAGACGGAGATAGACCCGGCTTTTAGCCGATGACCAACAATCTTTGATTGCAGGATTGATTATGATTGGTTGTGTGGAGTCATCATCGGAATATAGAATTCCATTCTTATTGAAATGTCGGGCTCCTAACTTGGCATAGTAATCACCACCTGGGAAAATCTACCACTGTCAGTGCGTAGCCTGAAAGCCTGGAGCCTGAAAGGATGGTGGATCCCATGCAGGTCGCATTGGAATATATATTCCGGCACTGTTGAAGATTTCGATGACTTTCTTTGACATGAATAATGTGCTTGACTTATAAATCGCCCCCACTATATCCACCCGTGGCCTCCCTGAATCATGTCCCGCGTTCAAGATTGGTGGGTTTGCCACATGTGCAGAACGATCTGTCCGATTCGGCTTGGATCCCGGCAAAGTCGACAATGCCGATCAGCTTAAATTGCTAATTTCTCGCTAGTCGGTAATCCGAGTCCACATAAATCTTTTCGTTGAGCCCCTTAAGACCAAGGACCCTCAAAACAGATTCTTAAGCCTGCTTATCAATCCAGTTCTCAGGTGGGGACTCGACTGTATACCATCTTCGGTTAGCGAGGTCCAAACGAATGCGGGTTCTGGTGCATTAAAATCTGCCGAATCGTTTCAGGTGGTTATGGAAGATATGGGTTCGACTCGTTTGATCAAAAGCCGCTGCATAATGAGCTAGGATCATCCTAGTAGATCAGGCTCGTTTAAGCACCGTTGGCTCAATACATCACACATGACGCATGCATCTGGATGCACAAGGTATTTTGGAAGGGTATAATCCCCGATTTCCAAACCTTGTCGATTTTTGTTGAGATTTATGAAGAAATCAAATGTTTGTGCTCAGTTGAGAGTCTTGAGACATGGTGAGTTCCAACCTTGGAAGTTGAACTCCAAGTCAAGATAAAGATCACGTGTAGATATATGAGATGATCACTATCTACGAGTCATGATTCAAGTCTTCAAAACAGCAATACATATTAATAGATTATTATCAACCCCTTGGATCCCTTCTCCAACTTTGCTAGTTCTTTCAGTCTTGAATGATCATGAAAGACTAGACTTGGAATCGATTCGACATATCTACCCAGGTGCATGATTATGCCCCACTGCACTGCTTAACCTTGGAAGTCCATGCATTCGATAAGGACAATGGCCACGTAGAGATCTGTCCGTTTATGCACGTTTTGGCGGTCTGACTTGTTGCAGCTCTGGAGCCAGCAGATAATGCTGTGAGACCTGAGAAATCATCCGCTCATTCGCATATGATCCGGCTAAGAACCTCGAGAACAGAACTTGAATCTCGCATATTCACGGGAATCAGATCTTTGGATCTAATGCTGAGTATTACTAACGCGCGCCCTTCGAGGTACCATCCATGGATGGTTGCCTGGTAGGGATGTTCAATGTTTTGAAATATGCCCAATAACATCATTCAAAGGTCCGTGTTGAAGCAATTATTGATCTAATAAACCATAATACCGATATGAGTCTCAGGGAGAACGGGCATTCAGTATAGAATCTGTAGGTAGCGTTATCATAGCCTGAAAGGAGTACACGAATGTACGCTGCTGCGTGCACGTCCCGTCTAGCTTAATTGCAGGGTCCACCATGAGCCATTAAAATATCGATAAACACGTTGAATTGAGGACATATGCACACTCAGACTTGGTCCATACCGTACTGTTCAAGTCCCCATTCTCAATCACGCCAACTTGAACGAAGCACCGAGGAAGCAATGACCGAAAAAACATCAAACGAATACCCATCATGTACTCAATTTTCTATTCTGGTTTAGGAGGTATCCCCCATGAAGAACCATGGCCGGCGGACACCACTTAGTGCAGGCGCAGGAAGCTTCATTGGAATTGGAACAGTATTATGGAAGATCTCTGAAGGGGCATATTCACTCTTTGGTTGTGGAGTCGGTTCGTTGTTGGGAATGGTCGTCCCCTCTGAAAAGACGCTAGCTGCCTCGCTAATTCTGGGGGATGTGCCCACAGGCGTCTTGATCGGGACTAGGACACCACATTCCCAGTTACGACAGACCATCCTGGGTTTATTGGCCGCACGGTCCTTGGTGAGACGGCCCCTTGGTAAAAAAAAAAGAAAGTTAATCATCATCTCGTGAAGTAACGATTATTCAAAAAGAGGCGGGTACGTGTTCACTTACCAGGCACTTTCAGATAAATTCGCGCTTCCAACATAGGCCCATCCCTTGCACTCCATATTATCTGCGAGGGCAATGGGTTCCGAAGGCCAAACGTAAGCAAGCTTATGATTGTCAGCAGATGAACAAGGCGGAAACACATGGTCAGTGACAATGTCATACCTTATTATGCATCATGACAGATTTCTCACTCTGGCAATCCCTCATTACATGCTTAGGAAACTTTGCGCCATCCCACCACTTCGATTGAAAGCAAACAGTGCCGGCAGTATCCTCCGGGCGACGATGTGCCTCACGTGCAGTCTTATCTGATGGGAAATACACGTGGAATGAGTCTTGCCATTCCTTGCTGGCTCCCATCATGAGCTTACGTTCGTCGTCAGGGACAATGGCTGATGACTTCCCATAACGCATAATATAGTCCGAAAGGCCGTCGTCACCTGAAATCAGAATCAGCTTTTATTCGGTGATGTTACATAATTGAATCATGTTTACCTTTGAAGGCAAGGTACATGGCCCGAAGGAAATCTTCATTTAGAGACCCAATGGAAGAGGCCTAGAATAAGGTCAGTATAGGTGCCTATCAGTAATTTGTCGAGGAACATACCACATAATCAACATTGATTAGTGAGGATGATTGCAAACCAAAGTGGCTCACAGCGCGACCTAGACCGCAGTAACCAGTCCGTCTCCACCTCTCGTCGGAGTGCACTCCACTGTTCCCACCACTATCCTCAAGTTAGATCCCGAATCAATTGACATAAAAGGGCTGGACTGCGATTCTTCGAATGGTATACTTACATTGTGTGGACAAACGCATAACGTGCAGTCTCACTGAAATCGAAGGAGTCCAATTTGCGAATCATTCCCTCCTCCAAGGTGCTGGCTTTCAAGAAGTAGACAAGCTCTTCATAGAAGAACGTCTTAGGAGTCTCCACAGAAGGATCCTTTTTCTTTGGTAAATCAATAAGAAAAACAGTCTGGTTTGGACATTAGTCAAGGAGGTTTAGCAGGAGGTGTCGGCGCGCCCATCTTACATTCTCCATCAATTCGTTCTCTCCCCAGTCGGTGAGCGTGAGATTGGCCGTCGGAACAACGATGCGCAAATACTCTGGGTGAAATAGGAGCATCAACTTGGAATGCATTATGTTGACTTGACCTTGCATGGGTGGAAAGCAAAGTCTGAGGTGTTTCATGGTCTTGGTCTCGTCAAGCATTTGATCACGCTGGATGGATCAATCAGCGTCTCGCTATGATAGAAATTTGAGTGAAGGGTTTGGTTTCTCTCACCATTGCCTGTTCCTTGGCGCTCATAATGAGAATGAATTTCGTCCGCCAAATGTCACACTTATTGAAAAGCCATTCCATATCCCACAGGTACGAACTGAGTACCGCGTATGCCAGATCGCTTCGCTGAAGCACTTCTTCAAGAGTGATTTCATTATTTCCACGCCGGGTTTTTATGACATGTGTCTTTCTAACTGTGCCCAAAGGATATTGTATTCCCGGTCTCGCAGTAGGCCTAATTGACGATGATGAGGCGGCTGATGAGGATGGTTGAGTAGGAGACGGGGTAATAGTAGGTCGCTTGCTTGCTGCCGACTCAGACACAATTTTCGGAACTTTGACCGGAGATTGCGTTGGTGGAGTTATGGAGCTCTCTGCCTTACGCTTTTTCAGGCGGGCAAGGCGCTCCTGCTCCATCTCTTTTCGATTTAGACCAAGGATACCGAGAGAAGCAGGAAGAGGAGAAGCTTGCTTAGAGTGAATTGGCAATACCTCCTGTGAGGGTTCTTCGTCGGGCTGCTGGTCTTGCAATGACATTGCGATTGCACGCTTGATATCCTCGTCCTCATCTTCTATGTCATCTTCGGCCTCGTCATCTGTATCAGATCCGACAACAGAGCGAGATTTTGGGAACACTTCCACGATATCTGATTGACCATCGGAATCGTTGGTCAGATCGACCACGTCGTTTGAAGGTGGCTGCTGAGGTGATGATGTGCTCGAGCCATGGTCAACATCTCTCAGAGAGACCCGAATCGCCTCTCTCAGATCTGCATCCTCCATCTCATCGAGATCCATTGTGAAGGGCTCCTCTGAAAGGAAAATTCAACAAATAAAATGGTGCGATGAGGATGCAGCAGTAAGCAGGACGATGAGTGTGACGTTAGTTGACTTCAGATGTTGCTGTTACCTAATAAACTCGATGCAACGTCATCTGAGATCCCTGATGTACTTTTGCGCAATAAATAAGGCGATTTTCTCGAAATAAGAATATGGCGATGTCTTGGGAATCATCCACTGGATTGTTGTTGACTCCAAGGTTGACCAAAGAGATGCGGCCCGATTAAGAAGGTGGGTCTACACGTGATTTTGTCAGCCAGTTCAGTGTCGTGTCTCCACACGGCAGAACTGAGCCAATCATAATCCCACTGGAACAGAGCACGCTGATTGGTCGAACCAGAATGGTCACATGACCAATCACGTGTCTTGAGTCCGGCAGATGTTTATGTGCGATAGTGATAGGATGAGAGAAAATCAGACTTGTATTACATGCCATCTAGACCGCCTACTACGTACAGAAAGAGTCTGTTAGATTTATTAGTGCCTCAGGCTTCAATTGTTGTCGCACGCATCAAGTTGACTAACGATACCTAGGTATGTACCAGTCGTTTTGCTGCTAATGGCAAAAATGACAGTAGTATTACTAGATCCAGCTAGGTACCTATATGAAGGTTTCAAATATAGCAGTACTTACCAGTACGTAGGTTTGAGCATTCATCCAGAGAAGAATATATTTTCATCCAAATTCATACTTCAACACCAATTTGAACTTCAAGTTGTCATAGTGAAACTTGAACCTTCCAAGGTTGATAAGCCACCTAAACTTGAACTTGCATCTTCAAGCCGGAATTGGGAGCTGATTTGAGTGCCAATTATCAACTTACACACTTGGAAGTACCAAAATCCATAGCGTTTACCTGGAAAACTTTTCGATTTGACTTTCGCTCGTGTGAAAAGTATAAATCAGGTCGACACCCTTTACAATAGGCATCATGTGGCCTGCTGGGATAGGCTAAGTGTGATTTCAATAGCATAAGAAATCATGATCATCATCGGAAAAAAGGTCCTGATTTAGAGTTGTTGTGGGCAGAAGGCTCATTTGAAGGGCAGTTGAGGCTCTAAGTGGGGCTCTTCCGGCAATGAGCGATTTGCGCTACTGGTAGTAGAAGTCGCAAGTTGGAACACAGATTGATTATTCTCATGTCAATTGATAAAGAATTGATAATAGAACTGCCCAGGTGTGACAAATTAATATTAGTAATGAATAATTCGGAGGTAACCAGGTGACGCATAGCTTTAAGCTTCCAACCTTAAACAGACAAGTGTTGATGTCATCAGATAAAAGTCAAACCCCACGTTTATGAAATCGCGGGGAAGTATTTTCTTTAATGAACTCCCTGTCAGTAATTGCTCCATCATCATCGAATACACTGGACAGGAATTGCAATGTTGAGCCGACGAGCAGCCACACACTTTCTTCACCAAGCTCGCGGTCCATTCAAGTTACAGATTAGAAGATTGGGATTACTTGAATTCAATTCACACAAACTTCTCAGACATGCAAGCCTTCTATTCATCCCCCACCATAAGGTCTAACTAATATTGGTCAAGTTTGATATTCCCGTGCCGAATGGGCATGTGGTAACCAGCCCAGAGGAAGCACAAACAGTGGTCTCGTCCATTCGTGAGTTCTCACTCGTTTCAGTCTTTCATACCTGAGATCTACACGATGACTTCAATGGAGAGCCTCCGATGTCCTGCATGCTAAGCACCCCATAGATGCACCATCCGTCATCAAAGCCCAAGTCCTTGCGGGTGGACGGGGAAAGGGAAAGTACAGCAGTGATGGAAAAGGTGGAGTTCGCATCGTGGACTCGTAAGTTTATGTTCCGACTTTGTCTACCCTTATTCTAACATTGACCTAGTCCGAGCGAGGCATACGATAGCGCAAGCAAGATGCTGGGCTATTACTTAACAACAAAGCAAACTCCTCCCGAAGGATTGCTGGTGAAGAAGCTTTACATATACAAAGCCGTCGATGTTGCCCAGGAATTCTATGTCGCATTAACCTTCGATCGCGAACGCGAGATGCCCGTCCTGCTTATTTCAGATGCTGGCGGTGTCAATATCGAATCCAACGTGAACAAGCTGCAGCGATTCTGGTTTCACATGCCACACGGTATAGGTCCAGAGATCAGAGCCTACATACAAGCGCAATTTGGATTTTCCGATTCGGAGATGGCGGTTATGTCCCACATTCTTCACCAAATGGTGGAACTTTTCGCGGAAAAAGATGCCACGCTGCTTGAACTGAACCCCCTTGTACGCACACCAGAGGGTGATTTTGTTTGCCTTGATGCGAAATTTACCTTTGATAATTCTGCTCGATTCAGACAGAAAGGCCTTTTTGGTTTGGAAGAGCGCTCACCAGAAGAGGAGTTGGAATTTGAGGCTTCTCAATTAGGCCTTTCTTATATCAAGCTTAATGGGAATATTGGAAATATCGTCAATGGGGCCGGTCTGGCTATGGCAACTAATGATTTGATCAGTCTGTTTGGCGGGGAGTGTGCTAACTTTCTTGATGTTGGTGGAGGAGCTACGAAGGAGACACTTGCAAAGGCATTTGAGATTCTGAATGCTGATACACGAATTAAGGGAATTTTGATTAATATCTACGGAGGTGAGCAAGCTACTACAAGGCAATGCGAGGTAAATGTAACTAATTTCTGTTCGATTAAGGCATTGTTCGATGCGACATGATCGCAGAGTCTATTATTGCCGCAGCGGCCCAAATGGGCGGGTTCAAGGTGCCTGTAGTCGTGCGCTTACAAGGTACTAATTGCGACAAAGGGCTGAAACTGGTGAGTACTAAAAATATTTATGTTTAAATGTTTGAAAGAATTTCACTGATTAATCATCTTGTAGCTCGAAAATTCTGGCGCTGAGAATAATATTACGGTCGAAGCTGATTTCGAGGCCGCGGCGGAAACGATTGTTCGATTGACTAGTCATTCTAAGCAGTGAATTTCATAATTGTGAGCCTCATGAATTTATTTGGTTCTTTGTTGGGAGAATCAGTCGCACACGGTTACTTTGCGCAAGCTTGAGATTTAGCAGCCTGAGAACTGCCCCGAGGTTGGGGACAAATGTCCATAAATACGCAGAATTTGGCATTTATCGATTCGAGTTTTAACCGTCGTCTTCCAATATTCAATATTCTTGCCAGAAATGCGGCTGGTAGAGAGGAATGCGATGTGCTCTGCGGCTGTCTGCAACTAGATGCACGGATTTTTCCGGAAATGCTTTTCTCATTCTGCAAGTGAAAGTTTCTCGACAATATCATGATGCCCTGCATCCGAGGCCAAAGCAGCAATATCCTTTCCATTATTGTCTGGTATATTCGAAGCTCCATTCTCGAGTAAGAATTCCACCACTGCCAAGTGACCGTTGGCTGCAGCTCGACTTAATGGCGTTCTGCCTTGATCACCCTGATGATTGATGGCAGCACCTTTGGAGAGAAGAAGTTGGACTACCTCTTTGTGATCATTCGCTGCTGCCCATATGAGCGATGTTTCTCCATCCTTTCCCTCAAAATTTGGATCGGCTCCATGTTCAAGCAGAACTCGACATGTCTCTGTATGTCCGCGCATAGAAGCCCACATAAGTGGTGTTTTATCGGTATTATTCTGAGTAGTATTGCTGCCATTCACGTCCGTTATGTTAGGATCGACTTTCCGCTCTAACAAGAGTGTGACGACGGATGTTTGGTCATATTCCGCAGCTTGCGAGAGTGCTGTTCGACCCCAACTGGCATTTCGATGAGTTGGATCTGCACCTTCATCTAATAACCGCTCAACATCCTCATAGCGACCCTCTCGTGCCGAATCCACGATGTCACTCTCATTGAGCCAGCTGTCCAATTGCTGTGTGAATCTCGGGACAAGAAAGTGATCTTTTGGTAGGACGCGCTCCTGAATAACCACACATTCATTCAGAAGATTGATGGCCTCGGGTTTCCGCCCTGCATCCTTCCAGAACCGTGCCAGGTTATACATGGTAATCAATGTTTGCGGATGCTCAGGGCCTAGGACTTTCTTTTTCGCCTCGAATGTCTCCAGAAACAAAGACTCCGCCTTCGAAAATTGCTCATGATCTCCATATAATACTGAGAGATTGCCCATAGCCTTCAGGGTGTCATAGTGCTCTAAGCCCATAATCTTCCTTCGTACGAGCATGGTGTTTTCCATGAGGCGGATTGCTTCTTTCCAGTTGTTCAGACGAGAGTGGGAATGTGCTAGATTATCAGTGGTTGTAAGAGTCACAGGATGCTCCGGACCAAGGGTCTTTGTGCTTGTGATCAAGAGTTCATTCAGGAGTGTCTGCGCCTCTGCGTCGCGGCCTTCTGAGCAGTATATGACGCAAAGATTATTCATGGCTGTTATATAGTTAGGATGTTCAACGCCGACTGTTCGTTTGTAAACATCAACAGCGTTCTGGGCTAATTCTTGCGCTTCCGAGAAGCGACCCTCGCTTTGGTATGTCATGACCAATAAAGACATCGCAGCAATGGTGTCTGTGTGCTCTTCACCGAGAATACGTTTTCTCACTTGGAGGACCTCCTCTCCCAGCATCCGAGCTTCTTTCCAGCGCCCCTGGAGCTGATAGACCAGCGCCAAGTTACCCATACTGAGCAGAGTGATAGGATTCTCAACTCCCAGTATCTTTTTCCGAAGCTCGATCACCTTCAACCCTTCAGTCTCCGCCTCTTTTAATCGACCCTGCCACTGGTAGACACAGGCTAGATCATGAATGGCTGATAGTCTCAACGGGTTTTGGGGACCTATTGTGCTTTCACTAGTGTTCAGCACTTCTTGAAACAAAGCCTCTGCCTCAGTATAATGACCAAGCTGGAGATGTGCTGTCCCAGAAAGGAGAGTGACTGCCATGGTATCTTCACTATCAGCGCCATATAATTGCCTCATTGCATTAGTTGCAGTGGTAGTCAAGGAAAGCATAATCCACAAATTCCCTATGGACTGCGCATGCATTGCTCCTAAAGCAAGGAGTTCAGCCCAACGAGAGAGCAGCTCATTGACTGAAGGTCGTTGCGACATGGCTAATTCAACATGCGGAAGAAGAGATTGACACAGCATGCGATGCTGTTTAGTCTCTTCATCATCATCGAGTACCTTGTAAAGACGTCCGATGAATTCTTGGCGCCATTTATCTGTCATCCCATTGGCTTCAAGCCATTTTCGTGTCGCAAGCTGCACCAGGCGATGCATTTCAAAGAGTGTAGGATCCCGACCGACAGATACGAAAGAGTAGTCCCTCAATATTGAGATGTCATGTTGGAAATTATACACTTCTGAGCAAGGCGACTTTGGTTGGGGTTTCTCATTTGGCAGTGTTACAGGATCAACATTGTTTGAGCTAACACTGGTTTGTCGAGGCGTTGACCGAAGTTTATGGAGTCGATTCGACACCTTCTTTTTGAAGCAATGGATGCTGAAACGCTCACTAGAATGCGAGCTCTCAATTTTTGACTCTTTTACGCTCTGCGCAACGATTGCTGGTACTTGAAATTGAGCCTCGGCAGTGATATGAAGCAATGACCCTGGAATTGCATGTCTGTCAAAAAAGCTCATCAGGGAGAGGAGATCCGCTGCTGAGGGATTATTGGCTCTGATTTGGTCAATTGAGAGCTGCCAGGTTATCAGAACTGAGTTGCTTGCTTCCCAGTGTCGACGAGGATGTCCCGCTTCATACTCAAGCAGCTTGAATCTTTGGCTGTCGCTTTTCTCGAATTCCTCTATGTATTGGTTGACTGAGCATAGAGGTGCTTGTCGTTTGATATATGCAGCTGCCTGGACAATAGCGAGTGGCAAGCATTCCAATAGTTCTGCAAGCTTAGCCACATCATCATTGTTATCCGCTTTGACTTGGTCACCCAACTTTGCCTTCAGGAGCCCCTGTGCGTTGGCGTGACTCATGGGGTCGATTTGAATAAGATCCCTGTCCTCTACAAATCTCTGAGCAACCTTTTTGCTCCGAGTTGTCATGATTATTGAGCCGTTGACACTACGAGGTAAGAAATCAAAGAGTGACATTCTTGCTCCTCCTTCATCTTTGTCAAAATATCGTGGCTCATAGAGGAATCCGTTGTCATCAACATTATCAAGAACAAGAATCCATTTTCTTCTTGTATCCTGAAACCAGTTCAGTACTGACTTCAGCAGAACCGTACCAGAACTTTGGCGACCTGGTATCTTCGCTTGATTCGCTATTCGATCATAGCCTTGTTCGAACCGTGCAGCGTTGCTTGAGTGGACCCAGAATACCCATGTTTGGGGTGATTTCTCGCGAGCACGATAGCAGTATTCAACAGCAAGTTGAGATTTCCTTCATAAATTAGCATTCAGCAGATATACTACTTCTTTAGCGGAACTTACCCGACTCCACCCATCCCAACTAGAGCCAACCTGGAATTCTCTACAGAGCATCTCTCATGAATATCATCAAGCAAGTTTCCACGTTCAATAAAATCCCGATCTCGAGAAAATGGGACATTTGAACACGGCTCTGGGGGTGTTTCAGGACGCTCTCCTATACACTCAGGTAAGCCTCCTGATCAGTCTGAGACCATCTGCGGGCGTACCTGTAAACTGGACGGTTATCGGAGCGGAGGTAGTCCCTACTTGCAGTCCGCTATTGGCCTCTGTGAAAGATATAGCAGTTGTCATGATGCCAGTGATCAAGTGAACAGGGGTTTCAACCTCAGGTCATCATCAAGTTTCTTGGGTTGAACCCTGTAAACAACCGTGCGGCTAAGCACTGCCCCGCAAATACGATGACTAATACGCCATTTGAACATTCATCGATATTAAGCGACATGGATGGTCTTCATGATGATAGGTGGCTCCGGGCTAGAAGAATCCTGTTGACTTTAGCACCACGGGGGCAGTTATTGAGGGAAGTCGAGGACGGGGAATGAGTGTGCGGTTCCTTTTCAGGTGAACCGAACAATGACAGGGATACTAAGTACGGGAAAGGGGAAGTAAGGGGGACGATGAGAAAATTCGCAAAATCTGAATTAATTATGAGTTAAGTAGGTTGTAAAAGTCTCCATGCAATCTTCATCTCCTCCACAGTGTTCATGATTCAATATTCCTTCACTTGTTCCTCGGACCATTTCCAGTATTTCTCAGTCAACGCTGGATCCCACAAGTCCTGTCTGATCTTGATGACTCTACCCCAAGGGGCGACTATATTATATTAGAAAGATACTAGCATAAAGGAGACCGAGGTACATACCAAAAGATGCATTGTGCTCTTCACTAATCTCTGCACTCAATCCAGCATAAAGCTCTGTGTACGCGCCGAAAATCGGATCATACAAAAGCAGTCCTGCGACTGCAGCAGCAGTTCTAGACATGTGTCGTTGAAGACCACTTTTCAGGTTTCCAGGGTTCAGTGACTATTGATGATATTGTCAGTTTACCACGTCGTGTGTTTTGGACCCAGTCTCGCATAGTACTTACCAAGCTCAAGATTCCCTCACCCGCAGTTCTTTTCGCATATTCCACAGCGTGTAAGACATTGCCAGCCTTACTACGAGCATACTTAGTCATAGCGCTCTCCTCTTTGGAGTAGGTCATGTTTGCAAAATCAATTGCAGGTTTAGGTGCCATCATCGCCGCGGAAGATGATACCCAAATGACTCGAACGCTGTTCTTTGGGGCTGCGAGAGTTGTCCTTTTCAAAATCTCATGCAAGTATTTGACAAACAGAAAATGACCGAGATTATTCGTTCCAAGCTGGAGTTCGTGTCCCTGTTCGGTCTTGCTTCCTTGGGGTGGGGTCATGACCTGTGAACGATGGTTAGAATGAGATATGCCAAGAAGATAAATTTCAAAACTCACTCCAGCATTGAGCCATAGAACATCAAGACGAGACTCTGCTGCAAGGAACTCTTCAGCTGAAGCTTTGATTGTTGTTAAGTCGGCCAGGTCTAGGTGAAGGAATGCGATTTTGCCAGTTGAGGATGATGTTGTCTCTGCGGTTTTGATCTTCTCTATGGCGAAGTTTGCCTTCTCCTTTGACCTGGCAGCAACATAGACAGTTGCATTGTGTGCATAGAGAATCTCAGCAAGCTCAGCACCGACGCCGGAATTTGCACCCGTCACAATGAAGACCTAATGATAAATATCTTTGTTAGAACTGACCCGACAATGCACATGTGGGATCCGGAAGACATACTTTGCCAGCTTGATCAGGGAGGTTCTTCTCAGTCAGGGTAGGTGCCGGAGGGCACATAGCTCGATAATACTCCATTTCAACTTGAAGTTATGAGAGATCACAAAAATCGAAAGTAACCGAGACTCGGATGAATACAATTGTGTTGTTGAATAATGCTGTAGAAAGACCCGGGTACCAGCATCTTAAATAGATTTTCAAATATTTTCAAATAGTGACCGACGTCCGGAGATAATTGATAGATTTTCACTATAATTCCGATCAAGTGTCATCAACCGTTGTTCAATTGCTCAATTGTTCAGATTTTTGATGCTATACAGTCATAATGATATTGATCGCCACCTTAAATCTCCCAATTAGGTTAGTCTATTGTCATCTCTGAATTTCCCAATTAGGTTAGCTCGAGTCATCATCTAAACAGGCGTTTAACAATTAAGAATGAATTATTTCAATCAGGCAAATAAAATATGTGAATACGGGATGTATTAGACTTCTATTCACATGGTATAGTCTTATAATTTACTCATACATTAAAACTGAACTTATTTCTAAATGATTCAACTACCATAGTGAACTCCGTGCCCTTCACACCAATAAGAGCTTCTGGGTGGATCGAGGGAAATATTAAGTGGGGAGTGTCAGCACCCATGCACCAGCACCAGGCTTGAGCCCAGTCCACTTGCTTATCTTAATTCCCCAGGCCCCCCATTTCATAGAACCGACGATTAAGACCGCCCGGGTTCGCTATGGCTCGTAAGGTCATACGACGAACGCATACGGGGTGCGTGACGTGCAAGTGAGTGCTCCAAACCGATCTAGACCCCCCTCATTCCCCATCTCTGAACCCAATGCCTTTCAGAGCCCGACGAGTGAAATGCGACGAAGCCAAGCCACAATGCCTGAGGTGTACATCGGGTGGATGGAACTGTGAAGGTTACAAGGACTGGCTACCCGTATCCCTGCGACGTATCAGACCATCCATCATCCCGGGCGTCAATACAATGGATCTGAGGAGCTTGGACTACTTTATAAATCAAGTTGCCTCTGTTATTGCGGGGCCTTTACCAATTTGGACTCATATCATTCCTCAAATGGCGCACCAGGAATCTTCAATCAGACATGCAGCTACTGCGATAGGTGCTTTATATGAGGAATTTCGGGATGATGTCGCGACCGCATCATCGAATAGAAAATTCGCCTTATTTCATTACAATACAGCCATCCAGCGCATTATTCACTACCCGCACGAATCTCTTGACACCGTGATCACGGTTTGTGTTCTTTTCATGACTATCGAATTTCTCCGGAGCGAATCCCGATGGAGCGATGCTGCATTACCTGCACGGAAGGAAAATTTTGGATTCATAAAAAGCTCCAGCACATCTTATGGCTATATTCAGCCAACTGAACGTTTTTGTGGTATTCTTCACAAATATCTGTGAAATATCATCAGGGAATGAACCTGGGAGCCCATCTCCGAGGGGCCCCTTTGACAGTCTGGAACACGCGCAAGAGGCACTTGATTGGCTTACATATAGATCCATGAAAGTTTCATTTGCGCTCGACGACGATATACGGAAATTTTATGACGCCGACACGACAAAACATGTTCTATTACAGAAGAAAAGCCTGATCCGAGACTTGGAATCATGGCTGCATGCATCTTCATTGAAACTGGGCCAAGCCACTAAAAAGCAACGGGCCATACATCGAGTCCTGGAGGCACGGTGGCTTACTTGCAAGATATGGATAAATACAGGTCTTGAACGCAGGATAGCAGATGCATCTCATGATGGTACATTCAGGCGAATCACTGATATCGCACTGCAAGTTGCGGGACCGGACTCGGAAGGTTCTGAAATGATCGCTGGTGCAGGATTCCTCCCTGTCCTACATTTCCTGGCTATGAAAAGTCCGATTTTAGAAATTCGGCTGGCCGGGCTTCTTATGTTCAAGAAACATTGTCATTTACTCAATACCATGTGGGATTCCAAGTTACTCTACCTGGGCGCAAAGAGAGCCATCGAGCAAGATCATGGAATTGTGATCAAGTCGGATTGGCCTGAGACAGAAACACTTGAGAACCTGATGGGTGCGACAAAGACTCAGGGCACACCGATCTTCAACCGGGCTTTATTCCTTTGTCCTTGGGTTGAAGTGTGCAGGGAAGTGTGTGAGAAGGTCCAACAGGCGAAGTTGTTGGCCATGGCAAACTTGAATATTGAATGACAATACAAGAAAATAATTATTTGTACAATTCAGCTCGTCGCATCGAACCTATTACTCCGTATCTTTGACAGGATGTATGAGCATCGGAGGCAGACAGAGTCGGCGGTGATTTTTCTCCCACTGTGAATGGTTAGTTGACTGGTTGGTAGGGAAAAATTTTCCAGATCACAACATACCTCAACCGTGTCATCAAGCCCAAGCCAAGCTCGATATAATTTCCCCGGAAAATCAGAAGAAAACATATACGACAACTTCAACATAATATCGTCATGCATCTCCCAGCTCCAAATACTATTCCAACCCGCATTAACACTACCAGGCTCACCAGGATTGGCACGCTGATTAAGCTTCACAGGATCCCATTTCAACTCATGGTATACTGGCATGGGTACTTGAACCGACTTGAGTCCATAGAAGAGAGCCCAGGAGATAGGCGACATCTCCGAAGCCAACCCAAATCCAGCACGAGTCTTATCAGCATGCATGAGTCTAAGCAGACGAGCCGAAACACGAGACATAGCGACCGGGGATGACCGAACAGGCGTACTAGAACCCTGTTTGAAATTGAAAATTCGGTCTCGGAATGGCCACTTCGTGTTTTTAGGATTGAACTGTGGCATCCAGGTGATGACGTCGGCTTCCTCATCGATTCCCCAGGTCCATTGGCTATCCTGTTCATCTGGTTGGGGAACAGCCGGCGCCTTGCTTTTAACGTTAATTCCCTTCGCTGGGTTCGGACCCCAAATATCTTCGCGGTCGCCCATGCTTTGGTCTACTGTGTCCACGAATTTGTCCCAGTCACCGTGCACTGCGGGAATGTAGAAGTAAGAGTTACGTTCCCAGAGATGCTTTCGAGGTTGTTGCTTTGCGAATTCGCCTGCTTGTTCGAGGAAATGGTATAGATGACCCGTATAACGCGAGTCCATCTCGAACTGCCAGACGTAATCGTACTGAGGGTTTAACCGTGAGAAGATCTGTACGGGCTGAAAATATTGCAAGATCGCACTGTTTCGTTATCAGCATCAAGTTCATCGCTGAAGAGAGAATTGAACATACACGTGCACATTGATCTTGGGGTACCAATCCGCAAGCATCTTTTGATTAAAGAACACGGCAATATCTTGAAGTTCCTCTGGGAGGTGGCTTCTTTTAAACTCCTCCATGCCGGATTTATCCTCCGGTTCAGGAAGTTCAACATCCTTGGAGTCGACGAGAAGAACAACCTCGTATTCTCCCCCGGAATGCAATGAGAGCTCCATGACCATGGAGCGAATGAACAAAATGTCATTTGAGGTATATCGTTTATCAATCCAGGAACGTAAGATCACAGCTGTCCGTGGGTGATAGTTGGACTGAGAAGGATCTTGAGAAGCTTCGGAGCTATTTGCATTCACCTGGCGATCATGCGACTGATGAAGTGTGGTTATCCTGTCCACTGGATTGGGGCGTTGGTACCGTCCAGCATTGCGTTCAACACATTCCTGCTGCAAGGTTCCCCAGTTGAGGTCTTCCCAAAATTCATCGTCCTCATTCCCATATCCGTATGCAGCGTATTGTGAGAATCGATCAGTACAAATACTATCATCGAGGTTCCATGCCTTGTATGAACCAAATATCGGAGCTGGGAAGCCTAGCAAATGTGTCAGCTCGCGACACTTTCGACCACATATGCACATCAAACTTACTTGATTGATCCCATTGGTAACCTTTTAACAGGAACTCTTCATTATTCCGACCTAATATCGTCCTGTTCGGTCCCATACATTGTTGATAAGTCCCTTTCCACATGTTCTTCCATTCTGCACTATTATAATCCGGGTAAGGATAATACGGGATAGCGTGCGAATCTTGTGAAGTCTCTAATATATGCGTTCTATATTCTCCAGTTTCTGTCGTCGTACTTGTGTTCACATAGAAGCTCACCGAGGAACTGCGAGATCCATGGATGTTAGTCAACCGAGCAGACCAAATTTCCGAATAACTACGAGAACGATACTCCACTTACCCCGAGTGTGTATATTTTCCATATCGCGACAAGGCTAGCGGGATGATGTGATCTTTTAGCTGGGGGAAGAGCAGAAAAGTGCCGAATATCAAGCAGACAGTCAAAACGATCAAGCCACGCCTTAGATTCTGCAGATGGAACCGTCGGCTAAGCCCCACAAAGCAATCCGAGTCAGTTAGTCTCATGATTCATTCCCAGGCTGAGGCTCATATCTGCCCTACGGTCGGTCTAGGGAAGGAATGGACGCTGATCATGACTTATGATGTGATCGGAGGCCATATCGTACCCCCCCTGGATCCCAAAGGCGGTGGAAAAGTTCCAAGAAATTATTCTTCGCATTCACTAGATACGTCTAGGCTAACGTCACCAAACGATATATGGTGGGGCGCGTACGTACGCGATAAGTAGTGTAGATGCCGATCAGTTGGTTGTTCCTGGGTGGAGTATGGGTTCAAGCGAACCACACGAGCGTTATTTGTGGATACATCTGGATGGTTCTCAAGCCAAGCTATTTCTGAAATCATATCCAAGTGCTCGTTCATTGTCAAGATAGATTGATATTTTACAACAATTGAATAATATTTACTAAGCTTTAAAGCTTTCATAGTTCGAAACCGTGGTTATAATAGTGGCTCCAGCGCCACGAACTCTATATCAATCTGATCCGGAACTCTAAAACTTGATATTGGATGAAAGCCTGGGCAAGATTCAACATAAAATTCTATATCAGATGACTGTGACATCCAAGACCTCTACTATATCTACTGCTAACATTCGAAGATACTTGAATATTCCCCCTCTTTCGTGCACGGGAATTTCTGAGTATCCCGAGAAAATGGATTCATAGGCTCTCGTGACAACATTTAGGAACAAATCGGAGCCTCTCCAAGTATGTCTCAATTGGGATTGATCTGTGAGGAAGTTTTGCAGACTATTATTTTTCAACTTCCAATACCACATGGATATCAACTGCCCGTGGCAACGGTGCACATGTGAATTATGACATCCCGCATCGTACTCCCCGGCCATGTGTGAGCATATTCCCAGCTGAGAAATCGACAATATCTAAAAAAAGACGAAAAAGCGTGGACCGTAGGCTATAGACTATAGGCGAGATGAATTGGCAGAAATTATAGGCATTAGCGATTGGTATGTAGGGACTGGAAGACTCATATGAATGAATTGAAGCTAATCAATAGCTTTTTGATAACTCTTACTCTGCATGAAATGTATGCTCCATCATTGAAGCGGCATCGATAATGAAACTCGTAATGAAGGTGTGTTACACAACAGATTAAGGGTCCACGAAAGGGTCTGAGTCGGGGTCCAGCACGGATCAGAGGAACTCCATTTCGAGCATATCAACCTTATTCGGGTGCTCAGAGTTCAAGTCACCGCCCAAGGAGCTATGTCATGCAGGTACCACAGCCTGAGCCTATAAATGGAGACCTAGGTACTTCAGATTGACGCGCATGTGCATCCAGAATTTTCGAACTAGTATGCATGAGGATACCAAGAACTTGAAATACCCCAAAAGGCAACTGCTAGAAAACCAGGCTATACTATTGTGATTGAGCTCTAAGTCCTGGTAATGGAGTTATGTCAAATTGAAGCTGAAAGTATTCCTTTGATGCCAGCCATGTAGACTTCAATGTGGAGGGCTTATTGGAAGATTCAAGTTCCACCTAGACACATGTACATATCATCTTGCTCGAATTGCTAGTGACTACTTAATTGCATAGATTGTGAGTTATGTTATGACTATATAGTTCCAAGGAATGTATGAAAACGTGAACGCATGCAAGAAAAACAAGAAGCAGAAAGAACCCGGACAAATGGGGACGCTATATGGCTTTACTGTAATGTTGAATATCAGGAGCCGCCAAGTGACTGTTCTCAAGATCACATCCAGGCTTCAACCTGACAAAAATACTTACTTTGAGCCCACAGCATCATGCCCATCATATGGAATACCAAATCGGTTCAGCAGGTTGGACGCAGCGGTTTCACCCGTCTTAAACGCACCATGCACACAACCATTGGCAACCAACGTGCAATGCTCACCCGCAAACTGCAAGGGACTGCCCTTGTGGTTGTTCAGAGCATCGAAAAATAGATCCGGCTCATCGCCGACCTTATCGGCAGAGTAAGATCCGTATCCTGCCAACGGGTCCTGGGTCCAGTGTGTAGTTTCAACACTGATCAGGCGTGGCAGGGCCTTGTAGGGTTCAGTTCTGAGGAGCTTGAAAAGAGGCTCGAAGAACTGGTAGATCTGCTTGGGGTCTTTCATTGCTTCAATGCGTTGGGTCAAGGGCTCGGCGACCTGCACACAGAGCTCCTTGCCACCGGTCATAATCCACAGATTAATGGTGACAGTGGGGTAGTTGAGAATGTTGTCTTTTTCCTTGACAGAGGCCATACTGCTGGTTGATCCGACTGATGACCCGGATCCAGACATGGGATCCATATCTTCCTCTGAAGGGGAAGGATAGAAGATGAATTGATCGTTGTCCTTGGACCAGAAGACGTCGGTGAATTCGAAAAAGACTTTGCCCAGTGCGCCATAGCTCCAGTTGGTCATACCCTCTTGGATATCGCTTGGCAAGGGCGGATTGAAATTAATGAGTTTGTGGTGGTATACCCCAAGTGGGCAAGTCATCACCACAGCGTCTCCCTGAATAGATCCGGTGATGCCAGTTTCCGCATTCTTGTACCGGACGCACATGGGTTCGACGCCATCTTCGTTCCACTCCACGTCTTCGACAAGATGATTCAGACGAATAATTTTGGGATCGTCGCGCAGGGGTTCCGCAGTCCAATCCACGATCCGATCGTATCCGCCCTTCATGTACAGGTTGCGCTCCGTAATGAAGTAGGACAGATGTTTGGAAGAGGCCTCCTCGGTGCTAATTCCAAGCCAGAGTTCTACCTCTCGCATGGCCTGGGGAGCCCAGTTGCGCTCATCCTCGGTAATGAGTTGGTGCTCAAGGACGAATTTCTTAATAAATTCCCCGACAGGACGATCTTCGGCATCAGGATTGGTTTCGAAGTACCACTCGGCGTAATCGGCGAATTCGTCGGCCACTTTCTTGGCTTTAAATTGGGATCCGGCACGACCTTCACGAGTATAATAGAGGGCGGCACCGTCATCGTAGTAATAAGGGATGGCTAATCTCGGGATGAGTTTCACCAGTTCGTTCTGAGAAGTTTCGTGCATCCAAGCAGCACCTTCAAATCGTCAGCGGATTTTTTTTTGGATGTACTTTTTTTAATAGGTTGTAGATAGTTAAAGGGACGGGACCATCATAGTAACTTAACACAAATGAAAAACCTGGCAAGAGTTTTTCTCTCTGGTAAAATCACCGGATTTCACACAATCGCAACCTTGGAATCCATACCAATATCTCGTACATGATCACCATTTCGGCTGGTCAGGATTCTTCCTCCGATGCGATCGCGACCTTCCAACACCACGACTTCACAGCCATGACGTTTCAGTACAGCAGCAGCACGAAGACCTGAGATTCCAGCTCCCACCACAATCACCTTCTTTGGCTCCGACCTTGCTGTGCGTGGTGCCTCATCTGGCGCAGACTCAATAAGAGTCGCGGCATTGAGGCGCACAGCCAGGTCGGAGCCACAATTACTTGGTTTTATGGGACTACTGCCCGGAATAGAAGAGGTGACATGAAAAGCTTGAGCCATTCTGAGTTGACAAGTGGACATTCGTATATAAAACGATCAGAATAAAAAAAGTGATGATCGCCGAAGCGAATAAGCGTTCAGGGTGGCAAAGTGAGAAGAGATGGAAAAGAAAGAAGAATGATTGGGCGTAAGGAGGGGCTAAATAGAGGTAGAGAGAGAGGGGGGGGGGGGTAAGTGACCAGTTGGGGGGATGATAAAACATGATAAATTATTATAAAATAAAATATAAATAATCTCTGTTAAGGAATATTAAAATAAAATAAAATAGAATAAAAAAATTGATAAAAAATGATAAAATTCGGGTAGAAACGTGTCTCCACGAGTCCATTTGCCCCAATCCTAACGTTATAAATGCTTAACCCGGTTTCCCGAGGTTAAAAGCGAGCGAAAAATAACTTGATAATACTTGATAAAATAATATCCACTTTGGAAAAAAAACCCACTATCAAAGACCACTAGAATTTAAATTATTGAGAGAAAATAAAAAAAAGTACCGAAAATTGAAAAATTGAATGCCCAAGGCCCTTATCTCCGCCCCCCCCTAGTTAAAAAAAAATCTCTTCCTAAATTTATTCCCTCTTCACACCCGCATGAGCACGTCCCAATCGTGCTAATCTTCTTTTAAGCAGGTCCTCGCGGAACTGACAGAAGCTTTGGCTTCTGTCTTATCTTTGCTAGGCTCAAAAATCCACCTATTGATTTTCAATATAGCCACCTTATCAGCAATTCAGCATTTCTTGGGAGGTCCGAGTCCCCGTACAAAACTCCGATGAGCGACCCTGTTGAAACAACTTCAACATGGACATCAACGGACATACATGGTCCAGTCCATCCTCCTACTATAATGGAGGAAGAGAAACCGCTAAATGGAACTGAGCGTCTGTTTCCCGTTGAAAACGGGCAGATCACTTTGATTCCCACTCCGACCAACGATCCCGATGATCCACTGAACTGGAGCACGTGGCGCCGTTATTGGCATGCCTTTTTGGTTCTGGTAATTGTTGCATTCACCGCCGCTACTTCCAATGATGCCGGTACTGCTGGCAATGGTATGAATGCTCAATTAGGTATCTCTTGGGAAGCTATCAATGTCGCCGCTGGAGTCTTATTTGTTGGAATCGGGTACTGTACTCTTCTCTTGAGTCCCGCCCCCTTTTTGTACGGACGTCGTGTCTCCTATCTGTTATGTTTACTGTTCTCCATTATTGGCTCCGTATGGTTTGCTCGCATCGAAACCGTCGAGGATAATATTTGGAATCAGTTGTTTGTTGGTGCCTCGGAATCTTGCGCCGAGGCTCTTTGCCCAACTATCTCTATCCGATATCTTCTTCCAACACCGTCGTGGTCTGGTCCTGGGTTTCTACATCTTGGCCACTAGTGTTGGTACTTTTATGGGTCCCTTGGTCTCGGGATTCATTCTGGATAGTTCGATACTGGGATGGAGATGGGTGGGGTGGTTAGCAGCCATCATATCTGGTGGATTACTGGTCTTATTTTATTTCGGATTGGAGGAGACCTCCTTCGACCGAAAGACCGTGTTGGATGGGCTTGGCGTGAACCCTTCTGAGCAGCAGCAGCAGCCACAGGGATCTGGTGTGCTGAGCTCGGATGAGAAGAATGAACGCCCGCCCAACGTTGAGCCTATCTTGGTTAATTCTGTGGATGAAGAGAGCGGACAGAAGAAAGGAAAAACCTACTGGCAGCGTATCGCCTTGATTACCCCATCGCCGACCTTGATCGGAACTGGGTTCAAGCAATACTGCCGTCGCCTCTACCACACGCTTGGAATCATGTTGTTCCCCGCTGTAATCTATAGCGGACTACAATGGGGTGCTCAAGATGCGTGGTTAACCTTCTACCTCACCATCGAAGAAGACAACTACTATGAGGCGCCCTGGTTTTACACCGATGCCGCCGTTGGCATTATGAACGTGCCCACCTTGATCGGTGCCTGCATCGGCTGTATTTACGGTGGTTGGTTTTCCGATTTTTTCGTCACATGGACCGCGAAGCGCAATGGCGGAATCTTCGAAGCCGAGCAACGTCTCTGGCTTCTTTTCCCTGTCGCGTTTATCGGACCTGCTGGTCTCATGCTCTTCGGTATTGGCTCCGACAAAGGCTGGAACTGGCCGTTGCCGTACCTGGGCCTGGGATTCATTGGCTTTGGCTGGGGTTGTGCAGGTGACCTTAGCATGGCCTATCTTCAGGATGCGTACCCGGAAATGGTGCTGGAGGGGATGGTCGGCGTCTCCGTCATCAATAATACCATTGGATGTATTTTCACCTTTTCCGCGCAATACTGGATCGACGCACAGTCCTTGTCTCAGGTTTTCATCGCTATTGGAATTCTGAGCTGGGCTTTCCTCATGACTACGGCTCCCATGATCTATTGGGGTAAGAAATGCCGTCGGATGACTCAGAAGCGATACGAGAATTTCCTCCGTATTCGTGATGGTCACCTGTGAGGATTATTGCATTATTGCATTTGGAGTTCTATCTCCTATCAATCAAGCGAAATATCTCTTTTTATTCCGCATTTTTAATGTCTGTCTTGTGCATACTGTATACCTAATTTGCACTTGTCCCAGATTCCCCTGTTTGATTCTGTTGTACATCATATGGAGGCAGTTCAGTACCCCTCCACTGATTTGTCATACCCCTGTTATTGTACCCTTTTTTGCGTGTTTTTTTTATAATTTAGCATTATTAGCCTCTAGTCTTGTTAGATTGAACATGAACAGCATGGGGAATTTCCCCAAACATTGAAATACCCCCTTTAATCTGTGATCTCATTCTCCGCTTCTAGACCCCTCAGGGGTTAATCAAACTCACCCGCCCCCAATAGATTAGATCTCAGCCTAACACCCCCGGTCAAAAAATCCTGATTAGGCTAGTCATCCGGTAACAGGGAAAAGGTTGGAAGCGATCAATCACGATACAAAGCGAGATTTACGCATGACAAGCTAAGACTAACCATCTTCTCGAAGCTTGACCCTTATCTTTCCCCGCATTCCTCGCTTACACTATACTATTAGGGGTTCCAAGATTCTCCATCTTTTCATTCATCTAATTAGCCGACTAGAGCTTTATCTACGATGTTCCGAGTACGAATAGATCTTATCAAGTCCTCGGTGGATCTCAAATCCATCTTATCCACGATCTACCTATTACCTAATGTAGGGACAAATGTGGCCCCGATATCATGCGTCAGCTACTAGTACTGCCTACATCTAGTCCTAGGTCTTGGTAAATACCTCATTTACAGCTCTATATCAAATAACCTATAACCGCTGGTTACAATATTCTGTTCCAACCTTGGAAGGTTCAAGGAATTACTATAACTGGCCTTGAAAGGATCAGATTCACTTGGCGTCCTTCGGAGAAAAGGATTCGTATACGATGACCCCGCAAAGCTTCCGCTCTTCATGAAACATGCGAGATCCTGCATACGAGCGGGTCGGATAGAGTGGTGCATAGAAGTGCGTTAGTGGCGGACCTCGGGAGTAGACACCGTGACGCGAGGCGAATAAACATGCAGATCGATGCTGATAGCGATAACCTTGGAAACACACTAAGGTTGGACTTACCTTACTTGGAATGAGATTTGCGGCTGAGATATCATTGATGACGCCTAGTCGGAGGTTGCTGCCAGTGGCGGCGTGGGGAAGCCTTATCATCTAGATGCGGTTCGGTATGTTGATTTTTGGGACTTCAAGTTCACGAGAGGGATGTCATCTTTTCCAGATTGGGTAGAGAAGTAAGGCTAATTAGTCTCAGGTTATATATAGTACTGATTTGGGTGACTGTTTGGTCTAATTGTATGTCTCTTACCTCAGAGGTGGCGTTGTCTATCACCCTAACTTTCAAACCTGGAAAGTCTTCTGACAAGAGGAGCGTCACCAACTAGATTTGGGGCGAAAGATACTAGTGTCGTCCACTCAGGCGCTGACCCACTTGGCTATGTACTACCAGTAGCCTAGAATGGTTCAAGTGAAAGAAAACATAGGAGAAATTCGGAGATTGTTCACACGTCAGTGGATGTTAGTCAATCAAGACCAAGAAAAATCTAGTAAACTCGTTTTCTGTGGTATTGAGTCGAAAATCTATGTCGTCGCACTAAAATTAAACAATAAACGATGAACATCATGACAATGGTCGGATTTCACTGGCATTCGCAGCTCCCAGCCACGCTGAATTTGAAAAGTTGCAATATTTTCACTGTGATCCGTGAAGAACGGGTTGAGACTGCCCCTTGTGTCAGGATCATATCTCGCGCTGGTTTCTGAAACTTGAATCACAATCGTTATAGAGCGCTTGGCAAGTTGGAAGCAACGTGCAAGAACAAAATCCAGCTCCTCGATAGTTAAAAACTGCAGTGTCGATATGCAGAATATATGGTCCACCCTCTCAGTTTGCTTTGCGAGGAAAAGTTCCATCCTGTCATTCACGACCTCATCATACCCACTGTTTTCACAGTGCTCTTCCAAAGCTTTCTTCGAGATATCAACACCGACTAAATGTGGGATGTTGTTTCGTGGATCAGCCTTCAAGGCTCGTCCCAGATTCCCTCTCCCGCATCCAAGATCAATCACAGTTCCGTTCCAAGGTCCCAAGGCTGTGATATCTGCAAGTTCGTCCATTGGCCGATCTGAGTTGAAGGGCAGATTATCAAGGATGGTAGCCAGCTCGTGATAACAGCGATCCCGATCACCAGAATGTTTCAGGAAGTAGTTTGTGATGTAAGTGTTAATGACAGCCCTGTACCCGCCAGGAAAGCCATACTTCACATCTGTATCTTCGAGTTGAGATCCAGTTGGATAGAAGAAGACAGGCAGAGGATCCACTTCAATAACATAGGCTCTGCCGTCATTTCCAATCCTCATATCCACATCACACCCCATGAAATTTGTGTACATTTTCCTGGTAGTGAATGCTTCGATTGCAGTCTCCTGGAGATGTTTCCACAGAGCTGGGTCATCACTTTCACTCAAAAGCTCGTAGCCAGACTCAGCGTCGAATTTCAGCTCCAATGTCAGGATCCGCGCCGCATCGCCGACCTGTTTGTATTTCGCGCGTTGCGGTATTAGTGGCACTGGAGTTTCACCCATCGCAATAACCACTACAGAATATTCTTCTCCCGCGATGAATTCCTGAACAACAATGTCTGTACTCTCTCGTCCCTCCTTTTCTCGAGAGTCTGCATACTGGACTGTATCTAAATGACCCAGCGCTTGAGCTCGTTGCAATCGCACCGGGCGCATCGATTTGTTGAGTCTTATGATACAACTTTCCAGCTCGGCTTCATTCTGACATAGAGAGTGTTCATCGATGAACATGCTCCCATAGCTTGAAGCTGGCTTCACAAACAAGGGGTAGGTCTCAGTCCCAGGGATAAGTGGCTTTCCTGCAAGTTTTGCATCTGCGAAAAAGTCCCATTTCGACTGAGCTCTCTCTGAGCTCTGAACTCCTGCAGATGGAAGATTGAGCGACTCGAAATATCGAATCGCATCGACGCCGGCAAGAGAGTCATCATGTGTTCCCCACATGAAATTTAAATAAAAATCATACCCTTCTTGCACAGCTTCATCTATCTGTGCTTTTGCAGTGGCCTTGTGAATCGTCTTGTGAGCCACCATATGCTGTGACGTAAAGACACCAGGGTTCATGCATAGTTCTTGAGCTTCTCCAACAGAAGCTTGAAGCTCCTCGAAGCAAGATTGGAAAACGCAGATTCGCATTGATTCGCAATTTCCTGGTGATATGATTGTATGCAGTTGAGTAAGGGGGACAGAGTACGGAGTATTATGTCGCGTGTTCAACTACCCCCACCAGACCCCGATCTCAGCCCCTCCACAGTGAACGAACACTCGCGAGTCTGCATGATCGAGATAGACGATCCCTGCTGGGTTGGTCCAGATCTTTTTTCAGCTGAATGGATCCCTGAATGGTGTTCTAGCCAGTCAGCTACACCGCTTTCTCCCAAAAGTGGCAAGTGATCAGATGGTGGATACATTCCAAGCCCCTAGGCTAAGGACAAAAGCACTAAAGGAACACTGTCTGATCAGCTCGCCATCTTCATGAATTTGCTCACTCAAATAGATGTCGCTATAATTATGTACTCCAGAAAACAAAACTCACGAACACTCATATACAATTTTACTCGCAAATCAAGTCTATCGCGATCTCCTGAAGCTCAAATACGACCGGGAAAAACAACCGTAGCTGTCGCAAACGCCACAATACCTTCTTCGCGTCCCACAAACCCATTCTTCTCGTTTGTGCCCGCTTTCACGGATATACGACTCCGATCCAATCCGATAATACCAGCCATCGAGTCTCGCATCGCGTCTCGATGGATACTAATCCGTGGCTGTTCACACACGAAACTAACATCACAATGTGTGATAGTTCCTCCAGCCTCGATAACCAGGTTCGCAGCGTGCCGAAGAAATTTATCTGAGGATGCACCTTCCCATCGTGGATCCTTGTCTGAAAAGTGACTGCCGATATCGTTCGCGGCGATGGTGCCCAAAAATGCGTTTGTAAGAGCATGTAGCCCGACGTCAGCATCGGAGTGACCGAGTAGCGTCGCTTTGTGGGGTATTTTTACGCCACACAGGGTGATTTCCTCGCCTGGTACCAGCCGATGTGTGTCATAGCCGTGACCGACGCGGACATCCGGTACTACTGATGTGGATGAGGTTTGGGCTAACAGTAAACGTCGGGCTTCGTGGAAGTCTTCGGTGTAAGTTAATTTGATGTTGTTGGATTCTCCAGGAACGACTCGGACTGGTAGACCGATTTCTTCGAATAGAGAGGCATCATCGGTGTAGCTTAAGCCTGAGGTGGCAGCCCGCTCATGGGCACTTAAAATCGTATGTAGTTCAAAGGCCTGGGGAGTCTGTGCTCGGTGAAGGCTTTCTCTTGGGACAGTTTGAATAATCAAGCCAGTTGAGTCGGTCTTTTTCAGTGTGTCGGCTACTGCGATTGCTGGAATAAAACCAACTGATGGATCTTTCCGTATAGCATTGAAAAGAGTGTTTAGTAAATCGTGAGAGGCGAATGGGCGCGCAGCATCATGGATGAATACATGCGATGGGGTATTTGCAAGTGTAGAAAGAAATCGAAGACCCTCCAGAACCGATGCCCCACGCTCGGCACCACCAGTTGTCGTGTGTATCTTGTCGTCCCGGTCTATAGAAGCTTCAAGTAGCGCTGTATCGTCGGCATGGTGAACAATCACGATTGGACAGGTCGAATTCCATGAGCGAAACAGTTTCACTGTACGATTGATCACAGTATCTCCTTCGATACGACGGTATGCTTTCTGACAACCTTGACCAGCTCGTGTGCCTCGACCAGCGGCAGGAATAACAATCCCAACTGTGGGCTCGTTATCTTGATGCATTGCTAGGATAATGTTTGTGAAGAGGGAAATACGAACAAACTGTGGAGAAATAGCATTGTGTGAGCCGACACGGGACTAATAGCGCGCTCTGCCCCTCTACGATCTGCAAGTTCGCACGATCGGCGTCATTTCTTCATCTACTGTCGTGTGACTACTTTCCTTTTCAATATCCTTCACATTACATTTTCGCTTATATGAACACTTACTGCTTTTTGATCTCCACTTAATTTACCATGACAATCTCACCACTACCCACGATCACCTTGAAAGTCCCAGCGAAAATCAATCCCCAAATTCGTGTTGGGCCACTTCGACAAGATGGATATCACGATATCACATTGGCGTATCAAGCCATCTCACTCTATGACACTTTAACAATTTCACACAACCTTGAGGGTCCTACAATCCACGTCACTGGCATGGACAGTGATCGTGTTCCACACGATGAGCGAAATCTAGTCATCAAAGCAGCAAATTTGCTGGCAGCTCGTGAGGGAGTTGAACCTCGGTTGCATTTTGAACTGGCTAAATGCATCCCTTCGGAGGCTGGGTTGGGAGGTGGAAGTGCGGATGCCGCAGCCGCTTTAGTTGGATGCAATATAATTTGGAAATCGAATCTCACGCCCGGTGAACTCATGGATCTGGGGGCCCATATTGGTGAAGATGTACCATTCTTCATAGAAGGCATGATGGCAATTGGTCTGGGTCACAAAAGGCCATTGATCAGGCTGGAGACAGTAGAGTACAAGTGGACCTGGGTGCTTGGTGTACCCTACCGGGGCTTGTCAACAAAAGCGGTCTTTCAAGAGTATGACAGGATCCTGGAACGGACATCGTCTGGGGAAGAGGATTATCTTATAAGGCGACAAGGGTGCCTTGAGACTTCATGGGGATCTTGTCCTCCAGAGGAGCTGCTGGATGCCCTTGAAAACGATCTTGAGTTGCCTTCCATGCAGTTATTACCGGATATCAGAATTGCCCTTGAAGCTGGGAGGTCTGCAGGTGCGATTGCGAGTTTGATGAGCGGATCTGGATCAACTTGTGCCTTCTTGGCCAAGAGTGAAGGTCATGCCGGGCTTTTAAAGGAGGAAATCCAGAGAAACGAAGTCTTCAGGGAAGTGATGGTAGCTTCGGGCCCTGTGCAAGGGGTCGAGCTCCTAGAGACTGGGACCTAGCAAAACCTGAGAAGACAGCAACCTAACAGGCGTCCAATTCAACAGATCATAGTACCTTTATATAGACTGAAGAAATTTCAAAATTTCCTGGTAGAACCTTGGAAACCTGTCAAGAGCTATTTCTGGTCGTCCACGGCGTGCATAGCATTATTTTGGGTATGTCTCCAAGGTTTGACATTTGGTCGTAAACTTGAAAGTCTGAAACACTGGCATTCAGGACTTTAGGGGTGATATGTTACAAAGATAAAAGAAATTATGTACAAATGTTAGTACGGGTTCGCTCTCTCATGAAATCTAACCTCAAGCCACGAAACTAGTATAAAATCCCAAACATCTGAACCCATCATAACTTGGCAACGCCTCGTGAAGCCAACCAAGAGTGCAGGCCATCTCAATGGAAATGCCTCTGGCAAGCAGTGCATACTCACCCATGCAGCTCTGCAGCATGCTTTGTGTTTACATGCCTTGTACTCGCATCAAGCTCGAATGGGCGTTGATTATCCCTCATTTCGTAGACATTTTCAGGCTGCTGCCATACGCTTCCTTTTGTAGGATCAATCTCCGCGCCATCCAGCAATACAGTTTTCTCCTTTGCTGTTCCTGACTGTTCTTCGGAGAGGACTTGCCCATTCCCCTGCCCCCGTCGCCGTTTCAAAAACCAGAGTAGAAATGCTGCGATGAGTATCAATGCTGCGACGCCGACGCCAGCCCCAATCCCAGCCTTTGCTCCTGTGCTGAGATCCCCGCTGGACTTTCCGCTGGACGGGGAAGCCGTAGCAGAACTTGTAGATGTAGAACTGCTGATCAGGTCTGTTATTGTGGCTGCTGCTGTCGATGTCGATTCTGTCGTCGCTGTTGTTGCTGCCGTGACTGGACCAGTTGGTACACCGACTCCAGCATAGCTCGTGGTTGCCGTACCCGTGAGGCCTATTGTGGTTCCACTGTGGACGTCGGAGGAGATGAGGAAAGTCACGCTATTGACACCGTTCGTATCGTTGCCTGTCTGGAATAAATTGAACCAGCAGTAGTCCGATGACTTGGTGATACTGATATCAACCTCTTTGCTTCCGTCAAATGGTTCAACAAGTCCAATATTTGAGACTACAAAGCCAAGAAAGAGTTGTCAATATTATTTTCTCGACCATTGCCCGATTAGGCAGGATTTCATACTCGTATAGGTATTCCAAGTTGAGTCACTCTCATATCGGCAGTAGAGGATGAGGCTTGCATTGCTTATAGTCGATGTCCAGCTGACATTCATAGTTTCTCCATCATAGAATTGTAGTCCATTCTCGACTGGGTACGTGAATGTGGCGGGCAAATCCGTACATGTCACCTTTGCGAATAAAAAGCAGAGTATGGTAGCAACCGCCAGCAATCCTCTCCCTGATTTCTCCATATCCACCTCGTTTGCCCGACCACTTGGGGCCGAAATCTTCGAGTTTTCCTTCCTTTCCCTGAGTCCACCGTGCAAGTAAATCGAATGGGCAGGAGATATCGATATCGGACTCGGCTTGGATAGTGAGTTTTCTTGCCTCCTATAACATTCAACGAGTGAAAAGTGGATAAAAGGGGAAACAGGGAAAGACAGAAAGAGGTGGAGAGGATCTGTGAAACATTTTTATTTTGACAACCTTTGGTAAGCAAACACAACTACGCGTGTAGATTGAGCCAGATAAATGATCGTTATGTGGTGGCTGATGCAAGGGTCCAAGAACTAGCTTGATTGAGTGGAGATCTGCATACATACACCCATGGATACTACTATAATCTTGTCTCGAATCTCCTTGGCCTATGAAATAACATCCTGAATTTGGACTACTCCCAGTTTAGCCCAAGTGCTTACTATGTGGAGTCATTCACTGAATTTGGACCACTTGAATATGTACAATCGCCGACCCTGAATTGTGTAGGTAAGCACTACGACATGGCCCCTGCATGGCCCCCGGGCCGTGTAGATGGGCCCAGCCGTCAATGCGGCCCTCAAATTACACGAGAGTGTTTCAGCGTGATTTTAACCTTACAATTGGGCAAGAAGCTTTCTCAATTCTTATATTATCATCGCAATCACCTATATAAACGTCTACCACGCTTGTCAAGCACGGAACTTTGACTGAACGAAGCTTGAAGCAGCCTTACTACGGGCGCGTCTAACTATATTATGGCTATATCGTTCTTTCATGAATGGTGGCGATAGTCGATAGTTGTCGGCTTTGGTTATCAGAGCTTTATATCAAAGAGCATCTCGAATTCTTACCTTAACTATGTAATGGTTTCGTTTACACCCATGGTATTTCCACTTGAAGTTGTTATAGTACTAGCCAACTGGTAGATTGGCGGGTAGCTGATGCTTATACACCCTTCCGCGATTTGATTGAATCATCGGGTTCAATCATTCAAAATGTTATTGGTCTTTCAAATGTTCGGCTATGTTGGATAAGTGTATCTGCAAACTTCAAGTTTCCTCTTAATAGTATTCATCCCCTGGAAAATCCACAACAAGACAAGATGGCTACGACCTAATGAGATAGCTCTAATCAATCTAGGAAGCGGACCGCCTCGCGATATAGTACAAGGGGTACAAAATAGAGCAGCCCATGCATGTGGGCTTCCGAGTCTGAACAGACTATGTATGGTCGTAGCTATCTCCAATTTTAACATTTGAAACGATACTACCATTTCAAGGTTGGGTTGAATGCTGCAAAAGACAATGTTAGCTATTTGGACCATTGGATTGTAAGGCCATGTCAACTGGTGGATGCAGCTGGTTTAATGTTTCTGTTCCTCGACTGCAGTTTTTTACCCCTCTCACGTGAATACTCGTAGATTATTTGCTGTATCTAATCACAAGAAACTAGGTACTGTATATCCATAGTTTTGTACAAGATCTGAACCATTCACTCTCATCGTTTCCCATTGTTTTCTCTCAATTCTTTCCTGGTTCATTCAAGTTGCAGGGATCGCTCTCCCATACTATAATCCAAACAGCCATATCCCTCAGCGTCATCATCCTCCTGTTCGAAGCTTCGGAGGAGCATGGTTTTTCCGTCGATTGTTTCAAGTTCCGCTTAGTTGCAGCAGAGGGAAGGCGATTTCCCGCTCAGTTGGTTGTCTGTAGTACCGCGAGTTCCAGGTGTGTCAACGCTGACACAAGAGTAGGTGGTGCCATCAACTGTGACCGAGTCAGAAGAGTAAGTCGAAGCCACGACTGTACAATCGTCACTCGCGGTGTAGGACCAGCCGGTGCTGCTGACATCGGTGAACTGGGCATAGGCATAGCCTGAGCAAACAGTGGCCGAGACGGTGGGAAGGAGGAAGGGAAGAGACAGGATAGCAAAGTTGAGATGCATTGTGATGGAATGGATTATTGATGACAGCACTTGAGTAGTGTCAATAGAGATGAGGTAGATAACTTGGAATTGAAGCTTGAGATGTCTGAATAGGACTCTTTGGCCTGGTCATTGGCACCATTTATATAGTAGTCTGGGATCGGTATGGATTCTTTTGCATAGTTACCCAAGCCAGCACAGCAAAGTAGAAAGCTGAGCCTTTAGGCATCTTCGTGCCGATTGTCTGAGGTATTATACTTAGCTAAGCAAGGATACGCAAGGCTCCGACAGTCTGCAAGGCTATATATTTTCAGCCCACCTCTTGACTTGTGGACCTTTGATTCGAGAAACTCGGTAAGATCAAATCCATAGGAAACATAATGAAGGAGAAGAAGAAGAAGAGGAGTGATAATGGTAATAGGATGCCGATGAGATGAATGGTGTGTGGTTGTGCGTGGTCATGATAAAATCTTGATGATGTCTATAATATGCTGTTACCAAATAAGCTTAATCTTCAGTGGCGTTCTTCTTCTGTCACAGTGTATCATGAAAGTAAGGGAGGAGATAATTAGGAAAGGATGATGATCATCATCATCGTGGAAAAAGCCCATGTACCATCAAAAGAACCCCCATCCTCTGTTATTTAGGCAAGGCTGCAAGTTTTGGCGCTTTAATTCTGGTGAAATGGGGCAAATATTGAGAGGAAATTCACCACTCCGAGACTCATATGTAATACACAATGGAGAAAAATCCCAAATTTGGACCCTTTTGACCACCTTACATGCACTTGAGTAATGCACAGTAGGGCGGGCGGACTCGGAGTCGGAGGCGGCGCCGGCACGATCACAAGGCTCTAGGAGGCTCTGCCCAGATGCTCAGATGGTACTTCCGAGTCGTCATGCTTTAAGTTTCATCAGAGCAATGTAACTAATCCCGTGCCTATATCTTCTTTTGGAGTTCAAGTTGCTATAGTGCAGTTAATTGCATACCAATAGATGTTGTGAGGTCTTGATGGCTTTGGCATTAGAAAGCCACTAATTGCACTATCCAACCAGACTAAATGCCACCGGTGGACATACTACTAGATATATGCAGGGTAGAAATCTCTATTCAAGATGAACTTGGAAGTGACCAACGTATTAAGTATGAAATGGCGCGGCCCAATTAAGGGCGCGTCCATGATGTAATTTATGAAACTAAGAAATCAGACTAGACCTGGAGAACGTGGTTAGGCTGGCGCCTACCACACCCCGAAGACTTAGACCAGCTCCAGCAGAAGGTAAAAATTCCCAGCACACGAACCAAGAAAATTCAATTCCTGACACAGAACTAGATCATAAGTCTGTCTACCTTGAGCTTAAGCTGCTGAATTTGGCCAGCCAGATCACTAGCCTCGTTGGTATTGATGCTGGCAGCGATAATGGGTCGGTTCACACCACATGCACGCCCGAAAGCGATCTTACTCAGAACGAAGACATATGGGATGTTCTTATCTTCGCAAATGAGGGGGAGGTGCATCACGATGGCAAGGGGAGAGGCATCACCGGCTATGATAATCAACTCGGACACACCGTGATTGAGAGCTTTGGTGGCTAAGAAGAAGAATTAGTGATAGGCAGTACATATTTAGTTACCTTCGTTTGCACCCTTTTTGACTTGTTGCGAATGAGTACCTTGCTGGAGGATGTCCAGAAGCTCCTGCGTTAGAGACTCGTCGGCCATCGGCCAGGCTAAGAAGATTGTTAGTTAGTTAATCACATAAAATGCTCTGTTGGAGATTCAATTAGCTTGCCTGCAGATCCAAGGTTCATCGTTTCATAAAATATGGTTCCAAAAAGGCTCACCTGTTGTAAAGGTTCACGGCCAAAAAGAAAGGTGGAGTGTAGTGAGGTTAGGAAGTTGAATACCCCAAGGTTGTCACTCAGTTATTCCCAAAATCTCCTACCGCCTTCGCAAACGGTCAAAATGTGCCCCACTTGATGATACATGATTGGACAACCTTGGAAATCATCGATCTAACCCCTGTGTTTGTTCTGTTTGCACTGGGGTACCCCAGGTATCTCTTACCTCTACATTATCACTCACACTCGCCCTAGAGAAGAATGGAAGGTTTCTTAAGATAGAGATCCCCGCAGGCTCTCTTGATGATTTACCATATTTTTATATGTCCCTTAAGTATGCTTGAACGGACGGGACATTATAATTTCTCCCTGTCTTCCCTCCACTGTGGTCGTATGTGGTAGTAGAGATAATCAATTGATTTGTTAATAGAACATTTAGTCAAACAATATCCTCAACTAGAATGGTAGGTGGATATAGACACATAAAGGACACCTAGTATCAGGTACAACATCCCGGGGTTCAAAGTAGGTGGCGAAAACTACCAAGTACGAACTACCCATAGGTCGTCACAATACTCTCAAGAGTCTCATCCTTGGAAGAGTCAAAGGCCCAGGTGCTAATCAATGGCTTCCAATTATTTTCCCCCTAGTAAACTGTCATATATCATATCAATCTCCCCTCATTACAGCGGCAGCTTGTGTACTAGTATTTATGTTCGAGACGCGCAGATAGTAGTTAGGAAAGTTCATTGGTTAACAGATCCAAGGTTTCCACTTATGTGCATCATTGCCCACCACGGAATACAGAGGGGTTGCCAATCCCCCACTTACCCGCGGATATCTCATGAACCAACTTCGTTTCTCAATGACACACCATGCCCTTCGCGTATTCAACCTAATCTGACATAGCCATTGCCACAAGATGACGTTGCCACCCGCCAGCATTGAGAGACTCACAAGTCGAATCAACAAAGCTTGCGAGCACCCCAATAAAGACCTCCCGGGTGTTACGGTTGCGGTCATTGGTAAAGATGGCAACCTGCTATTTTCACACGCAGCTGGACTGCGCGGCTATGGCAGCTCGGAGCCTTTGAGCACCGACTCCGTGTTTTGGATCGCATCCTGCACAAAAATGATTGTTGGAATTGCTTGCATGCAGCTTGTTGAGCAGGGTCTAATTTCCCTAGATGATTCTGAGGCTGTTGAGCGCTATTGTCCAGAGTTGAAGGAGGTAGGTGTTATTCAGGCCGATGGGAAGTTGGTGCCGAAAAAGCGAGGCCTTACTCTGAGAATGCTCTTAACTCATACCGGTATGTCCGTATGTCAACCGTTGTCAAAGAGGACTATATTAATCGCGGATCATCTGTACAGCTGGGTTCGGATATTCATTCATCAGTCATAAAATTCGGGATTATAGCCGACCGATCGGCTTTGATGAATTCTCTGGAAATTTCGTGGACTTTAAACAGCCATTAGTCCACCAACCCGGCGAAGCTTGGCAGTACGGAGTAAGTATTGACCACTTTCGATATCAAATGCATGTTCTGAGTATTTTTGCAACAGATCAACATCGACTGGGCCGGGAAGGTGCTCGAGAGGGTGACTGGTAAAACACTGAACGAATACATTGATGAAAATGTGTTCAAGCCGCTTGGGCTTGATCAAATCTCGATGACTCCTTCAGACCAAATGAAGGCAAAATTAGCCTACATGCATCAGAGGGATGCTAATGGGAACATTTTTGCTCGGGATCATTTGCTCCGATACCCACTAACGGCTGAGGCTGCGAGCAAGAACTCACTTTTCGCTAGTGGTGGAGCTGGATGCTATTCAACAGCGCCTGAATACTGTCGTAAGTTTCTCTGATCTTATAATGGAATCTTGAAAAGTTTGCTGATGAGCCTATCAAATCTCAGGGATCTTGGCCGTCCTCCTGAACGATGGCACCTGCCTTAGGACCGGAAAACAATTACTGAAGAAGGAAACTGTGCTTGAGATGTTTATTGATCAACTTGCCCACCTTCCGCCACTTGCTCAACACGAGATGACTTCTTCAAAGAGTGATCTCATCACTCCTTCAATGGGCTTGCACCCAACTGTTCCAGGAGATCGCCAGGGTTGGGGACTTACTTTTCTGCTAAGCGGCGGTACTACTGGTCGTTCTATCGGAACGGCACAATGGTCAGGTCTGCCGAATCTACGTTGGTGGTGTGATCGAGAAAAGGGTGTGGCAGGGATCATATGTACTCAGATCCTGCCGTTTGGTGATGATCAGCTGTTCCAATTATCACAGGATGTGGAGAGAGAAGTTTACAATGGGCTATCCTAGAACAATACAATTATTTTTAGTTACAATACTTTTCGGAAGCATAGTAGAGTATTGACAACTTGAAAGTTCGAGTATTGCAATTAGCACATGTGCATGGGCGCAAGATCTTCGGAGCCCTGCACATGGAGGCGCCAGACTATATTTTGACAAATTTTGCCTGGTGTGGCCGACTCGGAGAAGCGCTCACCTGGGCATTTCCCTATCACTTGGGACGAACTCTAGCAGTGTGAATTTTGTATTGTGCCGATGAAGGTCAATTTCATGATTTTTAGGCCTGGATCTCCTACTTTGAAGCCAGCCCTGGAAGCTTCGCCGTCTTTTCTACAAAGAAGCTTGCAAATACATCAAGCAATTGAGCTTTCACATGGGGGGGAGCACTTGAGTAATGAATATGCCTGGCTGTGTTGGGAAATTTATGAACTTACTACATCCGTAATGGCCAAGAACAGAATACCGTCTGGATGATATGCATTCGTTCTAAAAAAAATCACTAGCATACGTTCAAGAATCAATGTAGAGTATCATTCGCAGCTCTCATAAAATCGTCATAATTGAAGCTATGATTCCCGGAATCCTGGAACATCCCAGATTCAATCAAGCAAGGAAAGATGCAAGCTTGGCCTTGTCCAAAATTTCTCCCTCGATCAACTTTCCAGTTGCCGAGATCTCATTGTCAATGCGTTCAAAGCGCACCAATGCTGGAACATTCTGGATGTTCCAGTTTGTGCGATAGATGTTCTTAGCATCTCTCCATCTGATAAGAAAGAAAATGTCAGTCTCGAGGTCACGAAGAGAGAAGGGAACTGTCTTGTTCAGCCTTCACCTGAACAAATAATCGGGGACTCACTCGTGCTTCTGTCCAACGGGAACAATAGCTACTGTGGGCGCAGTTTCGGCAGAGAAGGCGGCATCGATATGTGGCAAGGCAGCACGGACATCGGGACACCATGGCTGCTTGGTAACAGGATCATCTGAAGAGACGAAGGCGATGAAAAACTTCGCGTTGGAGATCTCAGGTAAATCCAGAAGCTGAGCGTTGGCTGGTGGGGTGAAGTCCCTGATGATAGGCATTTTGCAACAGTGCGATCGTGTCTGAGGTTGAGTGTTGAGTATAGTTGATGTGGGAAAGTTCCAGCTGGTGTTGTGTTCCAGATAGATTTAGGAAGCTTGGAAGTTCAAATTGATTTAAGCTGAGGTTTAATCTTTCAAATCCGCCTTGTAAAATGATAGAAATGATATCCCATCGCACCTTCCTCTTTTGCTAATTTGGGGGATTCGTGGCATTTTTCATTTTGAGCCCCACTTTTTATAGCCACTGACCAATCATACATGTCAGATATGATGATATTGGTTTTGATGTTTGCAACATTTGAAATATACTAGGTAGTTACTCTGTATTTCTCAACCTTCCTTAATACCTAGGTATATGATATTCACATATGCATGTTCCTGGCCCTTTCTCGATATATATGTGTATATATATATTATGTATGTCTGCTGCGCTTGTGGAAGTTGAGTCAAGACCGTCAATATGTATATAGCGCCAAGGCTACCAAAATCCCCGCTCTTCAACTTATGTATATCATCATGGATCTATGGTGCTATAAACATTGAATACTAGGTACTAGTACCTAGGTATTGAATGAACACTTGACTGCCACTGCCCAGGTGACAGCTGAGGCCTCAAGTGCTTGAAATGTACTACATTTAATAGTAATGAGGATCAATTCGAAGTTGAAAATATTGAGTTAAACCCGGGCCTCCAGCGCTAAAATTGGACATTTTGAAGGTTCATCCATACTAATACTAGTATTTAAAGTCACTGCCGCTGCCCGCGTCGCAACAACTTGAATAATGTTGCACTGGTTCAAGTTAGTACTACTACATTGCACAACCCTTGAGATGAAAAGATCAAATTCAATCAATACTATACTATCACTGGCAAGAACTCGACTTGAACAGAATTTGAAGTTGGAAGGCCATACTATGTAGTATCAATCAATATAACACGCGTGATCTCAAACATTTGAAAATTAAAACCTCAAACAGAACTTGAAGTGACTCCCGAGCTCCTGAGGCCGAAAAACAGAAAAATTGAAAACGAAGATCGTCACTGGCAAGTACAAAACCAGTCCACCAGCTAGCGACGACTTCGACTATAGAAGTGCCAACAAAATTGCCTGTTGAGAAGACGGCATCTGAGACAACGTGCCGCAGGACCGCCAACTGGTGGTGGTATATTCACTGGACCTGGTATACCCTGTTCACCTGGCGGGCCGCGTGCTCCCTCTTCACCTGGCGGTCCTTCAGCTCCATCTTCGCCCGGCGGGCCTCGTGCTCCCTCTTCACCTGGCGGGCCCTGTGCTCCATCATGGCCTGGCCATCCTCGCACTCCTTCTGGCCCTGGGTATCCTTGCGGCCCGCGCGGTCCATCTAGACCTAACGGACCTTGTGGCCCCGGTGGCCCTTCTATTCCTCTAAGTCCCGGTGGACCTAAATCTCCCATCTCGCCTCGACGTCCTCGGGGTCCGCGGGGTCCTGAAGGACCTGGTTCTCCTCGAGGGCCTCGTAAAGCTTGTCCTCCCTGAGCACCTTGACCTTCAAATGCCTCCGCTTCTGTATCTCCCTCGGGTGCGATGTCTGCAGCTGGTGGACCGGGTATTGGCACTGGTAATCCAACTGGTGCTGGACCTGGCGCTGGACCTGGGGGCCCTGCTTGACCGCCGGCAGGTGATGCAGGTCCCTGTTCCGCTTCTGGGTCTTCATCAGTCAAAGGAAGTGGTGGGTGAGGCTCTACAAGCCTATTATATGGAATTCCAAGATTCCCCATGCGTCTCATCATTGCCATACGAGTGAAGTTTACACCAGCTTCAAGCTGTGTATGCCAGCCCCCTTCTGCAGGAGGTGCGGTTTGTGGTTCCCATCCAATATGTGAGGATGTGGTTGGTCCTCTCCGTGGTCCAAATAACCCATATTCAGCAGTGTACCTTATGGGTGGATGAAGAGAAGGACCCTGCAAAGTCTGGGGGTCGAAAATTGGATTCGCTTCCAACCACATTTTCCCTGTATTACTTGCTTCACTATACACATTGAGCATATGGCGGGGCCATGGCCCACTCAGCCGGGGAAGATATCCTGTATTGTGCCAGATATTACCTTCAATGATTGCACAGGGAACTGGAAGCCACCCAGCATCTAACATTAACGAATCCTCAAACCCCAGTTCAGGAGCGTTTTCCTCATAGAGGGCGGTGTTATCACGCATATTCACAGTCAGCATGATACAAAGTCGAACTGTTAATTGACCGTCAGAATTTCTCAAAACCACGTAGCCCATCACCTGAGGCCAGGGCCAGGTGACATAGCCAAGCCCGTCAACGGACATCATTGAGGCAAGGTCGTCCTGATAGAGGGTCATGATTTGGGACCCTGTATCCCAGAGAAAATCAAAACGGAATCGTGATGGGTGAGCAGCAAATGGAGGGGGGTCCGCATAGTCATCACGCCAGTGAGGTGGTTCCGCTGGGTCTTGTTCTTCCGGTTCATCTGGAGCTTCACCTGGATCATCTTCCATACGCACATCTGGTTCCGGAGGGGGGTCAATTAATGGGCCTGCACTGTCGTCTGGGTTCCAGCTCGCAGACAATACTCGGGGTCGAGGGCGATGTGGCATTGACTGCTCCATCTCCACTGTAGGACCGACGACCTCCCGCTCGTATTCAGTCACACCCCGCCGCATTATTTCAGACAAGCCAAGATCAAGGTACTCTGCAGGTGGACTCTCATCGGCCATCCTTGCTAAAAGCTCAGCGCCATCTGTGCGGTCTGTGTCGTCCTCATCAGCTGCTGAATCCATGGCGGGGAAAAAGCCAGAAGTATAGCCTTCTTCTGCACGAGAGGTTGTTTGAGGCATAGGTGCCAGCGACGGACTGGCTTCCGACGTACTCCAAGGGGCTTCCGACGTACTCCGAAGGCGATTACGCCCTCTTCTTGGAATACTATCGGATCGTGCATCTCTCTGCCTTCTCCGTCTTCTTTCATGTGGACTGCTATCTTGGGATGGGGGGGGTTGACCGGGTGTCCATCCGTGTTTCCGCTATGTCTCTTGGAGTCCAGAACAGCCGAACAATATATTCAACCTAGAAACACGGAAGCATGTAAGTTTCAAGTTTTGCATCATCAAGGAATAGGTGGAAAGAGTTCGAGAGTGCAAAATACCTACATGGTTTCTGAAAGCCCAAATCGGTCCAACATCCGAATAGGAGATGTGTCTCAACTGCTGATCAATAGGTCCAACTTCATGATACTAGAAAAAAAAGAAATCAATTAGAAAAAATGTGCATTTGTGATAACATTTGAACCAAAGCATTCATCAACAGTCATTTGACTTACCCCTTCTACCCAGAAACCCTTGTAACCCTTTAAGGCATAATTCAAGGCTTCAAAGTCTTCAAAGTCAAAGATTTCTGGCTCTTTATTTATTCTTGTTCCATGTGTCCAATAAGTCACCTTTCCGGGTGTCCATTCAAGCGTGTGTTCGCGGTACGCTTTAATGATAGCACGAACATTGCTTAGACTCTGGTATGGATCTTTCTGTTTTACGAGCTCTATTTCGATCAACTTAAGCTCAAACAGTCGAAGTTTGACATGTGTACTGAGAGTAGGATCTGGCTCTTGGTTAAGAATTTGTCTAGAAAAAGATAATCAGTACCAAGCTTAATGAATGAATAACACAAGTGATTGGGTTCTTACTCGTGATCCAACTTGGCCTTTAACAGACCCTTCAATTGTCGCCTGTAAACATCTGGGTATATTCCATCTTTGATCTTTTTTTCGCAAATTTCGATATTGGCATCAAGATCAAATTTGCTAAAGCCCTGCTCTGGCTCAATCAGTTGCCAATCGGACTCTTTCTTGAGCGCCTTTTCAACTTGATCCTGTCTTTTCTTGGTCTCGCTGTCGCTTGGCTTTGGCGACTTGCTACTATCCTTGGAGACCTTGGCATCATCCTCCTTTGGAGACTTTTTGCTCTTCTTCTTTTTATCCTTTTTATTCTTCTTCGAGTGTTTCTTATGCTTCCTCTTATCTTTCTTGTTCTTCTTCTTATGTTTTTTCTTTCTCTTTGAGTCTTCTTTATCCTTTGCGTTCTCTTCAATGGAAGTATTGTCAGTATCCATCTTATTTCTCTCGTCATCTTCACTAGAACTATCATAAATATCCATCTTATCCTCCATAGCTTTGTCTCCATCATGATCTTTTTTTGTTGTCGTTTTTGACTCCTTTTTCGACTTCTTTTTCGTATCCTTTTTAATCAGATAATCATTGACCTTGACCTTGTTTTTTTCCACCTCATCTTGCTCTACTTTAAGATCTCTCGTTCGGACAGACTCGCGAAGATTGGTTCTTTTGTCTCGGTCGGCCTTAGACATGGTTGCTGGAGCCTATTATGGCAGGGTTAATTGATCATGCGAAGAAAAGTGTGGTGTAGCTCCCAAGACTGGGATAAATTCAGTCCTTATATCCATCAATTGGGAGATAGTTTCGAGTCTAATGTCTCTTTGAGCTGTAAAGAAAGGGGATCAATGATTTGGAGAAGCCTATTTTTGATGCGACCCGGTAAGCATTCATCTCCTAAAAATAGGACTCCTTAGATAATTATGTTTTGAAGTTGAAAAATGGTCACTTCAGACCCTTTCTCTTCTCTTTGTAATCCTCTTCGCTGTCCATATATGCCTAGGTGTATGGTGCCCCGAGTACCAAGCAAGTATTCGAAAATCGTGGAAATTTGCCTATCCCACTGATATGATCCAACTAGGTTGAGCTCTTAGCCAGCGGCACATTCTGCGCCATATGGATTATTCATAACTCTCATCGAATACTTGGGCTCAACGATTTCAAGATAAGACTTTTGATGCTTTGGCAGAATCAAAGTCAATGAAAGCAGGTCTGTTTTTTTCTGAAATTCTTTCGCATTTGCATCATCAAAGGGAACGTTCCTCTTAGTCCAGCTCGGGCTATCTGCACCGCATCTGGGATGACTCAAAGAAGCAGAAAACAAGCAGACTAAAATATCTGGGGCGTCAAAGCCGACTCTTGGCAAATTTTCTTTTACCATATCGAGTTTTTTTGGGTCAAATGAGTTATACTGAAAATCACAACATTTGATTAAATGTGAACGGCTCAAGCGAAGTCAATCTTCACAATGAGTTGAATATTTCGATCGACTCAAAGGGGTGAGTTGAGTGGCTATCAGCAGTTCTTTCCAGTGTCCAAACGAGTCCTCGCTAGATGATCAATTTCCTTGTTTTTCTTCCGCAGCCTTTCACAAAGTTTCACGAAGCTGGCGACTAGCGTAAATTCAATGCTCTCAACATTGAAAACAGAAAATTGCCACATTTTAGAGAGATTTTTGTTGCTGGAGTAACGAAATGACTGAAATAGACAGTAGCCCACCGCCTTTGGTTTCCAGGCAGCAGCAGCCAACATCTGCATCTGCACAAGTTAAACTAGAAAGGGTAAAGAAGATGAAAGACAAATAGAATTTCAGGAAACCTCCAGTCTGAAAGCAAGGACTTGAGTCTTTTTTTTCTGGTTTACAAGTTCCTTGATGTGAATCTTATAGCTGCAACAGGCTATCCAACTCCGGGGCTCCCCTCCATTTCGGCTGGACCAACGTTCTATCTAAACAAACTTAGTCCACTCAATCATTTACCTGTACGTTAACTCATATACATGGCAAACCTATCAAGTCAGTCTGAAAGGCTGGAAGTCTAGGTGGGCACATCTTCCTGGTCCACAATCGACAAGCTCGAGAAACGCAACCATTTCTCGTTACTGACACTGTAAGGCATCGCGCCAATGGAAGTGCCATATGTCTTCAATGAAAGAGCCATTAAACCCTTCTGCTTTCCATCGGGCCCGTAGACCATCAAGCTACAGCTGTCACCATTTCGCATCGGGCCCTCTCGTTGTTTATCTCGGAACTCGAACAGAGTCGCCCGACTCTTGGGGCCAGCAGCGAGCAGAGTAACCTCTTCGCCCTTGACATTGATAGTGAAAGCCCGAAGCCAAAGGTCCCTCTTACGGTTGTAGAGGTGGTATCGTTTTCTGAATTCGATCTGCTCGGGTCCATTACATTAGAGGAGAAACTTTGGGTCAATGGGAGAAAAACTTACTGCGGGGGCTTGGTTAAGCAGCGTCTCAACTTCAACATCAAAGACATTGAACAAGCTGCTTTCTTCCAAGGCAACTCCAGGGTATCCGTTGTTGAGGATATTCAGGATATCGTCCGGCAGTACTGGAGTTTTAAATTCGCCTCGTATAATTTGACTGACTTTGCTCAGAACATTGGTAGTACCAGTTGGAGTTTCCTCCGGCTCTTCCAATGCATCTTCCACCTCTCTCTCTTTTGGAGGAAAGACTGTTAGTCTCCTATCCACTGACATGCACGGGGGACAGGGACAGCTTACTAATTTTCCAAGCATGGTGCAGTGACAGATACTCAGGCTTCTCGCGGTCCTGTCTCTGGTAGTCTTGAAGGCTGATACGGAAGCTAATAACCTCCTTCTTCCTTGTGACCTCCGCTATGCGCGCGAATCTATCTGGTATATCCTCATAGCCGGGAATCTGGCCAATGAATTCACCAAGCGGGGTAACATCCTCTTGCTGCGATCTGGTATTAGAACGAGTATACATTTGGTGACGACAAAAAACGAGATATTACCTTGATAACTCTCCAGTTCTGAGGCGGAGCAACGGTTGGGCACCAGGCAGGAGGGCTTGACAAGAATTTTAGCTTAAGTAGATCAGGGGGAAGGCCCAAAAAAGCAACTTACTTGTTACAAAGTAGCGTGTCTCCACCTTGAGCCTGCCATGAAATAGAGTTTTGCATGCTTCGGTTGGAATTGGAGCTCTGAGTTTTGGTTTGGTCTTCTTGACTGTAACTGGCGCTTCCAGAAACGTATTTAGAAGAAAAGGATGCGGCAGCGGCAATCTTCATGGCTGTAGCAGCCTCCTCTTCGGTACTTGAACCAAGGGCGGAGAACTTCTCAGATGAGAAGAGTCTGCCTCCTAGCTCAATCCGAGTGGCAAAAAAGTGGCCTGGCTCTGATTAGCTTTGGGCGCAGAGGGTATCAATTCATTCAGGTCTTACCGTATTTGTGATGGAAAGCGATCAGAGATGCCGCGTCTTTCACCCCCGTCAGGTCATCCGCGCATTCTTTCGACAGGTCAACGCCAAACTGATCCAAGTACAGAACAACACGAGGGAACTAGCCAAATTTTTTCATGAGTTGTTTGATACTGAATGAAAGATGCGGAAAACTTACGTTGTAAGTGATGTTCATGGTGCTGGTGTCAGAAGTGCTTTGAGTACTCAGAGCATTGCTCTCGCTCTGAGAGAAGCCAGCACTGACAGCAGCACTGAAGCCGAATGCTCCGCCTTCCCTATTAAGCAATTAGAGGTTGTCCACCAATACCAAGGCCCGAGAATGACTTACAAGGAGGCTTCAGCCTCAATTGAAGAAAATGAGCTGCGAGCCATGGCGGATGATACAGAAGATTTGGTTTCGAAGGCATCCACATAGGAATTGTCTCCGACAGTGAACCGGGGGATATGGAACGATTGCTGAGGTGATTTTAGCACTGGTCGTAAAAATCATTTCAGGATTGCGGGGACATACCTCCACCTTGACATCTGCGTTGGGGATTTCGTGCAAAGCAAACTTTCTGGGTCTCAAAACAAAGGCTAACAAGCCGTTAGGAGGCTACTTTTGTCACCATATAAGATGTAAGTAACTTACCACAATAGGGAGCACGCTCAATTCTGCGAAACTTCACCTTCTTCGTTCCATCGGTCATTTGCCCCAAGTTTGAAAAGACGAGCCGATGGGCACTCAAAAGGTTGTTGTTGCGGATGACAGCGTTCCATTCCTTCTCGGACATCTCGGATGGGTTCCTGATGTCGTTAGCTTGTCAGCGGTGGGTTACCTCACATATCAACATCTGAATCTCTTACACAGTTGTTTCATTACCCTCAGCAACCCAGTCTGCACGATCGAAGGAGCTCGCTAGCTGTTCGAGCGATGCTTTGAGGAGTTCGGGCTTGTCCTGCATGGTTTGTCAATCCCTGTCATTTTATAACGCGAAGATCTCATAATAATACACTCAACTTCAGGTTCAGCTCTTTTTTGATGAGCTCCTTTGCCTCTGTCTTCCGATCAGTGCTTTTTTTGTCTTTCACCGTTATATAAACGTTGTGAACCGTGACTTTGGAGGATTTTTCTTTCTTCTCTTTTTTCTCTGTTTTCTCTTTTTTGTCCATTTTTCCCTTGTCCTCTTCCATATTCTCCTTTTCTTCCTCAGGTTCCCCCTCCGCATCCTCGGAGAGAATCTCCAAGTAGTCTACAAATAGAGTAGAATCATTGACCTTGGCACCAGTTGCGCTGCAGAATGAAGACCCCGCTCTAGAAAATCATTAGCTCCTGATCATGACTTCTCAGCTAAGAAATCCACACACCTGCTGGCGTCGAGACCACCATTGTCAATGAGGGCCGTTCGTACATCCGAGAGAGTTTTTTTGGAGATGTCGAAGTCTTTCAAGGGGACGCAATTGGTCTTCTTGGTCTTCTCCTCATTGGCATCAAAGAGGTTGACATCTAGCCGGACCGACATGATAGGGTTTTTGAAAGGTGAAAGTCTGAGAGTGAGCAGAACAAGAGGAAGGTGTCGATTCTTTTCAGTCGCGTTGGCGGAAAATTGCTGTTTATGTATAGTCGCCTCTCATCCTAACTCTGCAAGTTTAAGCCCCCTCATCTCGGCTCTGTTGAGCTCGTCACGGCTCCACTTTGTCGGTACTACTTGTCCCATACGAACTACTCCGTGCAAATTGACATCTGGCTGCACTGCAGAGCCGAGAGATCGCAGATCGTACCGATGCAGGGTGACTGTGGGGCGATTCTCGGACCATGTCCCAGACTCCCAAGTGATTGGTGAGAGCTGTGCATTGGCAACGATGATCATCGTCTTTCTCGGCGATGGATCCAGCGCCATCTCACACCGCAAAACCGGGTATATACTCCGTACTCGGTTGACCTGCATCATCTTGGTCTCGATCTCGCAAGAAACATCAATCATTGTTTCTTTTATTCTTATTGGATTATATATCGACCTCCCCTTTTCAATATGGATTTCATATGATGATCTTGGGCCCCGGAGTAAATGAGAAAAAGGTATAAAAACAACACAGCAACCAACTGGAGCACATGAGGCAGTGCTCAGGTGGGACTGATAGATCTACAAGGCAATTTCCGGATAGGGGAGAGGCTTGCAGATTCTGCTACGTGGCCAGCTACCCAGGTGGTATGAAGTAAAGCAAAATTAAATCTTTACCTCGGATATTCAAGAAAATAACTTCTCCCCCGGCCAAAAGAGATTCAAAAATGACAAAAAACATACAACAGCATGTCCAAGGTGGTGGTCACCGAGCGCCCACGAATCCAGCGTGGGCGGCTCGCCGTCCGATTCACCTTCTTCAGGGCCCCGGGGTAACTTTGGAATCCGGGTAGATATTCACCTACCTAGATATCATTCACCTTGACTGGCAGCCCATATATCGAAATGCACATTTTCGCAATTCAAATTTTCGACTGCGCGAGTGACCCCGATTCTACTTCCTCTTTTTGTCCACTATATCCTCTCAATATTTGAAAGTGCCATTACCAATACAGCAAGATATGTACCTACATTCTGGTTCAAAAGTCTGTGGACACTTCTCCTGCCCCCACCAATTTTCCGACTTGGCAACTTCAAAAATTTGCAACTCGGTCAATATGGACGCATTTGGCACGGTAATTAGTGCAAATCGTTCGAAAAATGCAGAATTATCAGATGTTGAGCGCAGTTTGATTATTACAGCTTATAAATTAGGTGATAAACCTACTCAAATTGCCCGCTATTTTCAAGTTGCGCGTTCAACTATTTACAGCACAATCAAGCGATTTAATACACGCAAAGATATGCAATCAAAGCCCCGTTCAGGTCGCCCGCGCAAAATTGGTACTAATCCACGTATGGGCTGGGGTGCTCTAGTTGCGGAGGTTACAACTGGAGAGATTAGTATCTCAAAATCCACTATTTATCGCGTGTTACGACGATATAAATTACGCAAGTGGAAATCTCGACGCCGAATTCCATTGACTAAGGATGATGCTCTACACCGACGTCAATTCTGTCGAAAATGGCGGAATTTTAAGGAGACAGAGCGGTTAATCTTCTCAGATGAATACTCCGTGCATCAACAATCAAATTCGAGTAATGAATGGGTTTTTCGACTATCATCTGAAGCGTATCACCAAGATTTAGTCAATTTAATAAATTCAGGGCATGATATCGCACAAATGGTCTAGGCAGCTATTTGGATTGGTGGTAGATCTGATTTGATTATTATGGAATGTGATCCAGAGTCCCCAAGAGGTGGTTTTTCAAAATTCCTATCAAGACGCCCTATAAGAAGGCCTGTTAGACCATTATAACGCAGATATGATATTTTAGCAAGATAACGCACCGATTCATATAGCTAAGAGCTCTCAGGAGTTCATAATGCAACATAGAATTCATACAATGGATTGGCCTCCGCATTCCCCTGACCTCAGCCCAATTGAACCATGTTGGCGCTTACTTAAACTCGAGCTTCTAAAATTGAAGCCTAATTTTCGACAAAGCGGTCGCAGTTTAGCTGCATGGGACAAATTCCATACAATTTTACGACAAGCGTGGTGGATAATACCACAGCATACAATAGACAGCCTTATTCGATCGTTTCCGCGCAGAGTTGAAGCTGTACGCCGAGTGCGGGGATATTACACCAAATATTAGTGTAATTAATCATTATGAATTAATTTATTCAATTTGTCAAAAAATTCCATGGAATTTGGAGCAAAATTCGATTTATTATGGATTTTTCAAATTGGTGGAATGCGGGCTGGAATATGGAGTGTCCACAGACTTTTGAACTACTAGTGTAGGTACTAAGCATGACCCAACACTTATGTGCCTGGATCATATTGTGGGCTTTAAACCTTGGAAGAGTATGATAATAATGAAATCCAACGAAAGGTTCTGCTGAAACTGACTAAAGGTACAGGACAAAGCAGTCCTTTTTGCCCTGTAAGGAAGGCTGCTTCTTATGTGCTGCGGAAAACGATTAAATGATTGAAAAGGTTACTTAAGTTTCTCGTTACATCCAAAGGCTATCGGCCCTCCAGATATCCAGACATACTGCGCCTGTATAGAGTGAATGGGGCGAGGACAATATGGCTGCCAGTGGATTGAAGCAAGGCCCGAGATCGAAATAATGCTTGGGTGTTTCAGATAATTTGCTACTGGTCTGAAGAGGAAAAGGAGCATCAAACTCCTATTTCCTACTAGAATATATAACATATCCTCCCTAGACATATCAAATTCACTATATACATGTACTGTACCCGTGGACCTTCTTCTATCTCTTCATAAGTATTGTTGTATTGAAAAAAATCCTAATACCAGGTATTCAACTGGTGTATTAAGGGATAGTAATCAGGGCTTAGGCGCGAAAGTCCTTTTGTGAGGGATGGTATCAGATTAGGGTGGGTCCTTATGAGTAGGGTATCGGCAGGATATCGGAGAAGAGTGACTTGACAATCACACAAATACTATCTCTTAAAATCGAGACTAATTCTTGAAGAACTTGGAACTTGGCCCACAGAGGTCCTCCTAAATAGTACGGACCCCGCTCTTGTGGCCTCAGGCGTTCAAACAAGAATTACATAACACGAAGACGAATAACTCGTTAGTTAACTAGTTACCTTGACACCTTTTGATTGAAAGTATCTATCCACCCGTTGCATATCGCACTCATTGATTTTCAGGGGGTTGGATTGATTAATTTTAAAGTTATGCAAGAAAATCTTGGCTCTTCCTCTATAGAAGTCCTGTAACTGAAACATTAATATATTCAATAGAAATAAATCTCAAAGGTAATAATAGAGATTTTGAAGTGGGAATTGTGAAGGGCTCTATAAAGACTGAAGCAGAACGATATAGGCCGGCATGCAGTTTACATTCATACTTAAGGAAGAGGAAGCTATGTACACGATTGGGGAGTTATAAGTCCTCTTGTGGGTCACGTGTGGGGCCGTACGGGGCTTTGGGCTTGTCGGGCACTGATTAGCCCTCATCGGGTTCAACCCGTTACAGGAATAGCACCTAATATAAGCCTTTTGAAAATGTAAGTAGCCTAATATTCTAGCAATAGGAATATTCTTAAGGGTAAATTTCAGTATTTATTATTATTTAGAAGATTGGAAATTTTTAACAAATAAAAATTAAAATGCAAAAAATGTTAAAGAATGCTAATATTTAGATCTCCCAAAAGTTACACGCCGACTGTGTTAGGGGAGCGGACATAAGACCTACGCATGCTGCTAATGCGAAAAAGCGCTTCGTGAAGAAGTTACGTAGGGGCTCTCTACGAAAATATTTAAACCCCAAAATTATTTCGAATTTCTAAGACATCATTATTTCAAAATTCTACTATAGGCTTGCTTTGAAAACGGCCCAATACTCTGGAGTCTCTACAATCTTATTCATAGTATGCAAGAATATGGCAAATAGATATTAAGGACGTCCTAATCGACGGGCATATCAACAACCCCGCCAACACCAGCACTGGTCATTAAGACAGTGAGTGAGTAAGTCTGCTAACCAGAGAGCTGTAAATGATTGGGAAGGGGACGAGGGAAAAGCGGGTAATCAGGCTTCGTGGTTGGTACGATCCTGAAACTGGCCCTCCAACAAACATGGCTTATCATTGGTGCATGACTTAGACACGGCTCGGGGCGCCCGGGACCTTGGCCAAATATGTCGGTAACATTAGCCTTAAATTCTGCGAATGACGTGTACTTCTAACGAAAGTCGACTTTTACTTCCCCCCGGGCGCGTCCTTTTCACATTCATTAGCTTCTTGTTTTTTTACTAATCTTTGCTTGCTATGTGACGCATTTATGAGGCCGCATTAACCGTACAACTTTTCTTCATAATCGCTTATCGGGTTTCGGATCCGGATTTCATACTGCTAGATACACCTACGCCAATTGGTATTATATGATTGGAAATGGAACGCAAGAAATCCGCATGTAAGACCAACTCCAAATAGATTTCCTGTGCTCTATGGTCTGATCAAACCCGTTTCATAGCTACACCGGACAATTACATCCGCGCCATCATCTCTCTGTCTAGGAGAAATTCGAGTACGTCTTCTTTCCCCGGAAACAATTATGTCGACATCGCAGAATGGCTGCTACAAGACCGCCATATTCTCAATTCGAAAATCGTGGAAGAAGATTACAACCTCTTTTCTTCCAAGTCTGAACATCCTCATGACTTAGTCGTGGTATATGACTGCCGAGAGAGGAAGTGGGGCGTGAAACATTACTATCAAGACCAACATGAAGTTTTTTCAGCTGCAGCCTCCATTCTCTCTGAGAACTCAGGGCAACTGGTCTTCATCCATGGCTTCATATCACCGTCTTGGGTGTCGGTCCTTGGAAGTAAATATAATATCAATCCCGAATTCTTCAGGCGACACATGGATTTCTTATCTATCAATGACGGTAGACACTGTTATAGTTTCCCATCGCTTACTAGCTCCTCCAACAACATGTTTCGGCTCTGTGTGAGCACTCTTCTTCATTAGGATGATATTGGGGGCAAGCACCTGCAATCTGAGCGCTCAGCACAACTCACTGAGCTCTCAAAATACAAGATGTACCAACTTGCATCTAACAAAGTCTGCTGTTGGGGACTCATTGGTACGCGAATACAGTACAGTGTGCGCGTCCTTATCAGTGATTGAACAGTGGATATCAATTTATATCGCAAGAACAAATGGGCGTTGGACTGGTAGGATGTTGATATGTTTCCCTTTATGATAATATTTGCTGACTTCTATATTCAGTCATTGCCTGGATGGACCACGGAAGATCCTTGGAAGAATCGCCCCCAGGACCGTGGACTAGTCACATCGAGGCCAAGGCAAGACCACTACCGGTCATCCAACATCATCCTAAAATGGCGTTTAGAACGACCACCAATCGCCTAAAGACAGAGGCGAATACCACGGCAGAGTCTCTACAAAGCACAACCTTGCTTCCTCTGCAGTACGATTCTTTAATGGCGCTTGTTGATCTGGCTCCTCGCGCGCCCCAGGATCCACTGACCATGTGTATCCCGTTATTTGCCCACGCAGCATTCTCTGAAGTGCAATTTCTGAATCTTATGGAATCCAGAATCCATATTCAACTAGACCTGATCGTTGCAGATCATCTAGCTGATGCATTAGGAAAATTGCAAGACTTTACCAACATCCTGAATCGACATACCCAGCACCTGAAAGATAGTGCCCATGCACTTCGCAAATTAGTTGAACAAAGCAGGCAGGGGTCAAGTTTTGCCGACTCTGATACTCTAAGCACGAAACTTGACGTTCCCTCATGTCATAGTCCATGGCTACCCCCAGATATGGATAGACTTGGGGAATTTTCTCTGCCTATATTTGACGGTACCTTTACCCCGATGGGAATTATGGAAGATTATGATAAACTTTGCATACGTTGTACTGAATTATCCGGAATGTGCACGCAAGGCATAAGTCTAGCCATGAATAAAGCCACAATTGAGGAGTCACGAAAAGCCATCGAGCAGTCTGGCCGGCTCAAAAGGTTAACTCTACTTGCTACCCTCTTCATTCCTGTTAGTTTCAGCTCTAGCTTAATGGGTATGAATATTGATCTTCTTGGGCAAAATACAGTGAAGTTTTGGTGGTTTTTTGTCTTATGTGTTCCAATAACTCTTATGGCTTATGGCTTCTATCTTTGGGACTTTCAGTTCCTTAAGTGTTGCTGGGAGAGTTTCTGGAAAGGATATGAAGGTACCACGCGAAATTTGAAATTTGGGAGATACAAGAAAAATTCTGAATGTATTGCATGATTGAATCCTGTTTTTCTGAACATCTAGTTGTACCAATTTCAATAGCAAATAAGGTAACTTCCAAGAAGGACATTCAAATTGAAGGGTCTTCCGAGACAGAATACTATAGCACTTAACTGATTTATCCGCCTAGCAAAAGGGAATAAGGATGTGTTAATTTTGGATATAACCGCCTAGCCTTTCGTACCTAGTTTGAATTTTATTACTCTCTAGTAACTTAAGGCCTCTTATAGGGTCTAAAATCACACTACTGTGGGGCACACTCTATAATAAACAGCATTCATCGGTGTCTAGGAGGATAAAGTTTGCACATTTTTGTTATATTCACAAATACAGGAAGAGAGGAGGAGAGACTAAAAATCATGTTTATGTGATAAATAACTCTTTAAATATTTACTCCAGGAGTAAGCCGTTGACAGCTATGCGACATTTCCAGCAAGGAGCAAGGCCCCAATTTAGCTCAGTTACAAATAATCATCACGTGAGTCAATCTGAATGGGACCATTCCATACCAAGAAGAGGGGTTTTATGGGGCCAGTATGGGCGAAGTTAACGTTCACAAATAAGCTGTGATTATCTTCGACTTCACCTTATGTTACTCCTGGTGACTTACTAAAGTCTTTGGTTTTTTCCAGTCCCTCATGGCGCGCCCCGAAGTAGCGTAAGTTGTCGACACAATGGTCAGCTTTCTAATATTAAATCTAATAAGCTTTTCTGCCAGCCTTCCGGCAATCCGTGCCTGCATTTTTGATCTAGATGGGCTTCTCATCAATTCTGAAGACATGATTACTCTGGCCACAAACCAACTCCTTGAAAAGTACGGAAGGCCAGCTTTCACTCCGTCAATTCGAGCCCAGCTTATGGGTGTTCCGGACTCCACAAACAGCGACATATTCCATAACTGGGCGAAATTGCCCATTCCCCGTGAGCAATTTGCCCGTGAATTGAAGGACCTGATGGGAAGAAATTTCCAAAACTGTACACCACTACCTGGTGCGGAGGCTATTTTGTTGAACCTTAGTCGTGGAAGTAATCCTTCTGGGGACAGGATTCAGCTGGCGCTGGCATCCAGCACCAAAAGCCAAAGCTACAAGATGAAAATGTCAAGATCAGAAACAAAACAGCTATTAAGCTTCTTTCAACCTGATAGACGGATCCTAGGTGATGACTCACGGGTCCGACAGGGTCGAGGCAAGCCGGAGCCTGACATTTATTTAATCGCACTACAGTCACTGAATTCATACTCAGATGACGATCTCATTTTGCCAAGCGAATGCTTGGTATTCGAGGATAGCGTGGCTGGAGTAGTGGCTGGAAGACGGGCTGGGATGAGGGTTGTTTGGGTACCCCATCCAGATATGGTAGCCGAGTATCGGGCTAGTCAGAAGGATGTCTTAGCCGGAAAGACCGGAAAGTTTGAAAGAGGAGATGACTGGCAAGTAGGAGAGGTTGATGACGGCTGGGCTGAAGCCATATCAAGTCTGGAAGATTTCAGCTATGAGAAGTACGGTATCGATGTGCAACCTTGAATGACACTACGAACTACGAACCAGGCCTAGTCAACATTGGGCGTTGTCAACTTTAAGTTCTTACAGCTCCATGAGCCTACCTGAGGTATTTTAGGCTCGGCAATAAATCAGGTTTCAATTCTCCACATGCAAATTTATATACTCTGTTCCATAAACCGACTGTATTCCTGTCGATTCGACTTCCGAAGACACAAATACGTATAAACCACACTATCCCGAAATAGTAACTCTGAGCAGATATCATTCAGTTCTAAAATTTTTCAACTTGAAGCCAGTCAAATGCCTTCCAGGCTGGATTCAAAAGCATTGGCAAAGATGGAAAATGCAAATTGCACTTATCATCTCCTTTAGTTCGGAAATATATTCACTTAGTCCTACGTAGTACTGCAAGCGGTGTTAGCAAGCATGGGCACTCCATACAACCCCAATGGATCATTTGTCAACCAAGTGAATTTTATGTTACAAGTTTTTGTCCACTTACGCAGAATCGTCAATATCATGTGAATGACCATATCTGTGACGAATGTAGCCGATCGAATGCCATAAGGACGACGCAGGGAACTGGCAAGTGCGATTTTTGCCCGAAAAGAGGTTTATTGGGAGGTCCTAGACAAAGGTATGGTGTAAAGGATTACCCCACCACGCAATAGTCTCTTCAACCCTCCCTCCTATAGACTCAATGCCTTCTTCAGATAGCACCGAATGCAAGCTTCAATCTTAATTTCGGTTGGCACATACCACCATCTCAATTTCCAGTCCTCCATATCCCCACTGGTCTAACCCAGAAAACATACGAGCGGATTAGAAATAAAAATTTTCCTCGAATCAAGATGACAATAAAATTGATTAAAACCTAGGCATTGAGGAAGATAATTGCGATGTCGGCACAGGAATAAAAAAAGTCCCATTACCGGGCCCAAAAAGCAACAATTTCGTCAAAGTCTTGCATCGTCAAGCAGTTCGCATCTCGATCCTCCTTAGTAATTTGCTTTCTCAAGCGACAGGCAACTTTAAAAGCAATAGAAGCTTTTTGAGTTTTGCCAGTGACTTCAAATAATTTTCCCTTAAGGAAAGTAGAGCGGGCGATTTCGTTGTTATGTGCACTCGGATCAACTGACCAGATATCCAGAGCCACATTTATCATTCCCCTAGTAGATGTCAGAGAAGACTTGATCCACTCCATAGGAGCACACACTTACATTGCATTGTCATGCTGGCCTAGTCATATAAGATGCTCGGCGACCTTGTGTGCTACATTTGCGGTATAGAAATCTTTCTCACCCACTGTTGTGAGCATATGGTGCCATGCTCGCTGGTGATATTCAAAACTATCATCCCATTGTTTTTGGGCCGCACGAAGGTTTCCAAGCGCATAAAGGATTAGTCCGGTTCGGACAGAATCCCTGTCATTCTTCCCGAAGGCCATTTCCCTACCAGCCAAACTATCAAGAAGAAGCTTGTTGCACTCCTCAAACTTGCCTTGTGCAAGAAGGGCTCAACTCAAGTTTGCCTCTCCAGACCGGGGTATATAATTGCCCAGCGCTTTGCGAATGCGCAACGCCTCTTTGAGATCCGCTTCACCTTCTTTATATCTTCTGTCCTGTATGCGAGAGATACCTCGCTCTGCGTAAGCGAGGTACAATCTCTCGTCCTCAGTGCCCAGGCTTTTGCATATTTTGGAAACTAGATCCATGGAATTCTCTTTGTAAATTCGGCTGGTTTCAAAATCACTCGCATCCATGGCGATAGAGCCTAAGCAAAAGTAGATGTCCGCAAGCAGTGAATCCCGGTCTCCATGTGTTGTAGACTCACAGATACTGCGAGCAGTATCGAAAAAACCATCGAAATGCTTTGTTCGCCCACGTTCTTTTTGGTACCTTATACTATGAGACCACATGATTCAAAAAAATGTCGGGAGATTGTTTACGTACCACGCAGCCTCAGTCAATAACTTTGCAAAAAGCAATTTAGTGGCTTCAGTGAGATTTGGAATAACTGGCCATATCTGGTGTATTTTCAAAACGTGAGGATAGATTGCCGCACAATCAGGCCACCTTCCAACAGATAGCCTGCCGCCGGTTGATTTTGGTGGAGGTAATTCTGGCTCTTTTGAGGGTTTGGGCATTGCCGAAGGCCAACCTGCCCAAAGAGTACGTATGGCATGATCAATAGTTACTTGTTTCTTGCCGTCATTCATCGTAGCGAAGACGATGTCTTGAATGATCCGGTGGACAGATACTTGCTGCTTTCGTTTATCTCTTTTTATCAGGGATGACTGCAAAAGATCAGTACGAGCGTCGATGTAATTACTCTTTTTGAATTCTGTTCCCTCGATCTGAAGGAATTCTGAAGCCACTTTCATCAACAAGTCTTCACCAATGACATCTGGGTCGACAAATGACATCACCTCCAATAGTTGTCGAGATTGGAACTTCAGCTTCTCAAATGCCCAAACGGTGGAGAGGCTAAAATCGTACGTGACTAAAGTAGTATCGAACTTCGTATTGTAGAGATTGCATGTTCTTGACGATCCATGTATAGCTCGAAAAATTCCGACAAGCTGAGGTCTTGTCGTCGGATGATACCAGCCATCTGTGAGATGGCTAGGGGAACACCGCCAAGAACATCAGAAATTTGCTTGGTGAGATCATCCGATTCGTTTGAGCTAGCTGAGAGGTTATTGAAAAGGGAATTGCTGTCCTGTCGTGTCAATGGACCGAGATCCAAGCCAGAAGGTCTTCTCGTAAACATGGTTTTCGCCAAGGGATCGCGACTTGTGATGAGGATTGACCCACTTCCTTGAGGCCAGTAATCAGCTAGAATCATAGGATCATCTGCATTGTCAAAGACTAGCAGCCATGTCGTTTCAGAGCTAGAGTCAACCGGTTGTGCAAAATCGTCCGAGCCCGACAAATATTTCCGGGGATTGGAGAGCCATCCTCTCACAATTTCCCTGGTAACAACCTGGCTTTTGGATTCCGCCAAATCTTCAAGTCCCAAGGCCAACGATATTTCCTGATAATGGTGATCAAGCTTTGCAATCTCATCTGCTATTACCCAGAAAACAGCATCGAAGGATCCTTTGTGACGTCGGGAGAACTCACGAGTTATTTCTGTCTTTCCAATTCCCCCAAAGCCGCAGAGTGCAAATTGTCTGAGACTGTCGCTAGAATTTGTCACTGTGGATTTCGAAGGCAGAAGCTCTACGGCAAGGCGTTCCAAGATATCCTCGCGGCCGCAAAATTCCTCATTGACTGAATGTGCGTTCAGAAGAATGCAGGGAAGATGAAGTGGCTTTCTTATTTCCGAATTTTTTGGGGTTGGATATAGAATATCAACGCACGAAACAGATGTTCCTTCTGTTGCATTGTTTGATACCCGTTCTATTTCAGTTTTGGATATCCTATTCGCAGGAGCCTGCTGACCAACTACCCTATGTTAGAGGTTGAGATCGAAAAAAATGTTCATACAGGGCTCACCATTCTGCGTTAATCCGCTCAACGAAGGTGAATAAGCGCTCATGGTCGCGTATTGGTACTCGTCTACGGTCATTAGCATATTTCGGTACCTCTTCGGTAGCTTCATAACCTACAATCCTCGCATCGCATTGCAACAAGATTTCCGGCGCTCTGCAATGTCTCATAGATAAACTTTTTGAGCTCTGGTAGGCCTTCTCCATCAACACTTTTTGTAAAGAGGCATGTTTCAAAATGGTCGAGGTTGAGACCAATTACTGATTCCATTGGCGCAAAGGTCGAAGAGGCTTCACGATTGACCAACTGGATGAAAAATTAGTTTTAGAAGCAGGACCAATAGCTCGCTACCTACTTGTTGATATCTCTGTCGGAATTTTATCGAACTGTTCCTTGATTCTCTCATTTCGTAGACGGACAGTATAGGAGTGCGGAAAGAGATCCCTTCGAATCTATCTGCAAGGCCCAGTAAAATAGTGCCCTCTTGCTCAATGTTCTCATTTGGTATCTTGAAAGCCCTTTTGGTCGTTGCTTCCAGAACTTCCCGAAATCGCATAAGATTTGTTGTTTTGTCACCATAACGATGTGGAGTGCTTAGGAAGACGACGCCCGCGATGGCGTTGACAGTGGATCCATACCGAGTGAACTGGTTGTTGGCAACGCACAGCGCTTGTTTGACTATAAGGCTACCTAAGCTGTGACAAACGATCAATATCGGCTTTTTGGCAATCTAGAGAGCGAATGTAAGTAAAATTGCTGGCCGCTAGAAGGAAATTTGTCATGCCAATGCCACTGACCTGATTTAGATCAGAGTCGGATCGCATGTCGGATAAACTTTGGAGAAGGTCGTAGCCTAGCATCAAAAGTGATTCCCACGACGGTTTGCTACCCGTGAATGGGGATACTCGTAGGCAAGCACGCATGCCGCAGCACCGGATCCAGGCAGAGTAGTAGGCCACTCTGGGTTAGCAAATGGCCACGTCGCTGGTGATTGAGTCCCAATGCCTGGAATAAGAATGATACTAGATCTATGGATAAGAGAGTGATTTTCACGTGGTACGGGATATTTTCTTACTCAACACCATCCTGGGCAGTATCCGCTTGATCTCGTACTAAACGAAGGCGGCCTTTGGTCACCGCAAAGTTCCTGATTGTAGCCATGACAATGGTACGCAAAGTTTACTACGCTTCTAGTAAATGAACTCTAATATCTGTCGTAGGAGAGGAATAAGATGGTTAGCAAGAGAAGTTTTCCTACAATTCTCTCGTCAGGTGCGGGGTCACAGGTGCATATCACATGATCTGCAAGTGTGCACCCATATCAACGAGAAGCCCAGATAGGTATTCTTCGCATTTGTACGGCTTTGGTATTGGAGATTTCCAAACTGCGCAAAGATAAATTGTGCAAAAACCCGGTAGAATGTATTGTTATAGGTGCAATCAGAGAAGAAGACGCAAGATAATCTGCCCTGACTCTATATGAGCTCTCCATGAGCTGCTTTGTAACTAAATAACAGAGTGGATTGTACATAGGGCAATCTTGACGGCGCATCAGCCGACGGGAAAAATGCAGACATTCACTGCCCACCAAATGGAGTAATTCCATTATTTTTTTTTAAGTTGGTTAGAATCCAGCGATGTACCGTGGTTGGGTGTCGAGCTAGGGGCGGGCCGGAGAATAGCATAACGCAATCAAACCACCAAAGCTAGCTAACTGACCATTATCCGAAATAGCGTAAGCGTCTAATTTCCCCGACCGACGATCTGTCGACTATTGGGAGGGCTCTCCAATGATATTTATTTCCATGGGAGCGAGCCATTGGTTTCTGCACCTCTTCTTTGGTCAGACTATTCACTGCGTCCTTGGAGATAACCAAGAACAGACTAGATGGTTGTAATAGCCACGTTGAATCTATTTTCCGTAATCAGCTCCGATTAATTCACGCCACCAAAAAAGATATGGGACTCGGACGCGGGTGGGAAAGGAGGGAAAGCTTAGCGAAAGGGCCACATCAGCGTTTCAGGGGTGTTTAGGGCGATCGGGTAAAGAATATAGGGCGTTCAGGGCATTCAGTTGAAGGAGCCTGAACTGGCTGAAGAGTAGGGCGGCAAGGGGAGCCTGCCTAACGATTCAAGAAATAAAAAAATAAAAACATACAACAGTCAGGATTCGCATGTGGTCACCCACCATACTACTAACTGACCGGCGTGTGGCTTAAGTACGGCTGAGCGGACGGGAAGCCCTGTTCTCCACACCCTGTGGTCGTATGTATTTGATTGAGCAGAAAAGTAAGTTATATCGTGTAGGTACATTTAAAGATTTGGCATAATTGTTGTTGTGGAGTCGCGCGGCCAGAGAAGGGGGAATGCACGAATTACAATAGACTGAGAGCGAGCGAGAATCACCTGCACATGTGTGGTTGCGCGCCGTACTGCATTGACAGAACTACATGGGAGCCGGAACCAGCCTCCAGGGCTTCCAAGGTTAGAATAGTAATGAATTGGGGAACGCGAAATTCATACTCGAGTGCTTGGAGCCATGATTTGGCAACTTGAAGTAGATCTTCCGCACATGCAGTTCCTTTTTCTCTGGTCGCCACCGGAGCATCCGAGTCTTCGACATCAAACTGACAAACAAAAGATTTTCTTCTATTTCAGGGGTTTTATGTTTACTTTCAAGTCCTACAGGTGGCTGAATGAGATTAGAAAGCTTGCATTGGCCTAACTCATAATCAATAAGACGACCTTAACGGCTGCTGTTATGTAGTAGCAAACATCATTATCATTAAAATCGTGATACCGTCAACTTTGATTTCCTCGCTCTAGAAAATCTTCTGGCACGTGTGAAAATATAACCTTGAAATCTGACGAGCCAAAATGGTGTAATCATTGATTGTTGCAACTTAATACGCCCGCAATCCTGGAACGCCCGTTGCTTGGAACCGAAGAACGACATGGATTTCCAACACATAATAGCAAATTCCTCCGCAAAATATCTTTCAAAGCAGTGAGGCATCCTAGGATAGCATCCGACTTGTAGTAAGCCACGTTATAGCTGATGCTAACATGCAGACTATCCTTCCAAGACCAAATATGGAGGCAGACAGCTGGAGTAAGCGTTTGGCATAGAATGCCGACATTCTCAACCGAGAAAGGGCCATATTCATGTTTGATATAGTCGTCAAAATTACCCATACTACTGATGAATGGCTGACTTGAAGGGGGTGGCGCCAGGTTGGGCTGCGCTGCGGCTTTTTTGAGCACATCCGTACTAGCCTTCCTGTTAAATGGATCACAAACAAACATTCTATCACTTTCTTTCACACCCCAAGAGGTTTTGTTGATTTTATTTGTAGTTCTCGAGATTTCGGACCAAACCATCCTTCACAACAATGGGTGTTTTGCCTAGTCGTATAGATGGCGCATGTTCTGCACCATTGAATGATGGCGGGAGAAACTTGCGCAGGTCAAATAAGGCCCAGGCGACAAATTTCTTGGGCTGAGAATCACGATCGTTCATATCAGCCAGTTCCATGATTGCTGTAGTTTGAACTGAAGTTGTTATTGTAATATTCTGTTTACGCGTAGCCTCGCGTAGAGATTTCGATTCCTCGGGAGAGCAGCTATCTCAAGTCGTTTCATTTCAGCAGGTAGCTCTTTGGCCTTGGGATCGCCAGGAGGTGATAGCCCGATTGTTGGTTGGGAATCAATATATTGTTGGATCAATTCATCGGCACTTCTCTCTCATTCAGGCTTGGACTTATCCGGCATTCCAATAACTGTATCGAGCGAAGGGACAAGGTTCTTGGCCTCGGTCCCATCAAATATTTTAGCTATGATAGGATTCTCAAGGGTAGATAGAAATGCATGTGTCATGAGCATAGCACCTCGACCATCCCACAGAATATGAGATGAAACCCAAGCGAATTCGCTTGTAGCGGGGATCCAGTGAATGGTCGCGTTGGCATGGGGGGCTGAACGGCGATGCTTAGTGAAGAAATTGTCCGCAGAGGAGCATTCGGTCTCCACTTGGAACGTTTTATTGCACCAATTCTCTGGCGACTGATCGTCGTAAATCGCATATCATCGCTTTTCGCCGTTGTGAACCTATAAAGCAATATCAGGATGGCGAAATCTCAATGCTTTCCATGCGTTACGAAGCCGATGGACAATATCTTTGATTTTTGTTGAGAAGCCAATTTTTGTCGTTATCATGAACATCCAATGCTCACGATTGATTGGTTCTCCTTGGCTGCGGATGAAATGAAGCATTTCATCGTCCCAGTCGAATGGTCGACTCCAGTAACTATCTTTTTGAGTCCACGACATGTCTTTATCACGGGTGTTTTGATGAAAATTCACCAAACGATGGCTGACACTGGACAACGAATAACTGGAAGGATTCCAAGGTTGTGTCAAAAGAATGGGTAGGATGTGCGCTTATCATCTCATTCATATGTCCGATCGTTGTACCCGACCGAGAGCCTTTATACAAGGCCCGTCCCCAGATGTGTTCTTGGAACCTGGAAAGTACCTAGGTTGCGTAAAATTCCCCGCTGGGGCCAAACCCGAGCTTTATGTGTATGATGATATTAAAGTGGAGGAAATATAGATTCTGCTTCTTAGTTTTTACCATGACATAGAGCGCTTTGACCGGCATAGATTTATTTGATCAATGTAGAGCTAGATCAGTGAAACATTCCAGATAGCCCCAGTGCCTATTTACTGACCAGCGGTTCCGTTGTGGCCCAGTCGGGCTCATAGTGGGGGAATTTCACTCGGCTAGGTATTAAGCACAGATTCTATTCTCACTCCATTTTAGAAGCTACCGAGAGCCCGCGAAGCACCTCCAGTCTCAAAGGGAAGAAAGGCGGGAAACTACTGCCTTAGTGAGCTATGTTGATTTGATAACTTCATCCATTTTAGCTCAATATTCTCTCGGCGCCGTTTACTCCGTATAGATTAGTTAACTCGGGGCTACGCGATTTCGCCCCTGGGGGATCTACTAAGATATTTACTCACCTTGGAAATATCCGCGAGCGTACTGCAGGTGAGTTGGGGGCGAATACTAGATATGGTACCCTACGTCATTCGAACTAAAGGATCCTTTTGTTTTGTTACATATGACAACCTTCCCATGGTCTATTTTTCTGGAATTGAATATTTTATTATTTCTCATCTACTACTTGCCTTTTGCTACACTTGCAACTACTAATAACCCCTTCAGTTCGATACTTCCAAACAGCTTGATTTCAAGGTTCAAATTAAAGCGGTCATGGCTTCAAGTTCTTCTAAAGATTACGTCTTCACTAGAGACTATCTAGACAACAACCGGTATTCTATCCAATCCATAGTATAACCTTATAAGTACTAAAAATAAATACACAGCATCAATTTACAACACTCTCTCTCTGTGCAGCTTTTTGGATATCATATCCACCAATCTATTCCAACTCCAACAGGAAATTCGAGCATTGCAGACGTCGGAACGGGTACAGGGTAAAGTGGTTCAATTTTCAGTCGCCAACCTTCAATGTTGGAAGTTTTTCGCTCATGGGTGTAGAATATGGCTGACGGATGTAGCTAGCAAGCTTCCAAGCTCAGCCCGCTTGGATGGATTGGACATCTTTTTGGATGCTGCACCACTGCCAGAGTTGCTTCCACAGAATGTTAATTTACGTCTGTGGAATATCAAAGATGATGTTCCAGAGGACTTAGTTGGTGTCTACGATGTGGTTCATGTCCGATTTTTCGCATTTGTCTTGCAGCAGCCGGACCTCGAAAATGTTATTGATAATTTGGCTAAACTTCTCAGTATGTTTATTCCAAATTTCTCAAGTGCTTCAAATCAACCCTCTATCCCTCTTATATACTTAGCCCTTCAAATTTTGGAACTAATCCTATTATGTATATAGAGCCAGGCGGCTATCTTCAATGGACGGATATGGACGTGTCCTCAATTCGACTTGAGAAGATTAAGCCTGATATCGAAGCTGACGCGCAGCTCACGTTGATGAAATTATTTCAGGGGAATGAAGATCGACTTCAACCAGCTTGGGTTCCTGAACTGCCAGAATTACTGACGAGAAAAGGATTTGCCGACGTTGAAAGTGACGCCAAAGAGTGTCAGCCATACCTGGCCTTGGCCTTTCACGAATGTGGGCTACTAGCTACTGAGGTCCTTGCGAGAAACAAGGAGGGTGAAAAAGATGGAGTAGGTCTGCTCAAGCAAGTGCTAGATCAGGCTGCGAAGGAGACTCGTCATGGATCGAACTTGGCCTTCACCAGATATACTTTCATTGGTCGGAAACAGTGATAGCTGGAGATGCTAGATAGTAAATACTGAATTGAGCCTGAATCAAACATTACTAAGATCCATCATGTGAAATACTCAAGTTGGTCCTTCCATCCCAATGTTCAAACAGGATTTCAACGCCGTCCGTTTCCAGTTCTCTCTCTTTCTGCTCCCGATTACCTACCCCTTATCTCACCCTTTTCTCATCTCTATCACCCCGGTTTGCAAAATTATCACCTAAATCACCCACACTCCCCTAGAGAAGGCTTTCTTACCGTTTCAGGCTGATAAGGGGTCTGTTAACTATTCACCATACAAATATATCACGTGCAGGGGGTTAAGGAAACTTCAGAAATCGGTAATTGTGAACTTCATCTCACCACCTACATCACTTCCCATCGAAGACTTCCTGCTCAAATACTGTCATTTCTTCAATCACCATGAGTTTATAAGTTTGCTTATTATGAAAAACCAAGTCTCTTTTGCAGACAAGGGACAAAGTTTACACGAGATATTTCATGCAACACTTCCCTTGCGTCGAACACAACCATAATGCCGTCGGGTCAAGAAGGGCATCTCTCCTCGCTATCCGCTGCTTCGTTGAGCACATCTAAAACAGTCAACAACACTGTCTTGTATCGGTGTCTGACACTTCTAGCGATCCGAATCCTTAGGTGTATTCGACCTCGAGAAGGGAATGTTCTCATGTTGACGGACAGACTATGCGTCAAGTACGGACGCCACGTCCATTTGTCTGAAGCATCAACAATGCAGTTTATATCACAACATACATCTATCCCGGTACCAAAGGTTTTTTGTGCATTTACTCGTTCCGGGTGGACATACATTTTGATGGAGAGGATCAAGGGAGACATAATTGGCAGTGGCTGGGTAAGACGAAGCGAGGACTCAGAGGCGAAACTTCTTTTGCAATTAGCAGTCAATGTTCGCGGGATGCGGGGCCTTAAACCCTTGGAAGGCACAAGGATTGCTTCTGTTGATGGTGGATAACTTTTTGACTGTCGTATTCCCGTTCCTTCCTTGCGCTTCGGTCCTTTCGACACCCTCCAGGACTTCCATCGGCATCTACGTATGGGCATGGAATTTGATTCAAGGCTTGACCCTGACATTCAGGAGCTTATCGAAGGACAAAACAAGTCTTGGCCTTTGATATTTACCCATGGCGACCTTAGCAGCCTCAACATTCTTGTGCGTGGAGATGATATCGTCGGTATCATTGATTGGGAAACTGCTGGTTGGTATCCATCGTATTGGGAATACACGTCTGCCCACCAAGTCAACCCACAAAACTCTTTTTGGGTGCATGAGATTGAAAAATTCTTACAACCAATGCCTGAAGAGCTAGCGATGGAACGGATCCGTCAAATACGCTTTGGAGATGTTTAAATAATCCTGGCTTGTAACTCATACAATTATCTTCTTCCGCCCTATCAAGTCAGAATTCCCGCCTCGGACATCGACCATGACACAGGCTATCTCTTAGTTTACATGAGATCAATCTGTCATGATGCCGCGAGTATGTTGATCTGGAGGGAAAGGGTATACTTCAAGTGTACCTAAAAATATTGAATCCTTGTATATCCTTGAGAAAGAAAGACCCTTTTCTTCTAAGCGCCATGCAGATCAATCAAATTTCCAATTTTTCACCTGATCTCAGATTAAATTTCATCCAAGTTTCTAGTTGCTACAGAGACTGACCTGGAAATAATTGAAATTGTGTTATTTGTGGGGATGTTGAAGGTAGTCAGTGAGAGCATACTAATATGCCCAGGTGGGATGATGATTTTCCATTACAGCTGTCGAGAAATATTAAAGACGTAGATGAGACGACTGATAGAAGGTCAGGCGTTGTCACGGTATCTCTGTTGCCTCGTTCCTTTTTGTCTTCGCGTAGATCTAAGACGCGTGCCTATTTCACGTCCTCCCCCACGAACTGTCGTTCTTTCCTCACCACTTACCACCCTCTCAAACATCATTGACAAGCTTTGGACTTACTATCCAATTCTCATACCAGCCATGTTGTCTCGTCTCAATAAAGCATATGCCTCCAAGCTCAGGCCTTTGCACAGAAGTTTCACAACCTCCCAAATGAGACGCTATGAAGGCTCCGTTTACTCTCCTTTTCACCAGTACCCGACACTTAATCCCAATATCCGATGGGACGAGGACTCTCTCAGCTATTACTCTGGTTTCTGGAGCCCCTTCGTAAGTGATGACCGCATCTGCCATTACGGACCGTGGCTTACGCTTATCTCAACCGTCGACATCTTGGTATGTCTTTCCTTTCCGCTCCACCTGGCCCAACTCGAATAAGTCTGTTTCCTGCACCAATATTTGCTTCGTCATGGATCATCACCAGTGAAACTTCGAAGTAAAGGTGCCCGTGCAACATGCAACATGCAGTGTGGCAGATATGTTCCCTTTGCTTGATTTAATTTAATGGCTTTTCACACCGATACCACGACCAATCATGTGGAACTGGACAGAGGCTCTGAGGAGCTTGTCTGGTATCTGCGGACTTAATCTCTCAATGAAACCCCGAATATTTTCACCGTGATTGCCATGTCGTATGGAGTCGCCATTTACCCGCACCGTCTTTCCCCTTCTATGATGAAATCTCGTTCGAAAACGCGTTTACTTCTGGCGTCGACAGACCAGGATTTTGGATTCTGAATGAGCTTTGCGACAAGCCACGCCGCCGTCCTCATCTTCAACAATCTAGTCATATTTTGTCGCGTGCCATTCCTTTTTGCTTTTGCTGGATGTGCGTGCAACTTGTGTCCATGACACTTGCTGTTATCCTGTCTTCCCCTTTCTATCTCTCTATCCTCTTTAATAACATGATCCCAATTAAAAAAATTCTTTAATTTTTGACCAGTCAGAAAGTGACCTACTCCAATTCTAGATGAAAGAGGTTGGATTACAAACCAGCGGGGACATGGTGTAAGCACTTTAGTTATTGCGGGGCCCCAAGAGCTGCGTTAGTGGCGGATTTTGTTGTTTTTGATTTGTTCGCTGTATTGCGGCCTATCTCCGAGAGCGGTAATCTCGGGCAGAATACATATACACGTCCGTATTTCCGGGATCCGCTCCCTAGTTTTTAGCATCACGCTCCAACCTCGTTACGAGCGAATTTTCCGAGCTATCACGATTCACGACCCGGTTCATAAATCTGGGTTATTTTTTGAAAATTCGCACATTGATGTCGAAAAATTGCTACACAATCGGTATGATGAGGGCTGGCTTCGAAGGTTCGAAGGCCAAGTTTACCACTTCAAGTTGCACAGGTAGGTATACGCGAAGATTGTACTCTGTGTCAGCAAGCTATTGAACGACCCGTGGATGAGCCTACCTACATTGTATTGCTTTGTCAGGCTTACACATCACTACTGTTCACCTAACATAGGTATCTGCGGTGGTTTCCGTTGATCGCGGATTACAAGCGATCCATAATCCAAGGTTGTCGGCTTTATGCGATCCGCTTAGAAACCATCCCGGCGATTACAACTGCCGTACTGCCGCGTGCAAAATTTTCCTTGTTGATGTGATTGGCCCATCATGGAGTATGACCTGGCTTGGTGGGGATATCTAACGCAATTCGCAAGTGTTATTGGTAACCCATCCTAAAATGTGGGCTGGTAACTCAGCTTAGAAATGTCGATTGGTAACACATCTTGGAAATGTGGGTTTGCACCGAACATAATGCAGGGGTATTGAGGAATTGCACAAATTTTGAAGAACCATGCCTGTTTGACATTATTTGATATGCATGATAGGTCCCACATGGAGCTTATTATATTTAGCCTCCCTGACCCTGAATCTCGACTCTTCCTTCCTTCCTTTTCTTAACCTCAATTCACTTTTCCCTGAATATTGAACACTAGTATCACAATGGGCTCCACTGCGGTTGAATTCAAGAACTCGGCTACTGCCACTCTCCTCGAGTTGGTCAAGAGCCGTCGCACATACTACGGACTCAAGGCCGAGAGTCCTATCTCCGATGATACCATCGAGCAGATTGTCCAGGACTCAGTCCTCCACGTTCCCAGCTCTTTCAACACACAGACATCTCGCGTTGTTCTGCTCTTGAAGGAGGAGCACCAGAAGGTGTGGGATATTGCCATTAACGCCATGGAGGGTCTCGTTGCTGCTGGTGTCCTTCCTAAGGAGGCCTTCGAGAACTCCACAAAGCCTAAGCTCAACGCTTTCCGTGCTGCCTACGGAACTGTATGCATCACGCCAAATCACCCTTGCTTGAGAAGTTACTGACCAGGAAAAAGGTTCTGTTCTTCGTTGATTACGAATCCCTCGCCGATATCAAGGAGAAGTTTGCTATCTATGCCGACAAATTCAACCCCTTCGCCCTCGAGTCTAATGCTATGTCTCAGTACCTTGGTAAGATCCTGCTTTCCTCAAGTCTGGCTGCAGAGTACACATTCGATCAATATACTGACCTTTACTAGTCTGGCTTGCTCTCGAGTCCGAAGGCTTCGGTGCCAACCTTCAACACTACAGTCCTCTGATCGACGAGGCGATTGCTAAGACTTGGGATCTTCCTAGCTCTTGGAAGTTAGATGCTCAACTGGTCTTTGGTACTCCTACTTCCGAGCCTGGCGAGAAGACCTTTGAGCCTCTTGAGAACCGATTCAAGGTTTTCGGCAAATAATTAAGTGCAAACATAGCACATTATGAATAGAACGACAATAAAATTCCCTTTTTGACTCCCATACAACATGCACCACAACACTCCTAGTACTTATAAAAATACTGAAAGCTTTCTTCGATCGCATTCATCATTTTAGTTGGCTGTACACTTCCAAATTCCAGTACTGACACTCAAAGGTCTTCCACCATCCATAACCAGCACTTGTTGATGCCATAGAGTTCAGGCCTCTAAGTTGAACAGACTAACCTGAAAAGGCATACCCCAGCACTCGGACTCGGACTTCGGAGCGGGAGTATCTACCAGCCTCACAGGAATGAGATAAAAACATCTCAGAATACTCCGCTATTGCTACTATTGCTATCAGGCTTTCCAAGATAACCTAATTGATCCAAATTTTACACATTCTGGCAGAGTCTGATGGCTGAGAAGTCATTTCATCTCTTCCCTAGGCTGCCGACAGAGCTGCGACTTGAGATATGGCGCTTATGCCTCCCATGTCGCGTATGGGACACGGATTGGCCGACCGATGAAGGCATCTATTTTGAGGGACCTAATGACGATGGGTCCTATCCCTGTCTAGTCACTCCCACGGCAAAACTGAATGGGCTTCCACCCGTCATCACCCGTGTTTGCCAGGAGTCACGCAACGTTGCCAAAGAATCAGGGGGTAGCCTTACAAGAGACCACTATAAGGATTTGCCAAAAGATGCTGGTTTTATCTCTACCACGAGTCATGACATTGACGATAATTTCTGGGTAGATACCAAGCGAGATTCTGCCCATCTTAATTGGACCCCTTGTTACGAAGGAATTTACCAAAAGAGCTTCGGGAGTGCATTGGCCTCTATTGCGTGGAAAAGTCGCCTGGTAGTCGGTCGTCCCTCGATTATGATCGACTGGGTTAACATGATGATCAACCAGAAAGAAGAGAGGTTTGATGTGCTCGAACAGATACCCAGCTGGTGGGTTATTATGCGTATTGTTATTATACATGCTAGCTTCCGAGAAGCCGCACAAACTGGTTTCTTCGGGCTGCTAGGCGACGCATCTGTGCAAATTGTCTCCCTATCTGAAGAGGGAAAAGCCAATGCGCTGTACGGCTTTGCCGATAAATGCGATCGCAAGGCTTCTTTTGTTGAGAGGATTCAAAGGGACTCCTCGGAATCATTGAAGCAGGAGCTGAAAGACGACTTTGTGACGAACAGGATATCTGAAAAGCTATCGTCGAAAATGCATCCAGCCATCATGTTTCGCCTTTGCACAGCGAAGTGTAATAGCTCCAATGAGAGTTTATCATCTCAATAATACCGTTCACATTAGTCTATGCCTGATGCAGCGGGCATCCCAATGATCATACGCGCATGAAGACCCATTTCGGGGGCTTTGAATTCCGCTGGGTTCAGAGTTGCGGATATCAATCTGATTGAAACTTCGTTCGTCTGCGGCTTGTGGGGCGTAGAGGCATTTGGACCGAGTTGGATATTGTTTTTCAAGCCATCGGTGGTTTGGCTGTAGCGTCAGGCTTTCACTATGATGGGAATGGAGAAAGACATGCTAAACTTCAAATCACTAAGTCCACGGTAAGTCCCTGGTCAAAAATTCAGATAGTGAGGATTTGACCGAGAAAAGATCGAGTCAGACAGAAAAATAATACAACTTTGCCGATCGGAGTATGAACTGGCGCGTATTCTTCAGATTTACTAGAACCCCATCGGTCCTCGGTAAATTCCAGAATGAGAAATTTCCGACGGGGTTGACAGAACACGGGTGCAGAACTAGCCCAATTGGGTTAGTTCAAACCACTATTGAATGGAGAGCTCTGATTGGTCGAACCAGAATGGATCACATGACCGATCAGGTGATCTCCAGGCAGAATTTATGTGCGTAATTATCAGAATGAGAAAACCAGACCTGTTGATACATCCCATTGGCGACCGCCTACTGCATTAGACATTGTAGTCTGTCAGGGGTACTGCCGCCTTTTATTTCAGGCCAGGGAAAGGTAGAAGAAGGCAGAACATCCAAAGCTCCGAACATCACCTCTTGAATCTCTGATGTGGATCTGGGGAATTTGTGAATTCCTGCTAAATTACAATGGGGTTTCGATGTCCATTTTGTGACGAATTCATTGCTCGCAAGGAACACCTGGATCGACACAAGCAGCGCCATACCGGCTCAAAACCGTTCAAGTGCCAATCCTGTACAAAGTCTTTCTCTCGGAGGTATATATTTCCCCGCGTGCTTTGATACTTATATGTTAAATGTTGATGAAAATCCATAAAGAGCCACACTTTTACGCCACAATGAGCTGCATGAGCGTAGCTGGGAGAAGAATGCTCAATCACCAGCGAGTGGATTGGACCGAAAACTCCCTGCTTGTGTACTGCGCAAGCGAGCTAAGTTACATTGCTCCGGTACCATGCCTTGCGATTGTTGTGAAGCGAAAGGCCGGCATTGCAGATATCTGTCACCAAAGCCTGAGAGTGTCTCAAACGAGCTCCCTTCAAATTCATACAATCCAGCGTCAAGCGACCGATCTCTCCAGAGTATATTGAGGCAAGAAAGTGCAGGCACTTCAGCACTACAAAGTGCTGAGTCGACATTGGTCCCGCAGACCAGTGCAGCTGAAGCAATACTTCCCTCAAACCCCCCCTGGGCATGTCTTTGAGGGCCAGGTGTCCCTGGATTCCTTGCGGAATCAAGATGACATTGAAACAACCATTCCTCATGGTCAAGACCCTAGCAATTATGAAAGGACTACGGATCTATTCATCGAACATTTCTTCTGGGAATAATTTATCGATATGGAAATGAACTTCGATCCTGTAACCTATTACTTGAACCTTGCTTCAATAGGTAGAACGAAAGCCACTTACTGATGGCACCATGGGGCTGCACTCCCATTCGAAGATCCTTCAACAATCACAACAATCCCATATCCCTGCAAACTCAACTCAAATAGATTCCGAATATATGGGTGAGCACGATGAAGAAATTCTTCAAGCAGAAGACTTTTGTCATGTTGAAGAAATTGACTATGCTTCTTATCAATCCATCAAGAAATTTCACCACGAGTACCCATACAGTAGGCCCTCAACTTTGTCCCCCTTTCAAAATTATCTATACATTTGTACAGCTGTATTTCGAATATTTTGATCCGCACTATCCATTCGTTCATCCGCAACTGATGAATAATGACCGAACCTCATGGATCCTCCGTCTGGCCGTTGCTACTGTTGGGTGTCAATATTCTGCCATCGAATCTTCAGAGCAATACGGAGCTGACTTACAGAGGCTCTTATTCCATGCTATATCTGATAATGTGAGGGAAATCGTTTCAGTGCCTTTATCCGATAGCGGTGAATACTGATTCTTTGGGTATACAGCCTCCGGCTGATCTTGAACGCCCTACTCTGTCTCTCATTCAGAGTGTCCTTCTGATGAATACATGTCTGATATTCGGCGGCTCGAATGCATATCATAACAAGCTTCCACGCAACAAAAGTCTAATTCTGACTCTATTCGACTCGCTCCGTCCTAATCCACCGACGTCACAAAGAGAAGGGGCTCCTGAGGGTGTAAATTCTGAAGAGAGATGGAGAGACTGGCTAATTCAGGAGGCATATGATCGTTTGGGACTTTGCATCATGTGTGCGTCACCTGTTTTATCTGAGACTGTTCTTTTTCACATTTTTTACTAATATTACTTTACAGGTTTCGAACACTATCAACTTCTGTTCTTTGATATGCCAATTTTGCCTCAGTCTAAAAGACTCCTCAATAGACTTCCATGCGATGAAGTTCTCTGGCGTTGCCACAATGCGGTAGAATGGCACGATCAATGGGTGCTAAGTCGAGATTCTAAGCTCACTCTCGCCAGTGTGATGAGATCCAACGACAAAGTCCACACCTTTGACTCCTTGCACGGGCCAATGATTGACGTCTTCATGCCATCTTTGTACACCGAGGAGAGGATTATGACAGAACAATTTGCCTTCTCCCCGCTTTTGCATGGTAAATCATTGGGTAAATACCTTCCTTTTGAACTCCCTGGATATTGGCGGCCAGCTTAACAACTCTTAATCCAGAAGCTACACCTCTTTCCAATAGAATGACAACAAATCTGGATCGAATTTTCGATAACTTGACGCGTCATTGCCTCTCTCCGATGTCCCGATCCCTCCTGAGAGTGATATGGTCATATTTCATGCTACTTATATCCTCCGCAAAGTCAATCTTCGAAAGCTAACTGCGCATACCGGGTGGCAAGCGACCACAAGAGAAACTGAAGCAGCGAAAGTGGATCTGGAACAATGGATGAAGACGAATCAACCATCAGCTCGACGCTGTCTTTGGCATGCAGCGTGTATCTATCGGCATCTGCACGAAAAGTCCAAACTTGAGTGTCACGAACCACTCAGTCTTGTCATCGCCTCGCTTTATATCTGGGCATTCGATACTATAAGTGCGATATCGTATCAAAATGACTCGCCAGAAATAGTGGATGGAACTGACGGGATCACGACGGGGCGAAAGGGCCCTGTGCGTATAGACCGTATAGATGACGAACATCAATTGAATGCATGGGTGGAAAGGCCCGGAAATGATCGTATTCACCTTTCAGAAGTTGGGATCTTTACGGGCGAAAGAAGCGCCAATCGACTCATGGTTGAGATACGCAAGATCTTATCTTCGCCTCAACCGTGGTCCCGCCTTTGTCACGGTTTGGCGTATATGCTCGGACTTACGGTGAAAGAACGCCAAGTTCAATCAGTGGAGTGGAAACGAAACGACCGCATACCGCCAGAGAAAGATAAACTTCATTCCTAATGAGCGTTGACGCGAGTGGGGAGACACACTTTTGATAGTTAAACCATACATGTTATTTTGACCCTCCGCCACAACAGTCATTCCGGGAGAGAGGATTATTCCATTGTAAAACCTTCGTCATAGGATGCAAGATCTCGCATCAATTAGACGCACTTTCTCATCTGATCGCGGAGTCAACATGACTGGCATACTAGTACCGGCTATACCAGGCAATTCGCCAGGGAATTGGCTATTGTCTACCGGTAAAGTTGTACCAGGTTTCGGTGTAATATCAAAAGCCCACAAGATCCGCATGATTGCCACCGAGAAAGATCTCTCGGCGATCGAAATTCCTGCACACATTCGCCTGCCGGATCCGAAAGCGAAGTGGTCTCTTTTGGATGAGTCCGCCTGGTTTGCGCTCTGCAGACTGCTCGTGTCATCGTCATCGTACCTCTCAGGTCTGAACTCTTCAGGGTTCTCATGGCGCTCATGGTCATGGCCTATTGCCCAGGTATTGAGGTGTAATCTGGCACCCTCCATAATGGGATATCCATTATACTCCACATCCTGAGTCGTTACATGGGCGTGTCCCAGTCCCACTGGTGGCCCCAGCGCCATGTCTCTTTCATTAATGATCGTACATAAGGAATGCGATGAAAATGTTCCCAAGTGGGAATACAATCTCCCACGGCTTCATCGATCTTCTGCTGTGCTTTGCGTTGTACATTTGGAAAAGTCATCATGGCCTCGAGGAATGACCATGTTAACATTTGACTTGTGTCTGCGGCGGCACCAATGAGTTGGACCGAAGAGATGGAGGCTTCATCCCGGCTTTCAAACCCGAGCATCTTATTGTCCATCAGAGATTGGGTGAGTAGGCTGACAGGCTGGCGATCTGTGCCCATCAATTTCTGAACACGATCTGTGGGCTTCCTGGCCCATTGGATGTCATCTGCATGAATCTTCCGTGCCCAACGCTGCCAAGGCTTCAGGAATAGGGGAGGAGGTTCCAACCATGGAAAGACTTCAACCAAGTTGGCCAATGGAAAAGTCGCTAATATCTGCAACAATCCTGAGTAATGCATATATCTCATTGATTCATGATCTGGCCTTGGCCAGGGCAAGCCGACCATCTGTTGAGCGAAGGTACGTACTGTACGTGTACCGCTGTAGGCCTGCCCACACGTTCTGCTTATCGCTTCCATGGTCTGGGTCATGACAGACCTCATGCATCCATTGCAAAGTCTCTTGATGAAGGGCAGGTAACATGGCATCGGCTTTCTGGTGGCTGGCCAGGTGGGTGGCGATAATCTTTCTATGAACTTTCCATCTTGGATGATCGGCACTGAGAAACAGGACGCTCCATTGTTCGCTAAAAGTTCCCCTGCCACGATACGGGGCCTGGCGGAAGAAAATGATGAATTCCTATCCATGAGATGCTTCACGGCTCTATCCGAGTTCAGCATGTATTGCTCGACTGGACCGATGCGCACCCGGTACACCTCGCCGTACTTCTTTGCCCAGTCTTGCATCAATAGATACAGCTTCTTTGCTGACCCAGCCTTGATGAGATCAGGGATATTGCCAAGTAGTGGCCATCCCGGTGGCGCTGGAACGAGAGTTCTTCGAGTAGTTGACTTTAGTCTCCAAAAGACAAAAGCGAGTAGCAAGCATATGGCTGTGAGACCGCCATGTATAGAATTTGGTGCAGATCAGTTCACAAATAAGTCAATTTGCAGCATTCTTTCAGTGAGACACGCGAGTAACGAGATTGGATGATGATTTCAAGCATTCCTTGGTTGATTGATGTCTGTCGAGGTGGCTTCATATTTAAGCAAATACCCCGCAATATAATCGGCTGTCTCTCTCCACTTCCCCAAATGCTCCTGGATGTGTTCATCGCGACCCCGGATTTGCCGACCAGGGTTTTTACCCCGTCGGCCTTCCACGCACCTTACTCCGTCGGCGTGTTTTACATCCTCGGTGGGACTGTGAAAATATTTGAAGAATCTTAATTTACATCACACACTTCGAGTATATGAAAGACTGAATGTTAAGCCATCATATATCTATCGGAAATTCCTTAACCAACAACCAAACCAAATTTCCCCTTTCCCTCAGTGACATTAAATCGCCACTGGACACCCTCAAACTCTCCTCTCGCGGTAAATGTAACCGGGAATTCCTCAGCCAGAGGCCCCATTGAGGACGCAATCGCATGTGCATTCAACATGGATTCTTTCCAATAACCGCAGACAGGCAAGATGTCATACCGCAGGAACATCATGGCCACAACGGCCAATCTCTCCACTAGCAAAGTTTCTCCCGGGACAGATATTCGGGGACATGTACCCTGGGGACCGTTGTTTGGCCTTACCCATAAATCGACTAGGGTTGAATTCCCTTGCATAGGTACCCCAGTTTGACTTTTCCTGGTTCAGGCATTGAGCCGGTATCTGCAGCATAGCGCCTCTTTGAAATAAGTATTTGTTCGCGAGAAGGACATCGTCATGCAAGAAGCGTGTTGGGGCAGCGCTAGACCGTACCCGGAGCATTTCCTGGAATGTCGATACCAATAAGATACAGTGATCACGGATAGCAGCTAGGTCGATGGTATATGTCTTTTTCTGGTGGTCAACGCGAATGGCATGTTGACGGACTTCCTCCCTAATAGACTGCAAAAGATCTGGACGGCAGTAGACATCGAACGGCATCCAAAAGGCCGAAGGAACGGTATTGGACAGAATACCGATGCCATTGGCTACTTCCAGCTTTGCGATGTTCTCGACGGTGGAACCGTAGTGATGATGAGTTGTGATGGCCGTCAGCTTCTTAATAACGTATGAATTCAACCATTATCTTTTCTCGGGCCGTCCTGGCTTTTTTCGCTGTGACTGATGGCATAATATTCATCAAAGATGGACACCAGGACGCAGCCAGCATTGACCTTCTCTTGTGTTATAGTTCGAGTCCAACTCTATACGATTCAACTGATGTTCAAATTTTATGGACGAAGCCACAAAATGATAAATGTGGGTTTACAGTGTCTGGCCTGCATAGGTTGGCCGACCCACTGGGAGTGCTATCGTTTTGTGGTATCTTATACAAAGATAGAACACCACAATTTGTATGTGATAAACCACATCTATCACCTTGATGATTTTCTCCTGGAATCAGGATACCTTACAGCTAGGCTCTAGTCAATTAGCACGAGAAGTGGGTCGGCCAAATTCTGCATGCCAGACAGTGTACAAACCGTGGTGTCACACTTTGTATTCCTCCCAAGCCGTAAAGTAGATCGTTTAGATTTTCACTGACAGAGATTCCACAGGTAAAATTCGTAAAGATGAATTAAAGCGTTCAGAACTGTCGGTCACTGACACAAAAATAGCAAACTAGCCCCCAAAAGAGGGGGAGGTGACGACCAACTATGAATATCATTTAAACCAATTTTGGAAGTGTCGGGATGATCCACTTTCTCACTGCGCATGGGCTTGACACACGGAATGTTTCAATTCCCTCATTGACCTGTGATAGTTTCGAGTTGCCGTCTGCTTTCAAAAATTCCGGGACTTTCCGTCATCATGCGTCCGCGGGTAAACATTACGTGGCTTGAGGCGCTCTGTTACAGAGGTCACGATGGAAGGCCCTGGGGCCATAACATTTATAAAAATCTGGAAGAATTTGAAACTGTAAACCCAGGACCTGTGAATTACTCGATGTGGTTAGTTTTGCCATTTTTGGTTTAGTGCCCCGATACGCCGTTCTGTAAGCTTCGCCTTCTGTTGCGCCGGCATAAAAGCTCGCCGCGCCCGCTCGACCTCCTCTGCCCTCTCTTTCTCCTTCCATTGCCTCTCTATCCTGCACTCATCGCTCACCCCCTTTTTTCATTCTCGCCCCCACCACACGGTCCGCTGCGCCCTTCGCTTTGATGCACTGCCCCATTAATTTCATCAGAGATGCCGCTTGATCCGACGCTGAGCTTGCAAGGACTCTTCGGAACAGAATTCTACGGTGGGGATTTTGCAGCTCTGTATCTCTGACTTTTTTCCAGATTGGGTGTACCACACTGCAAAGCAGTCTATTTGTTTTTTTCACTTGTGCGCCTTGTTCTCCGCTGATGTCCATCTGTCCCCTCCCTCCAGACAAGAGAACGGTGTAGCTTAGATTCTCGATCTCTCACTCCGATCGAGCCTTGTGAGGCTGCCCCGACGCTATCCCTTGGCGCTCCGTTGTTGTCATTGATAGTCTGACTCCTCCACACTAATCTATCCATCGAAGTGGCACAGGCCAATAGCGAAAATGCCGCATACGCCATAGGCCTCAGCTGATGACAGCTATCACTTAAAGCGTAACTCGACGAAATTAATATCAAACTTTTGCCCATTGGGCAATACGGGGCATACGTACATCATTTAAAATGAGCTGTTTGGAATCCGTGGGTGTCGTCATCGAGTAAAGGAACTACGTCGGACTTGTGGAAAGAATCTCTTCGCGAAGCCCAAGTATATGCTGTTCCCGCCATATTATGCGTGATTGATTCGGCAAAATCCTATTCGCGGAGCTTTGTTAGGTGTAGTGACTTCCAGCTTGGATATTTCAAGGCATACGAAGCATAGTAGGAACGCCGCTGGCATCTTGTCCTCCATTAAGTCTCATGTCTTTAAGAAACCCAGCGTATTGCCACTGAAACCTCTTGTTCCATTTCAGGAATGATCTAGTTTGCCAAGCGCGCGTCCTTAGTCACTTCAAAGGCCTTTACCGAACATTTTCCTGAAGCTTTCCGGGTCCAAATCGCCATTGAATAAGACACTATTGCTTTCACAGGTGCTTTCTAGCATCTGGTCCATTTCTCTCTTCGTTGGCAACTAGAAAACCAAGTTCACTAGAGTCCTAATTCTCACAGCTTTAGTATTACTTAGATTATTCAGCCTATGTACCTGGCAGTACAGAGCAAAAATGCCAGGCAGATCTTGAGCAGCATTCAACACTACGTGGTTTGGCGTTAAAACCAACCGCGGCATAAGACGAGATACGAAAATTAATTCAGCTAACAAGCTTTAACGATTCTGAAACCACTTGCATACAGTGATTTTATATTAAAGTAACTTTGCTGTCATTCTTCTCTGCCGTCCCTGTCACTTCGGGTAATTTGCGATTGCGCCTACCCCGCCTCTCTTTTATATTGATCATATTGTCAAAATGTGTCTAAGTTTCCTCCAGTCAAGCTGGAAATCCTCCGGTTGAAGCGTCGAAAAAATAACAAAATCAAAGACAGCGAGCTGGCGGATTGTTTGAATAAGGTTTTAGTGCTGCTACGGGGATGCTGCGGAATATATTCGGGAGCGCCTTAGGTAACGTTTCACGTGCTGGCTCGACTCCGGTGGTGTTCTGCCCGACCCCGCCTCTTGGCCGATGGCAGAAACAAAGTGACACCTCCATTATTTTGACGAAGCAATCTAGTTAAGCAACACGCTGCATGCGAACTCGATAGCAGTGCTAGTGGACTCCAACGAAAAGATTCATGGCATACCTCCGACCCACTACGAAAAACCCCGATTCTCACTCTTGTGACAACCTGAGGAAATGGTTGCCAAATGCTGAGTTTTCACCTAAGGATGATGCGCCACACATGAGATTGTGTCGTAATGTTCCGTTAGATCTACTCCAACCCTTTCAAAAGGAGGTGTGAAATTTACTTTGGACTTCGTTCACTCTACACGAGCTGACGTTGAGCTAGAATATGAGAACCAGTTTGATACAATTTGCAAACGGCGCATCCCCACGAGAACCCTACGGCACCCTTACAGCGATCTTCTTAAACGAATCAAATTTGAGCGTGTCTCTTGTCAACCATGACGCGCAAATACCACTAGAAAATGGGAACTCGATAGAATGGAGTGGATTGATAGAAATATTAAACTCCTGCATTTGCGTGGTGACATGGAGCAGGGAAACAATATGACTTTCAGGGACCGTTATTTTGTCATTATTCAGGAGAGGGAATTCCCGTTATCTGAGAAAATGACGGTATGCAATAGCCCAGTGACGTTGAGGGAAGCGGCGACGCTTCTTGGGAGGTCAGAAAGCCAGAGTGCGGCAATGAAGGGATTTCAGATATTGCATTGAAGGAAGGAATGGAGTATGAAAGCGTTTCTTCATGTGTAGCATTTGGAGACCCCATTGAATCTAGAGGAAATTGAACTGAATGCATTTAGCCGTTGTTTCACTGATCTGCAATCTGTTCAAGACTTACTCGGATCATGCTGCATTCGAATCAAAGAAGATCCTGTCTGTTGCCCATTAAAGGGGTGTGAGTCTGTATTAATAGGTAAGGATTGCTGCTCTTGAACCAGTTGCTGTGGAATGTTCTCGAGGGTTGTTTCTGCGCATGGTACAGAGACTCCTGCGCCAATCGTAAACGACTGAGGTAACTGATAGGTGGAATGATGGAGCATGTCGTGATGTGTACTGGGCGTCTTTGAACATCCAGAATTTAACTCATTTGTGGAGTACACATTCCTGCCAACCGTATTGTCAGGGCCTTCTTCGCCAAGTTGTGGTAGGTTTGTGGACCTTGATATATCGGGCTGGCGGGCCTTCGCCTTTTTCAAGGGTGGTTCGTTCGCTAATTCTGTGCAATAGCCACGTTCGCGCGTAGGCGTGATGAGTTGACGAGGAACGCTGTAGTCCGCTTTGAAAATTGATACCTGCAAATTGAACCGGTTGGTGATGACGTCCATTATGCTGGCGGCAGCAGATTTCGTGGAATGCTCTTGTTGGAAACCAGTTGATTCATAATGGGAGAGAACAGTGACCACATCTTCGCTTTTGTTCAAAAGTTTCTCGTATCTCATCAGGGCTTAGTTTGAGAGCAAGAGTTGATTCAAGGGTAGTGAGTGCTTACAAATTCGACGGCAAGACGAAAAGATAGAAAATGATCCCACTGCCTCCTTTCTGTGCGTAAGAATCGTATACACTGCCGACCTTATAATCGGACTTTAGTTCCTCAACAATGTCGTCTTTGCTGTGAAGTCTTTCAGTATCGGAGTCTTTCAGGATCATCTCAGCGCAGAATGACGCTATATTTATCGTGAAAGACTTGGAACTGTGAAGTTTCATGATGCGTTGAATGACACGGTAGAGAGCCACACAATAGAAAGCTCGGCGAACGCTGTTAGCGGTAGTCCCCCGTTTATTTGAGAAGTATAAATCAGTAAGCACATTGCGGAAAGTCTGCTTTGCGGGGCTCCAAATTCCACCGGTCCAAAATAAATCTCCTCTATCTTCATAGAGGGGAATAATGTCACTGAGATAATCCGGAGTCTTGATGTCTTGCCGTCTAATACCTCGTACGCGTTTGAGAGCATCTTGTCGGTTGCGCAACGGGACTGATCTCTGTGAAGGGCGATTCCCGAATGCTTCACGCAAAGAACGTATAATAGACTCAGGTAATTGATCCTTGTTACGAATAATAAAGTCGACAAGCTTTCCAGACAGTCAAATTTTGCTCGACACCCACGCGTAGAGTTTCTTACCTTAAGAAGGTATTCTGAATTGTTCGCTTCGCCCTGGTGAGGGGCAGAGGACGGGTTTGGCATACGCATCATTTTCATTGTTCTTTCGACTTTCTCTCAACCCATAGGGGTTTCAAGATTTAATTTCTAAGAGATGAGAGAAAGACGGTGAGGTAAGCACGGAGGACGTATTTCCCCGCACGGAACGCTGACTCAAAACGAGAGAAAGTAAACCTGACAGGGACAATTTGTCACGTTTCGAGTTTAGCGTTAAATGGCCCTGTCACTTGCTTTGCCTGCATCAACATGCATCTGCGAGTCTTCTCTATTCAGGCCTTGTAAGTACGAGGTTGTTACACTACTTCCCAGTTTCCTGCGCGATGTTTTACGTACGACCGTCAGATCGATACTAGCAGGAACGCTATAATATTGACTGCTCTATTATTGGCTTTCTGATACTGCCTGGACCATTGCAATTTTTCACTCGACATGTAAGTTGGTCCGACTCTTCTCTTACTGCCTTAGCTTCTCAATATCTCTTTATTAACACCATCTACTTTTTACCCACTTCCAATTCACTCGATTCTCTCGCATGGAGTCGACAAAGATACGAAAACTCCTGGAAGGAGACGAGGAAGTCGCACAATTCCTTTAATGGGCCGCCTGATGAATCAAAATGCCAAGGCTGAGAATTTTCACCAGACTCTTTGTAGTGATAGATAGAGTTGTCTCGTCTATAGTCCTACCAAGGTCCTGAATTTGTTTAAGGTATCGATACGCTTGTAAAACCAGTACAGCATCTAGACTGAGCGTATCCTAGGATAAAGCTGCCCGCTGGGGCGCGGAGGCCAATCGCGAACTATACAATAATTTTAAAGCTAACTCGGAATGGGTAAGAAGAAAATTGATATGAATGGCCTTTTATAAATTAGACTCAAAATCTGCTAAAGGTAAATATCTTACCAAATTCGAAAGTTCATTGGAAACTGCTTGGTATCCCCACCTGAAGGGGTTAAAGGTTTTTATATATATGACTGCCTTCACTCTGAGCATAGCCAGCTGGTCCATAATTCCCCATGCCTTGTCTACCCATCTCGCTTTTTCCACAGTTCGTGCATTCTTTTTTTCCCTTTGGCGGTGCCGATGATGATGATGAGCTTTCTTCGTGGGATTTATCAGAGTATTCAGGCCTAGCCAATGATCCAGGTCAAACTTCCCCCAGTCCTGCCGCTCTATACAGATTGTTTGACATCTTAAGATCTGGATTGGCTACCTTTCGATCCTTATTCCCAGCTTCGAATGACGATGTGATCGATAGAAATCATTGTGAGCCTAATATAATATCCCTAGGTTGTCCTTTACCTTACGAAGTTATTCAACTAACAAACTATTACCAGCCATCATCCCTTCAAGAGCCGAAACAGAAAACGAGGTTCTTGTACTACCTCAAATACCTCCACAGATTCGCATGTCTACAGTCAAGGGTGAGGTTGTTGACTTAGAAGAGAGGAGTATATCTTCTAAATATGGTAAAATATTCTTCTGAAATACCAAAGCACTCTTCCGACATACTGCAAATATGTCAAACAAAGAAGCCACTGGTCAGTTTCATCCAAGTCACAATCTCCATTCAAGAACTGCGAGCTGATCATTTCCCCACTAGCCCAAGTATTTAGATATCACGACATTAGCATCAGTAAAAGAGTTCAAAGAATTCTTGGGTATGATGTATGATCACAACACCATCGACTGCCCAGAACTGCTATTTTCCGTCCAATATTATGGCGGATCTTATGGAATTCTTCGTTGTGGATCTTTTGTTCAAGGAAGACCGAAGTGCGTGCGAGATCTTTTTTTGTTGCATATGAAAATTTGTGAAGCGAAGGATTTGGTGCCGTGGGAAATGCTTAAGACGAGGAATATCAATAAGGGGAACATACTTTGTATTAAGTGGGGAACAGTACTTAATCATGGCACTGGTGTATAAAATGGCTTGTCTACCACATCTCTATATTAAGAAATAAAGAATAACAAGTCTTATTTTTATTTTGATAAGATTTGTGCGGCCGCATAGGAGGATTTGCAAGACCTAGGAATTAGTGCTTTGAGATTCGCTTGGGAATCAAGAGAAATTTAATAAAGAAAGTATGTATTGCATTTCTATGTATAAATAAAGCTTAGCTGTTTGATGTAACTCCCTTTTAACGTTTATATGGGATAGCGTATGATTATCATTGTATAGCGCAAGGTGCCCAGGTCTACCCAGTATGAATTCTACACCCGTTGCTCAAAATGATAACCGAGTTATAATGCTCCTATCATATGCTTGGCTTGAAATGTCCAGGCCTGTTTATCACTTGCCTTAGACTTTAAAATCATATCTCATTTTATGGATATGATCTGTCTTACACTCCCAAAAGTACTTCTGTAGATTCACCTCAGTATGACGCCCTTCGTATTACACTAAAAGCCGACACTTGTTCCTTCATTGATTTAGTAAGTCAGACAGATATAGATAGCCTTTTATTTTTTTTGTCAAATACGCGGACCGAGCGTAAGTCTGGACTTCATAGGCTTAGGTTCTTTCAACTCTCCGAGTTTTTATCGTACTTTTTTCACTTCTTTGACAACTTCATATCTAGCAAATTAGTACATGCCTAGGCCGTCGAATCTCTACCTTGTAGAATCAAGGAGAAACTCTTCTATAGTTAGTATGTTAATATAGATGGGCAATCTTATTCGTGTCTGTTGGATTCGTGTGTTCTTGTATTCAGAATGTGGGACTTTTTATGTCAGGGATTGGGGACCTGAGGGTACTCTGATCCTTTTAGGAGAATCCCAAGAAATATTTTTGTCCATATTTTCTAGGAATAATGGCAATATGGGGCTATTTTTGGTTCAAAAGCTACTCCAAGGTGATACCCTCAACCGTGACAGGTCATCGAACTCGGCTATAATAGATCTACTACAAGGAGGAACAGCCATATAAAAGCAAGCCCACTCCTACAAGTACATAGCTCATATTTGAACATACTAAACCTTCAAAAATTTACTCTCTGACAACCGTGACAGCCGTGACAAGATGTCGGAACAGCTGAAAAAAGCCTGGTATCCTCTTACAGTTGAATCCAACGAAAGCGCATACGATGGTAGCTTCGAAACGAGTCCTTTATCAGTTCTTAGTCAAACCCCAACTCTAGAGGACAACAACGCGGATGATGACAATATTATCGAAGAACGGACTGAAAGGGACGGGAGCGCAGGGGGACGCGAAGGGAGGGATTCGTTGCTCGAAAATAGTCCTGACCTTCTCCAATTTGAAGAGTTCGCCGGATTTTTACCACGCAAGGGATATATGGACAAGCTAATAGACCGATATTTTAAGTCGGTCTCTCCGGTAATGTGTGGTTAAACCCTGATTATTCCATCGACTAACATGGATACAGGTTTTTTACTGTCTCTTACCGACGCAATTTCAAAAGGAATATATGATATTTTGCCAAAGTCCGGAAAGGGTACCTCTCTCATGGCTATCATTACTATTTGCGATTTTGGCATTAGCGTGTCGCGCGGACGACACATCGGATGACCTCACTTGGGCCGGTTTTGACAAACTGGCGAAAATTTACGAATTGAAAGCTTTAAGTCTTTCCCTCAATGTGGAGCCGTCGACGAATGCGTTGAAGGCGTTGGTGCTGATTATTTATGGGCGTATCCATCGAAGAGAGAATGTATCCGAGGAGCTTCAACTGGCGTGCAATATGGCGAATTTAGTAGCCTGCGTTGAATGTGCTGCCCAAACTTCATTTTGTGATGAGCATTATATACTTTTCATATGTTTAAGTATATTGCTGTTCATGGACAAGCAATTATCTAATGATGGTGGGGGAAATTTCTCGAAAAGCATACAATTTTTAAAGATGATGGACAAGAGGAGGAATGATGGGATATACAGCTTTGCAATGGATCTGGAAACAGGCGATTTGACAGAGAGAAAGTCTACAATGCTACAATTTCACGTTCTCGAAATTTCAGGCAGGCTCGGTCTGGCTGCACAGCGGGACACAGAGAAGCATTGTGTTGAGGTTTATAATCGTTTGAAATCTTCAGAATTGGGATCTTGGCAGAGGTGTGGTCCTCATACTTGGGACTACACCATGAACTTTACTCTTCTATGTGTTTATTTACCCTACCTTCAACATGACATTGATGAAAGCACCGCGCTCTCTACCAAGTCAGCTACCATGAAGTGCGTTGATTACGCGAGAGATTTGATATCAAGATTGTTTAGTCAGCAATCCGGTGCTTTTGATTGGTATGGTCGAGGATTTGGACAATACTATGCTGACCTGTCAAAGAAGACACTCACCGGAGTATACACAGAGCAGGATCTAATTCTTTTCATGAGTGCTTTGAGCTTGTCTTAAGGCAAAGTCAACCCCATACACAAGAGGGTGCAATTTTATTGGTTGGCGGATGTTGCTGTAAAATGTTAAGGTGAAATTGAATGGGCTGAAGGATATGATAATAAAACTATACATCTGATTGCTCTTTTGGAGGAGTAGCGCTTAAACTATTCAAGTTCATTGTGAATTTATAGTCAGAAATAGTAGTATTCACAAGTTTTATATACTTATATATCAATATTTATAAAGTTGATAGTATTGTGAAAAAATCTCCTGTAACTCGGTTATTATCTCTTTTATCTCCGTAAACAGTCTGCTAACTAGGTATTGTAGTATTCAAAATCACGTAAGTGACTCTTAGAAAATATAGGAGAACATTATTACTTTGGCTTCCTATTTATACAGCAAGGTAGCGGGGTAATAAGGATTAAAGAGAGGTAGTTAGCCTTGACCTTGACTATTAATATAGAGAGTACTGAGTACTTGTTTATAGTAAACTAGTAGGAGAGGGGCCAAGGAGGTATGTCTGGTATGTGCATAGAATAAGCGCGTAGCGCGTTTTCATGGTAAATATCAGGGGTCCGACCATGGGCATTGATCGGATGCCCAGACTCTACCATTCACCTGTCATTCGCAAGTACAAAAGGTACGATAGCCCCCTGAAGTGACCAAAATAAGGAGCCGCTTTTCATCGCTCACACCTTTCCGGAAACACCAATTCACTTATGTATGATGAAGGGTGCTTGCAAAGAGTTCGCAGTAAAAATTAAAGCCCTTGTATATAAGATATCTAAGCTGGTCTATCTAAAGGTATCCACAAATATTAATTGACACTGGGCATCGCTGATAATTGACAAAGAAAATAGGCGATCCGGAGACAGAAGTAAAGGGGGAACAGATCCACATAACCGACACAACACGCTCTTCAAGCGGCAAGTGCCTCACAGATACAACGACGCCTACAAAGAAAGCAAGCAACTTGTAGATTCGAACCTAAGTTAAGCTTAAATTCCTCTCCTCTTGAAACTATCCATCTACCTTCGTAAGAGACATTTGATAAAAGCTGGATAGTCACTTATAGTGCCTAATTGAGCGCAGTGTGGGAATGTTTTTGTTGTGTCGGAGGTACTATATCACGCAGTATGACCATATTATTGGTTGCCTTCTGTACAGCTTGATATTTGAGAGTAAAGCCTTGGGAAGCTGTAATTAGGGCTTTCCTTCTAGCCAGTTCATCCAGATTAGTTGATATCTTGCGGATAAGAAGAAAAAGAAGAAAGTAGCGGTGTAGTCACTATATCATGGCCCAGCATAAAACTTGCTTATTAATAACACTCCTAACCTTCTAAGGTTAGGTAGAAGGTATTTATGTAGGCTATACTACATAGCAATATTAATATCTAGATGCACCTGGATCATAGAGGACTGAGGCATTAAAAAGAAAAAAGCGTATATAAACTAAATGTAGATAGAGCTATAGATAGTAGCTGAGAACAATTTAAATCTACTTGAAATCAAACCAACAGAATCAACAGAATCAACAGAATCAACAGAATCAACAGAATCAACAGAATCAACAGAATCAACAGAATCAACAGAATCAACAGAATCAACAGAATCAACAGAATCAACAGAATCAACAGAATCAACAGAATCAACAGAATCAACAGAATCATTCGCTTTCAATTTAGTGATCCTATTTACGCTTGCCATTTGCTTTCTTCGACCTTTCAACTTGACCCTGTGACTTTTGGGTCTTTCGGGTCCTTCGGGTATGCGGACTCTTGGATTTAGATTTAGATTTGGATCTGTTTTTCTCAGACAATCTGAGCTTCTCAAGTTCCTTCTCCAGATCAGAGATTCTTTTCTTTCGGTCTGCCGATAGGCTTGAATGGTGCCGACTAGAGTATCTCGTCTTTACCCTTGAACCCCTTCGCCTTGGAGGTATCTGGTCGCTCTCTGAATCGCTGTAATCTTGGGAGTCGCTCTCGCTCACATGATCACTTTCAGTGTCGCTATCGGAGTCGCTCATGTCGGTTTCTGAGTCCTCTGGTATCCCATGTCGCTGCCAATATGCATTCTCCATTTCGCTTGCGAGCTGGTAGATCCCATGATCCTTGGTCAGCAGTATTCTGCGAGCAAAGCTTCTGTCCTCAAGTGTAGTTGTGTTATCACGCCATAATATTATTAGACGTGTCTGTGGGTAGGACTCTCCCGCATAGCCTGGCTTAATGGCGAGCTTTGAATTAATTCCGTACTCCTTGTCGTCTTCAATTTTGAATCCAACCCCTAGTATAGATCGAACCTGGTCCTTGCGGTATCTCCAAGCTTCTGTCTTAGTACCGTCTTCTGCGGTAGCAATAAACTTTGCATTGCCTCGAGATTGTGACGATAAGACTTGGTCGGTAACACGTTTGTCGTAAAGCTGATAAGACCCTGCGCGTATACGGAATATGGGACAGGAATCATCTCCATGTTGAACAAGAACCTGAGTGCCAGTTCCAACACGCCACCAATAGATAACCTCTCCAAAGTTCAATGGTCTTTTCTTCACCGCCCTTGCATCTATATTGTCAAGCTCGGTGCGTACCGAACGTGAGAAGAGCCTTTCATCTGAGTCGTCAATTTTGGATTCGGCTTCTGGCTCCACTTCAGCTTGAGGCTCATTTTCATTGTCGTCTTCAGGAGCTAAATCGTACATTTCATCTCCCCGGGGATCGTCAGTGCCTATCTTCTCGTGAGCTTTGTGTCTATCAATATTCCATTTCTTTGGAAGATGATGTCTTTCGTTGAAAGCCTTTAATATATCGTAGGTGGTGTGGAATGCTCGCCATCCTGCATCTGCGTCTTTCTCTTCTTTTGCTTTGCGCATCATTGCGATATAGCTTGAGCAAAACGCACTATACGATTGTGCCGGGATTGTTCCATCGTCAATACTTAACACATTGTGTTCCTGATTTGCGCCCCTTATTGTCTGGTTTAAAGGAGTAAATAAAGTGTCGCATTTTTCGTACGCTTTAGGCATACCCGAAAGATCGTCTAGAAATGCAGAGCTGAAGAAGTCTTCTACTTGATGATAATTCGCACACTTTTCCTTGATAATTCTTTCAACCCATGGATAGATAGGTGTCGGGGGGGTCCTCTTCAATAGGCTCGCCAACACTTTGATCACCGTCACTTTGATCACTATCACTTTGATCTGCGTCGACATCGATATCTGCGTCATGGGAATCATCCACTGAAGTCGAGTTATTTGTATTAATTGGCGTCGAGGCAGAGACAGATGTTTCCACATGCGCAGGGTTCAATATTGGTTGCGCATTCGTGCCCTCGCTAGCGCCTTGCTTCTGTTGATGTTCAGGTTCGAGCGGTGCTTTGCGCTTTCTGTCATTGGGAGCAGTCGTTTGGGACTCAGGAGTGGCAGCATTTCGCTGTGGCTGAGGAGTGGCATTTCCCTGCGGCTGAGGCGTGGCAGCATTTCCCTGTGGCTGAGGAGTGGCCTCGGGAGTTTGAATATTCCGCGCGTTGGGCTTTGGTGCACCCTTCGATTTGTCTTGAGGGTGAGGTTTGGCCATTTCAAAAAAGTTGTATGAATTAAAAAGCTTTTGCACTCAATGATCCTGAGCGGGGTTTTCTTATAGTCGTTAGGCAGCTTAGCTCATGCATAGTTTCCCTGGAGTGGTTTCTTTGGGGATCTGTTTTACTCTGGGTCTGTTTTACTCCGAGGATCTGTTTTGCTCTGGTCTGTTTCACTCTGGTCTGTTTCACTCTGGTCTGTTTTACTCTGGTCTGTTTTACTCTGGTCTGTTTCATTGCCAGGTGTGGGTCCTTCTTGGCTCCACTGCGGGGCACTGACTTGGTTTCTGGTCTTACGGACTCTTACCCATCCAAGCATGGAGGTCTGTAAGTTACGACCGCTGTTGTTTCTTCTTCTTTTATTTTAATATTTTTTTCTTACGCAAATATTATTAGATTAACAGCAGTATTTTGTACAGAGACCTAGCTAACATTGAAACTATTTTGTCAAAACGTCCCATCCCGAGTAGACAGTAACAAGTCGTAGCCCTGCGATCCGCGCGGTGCTTTTAGGCCGCATCCCGGGTAGTAAAAGAGAGCTAAAGAGGTCTACATATCTAGACGTGTATCATAGTAATTCCGGAAATCGCCAGTTGTATTATAATTTTCCATCTAGTACAGCAGAAAAAATCCCCATATCAGGCTAATTAACTAGATTAATCGCATCGATCTGTTGCAATGATGCCACCATTTGATTGAAGGCCATTGAATACTGAAGGCATTGAGTATGATATACTTCAGATAGCTCCACCCAGTATTGAATATCCTGCTGCTGTTGGCAAATTGCAGTCTGAAATTCATACAGCAGTGCTTTGTGAGAATTAATTTCTGCTTCGCTAGCGGCTTTATCTCCTTCATAGTAGCGTATTTGATTGCGAGCCTCATCTAATTGGGAGGAAAGCTCAGCTAGCCGTCCCTGCAAGGGTGAGGGTACTCCTGCGTGACATCTCACAGCTCGAAATGTAATGCCGAGGGCATTGCAGAGCTTCATATACACGCCGACTGAGTGCTTGCTTAGATGCTTTTCAAACAAGGGCAAGAGTTTTGGATCGTCTATCTCCCATTTATATGGGGTTTCTCCATCTATTGGCTTTAGACGTATATCTGCAGGCTTGATTTCAATTTGTAGGGTATGAACTATGCAGTGTTAAATAGGGTTATAAATATGAACTTCTACCAGTGTTCTGTTCCCAAAAGGCATTACTCACAAATAGACTTCTCCAAAACCCAATTTGGGTCCAAGGGTTGGACCCAAGACCCAACCCACCTGGGTCTTGGGTCCAGCACCTAAAAACCCAACCCAACCCAAGACCCAAGCTGGGTACCCATTGGGTACCCAGGAAAACCCAATTTTGCATAAAAAAGAGGTCTTGGCATGTATAACTCTGCTCAGTCATCAATTTAAAATACTGTTTTTTACATGTGTTTTGCATTCGTTTTAGTTTATATGTTAGAGTCTCTATGAGTCTATACCCTTGCATGTAGCTACTATACCTTTACATGTAGCAGCATTACATCTTAGAAATAGATGTTAGAGAGTAAGTTGATTACTAGTAATAATAATAGATTTCTTATTTGAAAATAATATTAACATTCAGAAGGAAAAATTATTATAAAATATTATATTATATGGATGGAGGATGTAGGGTGTAGAAATTGATATTTAGTAAATGTTGTAGGAAATATATATTTACATGCTGCAGAGGTAGTGCATCTTTTACATGTATGCCCTACAAAAGTGTTACTTTTTATTTTTAAGCTAATTTAGTATTTCTTAATATTAAATTGAATCTTTAGTTCTATAGTATTTTAACTTAATATTTACTAAATTGAAGAAGATAGTATTCATAAAATAAACGGGTAAAGTAGGGATTCTAAGGAAGCAGCTGGAAGCCTGGGTAAAATTTTTTAGAAGACTTTTAGTAGACTTGGGTTGGGATTGGGTACTTCTTGGGTTTTCATGGGTAATTCTTGGGTTTTCATGGGTTTTCGTGGGTCTTTCGTGGGTTTTCGTGGGTTTTCATGGGTTTTCATGGGTTTTCATGGGTTTTTTATGGGTTTTCTTGGGCTCTTCTTGGGCTCTTCTTGGGCTCTTCTTGGGCTCTTCTTGGGTTTTTGTGGGTTTTTATGGGTTTAAAATTAAAGATATGTGTTATTAGGTATTTATTTATTTCTAATCTTTAATCTTCTATATTTCCTACCTTCTCCTTTATACCCTCATCCTTACACTTATCATTCTTTTATGATTTACCTACCCTTGATACTTACTTACTATTCTTCTTCTACATTTCCCACCCTACCCTTACACTTATTATTCTTTCATGATTTTCATTTAACCTCATGTCCCAAAGCCAAAATTCCAGTTTCCAATCACCTCTCTACCTATCATCATCATTAGGTTATGATGAAGAAGAGTTAGAGACTACTATTCTCCCTTTTTTTTAGACTATCTCAAGCCCACCTAACTCTCTTACTATTTAACTACCTAGTACCCAGACCATACTCCCAAGCTTTGATAGGCATACATTCCTCCGGCCAGATACACCTCCTCCTCCTCCTCTACCGTTTATCCGCGTTGGACCCGACCGAAGAAAATCCTATTTCCTCTACAATATGGTAGAGCATACTGAGTGGGTTGACTGGTGGCTACAAACTGACTATGGGAGGAAAAGTAAGATCCACTGGGAAGCAGCCCGCCAGGCCCCAATTTGGAATAACTTCCATCAGGTTGCCCAAATCACAGATGGTGCACCAAAGGTTATGTGTAAGCGGTGTAGCAAGGTTCTTGAACATGCTCACTCTGCCTGTCAAAATGGCTACCAAGGCACATCAACCATGGCTAAACACCTAAAAACTGCAAAATGCCAAAACTCTATGAGGCGGAAGGAGAATATTACTGGTTTCCTTATAAGCAAGGTACGTTTTAATGGTGGTGAGATACACAGAGTTGGTGTTTTGGGCGCAAAAAAAAAACTCTAGCTGAGATAGCATTTTGTGCACAAAAGAGAAGCTTAATCAGTAGGAAACTAGCTTAACTACTAAGACAGTAACTAACTATTTAATTAATTTTATTTCACTAGGAAGATGAGCCATCTACTACTCCTGCTCTTGCTCCTTTCTCACAGCTAGGCTGGGAGGAAGAAATCTTACAATTTCTTACTATCAACCGGCTTCCATTCCACCTTATTGAGCATCCAACCTTTCATAGTCTGATTCATAAGGCTCGCTCTTCACCATTACCTCCAACCATCCCGTCTGCAAATACAATTCGTCGGCGACTACAAGATCTAGTTGCAGACCGCCAGAGATCCATTCTTAACCTCCTACCGCCCAGCTCAAAAGTTTCAATTGCGCTGGACTGCTGGACTTCTCCGTTTTCGCAAGCATTTATGGCCGTTACTGGCTATTTTATTGATGCAGATTGGACCTATCGGGAGGTGCTTCTTGGTTTTAAACCACTCTCTGGGTCACACTCTGGTATAAGTCTTAGTAGTGTTCTTCTCAACATACTCCAAGAGCATCAGATTACAGACAGAGTTCTTGGAGTTACAACTGATAATGCATCAAATAATAAGGTACCCTCCATCTCCATCTCCATCTCCATCTCCATCTCCATCTCCATCTCCATCTCCATCTCCATCTCCATCTCCATCTCTATCTCCATCTCTATCTCCATCTCTATCCTTAAGGCTACTACTAATAATATACTATATAATTAGACCATGATTGATGCAATTCAACAAGCCCTACCTGAGAATCTTAGCATTACCCGGATACCTTGCCTTGCCCATGTTATTCAGCTTAGCCTTAACCAGCTTCTGGATCGCCTAAAGGCAGCCCCTTTAAATGAGACTACCCAAACTAAATAGACTGAGAAACAATCAACCCTTGCTAAGGATAATTTAAAGCGCCAGAAGTGTGAGATCTCTGTTACCTTGAATAAGGTACGCTACCTTGCAATCTACATTCATGCAAGCCCCCAACGCCGTGAAACATTCATCAATCTTCAAACAGAGGAACCAAAGGTTATTCCAATACAAGATGTACGGACTCGGTGGAATTCAACCTTCCTAATGCTTCGCCGAGCTAAGAGGCTTCGTGATTTTTTCCTCCCATTTTGCCTGGAATATGACTGTAAAGAAATGCTTTTAACTCCAGAGGAGTGGCGCCAAATCGATTACCTGCTCTATCTCACTGAGCCCTTCTTTGAATATACGACTGAGCTATCGAAGACACGAGATGTAACCATACATCTTATATTCAAGCTTTATAATGCATTATTTTTGCATCTTGAAAAGTCCATGGCGCAGCTTAGGCAGAAGCGGGTTCCATGGAAAAGGCACATACTTCAGTGCCTTGAAGCTAGCCGATTAAAGCTTGATGAGTACTACACACAGACAGATAGTATTCCAGGGCACATATATGCAGTTGGTACAATGCTAGCTCCTGACAGCCGGTTCCAGTTTTTCCAATCAGATGACTGGGATGGGTCCTGGCGACTTAAGTACCGGAGTGCATTCCAGACAGCTCTTACTCCCTACCAAGAGCACCAAGAGCATCTTTCTCATACGTCAGACACAGGAAGCTCCCTACCTACACCAAAGCTAAGCTTAAAGCTTAATAAGATATTAAACAAAAGCAAACCGAAGACAAGGCTAGCTAAAGATGAAATGACACAATATCTTGATGGTGGTATGTTTGAATTATCAGTATTCTAATATCATACTACCTATATCTATACATACTAACTACCCCTACCTTAGACACTGTTGAGACTGAGCCTCTTCAATTCTGGAGAGAGCACCAAGGACGTTTCCCTATAATCTCTGCACTTGCACGGGATGTTCTCTCAATCCCAGCAACAGGTGCTGGTGTAGAGCGGCTATTCAACACTGCCCGGGATATCTGCCATTATCGCCGTGGTCGTATGAAGTCTGAAACAATTGAGGAGCTGATGCTGTTTCTCTGTGCTTCAAGGTTTGACCTTGAAGGGCAGCAGAGGAAAGAACTTCAGCTATTCTTTTCCTTAGATGAGATTGAAGCAGAAAGGGAGTAATGTGACGAGAGGCTAGATGAGCTTGATGGAGGTGGTATAAGTGATCGTGAGGAGGCTGAGGAGGAGGCTGAGGAGGAGGCTGAGGAGGAGGAGGTACTACAGCTACCAGAGATGAGTACTCAGCTACGAACATCGGGAAGGAAGCGAAAGAACAGGGAGGATGATGGATATGAGCATTACTAAGTTTAAAAAACAACCATGAGGATGAGGATATATATCATCATGAGGATGAAACCAACATGTAAGTTTACATCTACAAGCCACCTACAAGCTATCTTTGTGCACAAAACCTCACCTCTCCATCTGAGCCTCACCTCCCTCCCCCCCCCTATGCCTAAAAGCAGCTACCTACGATATGGTAGAGCTATCTTTGTGCACAAAACCTCACCTCTCCATCTGAGCCTCAGCTCCCCCCCCCCTATGCCTAAAAGCAGCTACCTACGATATGGTAGAGATATGTTTTTGTGCACAAAGCTAACTTAGAAGTACATTCAATCATCTTTCATTTGATCTTTTTTAATTAATGTTTCATCTATTTCATCTATTCCATCTATTTAATCCGCTTGCTAACTACTCTACTAGCTAGCCTTTTTACAAAGACTACTTTCTTTGTCTACTTTCTTTGTTATTTCCTAGTCTCTTCTCCCCCTCACCCCTCATCCCTTCTTTTTCTTTTCATCCTCCTTAACTACTCAGTTTCCATCACTTATCATTCAACATTTATCATATTAATCGTGTCTGCTGTGTCTATCATAATGGACACCCTAGCTGAGGGAACTGGGACCCTCCAAGTCTCATTCAAGAGCACACTTGATCTTTGTGGACAGCCAGTAAGGTCTATGGAAGAAGCTCTTGAGGTAATGAAGACGCTTGCCCCAGAAGAGGTCTATCCAGCTGCGCTTAGAATCCAGGACCACGCCCACTCATTCCTTAGCGAAGCAGTTAAGTCTCTAGAGAAGCTGCACGATTTCATCGAACAAGGCGAGTTTTGGAGAGAGCATGAAGAGAATGTGGAGGCATTCCACGACTCATGGAAAATCACGCGTGACGCGGTTAGAAGCCAGCAGGGTGTGGCCCGATTCAACGACAACCTCCTGCTACGTGCGAAGACACAGTGGGGTGAGGGCCAGGCGAATGCTCTTTTTCTCCGCATCAAAGGTGACACAATGAAGCGAAAAATCAGCAAATTCCTCACAAGCGGCATATCCTATGAGCATACACGAGCATCCATCAACAATGCATATGTGGCACGGAGGTCTACTCGCAAACGTGGAATTCGGCAAGAAAGCCGAATCATGCAGGCTGATCTAACCAATGCCTTCTTAAGCCAAGACACTACGCCCTTAGACCATAGTGTCTTACAAGGCTTGGAGCTAGGAATTGACATAGATGGGTTTGTGTGTCCAAGTATAGGTATGTATTCTTACCTATGAGCCTAGTCTAAAAGATGTGGTTTTAACCTTTAACCTTTAATCTTTACTAGGCTTGGTCTCTGAGGCGCCTACTACCCAGCCACCTACTCCTAAGAAACAACAAAAGAATAGCTGCCAAGAAGAAGATGATGATGATGATGATGAAGAAGAAGAAGGCCATTCTAGCAGCCAGGCTAAGGATAAGGAAGATCACAACAACAGCAGCAGTGGCAACAGCAATGATGAAAATGGCGACAGCGACAGCAATAGCAATAGTGATAGCAATAGCAATAGTGATAGCAACAGCGATGGTGATAGTGAAGGTAGTGGTGATGCCGATGATGATTTTCAACCTCACCCACGGAAACGAGCTAAGCACACAACACCACCTATGTCTACATGTGGCTGTCCTCTCACAAAGGCTGCTCTCCAGCGTTTAATACCAGCTAAGAAAAATGTTGTACTTCCCACAGATACATTGAAGAAACAGGCTCTCAGAAAAATTGGCCGAGAAACTAGCAGCCCTAACGAATCCCACACCTTACGCTTATGCCCCGAACACACACATGCTCTCTGCAGGCAGCTAGGTATCTACCATCGTTTTGCTATTACTCAGGCTCATAGACGGCTTCTCTACCTTTACAAGAAGCTAGATTCATGGGACTCCGTGAGGCAGCAGCACCCTTCTTGGTTCAAAGGCAGCATTGGAAATCTTCAGTCTGGCTGGCGCTTTGAGGCCACTGCCCTACCACTAAGGCCAAAGGTTTCCAAACCAACCCAGATGTCATCCTTTACCTTTATGAAGCTATATAAACGATGCTTTGGCAAGGCCCCGCCCCCTGAAGCTATACATATGGACCAGCAAATGAAGAAGGATGGTAGTGTGGTAGTCACTGGGCTCTTTAGTTGGCTAACAGAAGACCTTGACGGCCAGCATCCTGGTGGTATCCTGCCTATGATCTTACAGGAGTTTGATATGTATGACTGGCATTACCGTGCCCGTCCTGGAAAACCTCGAATTGGCTGGGCCCGGAACATGTGGTTTAGCTTGGTCCAGCAGCTTGTCCGGCAAGACCCTGCTTATTATGCATTCTATGTGTTCTTTCGGCCAGACCATGCTTGGCGACTAATCTCCTTTCCTTATTACACCAAGAGCACCTATCCTGGGGAATCTACGTTTTTTCGTCATATTGATGTGAATATCGCTGATTTCGTACGTACTGGACGTGGTCAGAATGCTTTACAAGGTAGTCTTGCACTATCTGTGGAGGATGACAACAACTGTACAGAGATGCTCCTTGGTATGCATCGGGATATCAGAGAATGGAATGACCGCCTTCGTCTCCGAGGCTATACAAAAGATGGCTATGTACAACAGATTCAGCCTACAATGTGGACTAAAGATGATGAGGACCACTTTGGCTACACGTGGTCTAAACAGAAGTGTACTATTGGAGATGTGCGCCTTAGCCTACCTGGCCTGCCACACGGCTCTACTGGCCCTGCTACTTCACGTCGCCTCAATATCCTACCTTGGTTTGTGGGTATTGGAGAAGACCACCAGACATTAGATGTGGCTGAGTCAGGAACTTGGGGTGACCTATCTCACTGCCACCGCAGTTTTTACTCTGGCACTAAGACCCCTTCAGGCTTGCCCAATAGCACTTTTGGAGGGCGTATGGACCAGATTTTCCCAGCAACTGTACGCCTTGGGCGGCTGGGGTGCAATTTCAGATGCACTAGTTGGGCAGGTGCGCTGGGACGAGGTGGATGTACGAGAAGAGCTTGACATTTTATTTGGAGATGACGATGTGGCTGCTTGGGGTTTTATACAGAGGTGGCGGAAACACGCTCAGCAGCTATACATTGCTGCCTTTGAGAAGCTAGTTCTAACAGAACGTGCTGCGTTTGGGGCTAACTCCTTCTTCGAGCGTACCCAGCTTGGCCTTGATGTTACCCCTGTGTTTATTAAGGGTGGTTTTTACTGGTCTAGGTTTCAGGATGAGCACGAGCACGAGCACGAGCATGAGCATGAAGAATGAGGAATGAGGATGAGGGTCAGATGCTACAGAGGTAAATTTTGTGCACAAAAGCCTGTTAGTTTTTAATAGGAGCCTAGGAGACAGCTAGTATTGGCAGCCCACAAACTATTTTTTGTGCACAAAACCCTATGCTTCAGACGAATCCTACCTTACTTTGTAGGAGGTAGAAGAGAAAGGACAGACCAGGCAGGACGAGAAAATGGATAGAATGGTAGATTAAGGAGATTGAGTTAAGAATTGATTGAGCTAGTTAAAAAACGCTTTTCTTTGCTAGTTTCTAAAAAGCTGTAGCCGCAGTACCCAAAGGTCTGTAAGGGGAATACCCAAAAATACAACGCCAAGATGCATAATTTATGCTACAGCAAAATCTTGGCATGTTTGCTATGTTTGGGACCCAATTGGGTACCTATGGGTTGGGTTGGGTCCAAGGAAAAAACCCAAAACCCAGGCTTGGGTCTAAGTTTTGGAGCCAAACCCAACCCAATGTTGGGTTGGGTTGGGTTGGGTCTTGGGTCCATTGGGTTTTGGAGAAGTCTACTCACAAATGTGTTCAGCTAATTTCTCTCGGAATTTGGTTCTCCATGTCGCTCTCTTTGCGTTTCCTCGGTCCATATCTAGATGGTTTTTTAGTCTGATTGAAAATCACTATTATCGGACTACTTGGGGGCTGCGCTTTATATATACCTAGACCAAGGTAAGCTTATATAAGTAAACTATATTTGGTATAGTTAGCTATATACTAGTAGTGTAGATGGCTTTACAAGTATACTAATCCTAGAACCATTGAATACATTAACACTAACCGTTTTAGGTCCGAGTCATACATAGAATTAGTGCAAGGGTGCTGGATAGATACCTAGCTCCCCTACTAGTCGTGACATCTTCAATGTTGATCTTTCAAGTTGTACCTCATCCCAGATTTAGAGACCAGTATCAAATACATATTCAAATTTGATAGAATAGTATAGATGACTTGAAAATTTGAAGTACTTAAGTTCTTCTGATATTGCTATGTAGGTACAGTGCGTTCCGAAACCGGTGCAACAAAAACACTCTTAGACACTCTTTGTGGCCCTGCTGCCAAGATATTAGCGCGTAGTATTTATTGAGGTTACCACCACACCAAATTAGAATCTAATGCAATAGCCCATCACCGAGTATAGTAACGGCCATTGAAAAGTGAAGATCTATTTGAACAAGGGGAAGATACTTTGCCATAAATTGATTTTTACGGGCCACATGCGAATCAAGCCCGATTCATGCGATGTGTCGCTCCTCAAGGGTCAGCCAATTGTCGCACGCGCTGATCTGCCACTGCTGACCGCTTAGATCTCGTTCGAAGATGCTTGGGCTGGCTGGTGTCGACTGAGCTACGGACTAAATTACCTCTTTGAACCCCTTACAGGCTTTTCTTCCCCTCACGACCATGTTTGCAATCTCAGCTCTCTCATTTTTCCTATACTTTCTCCGACCTGGCGACTCCCTCGCTGGTGCTAGCCATTGCGAGTTTACAGTCAAAAATCCAGAATACATCGCCGAGTTGCGCTGTAGCACTTTTCTTTTCAGTCGAATCGAGAGTCTACCCATTGAGCTTATACAAATAATCATTCGGAGTGCCATCTTTTCCGAACCATTAGGCTCGCATAGCGGCCTTCATACCATTCGTGAAATGAGCCAGGAGGATCGGTATCCCAAACTCAAAAAAACTATCGGCACCGTGCTTGGTGCCAAATTTACTCAGGAGCTTATTCATCAGAATTGGGGCGTACATTCTGATTTTACTCATGCTATAGCATGCAAACACCATCCCGAGCAACCCAGCCATGGCATAGACCAATATCTCCCATCACGAGTCATGAGACACTGTCACCCATGCTTCCAGTTCCTTCTTACTTCCGGAGCTATTCTCGCCTCCAGTTTCAACTCGCAACAAGATAGTTTACTGTTCCGTGCTCTCCAGATGCATAACTTTGAGGCCGGAACTACCATAATATCTCTTATGAGCTATGAAGAGCTTTTTCATCCTGTGTCTGGGATTGGTAAATGGAAAGAGATCACAGTACTTCAGGAATCCACGGGAGTTTTGGAATGGTTCAAAGTATGCTGGCCCCGGGTTAAGTTAGACTCAAGAATCAGTCTATCTTATTTTGGCCGTGATGGAGTTAGAAGAATCTGTTCTTTGGGAGATGTTGATATAGCAGAAGATCTATTGCAATGCGGCTTAGATCTGGGAGCCTCTTTTGGAGAGCGCGAATCGCCTGCTTGGGGGACAGTGCTAGTTGCAGATAATCTATCTGGACATGAGAAGGTGAAGTTTTGGGATTGGCTTGCCAAACGTCATCAGCCCCCTGCTTGGCTTCTTGAAGGTGCCGTCCAGGAAACGAATATCCATGCTGTACGCTGGTTGATGAATCGCGCAGAAGCTAGGCAGGCTTGGCAGGCTGCTGCACGAAGCGCAGCTGAGCGGATGAAACAGGGGGATGCGGAGGTCTTTGAAGCCATTATCCGGCATTCATCCGTGATTGAAGCTATCAATGCGGCTTTCCTGAGTAATCTCTTAGAAATAATCGTTCAAGAGGTCCGCGAAACAAGTGCCCAATGGGATGCCCGTCTTTCTAACCAGACAACTCCGGCCATCCAACGTATTCTGATATCCCAACGTATGTTGACCCTGGAGCCGATCGCTGTGCGAAAAATCAACACTATCAGGAGTTTCAATGTACTATTGGATTTTTCAGGTCTCCAAGTTCAAACAAAAGAGGCTGGATTATACAAAATCACCGAAGCCCTGGAGAATGGGTGGCAATGTAACTTGTTATCCCGTGGGTCCATAAATGACCTCTTGGTTCGAATTCGGACACAATCATGGTCCTTATCAGGGTGGTGGGTTAGCAGAGGGTTTATGTTGGTAGCGTTTGCTACAACCGCCACATGCATTTTGCGATGGATATACCGTGGGCGAGTTTCTCACAGGGCTTTGAATTCCTCCTGGAGGTTCTGCTTTTGCTTAATGAGGATATGATTTCTGGTAAATTCCAAGGTTTGACATATACAGGTTGGCGCTGAATCATGCTCTTTAGCTTGTCAATAAGTTTTTAAACTTCCCCGATGGTTATCTGGTTATGTAGAATATTTATCGAGATTGCTCCCATACTAAATTAAAATTCGCTACATATAACTTAGTAACCATAACCTTACCTAATATGGAAACATTAAGATCTGGATCTAAACAGGGGAAGATATCATTATGTTGGAACTACACTATTACCTTCGCCTCTCGTACACATCACACAGTATTACAGTGCCGACCGCTATCGCCTTCCATGTTCTGAACACAGAGAGACTTTTTCAAACCCTAATCATGTGATAGGCTAATACAGATATGGGTAGCTGTAATTAATCCGTTTTGTAGCGGACCAGGTAAACAATAGCAGAATCTTAAAATACGAGTACGGAAAATACAGCTTTCTACTCTTAACTTACAGACTGGAAGGTTCCATGCAAACCCTGCAAACATAATGGCCTTGGAATGGGTAATCTGTCAACAGGCCCTGTGTCGAGCGGTTTCATGACTCCAGAGAGCCTGCCTGATGCTCTGGGTGTCTGTCTGGAATCACATTGATAGCTAGTACGCTAGAAACAGGGCTTAAGATTCGATGTAAAACAAGCAAACATGAAGATCTTCAACCAACTAACATGTTGATCCCTCCCATACCCACTATTGAAAACGATTGGTAGAGATATGCTGTGCGTCAGCCTCACTTCCAAACCCCGCTTCCCTCCAAGGTCCATTTCCTCCCAGAACTTTACTCCATGATGAATCGATTGCAGAAATCGACGACAGTCACCTCGACACGGCTTTTAGTCTCAAAGCGGAAGATAATCATATAATCCAGCATGGTTGCCGGGGCCACCCTATCTCACGACCATTACACGGTCGGGTGGATATGCGCCTTACCGCTCGAGATGGCGGCTGCGAAGCTGATGATGGACTCAATACACCCAAGCCTGCCGAGTCCATCGACTGATCAAAACACATATATTCTGGGAAATATTGGGGAACATAACATTGTCATTGCCTGTCTACCAGGCGGCGCATATGGCAACGTGTCAGCCGCAACGGTAGCGATGCAGTTGCTTTCAACCTTCCACTCTATTCGGTTCGGGCTAATGGTCGGTATCGGTGGAGGCATACCGAGCAGCAACGCAGACATCCGACTAGGCGACATCGTGGTGAGCCAGCCAAGGGATACGTTTGGAGGCGTGATCCAATACGATCTTGGGAAAGTGTTACACGACGGTCAATTCCAGCGGACCGGGATGTTAAACCGGCCCCCAAAGGTTCTGCTAACCGCCATTGCTACACTACAAGCTCATCACCTTACAGAAGATAGTCAACTTATCGAGTTCATTTCCAACATCCATCTCAAAATCACATCTCGTAAAGCTACAACCTTTACTCGTCCCGTCCAAGAGGATTGCCTATATCAAGCAGAATATGAGCATGGGGCAGCTGATACATGTACGGATTGTGACCGATCGAAACTGACTCAACGATCTTCTAGAGAACACGATGAACCAGTGATTCACTATGGACTGATTGCATCCGCAAATCAGGTGGTGAAAGATGGTAGACGGCGAGACCAACTAGCGCAGGACTTGGGGGTGTACTGTATTGAGATGGAAGCGGCGGGGCTCATAAATGACTTCCCCTGTGTGGTCATTCGAGGCATCTGTGATTATGCTGACTCGCATAAGAACAAAGAATGGCAAGGATTTGCGGCAGCAGTGGCGGCGGCGTACGCTAAAGAGCTACTTTTGGTGGTTCCAGTCAGTGAGGTTGATAAGACCCCTATAGCACAAGACTCTCTTAAAAATTCTGGTAAGATGCTCTGAATATTCATCTTTAGGCTATGTTTTTTTGTCTGAATATAATACTAAATAGACCTTTCTGTATTCAGTGGATCGCTTTATGATCCCATTGGATCTCACTGCTGTGCCTGTGATTGAAAGCTTTGTGGGACGACAATCTGATCTAGACCGCCTTTGGCAATATTTTGAGCCAACAAATGCCCAGTCACGTAAAGTCGCGATCCTCCATGGGCTTGGGGGCATAGGAAAAACACAACTCGCGATTCGGTTTGCACGAGACCGCAAAAATGAATTCACTGCTATATTCTGGTTGAATGGCAAGGATCGAAGCACACTTTTGCAATCCCTTAGTTCGGTCCTGCCACGATTACCTGGACACTCCCAGGGAAACGGCGCAATCAATAACGAGGAGCTGGAGCAACAAGCGAATTATGTGTTGGACTGGCTGGCGAAAGATGGCAACTCACGCTGGCTACTGATTTTTGATAATATCGATCAATACTCTCCCATCACGAGTGGCATTGGTGATGAATATGACATTGGAGCATTCTTCCCTTCAGCAGACCACGGGTCTATTCTTATTACCTCCCGGTTACCAGGCTTAAGTGAGCTGGGGAAGTCCTTTCCGGTCCATCGGCTTAAAGTAATGGACGCAATTTATCTACTATTCCAGAATAGTGGCCTACCACCAGATGCCATTAAGAGCCTTCGGGATAAACCAGGTATAATGATCTTAATATATAGATCTTCTAAGTGATAGTACTGATAATACTTATATATTTAGATACGATTACCCTTATTAATCACCTTGATGGACTGCCATTGGCGGTTGTGATCGCAGCAGCATTTATGCGTCAAACCGGAACCAGTATCACCGAATATCTACACTATTACCAGCAATCCTGGTCTCACTTACAATCACAATCAGGTCCTGGACGTCAGTACCAGCAGGGCAACATATTACAAACGTGGATTATCTCATATCAAGAAATACAAAAGCGGGACCCCAGCGCTGCAAAACTTCTACTGCTACTTGCTTGCTTTGATAACCGAGATATTTGGTATGAGCTGGTAAAAGGTGCTTCTCATAGCAGTGAAATCCCTAGTTGGCTTGAAGGGATAATATCAAGCGGACTCTCATTCAAAGCTCACCTGAAACATCTCATCGGATTTTCTCTTCTTGAGACTAAACAAGAAGAGGGAAGCTATTCGATGCACCCAGTACTTCAGAACTGGTGCCATCATATTGCTCGCACAGAAAGTATCGCAAATCTGAGCCAGCTTCGTGAGCTAGCATTAATATCGGTTGGATGGACTGTCCCTCGTGCAAACGAACGGAATTATTCAGAGATTCAGCAACGGCTAATTCCACACGCGAATCATGTACGGCTTGAGAGACTCTATGGTAATAACATTACAGTATGCGGGGCATTTCATGGATTAGGTATTCTCTTCTCTAACCGGGGAAAGCTGAATGAGGCCGAGGAGATGTACCAGCGAGCTCTAGTTGGCAAGGAGAAGGCCCTTGGTCCAGATCATATATCTACTCTTTATACTGTGAACAACCTTGGTCTTCTCTATCTTGACCAGGGAAAGCTGAAGACAGCCGAGAAGATGTACCAGCGAGCTCTGACTGGCTATGAGAAGGCCCTTGGTCCAGATCATACATCTACCCTTGATACTGTGAATAATCTTGGTATTCTCTATAAAGAGCAGGGAAAGCTGAAGGAGGCCGAGGAGATGTATCAGCGAGCTCTAGCTGGCAAGGAGAAGGCCCTTGGTCCAGATCACACATCCACTCTTGATACTGTGAATAACCTTGGTCTTCTCTACTCTCACCAGGGAAAGCTGAAGACAGCCGAGGAGATGTACCAGCGAGCTCTGACTGGCTATGAGAAGGCCCTTGGTCCAGATCATGAAAATCATTATTTTACTCTCAATACTGTGAACAACCTTGGTATTCTCTATAAAGAGCAGGGAAAGCTGAAGGAGGCCGAGGAGATGTACCAGCGAGCTCTAGCTGGCAAGGAGAAGGCCCTCGGTCCAGATCATACATCTACCCTTGATACTATGAACAACCTTGGCATTCTCTATAGAGACCAGGGAAAGCCAAAGGAGGCCGAGGAGATGTACCAGCGAGCTCTGGCTGGCAAGGAGAAGGCCCTCGGTCCAGATCATACATCCACTCTTGGTACTATGAACGACCTTGGCATTCTCTATAGAGACCAGGGAAAGCTAAAGGAGGCCGAGGAGATGTACCAGCGAGCTCTGGCTGGCTATGTGAAGGTCCTCGGTCCATATCATACATCCACTCTTGGTACTATGAAAAACCTTGTTCTTCTCTACTCTGACCAAGGAAAGCTGAAGGAGGCCGAGGATATATCCTAGGTAGAAATGTCAGATATTCAGGAGGTTAAAAATCCCAATGCTAACAAGGGACAGCGGGTAATACAAAAAAATTAAAGATAGCTCAAATAATAAGGGGGAAACAACTGTATACCTACAATGCGCTTGTAAACAATGGCCATGCAGCTAAAATATATCCTCTTTATGAGCTTACCATGCTAATCATAATTGTATGCCATCACCGTAGAGCAGGCCGCCGCGAAATGCTGGCTACGAGGTAGGCTTCAATAAATGTACAGTATCTCTGGGAAAGGAACACACAAAAGACGCATGCGGAAAAAAACATTCACAAGTTTTGTCACTTAGTTGACGATACTATCATCAAATGTCCTCTAGCCACGTCACTTCCCCTTGATCAAATCATAAGGTCACATGGCGAAGTATGGAATCAGCGGCGGGTCTGTATTTTGGGGATACGTGTCTCAGATTAAACGTTCTTGATGGTGGGGCCTGCTATGTTTAGATCTGTCAGAGTACATGTACTAATACCCCAAGTTGGTATTTTACTTGTTCCGAGTAATACAATTCACACTTAGAACACATCCTGAAACTAAAGACTAACCATATATGGATTGGCGTGTCATGTGGTTAGGGTTTGAAATAGCTTCTATGTGTTGTTCGACCTGGAAGGCGATAGCGGTCGGCACTGTATCATCCCCTCCATGTCCTCTGACATATTGTAGATTTATAGATTATTGACTCAGCGTGGTAACTTAAATAAATAATCAGCGCTAAGGCCTTGGCAGCGGGGCCAGAAAGAATTCTGAGAGTGTTTTTATTGCACCGGTTTCGCAACGTACTGTACATACTAGAGTACCTATCATCCACATATTTATATACTACCTATATACATATTGTATATAGTCATTCGCGGATTATTGCTATCTCTATATCCCTAGACAGTGAAATCTGTTTCAAGCCACGTAATAATGCTTCGCAACATCGAGAGCAGCCATGAACCCCCCCATATATGCTCATGGGGCATACAAATGTCTCTTAGATAAAGCTCTTTGATGAAGCTAGCATTCTCTATGAATCTGATCAAGTCAGAGCCATCAATCCAACACTTTGCTAGCTCTAACTTTTGAAGCGTTGGAAAGTGAATTCCCGAGATAGATTCGAGAAGGCTCGAACTATCAATCAGATGAATTTCCCTCACACACTCAAACGCACTGGCCGATATCTTCTTGAAGAATCTATCAGAATTCGACAGGCGTGCGTAAAATCCCTCAATCTCCAGCGCTTGTAGTGATCTACCACCTTTGCGGATAGCAATCAGTGCATAAAAAATGCTCTCCAGATGCAGTGGGAATGAATCCTCCCAGTTGACGAAAATGCGACTTGAGAACCATAAGATTTTATGATCTCTTAGAGCCGTGAACGATATCTTAATCGATATGAGATGCTCGAAACGGGGAATAGCTTTAGCTATTCTTTGCCGGTCACACCTCCCTTCCAGAAGAGAATGCTGTTCCTTGCTAAGGCCACTGAAATAAGATTGAATGCTAGCATATGATGACTCCCCACACCGGCCTAACTGCAGTTCTCTCTGGTCACGAATATATTCATGCGCTGTATATATACAGGTAGTAAAATATTCCCAGCTTTGTATCACTACAAGAGATAAGGCCGGTTAGACAATTCTGAACTTCCAGTATTTATGGCACTTCGGGCCATAGGTCGCTTATTTATTCACTCACAAGGGTCGATTAACTCAGCAGCCTCATAATGTAAGAATTTCACATACTGTGCTACTCTTGAGTCTGCTATGCTTTCTAGGCATTGAAGTCCCTGGATTGAGAAGGTAAACTTCACAGAGTGGAAAATGTAGGGTAGGCTGATTTCACGACATCTTTTGTTGACGAGAGAAAATACTCTCAGAGCCGTTGGGGAAAGATCACATATGATCAACTGAACCAACTCAACAGGTAGAGCCTCAAGCATTCTCTTTTCCATCAGAAAAATATACCTATAAGCTATAGAGAAAAAGTCAAAGAAAAAGGATGTATAGCCTGGAACACCTAAACATTATATTGAGAGATAATAGTATATAACAAGACTAGCCAGACTATGACAACTAGCCAGACTACAAGGACTGGCCAGACTACAAGGACTGGCCAGACTACAAGGACTGGCCAGACTACAAGGACTAGCCAGACTATGACGATCGGCCAGACTTCAAGGACCGGCCAGACTACAAGGATCGGCCAGACTACAAGGACCGGCCAGACTACAAGGACTAGCCAGACTACAAGGACTAGCCAGACTACAAGGACTAGCCAGACTATGACGACTGGCCAGACTACAAGGACCGGCCAGACTACAAGGATCGGCCAGACTACAAGGACTAGCCAGACTACAAGGACTGGCCAGACTACAAGGACTAGCCAGACTACAAGGATCGGCCAGACTACAAGGACTAGCCAGACTATGACGACTAGCCAGACCACCTGGCCCCTTGAAAGGATCGTTTTTGAAACATACCCTCTTGTGTTTGAGTCCTAGGTGACAATCAGATGATGTAAGATAGATTTAGCATCCATTTCTTCTACTTTTTGCTTTCTCCTTTCTTGTAAACCCGTATCCCATCTAGAATAGCTTCATCCTATCCAAATCGACAATATCCAGGCAGATAAAAATGGACTTTCCAGAAAATGAGTTTGGAAAGCAGGCAAATCAGGCAGCAGTTCATAGAAGTCAGTATTACAAGGGGAGTGCAGTAATCCCTATTCGGCACATTATCTTCGATACAGAGGATATAGTTGGTCAAAGAGAATTTGACGAAAAGAATCTTGATCGGCTTCAACAAATCTTCGAGGTTGAGGGGTGTTGGAATCTTTACCCAGAGTACCGCATTGCTGTTACTATTGACCAGTCGGATCTTGACTGGTCACTCGTGCATAGCAATGTTTCACTTGAGGTATTAATGGATCCTAGAGAGCGGCCTCTGTTAGAATTTCGCAATGGCACCAAGTTGAGGTGTATTTACGGGAAACATCGAATCAAGGCGTCATCTATGTATGGCGAAACTACATGGCTTGTTGACCTTTACACTGGAAGTAAGTATAAGAATATATCTATTTCTCTCTTCAAAGCTAAGGTTATCTAGCAATACCATATGAGGCACTTCTATCTCTGCAAGTAGATGCAAAGAGCCAAGTACTCTCTGATGGTGAGGTTTATCGTTGTCTGAGGGAATGCCAACTCTCGAAACATGGAAGAGAAGAGGCTACTTGGTGGGCAAGGCTGGGAAATCAAGGCAAACAGAAAGACATTCGCCGACTCCAACGCAACAAACCATTATTGCGGGCTTTTGATTATCTCATACCATGGAGAGGCCTTTGGAAGCCCTTAAAATGTTCCCAAATTGAACGGATACTTGCACTGAAATCTCCAGAGGTATATACATAGCACCATTTCTCTATGAATATTTTAATAACAGTAGATGTTGGCAGATTATATCTAACTATCTTAATCGGATTAAGCTTCAGTGGTCTGGAGTTCTAACAGGTGGGAGTCTATTGGATTCCAGGTCCGTCAGTCTGATGGAAGGTCTCATTCCACAGCTAGCAGCAGATCGCGATCGTATTTCAGCCTTGATTGAAAATGGAGAACTTTTCCCGCTTGTTCCAGACAGTGAGAGGGGCCAACTACTTAACCGAATATTCAGTTTACGTGGAAGAATTCTCTCCCTACATACACTTATCAAAGATACACTTTTTCTTGAGAAGCCCGCTAAGGCACTTCATCTACTCTGTCCTCCAAGGTTCAAGGGGAGTCTGAGAAAAGAACTCTTACGTCACTGGCACCTTCTTGGAAGTGGGAAACCTGTTAAGATACAAGTCTCCGAACACAAATTCGAAGAAACACCATTCTCGGACGACTCCTTTTCAATATGTCTCATGCAACTGTGGTTATTTAGCTTACGACACTTTATACAAAAGCAAAATGAGTTCCGCCGAGTTAAGAAAGATTTTGGTTGGAGCTCAGAAGGCGTGAGCTTGTTGATGCTAGGAGATTTAGCATATAGACTTGGTTTCTCTTCTCAGGAGATCCGTCAGCTTCGTGCGCCTCAGAAAGATATTTCTGATATGTTAGCTAAAGGCTTTATTAGCTCCTTATACAAGGGGAATTCCAACTCCCCGGAAGGGGAAACAATTGATTCCTTGTCGGGTCAAATTGGAAGAGCTTTTCAAAACTTTGCTGATTCCGATCACTCAGAAAAGGACCATCTGAATGCTACCACACATAAAAGGAGTAAAAGTACAGCACGAAGATTCAATGCGCCGTCACTCCCTGACTTGGAGGAACAGTCCAGTTATCTGTTCCTTCAGAATATCCTTCTAGAAGATCAGACGCTAGGACCATATCCAACATCCTGGGGTATAACAAAAGACATTCTTATTTGCTTTTTCCCTGACCTGACTTCTATCCATCTTTCGACGCAAAAAGACAACAGCTATCCTATCGACCCAGAGCCTTTGGCAAATAGGAACTACCCTGAACATAATACTGAAGGGGGCCCAACACCTGAGCCAAATCAAGATCCCCTGGAAAATGAAAACGGCCAAGATTCAAGACAGGGTGATGACAGCTCACCCAGTAAAGGCCCTGATTAAACCAATGATGTAAACGTGTACAGCCCATCTATATATACAGACAATGGTCATGAGAAACGTGACGATCAAGATCAGTTATTTCAAGGAGAAGGAGCTATACCTACTCAAGTTAATGAAGGCTCTGTTAGTACACCAACTAATGAGTCTACATATAATGAGCCTATTCATCTTGTTCCTGGGTTTGAGGATGATTATCCAGTAGGACCTCTTAAAACGGAGCTTCAAATCCCAACACTCAGAACAATACCTGAAATTCTGCAAACCTGGTATGAAGCTCCAGGTCATGATCTGATAGTTCTCTGTCTCTTTGAATCTCGGAACTACTATAAATTCGGACTTGATGACGGAGACGCCCTGAAGATTACCCTGAAAATGCTTGCGGAGACGTACAATTTTTTTAATATAGACCCTGAATTCGGGTTTGTCACTCTGGCTGTCAATGAGGTTTTGGATTCGGCGCTAGATCGACGGATCCTGCTGGTTGGAAAGATAAATAACCCAAAAATGACGGTTGACAAAGATGGCATGAACATGTCCGTGGAGACATTGAAGGCCTATGTACAGAAGAATCACCTTCACAAGAAAAGGAAGTACAAGGATATTGACGAAATTCATATCCGAGAGAAGGAACAACCGAGACCGAGCATGAAGAGGAAAACTACGGGACATAGAGACGGTATGTATGTATTCCGTGGTGAGTCAAGGTTGAGTTAAGCCACCAGGGCTTTGGTTTGGCCCATGGACCTTGGAGACAGCCCTGGAGAAGTACTAGTACACTAGTACCTAGGTAGTATGGGTGAATATGAGATATCTCACCGAAATACCTCTATGGATAACCTTAGATTAAAAAAAACAGTCCAGCATTTCATAGATACAGCCCTGGAGTGCTATTAAGATGGCATTAAAATGTATTTAAGCAAACAAAATAATCCTCCGCGTTTCCAAGGTGCCTAGTCCATTTTCACAGCAAGAGCTAGGGCGGTGTTTCCTTTTTCATCACAGCATTCAGGATTTGCCCCTTTCTCCAGTAGAGATTTAACAACCTCAAAATATCCCACTCCCTTTGGTAGGATTTGATACTTCTTATAACGAGGACGAAGTGCATCAAAGAGTGCTGTCTGTTTCAAACGGGGATTGATCCAGTTTACATCCATTCCTTGGTCAAGGAGGAGTAATGTAGTTTTTGGAAGCCCATATTCCGCAGCCTTTGACAAAAAAGCCCGTTCCAGTCCGAATGAATCCGAGAAGGCTTTCATATATGTATGGGAATTTGGGGGTCTGAATTTCATCGCGTACGCCGCTGTATCGTCGCACCGGTTGTACTGAGCCCATGTGAAAGCCAGAAGGTAATAGGTCTTCCAAAGATGTTCAATCAAAGCTTCTTTGGAGTATCGGCTGCGTTTTATCAGGTTGAGTAAATCCGGTGCCGTTAGAAGGGTTGTGATCATGAACAAAATCTCGAGAGGCAGCGACAGTAGACTCGGAGGGAGAACCATTAGAATTATCCTAGCTCTCATATTATTAGTTACAATTATCAATTGGTTTCAGTCTTAAGATACCTACCTAGTTGACTAGGCCCGCGGTAGTTACAAGAATGAATTTGGATAAAGTCCAGCTAGAAATTGATAAAATTTCCAGTTTGTGGCATTTCGCCTTTTCAGGTTATTTGAGCTCAGACTATGAGCTACGTAGATAATCCGCTGGGTAACTGCCAGGTCTTGGAATTGAGACTATTACGCTTTTGATTAGGTTAAGATTGGGCCAATGGAATTCGATATCAAATTGCCGCAGTGCTGCCACTAATCACATTATCTCTCTAGACCTCTCATCACCACAGTCTGACTACAGAAGGCTAGAAATATTTTGATTGACTTTACTCCTTCCAGTAGGGGGCATGCTTTTTGTTTACCTGTATAACTTCAAGTTCTCAGAGTCCATATAACTTAAACTTATAGTTCCGGGCGTTGTGGGGATGATTCATCCATAGTAAATTGGACAAATATCCAAACACAAGTGGGGAAAATTTGAAGACCCAATCTAGGAAAAGGGATGTCACTTATGGAAGCAATGGGATAGTACAAATCGAAATATCAGGAAAAACATGTGTACGCGCAAGAAAGGACGAAAAGTCAACAGGAGTCTGGTAATTCAAAATTTCATGACCCAACCATGCTGAGACCAAATAACTTCTCATGTATCTCAGTCAGTATACGGGCATCAGCTCGAAGGGTTGGGGAGATTTCCTCGCTACATAAGAGGAACTTGATTGTACGACAGAGGAGGTGATGAAGAGTAGCCCGTGGGACAAGCTCAGAAAGAAACGATGTATAAATTGCTGAAAGGCTGAGCGCATTACCAAATTGCCTAAATATTAAGTTAGCTCAAGTGCTTCTCATTTTCACTTCTTTCACGCAGAATTCTTACGCGTGGGAAGTACTGAACATATCAGTGAGAATGAGCCGGTGCTCAACTCCGTCAAAAACCTGTATACCCAGGATTGCCGAATCAACATAGAGCTTGCAAGCACGGTGCAGCTCTGGAGGAACACCCAAGTTCACCTGACTCAAGTGCAAAGTGTGATACAGGAGAGGTCGATAAACGAGGCACCGAGCTCTGTAGTATTTATTTCTCATGCTAGCGGCATTAATCTCATTAGAATGAGGACCCTGGTCTTCCCACCTGATGCTATCAGGAAGACACTTGCGCCAAGCTTCAAGGCTCTCACTCAGGATCCCTGAAAGTCTGATCAACTGCCGGGTCTTATCTCTAAACTGCCTTGGAGATTCTTTGTGATATAATCAGTCAAAGGGATTGCCATCTACTCAACAAAAGATATACTTACTCTCAACTTCGTATAGATCAGTGTAAATATAATGAAGCAGCTTGTAAAGGTGGATTTGCGCATAGTGGATTGACATCATCTTAGTGTTGGGTGCATTTGCATCAGAAGAGAGTTGTATGGTAAAGCTCCCCGTAGGTGGTGGTATCCTACTGTCAGATCGTGAGATACCACTAGCTGGAAGATCAAACTCCGCCAGAAGATCACTATAGAAAAATCAATATAAAAAATCTATAGTAGAATTAGATAAAGACTAACCTCTCAAGCTGCAGAGCCGTCCATAATGCGAAACTATACAGATCCCTTGTTCGATTATCTTCAAGCCTTTCGTATTGTGGCCTGGATGTGAGAGTATGGCTTAGCTAGCTTCAAGTTAAAAAGGAAAAGTACCAAAATAGGGCATACCATCGCATCAGGATTTGACATCCCCTAGATGCCTCAGAGATCCAACCATAGCTCTGGAATGAATGGGCCAATTGACCAGTATAGAGCCCTGCAAGTAAACACGCTTGAATACGATCTAGAGCAGGCCCTCCTTGACAGGAGCCTAGAATTTCTGCAGCATATGCATATAAATGCAAACCAGGGAAATTTTTATATTTCGCTCGATTGTTGGCTTTCGACTTGGGAGGTTGTGTGGAGGATGTAGATGTCAGCTCGGATATAGTCGGGATGTATTGTTGCCGGTAATCAGATTTCCCTCTTGCATCTAAAGAAGTCGATCGTGACTCTGTTCCACAAATTGCCCCAAGAGCAAGTACTAGGAGTATACGAGCGTGCTCCGTAGTCCTGCAGACATGCGATGGCTGGTTTTCTTGATAGAAAGTATGTGAGAGCTCCAATCTAAAAGGCTGCCTGCAGTAAGATTGTATGAAAGAATCAAGTTGGACCGAAACCTCATGCTCATCCAGAAAAGGATGTAAGTTGTGTATCCGACAAAGGTAGGTCTTGAAGTATCTCCGAACCGTCTCTTCGTCGAGATTTAAAAGGCCAGAGTCAGTAATTTGGTTATCTGGAGACCTGATTTCTGAGGGTGGTTTCTCGTTATCCTCCAGAATGCAAATCACGCCTCTTTCTTCTTCCAGCATCATCACATAGTCGTCAGTATAGGTGTGGGGACTAATCAGCCCCTTAACTGTAGGCCATTGTAAGAGCTTATGTGATGCCGCCATATGATTTTCTGGAATAGAAAGCTCCCCTTCCCCGTTGCTACTATCCATTCTCATCATATCCACCCCTTCCTGTACCAAACTTTGAATATAAACCAATGAGCGACCCAAATCCGCTATCTGTGGAGATAATGACAGCATCAACGTATTGTTCGTTTCTTTGCTCAAGGCAATCAGCTTTTCAAGTCGGAATAAATTTTCCGTTTGATGGGCATCAATAGCGTCAATCAAGTCCTGGTATACGCTAGTGATATTGGAAGTTAATGACCTAGGATATTCAAACATCAAATGGGGGACAAACCTTGGTTTTAGAGGTATTCTATAATCACATTGCAGATTTTCCATAGCACAGCTCGTGCATCTTGGTCTCCCTTCATCACATCTTCGTTTCCTTTGTCGACATTCCTCACATGCCTTAAAGGATATCCACAAGTCAAAATGGGTTAGAAGAGATGAGTCCTGTCGAGAAAATACTAACAATATTTGCTCGATTGGCCTGGCCGCGATACACACAGCTGAGATTCCAACTCACGCAATGGTTGCAGCTTGGTTTCGCTTCATTACATTTCAGTAACCGTTTCCGACATTCGCCGCACGCCTTAATCAGTTTTCATAGGTCAGTATAAGGGTAGAGGCTTTAAGCTCTGATCAAGACTCACATTTGACCCATTTTTCTTTTCGATTCGAAGAGCGCTGGGAGCTTGGATACTTGCTGTCGATTGGGGATGTATATTTCGTGTGGGTTCTGTTGAGGAATATTGGTAGGCTGGACCATGTTGTGCTGGGGGATATTGGTAGGTCGCCGGACCATGTTCTGCTGAGGGATGTTGGTAGTAGGTCGCTAGACCTGACAGAAGAGCAGCAATTGGAAGTTTGGGCGGAATATTTGGATCCATTGGGGATCATGAACATGAAGGGATGTGGAAAAGAAGAATAAGAAGGAAGAGGGGTTTTAGACAGTGGAATAATATAGAGCTAATTTCAGGATCAGTCTGAAATCTGTATCCGAAATCTCCCACAATCGCAAAATATGCCACTGTATTATTGGGAGAATTGGGCGAAATAGTGGGAATAGATTGGGTACCCAAATTCCAAAAAGAACTATAAAGCAAGACCTTGTTCCGAAAAGGACTATGACAGATAATGATTCTATTTGATACAAATGGAAGTAGGAGTAACTCATATTGATTTCAGAGCACAGGCGCAACACGGCCTGGTCGCAAGGCCCGTGCAATGTGATAGTGTGAATGCAACATGCTTAGCTAGGGACAGATTTGTTTTCTAAACTGGGATCCTTTCGTCAGAACGTCAGTCTGCTTGGCGTTCCTAAAGCACTTTGAAACAAAATAACTTGGTTCCACAAATAAGTTCGAAAATTGCATTCAAAGGGATCGAGATCTAACCAAGATGAATCGCAGACAGTTCTTCACGGGCTTCAAACATAGTAAGTATATCCTCCCCTCTCCTCAATAGCTCTGATAATAACAAGACAGTTGTCACACTATTTGATGATCAAGGTCTTTGGATGAAGCCATACCCCTTCAACAAGCTTGCCTGAAGAAATATCACTTTTAATCACCTCATCTCCCCACACCGTCATAATACTTATACGTCATATCGATGGAATAGTCGGTATACTATGCAAAATACAGCCTACTTGGGAAGTGCTATCTAAGCATGTTGTGCCAACATGCGGAAACAGCGCGGTTTGAATTTCTTGATTTCAACAAGATCGCACTCTCTCTACAGGAAGAGGTTCTAGTACGGTGCGATCTCTCACTCGTACCGAAATGGCAATATGTACAGAAAAGCCGCCATGCAGCTGTTTGACCTAATGCATCGCAAAGCCCAATGTACGCGCCTCTAATCATCCATCTCTCTTAACAGCCACCTTCCCAAAACCTCAGGGGTAGCTGTGTAAGGAAACTGTCCCTTAAAACCCATCCCAGTAACATACACAGTCCAAGCTCCAGATATCTGAACAGGGTAGTTATCCCTTGCAGGCTGTACGCTAGAGATATACCCCTCATAGGTCTCCTTAACAAGAGGGGGATATCCTGGTGCCATTTGTGGGGACCCTGAGGGCAGTGGGAAATTCGTCACCTGCCAAAACATATCGATCAAGAGGATCAAGATATTCTCAGACGGAGCACTCTCAACATGATGCAAGCTTTCCATCATTAGGCTCCGAGCCCTCTTCCCGTAATCAGTTTCAAGGGCATCTTTTGTCGACAACATCACCATTGCACCAAAAATTTGGAAAGGGGCATAGGTGGCTCCGAGTCCGTACAGTCTGTCACAGTACTCAACCAACGCTTTCTCGACAGGCAGAATACTCAAAGGTCTACCGTCCTCCCATTGGACTTATATGAATGGTTGACCTAGTAGATAAATCAGAAATACTGCTAGAAGAGAGATGGTGGGGACCAATCCCGAAACTTCATACCCTTTTTCACTCGAGCAGGGTCACCGAAACGACTCTCAGGGTAGAAACCTTCCTGCAACATCATTGTAACCGGCGGCTCCCCGGATGGATCTTCCTGCACGAAAGTAAAGGATGAGGTGGACATTTTGAATTTCAGACTTTGAATTGGAATGTCTTGACAGGCAAAAGTTTATTCTCCTTATTGAGGAAGTTTTCGATATTCAGGTAGGTCTGGTTATTAGAAATAATAAAAAGTGCTTTGGGTGGTTGTGAGGGATGCCTTAAACTTATATTAGTAGATTTTGGGCCCTAGGTCGCAAGCTACTGCGGTATTTGAATATTTATAATCCTCTGAGCCTAGTTAGGTTATACCTATATACACCAAGTGAATATTAAATAAATAGGCTATTCTAGATTGATAATTATATCCTAACCGTAGATCCTTGCCAGGGCTGATTGATCACATCCTGAAACATCAATCTTATAGTAAGAACGGTTGCGCATTTCCAAAAAGTACAAGCTTAAGGTTCTCAAGTCTTATAATAGCTTATTCTTGTGTATCTTCAAATTCAGCCAGATCCTGCCTCTACAAAGCCGGATACATCAGATCCAAATCACTAGCCAAAATTATAGATAATTTCGACGAAAGTACAAATGTGATATCTTTAACAAGTGAAGGTAAAAGCTTGAAATGGTGCAGATTTTAGCCTTTACCTATATCGTGAAAACAAACTTAAAATAGCGTTTGCATTGACGGCCTACTTTTTCTTAGTCTTTGTGGACTATAATGTCGACCAGCTAATATCCAAAGAGGGTATTAGAAGAGTTTTATTCGAATGAAACACACACAGATAGTAATATAAACCCAAGCAAACTTCTAGTTACTCTCGCATTTGAGATTTAAAGCACCCTGCAAAGAGAGCCTGATTTTAAGATTGATATAATTTCAGCCTTGTGTTGAGTGAACAAACGCTTACTTGTGGTTATATCGATATTGAATTTTGGAAAATGAAAATCAAACATGGTACTAGGTAGAAGCCTCACTCCGAATGGCGCTCAAGAGCATAGTAATCCCCTCAATTTCCTCCTTGAGCCATTGCATAACAAACTTATACTGCTTCGTCTGGGCTGGGGCTTCTTCAACATGCGCTTTGGTATTTTCATAAATAGTCAAGATAGTCTCTACTACCCTTCCCACAGTATGTAAACGGGACTCCCCTGGATAGCCAAGGAAGAGAGGGTCTTCATTGATAAGTCGAAAATGGGTGTAATCCTGAAGATTTTGGCCAATTACGGATTGATTGCAAGGCCATATTGCTAGATCAAACTGATTCTGGCCAAGAGGAATATAGTAAAGAATAGCACTTTGCAGATTGGATGATTCGATAATAGCAGGCAAATTCTCGCTCTCGACACGCATTGTCTATGTAAGTTCCTCTTGGTTAGTAATGAGACTGAACAAGAAGTTATTGTAGTACTGAGCTTACTTCAATAGTTCGATTATTTCCGAGGTACTGATTAAATAGTAGAGGATCCATTTCGAATTGCTGCACATGTGAAAATTTGAATATTTCGGCAACTAGTTTAAGTTGACTCGCAAAGCCTTCCCGAGTTGAAGTGAAAGGTCATCCAGATGGAATACCTGGGAATCATTATAACACTTATACCCAGGAGGAGGGATAACTACTAGTATATTCCTAGCCCTATTTTAAGCTATTTATTATATATTTCCTAAGCCTGAGAGTGAATTGATAGCCAATTATCTATAATGGTCGCTATGTATTAGTCTATATTTGGATCAATGCTCCTAGGAATAAAATCTTTAATACTTATGCTCAACAAAAAGCGCAACTTATCGTCTTTAAACACAAAATGCCTGAGGAAACTAGTGAGTATGGGAAGAAGAGAAAGAGGACGCTAGCCTAGATGATCCAGTAATTAGTGATTACAATAGTCTGGTCTTCCATAAAAACATCTTTATCCTCTATCAATTAAAATCTATGTAGCAGGTCCGAAGCCAAGGATTATTAAGATTTGCTTTAGTGGAATTGAGAAAGAAAACTTAGACTGAAGATTGTATCAAACACACTCCCATCAACTTGCATACAACTTGAAAATCTCTCGCTATATACATTGCTCCGTAGGGGTTCCTCTATCGCTGGTCATTAGCGTCCACCACGCTTCTCCCAGGGTTTGATTTTGAAGTGCTTGTTTGTTTGACATCATATCGAATTCTTCAGCAAGATCACAAGATACCAAATAGGCCGACAGCTCGTCCATCCCGCTATACAGTTTAGCGTTTACCAGTCGGGGAAAATTTGCATATTTTAAATAGACACAATGAATGCATTTTCCACATACATCCAACTGCCATAAAGTCCGAAGGCGCCATTTCGAACATCCTTCCTTTTGACAATCCCAGAATTGATATGCCTTGACAAACACTCCGTTATCATCACAACAGGAAGGATAAACATCGGTGGTGAGGATACACATCTTGTACCTTTTTCTTTTCAGTAAAATGACCATCAGAGAGCACGGTATTACTTACGAGATATGATAAGATAAACTCACACGTTTTTGAACTTGGAAGTGGAGTAGTAGTGCTTGGATAGAACTCTTGGGAGGATGAGAGGTCTCATATTGACCGGTCTTGCTACTTATACTATTCCTTTAACATAGTAAAACTTCCCAAAGTGGGATAATATTGAACACCCAACTCACACTAATAATTAGAACACTAAATATATGCTATATTATGCTGTTTTCCTTGTAGCATGACGCAGATACACTATTTGAAGTCAAGCTGATATTGAGTTTAAGCTTAATATATAGAGCAGCGAACTCCCTAGGCTTAGGATCACAAACTCTTACTATTATACAAAGGGTTAATCATTGCTACTTCTGGATTCATAACGGCTACTTAGAGAACCCCCAAAACACAAATAGAGAAAAGAAAAAGAAGTGGTGGGTCACAATGGAAGCCTCTGTGGCTCTAGACTCAATAGACTGTTTCAGACGCATGAAATTGCTTTTTCGCACATTAAATACATCCCAATATATTGCACTAAGCCTATTTGGGCTCCCCTCAATGAGGGGAGCCCAAATAGGCTTAGTGCAAGATTCCGGACGATAGCACCTATGATGAAAGTGCTGCCTGAGAGAAAGTCGATTCAGCGGTACCTGTCTGGAGTCTTCAGCTTCACAGCAACACGGGAAGGAGACAACTGTGTTGCATGGATCCTGACCAGCTCAAAAGGGCGGTGGATCATCTGTCGTTCGACTGAGATTAGCCCCGTGTCTTTATGTAATCCTTGTGACTTGAAGATTGAGACTATGTCAGAGAGCGCCAAGTAGAGCGCAGAAGACAGTCTTATGAGAAAAAGGCAACCAGCATTAGCGCGGACACGGTGCTCCTATTCAATCATGGGGGTGTGATGAACTTGCATATCGTCAACTTAGCTCAGCCACTCGAGCCTGTTGGGCCTCTCCAGTCTTCTCATTGGTAGAGTACCCTCCCCAATCCACATATGCACTTTTCGTCTTATTGCTGCTGAGAAGGGGTCAGACATCCCCTGGATATCTCTGTCGCTTTTATTTTTCAAACATGGCTCGACCTCGTCAATACGACTTTGATGGCGACGATGCATCTTACATCATATTTCTTGAAAGTCGAGTTGCTCAGCTCGAAGATGCGAGTTCCTCTGAAGCTCGGCAAAGTTCTCCCGATGAAGGGAATCGATCATGTTCAACAACAGACAATCGGAGGATTCATGACCGAGGCGATCGTGACGGCCAAGAGGGATGTGAATTGCAAATTATTGAGTACCAGCCAGATATCCACGATTCATCCTCAAAAGACCCGAATAAATCACCCCCTACTACGGGCGGCGATGAGGGCGGTGGTAAAAGCAAATCTCAGCTACGAGTGGAGGGCGAAATGGATCAACTCTTTTCCAAAATTCCAGCGTGGGATAAATGGCACAACCATATTGACGAAAAAATACGCTTGGATTTCCTGATTAACTTATTACCGGACGGAAACCTTGAGCAAAGTCCTATTTCACCCCAAAGTGCACCTAGCGACATTAAGTCTGTCGTGGAAGATTATGAGCAAGGCACCAAAGCACAGGTAACCTTGAACAAGCAAATTCTACATCTTCGAGAGCTTGTCTTAGTGTCGCTATGCGTTGTAGCATTAAGACTCGGCCATGAGGAGTTGGCATATCGAACCATACGATCCTATTTTGGAGAAAAAAACGACAAGCAGATCGACAAGCTCTTTTCTGGTGCCAAGTGGGCAAATAGTCTGATTTCTAACTTATTGTCCACGACCCGTTGGGGTTTGAAGTCCTGGGATATATTCCTTATGAGTAGGTAATCCAGACAGCTTAAATTTGAACCTGGATGTCATCGTAAACGTGATTGCTGATTATAACCTTGGGAAGCCGGGACATCCATCCACAACTTCGCACGAATGGCCGAGTTCTCTAGTAGTTTGGATTACCTCTTGCAGAAACTTATATCCCTTCCTGTGGATTCCAATATGGTTATGAGAGATACGTGGTTACCGCTGGCAATTCCCATTGTTGTGAAGAAACTTCTTGCTGAAAGTACTTCGTGCGTGCTTCTCCCAACCCTGCCCCCCTAAATCTCCATCACGGGTACCGATCAAAATCTAATTGACTTGCTTTACAGATTACAAGACGTGTGTAAAATCCTCGAGTACGATATCGACCTCGTGGGACGGTATGACACTTTACTGAACCATGCGCTGGATCATAATCGAAAGAGGAAGAGAGACTCCATGGCAGAATCCTCATCAAAGCGGCCGCGGTGCCAACATGGCCACTCATTGGCGAATAGAGAAGTGTTTCAAGCCAATAGCGGGACCACAGCCCCGTGTCTTGATGGCTTTTCTGGCTTTGGCTACAAGGATATTGACTTGGAGAACGGCAACGAAGAAAGAGGGGGTAGCTTACGCATTTCACGACCGTCAGACGTCAATAATTCCCACATTTACCATCCAAACAGTAGTTGCCCCGCGTCACTTAACACAATTACCCCCAAATACATCAACGTGATTCAACAAAGCCAACGAAATGAACGACCCAAACATTGGGTACATAAAAAAGGGACATCTGGCAACTCGACAAGGAGACAGCGTGGGAATTCGATTGTCTCTCTGGAAGGTAATGTACAAAATTTGAATACGCTTCTTTACCCCCGCCTACATTTCCGTGTTGACAATCATAGATGGTTGTGTCCAAACTCCAACTCCCCCATCTAGCACTTGTCTATCAACCTCTGGATCACCTCCAAGTTCTGATCTAGAGGGTCAAATTGCAGAACACGAAACCAGTACATTGGTGGCAAGCGCACACAGCAGTGATACAATCAATTCAATTGGCATGACAATGGATGCTAGTGCAATCGATTCAAATTCTTACCCCCAAATCGAAAATTCCTTTGCGCCTCAAAGAATAATCACTCATAATAACTGGGCGGGTCCCTCTATTATACCAGACAATGAAGGATTGTTTCCAGACGACATCCCCCAACCCAACTCTACCAACTCCTACGCCAATCAGATTCCTCCCAGTGTGTTCGGCTCAGGCATAAATGACAGCTGGGCAGGTTCTCCCCCCTGCTAGGCAATGAAGTCTTACAGCGATTTTTTCCAGACGACATCCCCCAACCCAACTCTACCAACTCCTACGCCAATCAGATTCCTCCCGATGTGTTCGGCTCAGGCATAAATGACAGCTGGGCAGGTTCTTCCCCCCTGCTAGGCAATGAAGTCTTACAGCGATTTTTTCCAGACGACATCCCCCAACCCAACTCTACCAACTCCTACGCCAATCAGATTCCTCCCGATGTGTTCGGCTCAGGCATAAATGACAGCTGGGCAGGTTCTTCCCCCCTGCTAGGCAATGAAGTCTTACAGCGATTTTTTCCAGACGACATCCCACAACCCAACTCTACCAACTCCTACGCCAATCAGATTCCTCCCAGTGTGTTTGACTCAGGCATAAATGACAGCTGGGCAGGTTCTTCCCCACTACCAGGCAATGAAGTCTTATAGCCATTTTTTCCAGACGACATCCCCTAACCTGACTCCACCAATTCACATACACATCATGTTTCTTCTTCTCTAAATTTTTAACCCTAGTCCCTGGGGGTCATACTAGAAATCCAGTACCTTCTATTTAGGTAGATACCTTTATAAGATGAGGAGGATAGTCTTTGATAATGATTGTCAGTTATTCTTAGGATGTAGATGTATAAGGACTAGATCATTCAATAGCAATAGTAATATCTCAAGTATTGAAAAGTATGAAAAGAGATATTCCCCCACTCCCCTCTGTTAGCTCTATTGGCTTATCATGCGGCATAATAATAAACTCTCCCGGTGATAGAAACGCTTTGTTCAGTTTAGGGAAGCCATTACTTTGGGTGATAAAGTCTAGACCAACTATGACTAAATGATTCTTGGGAAAGGGCGGGTCCAATATTCCTGCTCTGTTTGTCCAGACAATAGGATAGAAATCGGCTATAGTGCTCCATGGGTCGTCGCCGAAAACTACCCCAATTTCATTTGATATTGCTTGTAAATTCAATGCGTCCTAATATATGTTAGTAACTTTTCGATGAAGCTTTCTTGGACTTGCTACCTTCAACAAGCATTCCACAACTGGGCGAACGACTTCTTTGCTACTTGGGGATATCAAGAGCCAAGGGTAGCGATCATGTGACATCCGTAAAACATGTGGCCTAATCTTTGCTGCCGCAGCAGCTGCGGTTGTTTCAAGCGGGGAGGTATACGGCATCAGTAACGGAATGCGAAGGGCGATTTAGCTGGCGTTTGTATCAGACTCTACCTCTCCTTTATAGATTAGATAATATGTTAGAATTATATAGAGAAAAGGTAATCTTACATTGTTAGGTACTCAATATAATAAAGAAGCTGCATTTAGCAATATCTTGGAGCATGAAGTAAATGGTTGTTGGTGCTGGAAGAAGGATTAATGGAAGACGAAATCTTGTGGCGGGGCAAAAGGGATGGACAGATAGGTCACATGATTACGTTAATGAAGAAGCCGCGGAGTTCACTACCCTTCAACGCCAGTGACCCACGCCGAACCCTGAGCCCTTGTATGGAGCAATCAAGGAGAGCACAGCTAAATTTGGAAATAGATTTAGATGGAGTTGGGCACTGAGTCACATGGCAGCTGCCATTTCATTGATACAGTTTGTTAACGTTCTCAAAAAAAAAAAGACCTGGGAATCCTGCCCAACCTCCTGATCATGGAATAACTAATATCCGACCTCAGGATGGAGTGACTTTCTGATATGTACTAGTACTTTGAATATATTTTTGACTCGGAGATACCACGTAAGAAATACATATCTGATTGGTGTGCACAGTCAGGCTACAGATTCGCAAGCCAACCCCTCAAGGAAGCCTACTAGAGTAGAGACGACTCTCTCAAATAGAAAAAGGAGTAATATGTATCGGATTGATTATACAATAGGGTAATAGACTTACTAATAGCCCATATTCATTCTCTGATATTCTACTATTGTGCACGGAAGGTACTGATCCATCCACCTGAGCATCCATCCTAACATGTGCTGAGTCATTCCACACCGCTTTAATCCGATGCCCGGGACTCTCTGGGCCAATTCGGATCATAAAAGTCGAGGTCGAGAAAGAGGCTTATACGTTCTTGACATGATCGATCCCTCATTTTTGCAGCGAAGTTGCACAATCGGCAGAACCTACACCGCCTATCTCGATGACTTATCTGTCCCCGTCCCATTGATACCTACTACCCCCTTCGATGATGCGATGATACGATTATGCAATGGACGACAACAGTTCTCCCGATTACAAAAGTCTCTATTTACAAGAGAAGGAGAGACGTACGCAAGAGGAGGAGAGACGAGAACAAGCCGAAGCGCGACAGAAACAAGCCGAAGCGCGACAGAAACAAGCCGAAGATGAAGCTGGGAAGGAGAAAGAGCGTAACCGATCGTTAACCTTCATGGAACTAATACGCCATGGCCATAACCTACTCTCAAGACCGCTTAAAGTCAGAACACCTTCTCGCTCGACTACAGGGACAATACCCCCTCCTACCGGAAAGTACTGCCCGGTGCGACTAGAACCATGGACACATTGCCCATGTCAACAGCAAGAAATTTACGATGCTGTATGCAAATACCTCCAGCCAGCCGAGGAAGCCCCATCCCAGTTACCTACGTCCTTAATCGCCCTTCAAGCCGATGCTAGACGATTTTGCCTTGACCCAATGCACAGTGAACAGAGTGTTGAGAGCTACGAGCGAATCGCAGTAGAAGGCCATGTCCGTGATATAGTCGCGGAACTGTGCAAAATCGATGCTGCCCGCGAGGAGTTTAGCCTTGGTGATGGAATCTGGTTCGACAATCACAAGAACTCTCTCGATCGTGATGAAACAGAAGCGAATATACATCAACAGTCAAGCGTGCACAATCCAAAGCCTGATCAGTTCTGTATCCATCGGGTTGATGGGAATACCACTACCCTCCTTACGACAGTTGAATACAAGCCACATCACAAGCTTCCCACTAAAGCCTTTCGTATAGGGCTTCGACCAATGGAATTATGGAGGGAACTGGTTAATTCAAACAAAGTACCCCATGAAGAAGCAAGCAAAATGAAGTACAACATTGAAAAACTTGTCTGCTTCGCTCTTGTCCAGGAGTATCATGCGATGATCCAGGAAGGACTTCAGTATTCTTGGGTAACAAATGGGATTTCCCGTGTCCTTCTTCATATTCCTTACGACAAACCTGGTACATTACAATACTTTTTCTGTGACCCAAACCAAGAACTAGAGGGCGAAATTCAACAAAATCTTCAAGAGCCGAAAACATCAATCGCACGTATCCTTTGTCTATGCCTAATGGCATTTCGTGCACCTCTACGTGACCATGAATGGAGAAATAACGCACGCTCTCAGATCCCTCTCTGGACAAGCAGTTTTGACCATATTCGCCCTCAGATTCCTCAACTAGAACTACAGCAAAACTCTGATAGCTCTGATTATGCCAGCCCGGAATCAACTGTGGATCCAAGTCTTGATTATCAAGCATCTTCTTCTCCCATAGAATCTCCAACAACACAAGGTCGCCGAGCCACAAGATCTCAAGCTGGCTGTGCACTCCCAACTATACAGCACCGCTCACAATCACCAGGCTCTTCAGACTCTGAGTCAAATCAAGCCCCTAGGCGTAAACGGGGCTTTAGTGAAGTTAGATCTTCGCCATCTACTCAACCAACGGCACGCAAATATAACCAGGGAAGCCAGAACCAGGGATACCAGTCCCAATACCGTGACGCCCAATATTGCACACAGAGATGTTTACTTGGGCTACAGAATGGTAACATTCTAGACGAGTCTTGTCCAAATGTGATACTTCATCGCCAGGGTACACATAACCTCAAACATCATATCACAGCAGACAGATTAATACGTTCATTGAAAGCACAACTGGATGAGAATATTGATCGTTGTATATCGCTTGGAACTTGCGGCCAGTCTGGAGCGCCATTCAAACTGACCTGCGCCATATATGGCTACACCGTCATTGGGAAGGGAACCACGTCGTGCCTATGGAGGGAAGTCTCCCGCGAAGCACAGGCTTACCGAATCTTGCAGAAGGCTCAAGCATCTGCTGTACCTGTCTTCCTCGGTACAATCGATCTAGCGAAAATTTACTTTCTTCATGGGGCTGGAGACATTCGCCACATGCTTGTTATGGCCTGGGGAGGCGAAAGTTTAGCAACGATGGGACTGAAGCCATGGCTTCTTAAAGAGATTCGTAAATCGGAGAATGAGATCAAAGCTTTGGGGATTATCCATGAGGACCTCTGGTGTGACACTGATAAGGGCCTTCGGTCTGGCAATGTTCTCTGGAACGAAGAACTTGGGCGGGCGCTGATCATTGACTTTCATCACTGTACATTAAAACGTCAGCCAACTCAAAAAAGAGTACAGCTGGCGAAGAGGCGGCTTTATCAGACAGGGTTGGGATATTCCAAGCGTTTACGGGCTTTGTGAGTGGCATTGTTGATAAATAATATCTTATATCAACAGAATGTTATATCCTAAAAATTCAATTAGCGTGTTTTAAGTTTCGGGGCCAAAAAATAGGATAAAGAGTCTACAAACCCGGTAGACCATGCATTGATTAGAGCCAGGATATGAGCTTGATTCAACAATAGCACCTGCTCGAGAACCATTACTCACATTGTAAACATCCCGTTTAACCTTTTCATCAGGCAATTACGATGAACCCCACTCCCAACATGAAGCTAGGGTCCAAAAGATATCACATGCTGTTGTCCTGCATGGAAGTTCCTTCCCGCGATGTGATATAATGCTCAGCAAAACTTTTGAGTTGCTGAGCTGTTGGATCGGCTTTATGTATTTTGCAGTTTGGAAAAGTCATATGTTGGCTCACTGCGTGAAAGCCTCCATCTGATGATCATTAGTTGACGTTAATCAAATCTTGTCGATGGAGATGACTAAAACGATATTTCTCAGATTCAGAAACAGGCCTAGGCTTCAATATGTAGAGACTGTGGACAAAACAGGGGTCTCAATTTAAAGTAGGATCCATGTACAAAAACACTGTCGCAGGCTTTGCTGATTTAGTCCCCATCGCCTGAGACTGACAGTTTCCCTGCCCCAGAATTTAAATCCAAAACCGACACCTGGAATGGCACGCTTAAATGATCAAGTGGAATTAGTTAGTTATATTTAAAGATAATTGGCTGATACCTGCGCTAGTTGCGCCCAGGGCGGTGGTCAAAACAGATATCTCTTATCTCACCCTCGACTCACCCAGTACAATTTTTTTTGCTGGCTTAAAACAACGATCAAAGCAATTCATTTTACTCATTAGCCTTACGTCATTTTTCAAAAGTATACTCCTAAAAGACTACGAGTCAAACCGTTTCGTTTCAAAACCATGGCTTTCAAAGGAAAATCGTGGCCCTAATAAAAAATAAAAGGAGTATTTATCACTTTTCACATCCGTAAACTAAGGATCTCCTAAAATCTTTTCTTTATCCCCCTGGAGTCTTCAACTATTCATCCGCTCAACCCTTTCAATCTATGCACAGTGTCATAATGCCTCAAAACCCCTCAGCCGTGGAAAAGAAGTCACTGCGACAGAAAAGAGATCGACGCCGATCAAGTCTAGAGAAAAAGACGCACGAGTACAGCAAATTGTGCGGGGCAGATGTCTGCTTAGGAATTCGAATTCGAGAATCAGGAAAGGTATTCATTTTCTCAGCAGACACATCGGGATTTTGGTCCTTTCTTGGACCTCAACTAGTATGTTCAATTAGAAGCCTCAGTTACGCGAACAAAGAACTAAACTTAATTAAATTAGAGCACCTATTTTCCAACGCCAGTCAACAGGACCGAAAAGAACCTCTAGGTAGCCAAGGACTTGAGCTTACGCGGACATCACCGTGATGGTCTTTGATCAACTGTATTGTTGCGAGAGATATATCTTCTAGGAGTGATAGAATTGAGAGATTGTATGTTAATTTGACAAATCCTTCAAGGAATTACAAATCTATATTTTTTTTCTAGCTTGTAGTTGGGGCGATTTTGCTCCTCAGGACACGTCCAGAGGGGCTTTAAATGAAAGGCATACTCGTACATCGCCATAAATCCTGTCAACACCGAAGAGCTTTAAGATTATGGTACAGTGCTGACCGTTATCGCCTTCCATGTTCTAAACACAGAGAGACTGTTTCAAATGTCAGACCTGGTGGATCACGTAAGGAGCTTATGTAAGCTGCTATTGTACTTACGGGTACCGGTAAGGGGAGCACACTTTTTTACTAGACGGAGCACAAAACGCTTATGTAATAACACTTATTATATAATCAACTTTTTCTCAGCCGAAAAGAAGGTCACTGTAGCAACTAATAATAAGTTAAATTATAAACAATTATTCTACTAAAATTTCTTCTTCTATTCACCTGAGTTTATCAAATTTCTTTAATCTTTCATCCAATATGGAGGCCCTTATGAACCAATCGTTTGATACTAGTGATCAGCTAGTCCAGGCTATTAAAACACAGGCCTTACAGGATGGATTTGTTGCTGTTATTACTAGTAATAATAAAGATCGAAATATGAGGCTAATGTGTGATCAATCTCGCAGATATGACGATCAGATTGAAGCAAAAGATGGGGCTAAACGTCGAAAAACAAGTACTAGACGTGTAGATTGTTGTTTTTTTCTCTACGCTTGTAGATCTACACGTAAAACATCTGATGGAAAGTGGCATATCACTAAGTTTAACCTTACCCATACAGGACATCAGGTCAATATTGCTAATTTAATTATTCATCCAGGGGCCCGGCAGCTTACAGATAGCCAAAAACAGCAAATTTTCACCTATTTCAATCAAAATATCACACCAAGTTCAATATTAGAACTAATCCAGACAGATTTTCCTAATATTCTAATACAGATTCAAGATATCTACAATCTACGGAAGACTTATTGGAATGAAAAGCTTCAAGATCAGTCAAAGGTTCAATATTTAATCACACAGTTAGGATTAAAACAGTGGAAACATCAGGTTAAAACAAGCCCTGAGGGGCATATTGAATTTCTTATGTTTGCACATCCAAAGATGATCGACTTTGCTAATAAATTTAATAGGGTTATATGTCTTGATTGCACCTATAAGACAAATATTTACAATATGCCACTTTTACATATTGTTGGGGTTTCATCTAGTAATCATTCTTTTTCAATTGCTTTTGGTCTGATGATGAATGAGAAGCAAGCAGCTTATGAGTGGGCACTAGATACCCTATTTTCTTGGCTTGGGCAGGCCCCCCAGGCCCCCGAGGCCACTCCCAAGGCAGCTACACAGGTAGCTACACAGGCAGCTATACAGGCAGCTACGCAGGCTGCCACACAGGCTGTTAAAGTAGCTGTTGAAGTGGCTGTTGAAGAGGCTATTGAACAGGCGGCTACAGAGGCTGCTATACAAGCTATTAAACAGGCTATTGAACAGGCTGATACACAGGCTATTGAACAGACTAAGCTTACCCCCCAGCCCATAGGCCCCCCTACACCCTACACCTGTTTTAGTTACTGATCGAGACCTTGCCCTACTAGCTGCAATCCGGACAAAATATTCTATATTTCCACATCTTCTATGTCTCTGGCATATAAATCAAGCTTTTCTAGCTAAGTGCAAGCCTGTTATAACAGAGAAAGACTCACACGCCCACCGAACACTTGAAAAAACATCAGACCAAACAGTGAAAATATCAGATGAAAAGGAAAAGAAATGGGATGAATTCTATTCTGATTGGATGGAAATAGTAAATTCTATATCCTTATATGAATATGAATCAAATTTGATTAAATTCAAAGAAAAATATCAGGCCAAGTACCCCTCTTTAATCTATTATATTGAATCGATTTGGTTGGTTCATAAAGAAAAATTTATTAAATATTGGACTAATCAATATCTTCACCTAGGAAATTCAACAACGTCACGCGTTGAGGGGGCCCATGCTGTTCTTAAGAAACATATTAAAACATCAAGATGTGATATTTTAACCCTTTGGTCCCGAATTTCTGCTGCACTACCAGAGCAAATTAGGGCTATTGAGAATGATCTTTTAAATGATCAGACTAAAGCCCTAATTTCCACCCAAGGAGAGTATCTTTTTCAACATTTAGTTCGAAAGATTACTAGATTCTCGATGAATTTAGTGATTGATCAGGCTAATATTGCTAAAAGATGTACAGCTCAGGCCCCGTTAAAAGCCTGTACAGGTGGTTTTATCCGAACTATGGGCTTACCGTGTGCACATCAGATTAAAGGATGGATTGATAGTAAACAATTTATTCCGATATCTGCGATACACCCATTTTGGAGGCTATATTCTTCTGAATCATTAGCCTGGACCTTACAGGAGCCTAGGGTCCTAGGGGGGGCCTAGGGGGGGTGCCTAGCCCTAATGAAATTCATACACCTGCATCAGTCTCAACAGCAGCTCTGAATGTTCTAAAAGCACCAAAAAAAGCACCAAAATGTTCGAAATGTGGGGTGATAGGGCATACGATCCGATCATGTAAATAATTAGTCTAAAATTTGATTTATTTTATCTTATTTTAATTATATGCAGTGATATTATATGCAGTGACCTTCTTTTCGGCTGAGAAAAAGTTGATTATATAATAAGTGTTATTACATAAGCGTTTTGTGCTCCGTCTAGTAAAAAAGTGTGCTCCCCTTACCGGTACCCTGTACTTACACGTCAGATGATAGCAGAATTCAAAACATACACACATATGAAGCCTCGTTCCCATTGGGTGCTATTACTGCTGAAGAATCCCATATTTGACATCAAAGCCTAATCATGTGATATACTAATCCAGATATGAGTAGCTGTAATTAATCCGTTTTGTACATAGCGGACCAGGTACTAAATACCAGAATCTTAAAATACTCATATGGAAAATACAACTTTTTACTCTTAACTTACAGCCTGGTATGGGTGTCTGTCTGGAATCACATTGATGGGTAAGGCGCAAAGTGAGGCTTCGTAATTCCCCCGCCACATCATCATGCCACCCCGTTGGTTTTTATTGGACGTCAGAGATTGATGATTTGCTAATCCCTTCTGGTTCAACCTGCTTCGGCTCACTTCCTCCACTTGAAACGATGGCCAATAGCATATGTATTGACGATGCTTATCATCCCCAAACAGGACATACATGGGACGAAGATTCATAATATGCCCCTACTCCTGGTTACTTTGGTTATACTACAGCCGTATTTTCTCCTAGCCCTACGCCGTTTTGTCCCACCGATCCAGTGTAAGTAGACTAGCTTGGGTTTTCCCCACTTACAGAATGGGATAAAAATATCAACTACGTATAACATTATCCGCTATACGATTACATCGAAGCTTATGCTTAACCGCAAGAAGGTAGCAACCAAGACAGGGTTAATTTAAGTAATATAGTCATAAATTTACAAGGAAAGATTAGATGTCGAGGTCTAGTGGAAACATTTATGAAATATGAAATGATGTATAGATGGCGGAAACTCAATAAGACCTATTGACTTGTGAGCCAAAGCTCATTCTGTAATAAATGAGCAGGCTTTCGTTTTTTTGGATCAATCATCATCATAGATCGAAGCAGAAATAGGAATCGCTCTTTCTCCTCTCCGTTAAGACACTTAATCCAGTTGCCGAGCTCTGCCAGCGGACGCTTAGTGGGGTCTCTAATTTGCAAGTTTGTATTGAATAAATTCCATACGATCGCTTGATTTCCTTCCTTCAATAAGTGAGAAGGGAAGGGACCGAAAAGTGCGTCCATTTCCTCAATATGGTGTTTGATCAGATAATGACCACCAGTCACGCTAGCTCGGCCAGAAAACATTTGCACCGCATCAAGAAGCTCGGGAAGCAAAGCGCCTAGGTTCCAAATATCAACTTCCCTGCTCCACGGTGCCTGCAATAAGACCTCGGGGGCTCGAAGGAGTCTTGGTTGTATGAATTCTGTAAGATGGAGTGATTCCCAACTTGCCGTCCCCCAGTCACCAAGGATGACTTGGACTTGAGCAAAGTCGGAGCGATCATGAAAATTCAGCTCTCCAAGACTATTCTCTGGGACGAGAACATGTTTTTCAATAATAGACTTATCCCTGATTTTTATCATGATATTGTCTTGCTTTATATCTGGGGTAATAAAAGGCATTAGTAACATCCGTATATATTCTTGAATTTTCTCACCGGTGTGGATAATTCCCAAGGAATGGGCGTATTCTAACGCATAAAGAAGCTGTTTCGTGATCGGTTTCAATATAGAAGGAGGAATTTTAGCATCCTCAAAGAAGAGGCAAAAATCCTTCAAGTTTTCCGCCATAGGCTCCAGCACGAGACACAAATTCCGGCCGTGAATAAAGTGATCAAGAAGACGAGAAATATGCTGGTAGCCATTATGGTTTGGATTGCCTTCGCTGAGGCATTTTAAGATATCTAGCTCGAAGGTACCACTTTTGCCACTATCGCAATCTTCACGAAGAACTTTAATCGCGCTGTAGGATCCGTGTCTAACAGAGAGAAGATCAGAGAAGAACTGCGATAATCATTTTGCCAACTTACATTTGGTCCTTGGCTAGCCAAACAATTGAGTACTTCCCATCTCCGAGTTCCTTGATGATTTCATATCTATCATTCAAAACCTGTCCGACCGAAACAGGGTGAAGGCTGTCCATTGTGGTTCAAAGTTGGATGTGAAAAGTAGAGCCCCTTGTCTGCTCTTTGAGCTCCCGCTATTATGTTTGTCCTGTTTGCTTGTTTTACATATCAGCAGAAACCAACGGCCACCGCCTTCGCTTCAACCTAGACTGAGGTACGGAGACTTGAATTTTAAGACCCGATCGATGGATGCTAGAAGCTATACAGTCCACGCGTTCCAGAATACCCATTCGTATAAGGCCCAAGCTACGTTAATAATAAGATAAATCGGGCGCTTCAAACTAATTATCGGTCGTTAATAAGGTGCAAAAATCCGGCGTTATAAGCCACACCTAGAAAGTACGAGGCCAAAGCGCCCCGCCAGAGGGGAACATAAAAAGCTCGTGCAGTCCCAATACCTGTAGGTGTCCATGCCAACATTTCTTGCTTACAGAAATTTTTTTTGTGTACAAATTCCATCACCATGCCTATTAAAAAGATCACATATGCCAAAGGCCACCAGAAAAGCGATTCCGCAGACAAAGCAGCTGAGCAGCATGGTGAGGGATTGGAGAAGAGGGGAGCGTATGAAGCATACATTCGATCAGCGCCCACGTAAGGCAAATGGCGACGTTATCATATCTCAGCAGACTCTAACGAAGTTAGGGGAACATGGCATTCGAATGATACAGACCTCAAAGAGCATTTGACAGTTGACTATAAGAAAGAGGATGGGACACATATCACTACACACCATGTGTATAGGCCCGAAAGTAACAAGTAAAGCCTGAAAATGTTGGAATTGTTGAAGGAGGGCACGCTCTACATAACGGTCTCTTTTTGTATCTCAATGATTTTTGCTTTTTATTCAAGGCACACTCTATACTCTATCCTGAATGCTAGTCTGCCCAAGTGGTAGACCGACCTTGCTAGCTAAAGCAAGTTCGGTGGCTACTTGGTCAAATTCTTTTATATACAGGCAGCTCTCTTAGTCTACTTCATTTAGCCTGTTCAGCCATTTCACTGGTAAATATGACAAATGCTTTACTCTCTCCTAAGCATGACTATCGCGGGTGTGGACTAGTTTCGACTACGCTTGATGTGGAGGGGCTTAGGGTTAATAGCACTGCGTAAGGGCTGCCACAATAGCCTGGTGTGGAAAATTTACGAAAGATACTGGGAATCTACTCTGAGTCCCGTGGGCAGATAAGACCTATTACATCCATGAAAATTCTTTATATCCGACCTAACACCGAAGCCATTTAAAATTATAGCTTAACGTTATACCTACCATAATTTTATGTATCCTGGAAATTTTCTGCTCATTAAATTTAAAGTTCCTCAAATATTATTGATTGTTGATTTTTCTGCTTGACTATTGGGACCGCAATCGCTTTGATCGACGTGGCAGAGGCTTTTTGGCAGAGACATCCGAATTTCCTGATCTTTCAACCTCTGGCTCAACTCGGTTCAGCTGTCTGTCTGCATTACTGTACTCCGGGGATGAGCACATCTCACGCTTGGACTGATACCCCGCTGTGATGGGAGTCAGATCTGCCAACTTCGCCCTAATCCTCGTCGATCGTCGAATTGGAACCTCTTCTGAAATAGGGTGAGAATCTGACATGGTGGATTCAACAGAAGAGGCGGAGACCTCAGTCTCAGCCACGACCCTCAATGGCTTAGCGGCAGTGAGAGGACGGGGCTCCAATAGACGTGGGTCAATATTTGACATCTCCAAATCGACAGAGGAAGCAGGGGTATCCGTTCTTTGCCGATTTTCCGATTCTGAAGATACCCCTGTGGATGAAATGTCGTTGCAGTTAATCTGTGATACTTGGGAGAGATGGCACAATTTGATATTGATGTCATAAGAGTGTGCAGTAGAAGCATGGGCCAAAAATTTGGTGATATCCGCAAATCTGGGGACGTTGCGACAGGCTTCCCAATTGCAGCTGATTCCGTCGCGCACGTGGGCTAGATGCAGGTCAATCAAGTGGCGACGAAGGGAATCCTGTCTCTTCGCAGGGAATCTGCGCGGAGCGGGGTTTGATGCTGATTGACGAGATGTACCACAGCAAATTATGCAGATGTCTGTTGGGCACCTCAATTTGTTATCAGGTGGAGAAGGGGATTTCTCTGGCTGCTCAAGCAAATCATCTTCTTCGTCGATATTCCAATTAACTCGGTTGCCTCGTCTGCTTGGTTCGCAAAGTCGCAAAAGTGCAACCATGTCCTTGGTTACCTGGATGCGTCGAGCAAGTAGCTTATCCTCGTCAAAATTCTCAGCATTGGATCCGTAGAAGTTTTCCACTAGGCGTGCCCGTTCAGGAAATATATGATTTGGTATAGGGAGTTCTCAGCTTTCATCACCGGAATTCTCCTCATCAGAGACGTCATTAGATTCACCAAGAAGTTGCTTTATTTGTCTGTCAACTTCTAATACAGGAGCATTTTGGAAATGATCCTTTCGGGCGGCCTCTCGCGTGTCGGTCGCTAACTTCTTTCGAAGTTTAGCTATCTCTTTTTTGACATTGTTGTGCCTTTGATAGAGATGTGGATATGGCGTTTGAGCCTTCTTAATACCGCCAGCCAGGGATCGCATCTCCGCCCCAAGCTCTCTCTTCTCCTGTCTAAGCTGTAGAATATCCGGATGTTGACAAATAGCTCGCTTGTGTGTATCGGTAAGCTCGGACAGGGCGTTGGGGTCTCTTTTTCTGAGCATACTCCCAGCAAAACGTACAAGGCCGTCCTGCGGTGGTCGTAGAAGAACGATATGCTGAAGATCGCGTCCAATGAACTGGGATTGGTAGTGTTTTTCAAAAACCGCGTCGCCAGACTGACCAAGCACCCTCTGCCGCTCTTGGCTAGTGAAACTCTCTGTTCGCTGTTGATTAGTCTCGATGAATCAAAAAGAATTTGCTTGAATGATTGATAATCCTCAAGAATTCGATGCGTGGATCACTTACTGTTGACTTCATTTGCCGTCCAGCGGCGGTAGTTGTAATGCCCGATATCGTCTTCAAATCTAGCGTCTCGGCCTAACTCTTTAAGTGCCTGCCGACTTGATTCATAAGTCATTGGTAAAGACTTATGAAGTTCATAGCCATATGGAGTACGCTCAAGTCGCCGAAGGAGGGGTGTATTGAAAACTTCAGGCCGCCACCTGAGGGGAAGGGATGAATTGTGTTTGGGAACTCGTAGCCGCCATATGAGCTCTGGGGTAAGGTCCGTATTGACAAAAGCGCCATCGCGGAAAGCGTACGAGATTATCTGAGCGATCGGGCAATATGCCAATTGATAATCACCATGCATGAAAAATTTTGTTCTAGCAGGAAGCATAAGCACCACGTCAATTATATAACAGCTAGGGGGGCCTAGAAGCATCCTTACCCATCAGCGCCTTCTGGTCGACCTTTAAGATTGCGAAACTCGATGATGGCACAGAGGACATCACGTTTACTTTGGGGGTCTTTCAGGTAAAAGAGTTCAATATCGCGATAGCAGACCGAGTCCGGAAGTTCCTTCAACGATATGTGTTTCGGAAGATCACTCTCAAACGTGTGAGGCCGTTTGCGATTGCCTAGGATCGAGTGGTCCGGTAATGTGGTGACTTGTGGAACCAAGACACCAGGGCGAGTCCCGGTAATGGCAGACCATAGTTGTACTGTAGCAAATTGGACAATCATACTTCCATGACAAAAAAACCTCGAATGGACCCAATGATGCCGGTAGAGTACACAGAAGACATCTACGTCCAGAGTGTTCTTGTCTTTCGTTCGTCGAGGTATCTTACGCTCAGCTGGAAAACGACCCTCTAGGTACTATTTTATTATTAGCCTGGCTTCTCTAAGCGTAGAGAGAATGTTCGTACTCGTCGTATCTGCTTATGGGCATCCTCATTAACACGGCGATGGGCAAATAGCTCGAAATACTGACAAAGGCGGCGCCAGTACTCATCATAGGACTGCAGTACTTTCTTGCGGGAAGTTCTATACATCCAGTCGAAGAAGTTCATGTAGATCGCGTGGTCCTCCAGAAGAAGGTAGTCCACGTAGTCCTCCTCTAACTGAATGCAAAACCTAGACTCAGGAGTTATTCCCCGCTCGTAATGCCTGGACCTAAAATATTTCGACTCACTTTCGCCAATAGCGTTCGACAACGGCAATACCTAGCAAAGTCCTCGGCTTGAAGTTTGGAGGCAGCCATCCAAGACTACGGAAGTGTTCCAGTCTGGCGCGAGTTTCCTCGCAAAGAACAGGGTCGGTCCAGAATTGGTACTCATTGTCCTGAGATGGCTGAACGGGTACAGTTGCCATAGAGAAAAGCCAGGCTAGATGGCCAAGGTTGGAATCTTGAAGGACGGGCAACAAGAGGGACTTGAGAAGCGGGGGTTGTAGATGAGGAGAGAATGGGGAGAATGTGAGGATGGCGAGAGAGGGAAGGGGAGAAGCATCTTATAGGCGCCCGGCTAGGAAAGGTGAAAAGAGAGGGCTCCTGGGAGGGACTGCAAAGGAGAGCCATTTTCGGCGTCGTTTGGTCTCAGGTAGAATTGGAGGGAATGGTTTGAGAACGAGCGCTAACGTTACCAGGGCGGGAGGATGATGACTAACGGCGCTCGGTGGGTGCAAAATAGTGATGGGTGCTGGAGGGCGGGCGGTGAAGAGCCGGCTCCCTTGGAAAAGTTACGGGTGGAAAGGCGGCCGTTTTTGGCGTCAAAGGCTGTCATTTTCGGCCTCACTTTCACAGGTCCCCATATTCTATATGTAAAAACGTCCGCTCAAGGTTTAGCGGGCCAAACTTGGGGCCATACGTCGCCATAATATTCAAGATCACATAGTGCATTAGAGTCGAAGAAGGCGTGAGCCCTCCAAATGTCGTAAGCAAATGGATTTATCTCAGATTCCTTTCACGATAGCAGGGCTCGGCTGCGAAATGATATCGATTCCCTCTGTCATCCAATTGGATTCCAAGTCCACATTAGTGGCAAAGACTGAGATAGAACTGCCCATACAGCTTTCATCTCTTGTAAAGGAATTATTTGGCAACGATTCCATCTCGTCCTCTGGTGAGTCTAACCATGAGTCTGACATAGACATAAGTACCTCGTTTTGGCCTTGGCGGCTGAAAGGTATCTTTGAACAATCTCCTCACTGAATAGGTTGGCCCGGATTGGGGTCTGTTATTGGACACAAAGAGCGATCAGAATGAGACAGCTGAGGCTAGAAAGACGCCAATTTCGGCACTTAAGAACTGCCAATAAGTTCCCCAAACAGTGTCAACCAAGCCGTGGTATTCAAGTCCGGAAATTCGAATGATTGAAAGTATAATCATAATGACTGTCAAGCATAAGGAGAAGCTTAGGAAGACCTTTTGCTCCCAATGAACTTTGATTTTCCAAATGAGATTGATTGGGATAGCCAGAACTGTTACTATGTTAGTGACAGGACCGGAAGACTTGGTAAAAAAGGTGTTGTAGAATTACTTAAAAGATCACCCACGATATCAAGAGCTGCGAGCGAGGCTGACTCCTGTAGGGTCTCATCCTTTTTTTTCCAGCACTGCATGCGTCTATTATGAGTTTAGTATTAAGAGCTTAGGAAATTATAAGGCTAGACCCTGACTTACTCTCCTTAGAGCTGTAGAAATAAGGACAGCTTATAAAGAAAACCAAGGCTCCATAGATCAGAACACAAACTGTGTAGGCAAAAGTGACCCGCCAGTAAATTTGCCAGGCTGGCATCCGATCAATCAGCCTTTTAAAAAAGAAAAGGAAGCTGAATTTAGTAGCACTGAAGGAACACTACGAGATCAGCAAAAGATATCACTATATGTGTGGAAATTATATCCGATCCCGACAACATCGGCGGGAATAGTGATGTTTGTTATCCCTAGTTCAAGTGCAAATATTAAGTACATCCCATCGACCACTTTCATATACACAACAATGATACTGGTCAAGAGAAAACCGAGGGAGACAATTAGTAAGTAGTCATCCAGGGACAATCTCTGCTTTTGCACCCGAAGAATAATGAACAGGCGTAGAAATACGCCTAAAATTGCCGGGACAAGAAGGACAGCTATCGATGCCTTTCATCACAATCAGTACGATAGTCAACAGATATGCTCATCCCTTGAGTAACTTACAATATACCCAACCTTGGGAATCCGTCCTGCGGTATTTTGAGATGCCATTTTTGAAGAGTGGATGGATCAATTACGCTCAAACTGAGAGGGTAGACCTTAAATAATAAAAATAAATCTGTGGGGCATAAGCTTGGAAGACATTCAAATGTTTCTGCGCTTTTCAGACTAATCTCTTAGATATCTCTGACTGCCAGCGGGATCTTAAACCTGCCTTTTCGCACATTATGCACCGAGGGCATTAGTTCGTGGCCCCCACTTTACGATTTGAATGAGTATGTACTCTGTACAAAGTAGAAAATACTCCTATCAGGCTAAGAGTAGAGATCAGCACAGAAGCATTGGAAGTGGATAGTGGCCCCTAATCTGCTATGCACCTACGGCATGTAAAGTACCAATATAAGTACAGATGTTTTTTATGAACAAATTTAAAGCCTGAATACTACTCCACTTCGTTACTCTTCAAACGATCAAGGTAAATCACTTCTGTGGTTGAACAACTTGAAGTAGTCATTTATATATATTTTAAATACACAGTCTACATACCTATGCAAGGTGCACACGGCTGCACATGTGTGTCTAGACGATCTTTGTTACTCCTCCCATCTTGGTCGTAGCTCAGTTCTGGTATCCACATTTAGTTTTAGACCCCAAATTTTAGGTACAATAACTTCTCTAGCAGGGATATACGTAATACTGACCCACTTGATGGTGTAGACTTTTACCCTCCAGCCCTGGAGGGGGCTCTTTATCACTAACTTGTCAGCTAAGTTTACTCCATAGTCATTTTGAGACCAGGTTCTTTGAGATTTGGACAGAAAAAGCCAAGACCTGATACACGGAATTGGCTTCACTATACTCTGGTTTTTTGTCCAATTCTCACTCTGTTTGAGATCTGTATAGAGAATTTATGTGTAAACCTTGGAAGGGATTGACAAAGGTAATCCCCGAGAACAATATAGAACTGCATGAGCGGCTCTACCACTTCCCGTAGAAGGATCGTCCATACCTCGGAGGTGAATCTCCAGAGACTCCCACTCCTTAAGTGTTAGTCTCTGTATCAAAGTGAACACCCACGTATCAGCTATTACTACTATCTTCCTTTATTCGCCTAGTCACCAGGTGCCACCATGATCTGGCTAGTTCATCATATTATGTATGCAAAATATAAATTATATTGTTATCTTTTTATGGATTATTCTAAAATTTAAGATCACAGATGGACCATGGTAAAAGGGCATGTTTGATTAAGTATAGGAAACCTCCGATTTATATACAGGACTAAACATATGACATCAGATAAAGACATAGTAAGCGTACAGTTCCGTAAGAAAGGAAAGATACCTACATAATAATCTTGGGACAGATATCACAGCAGCTAGTGAGAATTAAGTGCACATTCGAATTTCAATGGGTGTAAATTGTTTACTTCCGGGACTTAATAAAACAATATACTACCTCAGAATAAATAAAATTAAAATAAAATCAAGCCCAAATATATGATATAGCCCATATACATGCTAAGTCTCAACACCATTAGGATTATAAGTGCACACATACATCATTATTCAAGGGACTTGATCCAGGGCTACTAACGCACTGGTGACCAAAAAAAGGGTTGACCAAAAACATACAACATCATGTCTAAGGCTGTGCTCACCTAGCGCCCACAAGTTGGGTGTGGGCGGCTCGCCGCTCTATTCAGCCCTCTTCAGGGCGATACAGGCAGGTATTAAGCCAGTTGAATACTCAGCCCGTGTATCAAAACGTACATTTTCGCACCTTACAATCTTACCTACGCCAGGTTCTCTTTTCTCCATAATCTCTGCTACATCCTCAGTGTTCCCCAATCAACAAGATACCTACTAAGCATGACCCAACGCTAAACTATCCAAACCATGTTGTGGACTCTGAATAGCAAAACAATAATTAGATTCAGCGGAGGGTCCTACCACAAACTGATTCTAGCTAGAGGGGCAAATTGTCGAACATGGGACCATGTCCTCGGTACTAGATATCACCTCCCGGCCACCGCATCTTCTTCTCAAATACAACGGTTTAGCTGAACTTGGATTAATGTATTGGTCGTGTATAAAATCTTGCGGTTCCTTCAGGTCTTTTATTTCTTTTTCTTCTCCGTATTTATCCATTATAAGGACTGCGAAAGAGTCTGCCATATTCCGTTTCTGGCTAACTTTACTATGTGGTCATATGGTATGTGAGGGATGTACAGTGAGCTTGGACCCAAAGAAATGTCCCTTATGCCGAGCCGAATTCATAGGATATGTGAGAGACTATCCGTTCTTTGGACAGTGTAACATGTTTATTGCTAGTGAGCTCATGTGTGCTTTTTTAATCCAGGCAATAGCGAATATATTAGAGATTTAATTATACCATATCTTATCCTGGAATGTCAGATCATAAAGTTACCAAATTGTTAGCTATAAACCCTTATAGCTCTACCACACTCCATACAAGAGTAGATTTGGAATAAGATCCACCACAACCATGAACCCTGGAGCAAGCTCTGTCAGTAATCCCAATAGAAAGGAAACCATATATGTGTACCCAAATGGTGTTAGCGACCTTTTAAAGCTTTCTCATCGTCACTTTCCAGTGGCTCATGGGTTTTGGCATCAGGATACTGTTAGCCCGATCCAAGGAGATAGTGGTATATTCCCTCTCACTTTAAGGATGTAGCCAGATACCTAGGCAGACTGAACGTTATGTGTTTTCCCGTGGGACCAAGGTACAATGGTGATATATACACCGATAAGTCCTGTTTGCCGGGCAATCCTAGTGGAGAGAACGCCCGCTGGCAATGATGGTAAATTGTTGAAAGAATGATTTCAATTTCAAGTTCTTGCAAGAATGGATTGAAAAAGTTCGGGACTAAAGCATTTCGGCGAGCAGTATTTTTGTAACTTTTTTCAATTCCACGAAGCGCTTTTTCGCATTGTAGCAATGCGCAAGCTTATGTCCGCCGGGCCTAACACTGTCGGCGCTTAACTTTAGAGATCTAAAAGATTTAATAGTCTACAACATTTTTTGCACTCAATTGTTGTGTGCTGAAATTTTTCAACCTCCTGGATAATAGTGAACGGTAAAATTCATCCTTGAGAATATTCATATCGCTGGAATATTACGCAGCTGACACTTTACAGAGGCTTAAATTAGGCGCTACCCCCAGTTTACCATCTCCAAAAATCATCATCTCCAGAAATTATCATCTTCAAATGTTACACTCCACAAAAATTCAATAGGGAAAATATTTTTCAGTAGCTTCAGATGTGACTCTTCGCTGCGTTTGCCCTGCGGGTCTCCTTCTTGTATAAATCACTCACTATCGCCCATTCGACTGCGCTCTTCAAATATTAGGTGGTTCAACGCCATCACCTATGATGCGTCATCTGGCCTTCTTGGCTTCTTTTTTATTAACTATACCCGTCTCTCGTAACATCTTAAGAATGGCTGCTAGTCACATGTGCAGGCAAGCCAGGTCATGTACGCACCTTCTGAGGAGCCTCCCCGTGGCGTCAAGTCCGTCTTCTTCACAGGCACTACCAACAAAGTCGATACCGCCAATTGGCGCGAATCCCTCTCATTTTCCCTCTCCAAACATCCAGTCACCATCTACTAGTACAACTCTCTTACCACGCAGATTGGGACAGGATATGGAGCGAAGATGTTAACTTTGCGCCATATCGCAAGCAGGTCCTGTGGGAGCTCGATAAGCAGAGCAAGGTGGATCTGGTAGTCGTATACTTCCCCCCAGCCATGCAGGCACCGGTCAGTCTACTCGAGTTTAGGCTCTCGATGAGCGTTTTGATAAAGGTTATTGCTGTGTGTCCTGAGGGTTACTAGAAGAGGTAAAATTTGTAGATCATGAGCCAAAAGCTTAGGATTAAATTGTTGGATAATATGGAGAAGTTAAAAGCGGCTTCTATTAAGAAGTGATCACCTATCTCACAACTATAGTCCTGTGGGTATCCTTGATCTAGTACAGTGATTCCAAGATTTAAGGCCAATTTTCTGGGGATCTTTAAGATAGGTCTAGTTTATCTTTTGCTTTGTTAGAAAGATTAAGTGAAAAGCCTATTTAATAAATGAATAAACTAATAGATAGATCCCACGCCATAGATAGATATAGACCTCTAAGATTGATCAAACGATCTAAATACCTTTATTCAATCACCTAATCATCTAATTCCAGTGGATATACTCAGTAGTAGTCAGTACATCCATTCCTCATTCTGATAGTTAATTTACAATTATAAAATCATACCACTCCTTAAAATACCAATCTTTTACTGCCACTCAAACAATTCAAATGCAGATCCTTGGAAAGAAATGTCTTTTTTATCCAATTTATGCTTGCTACACATGATCGTCTTTTGCCATGACCTAGATGGCTTCGATCGAAACGCCTTCCCTATGTTAAGCAGTCTATTGACGAGCAGTTAGGGATGCTGGCGCCTCAAATCCTTGACGTGCCTCTTTCATTAACCCATCCTTCTCAGCAACAACGTTCCAATTCGGATTCTCACAATTATCCTTTGCTAGCCGCAGCCAGGTCTCCCAAGCGGTCGTCCTCGGGGCCGCCCCACTGACAGTGACCCATTTGATTTCTCTAGTGGCTTGAATTACAAACCATAGGCCTCGTGTGAAACTTGGCTTAGATATATCTTCTTTAACTTTATGCGCACCTTGTAAGTGTTTCGGTGTCACCAAGTCGCACCTATAACGAGATAGGTCCCAAAGTAACCTTTATGGTAATGATGATGTTATCCGGTAAAGGATATTTAATAATATATATGTCACAGCAATAACCAACTTGTATAGTCTCATTGTAGTTCCCTAGGAATGTATTATTAATAAAGTGACAAGAGACAAAGTACTAGTAATGCCAATGAATACCTTAAACCATTACACTGACCAGATAGTTATACTTTTCTTGTCCTATAAAGAGCTTATGAGCGATCTCTTTAAAGCACCATATAATTATAAAGGCACCGTTATATATTCGAATAATTATATCCCCATCTAGAACTATAATCTATCAAACAAACGTCCAGCTTAAGTTTCTAGTGGGATGGAATACCAATAAGGGTCAAGGTAGAAGTTATTGTTATAAGAGCCAAAGCTACCACTTTCAGCATGAGGTGGAAAATATCAGCTGATTAAAGGGGCTCACAAGACTGCAAACTGCAAACGGAGGAATTAACGTTTGGACTAAATGGGTATTAAACCCTGGAAATGTACGACCAAAGGGGCTCAGCAATTAGACTAAAGGAAAATATGAGACCGAATGGCAGGAAAGACAATCAAAGGTACCAGTCAGGGTAAATAATTTGAATTCGATGCTAAACCAGCTACTAGGAATCTGAACATTATAAGAATGATCAGGTGAAAAGACAAATAAGCGTCAAACAAAACAAGAATTGAGACCTTTGGTCTCAGATTCTGAAGAATAACCAATATTCCCTCAGTGTCCGCATAAGTTGTATCTATTGAACCCAAAGGATGCGACCGAGGACCACAGATTCCGATCAAACTGGGGATCGGACAAAAGAATGCGATAAAAGATCGGACCAAAACAAAGAGAAAAGGATGATATAATCAAACCCGAAAGATAGAACCAAACATGATGTGCTGGATATTTATCATTCTGATCCTCAGAGATCAGGAAAACATATACTGATCTTATTCATCTCGCAACAGAATGTTTGATCGCGGAATGAATATCAGCCAAACTTGCTGACATATACAGTCATGAAGATTCTAGTAGGCAAACAAGAAAAGGTGTAAAAAACAGTATTTTAATTTGATGACTTGGCAGGATTATTATGTATGCCAAGGCCTCTTTTTTATTCAAAATTGGGGTTCTTTGGGGCCCCAATGGGTATCCAGACGTGGGTTCTGGGTTGGGTCTTGGGTCCTGAAGATGTCTAGTTATTGCAATCCTATAGATCCTTAAAGCTTACTATCACTTAGTCTCGTTCGTTTAAATACTAGTCAAAGTCAGCTTTTAAGAAACGGTATCGTCCAGCATCTTATTAAATCAATCCTTAGCAGGGGTTTCTCTTAGTACCTCAAATAATTCTCGCTGCTCATCACATTCAATAGAGGAATAAAGCAGGGTTTTTAGTTACAGGGTTCGGGGTTATGATCCCTCCATAATCAGAGGAATTAGTCAAGATTCAGGTTGTTCCTAGTTGGTTAGAGCCGCCTTCTTCGAAGCGGCATAGGTAGTCATTCTGCTGGAGTTCAAGTTGGGGTGATTCGAGGGTTTCAAGAAGTCGTAAGGGGGCATTAGAGCGAATTACAAGTCTATAGAGAAACTGCAATTAAATCTGACGAAAAGAGAAAGAAGGAAACTTGTTCTAATGTAATGGCAATCGAAAAGAAAAAGAGTGTACTCGGTCCTTTTGACAAGAAGAACAAGGTTAAGGAAAAAGTTAAGGAAAAAGAGAGGAGGAAAGGAAACAAGAACGTGACTGAAAGAAATATAAAGTGGTGACAAACAAGGCAGACAAACAAAACTCAATCCATCTCATTACGCCAATGGTAGAACTTAGAGCCCCCCTTTTTTCCCTTATGGGATTTTTTTCCCTAGAAAACCTTGTCTGTGGAGCTCATGTGGAGCGAGTCTCGACTCCGGGCTAAGAAGGCTAAGACTCAAGAAACAGCTTATCGAGGGCCCTTCCCCACATATTCTTGTTTGAGTGCTTATGTGTTTATGGAAGGTTGAGATTGCGGAAGAATTTATGCATAGACGGACCGGAGATATGCAAGTATACGAAACAATGCAAACCTTTCGAGGTTGGAATGCCACATGTTAAATAATACCTAGGAAGTGGTAAACACTGGTAAGCATTCGCTCACAGAAGAGCGCTGGACGATCGACACAGAATAACCACCAGCACTGCAGGTGAGACCAAGGCAGACACCCATGGGGATAGGAAAAGAGAGTTGTAGAAGAAGCGTGGTAATCCAATCTAGCCGCTGTGCGGTCTTTTATCAAACTATCCTAATATTAGCATTAGCATCAATTGATCTCGAGTACTGTGACCGGGCGGAGAATACTTCCACCGGTAATGAAGGAATGAACAGCGGCTACACTAGGTATTCGCTACCATACAAAGGTCGCGGCGCTCGCTCTCCGATCTTTCGTATTATTCCAGGGACGGGTGGTTTTGTTGAGCACGAAAGAAAATTGTAAATTTCTGCAACTCCGCAGTGAAGGGACACTGGTCTATAGAGGGCATGAGGAGGAGCAATGTGACGGGGAATAGGATGTGTAGGATTGACTCGGAGCTGAGGAAGACCACCGATGGTCTACGCGTAGAAACTGAAGACAAGGAATCGCCGCCCCTTGCCGCACTGGACGCCCCATCACGCTTTATCGCTGTTGATCCATCAATGGCACAGCATTGCCCGTATACGGATATTTGTGTACTTTAGCGTTGATGTCCGCGCCTCCCTGGAGGAGCATCAAGACTCCAGTCTCGAAAGCTCTATCCACGGACATATGCAATGGGGTCCAGCCATCATTGTCGTACGCATCAAGGTCCAAGCTCAATTCATACTTGGCGCGATGCTCGAGTAATTGCTGGAATATCTCGCGCCGCTGATATAAAACAGCCCAGTGCAGTGCCGAGCGACCATCACGATCATACACGCCTATTCGAGCACCGTGAGAGAGTAGCACGCGGACTACAGAATCGTGGTTCTCAATGATCGCGTGTATTAAGGGTGTCCGACCGTCGCTATCTTGCTGGTTTACATCAATGTTGCCAGAGAGTAAAAGAACTTGGACAATCCTCTCGTGGCCCTTCTGAGCGGCGATGTGAAGCATTCTCATCCATCCCTTGTCAACTCTGGCCGATGTAATGAGTCCCAATATCCTATCGTTATTGCGAGATTGGGGTAACTGCGGATGTGGGCTCTCCGGGAGAATATTTGGCTCGGATGTTCTGCGATATACTGGTGGGCTATCTCCAGATCGAGAATGCGAACTCGAATAACTGCTTGATGTATTGTTAGAGGATGTCCTGCGTGAACTAGGACCGGGTGATTTGCTGTGGATGAAATTCGCTGGTGCCAAGCTTGGCTGGACAGGCGGCACATTGGACGGCGGGAAGGAGAGATCGTGGTTGATTTGATCCCAGAGCTGTTTAATATCAAGGAGATTGAAGTTGTCTATTGGCTCTGGCTCAGTGCTGACGATCGGGATTTCGTTTGGAGACAAAGCTCCTGTCACTCTAGGGTGAGAATTTGTGAACGAAGTCAAAGAGTTGATCGGGAAGTCCCCAATTTGCACTGTTGACGTCGATTTTGATGGTACTCTAAAGGCTCCATTCGGGTCTTCAGGCGTCTCTAGAGCAGCATTGTCTGCTATCCTCCGCCTCCTCTCTACAATCAGTAATCCAATCAGCAACAGAATCGACGCAGCACAATGGATATCGATCACTCACCGCGGGACTTTCGCTGGGCTAGGCGATTCTGAACACGTCGCCGGTCCTCTGTGTTGCTTACAAACCGGATATTAGCATCCATTGTGTCCCCAATTGGTGACTATCAACAGGCAGCAACAAAAATCTTCGAACCCCAGGAAATCGATACCCCCTGGGCAGCGGGTAGTGGGGGTGCAGGGGGGCGCAGTCTCTTAGTAGCAGTTTCTTGGAAAATAAATCACTGGCCTTTCTCGTAATTAAAGAAGGAACTTTACTTATTTGTGTTGGAGATTGCGTCAAAACGCCATCGAGTTCAAATGTTTTGACTAAAATCTTACTCATGACGATTTGACCTATGAACGTCCAATGAGGCCAAAATTGATAAGGCAGGAATTTGAGGTGTTGATATTGAGGATTGGTTATCTGGATAACAGCGGGGGCCAGTCTTAGGGTATCATTCATTGATCTGAAGATACCTAGGTACTAGTTTGAATACCTAGGTACACACGTGGATACAATCCCTGATAGTATAGACCTGTTGGATTGGTTGTAAACCATATCCATGGATCCTGCATCCATAAGCCACATGCATTGACATTAGTGGGGGTGATGCGGCAACTTAGAATTACATGTATCCATAATAACTCCGTAGTCTTGGGTTGACCAGGAATCAGGTCAACTGAACACTTGGGGGACCTCACCTGTACACTTGGGGAAAATCCGTACCTAATCGGGATGTTCCGGACCCACCCTCGAAATTTTTCTTTGTTATTCAATTACACGTGCTCCACCCCTTCTCCATCGCCTTTTCTTTACCGCTTTCTTTCCTATCCTTACCGCTTTTATTATCATCATCAAAGATCTTGCTATTATTATCACTAAGCGCTAGGTCCGCACTTACCATCAAGGTTGATCACCCCTATCATCACCTACCCTCGATATCGTTCGATTACACACAATTATCCATGATGGACCGTCTAGTAGGCCCAAGATGGCTACAAAGCTTTGAACCATACCAGGACTATCTCCAGAAGGGCAGACTTGGTGGATTACAATACACAGGCTATGAAAAGGTAAAGGAGACTTCTCTAAGTGCTTTCGAAGTACTTATAGAGATACTAACACTGTCTAGAATGATGAAGGCAAGATCATTGTCCAGCCTGGAGAGGCCTTCTGTCGTTGGAAGGATTGCTCTATGTCATCACATGCCATGGAAACACGAAATCTACGAACCCATCTTCGATCACACTTCCCGCCTAGACAAGAAAGCCCCATTGCAAATGGGCCCACTGGGAGCATGTCGAATTTTGAGAAAGGGAATATAAGAGGTATGGGGTGTCTTTTCAGTACTCCCTAAGTGCTTCCACAGTGCTTACAGGTTTTTAGCATGGTATCGAGAGGCTTTGGAGCTTTGGGATGTAGGTTCTATCCAGGTATCTCCTGATTCACTAGGACCATCCCAGGATGAAAGAGATACTATCAATATCCAGCTACAGCAGTCATTATCCGATGATCAGGTGTTATATCAGAACCAATCTATTCATTCTTCTGCTACTAAGCCACCAGTCCCCTTGACAAAGAATGGAAATGTATACTATCCCTGGATACTAAGTGCTTTTTTAGTGCTCCTTTGGCTAATATCTTTTTTAGATCTCCAAGAAGAAGACACGGGATATAATTCTTAATATTGACCCAGAGGCAACTTTTCCTTGTTCTGCTTGTACTAGTAAGAGAAAGGGTGGCTGTAAGTGCTTCATTCTCTTTATATTCTAGGGCTTTATGACTAAAAATCCTATTAGCATGTGGTGCTAATTATGGGATATGTCAATGGCTAGATCTCTTTGATCTATCAGGGACAGTAGATTGGAAACATGTAAACCAGGGGAATCAAAGACAGGCAAGGTTACAAAGAGAAGAAGATGATATTATTGTTGCCTAGATCTTTTATAGACTAGAAGCGCTATCTTAGTACATAAATCAAAAAAGTCTTTTATTTATTTCTACAGTTATTAGTTAGATAGAATTAATTATAAGAGATAAAAGTGGTATAATCTCTATTGGCCATTACTAAACAAGGATAAAGGTTAAGCAAAGTGAGGTCCAGCAACAGCTAGGTGAAATTGGAATTACCCAGTTCCCCTGTGACACATATGCAGCTGATCCAGGAATTGATAGTGTAGACCGTAAGTATTTTCCAAGTGATTCCGAAGTGCTTCTGGAGTGCTGACTTGATTATTCTATCCAGGATGCCCCCTTGCACTTAAGAATTGTGACTATGCTCGTAATCTCAACTGGACTGATGCAGCAGAAATTGCCTTTATTTATTGGATTAATGGTTAGTAGGTATTAGGAAGTTTGATATTTGATATTTGATTCTGTCATCTTATGTTATATTGTGTTATGTTGTGCTATTTAGAATATATATCTTTGAAGATTATAAGTTTTACTTTTTTCCTAATTCTTTAGTCTTTTATCCATAAAACCATAATCTATTTTACTATAGTCCTAACTCTAAGGCCCTTGCCTGATTCTTTGCTCTTAACTCTAGGTATTTTGCCCGAAGTTCTTCTTCTTTGATCTGATCTTCAAGAAGTTCAGTTGCTGATCTCCTATAGGATTTTAGTAACCTTATAAGTAATCCCTAAGTGCTTTCGAAGTACTGGACTTACTGCTGACCCTTACGGGGTTTTTCTCTTTTAGGGACACCTGTTGTTGAAACATCAGTGTTTCCATCCCCGTCCTGGGTAGTTGAATCTCTTTGCCGTATTGGGACCCTGGATTGATCTAGAAAATATTAGTATTATAGTGTTTATTAGGATATCTTTATAAGTAGCATACGTCTCTGAACCCATTTTTGGGCAGATGGTAGCATACCACCTTGACGATACTGATGACGAATTCCATATTCCTGGAAGGCTTTATGTGCAGATGAATCACGATAATCAAGTTTGAATGTACTATATAAAGATCAGATAAGTGCCTTCCTAGTGCTTAGTAAAGAGCCTATACTTACTTCTCAATTGCAGGTAATAGCTGTAGTGATTTGCCTGTTAGATTTGCCTTATTATGGGTCTGCTCAACTGCATTTGTATTAAGGACTAATGAGCCCTTGATGGATGGAGGGCAATAGGCAAGGTTATGACAAAGGCCATATGCAACAGCTACCTGTTTCTTATGCCGTAGCCAATTGGCAATCTCAGTAAAGCAACCGTAGCCTAGGAAGATAGAAATTAGGGCATAAGCACTTAGCCAGTACTGAGGAACCACTTACAGTCTTCATGTAGGAAGGTATCAATAATATCATAGAAAAGCTGTAATGTCTTTGCATCCTTAATCCTATAGAGAGCAGTTCGTACCCCCTGAAGCTCATCCTCTGTTGTACCACATTGTAGCTGGCGCTGGAGAAGTTCATCAATCCCACGGCGAAAGTGGATATGGCAGAACACAGTCATCTGTAGGGCAATAGTCCCACTGTCTAGTGTAGCTGGAGGAATTAAGGATAGGTAATCTGCAAACCCTATATCATACCATAAGCACTCCGGAAGCACTTAGAGAGTAATTAGCAAATCACATACCATCTCGTTGCTTCCAATCCATATCAACCACAACAGCCCATATGCCACAGTTATGAATTGGTCCAAATTGGCAAGGCCGCCCAGTAAGCTGCTCAATCCGCTCAAACACTCTCTGGAACATTACCTTATAGGCCATACGTTTATCCTGGTTCGTAAAGACTCGACAGAGGGTAGTTACTAGAAGATATTAGTAATAGGTTATCTAAGTGCTTTGAGAGTACTTAATAAGAAGAATCAGACCTTTTGACTGTTCAGGGACCCTTCGTGCAAAGACAAGTTCATGTAAATCCTTATCATGAAGCCGCTTGCTAGACATATCCACCTCAAAGGACTGAATCTGATGGAAGTGGTCTGCTTGGTTCTTTGTTAAACAGATAATAAATAAATGGCCCTCTTGGCCCTCAACCACATCCTGGATATAAGTCTATTCAAATTAGAACACAGAAGTACTTCGAAAGCACTTAGGAAGGACGGAGAAAGGATATATTACTTACAGATAGTGTTGGACTATTAGCCTTTGCAAAGACTACCCCATTAAGAGACTGCCCAGCAGGGTAATGTATCAAGCGATGTTTCTGAATAATCAGACCTAGTCGCCCCTCATTTGCAAAGCTCCTGTGGATATCTGTAAGGCTCTTTGCCTGATATTTCTTACAGAGGTCCCTTAGCTCTGGACTAAAGAGGAAACGCCCTGTATTTCAAATTAGTATTTAGTATCAAGCTCTTTACTAAGCAGTCTCTAAGTACTTACCAGGTGTTAGGGAGGGTATCTGCATCTGTTGTATCAACCTTGTTAGATCATTAATAACCTTAACAGGCTGTGTACCAGGTGGTGGGGGTGCATGGGTATGCTCGCCCTTTGAGATAAAAAGAAAAAATGGACATTCAGATAAATCCACTGGAATAATACTCTACATCTCAACCTCACAGCCAGTCTGCTCAAGTGCCTGGGGATATCCAATCTTATGTGGATAGTCTATATAGCAATATCAATATCAAGTACCTACTAAGTAGGTCGAAAGCACTTAGAAACTTACTACATCTTACCCTTGATCGGGTTCTTTCAATTGTACCACACCTGTCTGGCCTTCCTGGATCATCCCATTGAAAGAAAAGGCTCTGAAGATAGATAAGATCTATTGTTCCATCCCCTGGGATAGACCATGTATGGCTATGCATTTCTGGATCAATTTCAAAATTAACACATTTTACATGCCAGAAGGATTTACCCCATGGATCCTAAAGAAATTATTAATAATCTGAATATCCTTCTATAGTTAGATTAGAACTCAGACTATCTTACCTGGTGATGTGACTCATAGAGCATAGGCTTACAAGTCCTCCTAGCATCATCACAGGGCGGAGGTCGAAAGAATGATTGAAGGGCTTCAAATCTTCTATAAAACATATAAGCTTTAATCATAAACGTAGCACTAGCTAAGCAGTACGAAAGCACTTAGCTAGTACATAAGACACTTCCATAATCTTACTCAATTGCCTTAGTCTGAGCAGTAACCCCATGCTCAAAGGGCCGTTGACGGATACCAGCTAATGTCTCAAACATCGCTGGGGTAACCTCAGTATGTGCCATCCCAAGAAGCCTTTGATGTCCCTTTGGACATAACATAACACCTGTACACCTCATCCGCTTTATCCGACATGGAACATTTCGAAGAAAAGATACCGAACGTGTTACCCGCTCTGGCGTTGCTCGCTCTGTGCTATACTGGATCTAAAATATATTATAATATTAGTTAAGCCCTGTAAATAGTTCAGAAGTACTTCGGAAGCACTTAGAATATCATATACACTCTGTATTGATTCCCCTGCTGCTGCTGAATCACTATCTCTGCAGTCAACAACATACATATACCCTTGCAGATCAGTTTTCGGATATTCTGGTAGGGTTGGAATATAATCCACATAGTACACAGTAATTGGGTTCCGCTTGGTAGATGTTACTTGGATTTCGGATGACATCGTAAGTACTTAGACACTGCTAGGGAAGTGACAAGGCTTATTTGATTAAATTTATTTTAATCTACAATTTAGGGTGGCAGAATTTATTGTGTGTAAATTCTGTTTTTTATTCATGTTCCTGCTGTGTAAAATTACCAAATTAGACCTCACCTGTACATTCAAATTTCCTCTTTTGGATTTCCCGAAAAAATGCCAAGATTATCCGAAATGTACAGGTGGGTACTCTCCAAGTGTTCAGGGGACCTGTACTCTCTGGGTTGACATCCATGGATGCCTTGTAGGCAGCAGGCTTAACTGGACCCGAACCGCCACGAGCCCCGTAGCCGGGGACCCACGTACGGAGAACTCCGAACTGCCCAGGTGGATCCGATTCCCGAGGCCCCGGATTCCGGCCCGGGGTCCAAAGGTGTCGTCGATCAAGGTCTCGTACGTAGCAATGGATAGATTATCACTAGACAGCTGTCTCCTCAAGGTCAATCTCTCCGTCTGTTACATAAATACTAAAACTTGGTGACCCGTGCTAAGAGGAGGACCTCGGGAGAGAACTACGGAGTACAGCTGCACTACACATGTAAATACCTAAGTACATACTAGTGCAAGTGGGCTAGGTATTTTGCGCTAGTCAGAATCCGGACAAAGGATTCCGATACTTGAAGACTGAGGCTTTTGTTTGTTGTTGACAGTTCCAAACACTTGAGACACAGAGTCATTGACCTTATGTTATCTCCGACTTCCGTAGGTCCTCTCCTCCTTTACTACTCCGATACTGGCTGAAAGAATTTAAGTAGATAACACCTGGTCAAACAAGTTTAATTAAAAATATACTAAATCACAATCTTCCAAGGTTGAAATATCCAATATTGTCGTAGCTGGCAGCCGGTGGGGATTCGGAACAACATGCAGCGGTTCCCTACGCTGTAACCCCACAATGTATTACGTACATACTACGGAGTAACTAGCAGTTACCACAAAACCTTGTTGCTGTGTGACGGATTAGAGAATACCAGATAAGTACACATAAATGACCTGCCCCATTGGTACATGCTATCAAGTGCTACGGTGAAGAGCAGAGAACCCAAGGAATGAGGGAATGGAGTGAATTGGGGGAAAAGACAAAGAAAAGAGAGGAAGAGAGAGTGCCCAGGGACTATTGAATGATTGATACATGCTTTCCGACCCGAATTACGTGATCAAGAGACAGCCTGACAGAACACGAGTGCAGAACTAGCCCAATTGGGTTAGTTCAAACCACTATTAAATGGAGAGCTCTGATTGGTCGAACCAGAATGGATCACATGACCGATCAGGTGATCTCCAGGCAGAATTTATGTGCGTAATTATCAGAATGAGAGAATCAGACCTGTTGATACATCCCATTGCGACCGCCTACTGCATTAGACATTGTAGTCTGTCACAGCCGTTGGATCACATGATCCCTGGTGAAATATGTTGCTTAATGTGTCCTATGAGTTCACTCCCAAAAGCCTCGTTATTTCTGCGGTAGGAAGTAATGTCTCGGCTATATCAACAAATATCAAGGCCGGAGGCTATCCCCTCCTGACCTCGAACCCCCGAAAGGTCGCCACTTTCCCCATCTCCTCATCTGCAAGCAGCAGACCCACATGGTCCGTCTCAAACGGTAAAACCACCTCGAGGCCGCCTTTCTCCTCTGCCTCCCCAGACCGCCGCGGATAGATCATCATCATGTTCTCCACGACTGTGTCTGCAATCTGACGCGCAACTACCGGTCGACCAAACCCGAAATCGACGACACACATATTAGCATCGCGCCAGTCCGTGACGGCAAGCGACATTGGAGGCACAGAGTCGAGGCGGACATTAAGGGCGGATTTGTCACTGACGGGTGCCATGGCCGCGAGGGTGGTCTCGACGGACTGCGGGGTGACGCTCTGGGTGATCTCGCGGATGAAGGTGGCCAGGACAGCCAGCGGAGTCTCCTGCGAAATAACTTGACCCAGCGTGAGCGGTCGGGGATGGAGCATGGAGAGCCCTCCGCTGAGAACGTTGCCTTGATAACGCATCGAGAGCGGGGGATCCACTGTTGGGAAACCAGTTAGAGTTGGGGAGCATCACGCGGGAGGGATGGAGGCGAGAGGTACTTACACCGGCGGCGCATGTTGATGGACTCGAGGAAGATGGCAGGCGCAGAGAGATCGGGGCGGTAGATCTGGGCGCGGTTGCGGGACAGCACCCGCCACAGGAACGCCGTCAGCGCATCGTATGTGGAGATCCAACCGCTCGTGTCCAGGCTGGCCTGACGCTTGAGGGCGTCCAGCTGACCCTGCGAGATATGGAAGAGTAGCCACGAGCACGGCTGCCAGTCAGGATGCCGCGAGGCGGGCGCCGGGGCGGGAACCCGGTCTGCCTCAGCGACAGGCGGGGAGATGAAGCGCATGCGGTCCATCCATGCATCGTCCCATTCCGGGGAGGAGTGCCGCACAAGAGGGCGTGACTATGCCCGGCGATTTGGTGGATGAGGCTGGTCGTCCCCGTGACATCCATGGCAGAATGATGCTTGTGCACAGTGAAGACGAAGCCCCCCCGGAATAAAGGTTAGCTGGTACCCTGAGATGCGTGGGCTCGCATTTGGAGGGCAATGGCAAGCCATCGTCATGCCGGGGATGGTGAAAGACGCCGGGTCCCCCAAACTGGCTGATGCAAAGCCTGCCTGTTCGATTTCGGCGTAGGAGGGACCGTCAAGATGGTCAACAACAAAGGGGACCGTACTGTCGGGCTTTTTCACGATGGCAAAGTTGCCCTGCGCGTCCCTCTCGATGGTGCCCACCATATGGCGGCATTGCGCCAGCGTGGCTTGCACAGCGTGCCGCAGCGTCTTTGTGATGACGGGGATGTCTGTTGGGTTGTCTAGCTTGAAGATCAGAGCCCAGGTACTGTAATTCTGCGTGACGATCAGGTCAAGTGTTGACAATGGGAACCGCTCCTCAACCGCCAACTTCGGGTGGAGCGAGGGAAATATATGCTCTGTTTCTCTCCCCAAGTGGCTCATTCGGCGGGTGGATGCGAGACGCCCAGCACGGAGTGAGCACAACCCCCAGCGGAGCGGAGACAACAACATTGTGGCAGGTGGTTGAGAAGAACAGACAGATGAACAGATAAGGAAAATCGGAGAGGATAGTCACAGATTAAATCCATGTTCAAGCCCTGGAGTCCATCTTCTTTAAAATAAGCCGTGGACTTATAGCGTGAGTACTCCGTACTGTACAAGGAAATACCATCTATTTCAAATTGTAATTTATATAGAATACCAGGATACAAAGGTGGCAGGCCTTCTTATCCTCACTCTTACGGTATATAGAGTTACGGACCCACAGGGGGCGGCGCCAGTTTAAGAATCAACAAGACCCAATCAGTCATCTGACGTGCAGGTCACGCAGCTTAGTTCTACGGTCAATTACGGCTCGAAATCACGAAATCAGGCTATCGTTGTATCCCGTTCAATACTCGGATTTTGCACCCATAAACACCCAGGTATTCTTTCCCTGCCCGCCCATCCACATGCTGCCCTTGTCACCCCCGACTCCAGACCACTTATATCGGTGCTCCCGTCTTTACAATGACACGCACCCCCTTCGAATCCCATTTGGGCATCGGCCGCACCAGATCCATGATGAAGTCCACATCACTGCGGTCCGTCTCGAATAGCTCCAGCTTATGACGACGAAACAGCGTCGCCAGCGCCACATACATATCCATTAGGGCCAGATACATGCCGATGCACACGCGGGAGCCCCGGCTGAAGGAAGTCAGATAGTACGAAAGCCGATGCTTGCCATCGAAGCTCATCGGGTCCCCCAACCAGCGCTCCGGCTTAAACTCGTGCGGATCCGGGAAAATATCCGGATTGACATGAATGTGGTAGGCGTCCATGCTGACGGCTGTGCCCGCGGGGATCTGCCGCCCGCCGTACATGAGGGTCTGGTTGCGGTGCACTCGGGGTAGGCGCTGGACCGAACCGAATGAAAGTCGCAAGGCTAGACAAGTAATGAGTATATATGGTGCTGGAACAGGTCAAGGGAAATTCGTGTTACTTACATTCGTTGATGACGGCCGACAAGTCAGGGCAGTTTCTCCAGTTGCGCCCAGGAGAGGATCTGGCCCGGGTCGGGCATCGCCTCCACCAGCTCAGACACCAGCCGCTTTTCGACGGTGGGATTCCACAGGATGTGGAAGGTGGCCACTGACAGCGTCCACATAGTGGTTTCGATGCCCGCCCCGCTGACGCTCATGGCCTCTTGCGTTAGGCGATGGAAGGAGAGCTCCGCGGGCGGGAGGTTGGCCTGCAGAATATCCGTGAAAATTGTTGGATGAGCGGCCGTCTTCGCCTCGACATTATTGCCCGCCAGTACATCCTTAATCTGCCTTTGGATTGCCTGTTTATGCATAAGTCCGTTGTCGTAGGAGAGACGCGACGAGAGAGGCACCTACCACGCGATAATCCAGGATAGGCTTAAAAGAGGGTACCAAGGCCCCCATGATGAAATCAGGCATCCATTGAGTCATGCGCATGATCCAGTTGAAGTGGGTAGTATAGTGGGCGGCGTAGACCCAGCTCATCAGGGCATGCGAGTAGGGCGACTGGAAGTCTGGGGCGGCGGAGAAGCCCGTTGAGCGCGCAAATGCCATCTCCGACACCACATCGGCCGTCAGCGTCCCCCACATGTCGCACACGTTGACAACCGCCCCCGACCCGGCGAATTCATTCTCCAGCCTGCGCGAGATGTGTTCAATCACCTTCGTCAGCGTGTCCCCCAGCGAGCTAATGCGGGAACGCGAGAAGAAGGGCGCGATTGCCGCCCGACGGATACGGTGATGTTCTGACTCCACCGTGCTGATGGTCGCCTCAGGCATGCCGAACCGGTGCTTATATTGGACCAGCTTGTCAATGGGTTTGGTTGGCGAGGCCATGCTGTATACCTCGTTGTAGTAGTCCGGATCATCGATGTGGACCTCGTTTGGACCGATCCGCACGATGGGCCCATGCTTTTCGTGCAACCGCTTGATCTGGAATACGAACTGGCCGCCGTGGCCCTTGCTGAACAGGTCATAGTATGCTTCGTACCAACTAGACACCGCCGCCAACTTGGGTCCAGGGAATTTAGCCAGCGGACTGAGGTAGAGCCGGTATACCACGAGGTAGAAGCCGCGAAGCAACAAGACCACCGCGCCGATTACCAGCAACGTGGACGCCGACCATATACTGGAGATGATTGCGTTACTCATGTTAGAGAAGATGGCAATAACTTTGGGGCCCGAATCTGGTGCCGGCTGCGCAGGCGTTTAACATGGCCTGGCTGTATGTGCTTTTCGGTCCCGAACCCCGATAGCTTTCTCTGCGCACGGACATGAGGTTGCAATTAGAACTTGAAGAAAGTCTCGTCCTGAGGCTGACGGCAGCGTGGTCAGCACTAAGTCCGGATGAGACACGACAGGTTGGATCCCGATCCCGGAAACGCACCCCGTCCGTCTCACTGCAGGGCATTGCCGGGACATTTGTAAGCTTCAGACACGGACGACCGTGATAACCTAGACCATCCAAATTCTAGAATCCGATTAGTGCCAGACGTGTAGCGGGTAAAATTGCTGTGCTGTCAGCGCCTGCAATGTCAGTGGTGGCACTGTTAGCGCCTGCAGTGTCAGCGTTCGTCAACACATAACGACATCCATATCCAATCTATTCCGTTTATCTAATACCGATTAATACAGACACGAAACAGGTCCTGTAGCTTACTAGTGGTTATTACACAACACTAGCGTCGCCTAATCACTTTTGGGACAAGTTTCTAACTAGTAGTCTGTTTGTTTATTGCAGCTGGAGATTGTTTCGCTTTGCCTCGCTTCTCCCAACTCGCAAATTGTCCCCCACAGTAAGAATCCTACTCGAATCCTGCGAGACTGTAGACAGAATCAAGGTGGCTGTGTCTGCCCACTCCTGCCAGCTCGTACGACACTCCCTTCGACAGAGATTATACCAGGCTGCCCGGCTGAGCGGCAATATAAATATGGTAGCATACTGGTTCCCGGATTGGGGCATTCGCAATCAATCTCGGGTCTATTTCCCAGCAGACTCATCTCAAGTATACTAACTCACCAACACCACATGATGCTTGGCGCTGCGCTTCGTTCCACTGTGCTCCTAGCTTGCATGACGGCTTGGCTAATGGGGCAGACAGGTGTTGCATCTCTATCTACATCCTCGTCTGTATCCTCCCTGGCCGGATCCACCAACGCCAACAACTCCTTTTCGTCGACCTGCAGGAAGCTGCCGCAAGATGGGGACTGGCCCAGCGCGCAAGATTGGGCCCGGCTCAACCAGACAGTGGGAGGCCGCCTGATTGCCACAGTGCCGGTTGCGCATGTATGCCATGATCCTACATACAATGCGACTGCTTGTGCTTGGTTCAAGGATAATTGGTTGACGGTGGAGGCTCAGTGAGTGAATCCCGCCTATCCCCATCCATTTCCGAGTCCCGACTGACCCCGACAGCGTGTACTATCCGGCCGAAATTCTGGATCCCTACTTCCAGGGCCAGTACTGCGAGCCCTTCACACCCGAGTCCAAACCTTGCACGCTAGGAAACTATGCCGTCTACTCAATCAATGTCACCGGCGTGTCTGACATCCAGGCTGGACTCGCCTTTGCCACCCAACACGACGTTCGGCTGACCATCAAGAACACAGGGCATGAGTAGGTTTTCCCCTTCCCCTCTCCCTTCTTCATCACCGTGTATGATCCTTTCATGCTGATTGTGGTAGTCTGCTAGGAAAGTCCACAGGGCGCGGGGCTCTCTCACTATGGACACACAATCTGAAAGACATGGACTTTATTGATGCCTACGTGGGCGACGTTCCGTACACGGGATCGGCGGTGCGCATCGGGGCGGGCATCATGTTCAACGACATCCTCCCGGTGGCGGCAGCGCAAGGAAAGCGCGTGGTGAGCGGAACATGTGGTACCGTTGGGGCAGCCGGGGGCTACACGGCCGGCGGAGGACATGGTAGTTTGACTTCATTATACGGGATGGCCGCAGATAGCGTGCTGGAATGGGAGATCGTGACGGCGTCAGGTGTGCATCTGACCGTCACTCCTAACCAGCACGCGGATCTATACTGGGCCCTCAGTGGCGGCGGGGCAGGTACTTTCGCCGTCGTCGTCTCGATGACCACGCGGACGTACGATGATGGACCCATGCAGGGCGCCGGCTTCACGGTCTCCAATAGCAACACGACCGCCTTCTGGAACACCGTCGACCTATTTCACTCCAGCCTGGCTCCCGTGGTGGATACCGGGGTCACGTTCACCTACTTCATCATTGGCACGGAGCTAATTGTCTTTGCCGCCGTCATTCCGGGCAGCGAACCGGCGCTGGTCACCAGTACGCTGGCCCCAATTGTGAATAGTCTGGCCCAGGCGGGGGTTGCTGTCAACATCACCTCCTCAAGTTTCTCCTCATATTATGCCTTATACGAGTCCTACTTCGTACCCACCGAGGAGTCCACCGCTGTTGGCCAAATCACGGGTGGCCGCATCATCCCCCGAGAACTGCTTTCACCCGACAGCCCGAGTTTGAGCGAGATCAGTGCCGCGCTGGAAGTTTTCATTAACGCAGGCTTCTATGTTGCGTGTGCTGCCCTCAACGCCAACTCATCCCGACAAGCTCCCTTTACCTCCAATGCGGTCTTCCCTGTCTGGCGCTCCGCACTGCTGACCTGTATCATGGTTCAGACGTGGGACTATTCCATCCCCTGGGACGAGAATCTGGAGCGTCAAGCGAACCTGACCAACATATATATGCCGCAGCTCGAGGCCGTCACCCCGGGTGGGGGTGCTTACCTGAATGAGGCCAACTTCCAGGAGCCAAATTGGCAGGAGGTCTTCTACGGTGACAACTACCCACGCCTGAGGGAAGTCAAGCAGAAATACGACCCGAACGAGCTGTTCTACGCCCGCACTGCGGTGGGTAGCGAGGAATGGAAGGAGAACGGGGAAGGAAGGCTGTGTCCGGTGTGAGCTGTCATGGAGGCTGAAGAGGCGGTGGTAGAAGAATACTTAAAATGAACACATTTTTTTAGATTGATCGAACATTTTGTGATAACAACTAGTTGAACCCCAAGCCACTCTCCTACCTAGGCAAGATTCAAGTTGTCAAAAACCTTGGAACTTAGAAATTCCAATGTTCTACTACCCTAGGTAGCTGTACGTACTGGATTTTCCCCGACAGGTGGAGCTTTCCTATTCTGGTGACCGCCGCTTTTATAAGGGCGCTCAGGCTTAGGCTCACTGAGCGAGTCCGTAGGTTACGTGAGTGCTCAGTGAGTGCTCAGTGATCCTGATCATGATCGTTCGCTGACTTATCGTATTGGCCAGGTGATCGGAGGTATCTATTCGGTATCTAAGCTACTTCCTACCTATAACGTAATTCCCAGTCGAGCGGGACACCCCCAAAACACATAGTAAATGCGATAAATTACCACTTTATAGTTAGTAGTGTTAACCACCGCAGTCTTCTGATTCTACAAGAATTTACTATGATAATAATAATTTATGACGCTGAATTTGAACTTCAAGATTACCAAATATCAATGGTAAAATTGAGAATATTAATGTAAAGGTCTCAGAGCCTCCTTCGCTGCGGCCAGTCATTTGTCACTACCGGAGTCCATTTAGCTTTTTATCCTGGCCACTTGAGGTTAAAGATCACATGAGCATCTCCCAGATTTAAGAAAATGCCGTTCTCCTTTTGATTAGTACAGACCAAACGTGCGTGATGTAGTTTGAGCAATCTAGACTTGGTCGGTGATCGTTCCTATACAGCTGAGGAGTTTATCAACCCTGGGTCGTGAATCCACTGACGTCATCAACTACAATCAAAACACGAATCAATTTGAAGTTGGATTTGTCAGATATTTCAAAGGTAGGTTAGATGGTATCTGTCAATAGGTTCGGGATTATAAGAAAGCGAGAGTGCGAGAGCAAGATAAAAACTTTGGCGCGTACTAAGCTTCACACAAGCTTTGCCCATCTAAACCATCACTTTTCCTGATCGCTAACCTCATCTTCCTTACTGAGATCTTTCGTGCCCGAATACTATTTATCATGGCTGTTCTAGCTTTGAATATTGCCGGGAGGCCATCAGAACAACCGGACACCAATCATTCGGATGAGTGGCCAAGTGAAAGTACTCAGGGATCACCGGATGACCACGATGAGATGGCTTTTTCTCTTAATGGGCCGAGCGCTCGCGCTCGTGTTCTAGGTATATAATTTTCCGTCCATTCATTCAACTTCATCTAACGTCAATCGCGTCTTTTTATAGGTGACGGCCGGGTCGATATTCATGTCGACTCGGAAAAGTACAAACCGCATCTGACAGGAATATTGAACGACATCCGAGTCCAACGCCGGGATAGTTTATGTTCTAACCGGGCAGCTGAAGGGGGCACCGATTCAGCATGGTCCTCTTCGAAAAACATTCATTTATCACTACGCTTGAACCTCGTCATTCAAGTGATCGGTTCCCGAGGCGACATTCAACCATTTGTTGCACTAGGGAGAGAGCTCAAAGCACAAGGCCACCGGGTCAGACTGGCCACACATCTAGCCTTTCGGCAATTCGTTCTGGAAAGCGGGCTAGAATTTTTTAATATTGGAGGAGACCCAGAGCAGTTGATGGCTTTTATGGTGAAAAATCCAGGCCTCCTACCGGGATTCAAGGCAATAAGCAGCGGAGATATCCAGAAGCGCCGGCGTGAGATGAAGGAAATATTTAATGGATGTTGGAAATCCTGCTTTGAAAAGGGTGACGGGACTCACCTTCATCAGATCAAGGAAGACCTGTGGAGCGAGGCTCTGGATTACCGACAGCGCCCATTTGTAGCAGACGCTATTATAGCCAACCCTCCAAGCCTAGCTCACATCCACTGCGCACAACGACTAGGCATCCCTCTCCATATCATATTTACGTGAGCTGGCCCTATCTGATACTAATCCAATTCCTATTTGCATACTAAGTAATTCATAAATTACAGGATGCCATGGTCCCCAACTCAGTCCTTTCCCCATCCACTAGCCAATCTTCACTCCCAGAACTGCAAGCCGACTATCGCAAATTTCATGTCCTATAGCATTATGGATATGATGGTATGGGAGGGACTGGGCGATATTCTGAACACACTTCGCAAAAACACCTTGGCTCTCCAACCTCTAGATACAGTGACAGCCCGGGGTATCCTACAGCGACTACATGTACCACATACATATTTATGGTTAGTATATCACAAATTTTTCTCCTAGTCATAAAAAAACATTCGGAGGCTGTTATTGAAATTTAATACAGGTCTCCTTCATTACTACCTAAGCCACCTGACTGGCCTGACAACATCGATGTATGCGGTTTTAGTTTCCTCCCGTCCGAGACCAACTATGTACCATCGAATGAAATAACCGAATTTCTGAAGGCAGGACCCAAACCAATATATATTGGGTTTGGGTCCATCGTAGTTGACAATCCTCTCAAGTTGACGAAGATCCTATTTAACGCGGTCCGAAAAACCAAACAACGCGCTCTCATATCAAAGGGTTGGGGAAATCTAGGAGCAGACGAAGTGCCAGACAATATTCTAATGATTGGAAACTGTCCTCACGACTGGCTATTTCGGCAAGTTTCATGTGTTATCCACCATGGTGGTGCTGGCACCACGGCTGCAGGCCTCGCTTTAGGTGTGCCGACGATAATTGTCCCCTTCTTTGGGGACCAGCAATTCTGGGGAGATATTGTTGCGCGCGCAGGAGCAGGGCCAACACCGATACCATATAAACGTTTGAACCAGCAGAATCTCTCAACTGCGATACAGAAAGCGCTAGAAGCAAGTACTCTAGAGAAAGCGCAGTCGATTGCGATGAGAATGCAGGAAGAGTGTGGTGTGCGCCATGGGGTAAATAGCTTTTACCGAAATCTTGACCCTGCAACACTCCGATGTTCTATAATTCCAAATCAGCCGGCGGCCTGGCATCTTAAACATACGCATATCAACTTGAGTGCTTTTGCAGCCACTGTTCTAGTGAAATCCGGGAAAGTCAGTCCAGAAATGCTCGTGCTGTAAGCCTTTTTCCAACGTGAGTCATCAAAAGTGCCTTCTCTTGCTAATTTTCTTTCAGTCACCGTGCAACTGAATACGACACATTCCTTGACCCTACCAACCCAATTACCGCTAGTGCCCAAGTACTCTTCGGAGCCATTACCGGATTCGTGGCTGGGCTTATAGAGGCACCAAGAGAGATCTTGAGTGATATTTCTTCTGCTGCTCATGCAATACGAAAGCCCCACGAACATTTCGATCGCCGCGAAGCCTGTCGGGCAGCACTTTCTTCACCAGTTTATTTAACTCCAGAGAATACTATTGAAAATGAAGAAACAAATATTGAAAATGAGAGTGGGGGTTTGCAGGTTGAAAATTACGGAGAGCAGCGTGAAGAGGTTCTGGAAGACGATATTACCCAGGAAGATACTGGCGATGACGCCAATGAACCCCATGTCAACGACATCGATCGAGTTCGAACTATAGAGCGAAATAGGAACCTCCAGCTCGAAAAGGCCAAAACAATGAGCAGCTCGATGACGCCTTCAAAGCCGCCGAGGTTCCCTGTTTTGCATGAAGCTGCATTTCATGGAAGCAAAGCGTCCAAAAAGATGGTTAAGTTAGTCATATGGCTACCGACAAATCTTTCATTGAGTATGGCGAGAGGCTTCCACAATGCGCCCAAACTATATCACGATTCAACAGTGACCGACGTTCCTCAGGTGACAAGTCTTCGAAGCGGGTTCAGGGCGGCGGGAAAGGTAGGAATGCTATGATAGCGCTAGATTGGAGGTAATTGTTCTGACATTTGCACAGGAGCTTAAAGACGAATTTTCCTTTGGTATTAAGGGTTTAAAAACGCATCCACGTGACGGCTTCAAGGATGAAGGTACTAAGGGATTTCTCAAGGGTATTGGGAAAGCAATGGGCGGAGTGTTTCTCAAGCCGATTGCAGGTATGTTGAATTAAAGCAACGCTTTTGTGATCATTATTCTTCACAATCTAATCTGAATCAGGGCTATGGGGTCTAGCAGGATATCCCTTGAGTGGCATTCTCAGAGAGGTCAATGAGTCGCTGGGGAGACATCAAAAATGCATGATTGTAATGGGTCGGATTGCTCAGGGGATTGAAGAGATGCGAGAGTCTACGGCTGAGGAAAGGGAAGAGGTATTTAGGAAATGGGTCAGGATTGAACACAACTTGTAAAATCAAAATAACATATGGGTTTACATGTTTCATTCGGTCTATACTGTTTAAAGCGGTGTACGACACAAAGTCCTTATGGATAATATATATGCGAGTGACTTTAGTGCGTACAATATTGCCCCCGAAATTCAGCACCTTCATATTGAAATTAAACTTGAACCTGACTGTGACCAGATCCTAGTAGACTTCTAAGGCTTTCCTACTGTCAGTGGAACTTGAGACCATAATATCCTCACTCCATACTGGGGGTCACACTTAATTTCTATGTCCAGTGACTACTTAGTATATTCCGTAACTATTCCCAAAGTGATGACCCCTATTTCTGTTTATAAGCATAGTTACTAGGGGAACTGACAAGTGAGCAACGCGTGATGAAGGAGCTATTCCAATGATAGATCCTGTCCGTTCGTGCGGAACGGACTTGTCCTGGCGACAGGACAGGATGACAGGAAGGACGAGATTTATAAGGACTTTGTCTACTGCATCATGTATCTAGCTCTTTGCGATTATTTCTCACCATTGTTATTGGCAATACAGATTGATACTTTGCTTTATCACAATCCCCTTTCAAAGATAACCACCAACTAGTAGGGGAGCTCCTTTGGGACTGACCTACTAGCGAACCCCTATCAAGCTTTACCGTGCAAGGATCTCTAAAGACTCTAGCCCGTGTAAGGCCCGGACGCCGACGGTACAGTTGCAGGATAACGGCTTGCGATAAGTATCAGACATACACTTGCGTATGCTCATGTTGCTTGACAGCCAGTTGGTAACACCTGGCTCCTAGGAATAATAAGTGATAAGGCTTAATGAATATTTAGAGTATTACAGTCTGTAGCCCCTGTGAGATAAAGATAAAGCAGCCGTTCCAAGCTATAGTAGAAACCAAAATCCGCTGGGGGAAATCCATTACCTAGGTGTCAATACGAACAAACCGAGCGACTTCCAAGGTTCCAAGGTTGGTACCTGATAAAGATCCACGATAGAGATGAAATTTAATAATAAACAAGGCATTTCAAACCTCAAGACGCTGCTATTGACCTGGGTAAATTGAGATAAGAAGAAGAGGAAGAGAGGGTTGATCTCTGACTACTAATTCACACTTGGAATATTGGGGTCAACGCTTGATAATTTTCGGGCACCAACAAATAAAATCTTTAGATATTGATATATTCCAAGTATTCTCATAAGAGACAGTCAATACAGGTCAGAAATGGGCACTACGAGGCAGTGTATACTATGTGCTATCAATCCTGCAGCTTCTCAATGGCGCCACTGGGCGCTTCTGATAAAAATTGAGGCTGTTGTGGCCTCTACCACGGAATCTCTGTGCCATCAATCACGTTGAAAAATTTCCCCGAGGTCTCCTCCCGAGTCGCATTATCAATCTACACGAGTCAGTCTGTATCTTTCGATAGGGATAGGTATCACGTACCAGGGACAGAATGGCATCGATACTCTGGCGCTGAGAGTTGGGGGCCTGAGGAAGCCCCATCGCGCGGGCACTCTTGTTGCCGCTTTCCGTTTGCACAAGGCTGTCGGATGGTCAGCTGCTGTCCAAAATCTGTCATCCCAGTAGTGTTTCTGATGACTTACCCGGGATGCACGGCAAAGGCGATGAAGCCCTTGTTGGCGCTGTGGATGGCACTACATGTCCGCCAGAGTTAGCCAAAAAAACCTCCGTGAGGACAGGCTAAAGCTGGGAGCATCTTACGTAGTGATCCAGTTCAGACCAGCTTTGGCGATTCCGTAAGCCGGGGCGATGTGAGCCCTGTGAAGCTCAAGTCGGCCAATCGAACCGGCAGCACTAGTGACCGACACCCACTTCGGGGACTGGGACTTTTCCAGCAAAGGCTTGACGGCCTGGTACAGGGCCAGGGGGCCGAGCGCATTCACGGTAAACACATCATTCACGATCTCGGAGCTTACCACGTCCAAGGGAATGATGCCCTTCTCACCAGCTCCACCGGCATTGGCTACCACCACATCGATATGGTCGATGTTCGTAAGATCCTTGATGGCTGCTGCCGGGTCGGCTGAGTTGCTGCTTTCAATCTTTACAAGCTGCAGACCTGAGCCATCGGCTTTGGGCAAGGCCTCTAGCTCTTTGACGTAGTCTGCGGTTGTGTCACGGACACTAGCAATAATAGTGTGATTGGGCCGGAGCAGCAAGGTTTCCACCAACGTTCGTCCGATACCTATCCTCTGTCAACTCCATCCTAATAAGCCTCTGGGCAGCAGTTAAGGACTTACCCCGACTAGCGCCGGTAACGAGAACAACTGTACTACCAGAGATAGTCATGGCAAAGGATGGATGATAGAAGGATTTGGATTGGATTCGTATCTGGTAGTGTTGCGATTCTATCAATTGGCTTGATGATTGGGATGGAGAGATAATGAGGAGCCACCAACTTCATATTTTCAGCTGCCTCTAAATAGCAAGCTGTGGGGGAATTTGAGGGGTAGCCCTCTAGACGATTAATAATGCTTCTGTAATCTTTCACAGATGCTTTGAAATCGGGATCTCGGGATGACCGATTGTTGACAGGGAATTGAAAGCCATCCCTGTCAAGGGTGCTACTAGCAGATGAGCTTGCATGCGCTGGGAATTAACTAGGGAAGAGGGGAACGCTCAAAGGCCGTCCGCTCCGCGGACATACGGGTTGATTCAGCAGGGCCAGCCCAGTCACAGTAGCACACACTTTACGGGGGTATGTAGAGGCTACCATCGTTCAAATCCCAGATTGCTAGTATTAGCTTCACCGCCCTGCCTACCGCTAAGTTATTGTATTGTCATCGGTCTCAATTCTAAATTAGTGATTCAGTATGGAATACTATGATTGCCCCGGGCGGAGATAGTATGCACTCTGGGTCCCCTTCAAGTTATGTACTCCCATATTCCGATTGTCCCATCAGATTTTTTGCCAGATTTTGCCAGATTTTTCGGGTAGGAAAAATATTGGAGCTTCGGCTCTTCATGGAAGGGTAGAGTAAATTCATACTAGTTATGTTATAGAATTAAGTCACTGAGCCTAAATGAAGTATAGCCCTATGCAGTTGGAATTGAAAATTTAGCCGATTCCGGCATTGGAAGTTTTTAATAGTATTTATGATATGTATTTCTCTTCTAGTTATACATAGCTATCGGTCATACTCTTACTATCATGCCCCATCCAACACTTGATCTCGATGATCACTACCAGGAAATCACCTCTTCGTTACTGGATATGTGATTCGACTCATTCGAGATATCTGCAATACTCTGAATGAGAACGGAGTCCAGAGAAAAGTTAGGCCTTTGCTTGAACTCCTCCAAGATGAGGGTTATATCGTCTCGGGTGTTGAATAGGGTGCATTTTGCCAGATTCAAATGTTCCAAGGTTCCAAGTTTGTAGCTATATAGCCTTCATTTCAAGTCGTACTTGAAAATTCCGAAATTTACGCGGGGGAATATGAACTATACGAGTATTTTACATTCTGCCGGTCTAAAATTTGGGGATTTAGTTTTGAACGATGGTGGCCTCTACATACCCCTGTCTAAATCACCTGCAAGGTCAAATCTCTGATTTTTACGTAGAGTCTGGCTACTAATTAGTAATTTCAATCTATCGCTATCTCCTAGTTGTAACTTGGTACAAATAATACATAACAGACCGCGGTGATCGGGTACTGAGCTGTAAAATAAGACCGTTCCCCACTCTCGCAGCTCCTGATGCCAAGCATGTTGACAGACTAACAGTTGATGCATGTCAGATTCTCGATTTCGCATTAAACTTATACCTACTTAGGAATATCATATATGCCCCAGAACAGCCTAGTGTGTGGGGCCGTCTATTCATGGCATTTGGGAGCACATACTTCGGTGTGATCTAATTAATTGGAAATTTCGTGGACTCGTGCTAGTCTTCTGCAGATGATAAAACCAGACCACCTAAAGTAATAATTTTGTCATAACATATAATAGATTAACTGGGCACATACCTCATCATTCTCAAGGTATTTCTCGGCGAACTTTTCCATTAATTCCAAGGTTCCTTATTCCACAGTCCAGATCATGTCGCGCGAAGATGTCGAATTCAAGGCCCTGGATGGCGTCACCCTCCGGGGCCACTTCTACCCAGCCTCGTCGCCCGGAAAGAGCCCAGCAGTGATCATGACTCCGGGCGTGAGAACTCCCGTCTTTTCTGCCTCTATATTCCGTCTTCTCCTGACCAGATAATGTAGTTCAATACCACCCGCGATGTCTTCCTCCCCAACATCGCGCACTCGTTCCAAACCAGCGGCATCTCATGTCCAGTCTACGACCCGCGGACTATTGGGTCCAGCGACGGCCAGCCACGTAACAATATCAATCCCTTCCTGCAAATCTCCGACTACCATGACGCCCTCACATTCCTCAAATCCGATCTCCGCATCAATCCCCAAAAAATCATATACTGGGGCTTCTCGTTCGCCGGGGCCATTGCTCTATGTGCCGCGGCCCTTGACAAACGCGCCAAAGCGGTGATTGCCATCAACCCACTCACGGTCTGGGATCTGCCCGCGAACAAGCGGACCAAGGTCCTAGCCAAGGCAATGCAGGATCGCGAGTCACAGGCAGCGGGCAACGAGGCCTTTCGGCTGCCGATGCTGACGGAGACTGGCGAGAATCCGGCGGGGTTCGGCGCGGGTGGCATTGGAGAAGAGGAGCTGAAATTGGTGAGGGAAGCCAAAGAGAAGATTGCCGGGTTCGAAGATACTACAACCTTACAGACCTACTATAATATCGTGAGTTGGAGTCCATTTGAGGTGGTGCGGTTGATGGGGAAAACGGCGGTACTCCTCATAAGTGCGGCAGAGGATCGTATTTCACCAGCCGAGCGGCAAAAGGAGGCGTATCTGGAGGCTTTGCAGCAAGAGGATGGTGACAAAGGCGGGGCAAGGGATATATTTGTCGTCGAGGGAAGAGGGCACATGGACATCTTGGATGGCGAGAGTCTGGCGGTGGCGATGGAGAAGCAGGTTGAGTTTGTACGAAAGGTACTTAATTGAACCCAAAGATTTTTACATTCAAATATTAGCAAGCGTACTCGCTACCTAGTTAGTGGGTAGACTTCAAATTGAATGATTATTCGATCAGGTTCATAACCCTCAACCTTGGAACGTAGTAGTTTGGGAAACTGTGGCCGACCCTGGAGATGAGGCACTATGTTACCTACATAGTAAGGTATCTGACTCAATGCTGTAACCTTAGGATGAGATCAGATCAATTGGTATTGATAACTACTAGTAGTTGTGGTTTGGGTAGATATCAACCTTGGAAATCCCATAGGTCCCATTTGCGCAGGTCTAGTCGCCGAGGTTCGTAAGGGACTCAGCGCGGGAAACAACCAAGGGGATTGGAACTAAGATCCTTCCGGCCTGAAGCTCCCTCTAAGGTTATCCGAGCTGCAAACCGTCCGAAATTTTCAATATGCGATTTGCGCGACCTGCATAAGGATCCTTGAGCTGACACTGCATCCCGCCAATATAGTCTCACTGACAAAGCTCCAGAGCTATTTCATCAAGAGTGACAATGCAGTACTAGTGCTGAAGGATGTAACCACTAGTAAGTTTGAGGACCTATGAGATTCATTGGATAAAATGGGTATTTTATATGTGTGTTATCTTGCTTCCCTTGTGTTCTGTGCACACGTGGCGAATCCACCATGGATCGCGCTCTGGTTGGACAACATTTGAAGGCCCCCGATGCGTAATCAGGCGGTCTTTTTTGCATGTTCGGTCAGGCCGGCCGAGCCGCTGAGGTTTCGACTCCGTCCATGTCATGTCTGCCTATGGGGAGCAGGGATCTTGATACCGTTGGGCCTAGATAAGGCCCGAGCGGAATGCCTAGCCTATCTAGAGAACTAGAGAACTAGAGAACAATGTAGTGAAAGTAGACAGGGATTATGAACGTCGGGGTGGATTTATCCGTCGGGCTTACATCTTAGATCCATCCATGGATATGTGCTAACCTACCTAGGAACGTTCTCATATTCATAGATGAGAACGTTTGGCACCTATATAAAGGTGCGATTGATACTCAAATGCTCTACCCATGTAGTACAGCTTCCAAACTTGAAAGGTTTTCATAGACCGCTGTGGAAACATACCTAGGTAGATTGCGTTTGTATTTTCTGTTTCGCCCGGTTGAATACAATGATAGACTCAGGATCCGGGAGCCAGCTGCTCTCGTCTGTGCCATCTCATAGCCAAACCAATGGTCACCACGGGCACATCAACGGACATACGGCTGAAGATACCGCACCCACGGTGGTATCCGGATCCCCCATAGCCATTGTGGGTCTGGCATGTCGTCTACCAGGGCATGTTAACACTCCTAAAGATCTCTGGGACCTCATGGCCCGCGGGGGTGTGGCTGAGACGAAGCCACCCGGCACCCGATTCAACTTGGATGGGCATTATGACGGGTCCAAGAAACCCTTCACCATGAAGACGCCCGGGGCGATGTTCCTCGAGGATGTCGACCCGGCCGACTTCGACGCCCAGTTCTTCAACATCAACCACATGGATGCTAGCTCGATGGATCCCCAGCAACGGGTTCTCATGGAGGTGGCATATGAGTGCCTGGAAAATGCCGGTATCCCCGTGGAGAGCCTGGGAGGCAAGCGGATTGGATGTCTGGTGGGAGCGAGTGCCGTGGGTGAGTGATCTTCCCCGTATCTTAGGTTGAGGCGGCATGAATAACCAGTGTAAAGACTACCATGATATGACCTGTCGGGACCCTGAGGACCGCACCGAGTCTCCCACGATGGGCACCGGTCGTGCACTGCTCAGTAACCGCATCAGCCACTACCTCAACGTTCACGGTCCGAGTATGACCATCGATACGGCATGCTCGAGCACCCTGATTGCCCTGGATATGGCCTGTCTCTACCTCTCCACAAACCAGTGCGACGGCATTCTCGTTGGGGGTGTGAACATGTATCTAAGCCCAGAGAGAAACCAAGACATGGGTGCCATGCGTCCCACTGCCTCCGCTACGGGCAAATGCCACACATTCGATGCCAAGGCCGATGGATACGTCGCGGCGGAGGCTATCAACGCCGTCTTCCTCAAACGCCTGGACGATGCGGTTCGGGACCGGGACCCGATCCGCGCGATCATTCGTGGCACAGCCACCAACAGTGCAGGCAGGACGCCCGGCATCGCCATGCCGAACGGCAAGGCCCAGGCGGCCGCCATCCGCATGGCCTACGCCAACGCGGGAATTCCAGAGGCCGAGCTGTCGCAGACCGGCTATCTTGAGTGCCACGGAACGGGCACGCTGGTCGGCGACCCAATTGAGGTGGACGGCGCTGCATCAGTCTTTGCTGAAAGTAAGTCTGCCGCTCAGCCGCTCATTATTGGGTCCGTCAAGAGCAATATAGGGCACTCCGAGGCCGCAGCTGGGCTTTCGGGACTGATTAAGGCTGTGCTCGCCGTCGAGCAGGGAATCATCCCCGGGACCGCCACCTTCATCACGCCCAATCCCAAGATCGACTTTGAGAAGAACCGGGTGCGTGCGTCACGCAACGCAGTGGCCTGGCCCGCAAGCACGAAGAAACGCGCGAGCATCAATTCTTTCGGGTTTGGTGGAGCCAACGGGCACGCCATTATCGAGGCGCCGGAGTACCTCCTTGGCGATCGGGTCCCTAAATACAAGTCCACCTTCGCCAATGGGCAGGGCTTTAGCGAGGGTTTCTTCGACGATAGCGATGATGAAGATCTCGTTGCAGAATTGGGGGCCTTGAGCTCATCACTCACCAAGCCGAAGGTGATCGTCTTGTCCGCTGAGGACGAAAATTCCCTCAAGGCCTCCATCAAGCGCTTGTCTACACACATCCTCAACCCAGGCGTTCAGGTTGGTTTAGAGGATCTGGCATTCACTCTCTCCGAGCGTCGAAGCAAACTATATCACCGTGCCTACAGTCTGCAGACAGACACTCAGATTACATCAGATGCGTTCCAAGTAGCGAAACCCTTGGGGCAGGACATCCGCATCGGCTTCATCTTCACTGGGCAAGGCGCTCAGTGGCCCGCAATGGGAAAGCAGCTCCTGGAAGCCTTCCCCATCGCACGCAGAGTCGTCGAGAGCCTGGACAAAATTCTGCAGTCTCTTCCAGAACCGCCCTCCTGGTCTTTGGTGTCGGAATTAACCGAGGATCGAGATGCAGCCCACCTTCGCGAGCCAGAGTTCTCCCAGCCGCTGGTCACCGCGCTGCAGCTGGCTCTGATAAGCGTCCTGTCGCAGTGGGGCATCCGACCGGCGCGGGTTGTGGGTCACTCTTCCGGGGAGATTGCGGCTGCAGTGGCGGCCGGCTATCTGACACCCGAGACGGCCATCAAGGTGGCCTTCTTCCGCGGCCAGGCGGGGAAGCAGCTGCCCCCTCAAGAGGCAGTTGGTATGCTCGCGGTGGGCGTCAGCGCCGATCAGATTGAGGATTTCATCGATTCCGATGACGACCCGGTCCAGATTGCCTGCTTTAACAGCCCGCGGAGTCTCACTGTCTCCGGGACAGTGGCTGCCCTGGAACGGTTGCGAGAGCGGCTACAGGCGGAGAATCACTTCGCTCGTCTACTTCAAGTCAACTATGCCTATCATTCCAAGTATATGAGCAGCATCGGCAAAAGGTACCTAGAGATGCTAAAGGCTCATGGAATCGAGGCATCACAGACAAAGAGCACGGATGCGATCATGTTCTCCTCGGTGACTGGTGCGGCGCTGGAGGACCCTGTTGACGCGACATACTGGCTGGAAAATATGGTATCAGAGGTTCGATTCGACCAGGCAGCATCCGAGATGTTGAAGGGTAAAGACGGGGTCAATTTCCTGATCGAAGTCGGCCCGTCGAATGCGCTGAAAGGACCGGTGGCCCAGATCATCGATGCCATCGCGTCCAGCATTGGAGGGCCCCCAATCTATACCTCCGCCGCTCAGCGAGGCACTGAAACACTGCAAGCCTTGTATCACACTGCTGGGCGGCTCTTCACGGCTGGTGGGATCGTCAACCTGGCGCAGGTGAACGAGTACAGCCTCCAGGACCCGCCATCCACCCTGGTCGACCTTCCAAATTACGCGTGGAATCACTCGAAGAAATACTGGCATGAAAGCCAGGCAAGTAAGGACTGGCGTGCACGGCCCTTTCTCAAACATGATCTGCTCGGAACCAAAATTCTCGGAACCCCGTGGCAGGCTCCGACCTGGAGAAATACCTTGCGCCTTAACGACCACCCGTGGCTCAAGGACCACCGGATCGGGGATCAAGTCGTATTTCCCGGTGCAGGCTATGTTTCCATGGCCATGGAGGCAATTTACCAGACGATGTGCCTAACTGAGTGGACTGACGGGGTGCCCGCGCGGTACCGATTCCGCCTGCGTGATATGAAATTTTTCCGTGCCTTAGTCCTGGACACCTCCTATGACTCTAAGGTTACTCTAAACCTCATGCCAAGTAAGTCGTGGTACGAGTACAAGGTCTCCTCTCGACTAGAGGAGACAATACATGACCATGCCTCGGGATTTATTCGCATCGAGACGGAATTCCCCAACACCACAGCCCCAATCGGGGCGTTGGAACCGCTTCAAACGCCTGTGTCTGCCCGTATTTGGTATAAGGCGATGCGGGAGGCCGGGTTCAACTTCGGGCCCTCGTTCCAGAAGCATCTTTTCATGGAGTATCAAGCCGGTCAGCAATCTGGTCGCTCGACAGTCTCGCTAGAGGCGCCCGACTCAGCTTGGCCGCAGTCCAGCTACGCGATTCACCCGGCCTGCATAGATGGATGCTTTCAGACGGTGCTATCATCCGCTTGGAAGGGCGACAGAAGCGCCGTCGATGCGGCATTGGTCCCCCTCTCTATTGACAGTTTGGTAATACCGTCGAACTCTGATCTTCCTGCTGAGGCATTTGCCGTCGCGAAGTCCGAGTTCACCGGTATCGGGAGAGCCGACGTGGCGAAGAACTACTCGGCATCCACGGCCGTGTTCCACCCAGTAGATGGCAGCCTCCTGCTTGAGATGAAGGGCCTGCGGTACACGGAACTCGACAGCTCAAGTCCGGAGACCCGACTAACCCACTCGTACCTGCAGGTAAAGTGGGCCCCGGACATGACGTTACTCTCAGAAGCTGGGTTCCACCAGCTGGTGGCTGGCTTCGGCACAGAGAGAGGAGTGGCTCAGGGGCTGATTGACACCATTGCGCACAAAAATCCAGGATTAACTGTTTTGGAGGTTGATCTGGGCTTGGAGACACCCGCCAGCAGTCTGTGGCTGGAGGCGGACAACGTGACGCGGGCCGCATGCACGCAATACCAATTCACGTCCAGCGATGCCAATCGGACCGTTGCCATCCAGAACGCTTATCCCTCCGCAACGTACGCGAAATTCACGGTCTCGAGTTTCGCCGCCGCTGAGATCCCGGTAAGCCAGCAGTTCGACCTTATCGTCATCAAGCTGCCTGCTCAGCCTGGCCCATGGTTGGGGCAGGCCCTGGCAAACCTTCACAGTAGCCTGACGGAGACTGGATTTGGGCTGATTGTCCATGCGGATGAGAGGTCGCGGTTGGACGTTCATGCGGCGACTCGGGCGTCTGAATGGGCGAAGGTGTGGTCCGCTGGTACAGTCACTCTGGTTCAGGTCGCTCGTCTGGCACAGGCAGAGCATCGTAAGGTCTATCGCGTTCGGTTCCGGACAGGAGACAGCACCCTGGGCGGGCTGATTGACACGGCTCTGTCCCAGGCGGGCGGATGGGAGAGCATTCCCGTGTGGGAGGCAGAGCAAGTGCCGCCCCGGAGCAAAGTCCTGGTGCTAGACGAGTTAGAGGGGCCCGTCATGTCCAAACTGGATGACCGTCAATGGGCGATGCTGCAGCTCCTCGTCCAGAACCAATGCGACCTGCTGTGGGTGACATCAGGGGCCCAGATGGAGGTAGCCCAACCCACCCAAGCGGTGATCATTGGCTTCCTTCGCGTACTCCGGAACGAGGAGCCGTTGCTGCGGCTAATTTCGCTAGATGTTGAGTCCCCAACCGCAAAGAACCCGACGGTAGAAGCCATTGACCGCTGCCTGCATATCCTGACTGCGAATGAAGGCCGCCGAACACACCTGGATAGTGAGTATGTCGAGCGCGGCGGCATTGTTCACATCAGTCGGGTTCTACCGGACATGAAAGTCAACGAGGCCCAGAAGGAAGAGGCTACAGGTCGGCCGGGGCAGATGATGGAACTCCATGCAGCCCTCAACTGTATTCGACTGAGGGCTGAGCGGATTGGAAATATCGACGCCGTGCGATACAACGAGGTGAGCTCTGCTCCTTTGCCCCTGGAGGCAAACCACGTCGAAATCGAGATCTATGCGTCCGGGGTCAACTTCAAAGAGGTGGCTGTCACCGTGGGTATCGTCCCCGATAATGAACATCTGCTGGGTGGAGAGGGAGCAGGCACCATTACCCGTATGGCGCCAGATGTTAAGGGTTTCAAGCTGGGGCAGCGCGTGGCCTTCTTCCAGAAAGGATCGTTTGCCAACCGCATCATCACCACGACTCAACGAGTGTATTCCATTCCCGACAGCATGAGCTTCGAGGAAGCATCCACTATACCATGCGTCTTCATGACCTCGATGTATGGATTATACCGGCTGGCACATCTGAAGAAGGGGGACCGCGTGCTGATCCACTCGGCCACCGGAGGAGTGGGCCTTTCGGCCATTCAGCTCTCCCAGTACAAGGGTGCGGAGGTGAGTCCAATTTCCCCATTCCTGTGAGAGTGATAGACTACTGACCTTTCTTCAGGTTTACGCGACCGCGGGGACCTCAGAGAAACGAGAATTCCTAAAGACCCAGTTCGGCATCCCTGAGGAACGAATCTTCTCGTCACGCACAAAGGCCTTTGCCGAGCAGATTCTGGCCTATACGGGCGGCAAGGGAATGGATGTGATCCTAAACTCGCTGACCGGCGACTTGCTGGATGAGTCATGGCGCATCGTTGCAGACGGCGGAACCATGGTCGAAATCGGCAAGAAGGATATCCTGGATCGAAGCAGCCTTGCAATGGCACCGTTCAATCGCAATGCCTCATTCCGAGCCCTGGACCTGTCGCATAAAGAGATCACAGATGATACGATCGCGAGGTAAGCTCATTATCTCGATTCCTTCCTCATACCCTCGTCCATATGCCGAGGGTGAAACTAACCTCACTGCAGCTTGTTGGCCGATATTTTCGCGCTGATGGAGGGCGGCCACCTCAGCCCCATCACCCCAATGCACATCTTCTCCTTCCGTGACATCCCGGCGGCATTCCGTCTCTTGCGCAGCGGAAAGCATATTGGCAAGCTGGTCATCAGCGATGGGCCCAACGCGAATGTAGAAGTTCTCGTGCGTCCGGCCCCACGGCGCATGAGCCTGTCACCCGACAAAAGCTACCTGATTGTGGGCGGTCTTCGAGGACTGTGCGCCAGCCTGGCCATCTATCTAGCACAAAACGGGGCCAAGCATCTGGCTGTGCTAACTCGGAGCGGCCACGCGGACAAGCAGTCCCAAAGAACTGTCCGAGACCTCCACGCCCTAGGATGCCAGGTCGATCTGCTCTGCGGGGATGTAACCAACCTGAGCCATGTCCGCTCGGCGTTTGCTGCCACGCGGGTTCCCATCGGGGGCATTGTGCAGGGCGCCATGGTGCTCCGCGATCGCACCTTCGCAGGCATGAGCCTCGACGATTATCACACGGCACTCGGGTGCAAGGTGCCCGGAACATGGAATCTACACCAGGTCGCGCTCGAGCAGGGCCTGAGTCTGGACTTCTTCACTATGCTGTCCAGTATCTCGGGTCTCTGCGGAAGCAAAGGACAAGCCAATTACGCGGCGGGGAACACCTTCCTTGACGCTTTTGCCTCCTACCGACGCCGACTTGGACTAGCTGCCTGCTCTATCAATCTGGGGGTAATCCAGGATGTCGGATACATGGCGGAGCGTGACGATCTGCAGGACCGCTACGATGCAACGCTGTGGCACGCTATTAACGAGCGGCTCCTGCGACGTATCTTCGGCTTCTCAATTATGCAGCAAGACACTAACCCTATCAACGTTACTAGCAACGCCAACATGGTAACTGGCATCCAAGTCCCTCAGCCCGTAGACTCGTTCCTGCTCCGTGACGCGCGCTTCGCCTGCTTATATCTGCAACAGAGCGGGCAGCAAAGCCAGACGCTTTCGGACTCGAAAGACATCCAAGCCATATTTGTTGTGTTACGCTCTAAGGCTGAGCCAGCTGCAGTCCTTGAAGTCACCGTCGATGTGCTAAACCGGTACCTGATGACGAGTCTGCGCTTACCAGAAGCTTTGGACGCGGCGCGTCCCCTGTCTACATATGGAATCGATTCCCTGGCGGCGGTGGAGTTCCGCAATTGGTTGCGCATCGAGCTGGGTGTTAATTTGAGCACACTGGAGATTGTGAATGCGCCGTCGTTAGTGTCAATCTGTGAGAAGGTGATATCAAAAATCCCTAATGCGTAGGCGGTGCGGGAGTTGTCTTTTTAGTCTCATAGAAGATCACAGGAATAAAGAAGAATGACAATAAATGCAAGCTATTTTAGTCAAGTAAATCAAGCCATAATAGCCCGGATTTATAGCAGTTATATAGGGCTCGGTGTGTTGATGTTAGACCTGGCTTTGAACCTCTGCATGGGTCCCTACCCCGGAACCTCGAACCTTACCTCAAGAGGTGAGGCCAACCTTTCTAACCTCCAACCGCTCATTAACCTCCAGAGGTTTATTGAGGCTCAACCTCCATTAACCTGCATGAACCTACATATACTAATTTCTTGACGCGTTTCCTCCTTTGGCTGGATAAAATTAATGACTCATCTTTGTTTTTATTTTACTGTAAAGATATTGAAGATGCCCACATTTGATAACCTTTCAATTTTGGACTAACCGGATTTTAAAGACGTTGTAACGATAAAGACCATTCAAATTTTAGGCTTCGAATATAGCGATCAATAACATTTGAGGGATATCAAAATTAATAAATGGAAAATTTGAGGAGCAAAAAATGGTATTGTAGGCTTAATACTAAAATATTATGATTTTGAATAGCTTCGGTGTTAGTCGGATATAAAGACTACAATTAACTCTCATAGGTCTTGCGAAGAACAATGCGAAAACTTTTTTGCTATGGTATAGGTGCTCAGCGATTACTTGGACTGGGCCCTGTGACTATTCAGGGACGTGACCATCTTTGTATTATGCAAGGGGCCAGAATACCGTTTGTTGTGCGAGAATCTGCAGAATCAAGAAAGTATTCACTGATTGGCGAAACATTTATCGAAGGCTTTATACATGGAGAACTGGAATCATGCAGATTCGCTGAACGAGAAATCTTCATGATTTATTTTCTTTGATCGATCCCTTAGATGATTGGTTTAAATAGCCTAGGATCTATAGAAGAGAGAGACTACAGTAATAGGAAGGGTTTAATTGCAAATTGTTACTCCTTAGATTATCTTGAATTTTACTAGTGACTTTACAAAAGCCACTTCATTATATCGCTTCAAGTTCATTGATTCTTCATCAAAGCCACCTGCTTATTTTTTTTCAAAACATAGAGACCCTTCCATAGACCTTCAACAGAATTGTACCCCTTTACAGATCATCAAGTTAACATAGAAACTCAAACTCCATCCTTACAGTGATTCCGCTCAAGTTGTAGTTTTCTATACCTCTATCTTACACATGGATAAAATATAATGTATCCCAAAAAGCATTTTCTGTAGAGAAGGTATACTTTTGGATCAATACTTCCTACAAATGACTCACAAATAAAGTGTCCACATAGCATGGCTAATTAACAATCTTACTGCGTGTAGTAGACTGGGTAGGCCAAAATGATCTATTTTTATGGTAAAGATCCTCTTACATTCTTTGATACTTCTCTTTCACTAGTTTAAGCTTATGCTGAAGTTTTTGGGTTTCCTATCGTAAAGAATTGACTTTACGATCAACTATCTTAAAAATGTCTTGAAAGTATTATTCTGGTCCATAATAAGCCTTAGGTAGAGTGAGAATGTTAGAAAAGGTATACAAAAATATTTGAATGTTCTTCTTGTTCTGTTTGTGTTTGCGAGAGACGTTAGAACTCCAGACATAAGCTCGTTTGGTTCCATAGTTGAGATTTAAGTATATCCCTATGGAGAGATTTTAGATTTGTGGACATTTGCAGGCTAGGTGGTGGCGGATCCCGGATTGGGTTTTGTTTATCGTCTTCAATAATAATTTTGTCTGCAGGGTTCGTCATTGTGGCTTGAAAATGAAGCAAGATGAATCGGTACTAAGTTGACAAGGTGGGAGAAAAGTAGAAGTGGGACTAGATCAGGGCTGGGGCAACTGGTTATTTTCATATCCAAGACAAAACAGCTCGAGTGGATAATCACTGCTAAGATGTCATTGGATGCGAGGTTGTGTCATTCACGCTATACATGTATGAAAAACCTATTACATGGTTGGGCTTCAGGTATGATGGGAGTAGAAGTCGGCATGGGGAGGGGAAGGCTATATCAACGGTTCAGTCACGTGCAGGATATAAGGGTGCAAAATAGTGGTGTTCAGGGCATTCAGGTGAAGGCGGCTGAAAGGGCTGAAGCGTAGGGCGGCAAGAGACAATTTCCGAACGAATCAATAATGCAAAACGTCAAACCAAGCAAAAACATACAACAGTCATATCTAAGCTTATGGTCACCTAGCGCCCACGAATCTAGCGTGGGCGGCTCGCCGCCCTATTCAGGCCTCTTCAGGGCTATCCGGGTAGTTATTCACCCACCTGAATCTTCTTTACCTGAACGTGCAGCCGGTGTGTCGAAATTTACATTTTCGCAATTGAAATCTTTACCCTCCCTGGGTGGCCTCAAACCTCCTTTATTTTTGTTCATTTCTCTCCTTTCACTCACAAATTCCATCAATTGAGAAGACGGACTGAGTATGACCCAACGCTGAGATATCTGAACTATATTGTAGACTTTGAAGAGCACTTGAGCATGACAATAATGAGATCCAACGAAAGATGATTGAAGGTTCTACCACGAACCAAGTGTGGGTATATATACTGATATCTGGGTACACTGATAAACTAGTCCTTTTCGATATATAACCTTGGAAGAAAGGCTACCATCTTCAAATATTGTATGCTAGGGAGGAAACCATTCAAATGCCAGCTATATTACACATGCAGAGGGTTCTCAATAGATTGATACTCTGCTTCATCAAAATCATCTCTTCAAGACAACCACTGAGTAGAAGGGGAGCTCCTTCATAACTGACCTATTAGCGAACCCCTGATCAAGCATTACCGTACAAGGATTCCTAAAGGCTCTAGCCCGTGTAAGGCCTGCACAGCGACGGTACAGTTGCAGGATAACGGCTTGCGGTAAGAATCGGACACACACTTGTGTATACTCACGTTGTTTGACAGCCAGTTCGTAGCACTGGGCAGTGATCTGATCAGTATGAGCATGGCTGTCTGAGAGAATCTGAACACACCTGGGCATGGGGAGCCTCAGGTGTACCACCTATAGGCGCACATGCGCTTATAGTCTTGGAACTTGGTCTGATAAGGCGGGTATATATTGAAGAGGGGAACCGTGAGGCTGTGTACTTAAAGATACACGGGTCGATCCAGCTAGACTGTATGAACAACACCAACCGACATGCAATGTGTGTGTGGACTACCCATAGGGTCAGATCAGAGATGTGTATTCTTGACGCCATTCTTGTACGTACAATGACATAACCGAAAATACAAATAATACCGAAATGTAACAACCCGGTATGATACACATACATAGTAGGGGACATGGTACCCCACTACAATATGTAATGCGGCGGCGTCCATTTGTCCGAGTTTCCTGGCCAAGCGCTTGAGTGATGCTAGTGAGTACTTGGACATGCCTAGGTATCTTTCCCAACTTTGTTGCTATAGTGCCACGTCAGCATAGCGTGAGAGCTTGTATTGTACTACTTCACAATACGTCCTTATTTCCCAAGGATTTATGGACCGTATGGTAGCTTCGCGAGCGTTGAGGCATTTACAGAGGGATAGAAGCGAAGGATTTAGACTGGCTCTAGTAAATGAACTCGGGAAGATTTTCAGTTTCCACATGTATACTTCTTTAACCCTTAAAGTTATTTGATTTTCTACCTATGTGGAGCCAACCTAGGAAATTGTATGTGTCATATTTAGCGAGCTTATCGGGCAGGCTATTACTAGTTAGTGTAAGCTTAGCCTCCAAGGCTAACACCAAGAGAAGAAAACAAATTATCTATGGATTATTTGAGGGTAATCACTCAAGAAAATTCTCTACATATAATCAACATGTAAATCTCTTGCTTCCCTCTCACTTTCTTCTTATAAATCGGAAGCATATGAGCGTTTTTTGCATTCTTTAGTAGTTACTCAGCACATCACGGACTCGGAGGTACTTCTATAAACATTTTAGTTCCTCAAATTTTGCTCCAAATCCCACTAGTCGATAGCTGCATGCAATTAAAGGTGTTGCGTAATCTGAGGTACGTATGGACCCCGCCCAAGGCAAACTTGGAAGAACGACAGGATCATGTACTCATGTACTGTCTCGGCCAATTTGGCATCCCTGCTAGATACCAGGCTCCTTGAACCGAACCATATCATATAGAAGAGGAAGTAAAGGAAGTTCTAATATAGGTATCCTCATATTGAAAATTCTCAGTGAAGCAATAATAATTTGAAGCTATTGCATGTGCATGTGCAAATCTCGAGGTCCAGATGTTCTGACTATGATAATGATGACTCTATTACCAGCAGTTCCTAGTATCTACTAGTTGAAAGAGGATCTCTGTATTCATTCCCCCCAATTAAATAGTCCTAAATTGTAAAAAGTTCTTCGAACCAACATTCATTTGATACATACCGAGGTACTCTCCCTGGCATACATATTTCAAGTTCATTGAGCTCCACTTATCTACTAGGAAACTGTAGTAGCTGATACCTTGCAAACATTAGATTTTTCTGTAGATAAAGCTATATGGTTAGAAAATATTGGAACACGAGATCGAAATACATCACGCTAGGGCTGAATAGGGTTTCGCGATAAAGTGAGATCAACAAAGATCCATACATGCTAGTACCAGGGGAATTCCGACTCTGCTACTTGAGGACTTCATTTGAACTTGGAACTGCGACATTAGATCCACTTTAATTTTTCTTACGTTTCCAATAATGAAATAATACGAGCACTAGACTGCCGGCCATGTGTCATGGATTCCCGTGAAGCAACAAATGCCACTTTAAATACCTGGAATTGAGCATGCTTTCATGGCTGTTAAAAAACAATTTCTCTCTCTCTCTTTCACTCAACACCACCTGAAAAACTCTAGTTGAACCTGACCTCAATATTATCTTCCAATCATTGTGTCCAGTTCACCGTCATAATGATTAAAGGCTTGATCTTCACCGCGAGCCTTGCTTTCTTTTTCCCTGAGACAAGCAAAAAATGCCGGAAAAACAGACAACTTGTTCCTGGAACTAGATGTTGATGCGGTTGGCAACGGAACTGCAGGTTCATGGATTCGATCGCCATGGGATGCATCGTACGCATCTGCCATGCGTGAAGGCCGATACGGAGACGCCATATGGGCACGATACCATATGGACGGCCGAGCCACGGGAAATATCATTGCAGCTGATAACACCACTGTGACTGAGGAAGTACACGAGGATGCCATTGGATACCGAGCCGGTAACCCAGATCACTTTGCTGAAGTTGCCAAAAAATACAATGGTACCAGTCGATACGATGGACACCGTGAAATGGTGGATATCATTATGAATGTGTTAAAAGAGGACCTCAATACCCTTCAGGCGCGGGTCACGTATAACATCAAGTGCAGCGATAAAAATACTGCTCGTCGGTCGTACTGTTACGAAGTGCTAGAACTGATGGACAAGTGGACCATTGATATTGGCGACATCCGAACGCTTGACTTCTATGAAAATTGTTGGCTCCGTGTGGGAGAATATGGAAGTGGTGCCGACCTCACATGGGAGAAGGCGCACGCGGTTGCTGTACTTATCTTTGAGGACTGTCAACGCTCAAGAGTTTGCTGTTATGGTCTCTGGGTGTCGGGCTACTCACCAAAGAACGCTGGACATCGCAAAGTGTGCTTAAGTAGCAAGTCCACTGGTTGTACGCCCTGATGTTGCGCTTGCATTTAAGAGTGAACTCAAGGTTTCATTCTAAGCCTTGACGCCATGGATATATGTACGGTTTTATTACACATTCAAAATACAGGTGGATTTTGTCGTGGGGACAGGTGGTACAGATCATAGCCGAAGATAAAAGCTCAGTTTTTCTTGTTATTCAGGTTTTTTATGTCTTTTATCCTCTATACTTCTCTAGTGTGCATGGCCTAGAGAAGTCCCCTCTGGGTGTTTTCAATTGTTCAGTAGCTAGCCAGTACACAGGTAAGATTCACTACTACTGCCTGCCGTGGTTTTCGAATAGTTTTAAGACCGGTTTTTACCGTCTTTCTTCTGCCGATATACTTTTCTGCCGGGAGGTGCAATAAATTCAATAACTAGTGTAGCACCTCCGGCCTGCATGATTCAGGACCATTTGAACGATTTATTAAATTCTATCGTAATAAAACAAACGGCATATTGGTACGACTGCGAATATTGTTGTCAATTTTGTTCTTGGTGTATTTTGGCGCTAACCTTAAGTAGAATGTGGTAATAAAGGCGGTAAAAATTGTTTCCCAAACTTATTCAACGTCACTGTAGTCTTCCAAGGTTCTATATCAAATTTTGGATTGGTATTTTCCAAGTCCTACGTGTTAGAACATGGGATCACTGGTCCACTGTTCCCTGCAGGTATCACCTCATACTCCACCTCCAAGTTCCTATCTCCCTTCCCCAAGTCTATTTTCTAATATGACACTAACCCCCTTGAAAGTACTAGTACTGCTAGTGATTAAAAATACACTTTTCCGATGAGGGAAAGACCAAACGGCCGATACCGGCCACTGTAGACATGCCATATATCCATTCGATATAGTGGGAGATAATTTAGTATAACAGCACGACTTCTAAGGTTGGATAGAGCCCAGGGAAAGATTGAAGGCTATGTACATACACTAGTATTATATTCCTAAGAGAACTATCCAACCTAAGCTATATCCTATGGCCCACTTACAACTTTGGTAGTCATCATATTCAGTGCTCTATATATTTCTTCAAAATACCCAATCAGGAATAGTCCAATGACACCTGGGCATCTGGCAGAATGGAAAGCGGTCTTCCAAAGTTGCCGTTAGCCTGATTGCCTATCCTTCCCTCTTCCACACATCACTCAACCTAGAACCCATCAAGTCTTCCAAGTTTTTCACATTCTACTATAACAGAGCGGATTTCTGACAACTCAGTCCAAAATAAATACTCTGGATTGAAGATATGGCTCATTTAAGGTCCATGGCTCATCAAAGGTCCTCTGAGCCTTTACCCGAACCTTTATTCCTCGATTATCGAGTCTCTGATCTCCTTGATATGACGATACGCATGCCAAGATTTGAACCATGGACTTCCCAATACTGCACGGCTATCACCGAAAAACGTTATGGTGATGCATTATGGGCACGATATCATATGAGCCCAGATGCAAAAGATGGTGTTATTACTGATATGCGTGATCTGGGGAACGACAAGTTCGAGGCGCACGAAACTCCGGTGTACGATGAGATTATGATGGATGCCAAGGGCTATGCCGAAGGAAACCCAGATACTTATCGGAAGGCGCTGGTTTTTTACAGCAGTACAAGTCCGAGTGATTCGCATCAGGACATAATCAAGGGGCTTTTTGGGGTTGGTGCTGAAGTTGGGATTTCACTGTATGTTTTCTCTCTGGAGCTTTTCTTTAAATAGCGGCTACTAAAGGGTCTAGTTGAATATCTGCAAGCTTAAAGTGGTCAGTGGAATGAACTAAGGTGACGTATATGTACTATGGTGCCCCGGGGGGGATGATTTTAAACTAGGGAAGGGCATACTGCCTCTCTAGTCTTTTAAGAAGTGTTGCTCTGATAGCAGCCTTGGATATCTAGAGCTCCTTATTTGGAGTTTATAGGCTTTAGTTACCTTCCTGAGGTGATCGCCTTCACAGCCCTCATGAGACTACTGGACACTAGTACTAGCAGATTCAAGATTGAGGTTTATGGTTATCCTTTCAAGTCTTCTTTATACAATAATCGTGATATAAAGTGATTTATAGTTTACATCCATCGATGTAGTAAAATAGCTGGAACCAAGCTGATGAGGAACTTAATGTTCAGCATCGCTTGAAAACTTTGAGTTCACATACTTGCGACAGAAATTTCATATGATTTTTGTAGCCAACCAGAAGAAAAAAAAACAATTAGTTAACATCACTTTAACTATCGGACTCGGAGACAGGTGGATAAGAGACATGCGAAATGCGGACAACCTTAGTCCTTTTTCGTTGCAGCAGCCGCAGCAATGGGCTTTTGGATCTCTTCGTTGCTTAGAATCTTGACCGCATTTTTCGAGAAGACGTAGCTGGGGCCTGAACAGATAGTGATGCCAGCGACGAGGTACCTGCATATGGTGGTCAGTCATCACGCAGATGAAAAATAATCGACAGAAATGAAGTTCAAAGACAGAGGCAAAATAAAAACACACAACAGCATGTCTAAAGTGGTGGTTACCTGGGGCCCCCCGAATCTGGTGTGGGCGGCTCGCTGCCTTATTCAGGCCTCTTCAGGACAGTGCAGGCAAATGCCTACTTGAACAATTATTGTTCACCCGACGATTCAACCGTGGATCATGAAGTACTTTGTCGCAGTTGGAGGTTTTTAAGCCATAAATGGCCCCTTTTCTTCTCCTACCATATCTCCCATCTTTTCAGGGTCGCTTGATCACTATGGATCACTGGCACTAAAGTAGGCTACGTACGAGGTATGAACTTATAAAGTTATATTAAAATATTTAACCTATATTATATTTTGAGGAGAAGTGCCAGATTAGGGTGGCACCTGATGGATAGGTAAATCAGAGAGATATCGGGTACGAGTCAATAGTATTACTTCCAGTACAATAATGAACAATTATTTGAGGAACTTGGATCCCCAGCTCACTGGAGTCCAAACGAGGCAAGCGGTTAAGGAAGACAAAGATGATGTTATATCCAGATTTTATAGTTGTCCGCCCCCCCTCACCCGTCCGAATCGGGTGCCAAGCCCCCCCGCATCCCATCATGAACCGCTGTCGACCCAAACTAACACTCCTCAAGTGTTAGTCGCTGGATCGAAGTGAACTAACTTCTTGATCCATCCTTAGAGTATTCGCCTAGCCATCAGGTGCCACCCTAATCTGGCCAAGTTCATTACACAAACAGAAGGGGGTTCCAAAGTCACTCTGGTAACTTGGCCACGTTCGCATCTTAGTTTGCCAATCTCTCAATGTGAGAAGTCTCTTGAACAAGCCAGGTGTAAATCTAGTACTGTCCAGGTAGGGTAAGCATATTGGTTAGTGTAACAGGCAGGGCCTTCACATTTGGACTTGGATTTGCTGGACTATGACTGGAGGAAATTGCTGACGTTGAATCTTATTATAATGTTTAGAACCTTCACGAGAATAATGAGTGCTAACTCGAATTGCGATAACTATAATCTCTAATCCTATGATTCCCTTTCTGTCGATCACAGCTGGCAAAATGCCTCCACCCTAGGATACTTTGGTTGCACGCCTATATCAAGGGGCAAATTTAGTCTTTTACCTAACCCTTCTACTAAGGACGGTCCGGAGGTCTTATCCCAAAATAAGACTGAACCTCCTAGACTGCTCTAGGTATCGGAGTGGTGCAGTGTAATATGATTATGAGCTTCTAGTAAACTATATCTAGTATATTATTATTGATTGGAAGGTTATGGTGAATAAGAAAGTGATCTCTTGAGATGTGGAGGATATGACTCTGATACCTAGTGCTTACTGGCTGATGATCCTTAAGTGTAAGTTGGGAAACTCGTTAGAGGGGAAGGCCTGTAATAAAGGACAGGTAAGATCTAATAACACGGTAATTTTCGTAATGGTGAATGATTGCTTTAAACGTAACTTGATGAAGCGATTTGACCATCTTATGTTCAATATTATTAGGTATATACTGTTAGTGATAACATAGCCACCAAAGTGGCATCTGTATACCTGATCAGCTACCCACTGGGCACTATGGAAAGTAACATGATAAAATTATATGGCTTTGATATAGCGAAGTAATCACTGTACCCAATGCTGATGTAGATCATGTGGGTTCATCATTATTGAAACTGCAGAGGTCTAAGAGGCTATGACTGCACAAGCTGAATCCCGGAGCTTAAGCTGTAGATATGATGCCCTCCTAAGGTAAAACAGCTTCAGATACCCTCCTTTGCCAATAAGTTATGCTCCTTCGATGAGTTTTGCTAGATGAGTAGTCTTGCTAGACCCAGAAGTCTTGCTGGACTCAGTAGTCTTGCTAGACCTAGGATCCCGACTAAACTCAGACTGACTGGTCTACTGTCTGGCTAGACTGTTAACTCTATGTACATGACTTCTCAAAATTCTTGTACCGTACCAATACCTTCAGCAAAGAAGTTCCATAAGTTAAGGTTCCAAGGCGCTTATGCACCTTTGCTCATTTACTCCTTAGTCCATTCCTTATATCCTGCTAACACCGTAGATATTCAAAATTATAGTAGTTTAATTTTAAGCTTGCTCAATATTAGAGTCCATTGAATTTTATTGATCTTTAAAATTTATGCCCTTCAATATTCCAAGCTTTCCAAATTTCACCCAAATTATGGCAAAAAGAGGCGGCACGAGTCTTGCAAAAACTCGGATTGGACCAAGTTGCTGAAGACCCATGCGTTTTCGTGACCAGAGGCATTATCGTATTCTTTTATGTGGACGATATTCTGATCGCCTCCTGGCCCCATGCATCAGCACGTGCCCGAGCATTAGAAGACGCACTTGAATCCCACTGGAATTTAACTGATCACGGCGACGCGGAGTGGTTTCTAAACATCCGAATTATACGGGACCGGACCCAGAAGAAGCCCTGGCTCTGTCAGGACAGCTATATCGCTGCCATGGCAGCTAAATTTAACCTCACTGACCGTCCCCGTGTGCCTACACCAGGTGTATTGGAGGATTTGGAATCCTATGAGGGCACCGCGGACCGTGATTCAATCAGGCTGTATCAGCAGAAAGTTGGCTCAATCAACTATCCTTCGACTATCACACGTGTCGACACCGCTAAAATGGCGTCCAAATGGCTCAATTCTTAGTCAATCCAGGCCCGAAACACTTCACAGCGGTCGATCGAGTCATAATTTATATGTATTGGACGCGATATCTTGCTATTGAATACTCTGCGGACGCTGAGGACGCTGTCCAGATGTCTAGTGACGCCTCATTTGGTGATCATGTGGACCGCAAGAGCTCTGCTGGGTATATCTGCAAGATTTTCGGTGGCCCTGTGGACTGGAAGGCTTCCAAGCAGCGTACTGTCACTACCTCGACCACTGAAGCCGAGCTGCTGGCGCTATCAGACGCAGGCAAGTCACTAGCCTGGTGGAAACGCATGTTTTCACGTATAGACTTCGATCCAGGCGTCCCCATCTCCATCAAGTGCGATAACACCCGGACAGTGGCTCTGATAACCTCGGAGGACCCATTGGACACCAAGCTGCGCCATGTAGAGATCCATGGGCTATGGCTACGGCAGGAGGTAGCCGCCGGCAGGCTACATGTGCAGTGGGTAGCCACCGCCGACATGATAGCAGATGGTCTAACCAAAGTCCTACCCCGTCAGAAGCATGAGAATTTTATTCGGCTGCTAAACTTGGTGGACGTCAGGCACTTGATCAGCGAGCCCTAATGGGCGTGTTTTGATTCGTTTTATTGTTTTTATTTCAATTTGCACCTGAAAATTGCAGTGTGAATAGCCTCGCATGTGGCCTAGCAGCTACAGCGAAGACGGCTGCAGCTGAGGGGGTGTGTCGGATAGAGGCCTTAACGTATCCCGTAAGCGAGCCGCACATGTAAGCGGGCCGCACACCTACCAACTTTCCGGCCGCGAAACACAACTCGCGATCTTCAACCAGCAACCATGCCACCAAAGCACGCTGTCTTGGCCGAAAAATCAGATAGCCGAGAAGGAAAGCTTTTACTTGCTATACAAGCTATGAAAAATGACAAAAATTTGACGCTCAGACGTGCTGCGCGCCTATATGACGTCGCTGTATCTACCCTACGCGACCGCTGTAACGGCGCGACACCCCGATCAACCACACGCGCAAATAGTCATAAATTGACCCAATTAGAAGAGGAATCACTTCAGAAATGGATACTCTCTATGGATACACGTGGGGCAGCACCTACACAGTCTATGGTACGAGAGATGGCAAATTTATTACTTGCAAAGCGTGGAGAGACCACCCCGCAGACAGTTGGGACCAAATGGGTATATAATTATATCTAACGGATACCTGAGCTTGCGACACGTCTATCACGTCGATATGAATATAAGCGTGCTTTATGTGAAGATCCAGCTACTATAACGGAGTGGTTTAACCGTATGCAGCAAGCTATTCTTACATATGGTATCCTTAATGAGGATATTTATAACTTTGATAAGACTGGCTTTGCTATAGGTATGACAAGTACATCCTATGTTGTTACACATGCTGAGTACTATGGAAGAAGACACCTTCTTACATCTGGAAATTGTGAATGGGTTACTGCTATTGAGACAATCAACAGTTGTGGATGGGCACTGCCACCATATATCATCTTTAAAGCAAAGATGTTTAACCAAGCCTGGTTTTCGGCTGAAAACCTACCATCTGATTGGTAATTAGATGTTAGTGATAATGGCTGGACTACCAATCAAATCACATTGAATTGGCTCCGGAATCACTTTTTACCATATACAAATACATATGTATATGGAAAGTGGCGGCTTTTAATTATGGATGGTCATGGCAGCCACTTGACACCTGAATTTGATCAAATATGTGAGGAAAACCATATTCTACTATTATATATGCCAGCCCATTCTTCCCATCTTCTTCAACCTCTTGATGTTGGGTGTTTTGGTGTGATAAAGCATATCTATGGGCAGGCTATCCAGCAGAAGCTTCGATATGGCACACACCACATTGATAAGCTTGATTTTCTTGCTATATACCTATCTACCCGGGACCAAGCTTATAAGCCAGCTACAATTTCAAATAGCTTCTTAGCAGCTGGCTTAATCCCGCTTAGCTCACAGCGGGTGCTTAAGAAGCTTGATATAAAGCTACGTACACCTACACCACCCCCTAGCAGTGGAAGCAGCAACTTTACCCCCCCCATACACCATATAAGCCTACCGATATCCGACGACAGGCTTCATCAATCAAAAGGCTGTTAAAACAGAGGTCATATACACCTCCCAGCCCAGCTAAAGAAGCGCTTGAGCAGCTGATTAAGGGATGTGAGATTGCTATGCATAACGGCGCATTTCTCGCTCATGAAATTGAGCACTTACGCGCTGAGAATGGGCGGCAGGCACGTAAGCGTGCCCTACCTCATAGGCAGATGGCTAATAAGGGTGGAATGACTGTGAGCGAGGCAAGCCAGCGTATACAGACAGAGAGAGAGGTAGTAGAAGCAGAGCAGGTGGTGGATGTAGAGCGGCGGGAAGCGCGGAAATCGGCTACTGGGAGAGCGCTGCCAAAGTGTACAAATTGCGGCAATATTGGACATAAGAGAAACACATGTACTAACTAAGATAGAAGTCGTTCTAATTAAATATCTCTGTTGTTGGTTGAATGATTGTATATAATATATGTTAGTTGATGGGTAGGTGTGCGGCCCGCTTACATGTGCGGCTCGCTTACGGGATACGTTACTGCCTGAGATTCCGTAAACCTACACTGTATTTTTACCTCTTAGATTTAGCAGAATTGAACACACATACACACATCTGTACAATTGGACCCTATTGGGTGCCACATGCTGCTGAATAAGCCTTTATTCTGACAGAACGCGGCAGTCACGTGCTCAGAATCTTGTATTTAAATGATTTGAACCCCTTGAATATTTAATAATCGTTCATTCTTTTCACTATGACAACACCTTTCCTTGACTCTCAAGGGAATTGTATTCCCCAAGAACATGTACTAGGAAGCGGAAGCTCAGCACTCGTATTACTTCAGGGTGATATTGCTGTGAAGGTCCCCTTGAAATGCCTTTGGAGTGATCCATACGAAGTGCAAACGAATACCGAGAAACTTAAGCACGAACAAGAAGCATATCGCCGCTTGCAAGACTTGCCTTATGACGACCGCTCAATAGGAGTTGTTCAATGCATTGATATGTTGAGCGAGTCTACACAACTTGCTTATATGTCTAATGGTGATCTTAAGTCTTATCTTACAAGATCCCGACCATCCCCACAACTTCAGCTTTCATGGTGCTATGAGATAACTCGAACACTCACATTCATCCACGATAGGTGTATACTTGTCACAGATATTGCGAGTCGGAATTTTCTTCTGGATTCAGACCTCTCTATCAAGTTTTGCGACTTCTCAGAAGCATCCATTCTACCTTTGGACTCTGACATGAAGACCGTAGATGACTGTGGCTTCAACACTCAAATTGACATCGGTTTGCTTGGAACGGTCATGTATGAAATTGTAACAGGTGAAACGATTCAAGTTGAGCTCTTCGCAGAGCAATCTCTTGCTGATGGTCGACCTTGCTGGCCAAAAAGAGAATTTTTACCTGGAACAAATGGTGTATGGCTTGGAGGGATTATCGATGGCTGCTGGAATGGAAAATTTCAGACTGCTCAAAGCGTGCTTCAAGCTTTACATAATATACGCGCCCCTCTTTCCATCCAATCAAATGTCTATCGACTCGGCCAAGCTATCAGGAATTCCAACAACAACCCTATCAAAAACTATCCGTTCATGACTGTCATTGGTGTCGTTGGCTTGTTGCTTATTATTGGGAGGAAGGCAGCGTCTCAATTCAAAAATCTTCAATTTTGAGCCAGAATCAATTTTTTATTGATGGGGAAAATGGTTTCATTCAACAAATCTTATATGGGTAGATCATGATAGCAACCTTGAAACGAGTCTTTTATCAGTTCTTAGTCAAACTCCCACTCCAGAGGACAACAACGCGGACCGAGCCGAGTACAGTTACTCTATGTTACTATAGTTGAATATAGTCTATTTGAGCAGCTAAGCCTTGAATAGATTAAGCCTCATATGTATAATCACCTCCCCCATTCCTCCACTTCAGCTTAACCAGGAACTATTTTCCACGATAGCATCTGTTATCATTGTTGTGTGGCCCATCGAGAAAAAAGCTAGAAAGCTTTTCTGGATCTGGCTTAGTGCTCGTTCGGTAAGACCCCTTTCTACAACTCTGGAATCTACGTGATTATCTTGCAAGCCACAACGAGGATGTCGGAGATCACATTCGTGATCAATGGATTGAAACAGCTATCGATGCTATCGTTTTACTCCATAGTTTTGAGATTGTTCATGCCGATATCAACGCCCGAAATTCTCTTATGGCTGACGATCTTTCAATTCGACCTTGCAATTTCATTTACAATCATAGCTCAGGCTTCCCGTCTATCAAGCCTGGCAGAGCTTCAATCAGAATTGTGGAAGCTCTTGGTGTACCGAAGTATATAATATATGATATAATCTCGTTATACCCAAGGACTTAGTTCAACTACATGATACCACTGGAATTCAATATGTGGAAGAGCTTATTTGAAAGCTTGAATTTCACACCTTATGCCTTCTTCAGTTGGTTTTTATTTGTGATAATTTGTCTCCTGGTTAGCCTCTGGCAAGCTAGGAACAGAGCCCTTCGTAGCAGGCTATCCAGATCAGAGTAGTAAGTATAGGCTACTACTTGGAAAGTTAGGCAAATGTCTAATATGCATTATCGCAGAATTAGCCTCGCAAATCAGCTAAAAGAATGGAAGATTTATTCCAAGTAATGTTCCTAGCCACGCATTCAAGGCTATAGGGAAGGCGCTCGGCACTTCTTTCCGTAAGTTTCCAATACCAAAATGTCAACCTTTCGAGGTGCAATAGAAGGTCAGATGCCTATGAGCTACGAACTACATTTTAATCAAAATTTGTGGCTGGGTGATGCATTTGGTATGTGATCAAATAGGCTTGAGACAGTAAGATATTAACTATATGTCAGTTAGCTTAGGATAGCGAGCCACAGTAGATTTTCATTGCCAAATTTGCACCTTGATGAAACAAGAGGAAAAAATTATTCTAAACCTAAGATGACATAGTGAAGTGACCTTTCATTCTCAAGTGTAAAAGGTACGAATGCCCCCTAAAGTGACCAAAATAAGCGGCCGCTTGTCATCGATCGCACATTTCCGAAATCACCAACAACAATACTTTGAGTATTTCACATCATGTTAGATTGCAATGCTTTAGAGGTTTTGGTTATGGAATGGTGTATGTTAATTCTAAGTGTTTGAAAGATCAGCAAGCTAATACGACCTTGATGTTATCAAGTCACCGCACAAGAGAACCCCCAATTCAAAATCAGTCCTGAAAAGGTTGCCCAGTATATTAGCGCAGCTTTGATATCGGTGAATGCAGACCAAGTGAAGGAAAAGCTTTGCGAGGAATTAAACGCAAGCTTGCTGCATGCTCCTACAAGTATCGTCGAAAAGCTTGGATCCGAAGATGTACAAGATTCTCAAGTTGTCATCGCTGTCATAAATCTCATCGTGAACGGAATTTTACCACCAGACGAGCTGTGCTCTCCAACTCTCGGCATATTTTTCGAGCTACACGATTTAAATAATAGGTTATTGGAATCTGATGAAGAGTCAGCTGAGCCTTTCCGGGTGAACTTTCGAAGACTTGCCGACAATGTAGTCGAACCTCCTTTAAAAATGGAGTAGCTGTGGAGCGTCTTTATAGGTGGTAAAGCACCTTACAATGTCTAGCTAGATCTCAAGGATCTACCCTGTGGACGTTAGGCTCTCCGAATAGAATTAAGAAAGAACTCTTTTATGGTTGGCAAGTGAAAAATACGATTAGTTTTACTCGTTCCTGTTGGATTCTATATTTTTGTATTCAGAAGGTGGGACTTTTTATGTTAGTAATTGGGTACTTGAGTGTATTCTGGAGATCCTTCTAGGAGAACCCTAAGGAATATCTTTTTCATTATTTCCTAGAAGTGCTCACTTTAAATTCTGGTATGGTAACGTGGGGCTATTTTTGAATCTACTGTTGTCACTCCGGCAACAATTGTAGTAATAAGATATTCGGTACACATAGTTAAAAAACCTTTGGAAGATAACTGTTGGGGATTCTTTTGTGGCCGGGGCAGGTAGTACTATATGGTTCTCATCAAGGGGCGTTTAACAGTAAGAACCACTTGGCAGACTGCTCCAGGCAGACTGCTGCTTATGAGCTAGTTTTTACTAATGAGGCACTCCTGCCGATGATCCCTGTAAGGCGAATAACCAAAATTAAAACGCCAAATTTAAATTGATCTCTCGAATTTGAACAGCTATTGGTACAACTCCTATGATTCAGAACCGAGAGTTAAATGTGTTCTGAATCTAGGACGAGATCAAGAACGAAACTGTTTGGGATTGGCGCGGCACAAGCTGACTTGACTCTAGTTAATTTACCAATTGGCGGCACAGCCATTCCCTTCATCCTGTTTTTCTTGCCTTCACAGCAACCAGAAAAGCAGCTGAAGCAGGAAAGCTGGTCTGTGATCTTAGGCCATTTTGATCCCGTCGGAACTGTCTTCTTTGTTGCAGACATCATCTGTTTATTAATCGCCTTTCAGTGGGGAGGGAGTCAAGAACCTTGGAGCGATGGTCGTGAGATCGCGTTGTTAACGGTATTCGGTGTACTGATTATCGCCTGGGCAGTAGCGCAATGGCGAGGTGGTGAAAATGCTACGGTGCCGCTTCGTATTCTCCAGCAGCGCACGGTTGCGTTTTCGATCTTTTATATCTTCCTTGCGAGTGCATCATTCGTTTTGCTAATCTATTATTTGCCGATTTGGTGAGCTCAGAAATATCCTCCCTACTACCGGTGTGAATTTCTATTGATCATAAGGACAAAACAGGTTTCAGGCAATCAAGGACGATTCTGCAGACCAATCGGGCATTCACAACTTGCCAACGGTTTTGAGCGTCGGTAGGTACACCCCCTTTCTATCCCCCTGACTCATTTTTGGTGCAAGCAGCATCAAACCGGAAGACTGGAGCGACTTACAAGGAATACAGTGGTATTTGCTATTGCAAGTGGACTTGGCGTCACTTTCGTGGGATACTATACCCCATTCATGATTGCAGGGTCGATGGTAATGGCGATTGGTGCGGGGTTACTTCTCCTATTCAGAGTGGATATTCCCCTGTCGATGTGGTACGTGACTGTCAAAGCATACCATCCAGCATTACTTCGCTAATCAATACTAGGCTTGGGTTTCAAATCGTGTTTGGTACTGGCGCTGGTATTGGACTTGAACTACCGAACATTGCCGTTCAGACAGTCCTTCCCGAAGAGGATGTCTCCATCGGGACATCTTTGGTGGTCTTTGCTCGATCTCTTGGGGGCGCTATCTTCGTCTCTGTGGGCGAGAATATTTTCAGCAACCCCATTGTCTCTGGCATGCTTGCCCGAGTTCCTGAATTGGACCCTTCCATTGTTCTTGAATCCGGAGCAACTGATCTACAGCAAACAGTTAGGCAAGCCACTTCGGGCCAGGCCAATGTGGTAGCCCGTGTATTTGAGATCTACAATGATGCCATCGTCCAAACATTTGTGGTTGCTTTAGTCTTAGCCTGTTTATCCATCATTGGTGCCTTGGGTGTGGAGTGGCGTACCGTGAAAATCTCTCCCAAGGGAAAGGAGTCGGAAGAAATCCATTAAATGTTGGGGAAGAGATTGGTCACAAGACTTTGTGAAATGGATAATTTCGAGCTGTCGGGATGTCGGGAATTAATCTATTGAAGGCAGTAAAGCCAGCGTGGAGAACAATATCAATAAATTGGAGGAGGGGGTTAAGACTCTGTCTGCCCTCAGCAGCACAACGCGCAAAAATAGTAGTCTGGCACATCCCGACCGGCGATGAACTAATTAAGCATGTCAATGTTGAAGAATTCCCAGAACCAAGTATCAGATGCCACTGCAGGCCCAGATATTCCAAAGCTAGTATCCTCACTGTGTGTGACAGGAAGAGAGGGAGGTATAGCAGGTTGGATAAGCTCATCCAATTGACACACAGGTCCATCAAGCGATCTTGAATTACCTGGGGTTGACTTATTTTCCGGCGCCTGAATAGCAGTAGACGAGCCGCTGGGAACCACCATTGGCCTCGGAGAAGCAGTGTTCAATTGCCCGTTGCCGTTCTTGGTTGGAATTCTGTCCATTGTTGGAGCTTCATTTGCTTTAGATGGCCTTTTGAACTGCTCTATCAGTTGGTGCATGATCAGGAATGCTCTACTCAAAGCGCTGCGTCCATCCTCCGTTATGAGGCACTTTGAAGTGATGACCAACTGCTCAAGGTACGCTTCCAGGTGCAACGTATCAGCTTGAATCAAGTCGCCAACTCCTTTTGCGAATGTCGTGATTGCTTTGTGTATCTTCATTAGTAGTATGACTGCGTATATCACGCGACCACCATAAATATGAGGTGGTAAAGTAAGCATTTCGGAAATGGAGAACTGAAGGAAAATTTCCAGGAGTCCTTGTGACGCCATTATTATGGCGCGGATCATTGACAGATTAGAAGAATCTTGCATATCGATGAAGCTACATGTCTTCAAAGACTTCGCAGAAAAGGGAGCCTTGAACTCGTCGGTGTTGTTGTTGACGTGTAAAGCCAGCTCATGCATATACAGTGAGCTCGCAAGCCTGCCGAATTCAAAAAGAGCTAAGCCATGGAAGTTTGTCAATCCTCTATATCTAAGGTCATCAGGTGTTCGGTTTCCAAAAACATACATCTTTCCAACTGATGAGATTGGCCGAGAGCTAGCATGTCGATTCGAGTCTGAATGGGTTGAAATATCGCCATTGTTTTCGGACTTGGCGCAGATACCGCTTGGACAGGATTGCTCAAGCATAGCTCTTGATCTGTGGTATGACAGAGAAGCTCCGTTGTTACAAGCTTGCACAGGAAGGCATCTGTGGGTGATGCATTGTTTCGTTGCAAGTCGAATATGTAGTCGTCAAGCTTTGCGAAACAAGGTGTTGGATTGGGACGTCTCAAAATCAAAGAAAGACTAGAAGTCGGTCAAACCCAGTAGTGGCTGAAGCTGTGAAACCACAGTTCCATACCTTGCGGATAGAATAAAACAGCCAGTCCAGGCACGTTGCGCCTCCACACGAATCCATTTGCCTTGAACTCTGCTAACCAACTTGAGATTGTCCAGTCCAAGATCCATAGCCATAGTTGTGGAGATGGAAGCCAGCTGATTCTGAATCATTTGTGTGTAGGTATCAGGTGCTCTGTACCAGAACGACACGACCTGAAGCGCTTGAACAAGTTCGAGCGATTTCTCACCTCGAACAATAGCAGTGTCTGCTAAACAACACCTGGCTTCGAGTGCCAATTCTCTCTGCTTATCAAGCGGGCAGTATCCAGCACAGGCAACGCTAAGTATGGATAAAAACAGCAAAGGCTTGGCTTTTCGCACATGCACAGGCGTTGTCCCGGGCGGAAACACGACAATGGGGCATTTCGGTGCGAATTTTGTTACATACTGAAGAAATACTTGTTCAGCAACCCCGGGTGAGAATAGAGTCAATCTTATTGTCAAGCCGTTCGGTCCAAATGCGAGATGGTGGACCGGAATCTGTCACAATCAATCAGCTGCGTTTCTTGGAGCAACAGGATGGAGCAACAGGACGACAAGCTTTACAGACTCACTTAGATTGGTTTCAGTGAATCCCATCGAAAAAGCCGTAGATGGGTCCGTCTCCGAGTTGAAAGCAATGCCAACAGCCTTTCCTTCAGAAAGACTGTCAGAGCTTTTCTCCGACTGCTCGACAGGAGATGGTCGGGCTGAATAATACCCAATACACTCCTCTTTCTGCCGCAGGCACCGGCGGCATTTATCCTTGGCTGTAGGGTGAGACTTTTCGCACCGAGTTTTGGAGATTTTGCACTCAGTACAAGCAGATACGCGCCGTGATTGACGCAATTGTCTGTTTTTAGGTCAGACGTGCTTTGAGTTCATGATCTCATCTGGCTGATGAATTCCCAACCTTCTGCTACGACGAGCCGTAAAATCAACTTTAGGAGCGCCCATATGATGTTCGCGACCCTTTCCTGTATGAGTTGCCGAAGGTGAAATAGGTAGTCTCTCATCAGAGGATGCTTGGCCGTGGAATCTCCCAGGTAAAGCATGCTGCACACCGTCGTTTTGCCGCCTTGAGGATGGTTGGGACACAGCAGCAGCTATTGGCACTGGGGCGGAGCGTTCACTAGTATTTTCTAGTCTGAACTTGAGGAAAGACATTACGGGCTCATTAGATCGTTGAATGCTGTTGAAAAAGTATTTCGTGTTGTGCTGCATTCAATCGTTGTTACTAGTTAGACAGTAGATAATCCTAGTCATCGCCGAGTCACCGACACAGAAATATTGCCAAGCCGACAAACGGACCCGGCAGTACTATTCACCGTGTTTCTGTGTCGGCTCAGAAACTTCCAAGCTTGAAGGTGCCCCGGGGATGGGACGACCGAGTGGGAACGCAGCCGATCTCGGGTCCCCACATGGAGTGGGATTTCCGAGGTGAGCCTACATAGACTACCAAAGCCCCTGCACATGCGTTCCACGCTCAAATGCCTTATTTTCTTGTAGGAATGCTTCCGCCTCTCTTGATAAATCAAGCTTGCTATTTGGAAGCAATGATGTAAGTCGAGCGGCCAGCTCGGAATCAGTTACAATTTTAGTACAAAGGTCGCACCAAAAGGTCTAGGCATAGCTGTGATGCTCCTGGTCAGCCTCAGGGAGTTGATAAGATGGATAATGACGAAAAAGGCTGCTCAAAGATAGACTCCATTGCCTCACTTCCATTAGCTTATTCAAGGTCTCAAACCCGGTCACATTTTGACCCCCGCGCTAATGCAGGCCGTGGAGCGCAATCACAACTTAGCGCCTTCGCCAGCCACTGAAACGGGAGCGGGGTTTTTGGGCGCTAATTGAAATTTGAAAGCGCTAATCTCTAGGAGCAACAAGTCATGCCCTTGAATCTTCTCCAAAGAGTCTTATGTGGTCTTCGAGTATGACTTTCTATCTTCCGTCTCCTATGGAGGTGATGGCCCAATATGACCTCCACACGCCCTATCGCCCTCACAACCACTTTCACTCCCCCGCCAGCATGTACTACCAACACATGGTTTATTGAATATGTTTCCGGCACCAATTATTACACCGAAATCATAACCGGGTCCGATACCAGCTGGTGGCTAAGCTTGGGGCCTACTGAGACAGGCACTTGCTATCCTTCCGGCTACCAGGCCAGCACAGAAACCTACTTTTCGCCGGGGATATGTCCTGAGGGATACTGGACCGCAGCCCAGACCGTTGTGACAGACGATGGTGACTCTGAGACGCGAGGAACTTGTTGTCCCAAGTGAGTCCCACCACTCTGATTTCTTCTCAAGTGGCTGCCAGAAATTAACAAACGGAGTCTCACAGTAACTATGTTGCCCAAACCGAGACAAATTTAGCCTGGTACACACATAATGCATGCACCTCCTATAATCCAAATCCCAGTCAAAAGTGGACCTTCACCAAAGCCGAGACGATATCAAGCACAACGAGGGCCGACGGAATCAACGCGCAGGGGATTTCAATCCGTTGGAAGGCGACAGACTTTCCTGACAAAACCACCACTTCCGATATATCCACTGTATCTACAACTAGCGTAGTATTTACTGCCCCGACGGCGACGAACGAAGTAACACAAACCACTGGCAGTGGGAAGGGTCTTTCTACGGGTGCGAAAGCCGGGATTGTCGTCGGTGCAGCAACTTGTGTCCTCTCATTGATTGCTGTTGCCATTTTGCTTTGTATAAGGCGGCGCCAAAACCAGAGAACAGGGCGGCAAAATGAAAAGGTTCAGGGAAATGGAGGGATATCATACGAGATGTCTACGAATGCACAGAAACCAGCTGAGCTGGGTTCCCGATATGTGTCACTTGCAGAGCTGCAGTCTGATCAGAAGCATCGAGCTGAGCTTGAGACTCCTGGGATGTACGGAATAGCAGAGCTTGACACGGGCCAGTATCCAAGACGGAGTCCAATTTTGGATTTCAAGTGACATGATAAGAAGAGATATTCTGACGGAGATCATGGATAGGTAAGGGTACTCCCAGGGGATTTGAGTCAACTGGTTTGACGAGTTTGAATCTTGAGCAATGAATATAGAACATCAATTAGCCTCTCTGTGCTTAGCGTTTTACGAAATTTTGTATCGTCGTTTGTGAAGGCAGACCATTTGAACTTCAATGATAGATTATAATACTCACATCACAGTCGATAGTCATTGACACTGGCACATTCCATGAGGAGTGGGACGCTACTAGTAATTGCTGTCTTCGGAACTAAGTACATCAATGGCAAATGCAGCTTCAAGTTGAAGCTAGAACTGGTTCAACAGCTGGAGAAAATCTCAAGATCCCCTACAGCGCCTTGAGCAAATATTCTCCCACTTGAGATCTGTTAGTTGAGCACTGGGAGGGAATTTTGTCTACCGGGCGGTATATGATTGTTTCACCTGCTATTTTTGGCCTGTTTGAAATATTAACTACCATGCGGGAGGATAGGGGATTTTCAAACTGGTATTGAAATAATGAAAATTATCGAAACTGTAATTACACTATTTTACCTATAATTATTATGTTAGGATGATTTTGGATGGAAAATGTTTTTTGGTCTAAAGTTTTTTATTGTTAAATATATGTTGGAGGGGATTATGTCTTAGAATTTGAAAATATACTATTGATATGTTTTTTAATTTGAAATATGTTTAGGGCATACTGATATATATTAATATGTGTAGCTTGTGTTGTAGTCTGTATTATACCTAGTGTACAGTGGTGTAACATAAGTATTTAACCTCGACTACTTTTGGGACCACTTTGAGTCTGACCGCTATTTTATACCGCCTACTATATTAGTACACCGCGTTCTCCCACGCGTAGCGTAACCTGCTGTTATACACAATCTATTATTATTCGAACATATATCGCCTACAGTTATATTGCTATATTATGCCCCCCTATACGTGGGAAAAGAGGCCCTGAGCTTGATTGCCTTACTAGGGCTAAGATCTGCGAGCTACATGCTACAAATGGCTGGGGCGCAACTACTATTAAAAAGATGCGCTTTCCCGATATTCCACGCTCAACTATTCAGTATACTCTTACCCAAGAGAAAAATCGTCAAAAACAAGAGAGCCTACCACGCTCAGGCGCCCCAAAGAAGCTCACCGAAGATGATCGTGACCATATATACGAGACTATACAAGAAAACCCATCAATATTAATCAAAGACCTACTTGCAGAGGTTGATTTTAAGGTCCATCGTATGACAATTTGGCGTTTAACCCATGAAATGGGCCTTCGAAAATGGAGGAAGATGCAAAGGCCTTCCTTAACACCTTTACATGCGGAAAAACGCCTACGATGGGCCCGACAATACCAACATTTTACACCTTCAGATTGGGCCCGTGTCTATTGGTCAGATGAATGTACAATTGAGCGTGGAATTGGCCAGCGTCAAGAATGGAGCTTTATACGCCCAAAAGACCAGCTTTTTCAGCATCCACAAGAAGGGTCTCAGATCCAAATGATTCCAGCACGAGGAAAGCAAATTAAACAGATGTTTTGGGCTGCTTTTTCTGGTCAACCACGTCGATCTGGTCTTATTCCACTTTTTGGAGATCCTACATCTCAACGGGGTGGTGTCTCTTCTCGTACGATTGAAGAGCTTTATAGGTGTGTTTTACCTACCCTTCTTAATAGCCTTGATCATGATGCTATCTTTCAACAAGATAATGCACCAGTACACACAGCTTGGATTGTACGGAACACTCTTGATGACCTAAACTGCGATATTATGGAATGGCCTCCCTATTCACCTGATTTAAATCCAATTGAGAACCTATGGGCTTTACTAAAGGCTGAAATATTGAAGCGTTACCCTGAGCTTATGCACCTACCAAATAACACATCTACATTAGATCTATTGGTTAAAGCTGCGCAGGAAGCATGGGAAGCGTTAGATATTGAGATCTTTAAGCACCTATCAGACACTATGCCCCATAGAGTGGCAGATGTTATCAAGTATGAGGGCTGGCATACTAGCTATTGAGGCCTTAGCATAGGACATGAATTTTGGAGGTTTCTGCATGGCAGTATTAAAAAGTGGGTCCTCCGGTCCGAAAGTAGTCGAGGTTAAATACTTATGTTACACCACTGTAGTGGGGTACCCTGTCCCCTACTACACGTACCGTGCTAAGAATTACCGTTTGGTTACATCTCTGTTTTGTCATGTTTTCAGTCCCGTCTTTGTACGTACAAGAATGCCCGTCGTTATAGTCTAGAATACACACTCCTACACATCTCTCATCCCACCCCTACGGGGTAGTCCGGCCACACCGTACATGTTGGTTGGTGTTATCCATTCATGCTAGCTGGATCGACCCGTGTATCTAGAATACACTGCCTAACGGTTCCCCTCTTCACTAGGTAGTTTCTAGGGCTAAATGTTGTAGGTAGTCTGTAGAATTACCTGTCTCAAATTGCCTGCCTTGAATTGTTTGTGTTGAGTTACCTATGGAATTATCTGTGGAATTTTTTGTGGAATTGTCTGTGGAATTGTCTCCAGGGCTGTGGAAGTGCTTGTTATAGAATGTGTGGTCTGTATAAGATATGATCTGGGGTATAAAGATGTTAAAATAATGTAGATGATGTAGTAGTAAACTATTCTAAACTGTGAATTGTAGCTTGTAAACTGTAGATTATAAAGTCCTGGGTTGAATTCCCCTGTAGCTTAAAAGAAAAAAAAGATGTATTGTAAAGTATTAAGGAACTTGAAGGAAGATACCTATTATCAGGAACAAGGGACGTGATGCATGTGGACCTCGGGAGGAATGTGTATGTGTGAGTCATGTAGGAGAGAGAGGAGGTGATAGCTTAAAATAATGTGGAGACCACCTCAATGGTCCCAACTTCCAACACCTAGGTAAGAAGTATAAAGCTGCCCCCTTCCTAAACAGGTAAGGTGAAAGTTACCGGGCCTATATCAGGGTGGTACCCACCTGGGCAGAATTTTGTTTTCGGATATGTTTTGTAGTCTGAACATATCTTCTACTAGTCTGACATATTTTTATAATTAAAATATTTTATATTTTTCTCTTATATGCCTATCCTGAGGAATATGTTTTAGCCCTAAAATATATTACTATTGGATGTAGTAGAGTGTTGATGTCTTTTCACATAAGAAATATTGTATATCCATATAGGTATGATATCTACACCGTGTTAACACCATTTTCAAAATCCCCAGTCCTCCCGCATGGTAGTTAGCAAGGTATTGGAAATGGCATTGTGAGTATGTGATATTATGGTGACCAAGCCACCGATTTGACCGGGTTTTTATGGCCTGTCAGTGTTGAAACACATTTGCCGTGGCAACATCCCATATCTTGATAGTGTGATCTCCAGAGGCCGGCGCAATAAAGCAGCTATCAGAAGACCAGGTTACTGAGAAAACCCAATCTCCGTGCCCTGTCAATGTTGAGACACATTTGCCACTGGTATTCCAGATCTTAATGGCCATGTAGGATGCCGATACAAGCTGGCCACCATCAGGTGACCAAGCTACAGAGTAGACATAGTTGCTGTGGCCTCTCAGCGTCGATAAACACTCACGTCTGACAGTATCCCAGATTTTGATGGTGTGGTCACGGGATGCCGATGCAATCCTGCGGCCACCCGGTGACCAGGCCAATGAGTAGATCCAAGAACCGTAGCTTTTCATTGTGAATATACAAAGGTATTTGGCGACATCCCAGATCTTGACGGTGGCGTCAGCGGACGCTGACGCGAGCTGTCTGCCATCGGGCGACCAGGCTACTGAGCGGACCTCATCTTTGTGGCCTGCCATCGTCGAGAGACACTCGCCTGTGGCGGCATCCCATGTCTCGACGGTTTTGTCATCGCATGCTGATGCAAGCTCTCGGCCATCAGGAAACCAGGACACAGAGTTGAACGAATGCAGGTTGCGCCGCATTGAATATGAATCTCTGTAATCCGCGACTTGGAGATTCAAGTTTCTTTGGCTGCCCAATCGCAATCGCCTGATTAACGAAGCACCCCAACCAGTGGGGGCATCCCATATCTTGATAACCTCATAGGAAGCTGAAACAACACGGCTTTTATTGAGAGATAAGGCGACAGTTCCGAGTCCTCGCTGTAATTTGGAAATCTGGCTTTTTATCCTCGCGGCTTCCTCATAATCCCCTTGCGCGTAACATGTATTACTCAGACTCTGCATGGTAGTGATTGTGTATGGATCATTCTCGCCAAGACTCTCTTGTTGCAGCTCAATCACTTGCTTGAGGCTTTTTGACGTCCTAGAATACCTCTTTTGCTCGAAGTATATGTTGGCAATCTCGATCATCGCCTGAATTGTGTGTGGATGCTTATCGCCAAGCACCTCTCGTCGTACCCTGATCACTTCTTCCCAGGATTCTTTCGCCTGGTCATATTTCTCATTTTCGTAATATTTGGTTGCAAGATTTGCCAGGTCTTCCATCGCCGTTATCCTTTTCTTCTCCATCCTCGTTGATTCTTCGAGGGCGTTTGCTTGAGGCCGTACAGAAGCATGGGAAGCAAGAGATGCTACTGGTATAAGCTGGAGGTCTGTCATCAGCGTCTCCATGGACCGAAGTTGCGATTGCTGTGTAAAGCTGCCGCTATCAATGATCGACCAGCCTTTTGATGGCGTTATTTCTAAGGCTGTCGATGCTCCACTTGACTCGACACTTGATTCAACCCTAGGGCCAGTTAGAATTGCTTCAATAACAGATCTGATTGGTGCAGTTATTTAGAAATTACCTCTGGGAAGGTCTAGCCTGCATAGCAATCCAGTTGTGCTCTAGAACTTGCTTGGCTGTGAGTCGTCGTTCGGGCTACACGGCCATGGTACCTGAGACAAGATTCATGCAGAATTCACTTGAAGACGAACAGAGCGGTACAAAAACTCTCATTTGCTTGCCGCGAGCATATTAAAAAACCGATTTTATGTCTGGGAAGGGTGAAGAACGTGTTCTCATGCAGAAAACAACCGCTCCGAATGCCCATATGTCCACGGCTGCCGTATACGGCTCGGATGAACTGCTATACAGTTCTGGTGCCATAAAGCCTTGAGTGCCGATTCTGTAGGTTTTAAGGCTAGTGCCATCAGTACTTTTTGTAAGCCCAAAGTCCGCCACCTTGACATGCCAATGAGGTCCCGGATAGGAGACAAGAATATTCTACGTTATATGTGTTAGTACACATGAGGCTTGCCTAGACCTCGGGAATGGGTAGGTTGGCTTATCATATACCTTAGGCTTTAGATCTCGGTAGACGAAATTCTTTTGATGCATATATAGCAAAGCCTGGGCCACTTGGTGGGTGATCATCGCTGATTCGGGTTCGGGGATAGACCGGAGGATGATGAATTCGTGGAGGTTGCCATATTCTATGAATTCCATAGCAATGTAGAGGTTTTTTGTATCATCGAACCAGCTAAGGAATTGGACAAAGTAGTGTTTGTACTGGGATAATTTAGTCGTGAATGGCGTGAGTGACTTATTAACCTACCTCGGGGACTTGAGTGTCTGAGAATGTGGTCAGGGCTTTGAGTTCCCGCTTTGAGAACTCAGGGAACTTTTTTTGCTGCTTTCTGACGAAATTCACAGCTCGGAATGTATCCTTGGCTGGTCCAAAAAGGCATTCCTCTTGGTTCACATCTCCAAATGAGCCATGCCCCAAATGCTTCATCACCCGCCAGCACTCGGAGCCTGCTGGCCGTTCATGGTGTCGGAACTCATTCTCATCGATCCGGGTTTTCAGCGTCCACTCCACCAGCGGACTACTTGTGAACGGATCAATAGACATTTTATCTGCTTATGGGGGAACAGTTGACAGAAAAATAAAAGAGACACTCTGGGTCGGGCATCAGCCGCCGCCTCTTCATTTGCTCATGTACCTAGTACGTACCCCCTGTTCTTTCCAAGGTTCAAGGCTGAATCCCGAGGTCATTAGCGTCGAAAATTACTACTTTCAGCCTTGAGGGTGCATGAGATGTCTTTTCAGCTGCTTCCCATCTCCTTATATTAATTGCAACTTTCATATCGATTATTTTTCCACTCCAGTGCTAAACATACATATGCATGTGCGGGGCTCACCTGGGCAGGGGTCAGATCTCACCTCGATATCACCTGAGCTGCATTTCATTACTGGAATTATATGTTCATTGGCCGCCCAGGTGAACTACCTATCAATTTAGGCTGACATTACCCCTCCGTTTGGTTTATCTCATCTTCCCAAACCAGCCTCTTGAAGGGTAACACTGCCTCGCATATTATATTTGAGCCACTCCCTCCTTCCCCTCATTGAATCTCCTTCGACAAGGCCCTCCAAAACTAGACATATAAAATATTTGAGAGAATCTCTAGTTTTTTTGTCGAACGCAAAACTAAGCAGCCCTTTTATGATGGACCCTGGTTCACTAGCATCCCTTGTGACAACATGCTATCAGTAAAATTCCAATCCTACCTGGACCTTGTAGGTAGATGTACCTGTCCGCTGACCGACCCACAGAATTGGTACCAGAGTTATCGAGATATGTTCATCATGAAGGCATGCTGATCGTGAGGTTGAGCAACGGATTTTGAAAATCGAGGCTTGCTGGGATCGCACCAAGCGGCAAGTGGATGTTGTGATGAGCATCGTCTCCATCATAGACGATGATCAACAACGGATTCTGAACAATCTCTTAACTGAACTCTCGCGGAGCCTTTCGCTCGCCATGAAAAGCCTTGAAACAGTGGTTCGGCGTGAATCTCTGGCACGCTCTAGCTCTAGCATGCTTAGGTTGCAATTTTGGGCCAGAAGGCCTACTTGGGTGTGGAAGAAGAATACTATCAACAATATTATCACAGACCTTGAGCAATGGTCAAGCCGTTTTGATCCCTCCTGGTTTTTGCTTATCTAGTGGCGGAAGAAAGAAAAGAAAAATCAAAATGCAAAAACAAAAACATACAACAGTCAGGATTCGCATGTGGTCACCCACCATACTACTAACTGACCGGCGTGTGGCTTAAGTACGGCTGAGCGGACGGGAAGCCCTGTTCTCCACACCCTGTGGTCGTATGTACTAGAGAATCCTTAAAAAGGGATTATAAACAGCTTTAATTCTATGGATACTCGGTATGGAAAAGCTGCAATATTTAGTAAAATACTGAATGTTCCGTTGTTTTAGGCCTAGCACATAGTGTATTCAAATCAAAATTTCAACAATTGCGAGCTTAAATGGACCGTGTCCTAAATATGTTTAACTCGTAAGACTAAACCTAACGGGTACTTATAAGCAGCTGGAATACCTCAGTTTTCAAAACACTGGATTGGAAATATTGTCACGTCCAAAATTGAATTAGATCAATGGAAATTGCAATGTGAAATCACAAAAATGTCAGGGAATCATTGCCCCAATATCGAGGTTTAAGCAGGAGTACTGTAGGGGAGATAAAACCAAAACCCAAAACCAAACGCCACCCCCATAAACGAAAAATAACGGTAATCAGCATCAAGGTAGCGAAACAACTACCTTGTTAGCCGAGACTCCCTTCTGATTAATCTCCAAAGCTTCATTGATCTTCTCCAGACCATGCCCCACAACTTTCGGTTCTGGCGCTGGGACAAACTGCCCATTGGCTAGCGCAGGCCCTAAGAACTCAAGATAGATATTGGAAACACAGCTGTCGGCTTGAATCAGATCGGTCATCATGATGAACTTGACCTGTACACCAGTGAAAAACTTAGTGATTGCATTCTTGCTCATCATACCCGTCATATTGCCCATCATTCTGTACAACCCGAAAGCCCCCTTGATTGCATCCGCAGCCATCGGCTTACCACCGGCCAAAGCAACAAACTTCTTGGTAGGCAGCTCAGGAGACTTTGCCAGACGCTCACGAATGACAGAGACACAAACGGCATCAGCATTCGCGCCGATAGAGTAAGCACCGCAAAACTTATATCCCTTCAGTGCGTGCTCAAGGTCCGAAACCAAGGTTGAACTATTGTAGTCGAAGACCTCCGCCGCGCCGAGTCTCTTGACCATGGCAAAGTTCTTGGGTGAAGAAGTCGAGAAGACCTTGTAACCCGCCGAAACAGCAAGCTGCACTGCGGAAGCTCCAACACTCGATGCGCCACCTGTGACAATGACCGCGCGTGGGTATTTCTGTCCATGCTGCGGGTTCGGGGTGGAGGAACCTGTGGCATATCGAGACCCAAGTAATCCTTATGGAAGAGACCGTAAGTAGCAGTCACAACGCCGAGGCCCAATGAGGCAGCTTGCTCGTGGCTGAAATGCTCAGGGACCTTGGTAATCATGTTTTCACGCATGACGCTGTAGAGTTGAAAAGCGCCCTCGGCCGGATCGTTCGACTCCTTTGCTGCGGAGACTGCGTTGCCTGCTATTCTGTCGCCGACTTTGAAGCGCGTCACGCCAGGTCCGACTTCCACGACTGTGCCGGCTACGTCCGTGCCTAGCACCATTGGGTATTTCAGGTGACCGGCCAGCATGCCGGATTGGTATTGGAGAACCCAGTCAAATGGGTTTATTGCGACTGCGCCGTTCTTGGTGGTGACTTGGCCGGGGCCCGGGGAGCTGTATGGTGCACCGCTCACTTTCAACAGTGAACTCTTCTTTTCGACAATCCATGCCGCTTGGTTTTTGGGCGCCATGGTCCAGAGAGATGAAGATATATCAAGAGAAAGGACGTAATAGTGGATTCCGTGGTTGAGCGTTCCGATTTGGAAATGTAGTGAGTGGGAAATGGAGGAAGGTGGGAAGTTGAGAAAGTTGAAGTTGAAAGGTGAAAGTGAAAGATAAAGGGTGAAGGGTGGGTGTGACTGTTGAGGCTGCCAATGTGATCCTAAGTATATCACTCTGAGTGCATATGCCGGTTTTAATTATGGATCGTAGGGGAGCACATATAGTGGAATATTGATAGGTAGTTGATATGTGAGAAAAAGAGGTTTCTGTTAAAAGTCATAGATTACGGAATTGGAACATCATAGATATTAAAGAGCATTTGAGTGACCTGGAGACGGACTTCGGAGTTGAACTTGGATTCATGGAACATCTCTACTAGGTTGACTACAAACGTTAAGCTTCATAGTAAAAATATTTGATATATCATGCCGGGGGTTGTTCGACTATGAAATAAAAATCCGAAGTCCGTGCAGTGCGATGTTAAATCCGTGGTAAATCCGAAGTCCGGTTTTATTGGATAAGAACACTCAAATTGGAATGAAGTGCGAGGTCATGAATCGTGATACAGAATAGTCCAATTCTACTCGATGAAGGTGACATGATGTTTTAACATGGAATCCAGAGTCCTGCCCATCGAAGCTGCCACCTGGGCAGTGGGCATGCGACAACTGAGCGAAGCAGATCATCACCATTCACACTTGATGCCTTAAGTCTCAGGTGCCGAACCGCCATGTTAGGTTTAGTCCCTTGTAAGGATTCTAAAATTATGGTACACTAATAGCACTGCTAGGCTCAATATTTTAAAAAAAAATATTACTCGAGGAATGACATGGATGGCTCACGGAGTATGCCCAGGTGGCTGCATGGGGAAGGACACACCCTAACCTTGGAAGTAGGGGGAGATAGAACTCCGAAAGTCGGCGATAGGCGATATCAACATTTGAAAGACTGACATTCCATATGTACTGAAAAAAGCAGGATTTATCCGTCCCTCCATCTCATACATGTATTTCATCGATAGACTTCATCACTTTCTCGATGACTTGCATCGCAACAAGATCGTCGTTCGCCCCCTCTTCCATTCCCGCAAAACTTTCGTTATCGGCACCTAAACACGTCAAGCACAATATCGCTACTTTCCTATATTTGTCCCCCATACGTGGTGCTAGCTTTGTACGAGCCTGCTCGATCAAGTATTCCTTGAGCTTGAAAGCCATAACCTTAAAAGATGGAGGCGCTCCTTGGCTCCTGAGCTATGCCTGGAAATTGTGGTAGTATTTGCCGAATTTGGGCTTAGGGGGGGCTGGTGAATTCTTCATCATCTGTATATTCGAGAAATGACTCCCAAAGACCAATCTCAAGGAGACAGATCCCAAGGCTGTAGATATCGTGCTGCATGCAGTATCTCTCAGTCGGATCCCTACCCTGGCTGGACGGGTGACGATAAACATTACGATCCCAGCTCATATCACCGCCCATCATTGTGTCAGAACTTGCTGCACGGAAGGCGTCGAACCCAACCAAAAAGGCATGGCTTCGTGATGTGTCTTCAAAGCACAGGACAGACTCAGGCCGTATATTCTTGTGTACAAAGTCGAATGTGTGTACATAGTTGACTGCCTTCACCAGCTCACGCGCGATCCGTATCTTCTGTGATAATGATATGTGTATATCCTGATTAAGAAGGAGTTCTCGTAGTGACTGAAGGGCCTTCATGCTATCTGGAATTCGAAAAACAAGCTGAAACTGGGTATAGTTCCCCCCACTCAGAGAAGGTTTATATAAGGGTGGCAAATGGTTGATAAATGATGAGCTAACAGTCAGGCCAAACTCAGGGGAAGGGGCAGAACCAGCATAGTTCTGACGCTTTATTGGATTGAAGCTTTTGCAATCAAGCAGACCAAAAGCTAAAGGATCTGCTTGAGAGAGTCTAGCAGCAAGTATACGGACATCCCGTAGTAGATCACGTACTCTTGCAGTCTGACCAGCCTCAATAGTATCAATAATATACCATCTTTTATCACGGTCTGACTTTTTTTGACCTGCCCTTGCTGTTAAAGGGGATATCAAGCCACTCCATTGGTGACTCAGGCATAGTGAGTGATCTAGCCTTGTCAGCATTAGGTGACAGTACATTCCGAATACCAGCCGCAAGTGCCAGCGGATTTTGAGCAGCAGTTATAAGGCCATGTGGAGTCTCTGTAGTTTTTGCCTGTGCCAAAACTGTATCAATGATTGGATTGGCGAGCTTGCAGAAGAACTTGAGGCTAGTACTAAGCCAAATATTAGTACCTAGGCTCGTCAAATCTATCTACTAATCTATGCCCAGATGCACTGCTTTGTATAGTATCACCTTGGCGTGAAATTCTTGGATATGGAAAAGACATAATCAAACTTGAATTTAGAGTGCAACTTTGGAAATATTGTGTGTTGATATAGATGACCTAAAAATAAATAGCACCAGCCCCTGCCAGTGGGCACAAATCTTCAGTTCATATTCATGGAGCAATTGAGCATTCAACATTGAACGGGTGAACTTAACTTGCACTGACACGTGCATTGTAAGCTCAAAAATTAATAGTCGGATTTATCGGATTTACATCTAGGTACCTAAGATGTCAGATCCTCCAGCAAAGCCGCATGACCCGAAAGACCTTTCTCAAACAAAGTCTCAGTATCTAGTGGAGCTGTGATTCGGCTATTAGCTGTGACTTTGTCAAGACCCAGGTGTCCAGTTACCAATCGAGGCACGAAGCCCTCGATGATATCGGTTGCAAAGGTATTGATGTTCATTGCATCTTCGCTGCGCATCATCTGACGGGCACGAATAGTCCGCAGAGTTGACAGCTCTCCTTCGGTCAACTTCTCGAGGTCTTCTTTAGTCTCGATATTATGGTCAGATTTGACTCTTTCGAGCTTATCCAGAACAGCCTGACGAGCTTCTGGAGATACTTCGACAAAGGCATTGAAGCAGAAATCGACCGATTTGGAGACCAAATCTTGTGTGAGCCTACCGCTCACATCGGCGTCAGCATGGCCTTGGATAACTAGGAAGTTATGAGTTATGAGTTCTGGAAAACATCCATCCTTGTGTGGCAGCTGTACTTACTCGGCTTGAAGAAAGAAAAGGCCCTGTCAAAGCCATCTTCATCAAAATCACTAAGAACAGGTTCTTCCCCCTTGCGGATTTGCTTCAAGGCTGTCATAACAACTAGCAAAAACCTGGAGTAGCCCTCTGCTGTCTTGGCTGAATGCCATTTGGCTCCTTCATATTCGCTAGCTTCCCCTCTGCGTACAGCCTGTACTGTCATAGCAGCAGAAAGCGCACTCGACAACGCAAGGTGTACACCGGAACTGAAATATGGATCGATGAAGCACCCAGCATCACCGACCAACCGAAAGTTTGGCCCAGCATAAGCCGAGGCACTATAAGACCAGTCCGAAGCTGCCTTGACATCGGAGACGAGAACAGCTTGTGCTAGTCTCTCGTGGATTTCTGGTGCCAGCATCAAGCAATGCTTGTAAAACTCAATCGTCCCTGGTGAGCCAAGCGCGATTTTGCGCTCAAGAGATAGATCGTGACGCATGACAACACCAACAGACAACGTGCCATCGTGCAGTGGAATGGCCCAGCACCATCCACTTTGATCTTTCAGCGCCTCAAAAAACGGCGAACCTCGTTGTGGAGTGCCTGGTGCGTAAGTTTTCGCGCCTCTCCAATAACCCCAATTGGCTTGATTCTTTAGAGCCTGGTTGAACTTGCGGTTTTTCAAATACTTGGTTGATAGGAGACCATTGCGACCACTCGCATCAATGAGAAAATCGAATTTTATTGTACCACTGGTTCCGTCTTCTTTGCGCGACCAGGCTGCTGAGATAGCGCGTCCCGGGTTGGCAACTCCATTAGTAGCGTGGAGATTGTCACTGTGGAAGTTATCGTTGTGGAAGTTATCAACAGACTCAAATTCTACCGAATCAACCTTCGTTCCATGGAAAGCAAGCGCACCCTCCTTCTCAGCATGATCCAACATCAGTTTGTCTGACTCGGACCGGATGACATTCCATGAGTACCCGTTGGGTCCATTGGCAGCAAGAAAGTCAGTGTACCCTGCTCGCTTGTTGTTCAACTTGAAAGCCGCACCGTTCTAAAGACGCATGTTATCATTAAACTCAAATTGTTCATTCCAAGGCGATTTGCTGAATCTCACCTTTCTACTGAAACCATACGCATCGAACGTCTTCTCCAAATTGATGAAGCGCAAGAAGTGTCTGATGGACGCCAGCATAGACTCGCCGATGTGGTATCGTGGGAAGTGTTCTGCTTCCATGATCACAATATCAACCCCTTCACGAGCTAGAGCAGATGCCGCATAGGAGCCACCGGGACCGCCGCCTACAATAAGTACAGAGCAAGATTTCGGAATCGATACGGGAGCCATTGGGAATCTTCAATAGTGTGAAAAAGGACTGGAGTCTTGAATGTTGATGTTCGATAACGAGGATTCCCAGCTTTGAATTTTCAATATCCTAATTTCTTATATAAGGTTGAACAAATGAAAGTCCGGAAGCCACTCCGATCATACTCCTATTGAAAGAGGTCATATGCTTTACCAGCTCACGAGATCGTAAGCAACACTGGAAACCTCCACTGATGATGGATGAGTTGATTTTAGACAAATTATCAAGACTTGCCAAGCCACTATGCCCCCAAAAGAAGCCTATATGAAGAAACTTGAATATTATATTGTAATTTCAAGTTATGTATGCTGTGTTGGATACTTGGAGTTCTGCACTTTGGATAATGGATGTTCGTTGTTGAATCTGGATTTCTGTGTTCTTGAGATCTTCAACTGTCATCAATTAGAGGATAATGGTTAGCAAATCTGAAGATAGGGGGTCTTGACTCTCCGATGTTCCAAGGTTAGAATCGCCCCCCTTTATCGCCGTCTTCTACGGAGATTTTAAATAGACTTGGCATTCGTCCAACATGAAACTAGCAAACATCCATTCTATGTAATTATAATCCCATAATGATACTAAATTTCGGACAACTGTGAGTATCTCCACTAAAAATCATATTATACGTATGTCTCATGACAGTTTCTCATATTGCCCGTGAGCCTCATCCACCGCCGCTCTCACATCAAAACTCCAAATCCTTCTAGTTCTACACTCAAAACTTGGAACTCCTCCTTGCTTTTTACTATTTTGCCCTGTGAAATCATAAAGTCATTGATAAGTTTCCCAATATGCCATGTTCTTTTCAGGAAGCTCGAGCATCACTGCCGTCTCACTTTGGCCCTCTTTTGTTCGCGGGTGGAAACCATCCCAGTAACGGATCGACTCTTCGGGGTTTCTATGCGCTACTCACCCGAGTGACTCGAGAATCTTTGGGTTTATTTGTTGCATACCCCTCGCGATACGCTCGTAAACGCAAAGGCAGCACCGGTCTCTCGCCAACTGGCCGCGCGGTCGTAGACTCTCACACGCAGACCCCGGTGGATGAGATCTAGTGCTGTTATAACGCCATTATCCTACCGCCAATTATTGAGATTTTCATAAGGGGCTCAACGCGAGGTTTTGAATCAATATCCTCAATAGCTGATTATTTGAATTTGAGTTGTACGTGTGGGCTCCCTTCTGTCCAACAATAGGAAGTGTTAATATTGTTTTTCGATGTTCAAATGTTCAGCTGGATGTTGAACAAGAGGAAGGGCCAGAGTCATAGATCGTCCACAAAGAAGAAATTCGACGATCACTCTTGCCGACCATGCACAGAAATTACAGGGATGTTAATCCTACCCAATGTGGATAGGTTTGAGGCAAAAGTCGCTGTGGTCATACGAGGCGGTTAAGAATGCTATGGCATTTCTGTCTATTTTGGTGGGACTCGATGGCTCACAGAAGGAGGATGGCCTAAGCTCAGCTCAAAATTGGTCTATGCAAAAGGAAATGCACCGATAGGTGTTTCATATTTGCCCCATGGTCTCCAGCTTGGTCTATTCTCACCGAATGCCAAAACTGAATTTTGTATAAAACTGAATGGGGAAAAAGAAGCAAAAAAGTGAAATCAACCGAGTGGTGGGCTGGTCACCGTGAGTCAGATTTAGTCTGAGCTTATTGACGCTGAGGCATCTATGCGTCTCTTGAATCATAGGTGTATTCTATTGCTTAGATCAGACCAAAAGTCCATACTACTGGTTCAGACCTAAGTGCAAGACACTGTGAGATGGTTGTCCTGAATCTTTCATGTCATCAAATGTGAGAATGTATTCCGAGTCGCTAGAGCCTCCAAGTATGAAATATTAATCTGAGGACCTGCCATACAATTCCGACTCCTTCAGATGTTCTAGGTGAGCTGTGTATAGCCTATAAAGGCCAATGAATTCTCTGCATCGTACTAGGGTACTTTCAAATGTTGTGAAAACTTTCCAGGCTTGCTCAAGCTTCTTGCTGCGCCGCATTGTCCCACCAAGTATTTCAAATCTGCTGTACGTTGATGACGCCGAGTACCTATTAGTAGAATTTTGGGCTCACGTGGCTTAAGCCTCACGCTTCCTGATGATTTAAAAAGAGTTTCATTTCTCAAATAGTAACCATAAAGTTTATCAAGTATTCTTTCCGAGTTGACTCAAAAATCCACGCGTGAAAATTAGTGTTATGGTGCAAAGTGGCCGTCTAAAGCTAATTATTGGTCGTGATGGAACTGTCGTGTTCAAAAATGTTGATTCTGACCAATTTCATCGTATCCGTGGTTAGTTCCATCTTAATTGGGTTAATCAAGGTGTTCGAATTCATATTTTCGGTTCATTGTTTTGATGGGATAACGCAATGGGGATGCTCTGACCTGCCACATCCGATGTTGTGAGTTATTTTCAAAGTAACGTACTTTCGTTCAGAGAGTGAGGAAATCCTGTATTCACCATCTTAAACTCCCTACTGATTCAACACTTGGGCTGTTATTTCGAATATGACCGATAAAGGACGACGCCAGCAGCCCGGTTATGCATGCGAGGAATGTCGGAGACGCAAGGCGCGTTGTGACCGTGCGCGACCTAGATGTGGATTTTGCACGGAGATAGGAGCTGTATGTGTTATTCTAGACAAGAAGCAGCACAGAGGTCCCAAAAAAGGACAGCTTAACGCAATGAGGTCCCAGATTGGTATGTTGAATATTTAACACTCTTCAGCAATTCTGCTTCGATAGCTCAGGTCCTGGGGTCCAGCTTGAGGTCTGGAGGTATCCGAGGCTACCTGTTATTTACACTGTGATTAAAAACTAAAATCGATTTCAATGTTTCTTTAGCATCACTTCAGTGGCAATTAAGCCAGCAACTAGCCTATGAAACGGATAAGGGGCTATCAAAATCCGGGGTAATAACTCCCGAACATAATGACCGACAGCAAGCAACACATCCAGTTGAAATTGAGACTGGGGAGCTTACTGAGGCAGATCTGGATATCATATGTCCCCCATCATCGGGTATTGGAATGTGTTATACATCATCTGCGGCATTGGAACCGGCACCCTTGAGTCTTAGTAGCTGGGCAGACTGGACAGGTAGCTGGCACCCGGAGGAGCTCAGCTCACAAATCGATGTTTGTAACTCAGGATTACAGCGAAAACCATCAAATATCGTGCTGGAAGATCATAACCAGCTGAACCTGCACAAATTCGAATCAATGAGCAATTCCGTCAACATCATGATGGGAACTACTGTTACAGATCATATAAGGGCCGACTTGGACCAAGTTTACTTTGACCGCGTCCATCCAGCACTACCAATAATATATCCACAAACCTTCCTTTCATGGGCAGACCAAGAAAATCCTGGGGCTGCGAGGACATGTCTTCGCTCAGCGATGCGCACAATCGCAGCCGCGATGTCTGCACCCGGATGCCGGTTCTGCAATGAGCTGTATGCCGAGACGTATCGACTTTTGGAAGATCATAAAATGACATTCAATCATGATGAAATAATTCCTATCGAGCATATTCAAGCATGGTTGCTAGTCGCATTTTACGAACTCTTGCGTGTGAATGAGCATCAGGCTATGCTGACAGCAGGCCGCTGTTTCCGCTTGGTGCTAATGGCACGACTGTTTGAGATTGATGCATCTAAGCCGGATGAATTTAGCTTCCAAGTATCTCAAATCACTTTGGTAAAGGAGCAGAGTTTCAAGGAAAGCTTCTCGGTTGTGGAGGAGCAGAGACGACTATTCTGGTTGGCATTTTGTTTGGATCGATTTCTCTGCTCTCGCAATGACTATCCTCTTACCCTATCTGAGGAAATGGTTAGTAGATGCATCCTGTTAGTTGATGTAAACTTTTATGCAAGGTCAGAGCTAAGATAACATTCATAATCTTGCAGATTTGCACACGCCTGCCCTCGCCTGAGGCCAACTTCCAAAACAACCAGCATATACGCACGAGCTTCCTCGAGGAAGCTATGTCAGTATCATCAGTATCACAAAAGGGACTCCCATTATCACCATTTGCGGAAATTATTATTTTGATGACACTCCACGGGCGTTGCATGGCACATCGGAGATTCTGCGACACGAAAAGGCAGCCTGTAAATATGAATGGGGATGATTTCTGGACCCGTCAAAAACGACTTGTGGCTGCAGTAGAGCAGCGCATGCAGATTCTGAGCACCACACTACCGATACATGCTGATAGCAGCCCTTTGATATTGCTTTCTCATACATTGGTCCATAGTGCGATCATAAAACTCGGCCACATAGCAGAAAATGCATGTGGTGGCTCTTCTTGGCGAACTGTCGAGCAACCGGGTACAACGGCTGTACATGAGCGCCGTGCAGCTGCCGCTGCTAGGGAAATGGTACGACTTGCAAAGCAGGTGCCTTCATTTAGTTGCTTTAAGGGCCATCCATTCCTACCTGACCCACTCGCATGTGCTGCTGACTATCTGATGAACCGGGTCGGCAATCTTTCTCCTTCTAATGAGGTTGGAGTGCAGCATATTCTAAGATTATTAAGGGATATGCAGGGCATAAACAGTCTCGCACGTGTTTATTTTGATCGATAGTACCAAACTTTTATGCATTTCTGGCGGTATTTTGAAAGCTCCAGTTTTCATTATTCGTCCAACATAGGTCATCCATACTTGGATCAGCTCAAGCCTTGGCGTCTAGTATTTTGAGTCTCCACACATACGAATTGAAGTATTTTTTGTGCTGCTCCAGATTTTTGGTATTCTTTGATTTGACTTATCCCTGCATGTTCCGGAACCTATGTACGACATCGCGGAGAGTGAAGCGGAGTTCAAATGACCCTTCCTATACGACTCCGGTCACATTGCCTAGACACATGTGCACTCATTCTAGAGTAAAATAGACAGCTTCGGGGCTTCAAGTGGACATTTTTTATCCATGTTCAGTCATCATAAAACTGAGTCTTCTAGAAAATTGATTGAGTCAGCATTGAGCACAAAATTTCACCTAGCCTTAAGTTAGTACGACTATGGGAAATTTCCACGCCACACGCCCTCTATCCTATGCGGAGGCGGATATCATGGGGCAATTCCCCGTACTGAACGCATATACCATGCTATTGTATGGTTTTCAGCTTCCGCTTGATGTGGACAATCATTCCATTGTTTCGATGCTTCAAAAGACATTTGATGATTTGGTTGCCCGCATTCCCTTATTCGGATGTCAAGTTGGGACGAAGGAATCGGGTCTTCGGACAGTTCTTCCTTGGCCAGAGAATATGCGCAAGGAAAGAGTGCATGTCAATATTTGTGATGATAGTATTGCATCTATGGAAGAGCTTTTGGTTGCCAAAAATCCTGCACGAATGTTGGATGGTAAAGAGCTCTGTCCCTGGCCAGCACTTCCTATGCCGCATGGTCTCACTGGACCCGCCCCTGTTGTTGCCCTCCAGGCCAACTTCATTTGCGGTGGTCTCATTCTGACCCTTGCGGCACACCACACAATCATGGATGGAACCGCAGATTTTCAGTTCTTGAAGATGTTTTTCGATTTGCTTAGCGGGCGTGAGCTTGAATCAGTCGATTTAGAGCAAGCAAATCGGGATAGGAGTCAGCTCATACCATTAATTCCTGAAGGTGAGCCCGTGAAAGATTATCCCCACTTACTCTCCTCAAGTAAGCCGGCTTTTGTCATGCCGGCCAGTCAGCCCATCTGGTGTTACTTCCTCATGCCTGTGGAGTCACTAAACAAGCTCGTCAAACGAGCCCGCGACAATCAGCTCGGCAAAGACGTACAAATCTCCTCGGATGATATACTGAGTGCATTTTATTGGAAACGACTCTGTGCCCTGCGTATTGCACGCGGTATGCCACCTGACACTGAGTCCAAATGCTCACGCGCGATCAATACTCGTATTGCGCTCGGTATCCCTTCGTCCTATATCGGCGCCCAGATCTCTCCATGCATCACCCGGCTCTCTTTGGCTCAGGTTATCGAGTTAAATATTACCCAGCTTGCGCAAATACTACGCACAGATCTGATGGAAGCTGCCACACCCTGGGCTGTTCGCAGTTTCGCTACTTTCATCTCACGAAAATCCCCCGAGGCCCGTGCAAAGTTACTGTATACTGGAAGCCATGATTCAAACACCGACATTGGTTTCACCAACATGTCGAAGCTTGAGAGACCCAGGGGGGTCTTGGGGACCGTTGGGGCCATGTCGCTTCTATCGCCACCCGAATACGGCGCCGATTCCAGGCTCATTCCGGACTCAGGAACCCGAGGATGGTGCCTACCCTATCATGATATGCTTGCCTGAGGAGGACCTCAAAGCATTAAAAGAGGATAAGGAGTGGAATCAGCTTGCAAAATTCATTGGGTGATGCATTCCTGTCTGCATTCAGGTTTCAAGCTCGGAATATCCGAGTTATAAGAACACGTGGGCCAACAGTGCTATGATTTTGTCTTTTTTCAATTCAAATTCCATGCCGAGATTATCTTGCCAGGCGTTGAAAAGTAAGGCTCCACTTATCCTGATTGTGGAAGTCAATTATGGGCGATATAACAGGGGACGCAGCCCTGTCGATTGAGTACATACGCCTCAAAATCACGACATCGGTAAACTTGGACGTTATTGGATCACAGGCGTCAAATTTAAAGTGTAATGTCGAGATTTCGTATTTAGTAGGGAGTAGACTAATACCGCCAAATCCTTTCACGCCACTTTCTTGCGGGGCAAATTTCGTCTTGTGTTCACGTTGTTGATAAGCACGCCATCCCGTTCAGAATGTTGCTATATGTGCATATGTCCCCCCGTTACATAAACCTTGGGTTTTCATCTCGCTTCAATGTTTCAAACCTCCTCAATTGGATCAAAGGAGAGGTAATATGAAAGATTCTATGAAATCAAAATTTATGCATACCGTGGGATGTGGGTCTTGGTTTCGAATGCTCCGAGTCTTGACGACTGTTCACAGCACTTGAGCATGAGTTCATGTTCTATTTGTATCTACCTTGAGCTTCGGTATTGACCACGTGGAAGACTTTAAAATGCCTGAATCTAATAATCATAAGCTGAGCAATTGCTACCTACCATTATATTGTTGAAATAACGACTCGGACTTTCAAATTTTGATATACAATCTATTCTGAGTTCATACCACTAGCACCATGTCTGCCACCCTATAGAGTTGGCTCGGGATGAACACAGTGCTGAATAAATCTGGCTGGGAGTATCAGGCAGTAGATGCGATTCAATATTCGGAAACTATAGGGGAAACGGGCATTCCGAAGCGAAGATGGGACGATTCCGAGTCGCGTCAAGCCACAGCCAAGCAGCGTAATTCTTTTCCTACCATTGACCGCCATTCATATTCAACTGGTACTTAATATGTACGAGTGGTCACGAAACTCGTGGGGCCCAATTTAAGCCCTGGAGGTCTGGGCTTGCGCCTACACTTGCGCGTCGGCAGTCTAACCCGTTAATGGAAATAACGTCAAGATAAACTGCGATGGCATCATAGTACAAGTCAGTATAAGTACTGCTTGCTAATTTTTATCTTTTTGCAATGAAATCTCGAAATTCAAGGCTTTTTTTGTAAAAGTACTCCGCGTTTCTTGAAATTCTCCTCAAGATGGCGGTTGGACACGATTTAAGTGTCAGTTCACAAAAGGATATACCAGTCAATGAGAAGGCTGGTCCGATAGAAAAATGGACTACGAGGCCCGATGGCACGATTGATGATGTTTTTAAATCAGAGCTTGTCGCGGATTGGACCGCTAGTGAAGAGAAGTTAGCTCGTCTGAAGTATGTCTGCCGCATCTGTCTCTTCAATCTGGAATTTCCACTAACGTGATTTTGTGATAGGGTCGACTTCTCCCTCCTTCCTGTGGTAGCTCTTGCTTTCTTTGCTTTACAAATTGATCGAGGCAATATCTCCAATGTCTTAACGACAACTATAACTACCGACGTTGGTATCACGACGAATCAAATTAATGTTGGAACACAATTGCTGTCTGCCGGAATTGTGATTCTTGAGCTGCCCTCAAATATTTTTCTCCAGAAGGTGAGCTCAATTTATTTGGATCAAAACTCAAGAAAGAATATAACAAAGGAAATGAGGCTGATCGGAGGATTTCCTCCTTCTGTTGATATAGATTGGACCTCAAAGATGGTTATCGATCCAAATATTCGCTTGGGGACTGGTCGCAACCTTCCAAGCCTTCATTACAAACTATGCCGGGTATCTGGTTACTCGCATTCTTCTGGGCTTGTGTGAATCTGGGTTCATTCCAGGTGGGTTGCTACTTCAAATGATTCTACCCCCGATACACAAGACTAACAAATTATCTTTCTAGGCGCACTCTACTACATCTCGACATGGTACAAGACCGACGAAACGAGCACTCGCTTTACCTACTTCTATATTGGACAAATGATCTCTTCTGCAACTTCGAGTTTGATGGCTTCAGGGATCCTCAAACTATCCGGGAAATGTGGACTCAAAGGATGGCAATGGATTTTCCTTAGTAAGATGACTCCTGCAACTATGAATTGTATGATTCTGATCTAACACTCGTGATATTTTGCAGTTGAGGGCTTGATCTCCATTTTTGCAGGCCTTTTATTCTTACTGCTCCTTCCACCTCGCGTCGGTGACGGTCGGCCTCTGCTTTCAAAAATTACTGGTGGTCGCTGGTCCTACTACACTGACCGAGAAGCGGAGATTCTGCGGAATCGTGTTCTTATTGATGACCCCAAGAAAGCCAAAGGCAAAATCCAGATCACTAGGTCGGATATTACTCAGACTCTACGAAGCCTGACTCTTTGGCAACATGGCTTGATTACTTTGGTGTCAATGTCTGCGGTGCAAGGTTTTGGCCAATATGCGCCTACGTTGATTAAGTCTTTTGGATTCGGCACTATCAAAGCGAATGCCATGGCATCTGTTTATATCTGGTGTGCAATTGTCTGGGCTCTGCTCATGTCTTTGCTCAGGTAAGCTTTGAATCAATACCTCCAGGGCTGTGAGCCCCATAGCTTCACGCTTGACTTATCTGACACAACCTCAAATAGTGACAAATTCAATCGACGTGGACCTTTCGTGTTATTGTCTATAACATGGAATGCCATCGGCTACTCTTGTTTGAACACCCTCCCGGACTATTCTGACAAATGGCATAAATATGGCACCCTCACTGCGGCTGGAATTTCATACGCAAGTGTTCAGTAAGTTTTTCCGTTGGCTTACACAATGAAAGAGTCCATGGCGATGTGACTAACCACCATGGTAGTTTCCTGAACGTTAGCTGGCTTTCGGTAAAATGCAAAACCCCGCAGCAACGAAGCGTTGCTATGGCGTAAGTAGAATGGAATCTTAAATCCCTGTTGATCTTTTATGAAGCGATTCTAATCTCAATATGAAGGTTCATCATCATGGCTGCCAACCTGTCCGGAATTTCCGGATCACAAATTTTCCGCACGGAAGATGCGCCCGCATACAAACAAGCTCTTGTTGCTATTGCTTCACTCTCGGGAGCTGCGTGGGTTCTTGTCTTGGCTCTCTGTCTGCAATATCTATACAAGGAACGGAGGGCACCCAAGGAATCGCCTAGTGACTCTGAGGAGATTGAACAATAATGTGATAAGCCTACTTAGAAAAAGATCAAGGAACACAGATAAGTAGCAGGATTTGAATACATAATACCTTTCAAGAGAGCACAACTACATAAATCATTAAACTAGACAAAAAGGTTCAACTTGAAGTTCTGTGCTTTCTCAGTTAATTGGTGAGAGCGCGTCATTGGAAAATGCCATTACGACTGTTTGGTTTGTTTGTTTCGTTTGTTTGATGCGTTGAAATGGTTTGCTATGTTTGTCTTCTTGTTTATCTCAACATGTGGATGGCCCGTGCGTATCTTCCTGTCTATGTCGCGGACTTGGAGATCTGATTCGGAGTACATCAACTCCTATATTCAGGGACCAGTCTACGTTCAAGTCATCATGTGAAAGATTCCCGGAGATTGTATAGCCCGACTTGTGTGGATCCACAAGCTAAATATTTGAACGATTTGCAAAATTTTATCCTCGTCGCACAATAAATTTGTCGGGCGGACTTTGGGACCTAAGGAGTTGCTCAGTCCGACAACTCCGTCAACGATTCGACTCCAAAATACAGGACATCGCGACCATGGCGATCAACTTTTTTGTGGATACTTCGAGAACAATAGGATTTCTTCAGTAGACCATAGGATTTTCGCTTCCAGATTTTGCATGGAAATTCATGATTGTATATCAATTCAATAGAATTAAATTCTGTCTCTTTAATTGAACAGTATTTCAAGTTCTTCTGCCTACTTTTTCTCAACCCAACTTCCAAGGTTGACCGTTTACGTATAAGCGTATACCCAGGCTCAAGTACTACATGCTGTAAAAGGGCCCGTAGGCTTTGATATCTCAAGTGCTCTTTGACATAATCTGATCAAAAAAGCGCCGCCTGAGTTCAGTCCTAAATAGGAAATTGAGAAAATAAAATACATATTGGTATCGAGATTGTCACACTTTTCCTTTAATTTGTCTATCATATAGCCAAGATTTGAGTTACCTTCCATCAATTGGCAAGATGGCCGAGTTGGTCTAAGGCGTCAGGTTAAGGTCCACCTTGACTCTTACGGTAATCCCGTTTCCTGATCTACGTTTGTAGGCGTGGGTTCAAATCCCACTCTTGTCATTTTCTTTTTTTTTACCCGCTGGCTTTTCAAGCATTTGTATGGAGTCTGTCTGGACTGTGCATACAGTTCTGATCCTTTTTAATGTTTCTTTTTTTTGGGGGGGGTTATATTCCAAGTTTGACTTCAAAGCTTTTCAACCCGCCTATGTCCTTCGATTTTTACAGGCATTCAGGATCAAATCATTCCTTGCTCGGGCTTAAATTCTGCATTAAAACCGCGAGAATAATCTGTAGGTAGCATCAGCTCAACAGAATATAATAGAATATCATTGGTATTATCCGAGAATAGGAATCCCAGCCTCGCCCTAGCACGGTAACATTATAGCTTCTACGTGCAAAAAATAGTACACATTATTTGATGATTTCGAGGTCCGTCAGTGGCCTATGGAAACAGCATGATTTGACCCCAAGCTTCCTCTGGAATGACCGAAATCGGCCTTCTAGCTAAAAATGACCCCCAATATAAGCTTCATGGTGCTTCATCCGGCTCATCGGAGTTGTAAAAGTTTCGAAGTTAACCCGAATGCAACCTTCAAGTTTTTCTCTAAGGACAATACCAAAATCTGCAATGAGCTTAGAATATTCTCAATAATCCGGAGGATAAATACACATCAACTCCGAGTGCGAGGTACTCTCTTGGAAAGCATATTTGGCACGTAAGATCAAGGTCGCTTAACGAGAAGAAGAGATGATGGTTATGCATCGCAGGTTCATAAGTCACGAATCTAATTTTCAACTCATTCCGACCTCAGCATTAATCCATTCTACGTACGAGATTCTAATTCAGACGAAATATCTAAATGACGTATAGACTACTGGAAACAACAGTGGCCGCGTGCCTCATAATATCTGCTAGCGCAGCACGCTATCCGTACCCAACTCAAAATATCAGCATCGAGAACTTATTCGGTCCATATCTTTCCCCGGGCGTTGAAATCGCCTCTTCGACTGATTCAAACTTCTCCAGCGTTGTCACTGCACGATGGACGAGCTGGGATGCACCCACATGGATTGGGGCGATCAAACCCGCTACAGAGAACGACGTGCAGGAAATCGTGAAGATCGCAAGTGCAAATGGGATCTCGTTTTTGGCAACAAATGGAGGTCATGGAGCTGGAATAGGGTATGCTAATATATCTGGAATCGACATTAATCTTTCCAGTTTCAATACCGTCTCTATCGACGTGGGAAGGAATGAACTTACGGTTGGGGCTGGAGTCTTGATTGGAGATTTGATTCAGCCGCTGTATGATGCTGGCCTGGCAGTTCGTGAGTATCTTGGATAATGACGATCCTTTGTGGTTTTTTGCGCTGACTCTTGCCTTACGCAACCTAGCACATGGAAACGAAGAATGCGTGGGTATGATTGGAGCGACACTGGGTGGTGGTATTGGAATCGGGACAGGGGTTCTAGGCCTGGGTGTTGACTCACTCAAATCCGTTCGCTTGGTCACAGCAGCTGGAAACCTGGTGACTGCCTCTTCAACGTCTCACCCATGGCTTTTCTGGGCGACTCGTGGCGCCGGCGCGAATTTTGGGATCATCTTGTCAGCAACATTTGAGCTGCAGAACCAGATCAACGATGGCAACACGGTCCAAGGCAGCTTCATCTTTGCTGGCGCAGATAATAGCTCAGTGTTTGAGCTTTACAAATCATTTGATGAGGATCTTCCCGATGAACTGGCTATTACATTGGGTCTCTCATACAATCAAACCAGCCAAACCTCTGAGATTCTATTGAACTATTATTACTTTGGGCCACAATCAGAGGCGCAGCCATACCTCGATGCTGTAGAGGCTTTGAGTCCTCTTACTAGCTCAATTTCTGTTTTGACGGCACCAGAACTGTATCAAGGATTAGAAAATGGCGAGTGCACAACCGGTGCACCTCTCAGCGGTGGCACTCTTGGAATCGGCGAGACGGACATCCCGACTCTTCAAGCTGTTTTTGCCGACTTGGTTGAATTCAGTCAGGCAAATCCTACAACTTATATTGGCCAGTCAGTTTTCCAGCGATACAGCAACAGTCGCGCGCTCCAAGTATCCTCCTGTAGCACTTCATATCCATGGCGAGATATTAGGGCGTTCTGGCTCCATTTGAATGTCTTCCTCAGCCCAGAACTGGAGGATGCGAGTGCCAATCTCACCCTCTCTATGCGTTCAAAGCTGCAAGCTACTAGTGGATTCTCGAGCCCGCATATCTATGTGAACTATGCCTATGGAGATGAGGGCCCTGCTGCTTGGTGGTCGGCTGCTAATTTGCCGAGGCTGCGTTTACTCAAAGCTCTTTGGGATCCCAAACATCTCTTCGGGATGGCAAATCCGATTCCAGCTTGGGCATAAAGGGTACATAGCTTGAAGTTTGGGCAGATTACTGTTGTTTCAGTTAAAGACAAAAATGCGTACGGTTTGGAGCCACTAATGTACATTCGCAAGATTGGGATCTCCACAGTGGAGAAGCCTTGTTTGAACTCCTCGCTCGCATCATGATGTTCTACATGCTCCGACTCAAAATATGCCTCGATGAATCAATCTGATACAGAACATCGTATAGTTGAATTCTTTGATAATTTTTAACATGGATAACATTGAGAGCTCTCCGCAGAAAGGCAAAAAATGGAGGAAAATAGATTGTTCGTATCAGTAGAAGAGAAAACGTAGCTGAAAGTGTGAAAAAAATAGAAAGAAATAGGGTATCGTCAGGATTAAAGATGTTATAGACATGAAGAAGACATGGTAAAAGAGTTGCCTTTTATAAATGGAAGGCTCTCACGTATAGAAAAAATCTAAAGAGATGGCGAAATTTGACTAGCCTGGGTAAAATGCAGGCTCATGTGTGACCGTGATCGTTGTGTGTTGGAATACTTGATCCACAGTGGTGAGTTCAACCTCTTCCCCATAAACGATCGCTTCGGTGGAACTATTCCCTTTCTGGGCAGCACAGACAGTGGTAAAATGACCCTTGTCCTCCGATTTGTTGGAATAAATATTGCCATAGCCTTGTTTTGATTTATCGCGAGAGACGTCCTTCGAGCGAGTCTCTGACTCCAGTACAATACTCTTGCGTGTCAAAGTATATTGGAGCACGTCACAGAAGCCGGAAAGAGTCATCATGGCACCAGCGACACAAAAGTATGTGACACTTGGTGATGTTCCGCTCACTGAGGCCATTCGACCAGCGGATAAAGGGAGTGTCAATAAGATGTATACAATCGGGTATAGCACCATATAAGAGACGACTCGATTGAGACGCTTGAGGCTCTCTGTGTAACTGGCTCCCAGAATCTTCGACTGTGATATTTTGCGTCGCAGCTGAACGAACATGATGGCGTAGAGGACAACGTTGAAGAATTGGGCGGCGAAGATCCAAATGTAATGAGTGAAGAGGCGAAGGGTAGGGTGCTGTGTGGTCATCCAACACTATCAAATGAAAATAAACATGTTAGTGACTGGCAGCCTAGGTGCAAAGACGGAAATGACATACCCATGCCACGGACGGCATCCAGACGTGTTGCCCATAAATCGCAATGGGAATGATAACAAGGACCACGCCAAAAACCCAGAGCCCGACAACGATCGAAACAAACACCCGGTGACTCATTTGGCGACCCAAGCTAACATGCATAAATGTGTGCAAGGCAATAGCTAGCACAAACATACCACTCATCGGATCTCCGATCTGCAGCCAGATTCCTTGAAGGAAGCATGCGGGGTCTTCTGCATGAATAGAATTCTGACTGATCCATCGGATACTAACGATGAATCCAAGGCCTTGAATGAAGTCGGCCAGAGCCAGATTGTACATCAAGACGACATATTGGTTATATCCGATGTATCGCTTATAATACTTTTTCCAGAAGATGAAACGGTAGGTGAAGAAACATAACAAAGAGAACGTTGAAATGAGTGAAATGAATGCTAAAGCACCGATCGCGATTAGACCACGCCGTTGAAGGGCAGGCAATGGATCAATGATCCAAGAGCCCGCTGCCGAGTTAGCCGAATTGGCCGCGACAGATTGAGCAGTGTCATATTTTCGAGGTTGAATAGCGTGATTTTCATGAGACGACGACTCATTTCGTAACAGCCATTGCACAACCAAACTTGACATTAGACTTGACATGGCGACCAACACTGCTTGCACGTCTAAGCCAGAAAATTGACCCAGTTGGTAGCATTGGGGCACCTTGTTCCGGGAATTGGCACCAGTGGCCTTTTAACAGATATTTCTGATACCTGAACTTTCTTGGTCTATGCTTTATAAAATCCACCCCTGAAGGCTCAGAAGCTAGCTTTTTGGTCAGTCCCACATGTTTTCCATATTCAGGGCAAAGCTAGACCCCTCGAAAAGGATTTTAACGCGGGAAGATTGACACGATTTCCTGTTCTATTGATCACTAAGATTCGACTACAGAACCTATTCCCACTTGGTTTGCCTCCGCGGCCCCTTTAATAGTGGGGTAAACAAAACTAATCTCAGCCACTAGCTCAGTAAAATGCTTGAATTTCGGAAATTTCATTCGGAAGATTTTGCTGAACGGGTGTTCTCCATGATTCTATCAGCCGTAGAATATCAGGCGCGGCTGAAAACACAGTCTACATAATATTGCTCCACTGTCATAATGACAGAGGTTGATCATTTCATGTGCACAGAGAAGATACTAGGTAAGATGATGCGCCCGTGGTCTTTTTACCTGACTGGATCCAGGATCGATTTAGAAAGGAGAAAGTGCGAGTCCTACCGTGGGCCAGACATGAAACTTGGAAAGTCTCAATGAGAGTATTTAGCGTGCAAAATGGAGAACATTCTTCGCAGCTTGCACAAGAGAATTTTCACGTTTTTGGGTGCACATTCAAGATGATCGACATAATTTGACGAATGGGAGACAACCTCAGAATAGTGGACTCAATAAGAGTGCACAATTCCCAACTGCTGCGATGCCATAGGTGAATATGCATTCAGGAGCCGGGACATTTGTCTTCTTTCAGGTTAGTTCAGTGGGCCTCGGGATGCCCTACCGATATGATTTTTCGGGGGGAAAGTCAAACGCGCGATTCAACTCCTTAACAAGGAGCAAAAGGTCCAATTTTCAGTAAACTGTAAAATGCCTTGACCTTCAAGTTGTAACGGAGATAACCGGTGATAGAGTCTCCATGTTGTTGAATCTTAAATGCTTGTTTCTGCTTAAGACAATCCCATTTTTTCAGTAGTAAGATTCAAAGCTTCCAATTTCCAGAATCTTGGGTGATCGCAGCGATTCGTCAGGACTTGGAAAACTCTGCCGCGCCAATGCCAGCCCCGCTGATCATCGAAAAAATATCAGCAGGTCAGAAGAAGCGCTTGGTGATATTCATTCGATATTGTGGCGACATCCACATCACTTATCACCATTGGCAGACTCACTTTTTCAGTCTGGGAATTTAACATTTGAAGGGATTGTTCGGAAGGTGAAGGAGCCCACATACTCGGATGGAGTTGTACTCAAGTGCTCTAGCTTTTATATACATTATCCGTGGAGACGGTGCCTAGGTGGATCATGGATGATCCAACTTCAAGTTGAACATCGAACCCTTTAATTCACCTGAGCAGTACCGCCAACTGGCACTGACAGTGGAGATGTCAACTTCAAGTTCAGTTAAAGCTGTACTTAACCTTGAAATGTTTGTGTGGGCGAATAGTAGAGATTCTGTCACGGCACTAGTAGTAGCAATAGGTTGTACTACTAATGACTTGAGCTGTAGACCTTGGAAAGTACTAGTATGGTAGTCAAGATCAGGTAGGGAGTATACTGCAACAACCTTCACACATGAGGTTAGAACAGCACTTGAGTACTAGTAACATCACATGTCTATGAATGATGAAACATAAGTGTTAAAGTTTAACTAGTATTGGGTTCAAGTTCTTTTTCAACTCGGAGTTGAGCATGACGTTGTAGTAAAATCCAGGTGTCGAAGCCCGGGCCAGGGAAGCATGAGTCTCTACTAAAAAGTATAGCATACTCCGGGGCTCTGTACATGTAAAGTTCACACATGCAATAAATCTTTGAAATGAACATTTGAGTGACCGTATATGTAGCAAACAAAAATGAAAAAAAAAAAGAAATTCCAAAAAGAAATGCGGTGAGTGTGGATTGAACACACGACCTCCAGATTATATGATTGAAGTTGACTTCAGTCTGGCGCTCTCCCAACTGAGCTATCCCCGCTAGTTGATGTTTCTTCATCCATCTTTTTGCATCAAGTACTACACCAACATTGAAAACCTGGAATTCAACCATTGGATTAAGGATAAATTACTCCTACTACAAGAAAGATTTTTTGATTTTTAAGAATCAAGATTACGCTCCATAGTTGAGTGGTTTTTCCGAGTCCACAGGTTCAACACCTGAGCATGTGCAAAATTGGTGCTACTGCATACAGAGTGCCAGTGTTACTAGGTAGTGGGTACGGTCATCATGATAATACAAGCACTTGATTATATACATCCATCCAACTCGGGACCAACTTGAACTTGAACATGGTCGTGAATTTATGAACTTCAAACTCCATCAAGTTGAAGCCTTACATCATGATACTAGGTAGGTGGACGCCTATGCACTGGCAGTCTCGAAAAAAAAATTCAATGTCCAAGCAATTTCCAACGTTGGAAGCCCTGGAGGTTGAACATTTGAACCTTCAAATGTTGGAACTGAGTTTATGTTACATATCATGTTCAATGTTGCGTTAATATTCGGGCCAAGTTGACCTCAGAGAAATTGAATAGAAACATTCGAACGTCGAAAAACAATCACAGTATGGATTAGCTCTGAAGCCACACGTTCTGGTCTTCACCGTACCCAAACGGAATCCATGAATCATTAAAATACTTTTGCAGAACGGTTTGCGAGTAACTCATATCATCCACGCAGTATCCACCACCACTGGGACCGATATGTGAGCAATGCACATCCGGTCGATATTGTACCATATGTTCATGTACCTCACGGCAAAGAAGCGTATTGCGACCCAGCTCATAACTTTTACCGAAACGAATAGATTTGGTCAGGAAGTCATAGCAGGTACTGTTATCTGCATACTGCTTGTTCGACCCAGTACAGTATTGATCGTGGGTGTTGCAAATAGTCTTGGCCAGAGTGTCTGAAATATAAGCAATCGCTTGATCCGAAGACGTCGCGTTGATCTTAGTCGCTGTTCCTTCAACCAAAAAGTCCAGGAGATATTCGAACCAACGGAACACAGCATCGTATTGTGTGATCTTTTCATGCTCATCGAACTCTATCCACGTGTCTATGGTCACAGGAACCAGAACTCCGAATGTCGTGGCGTTAAAGGTAACGACTGTTGTTGCAGCGGCGATATTATCATTCGCCGAGAATTGAGTGATGCTGTAGCTGATCGGAACACCGACGAGACTGACGTGGTCTGGATCTGCGAAAAGACCAAAAATATATTCTCGGTTGAGCTCGTCTCCATCAAATGTGCGTGTAATATCAACACGGCCTTGGACCTATCATTTGGCACAGGGGATCCATTAGGAAATCATTGAATAAAAGAACCATGGCAAGTGAAAAGCTGGTGGATATCTCACATCACTTGAAAAGATAGTGGACTGATTCTCTTCGGTCTGCTTCTTATTGGCAGGATAAAGAAACGCATCCCAGAACCCCGTTTCAAGGTCCCATAGCTCCTCATATGTGTATTTTGGTTTGGGCCGGTCTTTTGTAGAATTTGCGGCACATTCTACACCAGAGAGAAAGATGATTGACAAGGCTGCGATGAGCAATGGGTGCATGGTAGGATAAAGCCCCATCAATGCCTCTTTTGCCACGTCTCAATATTTCTGATCCAGATTATATAGCGACATAGGCAACATGAAAGGTTTAAACCTTGGAAGGTGTGGTTTTAGAATGAAACTTGGTAGTAGGAGTTCAAAAATGTTGTGTACATATTTGATTCACCTCATTCAAATGTTATACTAGGGGTATGCGGTTTGAAATTTCAGATGCCAGGCACGCTACAAGGTAACCATTGCCCAAAAACATGATAATAAAGCCCATATGTAACATGGGTCTTCTTAGTCATGGCTGAAGAGAATGGATGGTCATGGTAGTTCACTGAGATTGGGAACATTATATATGAATAGCACTTGAGAAGAAGATACTTTTGAAGTCTTCAAATTGCATGTTTACATGAGCATGCGCACATAACTCGAATGGGACTTGAGATATGCGGCCTAGTACTGTAGTGGTAGAAAGCTTGGAAACTGGGTCTGTTCAAATTGTATTGCTTGTCCATTCAGAGGCGCGGACTCATTGCCGAATATCATGATACATGGTATGCTCTACAAGTGAAGGCCTTGAGAAAGGCAGCATAGCCAGGTGTTGAATTGGAAATTCGGGTCGCAGACTCGGAAATTCGAGACTAATGGTAGCTACAATAGTTGGTTACTACACACTACATACATAGGACTAGGTATGGTTAGTGCCGGGAGGTATGTACTTACTTTAGCACTGACCAGGTGCCATTGATGAACTCACATTCTTGTACCCTGGCTGGTATGGATGGACATCTAGATTCCAATGTTGTCTAGCCCCACTAGTAAACAGTAAACAGTGGAGGCTTTTAGTATATAGTAGTTGCCGTTGGCGACCACTACTTCTCTGGAGTGTTGGCCCCTTGATAAGTAGTATCATGAAAATGATGATTCCAAATGGTGGTCTTGAATTGTGGAAAAAATAGTATTCATGCACTAAGGGGAATGTCGATTTCCATCATCAGCCGTGGACTCTCCCATACAGAAATGAGATCAAAACAGAAAATGTGACCGCCTCGTCACAGTAATGATGGAATTATGGATTTTTAGTTTCGTTGGTAAGCGCCGAAATCGGGCTAAAAGATAGAGCATGAGAGACCCGAGCTTGAAAACCAAAATTCATGTAAGTCTGACCTTGAGCTCTGGAAAAGGCTCAGGCTCCTAGGACCTGAAATTTTCCAAAGACTCAGCTTCTCAGACTCGGATGAATTTCAGGTTGCAGGAAAACCCCGTTCTCAATAGGATGCATAACTTACTTTGGAAAGCAAGGGTCAAATTTTGCGAGGTTGATGATGATGCCAACTGTCCAAGGTGTGCAGGTGCAGATAATATGCTCTTGACACCTTAATTAGGCCACAAAATAACGTATTTCCCAAGCGAGCGGTCCGGCTACTGCCTACCCTACAGTTTTAATTATAATTATTAGAACAATAACACCAATTTATTAAAATTTATATCTAAATATGACAATGATCTGATCTATGTCCTTCGTTTTCACACTTTCGACATGTCGAAAGCTTTCTCCTAGCTGGCTGAGGGGGGGTAAAACAGGCGCCCTAGACCGCGGTACGGGAGGGGCAATAGGTGTTTCAATCACCTGTATAGCTTCCTGGCCCTCTTGAACTGTCATTCCACCCTCATTAGGTATCTGCCTAGTAGACAGTTGGCGCTTCTGCTTCTGCTTCTCATGGGCGGCACGTAATTTACGTGTTTCAACCTCTAATAAAGCTGTTGAATGCATCTGAATCTCACAGGCCTTAAGAACTTGATCGATTTGCTGTTTGAGTGGATTTGGAGGGCCCTTTGAATGTTGTTTTAGAAGAGCTTTGATTGAACTAGCTTGCCGTTGAAGTTGAATCAGGTTCTGGGGTGTCTTGGGTGAAAATTGGCTTGATCGACTAGTAGGGCGGCTCCCTAGGGGTGTAGGTGTTCGAAGAAGAATATTTAGCTTAGAAAGCACTTGGTCTGGGTTAAATGGGACCAAACCAGCTGCTGTAAAGCTATTTTGAATAGTCTGGGTTTGAAAAGCCTTTTTACGAGCGATTGGGTAGGCTTCAAGAAAATCAAATTTATCGATATGGTTAAAACCAAGCCGTATTTGATTCTCAATAAGCCGACCATAGGCCCGCTTAAGAGGTGAAAAACATCCAACATTAAGTGACTGATGAAGATGTGAAGAATGAGCTAGCATGTAAATTGGAATAATATTATTCTCTTTGCAAATCTGGTCAAACTGGGGAGTTAAATAACTCCCATAACCATCAAGAATCAAAAGTCGATATTTTCTAAGTGTACGTTCAGTAGTTGCTGGAATAAAGTGCTTTTGAAGCTATCGAAGCCCAATTTCATCGGTTGTCCATCCATTTGGACTAGTTTCAAATCGCCAATCAAGTAGAAGGTTCTTAAACCAGCCCTGAATAAGAACTTTGCCTTTGAAAATAATAACTGGTGGAAGGACTTATCCAGATCCACTAATAGTTTCAATAGCTATTACCCATTCACGACTTTCAGGCTGTAAAAGTGCTCGCCGACCGTAGAATTCAGAGCGAGTAATAACTTGAGCAGTTCCTGTAAGCCTCATTGCAAATCCAGTCTCATCAAAGTTATAAATATCCTCTGATAGAATACCATTCTCTTGGATAGTCTTAAAAACCAGATTAAACCACTCTTGAACTATCTTTAGATCCTCCATCTTTGCACGCTCGTAATTATATCGTCGAGAGAACCGTGTGGTAAGCTCTGAATGTCGTTCAACGAAGTTTGTAACCCAATTCTTGCCAACAGTTTGAGAGGGGATCTGGCCACGTGCTGTGAGTAGAATATTGGCCATTTCTTGGACAGTAGCCGGGCGGGGGGCAGCTCCACGTATATCCATAGAGATCACCCATTGAAAAAGCGAATTCTATTCATTTTCGCTTAATTTATGATTATTTGCGCGAGTTTCAAGGCGGTTCTGGTGGCCATTTAAGCCTATCGCGTAGCGTAGAGCGAGGTATATCAAATATACGTGCTGCTGTGGTAACTGCTGTGATATCTTGTTTCTTTATAGCCTCAATAGCAAGTAGAATCCTTCCCTCTTGTTCGGCTAAATTTCGAGAGGTTTTAGAACGTATTGGTGGCATGGTGGGTGGTTGAAGATGGAAGGGTGCGACTAACGCGAACGCGGTCAGGTGGCGGCTCGCTTGGGGTGGCGGCTCGCTTGGGAGATACGTTAATAATACGTTGGCTGTCAGACTACAAGGTCTAATGCAGTAGGCGGTCGCAATGGGACGTATCAACAGGTCTGATTCTCTCATAACACTAATTTACACGAATAAGCGTCTGCTGCGACCGTAGATCACGTGGTTAATCATGTGATCCATTCTGGTTCAGCCAATCAGAAGCCAGGATTTAATCGTGTTAAAATCGTCCCAATTGGGCCTAGTTTATCACGTTATTTTGGCTGACATTGGCTAGTAGGCCTGAGAGTCCAGGCAAGACGACGTTAAGGCATCAGCAAGGCTACAACAGCCTGAGGGGGCTGGGTCGTGGGCAGTGAACACTACATTATTATCTACGTACCTCGACAGTAGGACATATTTCCAGTCCCTTCAAAGAAAAAAGGTCTCGATCAATTTCCTCCGACATGGGACGAATTTCAATATCTTCAAGTAGTACCGCGTTTGAACTCTCTATGGTGTGGAAGAGAACATGTGATGCTTCTACTAATATTGAAAGCTTATGCCAACTGGTAGGTAATGACATTGGAAGTAACATGAAGCAACCTCGGAACGCATCAAAAATAAATGAACAAAAGAAGTGTCTGTTATGAGTCCACATTATCAAACAAGGGAACAGTGCAAAAATACATTCAACAATCTGGGAGGAACGCAGCCAAAAAAAAAGAAAAACCAAAAAATCAAGTACCGAAAACATCAAGACTTGCCAACTGCTCTCATGCTCGATTTGCGCCCCCATCTGTCTTCTCTTACTCGATCCATACATCCTTGTCAGACTTTGTCTTTTTCGTCTTCTTTCTCCTTTTTCTTGGGAATGCATCCTCATCCGAAGAATGAACACGGTCCATTCTGCCAAAACGATCTTCCAAAAGAACCTCAGCTGGGATGACCGTTCTGTCATACCTTATACGGTCATGGAATGATCCAGTTCGAATGAAGAGGGGTGAAACGATTGCGAGTATCTCATGTTCATTCAGTCTTGATGAGCGTGAAAGCAATCCATGGAGATGGGCCACTTCAACCTTTTCAGAACTCCGATTGTAGGTCTTTGGAATTTCATCCAAGAGTTTCCAACTCAGCGCTGGCTGTCCTGTAGCAATACCTCTTACAAGCCCAGCCAAACAAATATAGGTCAGGCCGAGGCTGCCCTGCATCTCGTCCGCATCTTCATCGTCCCTGAGCTCCCTAAGCAGATATCGGAAGGTCTTGTCTTTAAGCATGGCTGCGGCAAACTTTTTGGCCTTTTCCTCTTGGAGAGCTTTGTTTGCAAGCCCGAGCTCAGGATCTCGGGGTGGCCACAGGCTGCCAGAGTCTCGGGCATTTGCAAGACGTGACGTTTGTGCCCGCCAATGATTGGCGAGTTGTTCATCCACTAGAAAAAGTAATATGTCAGAATGTCTTTTCTGCCACAAAAAGTATGGACTGAGGAAATTACCTATGGTAAATTGTTGGTACAGGGTATTGATCTGAGCTCCAAAGGCGGACTCAACCTTAGTTTCATCGTTGTCATTTTCATATTCTCCATCAGTTTGCAAATACCAAAACGGATTCTCAAAGAATATTCGGAGACCGTCTTTGAGAATGCGCATCGAGGCGAAAAGGGGTAGAATTCTGTAGCGAATGGCGGGCGGGAATTGTGAAGCCGTTTTGTCGAAGTCGTCTTGAACAATCCATCCTTCCAAGCTAGAAATGATCTCCTTTTTAGCTTCCTTTGATAGATGCTCGTATGTACTTCTCTTTGATTGAAAGCCATAATTGAACCCCCAGTTCTGAATAGAGTGTACTTCAACCGGGATCACCTGTCCCATTTATTCAAGGCGATTTCAGGCCATCCATCGTATCCTCCTTGCATGTACTGTTTGGATCTCCACATGTTATGAACAGTAGTAGTGGATGATTCGATTTTCTTCTCGAGCTCTTCGATACGATCTAGCGCTATCCCAAGCGCGGTGATTGGTGGGGGTTTTTTAAATGCTCATCTGGCTCTTCAGCTGCTTCTCTTCAAAAGTACTCGCTAGCAGGTACCTAGCGTTGAGAAATTAGTGAGAATGAAAATATCTCAGTGTTCAATATGGAGAACTTACCGCAGCTGGAGGACATGTTGAAATATACTGTTCATAAAAATCCTTGTCTCTTTCTTGCTTAGCTAGGCGCTCCAGCCTAGCTCGGCGCTCTTCCTCTATTTTTGGGTCCATGACGAAATCCGGCAGCAAAGTTGAAGTTCAGAAATCTTGAAGAAAAACCATGAATAATATCCCGTTACTGACCGAGAAGTGACCACTTCTGCTATATATGAGGGGAATTATGAGTCAAAAGAAACTCTTCGAAACGAAGAGAACTATCATCCCTGTTCTTTCGTGCGGTGTCTTTGATTCAAATTTGTATTTATGAGTCAAAATAAGAGCTCTTCAAAACGAAGGGAACTATCATTCCTGTTCTTTCTTCCCGTTTCTTTGACTCAGATTCTTCATGGCTTGTAGAGTTAGAGGAAGAAAGGGAAAGGAAAAGGAAAAAAACGGCACATTGGTAACTGGCAGGGAGGGAATACTAATTCCTTTGTTTCAAAGTTCCAAATTTTGAAGGAAGGTGTGCACGTCATGTGGAACAGGGGGGTTCTTTCAAATGGTCCATTCCTCCAGGTGTCTGATGATGTATGCATGGGAAGTTGATTTGATGTCAAGATTTTTGCAGAGATTCCTTCCCTCTACGTAAACTAGCATTCATCTGATCGAATCCCCATCTCTTATTACGGACAAACTTAAGCTGAGTTTTCAAAGAAAAATCCATTGGAGCCAGAGTTATAGAAATTCAAGTCGAAAAGGGCAAGGAGGATCCACATGACGAAAAGATAAGACACGGGCTGCCGTGTTTGGTAAGGATCTGTCTGCGTGTGTTGGCCCAATTTCGCCCGATTTCGAAAAGGACTGATGGCTGTACACTTGGTGTGGCTGCGCAATAATTCATTCATAAGTTGATTCAGATGTGTAGCCTAATCTGTCCATTACGCCGAAGGGGAACCTCAAACAGCCAAATTAGCCTCGTTGAAGACAGCTTCATCCAGTGATACCGGGCTCAGCTAGTCCTCAAAATTTCAAAAGAAAAAAAATCAATGAATTCTTCCTACTAAGAATCTGCAGACCATTTGCTGAGTAGATAAAAATGTACTAGTAATATAACCAACCGGAACTCCGCTGGAGCTTGAGTTTAGAGTCATAAATTTTGGCTGAGTTATTATTACCAGAATGACTTAGAACCCAAATTGCGAGACTAGTTGTCTCACCAAATCCTAAACTGGTGATTCAATTGAAAGAAAATCCAGACCCACAGAATTAAGCTATGCAACTGCGACGGCGGCGATTTTAAAGAGAGTCTTTTCCGCTGCCCGTTTGATAGAACGACAGCATCCAGTTGGGTTTTATGGAACCAAGAAGAAGTCTCAACACCATGAACAGCTTTGAACAGCAGTCCTCATCTCTAGTTCCGTTCAATCATGCTGATAGTATTATCATTGGTCTAGACTATGGGACAACAAGCACTGGTATTGTTCTAGAAATTTGCGTTGTAGAAGGGGAAAATCGCTAACCATGAGTCATCTAGGAGTCTGCATCATCATATGTTCGGATGGAAAGGAAAAAAACGCTTCATCACATGGCCAGGAGATGACGGAGCGCTCAAGGTTCCCTCAATGATTGCATACTCCGCGAACAATCGCAATTTTCCCATGTCCTCTTCTCCCTGGGGATTTGGTATAGAACCCAACATGAGCGTATACGCCTGGACTAAGCTTTTGCTTGTACGCCAGCGGAAAGGTCCCAATTTCACAACGAAATTCTTAGCGAAGCGGCCTCCTCCGGTTCTCCTTACCGATCCCTCTATCGTGCTGGCGATAAGCAACCGACAGATGTCATTTCGGATTACCTGCATCATGTGTTGAACTATGTGGGAAGAGATCTGAAACCAGAAATCAATTCACTGCTCATCCATCTTCAATTCACCTTTCCCGCATCCTGGTCCAGACAAGCCAAGGGGTTGATTGAAGCGGCCGTGAATCAGGCATGGAAATTCAGAAGACCGCAGGATGAGCTGAGTTCGATGTCCGAGCCGGAGGCAGCTGCGGAGAGCGTCCATCATATGCTCAAGGGCACACTCAACCGTGGAGATACAATTCTGGTTTGCGACTGTGGAGGTGGAACAGTGGTAAGCCTAGTCATTCAAGAATCAAGACTACACTTTATCTGAGGCTCACAATTATGAACTGTGCTTACTTCTTTTTTTTCTTTTAGGATATCGCAACCTACAATGTCGATCATTATGCCGAATTTGACCTGTCAATGATTCAATCAATCCAAGGCAAGGAATCTATTCTTTTTGGCTTGGGCCTTACACTGACTTCATTTAGGCGCCAAATGTGGCGGTGCCGCTATTGACTGCCGCCTTTTTGACCTCATGAAACAGCAACTCTCAACATCTGCATTTGAAGGCCTGAACCACCTTATTGCCCCAAGAAGCCCTTTCATGATGGAGTTCAAAAAGGTCAAAATGTCATTCGGCTCTCACTTCGCTCACGGGCTGTTTCACCTTCCCCTCCCTTTGCGAAGGGGTCGGGCGACCTGCAATTTTGACCCTGAAGGTGACATCTTTACCCTGAAAAGGCAAGATGTCCAATCCCTTTTTGACCCGGTTGTCAGAAAAATTGCCACGTTGATCAAGTCACAGATCAAAGAAGCCGCGAGCAAAAAGCCAGGATCGATGATCAACGTGAGTTATCTTTCCCCTATAACCAGCCTCAGCATGAAAACTGACATGATTGTCCTAGAAAATTGTCCTTGTAGGCGGACTTGTGCTGTCTCCCTACACTTAAGCCAACCTTCGTCGTCTTCTTGAGCTGCCTGAGAAACGATCAGTGATAGTTCCAAAGGATCCGTTAGTAATCCAATCCTCATTTGAAGACAACACAACATGCTAAAGCTAGTGAAGCATCCGGGCAGTTTGTGACGGGGCGGCACAAGCCGTGAAACGGGCTCACGCTGCTCAACGAGAGATGGCTCCACTGCAGTTCAGAAGTCCCCGTCATTACGGATTCGGAGTTGCAAACATTCGGGGGGGGGGGGCCCTCAGGCTGATAACACAGTTAAATGGGTGATCCGTAAGGTATGTATCACCTATTCAAGTATCATTTAAAGGAACTGCTAACCGATGTCATATCATGTAGGGAGCTGAATTTCAATTCGGAGAAGTCCTTTCTCATGAGTTTTCTGCCTTGTACTACGACGGCAATCCCAAGGAGATGGTGATTCCTATCTATTCTTGCAGAGAACTTTATGAGTCCTTCCATGGCCCTGGTAAACAGACTGGTAAGAGCAATCGAGTATTTCTGGGGATCCAGAAGACGGCAATAACTGATCTTTGACAGATTTATCAATCGATGGGAACATTCCTTTTAGTCTGGCCTTTTCGGATTTGAGCCAGGCTCCTTGCCAACTGGATGCCAACAATCGGCTGGTCTACGAGATAAATTTCACAGTCCGTTTCTCATTTGCGATTAATCGCGCTCTCAATTTCAGGGTGTATGTATTCGAACAGCAAATTGGTCTCTGGAGCATCCCCATCAGTAAGGCCAATTAGAGACTGGAGGGGGAAGATTAGTTAGATTTCCTTAAAGCTGAAACCATCAATGAATGCATTCCAAAGTTTATCGCCGCAATTATCCAGGTCAATCATTTTACAAGTCCTCACATCAATGTGTAGGTACGTCGTGCGTGCGGTATTGTAGTAGCGCCTATACGATATCCATACTACCTGCCAGTGCACATGCATACGCCTAGGTGTGTCCATATTCTCTTAGGCAGCCATGTTCACATACTTATATTGATGTAAGTACTCCGAGTCAGTCAGTACTAGTGTCTACAGGCGACCGGTGACCTAACCCTCTTCGTATATTAGCCCTTTTTTACTACTCGGGATGCGGTGTTATTCTTGTATCTTGACCGCCTGACAGAACGGTATTTTAGGTGCTACTGGTGGGGTTCGTTTTGTAAAATGGGTTTGGGGCTACGCGACGGCCAGAATGGGTGTATTTAAGATCTGCCCAGGTGGGCAGTTGGTGGTGACTACTTGCTGTACCCAGCGATAGCTGAAATCTATCATTCCGCCTTAATATTACACCAGTTGGGGTCTTGGGTTTTTGAGTTTCTTCAACACCTGGAAGAATGCCCACCAGTTAGAGACATACTTAACAAAACAAAAAGCAGAACGTGATCAGGCGAAAGATGTCCATTTACTATGTATCCTTAATAAGTGGCGAGGATTCGATAATCCTTACTGCTTATAATTTTCTAATAAGTGCTCTGTACAACACTGCTTAAATTTAACTACACAATAGGTTTTCCGCCTTTTCCTCTGAGGTAGATTAACAAGATCTTATAAATCTCACAAATAATAGGAAGGATTCTATCTAAATGGTCTAGATATCTATTTGAATTGGTAGAGCATGATCCGGAAGCTCCACATGGAGGTTATAGCTTAAAGTTATACCAAGATGCCCTTGAATCTGGTTTTTTACATCACTATACACTAGATATGATATTCCAACAAGAAAATACAAAAATCCATAAATCTAAGTCAACAAAGGAGTTTCTTATGGTATATGGTATCTATACCATAGAGTGGCCTCCCCGCTCACCTGACCTAAGCCCAATTGAGCCATGCTGGGGCTTCTTAAAACGTGAAGTTTTTAAATTGCGACCTGATATCCGATATACTGGTCGGTCACTTGTGGCCTGGGATGAATTTCATGATATTTTACAGCGTGTGTGGTGGAATATTCCTCAACATTCTATTGATGCTCTGATTCTCTCGTTCCCGCGGCGTGTTTAAGCTGTACGCCATGCTAATGGCTGATATACGAATATTAGTTATAGGTGATCATTATCTAGAGATAAATATAATATACATATTATGAATATTTAATAAAAATATTATAATCCTGGGTTTCAATCTATTTGTATAGAGTACGGCAAAAAGAAATGGAAGGGAGAAAAATTAGGTTTGTTGCTAGACTTTTGACCTGGTAGTGTAGGCACACATTTGGCCAAAGTCCAAGCTTGAAATACCATACCTTGTGCTCGACATTTTTCTTCTTCGGGTGTAAAACGTAGCCTATTCCGTGAGAAGATGGTCAAATCGAGGGAACCTCAAGTGAGAAGGCTGAACACCGACATATTCTGGATTGAGCTTCGATCTCATATGAAGATTTCAAGTTATTGCTGCAGTGTACCTGGCATGCCTTCATCTATCTGAGTCTCCGAGACCCATCATCTGCTGCTAACATGAAGCATCTTACTGCACGAATGCCCAAATGTCTGTATGATAAATGTATCGATGTAGGAAAGTCAATAAGTGGTCACCCACTTGGCATTCTCTGGATTCCACTTCCGAATTCATGTTCCATTTAGTGTCGCGCTTCGGGCCGCATGAGACACACTTTAACCAACACAGTGGAGCACATTCCTGTGCATTCGGCCAATCTTCTTTTTTTTAATACATATTGTCATTCTGTTCTTCAGTCTGCCGCCCCCGCATAGAATGAGTAGAATGTTGCTGTTATCCGGCAGGGTGTAGACGAATACTAAATTCTTGAGTGTTCTTGGAGATTTTGGAAAGTCCCCTTATGGTCAATGATCGCCTTTGAAATGGTACCTTTCAATAGGGGAATGTTTTCCTCCGGACTGTGTTCTTGCTGCTCCGTATCTGCGGAGGTCGATCATCTCTGCCAAATAATTACTCGAAATCGGAATGATATACCTTCTTCGCGTTGATTCTATGCGTTGATTTGCTCAACAGGTATTAAGTAGGACCTTGAACGCTTTGTCGCATTCCTGAAGGTCTGGTCAAGGGCTCGACAAGCTGCAGCCCTTGCAGTATGTGATATGTTTGACACCCTAGTCAGGTCATAGCCAGATTTATCTGTACGACAAAATGGGTAAATGGTGAATTTTAGCAATGCAGGAGTATAAAAGAGATGTGAGCCTTGTCTATTGCTCGCTTGTTGATAGATGACCAGGTCGCCAGCTTTTGTACTCCTTTATCTGGCTCTGTATCGAACAAAACAGACCACTGTGAGCTGATATTCAAGTTGTCAACAGAACAATGAAGTCCAATTGGTATGCGGCAAGCCTCCTGCTGGGGGCCGCCCATGCCCTCAACATGTCGGAGCTCGAAGCCCTTTACACCGAAGGAACAACCCCTGACACTGCCAATATTGGTGGCCTGTAAGTCTCAACGCTCTCGCAGTCTCTGCCTCAGGGCAATCAAATTCCACAAATTGGATGGACAGTCGAGTGCTCTAGCGAGACAACGGATCACGAGTGCGACAAAGCCATTGACGAATCCACCACCGGCTTCTGGCTCAGTGCCCAAACCAATACGTCCCAGAGCATCACTATCCAGTTATCAGATCAACAGAAGATCGTGAGCGGGCTGACAACCGTACCAAGACATAATCGGTCGACATCTATGATTGAGCAACACGAGGTTGCTCTTAGTCTTAATGGGGAGAACTGGGATATTGTCGCGTATGGGACTTGGTGGCCTGATACAAGTCAAAAAGTGTCTTCCTTCCAACCGAAGAAGGCCAAGTTCCTCCGTCTATCAGGACCTGCTCCGAATGGAATCTCCATCGCCGATATCCGTTTATATGAGACCGAGTTTATTGAGCCAAACCCCGCCGGTGGAGCCTGGGGTACCACGATCGATTTTCCTCTTGTACCTGTCGCCGGTGCCGTTGACCCGGTCTCTGGAAATTTCGTTGTCTGCTCTGCTTGGGGATATAACATCTTCACTGGTGGCAAAGGTGGAAAGACTCAGACGGCTATTTGGGATCCGAAAGCCAACACAGTGACGCGCCGAAGAATCAACGAAACCCATCACGATATGTTCTGCCCTGGTATCTCGCTTGATACAAATGGCAAAGTGGAGGTCACTGGAGGGGCAGATGCAGGTCAGCGCAGTATATTTGATACTATATTTAATACTACCGATGAAAATTGGTATGAAGGAGCACCGATGAACACCCCGCGCGGATACCAGGCCTCTACCACTTTGTTCGCATGTTTGTTATCGGTGGATCATGGAGCGAAAGTGTTGGCGGTAAGAACGGAGAGGTCTATGATACTGAAACCAATGTATGGACGAAGCTGGATGGTGCAAACGTGTCAGCCATGCTGACAGATGACGAACGTACCTACCGACAAGACAACCATGGCTGGCTGTTTTCATGGACTGGTGGCTCTGTTTTCCAAGCTGGTCCCAGTAAGGAGATGAACGGGTATGGCACTTCAGATACTGGAACCACAGCCCCTGCTGGAACTCGCACAGGGGATGAAGATGCAATGTGTGGAAATGCAATCATGTATGATAAGGGAAAGATCCTAGCCTTTGGCGGCTCGAAGTATTACGAAACAACCGAAGCCACCAAGTACGCTGCCATTATCTCCATTGATCAGCCTGATGAAGCAGCAAATGTTCTTCAAGATGCGGGAGGTGGAATGAATTATTAGCGTACCTTCCACTCCTCTGTTGTTCTACCGGATGGTTCAACTTTTGTCAACGGTGGCCAGGTTGTTGCACTTCCCTTTGATGAGAGTCAGCCTCAGCTGATCCCCGAGATGTTTGTGCTCGATTCTACCAACAATCAAGGCGGAGAGTGGATTGAGCAAACAAAGAACAGTGTTATTCGAGTCTACCACAGCCTATCACTTTTGCTCCAAGATGGTACTGTTCTCACAGGGGGTGGCGGCCTTTGTGGAAGTTGTGACTCGAATCATTTCGACGGACAGATCTACACACCATCATATCTGCTGAACGCCGATGGCAGTGATTGTGTGCGTCCTGTCATCCAATCTGTATCCCCAAACGCAGTTAAGCCAGGTGACTCTGTCGAGATTACAACTGATGGACCCGTTAACATTCAAGCCTCGATTATCCGCTATGGGTCCGCGACACATACAGTCAACACTGACCAGCGGCGGATCTCTGTTCAATTGAGCTCAACTGGTACTAATGATTACTCGTTTGATATCCCTTCGGAGCCGGGTATTGCCCTGCCTGGTTATTATATGCTCTTTGTGCTCAACAATGATGGCACGCCCAGGCACTCAGTCAATATTCAGGTTACAGTCTGAGAGCTCTTTGAGAAAGAGCGAAGATCAAGAAGGTTTAGCCTTTTCCAATTTCTATCGAGCCAGCCTTGTTGAGAAGGTTCTTTGTATCACTAGATTATTTTCACTCTCTTGGTCAATTATCATGTAGGCGACTTTATCTTTCTGCAAATCAAATAATTTAATGGAATTAATATCTTTAGTCTTTTGAAAAGTCAAGTGTCAAATTCTTAGACTCTTATTAGAAACAAAATCTATTTCCCATCTCTGTACATAAAAGATATAGCCATATCGAGTTCAAGTTTTTATATGTATTGATTGTCTAACTTATAGACTGCTAATCGTACATGCATGTGCCTTGTACTAGTACTAACCTTGGAATAGCTCGATGGCCTTCGTTTTTCAATTCAGCCTCCCAAGTGCTCATTTTAAGACTTAAAGTTAACTTGGAATTATAGTGTATGTGCACGATCTTCGTACTACTAGTAGCATCATGCGAGTGGATTGATGCGGGTGACTATCAGAGGGCCCTGAAGCTTTGTTTCAAGGTTCAAAATGTTTGATGTTTGACTACACACGCAGCCTGAGGTGACTTTCCTGGTAGCCTGGAAAACATAATAAATCTCAGTACTCTGTGCAAGATTATTCTTTCACTCTCTTTACTCTTGAAACAACATTCTTCTCAAATGAAAGCTCTCTTGAAAAATGAACTCCTCGACCTTTATCTCGACTTGTCCCTCTTGGTTATTACTGCTCAGTCATACGGAGACCACAGCGAATCCCTCAAAACAGTGAGTCAAATATATTCGGATGTCCCATGATCATAAAATGGCTTCAAGTTGAACCTCAAGTGAGTCGACTCACAAAAAATTATAGTAGTCACATAACATATCAATCCCGCACACCTCAACATGGCCACCTCAGAAGCGGCAACAGGTCCAGCAAGCCTGAGAGAATATTACATGTATCGTGCTCTTCTGGCACGTGGAAAACGCTTCCAGAAATGGATGGACGGACCTGATACTGGTGAAACGGGCGTTTGTCCATTCCAACCACCAACAGCGAACATCAGTCTCACCCAGCTGGAAAAGAATGACCTGGGGGACTGTGAAGAGGCTATGGAGTACGAAGAGTACCTATTGGATCAATTAAGACAGCCTATGCAAGAGTTCCGCAAAGAGTACTTTGACTCTCGCTTAAATGATACGGTGACCTTTTGGCAAGGCCTGATCGGCAAAGGTATTCTTGTCATTGAGTCAGTATTTCGAGAACATGGACCTTTCATGTCCCAGATATCGCAGCGGGCTTACGAGAAATACTATGAGATTAAAACCCTGAGACATGTGATGGTCCTCAACATCGTCAACATAGAAACACAGCATTTAATACTGTACACTCTAGGTTTGAAAAAGGAATCGCATCCACGAGCGTGCTATGAACATGGAACCTCAGCATATCAAGCTTTGATCGGCACTGAAATCGGGCGCATTGTGGTTGCTCTTATTTTGTCGGCTTTCCCCCGTGGAACAGTCCGGATTTCCCGAATATTCATATCGAATGTTGATGGTATGCCGCAGATGCGGCTTGATATCGAGCGAACCTTAGCTCCAGCCATTAGAAAGTCACTTGCTGAGAATGGTCTTTCCGAGAAAGACTTGGAGACAGGGTCTGAGTTGAGTGATCTCCCTGAGGATCTTTCTGAAGAAGAATCAAACACAAACAAAAACAAGGGGAAGCAGAAGGCGGGTGGGAAGTCGAAGAGCTATAAGGCCAAGGTAACAACTACAGGTCCTAATGTGAAAACACGATCCATGACTCGGAAGGAGAAGGAAGCTGCTCAAAAGAAGATTTAGCATTTGAACCTTGGAATGTTCGGTGGTCCCTTTCTGCTCAGGTTTTATCCTCACGACCATCTGCCACTCAAGTTCTCATGGTCAGCAAATCTCAATCTCACTAAAGCATTCACATACAGCTGGTCATATACATACCTCATCTTATGTGGAATCTGCTATAGCCCCATGTAGGTGACTTCAAGTTACATGTTAACATAAAATTATTCCGCGTCACACGTAGTGATTGCATAGCGGAAGTGCTATAAGGAGAGCTGAAAAAAAAACTATACATACAGTTGATTTTGAGCTCTCTTTGCCGCTTGTAACAAAGACCAGATTCAAATCATAAGACTTGGTGAAGAGACTCATAAAAAATGTCAGTCCCGAAACTGGAAAACAGAATCTCCGAGTCCGTGTGGAGGCACGGGGATGAAGCTAGTCATCTTGTGTTGAACTTGACGTCCACGGCTAGCGTATTTGTTAAGAAGATTTCAAAATTTTGAGTGGAAGGTGATCCAAGTCCCTTCTCAGGGAGAACAATAGAAACCAATACATTTTGGATATCATGAACTCATCTATACAACATATGCTATTTTGACAACTGTACTCAACTAACAAACTTCTCAATAACCCATCCCTCCTTAGGGTCCTTCTTCTGCACGACCTTCTTCGCTGGCAATGGCCAGCCTGTGCCACCAGCATCACCAACCATCGAGGGAATAACCCAGCAAGACCTGCGCTGAGGAATACCTTCCAATGTATCTGTCTTTCCAATCGGCTTTCCATACTCGATGAGTGGGGTATCATGTGCCAAAGCAGAAAGCTGCAATCCACTTGGAGCAACAAGCGGGAACATTCTGATCTTGGGTGTCTGGTCCGATGCGACCACGCTGGGGGCTGACTGCTGGAGATGCGAGTAGACAATATACTGCGGCATTTCTTTTGGTGTAAGCTTCGCCATGATAGAAGAGGGATGGATGAAGACCGCGCGCTCTGAGATATCCTCGGCTGGTCCTTCCCGGGAGCGGAAAAGTGTAAGATAGGGAACATCGATCGCGCGGCGGGGCGCACGGGGGATCTCTGGAGGCACAGGTGCGAGATCTGCGCGAATGGCAACATGGTCGATGAAACCGGCGGTAACGATTTGTTTAAGCGCTTTGATCTGCTTAGCAGAGGGCTCGGGCAGACGTGCTTCGTAAGAGCCGATAAGCCCAGGGTTGTTGGCGCGCACGATATCTGTGAGTTGGCGACGGAGTTGCGTAGCCTCCTTGAAGGCCTTTCCACGGAGGAACATCTGTTCACTGAAGGCGTCCCCGTCCGAGGCATAGCCGTAGGCACAGATGGCAGAGAGGAACTTAAGGGCATCGGAGGTATCATCGTGCTTGCCGAGAAGACGGTGTACGCGGGCGTAGTCCTTCATCTTTTGCTCACGTTCTGTATCCTCTAGACGATCGGCATTGGTGTAGACCTTCCTTTCATCATCACTGTCGTCGCTATCAAGTTGCTTGGGCTTAGAATTCCTAGCAAATGCATTGGGGTCGATTTCATTCTGCGCAACGAACAGATCTCCGACAGCAAGAGCAGACACCAGGGCAATGACGTAAGGTAGACATCCGTGTTGGTGACCGATGTAAAGCATCTTGCCGAAACGAGGGGATAGAGGGTATGTTGCAAGACGACGACCCACTTGTGTGACTTGGCCATTCCCTAAGAGCGCACCCAGATTCTTGAGCAGCTTTTCCGCCTTCACGAGACCTTGACGGCTGGGAGGGGTAGGGAATGGGAAATTGATCACATTGTGCAAGCCCATACTCTTCATCTGGAGAACGACACCTTCGATAGGGGTGCGTAATATTTCAGGGTCAGTATACTCAGCGAAATCGCCTTCGTAGACTGCCGAAGAGTACAGTCGGTAACAGTGACCGGGTCCTGTTCGACCTGCACGACCCGCTCTTTGGTTTGCACTAGCTTTGCTGATCCAGCCAATTTGGAAGCTTTGCACACCGGTAAATAGATCAAATTGCTTTTCCTTCGCACGACCACAGTCGAATACGTACTTGATTCCGGGAATAGTGAGCGATGTCTCAGCAACGTTGGTTGCGAGAATGATAAGACGCGAGTTCTCTGGTGCCGGTTCAAACACCTTCATTTGTTCTTTTGTTGGTAGTTGCGAATATAGAGGCAATACGTGCACCTTGGTTGATGAGTCCATAGCCTCCTCACCAAGATCAAAGTCTTCATCATCCTCTGGCTCGTCTAATCCCGTAATCTCCAAGTCACTATCATCGTCATAGCCGTCATTGTGCATTTCAGTGCCACCCAACTCTAGATCTTCCGCTTCCAAAGGTGCGTCGTTCGCTGTGAACTGCACCTTCGCTTGGGTTGTATCAATCCGCTGAGTAGGCTTGAATGCCTGCTTCAATCGCTTGGACAATTGCCGAATTTCATTTTGTCCTGTCAAGAACACGAGTATACCACCGGGCGGGAGTTTGCGGTGACCCCGCGAAACCTTCCGGAAGGCCTCCTCAACATAATCACGATGTGTGCGACGGGCAAAGTGAACGGTAACAGGGTACTGGCGACCTTCGGCTTGAACCAAAGGCGGGGGACCTTGACGAAACAACGCGGAGTTCTCAGTGAAGTCAGAGATTCGGAGCGTGGCAGACATAATTACCACCTTCAGCGGCTTGATAGTAGGATCCTCCTCACTCATGGACTTTCGCAGGTCGACAATACGACTGACCATTCCAATCAGGATATCAGTGTTCACGCTTCGCTCGTGCGCTTCGTCAATGATGATAATTGAGTATTTGCGCAGTGCAAAGTCATCTGCAATCTCACGGAGAAGGATACCATCAGTCATGAATTTAATGGCTGTCTTTTTGGATACCGTTGTCTCAAACCGAATCTGGTATGAAACTTGGTCTGAATACTGGCCAAGTTCTTGACCGACACGGTTGGCCATACTGACGGCGGCAACTCGACGTGGCTGAGTGACACCAATAAGGCCAGGGTTGGGGCTATCCGGGTTACCGAAGCCTGACTCAAACAGGAATTGTGGAAGCTGAGTTGTCTTTCCCGAACCAGTAGCACCCCAGATGACAATAACTGAGTTGTTGTGAATCGCCTCCATGATCTTCTGTTCCTCGCCAACCACCGGTAAACCCATACGAGAACTTTGAATCTCTTCTGATCGTTCCACTGAGACATGGAAAGCCTTGCGAAGAGGATCTCCTCGAGTGACTTGAAGCTCAGCGGGAAGAGGATCCTCCATGTCAACAGTGTTGCGGGGTTCTTTTCTGGGGGGGCGCAAATGTCTGCTGCGCTTGATCATGGATCACTGGACCGGTGGTTGGTTTGAAACCAACGGCCTCATTAATTTGTTGCCTGGCCCACGACTTGAAAGCAGATTCTCTGGGTTTGATCTTTTTCACAGTAGTTTCATCCTCGTCCGAGTCTTCATCATCTTCGTCGGACTCGTCGTCTGAGCCCTCTTCGGATGATTCCCCAGACTCGTTGTCGTCCGATTCCTCATTCGAATCACCCTCTGAGCTGTCCGAGCCCTCTTCATCTTCCTCCTTATCCGATTCTTCGTTGTCGGACCCGAACCCTTCCCATGCAACCTCCTTCACCGGTGCGGCAGGAGCGGGTTTAGCAGTGCGCTTCCGCTTTTTGATGATTGGGAATCCGTCAGGTCCAAGTTCGAGTGGTCGCTTCAATCCGCTTCCGGTGGGCGCTTGAGGTTGTTGAGGCTTGGGTTCAGGAACCGGATCTGTCGCAGGATCGGAAGTTTTGATATCGGCGTCGGAATCATCGGTATCGTATTCGGGGAGGTTTTGTGCTGATTTCCCAGCAGATGTAGTCGCCTGGACGGTTTCACTATCATCTCGCTTTCGCTTGCCTAGCTCTTTAGAGCTCTGTAGGCCGGAAATACTTTCGTTCGCATTCGCAAGTTTCTTGAGGAGCTCGAGGTTTTCTTCCTTCTTCAATTTATTTTCCTATGAAATTGTCAGAGACGGGTCCGGCACAAGAGTAGAAAAAGTCCCACGTACAATGTACTTGTCCAAACGCTTTTGCTTCTTGGATGAAACATTTGCATGCTGCTCTCTTAGCTCATCGCGCAATTTCTGTCTTCTTGCTTCCTTCTCATCTTTGGAGACGGGCGCTAGCTCTGCGACATTGGTGTCTACCGAGGCATCAGGCTCTTGACGCCGGTGCTTCTGTTTCCGCTGGCGTGGAACAAATTTAACCATAATTGCAGATCCTAACTCGAAACAAGAGATGACGAGCCGGGACTAGCAAGCAATGTGTGTTATCAAGCTGCTGCTTATCCAGGAAAAAAAATCGAGGACGGTTGATAGGCGGTGTAATAATGCCAGATATAATGTGGGGCGATATTGACCGCCTCGAACGAAGCAATGCATCAACAGGCGATAGCTCCTTACAGTTACAACACACAATTGAACTATCATGGCTTCTCTACAAGATTCACTACATGACTCTTTGAGTAACCTCCCGTTTCCTGCTGGGAGAAAGCAAACGGCGGGTCTAGTAGATGGAGTCAAAACGGATGTTATGATTATGAACTTCAGCGATAAGATCATGGTGACGATCTCTCAAGAAGGCCGACTTGCGCATTGGGTTTGTCTATATGTACTGTCATTTTCTGGGAAATACTGACCGCGATTTAGCTACATGTTCCACTTGGAAACAACAACCCAGGAACTGACGGCATGCATACATTATCCGAAGACACAGATGACAGCTTGTTACCCCTCAGTGGGTTAACAGCAACTTCTTTACTCGGAGGCCATGCACCTGGTCAAGATACTATTGGACAACTCTTAGCTCGTCAAATTGCGACTGCTATTGCAACAAAGGCACCCGCCGAGAAACGACTGCTCGTTGTGGGCCTTGGACTGGGCAAAATTGGTGCTGATCGCGAATCCTTCTTTTCAATTGTCGACCTTGTCCTGCAATGCATTTAAAGAGAATTCCCTGCAGTCGTTTATGATCGAAGTAACTTCGAATCTAACTCTTCCAGCTGGTTTCGCCACCAAAGATATGCATTACCTATACCTAACTGGTATTATCTGACTGCAATTTATGCCAGCTCTGGTTCAAATGGGGATCAGATATGGATGGAGAGGCCCAACTGCATAGGTTTTTAGGATGAATGATTATCCAAATATTAAAATCAAGTCCCAATTCAAATTATATACTACTATATTCTGTCCGCAACATTAAGGCATAAGTGGGATCATCTCATCCCGAGGTCCATCATCAATTTTATCCGTCTATTCAACATCCACTGGCTTTAATTCAGAACATCACGACTTCGCCGGCCCTGGAACCAAATCAAGACTCATAAAGCTCCTTGAAAGCGCTGTCTCTCTCAAAGAGTGCTTTTGGAGTATCGAATTCAACCAGCCTTCCACCCTTTATGACGGCAATGCGATCAAAATCCACGATTGTTTCCAGACGATGAGCCACAGCCAAGATTGTGCAGTCGGCGAATTGCGCTCGGATAATCCGCTGCATAAGAGCATCAGAAACAACATCAACATTACTTGTGGCTTCGTCTAGAATAATCACTTTGCTACCACGGACTAGTGATCTACCGAGACAGAACAGTTGCCGTTGGCCATGAGAGAAGAAGTTAGCCTCCAGCTGGGCGTCTAACCCACCCTTTGCCTGAACTATATCCCATAACTCAACGCGTCGTAAAGCTTCTTCAATCGCACCTGTGTCTGTGCTTTGGTATGGATCCATGTTTGCACGCACAGATCCATGTGTGAAGAATGGTTCCTGCGGGATCGCGTTCAACGCGAGTCGGGTCGTTTGCCGAGGAATGCGAGTAATGTCAACACCATCAATGAGAATTTGACTGTGAGACTCCACCTCTAGCATCCGGAACAGGCTTGCTAGAAGTGAACTTTTGCCACTGCCACTGCGTCCACAAATGCCGATTTTCTCACCTGCCTTGATCGACATGCTCAAGTTTCGGAGAACGTATTTTTGATCGCCTGCATTATACGACGCGTCGACATTTCGGAACTCGATCTGCCCCTTACTCGGCCAGTTTGAGAAATCATTGCCAGGAAACCCGGCTGTGCCATTCTCTTCTGGTCTGTTCTCATTGGCAGTGTGCTTAACAAAGTCACGGACACGGGAGACGGCACCGATGGATGTTTCTAGCTGAGCCCAGTTCCGCAAGATATCCGATAACGACTGACTGAAAGTAATAACGTTGAGGATGGCCAAACCGACATACCCAGCGCCGAGCTCTGTTCGCAATTTGACTACCAGAACCATGAGAATTGCACCGAGGATCGCAACGGAAATATCGAGTGCAAGTTCGAGCCATCTTTGGATACAGAACAAAAGATAGAAGGGCTTTTGAGATGTATCTAACAGAGCCAGACTTTGGGACTCGAAGGCTTCAGTCCAGCCGAAGCTTCGAATAGTTACAAGACCTGACAAGCTCTCGATGAATTGAGAGAATAGCGGTGATTTGGCTTCCAGATCGAGGAATCGCATCTGCCGCGATGTGCGGAGATAGAACTTCTGTAACATCCACATAAACAGAAAGACTACTGGTACGACTGCAGCGAAATAAGAGGCGGAAATGCACATCAATATCATTGACATGAGACCCAAGGTCAGTGATAGAATGAAATCTATGACGGAGTATGGCAAGTCATGATCAATTAAGGTCATGTCTTGACTGAATCTGGTAGGTAAACATTCGTTAGACAATAATAACAAATGAAGCAGAATACTATCGGCTTACCTATTCGTCGTGGTCCCAATATCCGTTGAAGTAAAGAATGAAAGCGGTGCATTCATCACCGACCGCACAAGTCGCTCATGAAGACTCATAGCACTTTGCGCGGCAAAGTAGATGATATAGTGATAGGCACCCCCGATGAGGCCAACGGTTGCCACTGCTGCCAGCATTCCATAAATTCCGAGATAAAATCCATCGACACTTCGCCCTTGCCGAGTCGAAGCACTTGTCCAGAAATTGATCAAGTATTCACTCATCTTCATTGAAGTACTTGCCAGGACAAAGCACCCCAACCATAAGACAGTGGATGACCAGTGGACTGATCCAAGGTAATATGCATAGAGAGAAAGGTCTCCATTTTGCCTGGTGAGCTCGACTGCCACAGCCTCAAGTTCTGGGGTTTCTTCCAACTCTGTTTTTGCCAACTGGACTGTATGCTGTTCTTGAGGCGCAGCAGTATCATCGGTGCTCTCAGATCGGTAGCGTGCCTTCAGGAGGGCAACGTATCCATCGTTTGCCTCTAGCTCTGCCAGGGTCCCCTGCTCGGCTATCGTGCCTTGATGATCCATGGCGACGATGAGATCCGCATATGAAAGTCTGTGGACAGCGTGAGTAGCCAGGAGGACTGTAGTCCCCATTCTTCGAAATAAGCCTTGTTTCGAGAGTAACTTCATAAATATACGCTCTTCCGTGTCGGCGTCTAGTCCAGAGAAGACATCATCCAGGATGACCACTTCCTTGCGGGAATACACAGCACGAGCCAGTGCTAGACGCTGCTTCTGGCCCCCCAAAAGTGATATTCCAGATGAGCCCACCTTTGTAACTAATGGAATGTCAGTGAAAGCTTTACGAATAATTTCGAATTGAATTAACTCACAGTGCCCATTTGGTAACATTTGAATATCCTGGTCCAATGCACAGGCTTTCACCACTTCATCATACCACTCCTCATTAAACACAGAGGTGCCAAGAACATTATCCCGGAATGAAGTATTGCGAATCCAGGGCGTCTGGTCTACGAATGCCGTGTGTCGCTGAGACGTATAGAGAAACCCTTTGGTAGATGGCGTCTCTCCAAGAATTCCTTTGAGTAAGGTACTTTTTCCACATCCGGTGGGTCCAATAACGATACAAAACTGCCCCGGTTGAACACTGATGTTTATGTCATGAACTGAGAAAGTCGAGTTCGAATTCCATGAGAACCCGGCGTCGCGAGCCACGATTACATCTGTCTGTGTGTTTGAGGTGGAAGAAGATGTATTAAAATCTGAAAGTTCAATGCCCTGAGAGATCGATGGCTCCGAAGAACTGGAGCTGCTATTTTCATTGAAGAAGATCCGGTGATCAAGTCGAGAGTCAGAGTGCAAGAATTCTTGAATTCGGATCAGAGAGGCCTGTGCAGTTGCCATCTCAGGGATAGATCTGATGAGTGTGTTAACCGGAGTTGAAAGGAGGGAGATCAGTGTCAGAGTTGTGTATGCAGTGTCTGCAGAGAGTCCATTACTATTCGGGCGAGTAGTGTAAACTAGTAAAGTCAGGAAAGGACCGAAAGTGCCCAAAAGATTTGCTAGAAACACGCGAAGGCATAGGAGACGTCGAAGGAGCTTTGCTTCTTGGAGCTCATCCACTCGCAGGCCTTGGATAAGCTTCGCCAGCCAGTCTGTGAAGCCAAGCATCTTAACAGATTTCATTGAACCCAGCATCGTTGCTGTGGAGTCTACTCGTGTTTGGATACTCCTCATCCAAATTTGCTGCCCGTGACTCATCCATTTAGATATCGACAATATTGCAATAGTCGAAAAGCAAGCGATGCCGGCAGAGGCGACACAAGCGACTCCCAGCTGGCGAGCTAAAAGGTAGAGGCCGATTATTATCTCGATTGGCACAGCCCAAAACGAGTTGATGTTTGTAAAGCCATCGCATATTGACTGCACATCAGTGGACATGAGAGTGACTGCTACCGACTCATCCAGAGCGGTGATGCTAAGGTCCAGGGTTTTTGCATAGATTAGGCTGATCAAGTTCCCGCGGATGCTAGTAACTAAACGATAGGACATATGGTAAAAGATACCATTTGAAATGCCAACTCCAAGAAGATCCAAAAAGAATGCCCCTGTCAGACCCCAGCCAACACTGTCAGGTTGTGATGTATCACTTGCAAATGAAATTGTTCGTGACAATAGGAACGGCTGCGCGTAGCGGAAGCCAATTTGGCACAGGCGTGGTATGATACAATAAAGCAGTCCTTTTGTGTTCGCCCGCATAACCGCCCAGAAAAGCGCCCTTGGTTTCTCTTGAGACGCTTTTTCCCAGGAATGTTTCATTCTTCGTTGAAGGACCTCGGCAGTCATATCGCTGTCGATCGGATAGAGATCCTCATTGCGAAGAACCCCGCGAAACCCCGACGTCATGAGCTGATTCAACCAGAAGAAGAAAGAGAGAGAATAAATCCCACTTGTCTCTTCTGGTGACAGGCCATGATAAGGAGTAAGCAGAATACTTCGCTTCTCGGTTGCTTCGGCCAGCAGAACCATTATCTTGACACCGATCATGCCCGCAAAACACCCTGAAATTGCTTTGCTTGCTCCATCAAGAAAAAGGGTGCGGCAACGAGCCACATCAAATAGCAATGTCAATAAAATATACCCATTGATCAAGGGCGATGGACGAACGGAGCGTCCATGCTCAAGATGTGAGAGCAAACAGAGACTGAGACTGGCGATGAAGGACAATGCCGATGCAGCAATAGTAGCTTGAGTACGAAGTGAGGAGTTAAGAACATGTAAAATGAGCAAGACTAGATGTATTGCCGCGAAGACACCCAGAAATGTGATCTTGCTCTCGTACAAGAAGCCTCCTGGTGAAACTTTTGGGCGTTGGCGATAGAGAGTGATGATTCGATACGGCACGCAGATAAGAAGTAGTGCGGATGGTAATAAAGATAAAATTGAATCCTCAAAAAGAGGAGTAAAATCGAATCCACTCACTGCTCCTGGGCCGAAAAAATTGTAAATATTTTCATTTTTGAGGCTCAATGAGTTATTTGCCAAAGTGCCCTCACGGACTGCTATGACCGACATGAAGTGTCTGGCTCGGGTTGTGAAAGGGGTGAAACGAGTAGCTGGTGAATACTAGCACTTAAGTGTATCGACCAAGCTTAAGTTGATGAGAGAAGAAGACTTGAATGAATATGAGGAGATGCGTTGTCAATTTATAGGATATTCAAATAGCTTGATCAATATGGATAAAGTAGACGCTGCCAGTGAGGATGGGTTAAAGAGCCCCAGGCAGCCGAAATACAAGTTATTAGCACTGACCCTAGCACTCAACTTGGAATCGTGTAAGGCCTCCAACATTTTAAGTTGATACGTACATACTAGTGATTCTAGAACCAGCAAGTTGACATCATTGGACAAATATATGACCAACATGGTGACTTTACTAGTAGATTTCCAAATAGGGATGAATGAGATATCAAGCTAGTATGTTTGACGGCCTCGGGGGTTCAAGTTGGGCTGCAATTCTAGAAGCATCCAGATGTTTAGACTTCTTCATGGTATCAGAGAAGCTATTCATTATGCCGTGAGATGTGGAGATGAATAATTTCTTTCTCATTTTCTAATTTATTATGCGGGTCAAAAGCGGGGTATTTTACGGTAACCTTGGAAATGCTTAGATGCGCTGACATTTTGAGTCATACCTAGCACTGACCCTAGGGGCTTAGCGGGCTCGAGCGGTGCAAATGCTATGTATGCTGCCTAGGGCCCGGTTAAATACCTGCATAGGTACCCGCGGTGGCATTATTATGGTAGATGCATATAATGGGGCCTGAGGCAGATTATCTCGGGCTTAATCGTTCGGGGTTGATCATGATATTATCGGAGAAGCCATCTCCTACATGTTCAAAGTTGCTTTCAAGTTATTTCATATCATGACTCCCGGTATACTCAAGTGCCCCGTACCCAAAATCGTATTTGATTTTATTGGCCTGCATCCATGGATTTCATCGGTTTAATATGATATCTGACAGGAAATGAGACTTGACATACCCCTTCCAAACACGTCTAAACTAATTCATGATACCTGGAGCGCTGTAAAGTGATCTGCAACGACATTTTGAAGGTATACAAGGCTAGATCTACGGGAGATGCGCACGGAGATAAGAGTGGAACGACGGAGTCCGAGCTCATCGCATTTCTCCGCCTTCATTCCTCTTCCCGTTCACACGCCGCAAGTGGGTAAATAGATACTTGCCCGAGACAAAGATCGGCACTTCTCGACTCTTTCTAACCCCGTCTTCTCAAGTCCTCCCTATTATGAGCCCTCTTCATAGAACCGGGGCTGTCTTCATGTCCGACCTTGCCCATAACCCGGACCCGCTCGCTGCGGAGCCCGCGGGGTCAAAGAAACGAACCCGAGTCCAGTTCTCTTGCACTGCATGCCGATACCGCAAGTGGGTTTGAGCCGCATATCTAGCTTCATTATGCCAGATAACTGATACACATACAGGCTGAAATGCTGCCGCACTTATCCATGCGCCAATTGTAAGAAGCGTGGCGAGGCGGCGACATGTACGTATGTTGGTCGAGGGCCGAGGGCTAAGGCTCAGCATGGACGAGCGAGTCCGACGCTTGTACAAGATCGTCTTCAACATCTGGAAAATTTAGTCATGTCTTTGGCCAAACAGAAAAAACCAGATGATCTTATTTATGACTTCAATACTGGTTTGGAGGAGACAGTAGCGTACGATACTCCTCCATCGACGGATGAACGTGAGACCAAACCATCACCCCGTGATACGGGCACTTTGGTAGTCAAAGAGGATGGAACCAATTATATTGATAGTGCCAACTGGCGTGCCATCTTGGAGGAGGTTTGCTTGCCTATACATGATATCTAAAATGGCTCAGACTAACTGTTTCTTTAGATCAACGGTGTGAAAGAGTATTTGGATGAACAGGCGGAGAATTCCGATGAAGACGGAATTGAAGATGACCCTTTTGATGCTTCTTCACCCGTCCTGCTGCTAGGACTTGCTAAGCCGATTACCAAACAAGAAGTACTCACGGACATCCCAGCACGATCAATAGCCGATCGACTTGTGTCTCGCTTTCTACAAACATCGGAGCCTTCATTAGGTATGTTGGAGTCTTGCCGCAATCCTTTTTTCTATAATAACCCGATTAATAGTTATCATTCACGTCCCTACGTTTCGAAGGGAATATGAGCACTTTTGGAAACATCCTCTTGATATGTCATTTACCTGGATTGCATTATTATATTCCATCATGGCACTTTCTGTAACTATCCATCATCGCAGTGAGGAGGCTCTTCCGATGAGTACAGTGGAGCCGATGACCCTTTGGGACGTTTTTCGTCGAAAAGCCGCACAGTGTCTCGTTCAAGCAAACTATATCACCCCTGGAAAGTACAAGCCGAACGCAATGTTCCTCTACGCGGTTTCCGAGTTCTACCGCAGCCAAGATGGACAGATGGGAGTCTCACATCTCCTGGGAATAGCTATTCGACTTGCGTTGCGCATGGGCTACCACCGTGACCCGAGCCACTATCCCACACTCTCTCCTTACGAAGGAGAGATGCGACGCCGTATGTGGGCTATGCTGTGCCAGCTTGATACTCTAGTCTCATTTCAAAATGGCCTTCCACGTACCATCCAGTCTTATTACCAAGACGCCGCGATGCCATCTAACCTGCTGGACACCGACTTCGACGAAAACACGGCGCAGCTACCTCCAGGTCGACCAGAGGATGAGCGAACACAAGTTTCATATACACGAGCAAAAACCCGTCTCATGAATGTTTTCGGACAGATCTGTGACTCGGCCTACAAGCGAGAACCGGTATCGCACGACGAAATAATGGTGATGGATCGTGCGCTTGAAGCTGCGCATGCTCAAATGCCATCTTTCCTACGTGTGCGACCGCTCGCCCAATCGATAGGCGAGCAAACCTATATCATATTAAATCGATATACCTTGAACTTGATATATCAAAAGGCGCGTATCGTTCTGCATCGGCCGTATATCACCGAAAGACATGGCAAGCATGCCAATTCACGGCAGATCTGCATTAGTGCTGCTAGCGCGACCCTGCGACACCATGCAGATATTTGGAGCGAGTCTTTACCTGGTGGTCAAGTATACAAGGAACGGTTTCTTCTCAACTCCCTCCAAAATACCGACTTTATGCTCTCTGCTATGATCCTTTGTCTGGCTTTGTCACAAGACAATGATAATATGGACGCTTTGGAGATGACCCAAGAAAAGTCTGAGCTTCTACTTCTTTTGGAGAATACGCATCGCATTTTCAAGCAGACGCCTCGGCGGTCTCCGGATACCCAGCGGGCATTTGTTGCACTGAGCATCATGCTTAGTAGAGTTCGAGGTCACAGCCTTGAAAGTCTCACAGCGAATTCGGAGGAAGAAGCAAGTACGTATATCATCTTTCACTCATCTTGGGATCTGTAACTAACTTGCTACAGGTCAAACCCAGCTCCTCCGGACGTTCCCTGTCTCCATGGACCAACCGCAGTACTCGAATCTTTCTCCGAATAACATACCAACGACCATGTTTACCGACGTCTCTCAAACTCCTTCATACTCTTCTCTCGATGTTATTGATGATATGCTGAGCGCGACTGCTCAATTGGATTGGGTATGTTTCCTTACTCGAGTTTTTGGACTAAGCTAATATCTCTTAGCGTATGTATGATGGTCGGATGTATGGATTTGACACGACTCAAGATAATCTTTGGTCTGCTGAGGAACCTTTTCCTATTGAGTTAGACTTTTCCATGTCTATTGATCAATCTTTAGTTGCAGATCAATGATTCTAGATATGAAAGGATCGATTCAACCTGAATGGAAACTTCAAATTCAATTCCAACTTGAAAAACACCAGTAGTAAAATAGTATACTAGGTAGTACTAATAAATCAAAGACTGCCAAGGTTAGTCTTATATATATAGGTATCAGATTAAACTTGGAATCTACTACATACTACTTGTACTAGTATATTCGAGTTCTAATGCATCTGCTATAGTACTAGTAGGAACTTCAAATTTGGATATGGAACCGTGACCTGACTCCTGAGCATGGATTTAATAAATGCTGATCGCCAGTTTTTCTTACTATTATTTATTTAATCCTCTTGCGATCTGGAGCTAATTGCTAGTATATCACACTATGTAACAAGGCTATCGGCCTCGGCTGCAGATCCCGATCCGCTCGGGGAACTTTTCCCAACGGACTCAGCGCTGGAGTTGAATAACCTCATATCCAAGACTCATTACCACAGGGCTCTCATCTCTCTCTCCAATGCGTCTCCTCCGGACCCTGCGACCTCAAGGTCCCATCCTTTCATGTCCACTAAGAACTCAATCACGCGCGCAATATGAAGCAATCCAGTCAATCCACCTCAACACCGCACACCCACGTCCACAGACACATTTAATACAACCATGCACCCCGAAAACACAAACAAGATCATTCAATCTCTCCTCCCTCTCCTCTTTCCTACCAACCGGAAATAACGACGGCAACAACTCCCCCAAGCGCGTCCTCACAGCTTCACGCATCCTCCCCTACAAACCCGAGCTGCTCTTCAAAGTGATCTCCTCTGTCGAATCCTACTCACAATTCCTTCCCTTTCTCACCGCGTCAACTGTTACCGCTCGGGATCTTGAAACAGGATACCCGACTCAAGCATTCTTAACTGTTGGGTACGGACCCCTCAGTGAGACGTTTACGTCGCGCGTGATCTGCGATCCTTCCAAGTGGATTGTTGAGGCGCGCAGTGGTGCGAAATATGGGAAGCCCGAGACCACTGGGTCTGGATCTGGATTAAGTGGATTCTTCCCTGGTGCGAGTGAGGGTATCTTCGAATACCTCTCTACGAAATGGGAGTTGACACCCTTGGAAGGGAATGGTGCGTCACAGACTAAGGTGGATTTGGAGGTGAGGTTTGAGTTTTGGAATCAGTTACATGCTACTGTCATGGGAGCCGTTGAGGGACAAATGGCTGGGGTTATGATTGAGGCTTTTGAGAAGAGGATGAAGGAGATGCACGGGGAGGGACGGTAGTATGTTTACTACATACTGTATATGCCTTGTATATTATGGCGTTGATTTTGGGACAGATATACGCATGTACCATCATATAGAAATACATTATAGAATACTCAGGAATATGGAGCATGACTGCAATGTTTCATTTCTATGGAATGATCCGCTGTACAATTTCAATGTTTTGAAAGAAAAAAAATAGAACATGTTAGTATATAATACAGATTATCCGAACACCAAAAAGATTTTATCTCAAGGCAAGCTCAGACCCCGAGATCGGGTAGCTCCAGTGCGAGCACCCTTCGCAGAGCCAACAGCATTGTAGTTATCGAAAACAACATCCCAGTTGATTCGATCCCACCAGCGCTCAAGGTACTCCTCCTTTCCAGCAATACCGTAGTCCATCATCCAGGCGTGCTCCCAGGTGTTGACACACAGAATGGGCTGCACCTCGATGGCACCGGGAGCCAGGGTCTTCTGGTTCTGGGCGTGGGCGCCCATTGAGCCGGCGAACTGGTTGCCTAGAGGGGCGTCGGGGGTGTGAGTGGCCATGTCAACGGGTTGACGGCGCGAGTGGGCGGCTGGGTAGGGAGAGCCAGCGTTGTAGGTGCAGAAGATCTGCAGCAGACCCTCACGCTCCATGTTCTTGGCGAGCCAGACGAAACCGGAACCGAACATGGCGTTGGCGGTAGCGAGGAAGTCGAGCTTCAGGGATTCGACGGATGAGCAGGTATCGACGATGTCCCGGGCGAACTTCTCGGGGATGTTGGTAGGGTTGGGGGACTAGAGGGTATCAGCAAGGGGTCCGAGTAGTGTTTTGGATGTAGCACTGACCAGGCAGTTGAAGAAAAAGTGGTTGTTGTGAGCCATTGAAGCATAGTTGAAGACCGAGGCCATTTCCGGGCGCCGGGAGTACTTGACCAGCAACTCTCCGGGTTTGGCGTCCGCGTCAACGGTATCTAAAATATGAAGAAAGTCAGTACACGCTGCTCAATATCTCACGCAGCAATGGGCGTTCGTTAAATTGGTCGTTCAATCGTTCCAGGGCGACCAGGGCGACTAACCTTGGGTCAACAAGTTCAGCTTGTCCACGAGCAGGGTCTGGTATTGAGTCCAGGAGAAGTCAAAGGCCTCCGGGGACATGAATTCCGGAATACCATTCTCCTTATAATAGGCGTCATGCTGCAATTGAGGGATACGATGGAGGCCACGGATCTGGAAGCGTGAGAGAGCGGAGGTCGGAGTCTAGAGAAGAGCGCGATCAGGGTAAATTCACCACGGCGATGAGAGAAGAAAAAGCTAGAGAAATCCAATCATACCTGAATAGAAGCCGCGCGCAAAGCGCCCGGCCGGGCAAGTCGGCTAAACATGATGTGATGCTGGGTGAACGTGAAGCATCGAGCTCTTAGTCCAAATCTCGAAGAATTTCCCTCCCGACGCATTTCCATTTTGGGACTAGCGTGGCTTAGTCAAGTGGTATGGGCTCCGACCAATCAACGAACATCAAACTACATCTCCAATTATACATACATCGGTGTTTCTCTAAGCGCCCACCCTGTCACTACCTTGTCTTGCATGTATGCCTGCAGTGGATCTTTCATGCATTTCTGCAGTCAGGATCAGGCTTAGCGCCCGTCCAACAACCATATTTAGGACTATGCGGACCAACATGAAACTCGCCAGCAGCCCTAGCTTGGGTTGCCGGCGCGTGCCCGGAATAGAATGCTTTGATTGCGGAACATGACTTGAAATGAATGACGCCGAAGATGACTCTTCTTTGTCTTCCTTTGCTTGGTTCTGATCTTTTCTTTCAGTCTCAACCTATCGTCAATCCTCTTGAATCATCATATCTTCCCTGTCTGTCTCTGAAGATTCTCCTGGGTATACACTATATATTCCTTCTTGGCTTGCATTCGAATAGAGAACCGGCCGGGTTGGTGATTTGCCAGTCCTTTCAAATCAAGACATTCTTTAGCCGAAGAGACCCCAACCTCTCGAGAACGAAGAGATCTCAAGACTATTTCCTCCGCCAACATGGCGATGTCGACTGCGGGTATCACCAACAGAGGCACATGCCTTCTGCTCCTAACTCTTATGGTATTCATGACACCAAGTCATGCTTTCAAGAGTTATGGAGCCGATATCTTCGCAAGAAGTGATGATTGCCCCAGCTCATACGATTACTGTGGATGGGACCTTCCCTCCAACTTCTGCTGTTCCTCATCCACAAGTTGTATCACGACTGACAGTGAGACTACAATCATTTGCTGTCCATCCGGAGAGAGCTGTAACTACATCTCACCCATAACCTGTGATATCCAAGAGCAAAACGCCACCGCTCACCCCGAATCCTCAATCAAGACAACCCTTCTCAACGGGACCCTCCCCACCTGCGGCGAGAAATGCTGCCCATTTGGGTACACCTGCGAGAACAGTCTATGTGCGATGAACACGAACGAAACCACACAGACAACCACATTCTCCGGTGCAAGCACCGCAACAAGTACTAGCGATAGCACCAGCACAAGCACAGACGCCAGCACGATAACCTCAACCGCCTCAAGCACCGCCGCCGGAGCAACATTCACACCAGTAACCACCTCCGTCTCCACAACCTCCATAAACGCCGACTCAACCTCCTCAAAAACAACCACATCTGGTTCCTCGTATCCAACAAAAGCAGTCCTAGCGGGATTCTTCCCAGGCGCTATCTTTGGCACGATCCTCGCACTCCTAATATCAACCTGTATACGAAGACGCACGCAAAAGAAAAGAGACCTCGCAGAGTCCGAAGCCGCAAAGGTTCCAAGAAACTGGTCGATTTCGAGCCCCATTGCCTCAGAAGATGCATCCTATCGAACGGATTTCCTTCTCAGAAGTACAGATGACAGACACACATCAATGAGTAGTCGATCCATGCGGTCAATGCTAAACCGCTCCGGATCCTGCGTTCGAAGTCTCTTCTCAAATGGACATGGGTATCCAAGAGATGAAGATGTTCCACCTTTACCAACTCAACCTGAGTTTCCTACTACCCCGGATATGGTACATGATCCTGTTACACCGCCACGACAAAGGGCGCCTAGTACGGAGAGTATTAAGGTCTACTCGCCCCCTGGTGCTTTTATGCAGTCTAGGCGGTTCTTAGGTCCTGAGCCTTATCCTGGTCGCATTGCGAGACCGTCTACTACTTTTACGGATTTGGTGCAGGCTGTTGGGTTCCAGGAGTCAAAGAGTCAGGCTAAGGATGGGAAGGAGGAGAAGGAGGAAAAAGAGCCTAAGGGGAATTTGTCGAACTTGAAGGAGAGTAAAGGGTCTTTCAAGGTGCATCATGTGAGGAAGATTACTTGAGACTGCGTCAGGGTCATTTAAGTTCTACTAGCACTTGGAAGGTTGATTCATGTTGGTATAACAACATATACGGTCATTGGTTCTACATTAGCATCTCCTTTGTTAAGATACCTGTTTGTTGCACAGCTTAATTTAGAAATTCAACTTGAAGTTCAAATGATATTTAATAATAGTGCAAATTTGTCGGATGATGATTTTAAATGGAGATTTCAGTATGAGTCAGAGCAATACTGTTATAAAATTAGATGCAAAGACAAGCTCGATTGAGAATGTGTATAATGCAAGTTCTAGGGTACAAGGTTGGAAGGCAAAGATTCATACTAAGCAGCCGCTCTCGCTTTCCGACCCGCAATGAGTCGTTTCACTTCTTTCAACAATCCAACAATGAGAGGAACACCAATCGGACCAAGGAGAGGCAGGTAGACGGCAACCTTGTGCTCATCTGGGAAATAAACCTGACCGACCATACTTTTCTCGAAGAAACTACGTTCCGCTTCGGTTTCTGCCACGCGTGCACTAGCCAGTGCAGCTGCGAAGCGTCCATCTCGGAGAGAAGAACATGTTGTACCGAGATGAGAGAGGGTAGTTGAGACGGACGAGGCTACAGTAGCTGGGATTGGAATTGAGGGGAGAGATTCGGTGAGACGGGCGAGAGAGCCCATGGTAGATGAGGCGGAAAGAAGGAGGGTAGCCGCGCGGACGCGAATCAGGGTTTGCAAGCGCAGTGGGAGAGATGAAGGGGTTGTGGGGGTACCGAGGAGGGTTAAGAGTTGATGCGAGAATGTCATGAAGGCGGGACGCAGTGACTCCTGTGTAAGGTGTTTTGGATTTGATGGACTCGGCTCTTCTGACAGGGGAGGGTTGAGGAGGAATACTCCACCCCATTGTGGCACAATCCAGCTTGAAGCGCGGTTCTCTTTGACGACCATTGGGGATTGAAATGGCGCGGGGACATAGAGAACGAAGTTGAGGGTTGGTCCGTTGCCAATGCTGGGGTTGAGTGGCCACTCAGCGGCGTTGATAAATGCGCTGAGATCTTCCTTCTTCAAGGTCCATGCTGCCTCGGCTTCGTCATAGACTGGTGGAGGAGCCATTGGTGAAAAGGTCGCGTAGAGTTGGACTTGGGTATCAACTGTGAAGTTGCTGATAGGAGCAAATGCATCTAGCAATGGGGTCAAGTACTCCTTCACGGCTGCTTCGATATCCCAGGAAGAAGGCGCAGGGCCTGGCGTAAAAAGTGAAAAGGATAGATGATAGGTGTCGGCGTATTTCATGGATCGACGCAGTCGTCGAATGATGCTCTCTGAATCAGATCCGGCGGTTTCACCCGAGAGAATATGTGCGATCGTAGCCTTCTCTTCGCTATATAGTCCTTGAAGCTCCTGCGCAATGAAAGCCGAGAGGGGTGGATTGGAAGACGAGGGGAGCGGGACCTGGTTCGGTGGGTAGAATACATCGAGCTGCGTTGTGTCTGCGTGAATCTCCGATCGAGGAGCAGTCAAGTCATCCTGGGGGAGCACGCGAACGGTGAGGGCGATGTCTGCTCTCTCTTCGGTGATCTGATGTTCCGTCTCGGCAGCTTGGTCGCCATTGGCGTTGGGTGCACTGGTGTCGTTCGCCAACTTGAGTCGCAAGTGATGGGCGGCGAATTCATTAAGATCGTCAAGGGTATGCTGGGTGGTGCGAAGAAGATGCTGGGACTCGGAGATTTGCATTGCAGGAGCCGCTACATGGATCTCCAAGGGAAAGACAGGGCGACAGATCTAGAAATCCAGGGTTAGTTGTCTGGTGCGTTCTGGCCTCTTGTCGCAGGATATGTACCTTTCCATCATCCCAATCAACCATCTCCTGAATTGGCAAATGTGCCCGGTAGATAGAAGTTGTCTTCCACCATATCGGAAATCCGAATAACACGATCACTGCCCAGAAAGCAGCAATGACACGAAAGCGTGTTTGAACGGCTTCGGAGGTCTCTGGGGGAGGCACACGCTGGGTGCTAGATTTTATCGAGGCCGAAGCCTTTGGAGACGCCTGGTCTCCGTTTATGGTGGTCATATTCGGGACATGCTTTGTGTTTTGAAGCACTCCAGTAGTAAAGAGAGTAATGTTCGGGGAAGCTGAGAAGGCGGAGAAAGGGACCAGGTGGCGCGGGAATGGTATGGGGCTACAACTAGTAGTACGGATCACTCAAACGTGCAAAGAACTATACAAATATTGTACCGAAAATCACCGTCGATATAGCAATTGGGATAAAACTTAGTATTTAATTCTATATAGGGCAATAAAATAAAGAATCGCAACTACTAGGACGAGTTTTGCACGAGGAAGTTCGATCAGCTGCAACTTCATGTACGAGCCTCAATTAGGATTAGTAAAATCATGTACTTAGATTAAAATTCCATTGAATCACTGGGTATCTTGACCAATAACGCCTTGTTGTGTAGCGGTCAGGTTCTTGACCATTGACCTTGTGGTATCCCTCTAGTATTCCTTCTCGAAGATCTTCTGGATTGGTTTGGCAGCCTAGACATGTCAGTATGCAATAAATGGTAAGGTAATGGATGGACATACATCAATGAACTTCTCGAGATCCTGATCCAGGTTTGCCAGATCATCCTTTCGCTTCTTATTCTCCGCGATCAAAGCTTGCTTGCGCTTCAGCAGTTCCTGACGGGCCTGCTCCAGTTTCTCTCGTTCCGCATGCTCGTGATTAATACGCGCGATCATCAGTTCATTTTCACTCAAGTCGCGGTGCTCTGGGAAGAGCTCGAAGAATTCCTCGACAGGGATCAGCGGTAAGGATAGGTATTGGTGGCTATTGCGATGGGAGTTAGCAACAGGAATACCCCAATAAATATCTTCGAAGAAAGACATAAAGACATCTATTCACTTACTTGTAGGATTCACATGCCGCAATTTCGCCCTTCAGGTGCTTTTGTTCGTAATACAGGTTCTGCAGTTGAAGATGCAGGCGATCTATCTCCTGGCGGGCTTCCGCAGTAGCCTGCTTAGTATCACGGACTCGAAAGACCGCATCTCGATTCTGACCCCTTAACTGAGCAAGAAGGGCAAAAAGGATCTTTTGTTGTTTAGAGGCGGCAAGTGATAGGTCCTGAATGGAAGTTTCGGCCGGGATAGAGTCGGGATTGAGTAAACTCAACAATTGCTGGCATTGAACGAGAGTCTCCGCACTAGTATTCAGCACGGGTAACAATGACTGGTCGGTGACTATTTCCCTAATCGCCATAATTGCAGAGTGAAAAGTCTAGTACCAAGTATCACAAGTACCGAGTACCGATAGGTTAAGTGGCGATTAACTTGAAATGTTTAAAGGGAAAAAAGATGTGGAGGGTGGAGAGGAAGAACGGATCAATCAGATTGTCCACCCGCTCTCATGTGAATGTGGTGCCGAGTCTGGTTGGGGAAGTAAAGACTTTATCCCCTCTACTCATCCTACTCTTTAGGGTCCTTCTTTAACTCTTTTTCTTTACCCCTCCCCCCTGCAGATATGTGGTGTACATAGAGGACTCTTAAATCCTTTTTCTTTCCTTAATTTTCAAGGTCCTCAGTTTCTATCCAAATTTCCGCTTTGTTGAGGGATAAACTTGGCCGATCATCGGATCCCCCCGGAGCCCCGTTCCTGAAGAATTCCCGATCCTAACACTGTTACGGGTTGCGATAACGATGACCTGTACGACATCATCTATGACCGTGGAATCTTTAGAGGCCGAGGCGGTCTCGTCTGCCACCGCAACTCCCGGAGAGGAGACTGGTCTCCTGCGGGATCGCCGCCGGAGACATTCCTATCATGCACCAAGGAAACTCTCCTGTGACTACCAGGATGCGGATACTGTTTTTATTAGGGTAAGAATGGTATGAAGGAATTTCTCCGGGGGATGGTGATTAACATGGAATAATATAGGTCGAACTGTTCCTCGCCGAACTCGAACGCCGTATGCATTGGATCGAACAATACCGGAAATCACACATGGTCCAGATCGATGCGAGTTTGAAGCGAGGTTATGCGACTTTGGAGGCGGTCCGTGATCAGTGCTCTATCGCATCAGGCGAGTTGATGGGTAGTGGGAAGAAACGGGCCAAGATCTTGGTGGAAACTCTGGAGGATCGATACAATGAGGCACTGGTAACCAAGGAGACGCTGGAACAAAAGGCCCACGCTAGTATACGGCTGATGGAGTCATTTTTGTCTGAACTGGAGTCGCGGGCTCACGCGGTTCGTGACCGTGGTATTTACGGTACTTTGGATGACGGGTGGAAGGCCGTGGACTCTAAGCTGGTCCACGCCCGTGAAGTTGTTGACGAAGGAATGGAACGTGCTCGTCGAGCCCGCGACTCGGTTCGTGATAATATCGAAACCGCCCTCTCTCTCGCGCAGGAGAAGCGTTTGATCTCATACTACGATCTGCCCGATCCGTGGAGAGTGAACCCGCATATCTTGAATGGATACCGATTCACCACCTCCAAAATCGAGTGTGTCTCCTCCGTATTCTCATTTTCGAACGAAATGGTCAATATCTGGTCCCACGTTATCGGTCTTGTTATCGTTCTCGCCATCGCCTTCTACTTCTACCCACTTCACACGAACTTCCATCTCAGCACCAAGGCTGATGTTCTCATCGCTGCGGCCTTCTTTGCTGCAGCGTGTAAGTGTTTGGTCTGCAGTACCATCTGGCACACCATGAACAGCATTGCCTCTCAAACCCTCATGGAGCGTTTTGCATGTGTCGATTACACCGGTATCTCCATGTTGGTGGCTGCTTCGATCGTGACCACCGAATACACCGCTTTCTACTGCGAGCCAGTCTCGCGTTGGACTTACATTCTTCTCACGTTCTCCCTTGGAATTGGTGGCGTCATTCTTCCCTGGCACCCGACATTCAACCGTCATGATATGGCCTGGGCCCGTGTGGCGTTCTTCGTTACTCTTGCTCTTACCGGCTTTGCTCCTATCGCCCAACTCTCATACACTCGTGGCTTTCAATGGTGTCTGTATTTCTATGCGCCTGTCGTGAAGAGCATTCTTGTTTACTTCGTCGGTGCTTGTGTCTACGCCTCGAAAGTTCCTGAGCGCTGGAAGCCCGGTCTATTCGACTACGTTGGCGGCAGCCACAACATTTGGCACTTGGCCGTTCTTGGCGGCATTCTCTTCCATTATCACGCCATGCAAGATCTCTTCGCTGGGGCTTTTCTCCGTGCGGAGGGAGAATGCCCGAATCTGACCTCGTGAACACCTTGAGGCTGCATTGCATTTATTGACTTGTAATCATGATACATCATGACTGATCTAAAAGGGGATAAACAGGGACTCTTCGACGCGCATTAGACCTGGATCATAGACATTTCTCTTTCATGAGCCTATTTACTTTCTGCATGGATGGCGTTCCGAGTTCATTGCTATGTTTTGATGCTTTGTCAAATTGCACTTTTCTTGTATCTCCTTTACCGCCAGGCTAGATTTCGGGTTGTCTCTTGACAGTTGTTTTGGATATTCAAATACATAGCCTTTCAATTCAAATTCCACAATTCAAATTCCACATATGGAACACGTTCTATGTGGGGCGAATTCGCGTCATATTAAACATGCATTCATTGAAAAAATTGAAGTCTATGTGTACTCTATGCAAATGTTTTGATCATCGAACTCATAAATCCATGACTCATGCTTCCAAGGTCCCTTGAGCAATCCCGGATGATAGATAGTGAAAGTTTGCTGCTTGTGACGGCTCTCATCAGCGACGGGCAGGAAATTCTCTGTATGCAAAGGAGGATGGGGCCTCTAGGTGGGAGAAGACTGATTTTGAAGATTCGATCCAGAGAATATGTGGTAATTTTCCGGGGTATCCAAATCTTCAGGATAGCGCAGGAGCATCTCACTGATCATTCTCAGCCGCAGTCTCAACCTCAACAACCTTAACATCAACCTTGGGAGCGGGGGTAGGGGCAGGATCAGAACCACCACGCTTCCGGAACAAACCCTGCATCCAGCAACGGTACATCTTCAACTTGCTAGAGCGGTTCACAATCAGACGTCGGTCCGCCTCCAAATTCAAGACCGAGAACGGGTTCTGCTCCTCGGCCGTCTGCTCTGCCGTAGGTGGGTTCTCCAGGTCAATCTTGAGACCATTCTCCGGTGTCCAGCGACCCCACAACTGAACCAACTGCTCATGATCAAAGAAGTACACCCGAGTACCATCACCACGAACATAGAAGTTCTCCTCCATGTAGCGACCCTTCTTGAATCGCACCTGCGCCAGATCACCACGACCATAATCACGGAAAAGCACCACACCACCGGGCTTCAGCAGACGGTAGATATTGCTCAAAGCCTTCTCCCATTGATTAGGGTTCAGAGCCGAGAAAATGAAAATCAGAATAACGACATCAACCGAACCCTCCTGCATCCCAGGGAGGAGAGAATCGCCCTCCTCATTGGGTTCAGCCGCCGCATCCCAAACATCCGCAACCATGTACTTCTCATCGTATTGCTCACTCTCCCTCATGACCTTAACAGCATATTTGGAGAAATCGCAGGCATGGACCTTAAGTCCCTCATTCTCATTATTCCGAATCAACGGAAAAGCAGTATTTCCCGCACCAGCACCAACCTCAAGAACCAATTTCGGACCCGCATCCTTCTGCGTAACCTCCGCAAGAATCGGAAACTCCTGTTGCAACCACTTGCGATCTTTGAAAAAGTTGTCCGTGTTATTCTTGTAGAAAAGATTCCACCACTTCACGGGATCAGTGTTGAATCGGTTTCGATCAAAATCCGACACGGGCGCAGCGCGTTGCTTCTCGTATTGGACTTCTGCGAACGCTTTGAATTCATCGTCCGGCTCGACATGGTCCCATGCGTTGAATTCGTAGACGTTGTCACCTTCTTCGAGGAATCGAGAGCCGAATTGGAAGGGATCGGTGCGCTTGTTGTTGTTGGCGGGGTCGTGAGAGCGGGAGGCGGGGATTTGAGGGGGTTGAACTTTTTCGATAAAGTGGTGGATATCTTTGCCTGAAGGCATTTTGTGTGGTATCCCTGAGGTTTTGAATGAGTGGGATGTGAATGTGTGAAAGAGTGAAAGAGTGTACAGAGGAAAAAAATGATTGGAGAAATTCGCGGGGAAACAATGGAAAGTAAAAAAAAAAAATTAAAAATTCGATGTTCTGGCCAATCAAAATTGAGAGTTGGTGTCTGATTATGTCAGCATATCCACTGATCTCTCTTATCGATAAACGATACTTTATTATCCTTATCGATAAGGCTTATCACCAATCCAGCAGATGAGAGAGAAAGTCACAGGGATATATGTCTTAGTTCTAGTATTTAAGCGATTCAAGATATTGAATTTCTCAAGTGCTCGGAAATTTTGCTTACTGGAACCTAAATAAACTTGAATAATACTTCACGACTGTGCTGTTTAAGTTTTCTATCGTCGGAAATGTGACTTGTATATATCCAGGAACCCGGGATAAGCCGCTAGGTAATTCTACTACTAGTATCTTCTTGTCTCAATGTTTCTGGGTTTATAGCCATTCTTCAATCAGATTGGCAAATGCTGTCTAATTATCAGAAATGAATTTTCCTTCCAGTTAGATTGATAGATCGCGTGCTTACTTTCATATCTACATCAAGTTAGACAGTGAGGCTGAGGCCCTGTATGCCTCAGGCAGAAAAATGCTATAAAACCACCAATCAGCGGGATCAGGAATCTGGATGCCTGCAGCAGCCTCAGTCCGTTCTGCGCTCTGCTGTCCACTTCTCTTCCCCTCTCCATGTCGTCCTGACTCGAGTGCTCTAGGTGTCTCAATTTTCCTCATTTCTTCAAGTTGGAGTTTTGCTTGATTGTGGGAACCGGGTCCCATAGTCGCATCTTGTTCCTTCATTCGGACCTAGTGACAGTTCTTTGTTCCTCCACTTGCGATTGTGACATGCGAAAGACTTGAACCTTGGCATCTAGTCTTTTTTTCCATTATAATCTAGAAGCTCTTCGTCCCCATCACTCCCATTTCTTTCCCATCCTTTAAACATCTCTTGCCCTCTTTGTGCCCAAGGCAACAATACCCTACAATGTCATTTCTCGGAGACCTCTGCGGCTGCTTCACCCGCAATGCATCCCCGCATTCATCGGAACCAAAGCCAGTCCCTCCACGCCAAATTCATTCCCGAAGCAGCATCCAAACGGGTCGCTTCACTCTCTCTGGCGAAGGAGAATTTATTCGCGCAGCCGGTGCCAGCGAACAAGATGGACACGGACACGGGCACGGACACGGACCTCCCACTGACTCAGATGGAGGTTATTCGAGCGTAGTCCCACTACCACAGTATACGCCGCGCCCGATGAGCATCCATGAGAAAACTCTCGAGGCACATCTACGTGATCCGCCTATCTCTTCTGACTCTTGTGCATACCCCGATGAGAAGAGTCGTCAACTTTACGAAGAGGATGTTTCCTCCGATAGTGCTTCTACCTTATCTCTACCCCAGTAGCTATGGGAATACGTCGACAGCCACTCGTGAAACTCCACCGCCGCCTTACTCGCCACGTCACTCCGTTGTTTTATCTACCAGGTCGAGATCTATGTCGGTTACGTCGGCTATGGCTGTTACTATTAATCCGCCCCCAATGGCTAGAGTCAATGGTAGAGTGGCTGGTCGTATAACGGCGCCCTCATCTGAGGCAGATGATATTTCTATCCGTCGTTTGCGAAGAGTCTCCTGGGAGAGTCGTTGATGAGGATTACTATATCATGATATCGGTTCATCAATCTCGCCGATAACGCTTTGTTTTTGGAATTCAACATCACATGTGATGCCGAGCTGGACTCACTTTCCTCACATCTTGGTGTTCTGGGGCCATCCTTGCTATGCCGTATGGCTCATTCTGTTCTTGCTACTGCCCTGCTTATTGATAACTTGCTACATACGACGCGACGACTTGCATTTTACTTTGTTATGAAGGATATTTTAGGATACTTAATACTGATGATAGATATGGAAGCATTGGAAATACATGCTGATACTGTGGTGGCTGGGTACATACAAACAATTAATGAAAATTCATCTCTCTTCCAAATTGAAGACTCTTTCCATGGTTGTGTTCAAGTTTTATCGGCGGGCACGTTTAGGTGTTTAAGTTCTTGATCGATGGTTACAGGGTCAGCGATGAACTTGGACCTTTCAAGGTTGAATTTTCGAAATGAGCTTTTCATTTCATGTTTGAATCAAATTGGAGACTCAAAGATTTAGTATTCAATTGAATGCTATTTGAAGCCAGTTATTCCAAGGATTGAATTTTGACATGATACTCCAAACTTCGATTCGGAGCCATTTGATGGATGCACTACATGCTAGCATTTGGAAACTTACTTTTCATCTTAATCCAGCTTCCAAACATGCTTTCCCGTCAACTTAACATTAGCGGCATGGGTTTCGACCTTCGCACCCAGCACCTTAACCTGACTGATCACAACCTTGCCAACGTCATAATCAAACTTTCCAGTCATCGACAATTGCTTACCACTGTACTCAAAGTTGATCACAGAGGTATGTGGCTGCTCAATACTATCACCGTCGTCAAGGTATAGAGTACCAGATGCCTTTCCAGACGCATCAGGCGCAATCACAATCTCAAAATCCTGCTCTCGCAGCTCTGCAGTGGTATATGCCGACTTGACACGTTGCGGGATGATGCTACCACCCTTATAGTACAAGGGAATAGTATCATACCCAATATCATTCAGCGTGACTGTCTTGCCTTCGCCGTGAACGGGAGCACCGGTGTAGAAATCATAGAACAGGTCCTTAGGCATATAAAACGAGACTGACGTAGAATTCTCCTCGGTAACCGGAGCCACCAGGATATCCGAGCCCCAGAAAAACTGATAAGGCAAATCGGCAGTGCTATCATCATAGGGATACTCAAAGAACATCGGGTTGAGCATAGGCAATCCCGTCTCCGTCTGGGTCCAGAAAGCAGTATACGCATAATCGAGCAGACGGTACCGAATATCAATAGCAGCTCGAGCAGCAGCTGCAACCATGGGTGTCATATATAACTCATGGGGTGGTTCATCGTTTCCTTGATGATCCCGGAAGAAAGGTGAGAATGCACCCAGGAATACCCAGCGCGAGCAAAGTGGGGATGTTGTTACTCCGGCGTATCCGCAGATATCACTTCCAACCATAGGGATCTGGTACAGTGCTGTGAACTCCTGCAGTTCGGCGATCGTCCACCGGTAATGATCCCAGTCTGCGTTGTTATCTCCGGTCCAATGCCCGACTTTGCTCCCTGCGCCTGCGAATGTTGAACGTGTGATGCTGCGAACATTAGTATTGCAACGGTTGTCTTGGTGGTTTGGTATACTGAGACTTACACAAGTGGTCGTACCGACGGTCTGCGGTTGAGCATTGCGTCACGGCTAGCAGCACTCATCATACTTCCATAGAAATTGTGGGTATCGTATAGCTTGAGACCGTTCGCGTGGGTGAGATCCGTCCGGATTGTCAGGTTGCTAATAGATCCAGCCGTGTCGTTGATCGTGTAGGGAGGGTTGATCAAATCTCTACCAGGAAGACCGAGTTGGGATCCATCTCGCGGGCGAAGGATTCCATCAGATCTAGCCCGCACGCGTGGTAGGATGTTAGAAGGCTCAAGAGATCTCTTTTGCGACCCCGAGGCTGTGGTAATGTTATCCGAGACTATCTGAATTCCATCGGTGCAGTCGCCTGTAGTGATGGTACGGTTGTGGGCTTCATAGATCCAGCTTCCGTCAGATTCCCTTCGAATGTATTCGTATGTGAATGTTCCATTAGGTGGCATCTGCACAGTAACTGTCCACTCTGGATAGTCGTCGGCGCTCATTTCAACAGAGTTGTGCACATCGCCAACTCCCAATGTGACTGAGCTACCTAGAAGGTAGATATCTTCCCCTAAGTATGTCTCAGCGTAGACGGAGAATTCAACATTTGCGACACATGTGGGTTGGAAATCAGATCCAAACCCTGCGATGGGCCGAGGTGAAGAGATACGCGCAGCTGGCGGGTTTGGAGGGTCATCATTTTCTTGGGCAAATAGAGAGGGATCAGTGCATGGCCAGTCACAAAAGTTGGAGGCTTCGTTCATATCAATCCATAAGGCGTCAATGTCAACACCGGTGTCTGCGTCAAAAAAGGTAGAGAACTGGTTGTTCCAGTAGGACTGAGTTTGAGGAGCAAACCAATCGGGAAACGCAGTCACTCCGGGCCAGACAACACCTTGGTAGACGGAGCCGTTCTGGGTTAGGAAAGCTCCATCTTGCACACCGTCTGTGAATGGGGGGTAGTCGGCATAAGCGACTGCTGGGTCAACCATCACGATGTAATGCTGGTTATGGCTATGCAGGTACGTCACGACCTCGCGAACCAGATCAAGTGGGTAGCGGATAGGGTCCAAGGTGAACACCTTTCTGAGATTCATGTAGTCTGGAAGAGTCAGCCCCATACCGAAGTTTTTAGTGTAGATAAACCGAGTATGAACATACCGATGTCAGTCCACTGGGTCTCAAGAGGGATATTCGCCGCACTGTAGTTCGCGATGACTTCAGCCACCTCGAAAATGTCCTGGTATCCATATCTGCAGTTATGGAATCCAAATCCCCAGTATGGCATCATGACGGCCTTGCCAACCGTCTCAGAATACTGTACAGCCACGTCCTTGGGAGTGGGACCTGCCAGAAAGTAGAAATCAAGAACACCACCCAGAGTCTTGTATTCGAGGAATTGGCCATCATCATCTTTGTCGATCGCAATATCCATTCCATTGCTGTTCAGCAAAAACACGCCATGGGTTCCTTGTTCGCCACGATGATCAAAGTACACGGGGTGGTTACCATAGAGGTTAGTGTATTGAGGAGTGAGGTATGCGTCGCGAGACCATAATGTGCGCTGGTAGTTTGTGGTCTCCAGAGGGAATGGATCTGTGCTCTCTCCTAGACCATACAGGTTAGGAGAGTCTGGCAGACTGGTCCGCAGTCCAAGGTATTGCGATTCGAAGACAATGTTATGCCCAGAGGTATCGAAAAGAACGTCTCCATTAGATCGGCGCGTCACCTTGAAGGAAAATGGATCCTCTATAATAGTGACTTCCAAATCCGCTTTTGATGGATTGGCCCCAGTGTTGTTAGGTCGAGAAAGAACCGAAGTCGGTACTTGGTAGACTTGTTCTGCAGCGTCATAGATCTTTACATGAATTCGATCATCTGGAAGGATAGATCATCAGCAAGGGACTCATAGTGTGTCGCACCTTTTTTTCCTTTCTCTGCCTACCTGTCTGGTACTCTATTTCAAGTTTCAGATCTTCTATGTCGGTTCCATAGATGTTGCATGCAGTGCCGGCAAGTGTCAGGTCAGCACTCACAACAGCTCCTTGTTGCTTTTTCACATTGCTGGCTCGATAGCCCGGACAAGACGTCGTGCCATCAACTGATTCCGAGCTGGCGTACCCTGCCGACAGGAACAGCCCTGATAGGACTGCCAGGCTAAGTCTCATGATTCCGATGTGCGGGAATATGAAAGGATAGGCGATGAGGCATAAGCTGAGCCAGGATTGAGGTACCCTGTCACTCTTATACGATACATCTCTGCAGATCTTACTAGAGCTTGCCCCTCCGGAAATTCCCTCTCAATATCTGAGCAAACGCCTTGCATCATGTTTTCCCGCTGCTTATAGGAGAGCCTTATTGTTGAGGTTGAGTAAAGCCAATTCCACCCCGCTTTCTCCACTTTGATGCATCACGGCCTGTGAATCTGACTTCAAAACCTGACTATTAATTGCAGGCGATGTGCACAACTATGAACATCCTCAATTTTAATAGTGGGCCTACTTCGTATGGCTTCGGTTATTTATCGGGAAAATGGCCAATCCTATCCCCAAGGATCACTTGTGGAGATATGTTGAATCTCGGGGACCTTTGATTCTCACCCGATGTTTGTCCGCATTCTCCATTCGGTGGTCTCGGTGGGCTCTGTGGCGGGTAAGAATGCCGAGTATCACCCCGCATTACCACAATAATCAAGCTCCAGCCCCGCAAAATAATTTAGCCAATGCTACCTTGTAAGTAGATTAAATGATTTCAGTTGTTGGTACTAGAAGACTTGGCATGTTAGCAACTACCATACCCTTGTCTATGTCTCATCTTCAAGCTAGCACATTTCAGCCACATGGAAGGCCTTGAAGGTTATCATGCAGCGGGTAGGCCAGAAGTATCATCTGGTTCTCTTCCAAATCCAATAGTATGCACCTCCCACATGGAGGCCTGGAAGATCTCAAATAAATCAGTTCAAGTCGCTCGATCCTGGGTTCGGGCCAGCTTGTTTTAAACTGCCCTTAAATCGACATCATCGAATTTCTTCCAATAAGCCAGTACTGTCGATCTGTTCTCAAATCACAATTGGTTACAGATCTACTTTCTTTTGACATTTCTTTGGAAGAGAGCCAAGTCCTGAAAGTCAGGGAGTAAAAATCTATCATGAGAATTGCAGATATATATCAGTTAGCAAGCCATATCTAGAAATCCCAATGCCTAGTATATTACACTAGAATACCCATGATTACTTCCAAGTTTTCAAGGTGTACACCTTTTTTTTGTCAAATAATGAAAATTACTACTAACTCTGTGAAATTCGATCTTTTTCTCAGTTGATCGTGCAAACCTTGGAACTATGTACAGAATATTAAGGTGAGAAACCAGAAAATCAAAATTGGAATGCATGCTGGGTGAATGATCTAAAAAAAGCCTGGCTCAACAGTAGTGTCTTCACAAGCGCAGACGTGTAAGCAAAATCTCATTTACAACTTCGAGCTTCCAGCCCATGTCCTCACAATTGCTTGCCGGTACATTTCTGGGTCTTGCTTCATATGTCCAACGTGTGTGCTCCCCTGGAACTTAACTTGCTCCACAGACCACCCTTTCTGCTGAGCATCCTTAGCATGTTCTTCGACATCTTCCCATGCAATAATTTCATCCTTTTCAGAATAAATATAACATCTTCGGGTTCCATCCACAGCAGCGGTAGTGTCATTCATCTGAGCTCTCACATAATCATAGATATCAGGACCAGGGAGAACAAGTTTCCCAAGATGCATTATACACAAGACAGTGCCAAAAACAAAGCCCAGAATCATCCTAGGTAGAAACGCACGAGGTAAACTCTGTGTCAAAGATGCCCATGTCTGTTGAAAATGTGCGCGACCGGGCGCACTGTCTAGAATCGTTGAGGCGCTCGACAAAGTGCGTCCAGTGGATTGGAAGTACGCCTTGTTGATTCCAGCCCATCGCGTTGAACCGGCGTTTGACATCACATGTACCAGAAGAGTATTATCGGTTACTTTGCCCAACATCTTCACCACTGGATCGACTACCTTGCGCTGAGTGCTTTCTGGACGCCAGAAGAAATCTGCCATACCGGTTTCGACGAGAATGATTCTGGCTTCGGGGTAGAGCTCACTGTATAGACTGGTGTACTTTTCGATGTAACGAGACTTCGCATCTCCCCAGGAGAGGAACAATATTGTCTGCGGCGATGCATCTGGGAGAGCTTTGCTGAGCCGTAAGCCTTCGGCTGGTGGTGGTACATCGTTGACGGGATCTTGAATGGAAACTATCTTGTTGATGTGAGGGAAAGAAGGGAGCAATATTGTGGGAAGATAGCCAAGAAAGGTTGTCCTGTCATATTGAGCAGAGGTCCGCTTTTAGAAATAGACGCTGGAAAAGGCCGAGGATAACAAAACATTTTATATAGACCTTTGGTCACCACTTGGTGGATAGTAAGAGAGTTCAAGTGGAAATCAGGAGGACAAGCCTGATTGCCTATTTGTCCTGGTAGTAATAAATACATCATCATTGGCAATCAGCATTTCCAGATCTTATTCAAGGGAGTATAGAGCGGCATATCCAGTTAAGATGGCGCGGCTTGGTGCATGGGTACCTTCCGAGGCCTCTTTGGTTACCCATTGAGAGACTCGGAGATAAAAAACCTTGGAAGCCGATAGTTACACGGCAGCCCGGATGGAGAATACCGAAGCAGCGAGGTACGAATCACACGCGGTCATTTGCAGCTTGAGAAAGATGGGGCCGTGGCCCCGGGGGCCATCATAATCAGTCGGAACTTGAATTTACGGAGTACACCTTGAGTTTCTCAATCCATATGTTTGCTTTCTTCCAAAGTTGACTTGAATCTGTATTTTTCATTCCAAAATCTGTCATGATATTCAAGTTTTCGCTAAGGCATATGTACCACGTGGCTAAGACATCCACATATTTCATTATCTATTGATAAAAACTAATGCGGAGGTCACAAGTTGTGAGGACGGGGATCTATAGCCTCAGGCTGAGAAATCTCCAGTACTAGTAGGAAGAAATTCACGAATTCCAAGACCGACAGCTTGTCCGGGACTCTAGACTCGCACTAGAGTACTCGTACTCGCAGTACGCGAAACTTACAGTTGGATAGCCCATTCTTCAGACTCGGGCTTTGAGATTCGTTCGTAAATTGAAGGCCCGAGGCTTGCAAATAGTACAAATCCCATGGCTTGAATGAAGTGATATGTGCTTTGGCGCTTGACAGGGAGTGTCAGCTCCACATTCTTGGGCTCAGGACTCGAGACTGAATTCATTGGAGTCAACCTTGGAAGCGGAAATCGGAGTAAGATCGGAGTTTCTACAGTTGATTGACATTTACTGCCTTGGGCCTAGTTTGCAATAGCGAATCATATCAGGCTCTTTTCATCTCCCCTCCATTGGCGGTCATTCAATAGGCCCCCAACCCCAAATCAGGATTAGACAAGGCTGGGGTAGTATGGTTTGGCGGGGAACTCGGGGGTCATGGTGACCAAGTTATATGACTTGTGAATCCTACGCATTATAAATGTTCAATTATTATTTGCAGCTTTCTGTAATTAGAAAGCTCACAAATCAGGGGTCATGAACATCTCAGCCATGGCGTCTTTTGAAGGGTTGATTTATGGAATAGTTCAAGCTCAAGCACTCCTTTTGGTGATTGGATTGGCTGCTTCATTTCTCCTTGTTGTGTACCGCCTAACACTCCATCCGCTCGCAGGAGTCCCTGGGTCTATCCTTGCCGCTGCTACAGGAGCATATGAGGCTTATTTCCAGCTGTTCAAAGAAGGTGGGGGTCGGTACTGGGTTGAAGTAGCACGACTGCATGAGATATACGAACAGTAAATATTCTCTCCACAGAGATCTCTTTCTGGCAACGCACTTTGCTTATCGGCTATGCAGGCCCGATCGTGCGAATCAACCCATGGGAAGTTCAAATTAAGGACCCCAACTGGAACGACATTTATAAATTGTCATCGAAGGCTTCAAAGCCCAGGTGGTACTATAGAAGTTTTGGCAATACTATTAGCACCACCACTACAGAGTCCGATGAACTACATCGCATTCACCGTCAGGCGCTGACAAGTTGCTTCTCCACCCAAAATATCAGTAAAAGCGAACACACCATTCAGGCCACAATCGATAAGCTTCATGACCGTCTTCTCGCTTCCGTTGGCAAATTTATAAGCTTGGACAATGTTTATCGATCTCTCGCGGTCGATATGGCGACTGGTTTCGCTTTCCAGAAGGCTTTCGGCAACTTGGACGACGCCAAGTTCAGCGAGGATTTCAACAGGGCTCTCCGGAACTATGGCCGTACCGGTCTATTCAGTAGATACTGTTTTGGCCTTCCATTCCAGATTTTGCAGTCGCTACCGGTATTTATTTCGAAGAAACTCAATCCTGCAGTTGCAACTTTCATGGCGGTAAGTCATCTCCCTGATGCTAGGATTCTGGTTCAGTGGTGAATCAGATCTAACTTTTTATTTCTGAAACACGGTCTTCGAGTGTGCGAAGTACTCTATAACAAATATCCTCCATCACTTGAAGAGGCACACGACATGGTGCAAAGTATGATCAAGTCGGACCTCTCGTCAGAGCAGAAGAGCTTTCCTCGCATTTTGGCAAAATGTCGGAGTATAATCTTTGCTGGACAGGAAACGACTGCCACTGTGTTGACATCAGTCACGTATCACGTTTTGTTCAAGCCGGAAATTCGTTCCAGATTTCTAAAAGAACTCACTGAGGCCCGCAATGCCAAAGCAGACAATTTGGAGTACAAGGATATCCGACACCTACCATACCTCACAGCTGTGATAGATGAGGCATTTCGCACGTTCAACGCTGTGACTGGACGACTGACCCGTTTCTCGGAGGTCGCAGATCTTCATTATCAATAGTTCTCCCTACGTCGTGGGGTTCGTACCCTCCCTCTGACGATAAGTCAACGTTGGAAGATATAACAGCTTGCTAACCTTACAGTAGACTTATACATCGATTAGCATACCTGATACCCACATAGATCCGTCAATCTTCACCGATCCCGAAACATTTCTCCCTGATCGCTGGCTGAAAGAGTCCGACAACAAGCGTCTTTCGAAATATTTACAACCTTGGGGCCGAGGATCACGGCTTTGTCTAGGCATGGAATTGGCATATTATGACCTATACTTGTCTATCACGCGTCTATTCGGTCCCGATTGCGATTTTGAAATGGAGCTTTTTGACACTGGGCTCAAGGATTGGGAGGCGTATGGTGACTTTTTTGCACCAGCCAATGCGCCAGGAGGTAAAGGATTGCGAGTATTGACTGTGCCCAAGTTGAAGTCAACCAAGCCGTGAACTTGGAAAGAGCAGACTGATGGGGACTATGTAGATACCCAATGAATGATTATTCGAGTCTGTTGATGGAGAAAATACGTCTCGGATGAGATTCTCTGTCATAGTAGGAGTTATCCTAACACATGAATTCAAGTTGGTAAAATTGAACTCAAAAACGGAGATTTCTTGGTTCTTTTGGCTTAAATGTGCTTCAATCCATTTGATTGTTGCTGTCGTGGTATAGCGCAGGAATTTATCATGATGGAGTACGGAGTATACATGGCTGTTTCTTGAGGAGATACTGACTATTCCAAGGTTCAACTTCAAGTTGAGAATCTTAACCGTCTCATCAAGAGTGACTTCCAAGGTTTAATTACGTGCTAATGTAGTATGAAGAGAATTAGAAGGATGGATAAATCTGAATATTAGCATATAATGGAATGAGGATTCCTGTGATAAGCTCTGTATATGATCCTATATCTCCCGTTTTCAAGTAGATACGACCACAGGGTGTGGAGAACAGGGCTTCCCGTCCGCTCAACCGTACTTAAGCCACATATATCCAAATACCTAATTCTATAGGGATCTATTACCCTGAAGTGGCAATGGAAGTTTCTCTAGGTGAGTGTAGGTGGTCATGATATGGGTGAGAATTTTGTAAACTAGGTGATAGAGATGAGAACGGGGTGAGATTTGTTGAAATGTTAGGACTTAGTACCCACTTCTATATGAGAGCAGATATATAAAGGAGCACTGAGTAGCTAAGAGGGATCTTCTTTGAATTCTCCATATCTCTTTCGAGGTGATTATTTAAAATGCTACTGAAAAAAGAAGCCCTTGAGGGGAGTATTGTATATGCTAAGTTACGTGGCTTTATACGTAAGTACCAAGAAGAGCTCGAGGCTAAGGATAATGTTATCGAGCTCTAGGAGCTTGCTCTACCTACAAATGAGAAATATGAATATCTTTAATTAGTTTAGAATATATAAGTTATAAGCTTAACATTCCTCTGATATATTTATTATATTCTCTCTCTCTCTTTCTCTTTCTCTCTCCCCCTCCTCTCATGCTCCCACTAGTCTTTTATCTTCCCACTGGTCTCTCATTCTCAGACGTTCATCATCTGAGAATAGATGATCACCTTCCCTCTAAAAACTCCTCAGACTTTTCTACTCCATCTGCTTAGCACACCCGGTGCTCATCTTCCACGGAAGTCTTTTTTCCATTCACTTTCCCTTATCCAGGTTCCTGTTTTGCAAATCCCACCAATCCAAGATGACAATTCACCCTGATACAAGATGTTACAGGGTGTGCGGTACCGTTGGGTATTCGGGCGACCTGCATAAACTGCAAAGTTTGTGTATATTGCAGAAAGGATGGACATTTGGTCGCTAGCTGTCCCGATGCCCCGGCTTGCAGCAATTGCAATTCAAAGGGACACCCGGCAAAGCATTGCAAATCTACAAAGCCTCAACAAGGAGTCCGAGGTCTCGTCTCCAAGACTCTTCAAATGAAAATGAAGAGAGGTATCTGCTTCAACAAAGCAGTGCAAGGACCTTGTCATGATGATCAGGAACGGTTGGGGATTCCCCGAGAGAAACGAGATGTAAGACGGGAAACACTCTTACTTGTTCCATCAGTCTACTAATTTTTCGAACAGTCAGTTCAACTACAGCCATCTTTGATCTTTCCGCGCCTTAAGCCGCTCCTTTTGGAAATGTTGAGGGACATTGGCGACGATCTTCTTCCCAAGTCACGGAACATGGATTATCCCGGGTACATTGAAGCCCATGGTAAGAGCGAGGCTGTTGCGGAGGAGCTCCTTCGCTCTGTGGTGCCAGAAATTGTCAAGCTTGAAGGCCAAGAAGTTACAATGGAAATTCTACGGAACATTCAAACCCAACAAGATAGCGATAAAGACTGGACTGCCGCGATGGGATATTTGGACTTCATCACCGATAACCGAGACTGGGAATGGTATCGACTCTACGTTGGACAGTGCATAAACTCCTTGCGTCGAATTATCAACGGACATGCACAGCAAATCCTGAAAGCTGAATATGGATCGTTGCATCATTTCATGGTCTGGCTTGGAAATGGCAGTCAATCTGCTAATTTTATTCGACTCTGGATGATCGAGGATGAAGAGGAAACAGAAAAACCCAAAGATGCCAAGGAGGAAGAATGGAAACAGATGAAAATGAATATTCTGGAGGCACTCTTTTGTAAAGCCTTCTCGACCCATCACGGTACCGTCGACCCACATGCGGGAACCAGGGGAGCAGACAACAAGATCATTGTACGAGAAAAACCTAGCTTCGGGTTGAACTTGACGACCCCATTGGCGCAGAATGGTGATGTGATCAAGTAAAATATCTGATTGTAGCTCGAAAGACCCCAGACCAGCAGATCTCACTCTGGCTTGAACACTTTCGACCTCAGAAAGAGCACAGGCTGGCACGGATTACAAAGAAGGTTTTAGCAGCCCCTCGCCAAAGATTTCGACGTGATTTCCAAGATTTTCTTCAAGATGCTTTGCAAGACGAAGAGCTTTTTGAAGAATTGAAGGTTACAGATCTCCAGCATGCCGAATTTTTGACAGACCCATCCCTTGTTCAGATGCCATTCTTCGGGAACCAAAAGGCAAAAGTCGGATTTATACTCGACTACGCTGCTGTCAGCCCAGAAGAAGACACATTGCCAGAGATCCCGGATGATGATGGTCTTGCCGTTGCGCTTCCACCATCCTTGGGAGCTTGCAACTGCAAAGAATCTAACGTCCTAGTCTGGACGTTCAACTTCCGCAAATTCGTGCCTCTGGCCTCACAGACAATAACCCTTACCCAAGCCGAAGAACGTGAGCTCTGCATGAAGCATTATGAGCTTATCAATAGCAGTCAAGCAAGAATAATATTCCTCTGTGGACACCGGGCGGAAAAGACCATGCGACTGAGGCCCCAACTGGCAGGAGAGAAGTCTCCTTCCGGCCATTTGAAACGTTTTGTCTTGAAACTTCGAGGATTCCCACTTTCTCCGATCAACACACAACACTTGTCCTCACTCCGTTTAGAACCCACTCTACTACACACAGAATTCATCATCCTAGCCCCTTATAGTCTAGAAAGCAGTTTCAAATGTGTATAGGCAGGTAAGTGTTTCTGACTAGAACACCAATGGAGGCCAGATTAGGGGATTAGTTAGATAGCGTTAAGGGTTAGGTTAGGGGGAGTTATAGATTGGGTAAGTGGTAAAGAGCGGCAGAATAATTTTATTAAAAAAATGAAAGCCCAACGCGGGGGTCGAACCCGCAACCTTAAGATTAGAAGTCTTACGCGCTACCATTGCGCTAGCCGGGCTTCTCCGTTGAAAAGTTTAATAGAAAAAAGCGTCATCAAGGAAAATCAGTTAGATTTTCGTTGTACGAGAGCGTCCAAGGCTCATGTGGAAATATATATAATAGTCCTGCCCAGATGTACTTCGGCCACCTGCATTCCCGCTGAGCTGATTTGTCCAGATACCGACATGATGGTCTTCCACTCTGTTCACCATGAGAACGACTGTCCAGGTCCACGGTCCAATGTAGATCTCTCTAGCGCTACATGTCTAGTTTGGTCTGTATACCGCGACCTTCATTTGCCTACGATCTAGCTATGCTAGCTCGCTCGGCTGAATCCTTACATGATCGGGTGCCCTGGCAATATAAATCCGACACCGGTATGACCTGGCCAGCGTAGACTACCCAAGTACTAGGGGAAACAACCATAGAACGGTGTCAAATAGAGACATAGCTATATCTTCCACCCCCATGCACCCCAGGTATTCTATCCAGCCTGCCCGTGGATCCCGGATCTACCACTCTATGGTTCTGCCACGGCCCTGGTCTCCCTCCTTCAATGTTGCTTCTCCTAGAACCGTGAGATCCGAAGTCACAAAAAACAAGGGGGAGAGCTCACACAAACCGCGCAGGCGCACTCGTTAGTGATCAAGGCATCTTGCTCCATTGAGTTAAACTGCCGAAAGAACGGGGGTGGGAGTGTTCTTGTGGGGCTTCCTGTCCTATGGGAGCTGGTCGGGGAAGGTGTTCGTGATCCATGATGTCTTCTCGTTGAGTCGGGAAAAGGACCGTCTTCTTACTACTAGCAAGCTGTCCCTGCTTATCGTCACCCCCTTTCTTATGTATAGCGCTGAGAGTCTCCATGTCGCGTCCCGCCTCTTCTGGCTGAGGCAAAGCTACTCAGAAAGATCAGAGGTCCTGCGTGATACAGAGGAGAAGCTGCGTGATACAGAGGGCGATCTCTTTGACACGGAAGATGAAGCGAAGCAGATCATCCGCCTAATGCCTAACGACGAGGCCGCCCGCTGGCGCGACCGCTGCAACCTCTGATCGCTACCCCCCAAAATTGCGGCCATTGCTTTCGTGATCACCTACGATCCGCCCGCCAGCTTGTGCTTTTGAACTTGCCATTTCTTACGATCATTTCTGCCCTTACGATCGCCTATAATTTGCCTACTTGTTTGTCCCACGCCGAGGACGCCGTGCTTTCTTTTGTTTGTGGCATTGTTGGGTGACGGCACCCTTGTCACATGTTTTGACAGATCGGAAGCAACCCGATCGAGTCCACTCCAGGGCTCAAGGGCTAGTATGTATCCTCCCGATCGGGACTAGCCCGATCCCATGTATTAGTCATAAGACCGGCTCCTTCCAAGGTTATGAGTAGTGTCAACTACAAGAATGAAGAACCATCTTTACCACTACTCATGATTGGCCCTACAGTGGTAGCATGTCCCATCACAAAACTCAAATGTTATAATTGGATATTTCAATTCACCACCCTATCAGGCGGTCTGCGCATGTCATTGTCTGAGCAGACTGCCCAGGTGAGATTAAGACCTTTTGCTTCCACTTAATTGTGTCTAAGTATTCGATTGCTCGTTTGAATGTCATACTTAGCATATATCTTGCTTTTTTAATCGAGGAGCCTTAGACGTGCTGTTGTCTGTCACCTTACTTTTTTTCACTTTCCTCTTCTTGTCAAGAACTGCCTTGCCTGCTGTCCTTCACTGTTCAGCTCATTAAGCCTATGACCTGGACTCACTAAACGCTACTATTTATACCACCGAGAGCAAAACGAGATCAAACTTTGTACATATGCGTTGAAAACGGATTGGAAAAGAATGACCCGGGACGATGAAAATATCAATTGATGTCTAGGTGCGGACAGAGCTAAAAGATACCCAGCAATTTGGGCCGAGCTTCTATCAAACGTCTGTGGATGGGACCAGTTTTGACGGAAATAAATTCACTTTCCCAGCGCAATAATTAGGGATTCTGGAATCAGAATAGAATGATAGTTATTGTGGGAGTGATAGTGAGCACTCATCATTGACCTATTTTGGCGGGAGTTTATCGTTGCTTAAACCCAAAGAGCTGGTGGCATCAAGTGGATGTCTGAGAGTCAAAAGCGGGTGGAATCGAAAAAAGCAGAATCGAAAAAAGCAGAAACAAGGCCAGCACTTGAGGGCATCCGGGCATGAAATGTTGAGAAGTGTAAGAGGCGTTGATTTAAAATCGTAATGGGAAATGAAAAGAAATCTACAGGGCTGCGAGGAAGACGTAGAAGAGTCATATGTACAGAGTATAAGGGTACACATCGCATTAGTGGTGTGGGACTACATCAGGTAGCTGTAAACAAAATCAAAATAATGATACGATGGGACGCATTAAAATCGTATTGATACTTAAGGTCAGATAACAGAAATTGGGGGAACGGAGTCGATTGCTTCATGCATGTTGAGATGCATGATCAGATCCGCTGAAACGTCAATTTGTCACGTGTTGAACTATGGCATGGACAATTCGCAGTAAGCTGGCCGAAATTTGCTCATTCAAGTGTCTTTCTTTTTATGATCGTTGGATGTTGTACGCGCACAACCACGAGTTATCACGGGTATAACGAACCCATTTTCGAAGTCAAACTTCCACTCGGTTGCCTCTTCGAAGAGGATATTGTCACCAGTAATCTCGCAGACGTGAGTCATTTGATCTTCGCAGTATTCCATGAGCTTGGGAGAATCAAAATCGAGTCGAGATAGAGCAAGCTGTTTCTCTAGTCCATGACCCTTGAGGTGATTAGCGAACGCTTTGAGAAACTCGGGCGAAATTTCTCTCGGTGCGCTATCCTTTTCATATTCGAACGCCACTCAAGTCACGAGAGACTGGGGCAGGTGCGCAACGAAGACCTTCGTGTACCATGACTGAGTCATTTGGAAGTAAAAAGTGTCGGTGGAGGAGAGACACTCCAAGAAATTCGTTGACACTGCCAGAGACTAGCAGTTCCCCAAGGCTTTGCAGAACAGCTTGAGTTGGGGGCGACTGTTCTTCGATAGTAGGCAGAGAGTTGTAAAGTTCAACGGGAATAGTACTAGTAGTAGTGGACACCTGGGGTACATGGTAGGCCCGAGGTAGTTTGTGTAGGTCTTATGGTGCAATGTTCGGGTAGTGCTGATAAAATCGAATGAAGTCAGAGCGGTTCGGAAATTTAGCAGTATTTATAGCCTTCGATACAGCAATGATCCATGTACATTGCACCGAGCACCGACCTTTTCCAACCACAATTTCCAAAGCTAAATAGATTGGGAAACAGTGGAGGAACAGAGCCATTCATTGAACCTAGCACATGAGGTCATATTAGTCGTAATATGCAGCCTCTATCACAGTTAGAGGGGATATCGAGCCTTGTAACCGACTATTAAATGGCATTACAAGACTAATTACAATGATATTATGCAGCCACAAGCTAAAAGAGGGCATATTGCGAGTTAGATGAGGAGCGGGGAAGTCTGCTGGAGTGTTGTGAGAGTCCGAGTGACGTGTCCCCGACAATCTATGCACCGACACTGGATGAGATGATTGAGGAATTTGGCTTGATTGACGTGAGACTCCGAATGAACTCCAAGTGAGGCCGTCACAACAATCTATGCACTGGCTCTGGATGAGATGAGTGGCCAAAAAAGCCCTCAAGTGTTTTAAACGGAAAGCTGAGAGAGGGTCCGAGCACGAAAACGATGAGGCTCAAGTAGCATAGAGATGAGGAGGAATGGTCATCTGACCGGACTCCAACAAAAGCAAATAGTCCAAAGCCCCGATGGGGGTTTCCCGGGATCCCCAGCTACCCAAAGCCGCCCAGCCTCAATTTAGTAGCAGCACTTGAGCACAGCTGTATGCCACAAGTTACCCCTCTCTCACTCGGTTACATGCACCATCCTACGGTGTCTCAAGGAACTAGAATTGATAACTGGCAACATTTGAATGCTCAATTTGGCATACTTACTAGTAGTCTCCAGTCCCCTCATTCAGGCAACACTGACCATATGCTAAACTGCCACTGCTACACGTAGTTCCTTGAAGCTTGAGGGATCTATATACATCTCTAATTATCTTCCCAAATCCGCGGCAAAATTCCCCTGGCATACTCGAGCAACAACCGATGACTTCTCTGCGACAGGTCTATTTTGTCCATCATTCCGCTAACGAAACACCGGTTAATCGCCCCGATACTTAAAGATACCTTGAATACTGTCTTGACTTCTTCTCGTTGAAGAATTGGGGGAAGATTGGCCCATAGGCAACTCCAAAAGGCGTTCGCAAGCACCGGCATTTCTTTATAGAATGCCCACTTGCCGTCCTCCATGCTGCCAAAAGAACATTCATACAATCCCCATAAACAAATTCCAAACGCTTCAAACTCTGCCCCGTCGAAGTCTACCACGCCGGTGACATTTCCAGAATCGTTTACAAGGATGTTCACTTGTCCTAATAGAACATCTGAGCTGTAGACAGGCAATAAAAACCAGGTGTGGAGGTTGACTTTAGGCACCAGATTCCCATAGATCTCGTTGGCTAGCGCAAGAGTGTCTGTGTTGAGTGGCTTGAGGCGGAATTGAATGATTTTACTCGAGGTTTGGAGGGTAAAGCTATTAGAGCCTTGGTTGTTGACGGGAAAAATTTCATCGGGTCCCAAAAGCGATTCCGCAAATTGATAACAGGCATCCTCCGTGCAAAGTGACGCAGTTACATCTCCCAAAGCCTTGGGCTTTTTCTCCCGAAAGAAACGGTCAATGAACTCTCTTCCTTGCTGCTTCCACTGATCACTAACAGCAATGATGTTTGATGGACGTAATTAAGGCTTGTTGGAATGGCTTTAACTGAAGTAAGAGGGTGTGAGTTGAAGAGAGCAAGGGAAGAAGGCAGTTTGAGGGAAGTATTGACATTGGAAAACAGCGGTTAAGGTCGAAGCCCAGTTTATATCGGCCCCGGGGGTCCAGTGTAACTAAGGGTCTCATGCCCGTGCCCGCCCGCGTTAGCCCTGGAGGCACGGCGGTCAATAGGGCGGCGAACTAGAATTTACTAAATGAACTATGCCGCCGTATCTGCGGGTCCACCTCCATGACTCCTGCCCAGCCCTAGAGATACCCCGCTTCTGGCTGACCAGAAGTCTAATCTACTACTAATTGCTCTAGGAGCTATCCAAGACTCATTCTTCCCGAAGAAAACCCCGCTTTTAGCCTCCTGTTCGGTACCTATCTTATTAAACTGGCATCTCTTGTAACCTCGGAAGAGGGGAAGAAACATCATGACTAACCCATAAGTCGAAATTACATATTGATCAATGTAGAAGTTACGTTATCACTAGGTACCTAATGAAGAGGGGAACGTAGTGATGTGTAATCAAGATACACGCGCAGAGATAGCATAGACACAGCGCAACAAACAACACCAAACCATATACTAGACGTGTGGAATGACCCCTGGGGTCTGATCAGAGAGGTGTAAGAGTGCAGTGTTCCTGTAGTTTCAAGTATCCCACTTTGCAGCATTTTCCCCACATGTGCATGTCGTATTGCACGACAGCGGGATAACGTCCAACTGGATGGCTCACAACAACATCGCCGAATCTAATATCATTTTCGGATGAAGGAACTCCTCCACCAATTCCAACATACAAGCAGAATTCGAGCTGGGGAAAGGGTCGGCGCATATTTTGCATTGCAGCGGAGGAAGAATTTGTGCCGTATTCTCCAGATGGAAGACATGCAGTTGCGACTAAATGTTTCCCCATGCGCCCCAGCGAGTAGTGCATTTTGTCTTCTTTTACTGTCCGTAATCCCTCATGGGTCTCATCAGATAAGACCCGGATAGCAAGAAGCTCCTTCGGAAGCGCGCAGATTATCCCCAATTTGTAAGCTGCAAACCTGAAGCTGGTAGGCCGATAATGCGCCATATTTCCCATGTAAGCTCACTGATTGAGGAGAAGTCTTTGAAAGCGGCCAAACAATTACAAAGGCTTGAAGTGACTGTGACAGGAGAGCTTCGCTAGACTTATGCAAGTGTCATCACAGGACTCGCCCCCTCTTTTATTGGGCACATGCGTCTCTCTGCCCATTTGCCTCAACACGGCCCTTCTACGCATAATTTCAGCAAGAAGATTAATGATCGGAGACGAAATATTCTGTTCGTCCAACCAGACACATTATTTTGTCATTTGCTCATGAAGCCACTCAACACAAACCACCACCCTCACCACCCTCGCAAGAATGCGCCTGACAAATTATATCGTGTGAAGAAGACAATCTCACAGGATGGCTCTTGTCAAGAAGAGCAAATGAACCGGAAATCATATATATTTCAGGTTCAAGAAAAAATCCGAGAGAGATCGAATCGCAAGTCTAGCTTAAATTCGAGTCGATCCGAGTCCTCAGCGACGTCCCCCAAAGATACAGTATCCGAACTTGACCCTACTGAAATTAGTTCTCATTCTGGAGCGTACGAAAGATCAATATACGATGAGCCAGCGGAAGATTTGAAAGGGAAAAAGCCGAGCACGGAAGCCACTTCCGCCACGGAGGCGATCCCAGCGAGCGGAGGAAACACGCCAATCTCATTCCAACCCAATGTGAATCGATCAAAGACAAAACGATGGGTAGAAGCCAAACAATACTCATATGACGGTGGAGACTGGGGTGATGAGGATGATGAGGATGATGAGGATGATGAGGATGATGAGGATGATGAGGATGATGAGGATGATGAGGATGATGAGGATGATGAGGATGATGAGGACGAGCCCCCAGTACCAGCAGCCGTGCCCCGACCTCCATATGCAAGCCAAAGAACTGGCAGTTCCTCCGAGTTGAGCTCCAGACGCCTGTCCGGTCTAATGCTAGGAGGTGAGAATGAGAATCGCGGAGCTACAGCCAATTTGTCAGAGCAAGCGGAGAAAGCGGGAGTTGACGAATGAAGCATTGGGAGCATCTAAGACTAAAGAGGCTCTCGCGCAAATAAAATCAGTATCGAAAGGTCCCTACACACGAAAGAAGAAGCCCATAAAGTTCAAGGATTGCGTGGGCAGGGAATTCAGCTTCCCCTTTCAGCTATGTAACACTTGGTAGGTAAGAGATGCCTCTATATTTATCTATGAGATAATAAATCCCTTTCCTCTTCTCCCTATGCTGATGTTGAATTCTTTTATTTATAGAATGGAGGAGTTGATTGGAGAAGCCTTTCTACATATCGATGTGATTGGGCCCCATGTGGCTCAGGGTCACTACGATTTGGTGGGACCTAATGGGGATATCATTCTTCCCAATGTATGGGAGACAGTAATCGAGCCTGACTGGGTTATTACCATGCACATGTGGCCGATCCCTGAACAACCTGGTAAACTAAATGCATCCAGCAACGTGGCCATACCCTCCCTACCCTCCCCCAATTGCCTAGAGAACAAGCTTCAGGTTCTACATCAAAGAGAACCAGCGATAGATTGCTTGCGAAAAGCAAAAGTTGACTGGCTTTTGCTTCATTGATGATGAGTGCATGTCCACAGCCGAGGTTAAAGGTGCCAACTCAGGTCGGCAAAGTTCAAAAACTGAGAGACTGGAGATTTGAGTCAAAGAGGAAAGTCAAACGTGAAGAAAGAGGGAAGTTAAAACGGTCGCGGTTATAGAGCATCAGAATTACCATCTCGCCGGATGAAGTACCTGGTATTTAATAAGTTGCGAAGGCTCAAGTGCTACCACTAGCAGGGCAAAGGGTACTACTAGTAGTCTCACCACGTTCGCAAATACTGCAGTTTCTTTTGACAACGTACTTACAAATTTCATCTTGATTTGTTTGAATTAATTTCTATTATTATTATTCAATGTTTTGTCTTTGATTGAAGTGAGCAGTACCGTGGTTTTATCCTTGATGGTGCCATGGTAATGTTGCGAAAGTGATGATTCATCTCCGTCACTTTAATGGATGTTGGTCATAATCCTCAACCTCTTACAGTCAAAATTTTCAATTATGCAGCACAAGCCACTATATTCCATTGAAATGTTTTGATGGATCATATTTATTTTTCAGATCAATGATTTCGCAGGATGATTACTAGCCACTTATTGTCTTCTATGCTACGTCGCGTAGCGGAAGTAGCTTCAAATCCTAACTCCACACCATGGTTGCGAACCGCGAATTATGTGATAGTGGGGATAGGACTTGGGCTGAGTACAAGCTGTCTCATTATGCGTATATTCACCAAATCTGTGATAATGAAGCATTTCTGGTGGGATGACGGTTCGTTATCTCTATACATCTAGTCAATTGAAGTTATTAACCCAAATTATCGACTAGTATGCATTATCATAGCCTGGGTAAGCTCCAGAAACGAAAATTAGAAGAATCACTGGCAGATGCAAATTGACTTACAGATTGTATATAGATGTTTTCAGTCGGTACCCAGGCAACCATACTTTGTAAGTCAATCTTTTTGATATGAAATGTTCCCGCTGATGAAAATTTGTTATTATATGGCTTCTCGCGTGGACTTATCGGAGTACACATATTGACGCTGTCTCTGCCATCAATAAAGTTGCTCTTGAAGGTACTGCCTCTACCTTGAAGTCTTTGATGTAGAACTCGATCTCACGCAGCTCTTCAATAATCAAAGGTCGTCCTAGCAGCAGCAGTCATTTACATCCCTTGCCTTGCATTTGCAAAGTTCGCCATTCTCATGCTTTACTACAGACTTCTCAGCACAATTCAATCTTGGATCTACATCATATACATCCTCGCCTTTGTGATCTGCGGCTATAGCCTCGCGTTGGCCCTGGCTCTCATCTTCGCCTGCAGTCCCATTCAAAAAGGCTGGGATATTACAATACCCTCGGGTTCATGCATTGACCGACCAGCCATTTATCTCGCTACAGCAATCACAAATACTGTTAGCGACATAGTTCTGATCTTAATTCCTATAAAGATCGTTTGGGGACTTCATATGCGTCTGATCCCAAAATTGGGTGTTATTTTCATTCTTGGAATTGGATGTTTGTACGAGCCTCTCCAATGAAACCCCGAAAGCCTCGATTAATGAGGTATACTGATTTTGATTTTCGAAAGAACCATCGTCACAAGTATACTACGTTTGGCTACTCTATGGCCCCTGGTTACTTCACAAGATGTTTCGTACAAAATTGCTCTTGCGAGCGTGTTTATGTGAGTCCTTGTTGAATATTATAAAGTTCACGCTATGATGAAACAATATTCACATCCATTATGACACAGCAATATTGAGGCGAACTTTATCATTCTATGTGGCTGTCTTCCTTACTTCCGCCAGTTCTTTCGCTACTACGCTCCAAGTTGGTTTCCCAGTCGGTGGTCCACCAGTAATCTACAGAGCTCTACACCCAGAATGGAATCGATTCAGCATGCCCGACTGGAAGACCGCGAGTCTCGTGGAGATCTTGGTGAAGATGAGCTTTAACACAAGGACTGCCCAGGTGGAACCAGTGGTACCAAGCGGACATTTGGAAGCTATTTTTTAATTCCAATAATGCATGTGATACTTTATTTATGATAATGGAATTTTTGAGTCTCTCAATTTTAATTCTTCTGGTGACGAATTCCTACTATTGCAGGGGAATTTGAACTATCTTCTCCAGACCACTTATATACACACATGTGCCAAGGTGATAGCTATGATATAGGCTAAAGGGAGTCTGAAGCCCTATATAGTTCAAGCTTCACATGGATCCAGCACATACGACCACAGGGTGTGGAGAACAGGGCTTCCCGTCCGCTCAGCCGTACTTAAGCCACACGCCGGTCAGTTAGTAGTATGGTGGGTGACCACATGCGAATCCTGACTGTTGTATGTTTTTGATTTTTGTATCCAATTTGTTTATTGAGGAATCAGAACGATATCAAGGATATTGCCCTTGTCGCTGTATCCTCTACTCCTTTGATATTGAAGTTCGGGTCAACCATACCTTGTTCCCTTACATCGTTCACCAATTACTTCTCTTTGTCAATAAGAGTCTCAAGGGCATCCTCAAAATTCATTTCAACATCACTTTCCGGGGAATTCGTCTCGTGCTTCAAGAACCCGCTCTCCATCAAGCTGCTGACGTCCTCCTCCATATCCTCCCTTGACATGAGTGACAAGCTCGTCAAAGGCGGCTATGAGCTTCTCCGACGCATCTGGGCGCTTCCGGATGCGCTCGGACGCCCTTGAAGCCAATACGTACTGTTTATCACTATAGAATCGCAGATGCTCGGTCATGGCCAGAATAAGGATGGTCTCGATGTCGGCAAAGTCCGCCACCACGTCTAGCAGATTCGGACCGGCGAGGCGGGGACAAGTGATGTACTTGTTCCAGCTATTTAGTAGTACCTTCAGAACGCCTTTATTGTTATATGTGATGGCGGCCGTTAGCGGCGTCTTGCCGTCGTTCATCATGGCGTTGGGGTTGGCATTGCGCTCCAGGAGAAGCAGGGCATGCGCTGCCGTCTGCCGACGTGCCACGGCCAGCAGCGCACTTTACCCATCCGGACTTCTAGCTTCGATATTAGGATTGAAATCTTGAATCGTTTTCAGAGCTAAGAGGTCCCCAAATTGCCCGATGAGCACGAGTGGCGGCGTACGTGTTGGAGTGCCTTGCGGCGAGATGGGGTCTGTATGTGCCCCAGCTTCAAGAAGGAGGCGGATACAGCCAGTACGGCCTGACTCTGCTGCAAGATGCAGGGGGGATTCTACCGTCTTGGTCCATGGCGTTGGGGTCGGCCCCACAGGCTAGAAGTGCGATCATGGAGCGTTCATCGCCCCGGGCTGCCGCCCAAGATAAGGCGGTGCGACCCCGAGCGTCTGTCTCGAATACGGCATCTAGATTGTGCAACACCTCGTTTTCTAGACTTCTTCCCGACAACTTGAGAATGATTTTGTGGACCATGGGGAATTTCTGGTCGTCTACAAAATCACTGCCGGCGAGGAGGGTTGTGACAGTCTCCATCTCTGAATCATTCAGTGTGGCCCAGAGAACAAAATCCCACATCATTGCACTTGCGCCACTGTGGAAAAGTTAGCTTGTCACACCAAAGGAATTTAGCGAATGGGGAAGAAATACGCTTGGTTCGGACCCGAGCCGGCTTCAAGAAGGAACCTGCAAGTTTCGTACTGCCTGTCGAATACCGCCCATTTTGAATTGTGGTTAGCTCTTCTCATGAGACAGTGCTAGAAAAAATCGATAGGCTATGGATATATCTGAAGCGACTTACGCGAAGCATGGAGAAGTTCCGGGACTGGCTAACATCGAACGGGGACGCCAGTCCTTCCTTGAAGAGTAGTTTGATTCCTTCGATGTTGCCAGTTCTTGCAAAGTCAATACATTGAGCGGCGTCCGGAACCCGCCGAAGAAGGCGAAGTTGCAGTGCCGGGCCGGATTGTTGCAGTGAGAGAATGAGCATTAGAATTCCCGACAAGAACCACAATGGAAACCAGTATTCTATGCTGATGTGACGTGCTTTGCTTCGCGAACAGCGCAAATCGTCACAATTCCTTCGAATGCGAGGGAAGCCGGCGTAGCCAAAAAACAGCTTCCCCACGACGGGGCCGACAAGACTTGGAGAATGATATTCGAAGCGCTGGTGACAGGCACACCGGCAAGTCGCCTCGCATGCTCGGCCAATATACTGAGCGGCGCGAATTCTAACAAGACCCACGTGGGACGGAGCGAAGGATTTCTGGTACTGCTGGAGAGAAGTAGTCATTGAATTTGCCCCTTGGCTGCGGAAATAGGTGCCCATGTCTGAGCTCACACGGAGTTGGAGTCGAGAAAGTTGCTCGTTAAGCGCCCTTTCCAGTGCGGCCAGCCTTTCATCAACACGGTGGGTATTTTGTTCGATGGTCGAATTTATCTCATTTCGAAACACAATTTGGGCATTTGTCATCTTGGTAGAGACGAGTGATATGTTCTGGAGATCCAGCTGAACGCGCATCATATCTTGACTAGCAGGAGAAAATAAGTAGGCGGCTACTAGAGCAGCTAAATTCCTACGGCGCACTCACGAATGAACAAGTCCCAAAATAAGATTCAGGGTAGCCTTGATATCGTGCAGCTCTTCCTGGAAAGCCTGTAATTTTGGCTTCTCCGTCATCCAAACCTTTGCACGAACAAGAAATTTGCCGTTTCTCACGCAGGAACGCATCAACCGAGCGACTATGGCATCCAGCTCTCGCAGCTTGCTCTCTGCTCGGCGCAGCACATCTAGAAGCGAGTTGGGATTTCCTCGCAGTGGTGAAGAGTGGGTCTCGGTAAACTTGGACCCGATTTGGCGAAGGATGACCTCAAGATCCGTCACTTCGTTGTTGATGGCGTGTAGACGGCCCGGTAGCTCGCCAACATGCCTGAGATTCGATAACGCAGTTGTAACGCTGGCGGCCAACGTAGCAACCGCTAAAAGGCTAGCTGTAAAAGAAAGAGGATCCATGCGGAGATATCAAGTTAATCGAAATCGAAATTCCTGGGCGAATTTATGGCCTCTGGAAAGTGGATGTGTAGTTACACGGAAATATCAAGCGGGGGAGGCTGAGTGATGAGATTTGGTCATTTTACGCCCGGGCGGGGTTTGAGGTACTTTATCGTCTTTACCTGGGCAGTTCTGATAGAGTCGCGCGGCAGGGATGGCCAATCCGCTTCCAGAATAAGTCAGGGGCTCGAATTAATCCGCATAGGACCTTATTGGCACCCTGGTTATTGAATGGGACATCACATCTGGATTGGGTTTGACATGCATTAGAGGTCAAGACTGACCATAACGGTCTTCCAAGTATAGATTCCTCTGCAGCTAAGAAGGGCCCAGAAGGCATTGACAATAGATTGTCGCCTAATCTGGGAGGTGCTCGAAACAATACAGCCCTGGAGAGAAACCTGGAAATGAACTTAACATCCTAGCTTGAGGTATTGTCCCATCCGAGTGGCGAAAGGGTTGGCGCCTGATGAGGTGAGTGGAACTACATCTGCTGAGCCGAAGTTTATTTGAATATCTGTCCCGCGAATAGGACTGAAGGTGCTCCATTCTTTCTTTAACTGATCGCACTAGCGTTGTCAAAGAAATGTACTCGTCTATCAAAGTTCCTGAGCAACTTTAGGGGTGGCTCTCTTCTCCACACTCACTCACGCCCGCGATTCCAATGTTGATAGCATCACTTCTCAAAGCAAATTTCCTTCATTTCTTCGATCGAAAAAGGCTGCGGATAGTGTAGAGCCCAAAATTGCTTTCCCCGTCACGAACGTTTCCACAGAAGTGTTTATTAGTCTATGACGTGAGCGCGTGTCATATGAAACAGCCCCTTTGGGACTTGGGCTGCTCTAGCAGTATTGTTCAGGATATTCACTCCATCCCTTTCACACGAATGAAATACCCATTATGATGCCCAGCCCTTTGAAACTCCGTGCTAATCTGCGCGCTAACTCTGACTTCCCCGGACTGAAGGCCAACCAATTTCGAAAAGTACCACTTGAAATAGTCGAAGCTATATTCCGCTTCCTTCTTGGTCCAGATCAAATATGCTTTTCACTTAGCTGTAAAGGTATATATGAGATATACATTCAGCAAAAAAGCCTGAATTTTGCGCCGAGACTTAAGTCGGTGATACATGAAATCGACCTCCGTCTTCGACTTCAAAACAAGCGCTGGATATATTGCACCCAGTGCTCCATTCCTCATTGGTTATCTATGTGGGGAGCGATTCAGTCATGCCTCAGCTTGAATCACAAAACTTCAAGGTGCCGTTCAATTTATAAAATTTGGCATCGCCCTCCCTTCACAGGACAAGTTGACGTTTGTCCCTGTTTTGCTATGTCATTCTATAATCATCAACTTTTCACATATCTATGTCGAAATCCAGCTGTTTCATATAAAGCTCTGCACCAACACACTCGAAATGATTCTAATATTGGTTGCGATAAAAGATTTGTCGACTTTACCCATGTATGTACCTTCGACAATCACCCATCGGTAGAGACTCGGATAAGAACCACTGTTTGGTTTGATGAGGCCTCCAAGACTCTTCAGCTGCTTAACCGGTTTAAGTTCGACATATCCAAAGCGGGTTCCTCACACCTAGGACCCTTTGGTCGACCGAGCTCTAATCACTGTGTCCATAACGACACCAAAAGATGGCTGAAAGACTTTTTTTTCGTCGTTCCAAATCAAGCTTTCATATAAACACCCAGGATCACAGTTGGTGTCAGTGGCTTGGCTGGGATACGTCGCATACCTTTGAGGTTCTCTTACATAGGAATCTAGGACATAGCAAATGGCCAGACAGAAGGTGGAAAAGTCATTGTTACAATTAGCCGATACGAATTCAGTTGAAATTCTTCAGATATAAAAGCGAATCCTGACTGATTTATGCTTCGCGTTTTGACGCTTTATTATGATCCGGTCGGAAATTTCCTCTCCCGACTTTGAACTCTTTAGCTTGTTCATCTATTTATCCGAATGCCTTAGAAACCGCTATTTCCCTCCCGAAGAATGTAGTTGAGGACTGAGATATAAATGGCTAAAACAACTATACCGAGAAAGACCGGCACAACGGATACCTAGCCTTTCCAGTTCTGGAGTATACTTTCATCTTCGATGTTTGATCCGAGAGTTTCTTCCAAGAATAAAGCCTTGACTTCATAACGGCTGTGTGCTACTCTTAAACACCCACACAGACATAATAGTGCAGCCACAGACTTGCACAGCCCGAGCCAACGTACGGATTCCACGAATTAAACTTCCAACGGTTAGCTTCTATAGTTCGAATTTCAGTGATTCTCATTTTTGCATACCTGGGCCGCAGTTATGCGATACTGGGACTCAATGGTCTCACAATCTTCGTCGTCAACCACGTAATGATACTTAGTGCAGTCTGCATCTGTGCTGGGAGTCAACGGGGAAGGGACGGTAACGGTAGCAGTCTGGGTAGTAGTAGTGGTGCTAAGGAGCATGGTTGTAGTAGTGCTGTCTTTGTCGCTTGAGCTAGAATCTGGAGCTCCAACACAAATATAAGTATTCAACCATAAGTGCTGGCAATCCGTACCATTCGAGACGTAGGGATTCCACTCAGAAAACTGATTACACTGTTGATGGATGTCCATAGAGGTCAAAGTCTCAGAGAAAGAAGCATACCTGGTCAGATGTGATGCTATACGCTTCCTCAATCGAATCGCAGGTGTCATCCTCGACAATGTATTAGTATTTTGTGCAGTCTGAGACTGTATCCGGCATGAGTGGTGAGGGAGCGGCGTTGGTCGTAGTAGTAGTACTGGCTGCGGCACTAGTCGCTGTAACAGTGGAGGCACCAGGGACGCCGATACATGCAGCATCATCTGTAGAACTGTCACCAGGAATCCTCTCAATACATGAGAACTATTATTTATCTAATCTACTAACCAACGTCGAGATGCTTGCAGTTTGTACCAATGGCAGGGTTCCAAGTGTAGAACTGGGTCAGTGTGAAATTTCCGAAGTTGCTCACAATGTCGGCGGAAGGACAAACGTACTATTATAGGGTCAGATCAAGCAAATTATTGAATATCGTAATTACTCACAAATTCCATGAGGTGGTGAAGTTGGTAGTTGTAACGTTCCATTTGGAGCCTGGAGGCCTAAGAAGCATGTATTGATTAGGGGCACTGTGTTTGGAGAGGTCTGAGCTTTTTTTCTTAACGACTCACGATAGACAGATATTCTTGCCAATCATTGTATCAATATTGTCACATGCTGTATGGATTGTTCTAAATAATAATTAGCAATGTCACAGGCTATGCAGTTTGGCGAAATAAAGGACCGACGGGTTCCAAGACAACAGCTGATTCAAATAAAAGGTTTTATCCGCCAAAATCGAGCTACAGGTATCATTGGCATGTACCTCGTATCCCTAAGGGTACAGCTCGCTCCAAGGCAGACATCATCACCAGTACTCAGTGTAGTACAGTTGCTATCCAGATGGTTTTCCGTAACGAATCTGTCCGTGGCGATATTGTGGACCGACGAAATTGACCTGCAGGTGTCAGTGCTCTCCACAGTGTAGGTAGTACCGGTACAAGCTGCGACAGCAATGACAGTAGTGGAGGGCAATGTAGCACTCAGAGCTGTCGGTGTAGAATAGGGATATTTTGAGGCTGGGACACTGCACGAGGAAAGAAGAGAGGAGAATGCCACTGGATCAATCCGTTGTCGACCGTATGTGGATCCTAGCATGGCAGCCTCATACTGCAAGAAGCAATCAGAGCATGGCTGAATAGAAGTGTTGCGGTTCATGATATCTGAATAGCAGAACTCTTCGCCACTAGTCAGGCATGACACATTGTAAGCCCAAGTCAGAGGGTCCAAAAAGCTTTGCACAGTCTGATTGACTCCCGAAAAGCTATATACGTCCGTTCCACATGCGCTCTCCGCTGCATTACGAATCTGATAGAGGGAGTCTCTGCAGTCCGCAGCACACAACGGTTCAAAGAGTAGTATTTCCAATATACTGCTGATTGACGATGACGGGAACAGGGACGAGCTGATTGCAAGTGATGTTAGTTGTCAAAGCATCTCCACATGCGACGGGAACCCCTGAAGGAGTAGTATTGAACAATTGCATGGCTGATGTCTGGAGTGACAGAGCTGCCACCATCCATAACCGCCCGAGAGACGAGCCTGATTTCACAATGGCAGTCATCCTGTGCCCGCGATCATGAACTTGAATAACTCAAATCCCCAAAAGATTTTATTTGATGTTCAAAGAGAAAGACCGATTGGGCGTCGAAAATGGATTAGATGGGGTGGACTTCATCTGGGAAGGGCTTTAGTGGGCACTTCGCTATAACGATTTGGAGCGAACGTTCCACGCGACCACGGTTATGATCCGTCGTCGCATTTTTGAAATCAGGTACACGCTGAGTAGATTGGAAATTACCGTATTGCACTAGAAACTTCGGTTATAGAACCTTGGAAGATTAGCATCCACATCAAACATGTAGGGTCCACTTGCCAAGGGTCTAACTTAGACTAAGGGTTCAAGGGTTCAAGACATTACGGGGCAGACCACAGTTAGAAGATTCTTAGCTTTAGTGCCGAACCTAAAAAATTGGCCATGGACCCTGTTTTATTTTATTGTTTTCTTCTCCTGTTTCTCTCATTAGTTCTGTCAATTTTCAAGTCCAGCGGGTTTTGGTTCCCAGTGCCGAGACATTCTCCACTTAATATCTCGCACTCAACACCAAGCTTAGCCAACGCCCTTCCCGCATGTTCCTCATCCGAGTCTTTATCCCCCTGTCTTTCAACTCAGCGACATCCAAATAGTTTCAAGTTGAAGCTGTTCAAGATGACCGATCACCCAAGGAGAAGGACCGTACTTTATCAATCGGATTTATTCCTCTTGGTAATTCAAATTCCCTTTGTGATACCGCTATATATATTTGATGCTAATACTAGTAATATCTTAGGAGCGATGGCAAAAGGATTCACTCCTTTCTATGGAGGCCCAGCGGGAGCAAATATTTTCTGAATTTATTCAGCTGGGAGTGCGGAGTCGTGAGGTACGCGCTGATCGTTTTTCTGATATCCACATACGCTTACCGATTCTTAAAGCCCTACAGAATCCAAAAACGACAAAACAGACTCAACTATGTGGATGACCTTCCAGCCGACAGCCAAGAATTGCTTCAGCGTGTGCGTCAGCCAGACATTAGGCGCGATATCGTGAATAATCAGTTAATTTTATGGCTACGTACATGCTATGGACCAGATTCGGAGCCAGCTTGGAATACTTCCCATGATGAAGAGATGAGCCGTTTATTAGAGGAAGATATGATTTGCAACGATGAATCGCTTTACAACTTTGGTCTAAATTGGGAGAGGATTTTTCTTCTCAGGCCAGAGATTTTGGAAACCGGGCGCAACGTGCAGAAATATGAAGAGGAGACCCAATCGGCTCTAAGTGAAGTAGTCGAGTCTGAGGCTAATAGCTCCCAGGGAGCGGACGATAGCCTTGACCCTGTTGAGGCTCTTGATATGGACCGTGACATCTCATTTAGTTACCACCGGATGAGATCTTTGAATCGGATCCACATTGTGGATGCAACAACTCTTGCTTCCGACGGCCCCGACGCAGGAAAGGTGCTGATTGTGTTTTTCGATGAATTGGGTCAAACCGTTCGCTACGCCAGGGACGAACTGGATGAAGCAGTGGAACATACCGCGTTGACCAATATCTATTTGGAGGATCATCTTTGTTGGGCTTATGCTAATATTGGAGAGCTCTACCAAAGGGGCCACCCATTGGGGCCACCATATAGCGAGAATTTTGGGGGCGATTCGTGAAGCACTATAAGCTAGTCTCTAATTGTAGACCTTGTTTTTACTTGAAATAGCAGTAAATATGTAGTTCCCACTGGGTAGGAATTCCAGGAACTTGGAATTAGTCAACAACATTGAACTTTAGAACGACCCTGCTATTACATATATGGGTCATATCGTATAGCGCCTTACACTTGCCCCATAATGCCCCACCCCAGGGTCTAAAACCTACAGAGGCTCTTCTGAAAAAAATAATAGAGATATCTTCAATTTTTCTTCGGCCCACTCGTACCTTTACTTAGCACTTAGCTTAGTTGACCTCTCATCGACAACCTTGGAAACCCACGATGCTCCCTCCAAGAGTGTCGTTCGAAAAAAAAGAACACAGAAACTCGAGAATTTATCTTTTCTCATAAGATCTTGACTCTCTTCACAAGTCGACTCATGATGGTATCTTTGAGACTTTCAATCTAAATACTTTTGTCTGAATTTTGGCTTCCTTCAACACTTTTAACATAATTTATTTCCATATAATAAACTAAAATGCGTAACTCCGGTGTAGCGGATGCAGAAATCTCGAAATAGTACACTAGCGTATTGTACACAGGATGTAATGAATGAATTTGGGATACATGTTGACGCTAATCGCTAGCTTGCACCCAAATACCAGTGGCATAACCGAAGCGAGGTCTTCAGTATATTGGAGAACTCATCCAAAGTAGACCCCGAATCTTTTAATTCTCAAAAGTCCCTCATAAGGAGGGAATAACAGGTCTTGATCAATTTTTCTTGATATTCATTCTTTTAAGATTTTACACATCTTGGGGGTTAAAATCTTTGAAGTATTGAAGGCTTGGCCGAATAAGATGCTGGCATGATGAGGGACCTTAAACTATACTACACTTTTTGATTTTTCATTTTTGTTTTCATCTCAGTTGTTCAGTCACAGCAAGGTGGTACTTGCTCTAATCTCGTTCCTTGTTCCGAAGGATGTTGCAGTAAAGAGGGAAGGTAAGCTACAGAGTCTATTATCTCGACGTCATCGAGCAAGCTAACAAAATTCTGAAGCTGTGGCTTTGGTACGGCTCATTGTGGCGATGGGTGTCAGAATAATTGCAACGCTAAAGCCCAGTGTGGTGATGGCGTAAATGTCACTATCTGTCCTCTTGGTGTCTACTGCAGTCAATTTGGATTCTGTGGTTCAACTGCAGACTTCTGTGGTGAAGGCTGCCAAACTGGTTGTGAAAATTTTGAGTAAGTATTTCATACCACGCCATTTGAATATTGCAGGGCCATAGATATATGAGATGAGGTGAAAATTCATCATCCATGTAGATGAGGCGGCTCTTGTTGGTAGTCAGCCTTGCTTTACCTGTGAGATTATCAACCGCATATCTAAATCATCGCAACTCATTCACGACTCCTTCCCGTCTTCCCTATACGTCTTCTGATAATATTAACAAGTGTTCCAACAGTATCCCATCATACTCAAGTTAGTCAAATGCCAGCTCCCTCGAAAGAGTAGTTGCATACTACGAGCTTTTCCAATTTTCTCGGCCATGCGATACCATGCAACCAGAAAACATCCCTGCTGGTGCCTTGACACATATGAATCTGGCATTTGTCCAGTTTGGGGATGATTGGAAAATGGTTAATGAATATGGAGACATTGTTACCCGTGTCACCCGTCTCAAGACATCGTATCCTGGCTTAAGGGTTAACGCTGCCCTTGGAGACTGGAATTTCAATGATCCACCTTCCATATACTATTTTTTGACCATGGCAGGGTCATACGGGAATTGTCAGACCTTCATTGATTCTCTGATCTCGTATATGCAGAAGTACGGCCTAGACGGCGTCGAGATTGGTAGGTCAATCCCCTTTATTCAGCTTTCCGATATATTGGTACTCTACTGATCAAGAACCGTGGTAAAGATTGGGAGTATCCCGCTGCGGAGGATCGTGGAGGCAACCCAGATGATACAGAGAACTTTGTGACTTTGCTCGCTGAACTGAGAGAGGCCTTTGATGCTATCAATCCAGGCTGGGAAATTACCTGCACACTGCCCTCCAGCTACTGGTACATGCAAACTTTGATCTTAAATCGATGGAGAAGTATATTTCATATTTCAACTTCATGAGCTATGATCTTCACGGCATGTGGGATCAGGACAATAAGAACACCGGGTCTTATCTGCGTGGTGATACCAACCTGACGGAGATTGATGAGGGATTTGATTTGCTTTGGCGCAACGACATTGACCCGAAGAAAGGGGTTATGGGCATGGGCTTTTACGGTCGAAGCTTCACCATGTCCAACAAGGACTGTCACACAGCGGATTGCACATTTTCCGCAGTGGGAGGTCCTGGCCCTTGCTCGCAGAGCACTGGAATTCTGTATTATTCAGGTGGGCACTATCCCATTTTGGATTTGATTTATTTTTTCTTTCTCTTTTCGGACTTTGCATTCTCACTGTCAAAATCTTGTGCTGACAATCCCTCACAGAGATTGAATCAACTAATAGCTCTGGCGATGTGACCACGTACTACGATCCGGTTTCCACTGTCAAATACAATGTTTACAATGGTAACCAGTGGATTTCTTACAACGATGCACAGTCATGGCAGGACAATGTTCGATACTTGACCAGCAAGTGCATTTCAGGAGTGATGATATGGGCTCTTGATGAGGACGATGGCATGCACACTGCCTTGTCAGCGCTCTTGGGCGAAGAGGCCCTCTCAGGCTTACTAATGGAGGGAGGCGACCTTCTGATGCTCAGAAGGAAGAATTGACTGATCAATACTCCGCACATACAGGACAAAACTGTTATGGGACAGAGGAGTGTACCGATGGTTCGAGCTTCCAAAATGATAATGCCGAGTATGTCTGTGGTACTGGGTTTTCTTTCGTTGACACTGCACATGCCCCCCAGCAGAAGCTTGGGTATTGGATTGGCGACACTTGCAAAAGCGGCACATATCGCCATATTTGCTGTCCAACCAACGCGATGCCAACTAATTTTGAATGGTCTGGCGCTCCTATTCGCAGCGAGATTGGTTGCAATGGCAAGTGTGGAAGTGATCAGTTTCAACTTAATGTTGACTCATATATCGATGCTTCCGTAGAGGAGCCATGCTACCAAGGAGATCGGGCACTTTGCTGTGATAGCGCTGAGACGATTGCACAATGCAAGTGGACATCATGCCAACATCTTGGCTCCACGCAGGACAAACCAACTTGTCCTAGTGGCAGTACATATATGACCCATCGGTACGACGATGGAACAGGCTCAACCTGCGCGTCCGATGATGACAACAGCTTGGAGATTATATACGCCCAGGCGTACTGTTGCCCAACTGACAATCTCCCTTCAAACTGCTCCTGGCCATTCGACAACCTACCTCACACGGATGCGAACATCTGTTACCCATCCGCCTGTGATTCCACCCAAGTACAATATATGACAGCTCTTGATCCTGCTGAGTCATACTTTGGAGATGGATTGGAGTCTGACGATGATTGCCTCAAATATGCCCCTCCTGCAAATGAAAATCCCAATTGGCCTGACTGATGCAACCCACCGCAGGCGAATAGTGAAAAATGGCCTGTTGATCCGAAGGATCTGTGGGAGAATTACTATGAAGCCAATGGGGATGACGTGGAATGGGCGTTTGTGAAAAATTATGGGAATAACAATGAACAAAAATCTCCAGGGGATGGGGACGGGGACGACCCATACGGGTTTGTGATGCTTGATGGTCCTGCAGGATCTATCGACAGCTCATTTGCTTCAACCTATGAATTTTTCCGTCGCAGCGAGGAGATCCCTGTGGTCAAACGTTCTCTTTTTACGACAAATCGTACGCAACTGTATACAAACTTTGATCATGTCGAGGAGACCCACCATATTTTCTGCAAGTTTCCAACCGGATCGCCTAAGTGTGATAATCTGCTCTTTGACGGCGCTGAAGACACGATTGTTCACCTCCCCGAGCACATTGGAGAAGGCCCTTTCGCTCGTCTCGTCTCTATACACTCAGTTGACAGCTCTTATGATTCACCACTTAGTGAAGCGACAGAGCCAGGATAATCAAAATGCTGCCTATAAGATCAAAATCGACTACAAATTCCAGGCAATCAAGCGTGACTCAGGTGCGATCAACATGCGGGTGGATTATACCAATCTATTGGATTACTGGGAGGATGCCACAAATACTCCAGCAACTCTCCGTAGAAAACGGTCCACCACTTCGGTCCGTGATGAACACATGACATACAAAGACTGGCGAGACAGGGTCAACTCAGCCAAGGCCTCCCATGAGGCACTGCGAAAGAGGCAAGCAGACGTCATGTCATCCAAGACTTCTTTTGAACATTCCGGTGATGTTGAACACGCCGGCCTGCAAAAGAGATGGTTTGGAAGTTTCAAGAACTGGCTCCAGAAAATGAATACGATCGACAGTAGCAGCGTTGGAAATCTGTCACAGGCCTGGAAAGCCAGTCTTCTTCTCTTCTCAGTTTCAAAGAGATGCCCAAAGACCATCGCAGAGCTGAACGTCTTTCTCGATTCCGAGCTTGCCATGGACAGTACCTATGCCTACTACCTTTCCGGCACTTTGGCTCCATCCTCTATGGATGGTACTTATGCATACTTCGGCATGCAACCAAGTATATATCTTGGCATCAATGTTCAGGGCACTGCCCGCATGGACTAAAAATCCGATCGAAAGAAGCTTATCCCAACTCTTTCTTACCCCGGGTTGGCCATCAAGGGAATAGCGGCAGTTGGGCCCACTCTTGACGTCTACGGACAAATCCGTGGTGTTGTGCAGCTGAGCGGAACCATGCCTGCTGGTGCCAGATATACCTTTGAGAAATCCGAGGTCTTCTGGCCCGAGGGAGATGGTAGTACCGACTACAGCAAGATCAAAGATCTCGTGGATGACCCTGAGCCCGTTTCCTCTGGACTCGAACCATCGTTCCAAGCAAATGTTCAGGCTAGCGCGGACCTTGACATTATGGTTACACCCGAAGCGAACATCGGCATTGTCGTTGGCGGTTCCGCTCTACTAGGAGGTGTCACTCTTGTTGACGCACAACTAGCAGGCTTCGTCAATACAACTCTCAGATTCCATGCTGGTGCCGCTGCTGGTGCTTCAGGAGATTCCTCTTGCGTGAGCGTAGCCTATGCATACAACTATGGTATTTATCTCCTGTACAATCTGGAATACGTTGGCCATGCATCTATTCCATTTTAAGATTGGTACACCACGACCCGCTATCTGTTCAGCAGTCCCAAGACGATCATCCTTTACTCCAACGAGGATGTCGCATCCGTTTCAACAGCTTCATCCTCCAAGAGAAGGGTTTCCATGCACCAATCTCCTATTTTCGATGGAGACAATGCCAAAATTGCAGATCCCTCTGAAAGACAGAGTATGGCCCGGTTGATAAGTTTCGACAGCAACCGTGACCTCCTTTGGGGTTCGCAGCCTCAGTTTATGAATGGCACAAGTCAAAGCTTGCGGAAGCGTGAAGATGACGATGGTGACCTCGAAATGATGGACGTGGACGATGAAGACCTAAACTTTTCTCAATCCAGCGCCTGACATGCCCAGCGAATGATTGTGCGACACCAGGAAGCAGCAATGACGACAACCTGCCAGTATGCTCATGGATCTTGCCCGAACTACGTTGTAAGATACACCCAATCCCGAATTCAAATTTTGAATTGACAATTTCCTTTCTCATTCCCGCTGACTTTTCCCTTCTCTTAGATAATTGCGATGTGTTTTCCGACGCACAAGCCACCAAGAATGGGGCAACAGAGCAGGTCACCGGAATTTGCAACAAAGTTCTCAATTTCTTTCGCCCCCGCGCGATTGATGTCAGTGAAGGAGTTACACTCACCTGGGACTCTTTCCAGGATCGCTAGGATGATCGCCGCGATGAAGCCTGCCCCAAAGTTTCCGGTCTCGGCTTTTGTAGCGCTCGCAATACAAACATTGCGAATAAACTGAGCTTGCCAACTACAACACGGATTGTGAGCTGTGACGAGTTCCCAATTGCATCTTCGGAAGAGGGTGAATCTTATTTTGCGTCTCTTCCTCAGAATCTCACATCTGTGGAGGTACAGTGTGTTCCGGTTTGGCAGCAAAGCCTTCAAGGAAACTGTCATAGTAAGTGCAATCTTCGTTTTGGTTAGGCATTTTGTCACTGATCAGAGGAAACACATCTTCAGAAATGCTCTCAAATCTTCAAAGCGATGTCAATGTCTCGGGGACCGCCAACTGGCAATCATGGGCACCTGCGAATGAGGACTGGTTCGAGGACAGTGCCTGGCAGAGAGTGGTACATTATATCTAATACATCCCACAAGCCCATAAAATCGATGATACGGTATCTCATCTCCCTCTTTCTGGTGCTCTATTTCATCTTCCATACTAATCCCTTTGTCAGGACTATAACAATGGCCATGGTGGATGACTCCACAAGCGCAACTTTACTCTTTCAGTTGCACAACCCAGTGGTCCATCTGATGGTGCTGCATGGGGCTTACAGTATCTCTCTTCCTGGGACCTTCCGGGAAAAGCCGGCTCAACATCAACCGACGTAACCCAGGTAGCCTCTGCAATTAATACTTTTGGGCAGGATGATCGCTACATCAACGGTGTAAAGAATGGACTCTGCATCACAGGCACTAAGCAGAATACAGGTAAGATTCTTGAAGCTTCCAAGCTTTCAGATGTCTCGTCCGCTAATAAATCTTTTCTGTAGCCTTCGGCACTGTTGTAAAGACTAACGGGTGTCGTGTTGTGTTTACAGGCTCAACCGTTGGGCATAGCAATTCCAAGCGAGACGGTTCAAATGAGGCCGGTGAAGAGGACGAAGTCATCGGTGAGATTGGTGGTTGGGGAATCAAGAGTGAGTGAGCCCTTTGACAGAATCTATGATTCAATCAATGGCATCTAGACTAACGGGAAATAGGCATCGAGATTCCAGAAGACAGTGAGACGGAGATTTTTGTCCTGGATCCGGACGAGGAATGGGCACCGCATGGTCATCTCATGCCAGTGAAATATGTAGATTGAATGAAGATCTAAGCACTTGGGATTACCTGAAGTTCCTATGATTAACATTATCATTTACATCATGAATTCTCTGGATAGAACATTTGAACAACATTACCCTGGGTTGGGCTTCAAGTTGTATCAATCAATATTCTACGTCCTGCATCAAATGTGCAGCTGCCATCGTGGTGGTCCATATTTTATCCAACATCACTATCCATCATCTGATCAACCAAAATATGACATGGACTCTTGCGTCTACAGTGCTCTAATTTTTTAGAGAATACGAACTCGGTGCAATTGCAACCTGACTCACTGAGTACGAGGTACAGAGTAAGCTTATTGTGGATGAGTTCTTGGCGTACTATATCTATCCCGTGAAGTGGATCAGACATCTGGATGTATTTTCCAACAAACCTTGCATTCCAATTTCCACCAACTGTGACTCAGTGAGCTACTAGTAAATAAACTTCTCAAGTGCTATCTGCAACATTTGAATACCGTCAGATTAACTGAGAGGGGTATTAGCTTTGCTCTTGATTAGAAATCAACTTGAAGTCGGGCGCCATTTTTGGATGTCGAATGTTGCGTAATCTCATCTACACTATGTGCTTATCAACCAGTCACTTCTAACATTTGAAAGATGGTTGCTTGTAAGACGGATATAAAACACACATAGTCTTTCGTTTTCTAGTATTCAAATCTATAATATTTGAAAGATCTTCAATTTCAGAGAACTCCTATTTAAAATCTCCTACCTCTTATCATGACCAACATTCCTCAACTAGTTTTCGGTGGAGCCTCTATTGCAACCGATGGAAGTTTCAGAAATGTGGCTGAGGTCTCAACCTTACTGGAAGCCCTTGAAAGAGAAGGGATCGAGGAGATAGATACCGCTCAAATTTATGGTGCTAGTGAACAACTCCTAGGTGAAGCCGGGGTTTCGTCGCGGTTCTTGGTCGATACCAAACACTCAGGGGGCTGGTCGGCTGGCAGCTCATCGCGTGAGGATGTTTACCAAAAGGGACTTGAAAGCCTGAAAAGGCTTGGAGTTGATAATGTGCGTGCGAAGTGTTTTTTTTTCTTGTTTGCATTCCAATTTTGGGTATAAATATTAACCAGTTTCTTAGGTTAACATTTTCTATCTCCATGCTCCTGATCCCGAGATCCCTCTCAAGGAAACTCTAGCTGGTATTAACGATCTGTACCAGGCAGGAAAGTTTGAGACCTTTGGGTTATCGAACTTCACCCCTGAGGAAGTCAGCGAGGTCGTTAGCGTGGCCAAGGACAACGACTTCATCCTCCCAAAGGTCTATCAAGGAAATTATAACTTGGTTTCTCGAAACATTGAAGTGGACCTATTCCCAGTCCTTCGTGAGAATGGAATCGCATTTTTTGCGTACAGCCCCATTGCTGGCGGCTTTTTGACCAAGACCAGAGCTCAACTGGTTGAAGGCACGAAGGGAGACGGGCGATGGGATCCTCAATCAAGCATGGGATCATTTTACCATATGATGTACAGCAAGCCAATTTTTTTTCAGGCTCTTGATGAGTGGAATGCCATCTCCGAGTCATCGGGCATTCCAAAGGCCGAACTCGCATACCGGTGGATTGCTTTCCACTCCGCTCTCGATGCACAACTGGGAGATGGACTTGTGATTGGAGCGAGCAGTACGGACCAGTTGAAGCGCACCATCGTTGCTCTCAATAATGGAAGTCTTCTTGATTCCGTCGCTGACCAAATTTCTGCTATCTGGGAAATTGTGAAGAAAGATTCGATCACCAATAACTTTGATTTGGTCAGATCGTAGATCAGACTTGGGATTTCGGATAATATCCAGTTGTGAGACACGATATTGATTTATGTACTGGAGACAGCTGGGAGTCATAGGAAACCTGATAAAAGAAACATTGGAACTCGAAGTTGATTAATCATGTTCGCGATGGCCCCTTGGGCCCCGAAGCCTTTAGGGAAGGACTGAAGGGGTGTCCCGGACCGCTCAGGCGCCGAGCGATCTAGCCAGCGGCGTAAAGTCTCTGTTGTATCCATAGATGTAATTCGAATTTTGCTGAAATTTAAGCTCTTGTTCTGGAACCTTGGGCAGGTGCTACAGTCAGCCGCGCGACAACGCAAACCTGTATGCAAAGCTCGAATTTTGAGGCTAGAAGTCTGAGAAACAGTTGTAGATTCTTTTGCAATATTATTTTGGTTGACTTGGCAGTCACCCAAGACTATCTTTTTCACTACATTGGTGTTGATCATGACCACCTGGGCAGGTTAGAAGAAGATTGGAAAACGAAAGACGCCCAGGTAACTAACTAATCAAAAAGGAGCCAACCGAGGGATTAAGCCCGGACAGCTGTAACTATCTCAATAACATCATTCAGGATCTTCTCCTTGGCCTGGGAAGAGTCAACAATAGTAACATCAGACTCATCCGTCGGAGCCTCCAGCAAATCAAGCTGCGAATCGACCATACTAGACTTCATATAATGCTGCTCATTTGCCGTCCGAATCGTTAACCGTTCTTTCAGCTGTTTCCGATCCTCCGTGGAAAGTAGTATAAATGTGACAGTGACAGGGAACTCGAAAAGGTGTGACAATCGACGAAGCTCATCACGATAACAGGTGCGCAGTGCGGAGCAAGTTACCGCTATAGCAGGCGCGGCGCTATTTAGCAGTCTATCCATGACGGCTCCTCTGATATGCGCGAGCCAGTCCCAGCGGTCTGAATCTTGGAGAGGCAAGTTATTGGCGATCTTTTGGCGGGCTAGCGGAGAGTGAAAGCTATCACCTTCGATTATTGGGATCTGGTATCGTTGGTTGAGAGCTTGGGCGGCGGTACTCTTGCCACACCCACATGGACCGATAAGGAAGAAAATATTGCGAGAAGGAGGAGTAGGAATGGAGCTGTTCTTGTTCCAGCACTGTGTCTCAAAGTATCCCACAAATCGGGAGGTGAGGTCGTCAGTTAAACCGCCTGAGTTGGCAAGTGTTGGGGATCCTGCCCGAGCTAGTTTGGTATCGTATAGAAGCACTCTGCCAGGGTTATCGTTGTCATATTTGGAAGCGAAGAATTCAAGGAGCTTGGTCGGCGGATTGATCTCAGGGTCTTGATTTGAGTCCCTTAGACGATGGAGCCAAGCTTTCTTTGGAAGAACCTCGAATTCCAACCCGGCCTTTCGGAGCAACGGCAAAAGCTCATGAGTCCAGTGGCTCAAAGTCGGGTTAGTGACGTTCATGATTCCAGCTGCCTCAGGAGAAAGGCTCAGTTCAATGATGCTGGAAGCCATCGTGTCAACTGGAGTCCAGGATAGCACATCATCAAGTTGAGGGAGCGCTTTGATGGTCTTTGCCGTCTGTATCATCATAGGAATAGCTTCGGTCGCATTCCAGATACCATTCACCGTATCACCAATGATTTGTCCGACGCGCAGAACTCGGGCAGTCATGCCAGTTTGTTTGGAGGCACGACTCACTATGTTCTCAGTGACGAGTTTGGATTGCGCATAGCCCATACCCTGCGCATAGCTCAGTGATTCGGGCAATGCCTCAAGAACCCAGCTGCCAGGTGTCCGGGCCACGGTGCTTACTGAAGAGCAGAATGAAAAGGATGCAGGATGCGGCCCTTGAGCGCTGAGACATAAATCCAGAAGATTACGGGTCGCTGAGATGCAACTGTTTTCAAAGCTCTCGAGGGCCCAGTTAAAGTTGACAGACCAAGCACAGTGGATGACACTAGTTACTGTCTTCCTGATCTGAGAGAAGGTATTTTTTTCAAGTCCGAAACTGTCAGAGTTTGACAGATCAGCTGGAAGGGCCACGATCTTTTGTTCAAGGGTAGGAGAGAGTGTGGCATAGACAGCCCGAGCACGTAGACTCTCAATCACTCGCTTTCGAGCAGAGATTGCGGAATCGGCCCTGACGAAGCAGTAAATTTTGTGGACATTGCCAGTCCGTGCAAGCTGAGCTGCGATATGAGTACCGAGAGACCCAGTGGCGCCCGTAAGAACAACGTATTGGCCGTTGGAATCACGGTGGATAGGCTCATGAGCCTTGAAATTTGAACCATATTTCTCAATCAATTTCTCCATTCTCTCCTCCACTGGAACTTGCACCTTTGGCCCTTTCCCCAAGCGAGTGTGGGTGATTTGATCAGCCATTTCCTGGAGAGAAGGGTTCTCAAAAACAAAGTTCTGGGATAACTTTTTCCCGTTTAGATCGAGACTGGTCATTATCGCACTGCGAAGTCTGATAGACTGGAGGCTATCGATTCCCAGGCTGAATACATCTGTCGTGTCATTTAGAGCAGATGAATTGATGCTTGATGCAATTTCCAGGAGCTTCTCGCGAAGAACCTTGATCAAATCGGCATCCTCCAGAACCAGGTCACCTTCGCCATCGGCGTCATCATAGATGTTTGCGATCTTTTCGGCAAACTCTTTATAGAATGCAGATCGGATCACAGTTCCCTTGTCCGTTTTGCGATATTCAACATTTCGTGGGAGTACATGAATCATATCCCGAGAGATGTAAGCATACGCAGGAGATTCCGCGTTGCAAACCTCAATATCGGGGAAGATCGCGTCGATAAGCTCATTATCGGACGTGAAAGGACACTTATCCGATGGAATCACGAAAAGACCAAGACGCGGCTTGCCGCTACCAAACGCGACCGCCTCACCAACATTGGGATTCTTGCGAGCCACCCCTTCAATAGCCAAAGGATTTGCTTTCTCGCCATTCTCAAGCACAAGGGTGTCGTCAAGGCGAGCGTAGTATCGCCAGGCATTTGGCGTCGCTGGGTGTCTCTCGAATAGATCTTTGGTGGCGTACGAGTTGTCAGGTCGATTACTGGCAACTTTGGATGGCCAGCCCTCCAACACACAAAGCTCATAGACCCCCGGCATACCAGGCTGTTCCTCCCAACGAATGTATGGTAGAAGTGCAGGCCCAGGGCGAACGTAGTCCCAATCCAGATCAGACCGATCACGGAAAGAGGTCATGAGTTGACCAGTCTCTGTTGTTCCGTAGTGGGAGACCAGACGCACACCATTCTGGACAAGGACGTCGCCAATGGGCTTCGGGCAAGAGGAACCACCGAACATGACAAGTTCAAGAGGGGCCATGCAGCGGAGACCTTCTTCAGTCTCGGACAATAGCTTCAGCGCATATGGTACAGCGTAGAGAATTTGAATCTCAGGATGCTCCTTAAGAGTAGTAAGAAGCGCCGTTGCCGTCAGTGGAAGACTGGCATTGTACATGTAAATCAACCTTTCGGAGTGAACAGCTCGGAATAAACAGCTAATGCCATGGGCATGGAAGAGAGGTAATGTGATGAAACCTTTGAGGCCGAAGTTGTTTGCATAGTTTCTCAGAGCGCCTGCGTGACTCTGATAAATAGGCTTAGGAAGGCCAGTGGAGCCACTTGAGTGAATAATCCAGCAGACAAACTGGTTCTCCGTTGGACCATCTAGCTCTGCCACTGGTAGGCGTGCATTGCAGACTTCGGATGAGGTCGGGTCTAGAGGCGAAACCACTGGAATTTGTCTGGCGCCCGTGCGTCCAGTGACTTTTTCTCCCATGGCATTGAAGCAGGAATAAGTAATAATGAATGAAGCATCGGTGCTCTCCATAAGACTAACATAAGCATCTTCAGCGATCCTGGTCGATAGAAGGAGGACAGTGTGGCCCAGACGCGATATCGCGGCCAGAGTAATCAGGTATTCGAAATCGGATGGACCAAGCAAACCGACCACTTGTACGGGATCCGCTGATGAGCGGCGCTGTGGAATAACATTCGCATAGTGAACGGCTGCGGCTTCGACGAGAATATCCAACTGCCCCAATTAGTATGAATAGTCCATGTATAGGAGAGGAAAGATATGCAGTCGCCATACCTGGTGAGGAGTATAGTAGACGTAGTTGGTTCCTGACAAAGGATAAGCAACTACGGGCTCGTATGCTGTATTGGCTTTCGCCCTTGTGCGGATGAGATCGGTGATTGTATAAAGCTTCTCTTTATGATTTGCCTTGATTGAATCAACTATCGAGTCCGTTGAATGAGAGGACACCGAGGTGTTTGGTGGAGATAGAACCGAGGCTGTCATATTGAGGTTTTGTTGAGAGAACTGTAACAAATCGCTATCTCCAAACAATGAAGGGCGAGACTTGCTATTTTACATGGTATCCAGATGCCTGTTTCAGAGCCTAAATTCCTGAATGATGACACCATATTCACGGTTGCAAAAAAAGGGTACGCAAAGGTCCTGTAAATCCGACAGCGGAGAACTTTCCGGTTCCATGTGGAGACATTGATTGGACCTCGAGAGACATTCCAAGGTTACCGGGCGGATTATCCCGCTGTAATGGGTTTTCCGACAAGTCTTCGAAATTGAGGCGGAAAAGCGCTCTTTGTCCTGATCGGCACTTGGTTACAATTGCTAGCAAAAACGAGGATTCACGTTATCAATATTCTACTAAATAGTAATAGATTACCTACCACATGGCGCACATGTGGGAAACCGGCAGCATTCAGTGCTTGGGGGCGCTACGTAGCTTTCGTCTATTCCTTTGGCTTCAAAGGGTTCTGATCTTATATTAGGCTCTGTGGGGAAACCCATACATGCAGGGCATCCAAAGAATTAATGATTGATTCCGGTATTATTATTGGAAGTAGTTTGGAAAACAGTTGGAAATCCCGGTATAAGACTATCCAGGTCTCGTACATTGCGGACTCAAAGAGAAGGTTGAAGTATTTGAATCTATTCAAACATTCGGAGGATTGGGAAGTGCTATAAAGATAGATCATCAGCAAAATTCAACAGTTCAATGTTTTTGATCAACAGACATATGGGGAGACGGTCTAGCTGAGGCCAGAAGTCTAGCGAGACATCTTCGCTCGTGCCCAAAGAAGGAAAGAGGTTTTCAATGCCCCAAAATAGTGAGGTTCGGCCAGGGAGTTCGATATTAGTAGCTAGATCTGTCATTGACGCCTGGAGACCCTCCCAGTCTACGGGTGGCTGTTCAGGCACCATGAATCTATCAATAGATACATCATGGCCTAGGGGGGTCCGCATTTGACACGACAGACCGCTGAAGGGCTTCCAGTTGTGGGGTGATCATTTGATAGTCCTCCCCGCTAGGATCACGATAGAGGAGTGATTTGGACTCTGACCGCAAGGCATCCAAGACAATTGCATATCTCCAAGCGAGAGCATTCTTTTCTGTCACTTGACGTAAGTAATCTTGAGTTCTTTCAGCCAATTCATATAAGGATATCTGATCGAATACAAAAGGCCCTGCTTGAGAATGGTTTGATGTGTCTGAAAATACCCACTCATGCGGAATACGGCCTTTGCAAGAATGAATGATGTAGATGTAAAGAATCGATAGTGCATTGAACGCAATATATTGCGTGTACCAAAATGAATGGAAGAATTGATTCTCTTTGGCAAGATCCAATATCAACTCAAGTGTCTTACGGGCGGTAATCACGCAGGATTGAAGGTAGCCGTTGAGATTTGTTGACCGTGGTTCATTTGAGCAGTCCCAGAGTAGAAGCGGACGTGTCACAAACATAATGGCATGATAATGGGCGAGACGAATGACCGTCAGCTGCCTTCGAAAGGTAGTGATCAGGCTACTTGGGCAAACGTTCTCTGTGAAAAGAAGTGGAAGCTCAGATTGCCACTGTGTGATTTGACTTATCAGACTCCCCACACTTTTGATGTCCTGATCTTTGTCGAAAGATTTGATAGAGTATAAGTCTTGGGAAGCCCTAGCCAAGATTCGCGATAGCTTAGCATGACATACAGGCGCGTCCATGAGGCAGTTCCTCAGTGAACTTGGATTCAATTGGGCAGCATCCAAATTCTCGTCGTTCACCAAGGTCGGATATTCTTGGTCAATATCTTCGTCATGTAATAATCTTGGCCGTCCCAGGATAAGACTCAAATATTGATCAAGTGTGAATGAACACCACAGCACTCGCTTCGAACATTCATGGGAGATCAGACTCAAGCTGCTGGAAGGAGAACGCATACGCTTTCTGTGCAGTCCAATTGCCATGATCAATTGTACCGTGGGACCAAAATTGAACCAGGCTTGATTCATGCGCGATGCACCCAGAAGATAAAGAACAGATATGAATCGTGCCTGTATAAATTCCAGATATGGCATACCTGTATCTTTTGCCAGGATTTGCTCTGCCATTTGATAATATGCCTCGTATTGTTGCAGATTTCCTATGTTAACTTGATCCGTTGGTTCTTCCGAGGCCGATGATAAAGACGCAATTGCGCAAATGAGTAGAATAATCGCCTCGGCAGCCGGTGGTATTGTAGGGGTGGCTCCTATTCTAGAGGTAAATGACACGGACTGGTCGCTGAAAATTGTATTGACCCATTCTTCCACAGTGCCTTGGTGCAGTATCCGATACGTGGGAGATGCGAAGTCGAAATATCGTTTGACTAGGCGGTTCACCGTGGTTTGATTTGGCCACTGTAGCTGTGATGGATCAACCCTTGGGGCATGACGGTCACCATATGAAAATATGGATTCATGAACATCTTCTGTTGAAACTGATGCAGGCTGAGCCTCCAGAGGGTGGTTGTGGAAATTTCTCATAGCTCTAGCCAGGAAGGAGTGCGCAGAGGTTGGGCCTCTATATTGTCCTCCACTATCAATCAAGCCATCTGGAGCCGAGTTTGTAGGAACAGGGCCTGTCTGAAGGGTATCCGACCGTGCTGTAGGCTGAGTCGTTGCTGGTGTGCCCACATTTTCTTGTTGGGTTGACGGTCGCGGAGAAACAGGAGCACCTCTGTGGTAAGGAACATCGTAGGTGCAGGTGGTACCGATGCGTAAACAAAACCTGCATGGAATGTCTCCAGTGCAAGCCTTCTTGCGAGATTTGCAGCCGTCGCATGCCCGCGAGACCTTGCTTCTTTTCCGCGCCGTGCGGGATGACAGTCGCCTATCCCTTTGGGATCCACTGTTATGCCGTGTAGGGGTTCTCAGAGGTGTATCTCCGACCTCATCCATCATTAGCTTCGTTTCGATCTATAGTTTTCTCCTTGTGTTCGACGCCCTGAGTGGGATTGAATTGGAAGTTGAAGATGGCAACTCCTTATCCGCTTTTTTCCGCCTCGGCGATACCGCCTTCCGATTCTACTCAATACCCCAGAGTCCGTCCACCTTTCAAGGTTAGCAGTCATATAACCGTTTAAACCTTTTCTTTATTCTCAGTTGGATATTTTGGAAGTTCCTATGTAACATTTGAAGTAAAAAAGTACGAGGGTATGACTGAGAAGATAATTGAACGATGGTTAGGATACAGTCAACTGGTTCAAGATAGCTTGAAGGTCGCCTGGAGAACTTCAAATTGAAGGATGTTCCGAGGTTGAAAAATATATACATAGCTAAAAAAACTACCATGACCTGTGCACCATCTCAACTTCAAGCGCCGAAGATGCGCTTGTAAGGTTCTTTCCGAGTTCCAAGGTTTTTGGAGTTTAACATTCAACCACTGGCATCGGATTCCAAAGACTTGAAGTATGTTCAATTTTGGGGTAGCCCAGCCCTGGAGGTGGGAGGATTCGGTAAAATCAGCAACTGGAAGTTGAACCTAATGAGCGCTGACGGAGTCTCGTTCCACATGAACTGTCCTATCAAGACTGTGACGTAATCTCGATTCCTAACATGGCACTGGATCTATCACCACTGGCAGGTCTAGAACTCCAATTCAATCACCCGCTTCAAATGTTTAATGCGGGGGTGCTATGCTTGTTTGTGCTTTTGGCTCTTTTCCGCGATCAAATCCGAAAGTTGTCCTTACAAGCTATGAGACCGGGATCAAACCTTGGAAGTGTTACCTGTATGGAAAGTCTCGGCTCCACAGAGAAGGGGATCCCCTCTCTCCATGCCCCGTGGAGAATGAAAAGTATCCGCTTTCCCTGGGGTATTCTATTCTGGAAGAGTATATTGCGTATACCCAACCATTCTCTCTCTTCACAGGCTATAACATCATGAAGATGCAGCCAGACTATTCAAAGAGCACTGCGGACCATGTGGAATCTTTGGAGAATCAATGTGTCGTCACCCAAAAACAGGGTCAGCTCTCGACACTGGATTCGGTGGTAGAGCCAGCACTGGAGAGAAGAGTGATCCGTAAAATCGACATGATGGTCATTCCATTCATTTGCGTTACATACTTGATCACTTACATTGACAAGGCAATGCTTGGATACTCTGCTGTCTTCGGATTGAAAGAAGGCTTAAATTTGCATGGAGCTGAGTACAGCTGGCTAGGTATGTCATTATTCTACCCCTTTTTACAAATCCAGCTAACCTGACTGAAATTGATGAATAGGAAGCATGTTTTATTTCGGATATCTTGCAGTGAGTGTCAATCTGATATGTGTTCTAGGCGATGACTCACGCTCTGTATAGTTCGAATATCCCACCTCATTTATGATGCAAAAAGTACCTGTTTCAAAGTGGCTGTCTCTGAATCTGTTTTTCTGGGGTGGGATGACCATGGCTCTGGCTGGTTGTTCTGGCTTCAACTCTTTCCTCGCCTTACGTTTCTTGATTGGCGCCCTCGAGTCCTGCTCCACGCCCGCCTACCTCTTGATCACAGCCAAATGGTACAAAATTGAAGAACAGCCGATCCGGATAGGCTGGTGGTCAACTTTCCTTGGAGTTGCCAACTCCTTTGGCGGCCTCCTAGCGTTTGGAGTGGGTCAAATAAAAGGATTATTGCAGTCCTGGCAGTATCAATTTATTGTCATTGGTGCTATATCATGCGTTTGGTCAATTTTCATGTACTTCATGCTCGCTGAGAACCCTTCAGTTGCGTAAGTAATCTATCATTGGTTTCTAGCGAAGAAAGAAATTCTAACCAGACACTAGCCCTTGGTTGAACGACGAGGAAAAAGAGGTAGCAGTGCGAAGGCTGGGAAGACGACACCAGGGCGCTAACCACGCAGGAATTAAAAAGTATCAGATCATTGAGGCCATCACAGACCCAAAAACCTGGCTTCTCTTCTTGTGCGGAGTTGCCACCCAAGTTGTGAATGGTGCCGCCAGCAACTTTGGTAGTCTCATCATCGAGGGCTTTGGATACTCGAACCTTGTCACCACTCTATTTCAAATCCCCTACGGGATGGTGATTATTGTGTTCAATGTTTCCGCCATGTACATTCAGCGATGGCTACCTGGACAGAAGCGCTGCCTCGTGGCCATCATCTATGTTTGCCCGGCTCTGGCGGGTGCGGTAGGGATCCATACAATCCCACGCGAGCACAAAGCAGCACTACTAGTCTGCTACTGGGTAAACTGAACTCACTCCCAGAGTGTGGTGTAGTCAATTCCGCTAACCTATCATTTATATAGTTAACAAGCACATATACCGCCTCGTTTGCGATGATCATGTCGCTCATCACCGCCAATACCGGAGGCTCCACAAAGCGGACTGTAGTGAGTGCACTATTCTTTGTGTCGTACTGCGTCGGAAATATCGTGGGCCCATTTTCATTCAAGGAGAATGAAGCTCCTACCTATACTTCCGGGATCGTGGCCATGTTAGTGGCATATTGTGTGGAGATCTTTCTAGTTCTATCATTCGCAGCATATGCGGGTATGCTAAATAGAAAGAAGGAACAGGCTTTAGACAGTCAAGGGATTGCATTGGAAGATGCAAATGTACAAACCTCATCTGCGGAGGCCAACTTTGATCAAACGGACAGAGAAGATATATTTTTCCGTTATTCATTCTAGTTAGTGTGGCATGAGTCCAATCAAGTTGGAACCTTGGAAATAATCCTAAAATTTTCCAACTTGAGCTGAGAACGTCCATCGCTTCCAAGTCTGAGGTTTCAAGGGTTCTTTTCGTCTCACCTACAATCTCGATTCTAAATACAGTTTTCAATGAGCATTCTCTAAATATTTAATTTTCTTGCATAACTCTTTATATTCATCTCTTCAAGTTGTCATTTGAGTACTAGATTGAGGCTACATAATAGCGACCCCATTAGGGGGGGCTTGCGACTCCTCCAGGCACCTGGATATGGTTAAAATGAAGCTGATACGGGATTAATAGGGGGACGAGAACTTACTCTTAGAGGGACACTGCTAAAGAAAAAAGACCATCTTCCAAGTCGTTTACATTCCGCACTTAACCGTTCCAAGTCAAATAGTTCTCCAATTGGCATCCCCCAACCAGCCAATAGCCACTCATGAAGCCAGAACTCTGTATCTTGGCATGGCCACGCTTCCATACTTGGCATGTCTCCCGCGATAGCTGCAAATCCTCCATCCCATAGCCAACGTAAAGTCTCCTCTGATGACTCGATACCAACAGCTGGAGGTGATGAATGTTCTGCCAGAGCTACTGCCTGCGCCTCCGACAGACTGGAGAATGCCTTTGTCCATCCCGATCGAATAAAAACAATGTCTCCGCGCTTCAGCTCTGTTTTTCGTTCTGCGGCGATCGTTTGAAGGGTTGTGGCTGAAATGGCATGAGTGGAAAAATGATCGACTATGATATTATTTTCTTCTGCCCAGGAAGCATAGTCTAGCAAGACGCCTCGTCCGACGATTCCTCCATTTTCAACCCATGCTGTTTTCCCAACAGTTGTCAGTGGGAAATTCACTTTTGAATCAACTCTCTCCAAGTACACGAACCATGTATGCCATTTACTTTGGTTGACAATAAGTCCTCCAAAGTATGCCCGTTAAAGTATAGCTTTGCATCTTGATATCCGTAATGCCTGAAGCCGTCCCACTGAGAACTAATTTGAGTGTTGAACTGAAGCGTATCATCGTTGACAGAACGAGGAGCTTTATTCTTGATGTTCTGGTGAAATGCAGAGCGACCAAAGCATGGATTTGACATGTAATCCAGTGGAAGGTCAGTGGGAATGCGAATACCATGCTGGATTTCCTTTGCGGCGGCATTAATTCTCTCTGGGGTGAGGAAGTTCAACATGCCACACTCATCTTTACCCCCAAACAAACCCCACGCATTACCTCGAGGGCCATCTATTCGCAACGGAAGTTCGTCAAATGCGAGATTATCTGACATTTCCCAAGTTTGTGACCGATATTTCTTCTTCCAATATAATCAAGGTCAAGTGTCGGAGGTGGAACTTGTGGCGAAGACTTGGACTACAGGAAGCAATCAGGAACCTGAATTCAGTCAGTGTGGAATGACAAAACACGAGAACAACCCAAAATCAAAACGGTCCGAGTCCGAAGCTCGGACTCCTGCGCGCAATGTCACGATCGAATTCAAGTGGGTGGATCTGTACTGCGCTGCCGCCGCCGCGCATATTTATCCGCACCTGACTCCACTTTCCGTCATTAACCAACTCCTTTTCCGACACTCATCACACTAGCACTCATCCCAGTGAATACTTCGATGATGGCAGAGAGTGGAGGCTCGCCTAATTGCCACGAGATCAATAGGTTGGTATGGTTGATTAAACCAGGATATTTCCTCTTCAACAATTCCCTTCTTTCAATTCAGATCATCAATTGATCCTTCCGACTCCTTCCAAATGGCTCTCCAGACTCACTTCATTCTTAACACTGGTGCTAAGATCCCCGCCGTCGGGTTCGGAACATGGCAGGCAAAGCCCCTTGAGGTTGAAAACGCTGTGGAGGTCGCTCTTAAGCAAGGTTATCGTCATATTGACTGCGCCGCTATCTACCGTAATGAAACAGAGGTTGGCAATGGCATCAAGAAATCCGGCGTACCACGCGAGGAAATCTTCATTACTGGCAAGCTCTGGAACACAAGCCACGCCCCCGAAGATGTTGTGCCCGCCCTTGAAAAGACTTTGAAGGATCTTGGAGTTGACTATCTTGACTTGTATCTGATGCACTGGCCTGTGTAGGTTTATTTCCTCCTTGCTTTATCTGAAGCCATCGGCTAACCTGTCCCCAGTGCATTCAAGTCCGGCAACAAGTGGTTCCCTCTGAGCGAGAAAGGTGTCTTTCAACTGGCCGATGTTGACTATATCAGTACCTACAAGGAGATGGAGAAGTTATTGAGCACCGGCAAGGTCAAGGCTATCGGCGTCTCTAACTTCAACGTCCGTCGCCTCGAGGAACTCCTCGGCCAAGTCTCCGTCGTCCCCGCCGCAAACCAGATCGAAGCCCACCCGTATCTTCAGCAGCCCGAGCTGCTGAAATTCTGTCAGAGCAAGGGAATTATCGTGGAGGCATACTCCCCTTGGGTAACAACCAGAGCGGCGAGCCTCGCACCGTTGATGATCCTCTTGTTGCTGAGGTTGCGAAGAAAACTAGCATGGATCCAGGTCCCTTGCTTGCAAGCTGGGGTGTTCAGCGCGGCACCGTTGTTTTATCAAAGAGTGTTACTCCCTCCCGCATTGCGTCTAACCTGCAGGTCAAGACTCTGTCTGATGGGGCATTTGCCAAGTTGACTGGCCTTGAGCGCCACAAGCGCTTCAACTTCCCTGCCAACTGGGGCTATGATATTTTTGAGGAGGTTGGTGAGGAGGCGGTGCGCAAAGCTGCTGTCGCTGCGGGTCCTGCCAACAAGATCAAGTTTACTGTTTAGATGTTTGAATCGCAACTTGATAAGTTATTGCGCATTATAGACGAGTGGGAATGACCATATACGATACATATAGAATTGAAAGTCAAGATTCAGAATTTTCTCTGAAATTTTCTTTACAAGATTGGCCCAAGTCACACATACATTTGAAGACAAATCATGTTTCAAGTTTAATACATATATATCAACATTTGAATAGAGCTCCTTTACTATCAAAATATCACTTGATGATTCAACTTCAACATTTGAAATGTTCAAGTTCAAGTTTGCACTTGTGACTTCATACTGGAATGGGATGGACATCTGGGTCAATGATCATGTCCATTCAAATGTTGATGTCCTTTCCTCTTAGTAGCAGTATCACATGCATGCATGATTCTCCAATCCACTCAAGTGCTGGCGAACCTTGGAATGGGTCAATTTTTCACTGTGATCCGCTTCAGGCCCAACATGAATAATCGGATGAGGTCAACTCAGTGCCGGTTGATATTTCAAGTTCCTCCCCGCCTTATCCGCCACGTACGTGAAACCGATTACTTCCAATATTTCCCATCCTAATTCCTCCGAGTCCCTAAAAATTTCCATCTTAAGGGTCACATCATGGTATGACGACTCTGACCGAGTATATTTCCGGAACTTGTGGAAATGTTCGAACGCCTCAATCAATATAAACTATGACTCGCGGAAAAGTCGGCGGAAAAAGAGCTGATCAACCTTGATCCACTTGAAATGCACACCAGTCTTCGTTCTCGGGACCACATGACCAATGACAGGTTCTTTCGGCATCAGGAAACACTTATGGCTCCACTTCAACCGGAACATGCCATTGCCGAGCGAAAAGGGGCTAAACCGAGACTACCCGGGGCCCCGCGTAGTCGATGGAAACCGGTATGGTGTTAGTCGGGGAAACGGGGAAGGATGGGGAATTGTGGGACAAGGAACCAGGGAGAAGCCGGGCCCGAACTGGAGAGCTGCCCGATTTATGCACATGTCTTACCATGACATCTTTTCAAGCTTGGGCGGATTTGTAGACTTCTGCGATTTTCTGCTATTTATTGCCATTGCTGTTTAGATAGCCCCGCCCCTTCCTGAGGATATACGCTTCATCAACTTGTGAGTAAAGGAGAATCAGGATGAAGCTAGCATTCGGGCTGAGAGGAAACACACTCACTGCAGGCCATGTAGCCACGGTGATAATACCTGCATACATCTGCTTCGGTTATCTCAATGCCATGTCAAGTGGGATCGTTGATCGAGAGTCATGGGTGACCCAATTCCCGCAATTGGATACGGTAAATACAACTGGCGCACTCAATGCACAGAATTCACGGATTGAAGGGACCGTCGTGGCACTTTTCAACCTAGGCTGTCTTTTCAGTGCGATTGGATGCATCTTCATCGGTGATATCCTTGGGAGAAAGCGAACGTTCATGCTCGGTCTCCTGGTCACCATCATTGGGTCAATCTTGCAAAGTACGGCTTTCACGCTGGCCCATCTCATTGTTGGGAGACTGGTTACCGGGTTTGGATTTGGAGCTGTAACAGCTACTGGGCCGAATTGGTATGCTAGACCTGAGTCCATACAATCAGACGACGGCTAATGTTGGGAATTATAGGCAAAGTGAGACAACTACCCCTAGGCTACGAGGATTTGTCGTTATGCTTCAGAGTGGATTCTTAGCCATGGGTCTCGCTGTGGCTGGATGGTTGGAGTATGGCCTGGCTTATGCGGAGGGATCGGTCGTCTGGCGACTTCCACTTGCATTTCCCGCTGTCCTATGCCTTATCTCAATCGCTTTTGCTCCATTTTGGCCTGAATCAGTATGCTTTCTGGTCGTTTTCTCCTCTGTACCAAGCTAACAGCAATAGCCCCGGTGGCTGATTAAAGTAGGTCGCATTGACGAGGCACGCGAGGTCATAGCAATTCTACTTGACGAATCCTCCGAGAGCGAAGGCGTTGTACGTCAAATTGAGGAGGTTGAACAGTCTCTCCAGGAAACCGGAGAGGGCTCATTCAAGGACATCTTCCGCAGTGGACCATCTCGATTTGGACACAGAGCCCTGATCGCAGTGTGCACTCAGATGGCCCAGCAAATATGTGGACAAAACGCGCTTACTTTCTATCAATCAACGATCTTCAAAGAGTTCTTGGGGATGACAGGAAATATGCCACTCCTCATGTCGGCAATTCTATATTCTTGGTATGGCGTGACAAAGTTTTCTCAAGCCTAAGCTTGAACTTCAACTTGAAAGTCTCGAGGTCTAACATTAAGCAGGAAGATTCTTATTAGTCCCTTCGGAGCTTTGACGGTAGAAAAGGCCGGCCGTCGGAAGCTTCTTATTCTCTCATTTGTGGGAATGGGAATTTGCATGGCCGTGATGGGAGGGTGTATCTCCCAAAAAGGCAATAAAGCCGCATCAGACACGGCCGTCGCCTTTATTTTCCTCTACGTATTCTTCTACGTTACAGGATGCATTGGCCTTACATATCTCTACTGTTCTGAAATCGCACCTCTAGCCGTGCGAACACAGATCACCGGCATGTCGACTGCATCCTCGTGGACATTTAACTTCCTTGTAGTGGAAGTAACGCCAGATGGATTCAGTTCATTGGGTTGGAAATACTTCATAATTTATGCAGCCATAAATCTTGTACTTCTGGTACCAAGTAAGTCCTTTTAAGAGCTTGACCCATCACGGAAAACATTCGTTAACCCTTCCAGTGGTTTATTTCTTCTTTCCCGAGACCAAAGGTCTTCATCTGGAGGCTATTGATAATATCTTTTTGGAAAGTAAAAATATTTGGCACCCGGTCAAAGCAGCTCGTGAGCTTCGGAGAGACCAGTCACCCTTTGGACAAGCTGGGACGGTGGATGATGAGGAAAAGACAAAGGAAAAGCATGAGGAGTATGCAGCGTAACTATGCATTGGCGCTTCCCTGTACATAACGTATTCGGTAAGCGAGCTGCGCATGTAAGCAAGCTGCGCACCCAACCAAAGTCATTAATTCTAAATGTATTTTTCTTAGCCAAAACGTTATAAGATTAATTCAATAAACTAATTAGGTCTATCTGGACATGTTTCCCTTCTATGCCCTGGATGTCTACATATTCCACATCCTCGCTGGCCCTGCGTACGTGGCTGTAAACCCTCTGAGACCTGCTCACGGTAGCTATTGATTCGCGCTACCTGGGCCTCGAATGGCTCCGAACGTAGCTCACGAACCTGTTGAACTGAGAGATCCCCTTCGTAGGCTATCTGTCTAGTTGATCGAGTTCGTTTTTGCTTTTGTTTCTCGTTGGCGGCGCGTAATTCGCTGTTTTCCTTTCTTAAGATTGCAGCGCCTTGTAACGCGAGTTGACAGCCTTTAACAAGTTGGTTTATCGCACGATCTGATGGGCTGGGGGGGACTTCAAGATCCTGTATGAAGTAAAGCTTTAATTGATAAAGCTTGCCGACGCAGTTGTTTTTCGGTAAACGGGGTTTTTGGTGTAAAGTTCTGGCTTGAATCACTATCCTGGCTTGGTGGAGGTGTTGGTGTATAAAGACAAATATTAAGCTTTGATAGAACCCGATCGGGACAAAAAGGTATTAAACCAGCAGCTGCGAAGCTATTTTTAATAGTCTCCGATTTAAATGTCTCAATTCGGGCAAGGGGATATGCTTTAAGGAAATCGAGTTTATCGATATGGTTGATCCCAAGCCGCATTTTCATTTCAACCATCCGACCGTATAAGCGTTTTGATACCGCAAAACAACCAATATCAAGTGGCTGTAAAAGGTGTGATGAATGTGCAGGTATGCAAATTGGTATGATGTTGTTTTCTTCATAAATTTCATCAAACTTTGGTGTTAAATGACTTCCATAGCCATCAAGAATTAAAAGTCGATATTGGCCTTTTGACCGTGAAAAAGTTGATGGAATAAAGAGATTTTGAAGCCAACGAATACCAATTTCGTCAGATGTCCAGCCATTTGGACTTACTTCAAATCGCCAATCATCTGGGAGGTTATCAAACTAAGACTCGATAAAAACTTTGCCTTTGAAAATCACACATGGAGGCAGCGCCCATCCTGAAGCATTTATACATTCAATTGCAGTTACCCACTCATGATTTCCAGGTTGTAATAGTGATCTCCGTCTATAGTATTTAGCCCTTGTAACAACCTTTGCGGTCGCTACTAATCCCATCGCAAAACCAGTCTCATCAAAGTTGTAAATGTCGTTAGGGTCGATGCGTATTGAGATATGGTTTTTTGAACAAGATTAAACCATTCACCAATGATTTTTGGATCTTCAAATTTTGCACGCTCATAATTATAGCGTCTTGAGAACCGGTTCGATAGTTCAGGATGTCTTTTCACGAAGTTATAAACCCATTTTTCGCCAACTGTTTGAGCTGGGGTAATTCCACGGGCCTCGAGAAGAAGATTCGCAGTTTCTCGTACAGTAGCCGGCCGGGGCGCTGCTCCACGATCATCAAGCGAGAGGATCCATTTTTGAAGTGTTTCCTCTTCGATTTCAGTTAATTTGTGTGAGTTGGCGCGAGAAGTCGCGCGGTTTTGAATACCACGGAGACGGGTAGAGAGGGTTGATTTCGGCACGTTAAACCGACGTGCTGCTTCACGAATCGAGATAATGTCTTGATTTTTTATAGCTTGTATAGCTAATAAAATCCTACCCTCCTGCTCAGCTGAATTTCGTGAGGTTTGGGAGCGAATTGGTGGCATAGTAGGGGGTTGAATTGACTAAGTGCTAATACATGGACGCGTTTTGGGTGGGGTGGCCAGCTCGCTTACATGTCCAGCTCGCTTACCGAATACGTTACAACACCTATTCTGCCTGATCTACCAGGCGGAAATTTCAGATCATGAGGCACTAAGGCACTAAGGCACTAAGGCGTCAAGGCGACGAGGCAACCAGGCAACAAGGCAACCAGGCAACAAGGCACCCATTTCACCTTCTAACCAATCACCTTCGAGTTCAAGTTCAATTGAAGTTATCTTACACTCTCGAGCCCTGAGGCCATCTTACTCGGTCAGACATTCAAATGTTCCAAGTTTTAGTGTTATTAAGTCAGGTACATGTGCAAATTGCTCCAGCAGTGATTTAACGTTACCCTGGACCCGGCAGTTGACTTGTGGCATTTGCATTACCAACCTACTAACACGCAATCCGCACATCGATGTCGTGATTACCTCCACCTATCGCGCTGGCCACAAACACATATTCTGAAGACACCAAGCCACAAATGTAAAGCCTTAAAGTAAAAAAGTTCCTCGCAGCTTGCAATAGGTTGATAACTGTCACGTTGTACCGAGAAAGGATTTGTAGCCGGTGTCCCTCCGTTGTCGACCCATATCGCTAAAGCTTCTAGTCAAATCATAGTACTTCATTTTCACTTTCTGCAGTCTCTTTCCTGCTTCTCCTTTTATAGCCCGCTTTTTACCACAGCACACCTTGGCACTACGTGTGGGGGTATGGCGTGCATTCGGACTCAGAGTTCGAATTATCCACAGGCCTTCTGGCTAAGTAGAGGTGTATAAAGCCCGTTGATATTCCCGATCTTGGTTATTCCTCCACAGATTCCCTTTTTTCAATTTCTTCTAACTGAATCCATTCAGGATGGCGGATATTGATACAAAAATCGAGGCTGCGACGTCGTCGACCGTTGCGCCTGTGGCTTCGGACTGCGATGATAATTATGAGTTTTATAAGCGACATCAAGGTTTAGAATACACACCGGAAGAAGAGAAAAAGGTAGTGAGGAAAATAGATCTTCACTTGATCCCGCTTTTGTTTTTTATCTATTTGTTACAGGTAAGCTATTCTCGCGCGTTTGATCTTACATTCAGACTTTCTCACTCCGGTATAGTATTTGGATAAAAATAGTATCAATTTTGCGTCTGTGTATGGTCTTGAGGAAGGAACTCATATGACAGGATCGGACTATTCATGGCTCAGTAAGGCTGATTCCCCTCTGACTGGAGCGCTGATACTAATTTGATACAGGCTCTATCTTCTACTTCGGTTACTTGATCGCGCAATATCCTGCAGGGTTCGCCATGCAGAAGCTCCCAGTCGGGAAGTTTCTCGGAGGCACAACAATAGGTTTGATCTCATATCTCCCAAAAGCTGTTTAGTCACTTACAAGATCAACTAGTCTGGGGCGCTCTTCTTATGACAACTCCAGCGTGTCACAACTTCGCCGGTATCGCCTCCAACCGCTTCATTCTCGGCATGGTTGAAGCCGTTGTAAATCCAGGATTTGTCTTACTTATGAGTATGTGGTATAAGTCAAAGGAGCAGCCTCTACGTCTGGAGGCCTACTACTGTACCAATGGCATCGCAACTATGTTTGGCGGGTACGCTCTATTCAGCACCAATAGCCCAACCGCATGACTGACCTCGAACAGATTACTCGGATACGCCATCGGTCATATTACTACCGGCCTAGGTAGGTGGATGTACGTCTTTTTGATTTTTGGATCCATCTCTCTCGTCATGGGTATTTTTGCCCTATGGCTTCTACCAGATCTTCCATCAACCGCCAAGTTTCTCACCGAGCGCGAGAGAGCTATCGCATTGGACCGCGTCGCTATCAACCGACAGGGAGTCAAAAATCATCAGTTCAAGTGGTATCAAGTGTGGCAAGCCGCGCGCGATCCGAAAACGTGGCTCTTATTCATCATGGCGATCGGTGCCCAAATACCTAACTCGGCATTGACCAGCGTAAGCATTAACTTCTTATCACTGAATCACGCACTCATCATCGAAAGAACCCTTCGAAAATTATTCTTAGACTTTTACTGAGACAAATATTTCATATCTCAGTTTACCTCCATTATCGTTGAATCTTTCGGTTTCGACACACTCGGTACTCAGTACCTGCAGATTCCTGGTGGTGGCGTGAACTTCCTCACTCTCATTATTGGAGGATTCATCGCTACTAAATATGATGGAAAGTTTCACTCACGGAGTGCCTGCATGATAGTCGCTAATCTGACATGCATTCTGGGATCTGCCCTATTGGTCGGTCTGCCTGATTCAAACAAATGGGGGCGATTGGTTGCGCTTTGGCTATGCTATTTCCAGGGATTGGGATTTAGCATGAGCCTGACAATCATCAGCTCGAATATTGCAGGCTATACGAAGAAACAGGTGACCGGGGCTTTATTGTTCACTGGTTACTGTGTTGGAAATATTATTGGACCTCAGACATTCAAGTCTACTGAGGCACCGGGATACCATAGTGCCTATGTTGCGTATGTGAATACTTACAGTGCGATTTCTCTTTATTCTCGTTGCCACTGGCTGACTATTTCTTAGAATGCTTGCAGGTTATGTGATCAAGTTGATCGCTATCGTCACACTCTATTTGTATATGTATTTCGAAAACAAGCGTCGGGATCGTCTGGCACTGGAGACTGTGAACTCAGAGGATGGTGTGGAGGCAGGAATGCTGGTAAGTCCATGATCTCGAGCCCGTTTCTTTCCTATTCATCTTGATACGCATGCTGATTTTATCAATAGGATCAAACGGAAATCGATAACAAGGGATTCCGATATGTTTTATAGCCAAGAAGAACTAGTATTCAAGTCTTGAAGTAGCTTGCCCCTACTACTATGTACATCTACTGGCAGGTAAAATGATAAAATCAAATTAACATCAATGACAGACCTGTGAGAATCTACAATTAATACTATCTCGTTTCAAAATTCTTGGTCTCAGCTTATACAAAACTAGGTAAGAATTGATATATTTGGGTCATGTCTTCGAGTGACTCGGCATTTGGAAAAACGATTCGAAACCGCAACAACGATGACCTGGTTGGCATCCCAACCATATCATGGCGCCCCAATAATCGAGATAAAGAGGTGCAAAGAAACATGACGGGTGTGTCTAGCACTATGCCAAGCGACCTGCTGAGATGCCTGCTACTAATCGGCTATTAAGAGCGATAGCCCCACTCACTGCCCGAGTAGTGAAAGATATTTTCTAACACCGAGCGCAGTGCTTAGTACTTCGTGTCTTCCAATGTGCAGTTCTTTCAAAGTCAGGAGCCCAGTGGAGCTTTACGTAACGATCATCATGCCCAGGTGTCGTCTGCAATAGAAAAAGCGGGGAACATGGGCCCCGATCAGCTCAGCCCGATTCTTTGGCTAGCTGCATACTCTGAAAGCGCGCTGGGAAACATATGGACAGAATCACATTATCAATATCAGCGCTACTGAACGGCTCTAGTCTTGAGCCAGAGACTCGCAGTCCTATCTCCACGAGTCAACACAATGCCTCCCGTTCCCTTAGCCTTAACCCTACCAAACTCTGAAGATAATGTGGAGGGGCAAGGTACCTTTGACAGGTAGCCACTTGATGGCGCACTTTGTGCAACACGAAATAATGAATCAATCATGGTAATACAGGAGATCCTCATTATTTGGCAACATTTGGAAGAGCTGATCCCTACTGCGTACTAGATTGGCGAGGTTTTAGGCTAGTGATATCCCCCACTTAATGGCCATGCAAGGTGGCTGCACTATTCATGCAGCATGAATGTCGGGTAGTTCAATGTTCATCAATTTCTCTTTTCAAAAGAACCTGGCCACTGAACTGCTTGATTTCAGCATTCCCCAACGTGCCCGTGCTGTATCCCAGGGTTTTCAGCTGTGGCGTCACCTCAGCTGATGGAGCTGAACTGACCTTGGAACAGAATTTTGGTCCAGCACACAAAAATCAGATCAGCGGTGATGACTGCTAGATTTATGAATATGGTCTTGTCAACTTTCGGTTTCAATGTACCCATCCCTGAATTTTGTCTTATTATCTTCCAAGGTTGTCTTGAAGGAAGGTCTCAACTTCAACCATGATGCGTTTCTTATCGTATCTTCTTCTGATTCCAACATTTCTGTCTCAGCATGCCATTGCTGCCGACGAGTACGGTGGGCCACCTCTTCCAATGGACGATGAGTTTTACTTGCCTCCCGAAGATGATGGTGCTTGGAAACTCAGCGACACTGGAACTATTCTGAAAAGTCGTGAAGTCACCATTGCCCAGCTTATTGGACAGGGAAAGAGTGAAGCCAAAGGATATCAGTTGCTATATTCTACAAAAGATGTGAATGGCAATCCAGATGTTACTGTCACTACCATCATTGTTCCAAAATACCCCTACAGGAAGCGAGTCATCTCTCTCCAGAATGCCTACGACTCTCCAAGTGTCAATTGCCACCCCTAATCTGGACTTTGACATGGTGCCGAGGGTTATGGTGCATCCTGGAACCGCCTGAACCTTGCGTTCATGGCCCCGTACGTCAGAGCGGGCCCAATTCTTAATATTCCGGATTACAAGGGCTCCAATGCAGCTTTCGCTGTGGGTCCGCAAAGTGGCTATCAGACTTTGGATTCTATCAAAGCTGCTCTGGCCTCCACAGAATTGACCGGGATTAAAGAGGAAGCAAATGTGGTGATGTTTGGATATCCTGGAGGTGCACTCGCGACGGAATGGGCCACGGAATTAAAGGCAACCTACGCATACGACTTGCCAATCATCGGTGCCGTGATCAGAGTTGCACCTACGAATATTTCCCAGACCTACCTCAATGTTGATGGTGGGCCTCTGTCTGACGCGGCCACACTCGGAATTATGAACGCATATCCCGACATGAATGAATGGATGCTTGAAGACCTTCGAACCGACGCCTATCACGACAAGAGGGTTTTTGTATGAGCAGTACAGGTGCTCCTACGATGCGACGCTTGCACAGAAACTTCAAAACACAAGCATCTCATCGTTTTTCAAAAGTGGCAATTCGTTTCTCGATTTGTTCAAAACGACATTGAATAAGATCGGCGTCATGGGTCAACACATCCACAAAACAACTAACCCGAGCTATCCTCTTGCATTCTTCTATGGAACCGAAGATGAGGTCACGTACCCCCTCCAAAGTTCCGAGGATCTCATTGCCAAATGGAAAGATGTGGGCAAAGTGAAAACTGTTTGCAACTGGCCACTCGCAGGCAAGGGTCACGTTAGTGCTCTGCTTCCCGGGCTGGCAAAATTCTACCCGTGGATGCGGAAACGATTTTTGGCTGTTGAAGCGGGCAAAGGAGATGAGGAAATTCTGAGTTGCGTGCCGGAGCCTGATGACACGCCAGGCCAGGATGATCCTACGGAGCCGGAAGATCAACAGGAGGAAGTTAATGGTCAAGTGGTCTTGAAGACTAGCGATGAGCTACGCTGAGGTTGTTGCGGCTCTGGGTGGTTTGCTGTAGCTGGATTGACCTGGACCCATGGGATTGAATATATTACTGGTGTCATCTCTACTCAGTACGGCAGTCATGTAAAGACAACGTAGAGCAAACATTCAGAGTATAGAGACATTCAGAGTATAGAGAAAGGAAAAAACAGACACTCTTAGTTATCCAATCTTGAATACAAGTGACAATGGTACATGCATACCTACCACATCAATGTGTGCAATTTTAACGATAGTGCGAGCTACGCCTAGCGGGGAGACATTCTCTCAGCGAGATAGGCTTTGCACTACAACATTCAACAACATTCAACTTCGCTTTCCACAAAGCTCCTGTCTCTAAATCTTCACACCAGGGGCGATTGAGTTTCTCTTGGGCTGGTCGACTTGCCCACGATTCATCAAGCCACCTGCTCTTCAGAAAACCTGACTTTCTTTATCCCAATATCTCCCCCTCTCTCTGTCTAGTCTTATTCTTCTTTCCTGTCCTCTTCCACATATCGCAACGGTACTTTCGATTCTACACCCGAACTCCGGAGTCACTAATTGAAAGGAAATCTCAAACAGGTGAGTGCATATAACGAAGATGTATAGGCATTTGAAAGTTTACATCTAACTATGGATAGAGAGGCCAACCCTGAATCTGGTCGAATCCGGTTCGCTTCCGGCTTGAAACGCCATTTCCCGGGCTCGCATCTTTGACAAAGACACAAAACCTTCGCTTCCATCACTTCATTCGCCGAAATGGTTTACAAAATGGTAATCTACACGGACGGTGGTTGCAGAAACAACGGAAGGCATGGTGCATCAGGCGCTGCCGCTGCTGTTTTCATAAAAGAGTATGGAGGAATAATCTCTTGTACTAGACCACTGCCGCTGAGCCCAGTACCTACCAGTCAACGAGCCAAAATCACTGGAATCATTATTGCTCTCGAACAAGCCTTGGAGAGATACGAGATGTTGAATACGGAGCCCTACCTGGATGTCACCATACACACCGATTCCAAATATGCGGTTTCCTGTATTACGACTTGGATTTACAAGTGGGTGCAAAATGGATGGATCAATGCTCGAGGCACAGAGGTTTCGAACCGGGATCTCATTGAGAAGGCTTCTGAACTTGATGATCAGGTGAAAGAGCTTGGAGACGTAGAATACGTGTGGATCCCGCGGGAGGAAAATGAGGCAGCGGATGAACTATGCCGCGAGATTTTGTACGACTAAGAGTAAGGTTCAATAAAACAAGGTCGGAAAAAGGTCATTTCAGCTGCATTATCAAGCTTGCGATGGAGCAGAGCTGATGCTTAGCAGCAAAGAGGTCTAGTTCTTTTCCCCCAAATGAACTAGAAATGAATATGCCTCCACTTACATAGCTTCGCTTGCATTTGATATTCACGTGCTAAATTATTCGGGAAACTCAAATAATGAATTCTATCGTAAGTACTAATCGTAAAATACATAATATGGCATGAAACATAATTTCGCAAACTAGGGTCAATGTACATTCATAAAAAGTTCAAAAAGTTCAGGTTGGGTCGTTCCAACATTTGAGTCATGCACGCTAAAACAAGACTTTCATTAACAATTCCGTTCAAAGAAGGATCATCACCATTAAGATGGCAATTAAAGACAGGAAGCTAACACCTCCAACAGCCAAAGTCGGAGTGGCAGTTTGTGTACCGAGGGATGGGTGAGAGCGCCATAAAGTACCAGAAGCAGCGGCAACCGAAGCTGGGGCCGTGTGTGATCCAGAACTCGAACCTGTCGACGAGAGATAGTATCCAGTGGAAGAAGCATCACCACTTGTGCCGGTACCCCCAATTATCTCGATACTATCCATCGATCCTGACTCGTCCGTATATTTATAGTATTCGGCTGGGTTGTAGTTCACAATGGAGACCGACTTGACATACATGGTGAATGGGCCATCGGCGTAGTCGGTCTCACCTCCAGCCCACTCGACAGTGCCTGAACTGCTACTGGAACCGCCTGCCCAGATTCCAAGTCGTACTCTCATCGGGGTTTGTGGGTATCGTGACTCGCCATCGTGAACGGCTTCATCGTATGTCACAGTTCGGACAACGGAACCGTCGATTGCCCAGGTCATCTCGGTCTCAGTCCAGACCCATTTGTAAGTATGGAACGTGGACAGAGGGTCCGTAGCATCCACCCAAGTCCAGCGGTCGTAGGATCCACTGTCTCCCTTTCCATAATAATCTGTCTGGAGCTTAGAGCTGTAGGCTCCGAGAATCTCCTGTGTAGTGAACCGCAATGTCAGTACTGTCCGCCGAGGAACTTTACATCGAGTGTGATGAGGAAACTTTTGACTTACCCAGTCAATCTCGTCAAGGTCATCTGATTCTAAAATAGCAGAGCTGACAATACCAGTTCCGGGAGCACCTTGCATAGTAATTGAAACCTCTCCGAAGAATATGTAGTAGTCTGTCTCAATTGTTGGAGCATCTCCTTCTTCGCTGATGGTAAATTCTGCACCACTCTCGCTCGCCGTGACTGTTCCAGCGGTCGTCGTCCATTTTTCTAGATCCGCGCTTTGGGTAAAGTCGTAAGAGATATCTGAGCTCGTTGTTCCCTCGTCTTCAGAGCAGGTCGTTTTTTCTGTTGGGTCACAACTTGTATATGATTGGGCCGCTGTCAGAGATAGAAATGCGGCAGCCCAGACGGCTGATAATCGAACAATTGAATGCATGTTCTAGTGTTAACCCTGGGATTTGGGTTTCTTGGCGGAATTTGTAAGAGGTACCAGGAAAAGGACTAGATAAATACGGGAATCTAGGTCGACGCCTGAAGGATTCATCTTCCCAGCCTCCTCAAAAGATTAAAAGAGGTGGCTGACAGATCCACCGCATCGCGGTGTATAGTGCCAGGTGGATATAATCTATTCCGCATTAGCGATAACTTGGTACCAGATTGGGATTGGTGTGGATCCACGTGGCTCCATATCAGATTGAGCTCTGACCAATGGGAACTCCTTGCTTTACCGCTTAGTCACTCCTCGTCCTGGTCTAACCAATATGGTTGGCCAGTCTAACCTCTTTTGGTGATCGGCCTCGTCATCCGCAAAACCGGTGGATCTTAGCTGCATGTGTGGTGTCAGATTTAGGCATGATTGTTCAAGAGGAAAATTCAAGTTTGAAATGCAGTCATTTGGTCCAATTCATCAATTGCGCGTGTTAAATTCTCAAAACAGGGAACAGTCAACCAAAATCTCAATCCCAGATGTGGAAGCTTGATTATTGCAGCAGCTCGCAATAGGCCCTTCATTACAATCCGGATATTTCAATGGAAGGTCAGGAACCCCCTATTTTTCGCAATATGTAAAATAAATTTGAGGAAAGTCAGAGATAAAAGCGAAATTAGGAGGAGGAGGAAAAGGACAAAGAAGGGAAAGGAAAAATGGTTACCCACAGCTTTGACGCCTTCAAATGCGAGTACGGAGTATGGATTTTTCGATCGCGTGAAAATCAGGCGGGTGTCCACACTGAAAATCCGGGGGCTAAATCGAGCGATAAGCCACCGCCTGATCTGGGGGCGCTGGGTGACTAGGGTGACGGTAACTTGAACGTCAGATGTGTGGTCGGAAATTCTTTTTTCGAGCCCTGTTATTATGGTAGTATCGGCACAAGTCTTCACGCCGCGCGAAGCGCGGCACTGCCAGTGAAGCAGCGAGCATTTGAAATTTGGAGAGGTATGTCTTCGGCGCGCGAGTGCTTGGCTAGATGTGTCCGCATCCTCTCAAACAGGGACCTCAGGATGTTCTACACAATGACTGACACCTCTTTTTATATAAGTACCTACAGGATTACCTACATGGTTACCTGCATGGTTACTGGGTTACCTGTATGAACATTTGAATACCTAGAGAGAAATGCTAGCTACTATATAGTTAGATATAGGCAACTGGTAACCCCACAGATATCTAAAGTGAGACCTCTGAGATATGTAAAGTAGAAGTAAGAGATAACTAAATAAAGCGGGATATATTCACATGTGCATGTTTAGATGTAACAAACAAAAGAAAAAATATAGTCTATTGATAAATCTAGGGTCTCTGACCTCGGGGGTATTCTGCCAAACGGTGAGAAAACTCGAAAAACCACTGTAACCCAAGTAGAAAAAGAGGTCTACTTGCCGATTCATGAAACAATAAATTATACACAGAGTAGGTCACATGATGTTTTCGCCTCTTGTATTCTGCCTCCGCCGCATTCCAACAAACCATAACATATCCTCGTCCTCATTCTTACCAAGACACCATAACAAAAATTTCTTGGCAATTTATCAAATGTTTGAACATTCCACGACATCAAAATGCCCCTTTTATTGTTTTGTTAAACAAAACCTATCCAGGCGCTGTCGAACACCCCATACCGCATCGGATAGCGAACTGGCCGACTTCTGTTTGCATGGCCCACCTGATCGTGTAATCGGTGGGATTCCATATGGTCCTCGTTGTCATCAAATATAGCCCGCATTTGACCAAGTACGAGGCAGAAAATCAGCAAAAGGCCTATGAACTGGTCGACTTCAGCATCCTGCGCATTCCACGGGTTTATCGCTACTCCAGAGATGAAGGAGTTGGTTATATCATGATGGAATTTGTGAAGGGGAAAACGATAGATCCACTTGAGGACCCCGGACTTATTGACCGAGTTGTGAAAGTCCTGAACCACTTCAGCACAATCTTAGGCCAGAAGCCCCGTAACCTTGCCGGCGGTCCATGCGCAGGAATTTTGTGGGAAAGTAGTCAACCGCTCAATTTTTGAAATACAGCTGAGATGAAAGCATGGCTAAATAGTTGACTTCTTCCTGGTGAGGGGAGCGTGTCTCCAGGAATGTGATTTGGTTTTGTGTCACTTGGACATTGCACCAAGCCATATAATCTGGCAAGATGATGGAACAATTTGCATAGTTGATTGGGAGTCTGCTGGTTTCTACCCACGGCTTTTTGAGTTTTGAACACACTGGAATATAGAGGGGAAAGATGGAAATTTTAACTCTTTGCTTCTCAATGGCATGACGCCGTTGCCAAGCCATGAATTGGCCCAAAAGGATCGTGTCTGTCGGTTATGGTACAATACCCAGAAATATGCGTTGTGAGTGTTCCCCTTTCCTTCTTCCCGGTGCTTATATTCTCACTACTCATCATCTATAGTCCCACGCCAGAGGAAAAAAGACTCAAGAGACTGAGAAGGGAACAGTGGGAAAAACAAAAAAAGCACCCGGTTTCATTCCTCGTCCAATGTATCATGTTCCACTGGAGATTAAAAGCATGGTAATAGACCCAAATAATATGCCAGAATGGAGGGAACCGAGCCCTCCAACAGGCCCTCCACCCCCTGCACCAGGTACCACTCCAGTCCGGTATTTCGGCAACTTGAACTGAGGAAATGAATAGCAAGAGCTAGACTGAAATTTAAAATGTTCCTCAATTCCACTCTACTACGCTACCAACTGTCATTTTGAAGTTCCTCCGCATAATTCTTGATTTCTGAGCGCCATATTGCTATGGGCCTTATTATTATCAGCCTTGCTATATTTGTCCCTTGAGCTTACCGGATTCTCATTCAAAAACACGGACAATGTCAACCCATGCAACTAGACAGCTTGAGAAAGCTTCCAATTTTGAACCTTACAGGTCATTCGATTTGGAAGGCGTTGTCTAATTTATATTGAGGATTTCCTGATTGAGTTTCAACTCTATACGACCGCGGTCATAGCGCTACTAGGTTTTATCCGACTTATCCCTACGCCTCGCCATATCCTGACGTTTCAATGGTGCCTAGATGACCTGCTTTAGTGAAAAAAAAATTATTTGAAATGAAAGCTCCCAGGAGCCGATCCATGGATACGTGATGTCAAGCTTCAGGTAAAGTTTGGCACATTAACCAAATTGAGCTTGACCGAAGTTTATTTCAATCCTGGGAAGCAACATCACGAGTGAGGCGCGGATGTGGTGGCTATGCTGGATAGATCTACATTCTTCTTCCAGTTAATTTTCTGTCAAATTTTCGAAGACTCTCCAAATTTGGCATGTCAAGTGCGCAGACTCGTATTTCGAAAGTTGGTTTCCTTGATTCAATTCGTCGCGGGTTACTGGTGACTCCAGTGGAGCTTCCGATATTTGGATTTGACCGTTTTCTGCAAAAGACGAAAGGATAGTAGGTATATGCATGGAGTCCGGGGCTCGATCAACCGTTGGTATCTTTGAAGCATAGATAAGGACTTTTGATCCTGATGCCCTTCACTGGAAAATGTGAAAATCTCTCACTGGTAGCTTCAACTCCCATATTTTTCCGATACTTACGACAGCTCGATTCAGTCGGAATACTTAAATGATTCTGGGTCTGTGAAATGAATATGTCGGTTCTACATTGATGATCTCTATCGCATATACAGTTGATAACAATTGAAGCAGATCACCGACGACAACTGCCCAATCATCAAACACTATGTCTGCATCACAGACAAGTCTCGTGCACAAAATAGATGTAGGAGAAGATGGGTTCTCATTTGATCCCGCCTCTCTGTCTGCCTCCGTCGGCGACACGGTCGAGTTTCATTTCTATCCACAGAATCACTCTGTCGCCCAAGCATCTTTTGATGATCCTTGTCATCCACTGAATAGCAGTGGATTCTTTAGTGGATTCGTTCCTACCAGCGAAGAATCCGTAAGTGAAAGATCAGCCATCGCTCTAAAGATATGGATGCATCCGGAGTTTCTGATTTATTTCGATAGAAAACTGTGTTCACTTTGACGATCAACAACACTGATCCTATCTGGTACTATTGTGGTCAAGAGGGACATTGTCAGGCTGGCATGGTTGGAGTTATAAATCCTCCGTGAGTGCGCCCACCTGGGCAGAGTTATGCTCCAGCCCTCATCTCCAGTACCCGAACTTAATTATGAGTCAATTCAGGTCCAGCGGAGGGAATACTCTGAGTTCATTCAAAAGCTCAGCTTCAGGTACCACCGACACAACTGTACCGGATAATGTTCAAGGCGGTATTCTAGCGGCATCTGAGAGTAGCTCGACCGCTTCAAGCAGTGGAGGAAGCACACAGACAGCCACTGGCAGTAGTACGACTGCCAGCTCTACTCCCAATGTGGCAAGCAGGAATGGTGCGGCAGCTAGTTTAAGTATCTTTTTGGTACTGTTCTCTTTGGTATCTATGTTCATGTTGTGAATATCGCAGTCTTCAAATCTCTTATTAAGGACTCCGATCTGTGCATGTTGAGGACTCTTCAAGTTGTTGCACTTCAAATTCATGATTCGGACTGTCTCAAACCTTTATGTTGAGGGTTCTGTTTGTGATTCTACAAGTCTTTTTAACAATCAATCTTTTTTATGGATCTATCAAGTCTTGTTTGGCGATTTAATCTTAACCTCAGCGATATTTATAGATGTGCCTGGATAACATATGGATAGCTACTAGGTTTTTATTATATATTATTTCCTTATTCGTGATTCTCTCCTTCGGGGAATTTCATTTTTTTCAGCTTGGATAACATAATACTAGATGTAGACTTTGATGGGTTGCCTGCGCTCATTATCTCGCAGGCCACCATCAATTGATGGATTCACAAGTAGACTCGCAGGTTCCACTACCGGAGAGAAATGTGCCATCATGAATTCCCACGCTGTCCAAAACAGATTCCCAATACCCCCTCCAGCCGCAAGGGTGCGCTCATATGCAGACTGGAGCTTATCAAAGGACAAAGATTCAGCGCCTGCCCCCTCATGTATATGCCCGAAGACATGCAACCTTGGTCGAACCCTCCATAGTGCCTGCAATAGATGGGTGCGCCAAGCTTGAATAAGTCAAGGTGAGCGAGTGGCGGTCCGTGAGTGACAAGAATATCGATTTTATCGGGCACTAAGTAGCCCATACATCTTCGTTTTGTGGGTATTGAAAGGCCCAGTTACCATGCCGTACTGAGAAAGGACTTCCATAGACAGCAAGGCGGCGACCATTTGGACATGAAATTATGGTTTGCTCATTTTCTAGATAAATGATATCACCCCAGTCAAGTTTTGCTCGCTCAGATGCTGCCCGGTCGGAGGATCCGCCCCGTGCAGAGTCAAGTAATATGTCGTGATTACCGGCAATAACGATTTTTGTATGGTGAGGCTGCGCACCTAGCCAGGTGATTGCTTCCCGGAGTTCTTCAAAGGATCCAGATTGTGTCAGGTCACCACCATGGATGAGAATATCTCCATCAGGGATTAGGACTTGACTGTTGTGCGTATCAGAGATGAAGACGACAGAAACTGGGTTTTTGACTGATGCAGATGGGATATATTGCTGCCAAGTATAGACTGTATAGTATAGCTGTCGTGCGAGAAAGATGCATGGCTGAGCTCGGAACTGTTGCCATGGTCCGGGTCGCTGTCTGTTGAGAAGGTCATGTAAGCTGGACATAATTTCTGATTATGCTAGGAAGACTGTAGAGTAAAGGTGGCTGAACTTGAAAGTATCCAGTATGTCATTGTCGCTCAGGTGTGATGGCCGACAATCGAAATAGGTTTAGTTCCATAGAGAGTCCCAGGGTCCACTTCAATATTACGTAACCCAGCAAAGTGGAACTTGAGGAATAATGGAAGATCCGATACCCGGGGTCCGTGCGGCAGCTCTGGACCGAGCCGTGGGTACTTACTGTGAACAACACCCGGCAGCATGACACCGAATGCTCCGAACATACAAGAGGACTCAAGGCGCACCAAAGAAAAGAGGTAAAGTTATCAATCGGATCAATGGTATAACTGCCGGACGTATCATAGCACAGCTCGTATTCGAACATTCCTTCTGTTTCAAATAAATCCTGGAGCTTTGACATAGGAACCAATCAGTCTGGATGCATCAATCATTCACAGATGCCAGTGGATACAGTCCTATCGCAGGAGACTTTCCGACATGAGTACTAACTACTACCCAAAGTGACGACATATATGGATGGAGATCCCAAAACCCTACATATGGCATGTTCTGCAGCTGTCACACCACCAATATGTTGGACATGTTGAGTTCGGAGTTACGAAATATCAAGCAACGCGTCATTCTAACAGGATAAGCCATTATCATCCAACGGTCCGTGTCAAAATTTGACTTTTGGGGGGGCCTGAAGCTATCACCTCATACAGACTAGCGGAGTCCCTTCACTGTAAGCATTGGTGGAACGCGGGAAGGAAGCAGCTTTCTGGGATATGACACTGGAGAGGATTTCTTGATCTCCGTAAAAATAAATACAGCCATGATCCCCTTTCTGGTTCTCATCTCCACAGCCTGACACTTAGAGAAAGGTTTGTTTGAACAAAATGCCTTCTTATCTTATCACCGGGACATCGAGAGGCATTGGAGTAAGTTCACTCTACGGTGCTCAAATGTGCATATTCAATGTGGAATTGTGTTAATGTGTGCGGAGCGATAGTGGGAGCTCCTACACCAACTATCCAGTGATCCAAGCAACATAGTCTTCGGTCTTGTTCGAAACAAGCCTACCGTCGAAGCCCAGGTATCTCAAGAATGGCCAGAAAGGTCCAACGTCCATATTTTGCAGGGGGATATCACGGACTACAGCTCTCTTCAGGTGAACATTACAAGTCGTCGAGTAACCTTATCAAGAAAATACTGACTTTCCAAGTCTGCGGCTACTGAAGTAGCGGCAATTACTGGCGGTGGACTCGATTATCTCATCGCTAATGCCGGTGCTGTAGCTCATTTTGATGCATATGATCCTATTGGAGTCCTGTATGTTCACTTCTCCTCGCTTAGCAAGTGCTAGCTAAGTCTCATCCTTAGGGGAGAGCAGCCTGAGGCTCTTGAGAGAGAGCTCATGCATCTTTTGCGAGTGAACATTGTGGGAAACATTCATCTCTTCAATGTGTTTGTTCCTCTCATCCGCCAGGGCCAGGGAAAGAAAATCATCGCTATCACTAGCGGCCAAGCGGCCCTAGACATGATTCCCAAGCTGAGCATAGAGTTATCGGCACTTTATGCTATTAGTAAAGCAGGCCTGAATATTGCCGTGGCCAAATTCAGTGCGCAGTATGATAAGGAGGGTATCCTCTTCATGAGCGTCTGCCCAGGCCTGGTGGATACCGGGCGCTACAATAAAGGTACGTATAAGTCGCTCAATGAATTTCATTCAGACAACATTTTGGCGCGCAAACTGATTTATGACATTTGCAGCAAGTCCGGAGCAGGCAGAACGTGTGAAAAGTATGATGAAGTCCTTTGCCGAGTCTGCACCGGATTTTAAAGGCCCTAGTACTACTGAAGCTTCTGTCAAGGACATTCTCTCAGTTATGAGCAAAGCAAGTGTGTCCAATGGGGATGGTGGCTCTTTCGTCTCGCATTTCGGCAATCATCAATGGCTGTAGTCCTCAGAGTGCCCTTTTTACAAAGTAGCAAGGTCATTGAAACAAAGATATTGTCATTCCGGGTTTCGCATTCGTTTTCGCTAGGCCTTGTGCTCTAATCCGCCTTTTGTGTCTCCAAATCTTCTTCTCTTTCACCTCATCCTGAAAAGCTGAATAACCGTCGGTATGAATTCTCTAGCTCCAGGGACTGTAAAAGTTTACTCATACTATTGGTGAGTCAATCAACCCAAGAGCACTGTTTACAGATTAAGACTGAAGATCTTGCTCCTGAACAGCCAAATGAGGAAGTTCTCGGAGCACATTATGTAAAAAGTCCGAGCAACTTAATAACAGAAGAATGCTACTTATGATTTGTGGAGGAAGGGTACATGCAGCAGTCTATGAAGGCTAATCTCTCGAAATCATATTTACAAGGCATTCATGCATATTCCCAGACCGCCACATATGCATATTGTTGGAATCTTCCAGAGTTGAAAAGGTTGTCCCCTCTACTTCTGAGGTGTCCACTGTGGCGGGGAGTCAACGGGCTTCTTAATGCATCTCATACCCGGACGCTTGGGCCTAGTAGGGATGGATATATAAGAATGTGGTAGTGAATGCACTTCAACGGTCATTGTGACTTGCTTTACACATGAGCACTTGACTTTGCATCAAGGGCCCTGAATTGATCTGGTGAATAGGATAAGAAAGGAAGAGATAGTGGGAAGCAATATGTTTATGCAGCTTATGATCAACTGTGGATCAAGAAGGACAGACAAGACAGACAGACAATGTTGGCTTCTCGAAAGCGGGTAAGGACAGAATGTATCAAAGATATCTAATCTACTGCACCCAGGCGGACTCCATATCCGGACCACTCAGGTAAAGCATGACCTGCTGACCTTGGAGTGAGTTGTTATAGTACTGTAGAACTTGAAGAGTTTCACCACTCGCCGATGTAGGATTCAAAAGAAGTTGAGCTCCCTCAGATTTTTTAACTTCAAACCACTCCTGCTGCAACTCCTGTGCTGATGTCATATGATTCGGGATGAAGGCCGAGATGTTGCCATACGGATAAACTTTGCCTGGAATGACGGCACCGGTAACAACTATACCGAACTCTTCGTCAATGACAAGATTGGTTCGTGCCTTCGAGTCCGTGGGGCGAGTATTAGTCCAGCTACACGCAACCGGCGCGTAGGATTCATTTCGGTCTGGGCCAGGGTCAATTACAGTCCAACCCTCTTCAGTGAACTGGCAGTCAGAAGCCACTGTTACTGAGAAAGTACTGTTTGTATTGAAAATCGCTGCACCGAGGCTTTCCAGTTGTGTCCTGCTTGCCTTCGTCCTATCAGATGGAGGATTCATCCATCGCAAGTAGTTCTTCGGTAGCTCCTTGGGTGAGAAAGAGAAGCCATGATCACCACGATTGCGATTCACGTATAACTCTAACTCTGTAATCTCCCTGTTGGAAACCTTTATCCGGGCCCAGAGAACGGACTGTCTTTCGTCACTCCCCTCGCTTATATCCAAGGCAAAGTATGCGGAGCCGTTCTTGGTATCGATTGCCAAAAGGTTCGGTCCATCTGCTCGTGTAACGGTACGCCACAGGGTCATCATGTGCAGAGCAGCAGGATGCGAGTTTTCAGTTGCTCGATAGATTTGTGCCAATGGAAGAGAATACGGGTCATGGGCCACGAGAGAATTCAAGATCCCGTCGACGATGACCGTCATGCAGTCTCGGTCACAGTGACTACTCACTCCACGCGACACGCTTCCGCCACCTCCTGGAGCGGGTATCGCGAATCCCCCATGGGGGAGAAGAAGCGCGGCGACTGCTCCCAGTAGTAGACGCGTCCACCTCATGTTGTCTCGGGTGACCCTCGTAGATTGACTAATAGAGAGAGAGGATTTTCAGCAAGCTTCACTAGACGTCGATAACTAGGTTATGAAGGGGGAAAACACGACGGGTGACTGGGAGGGGTGAGACCCAGGCTTCCGGGCTTCTTGAATACTAGTAGTAGCCTGAGATTGTGTATCCACGAGCTGGACAGATGCTCAAGGTAAGTGACCTACGAGTAGTGGGTAGAGTGACGACCTCGGGAGTCGAGCTTCCAAGGTTCAAGTTGCTTGAACTTGAAGGCGATTCCTCCAACATTGAAACCTGTCATTTTGGCATTATATATAATTTTTGTCAGGTCTTCGCGGATTGCCGACTGACACGAATTGGAAGTTACTTTGAGGTCTATCGGGTCCACATTCCGAAGTTTCTGCTCGTCAAAGTTCTCATTTTTGAAAACCTCGAAGTCTGGGAAGAGTCATGGTTTCCGAATGTTCATTCAAATAAATTGACATACGTATTCAACTGGTGAGCATTTCATAATCTTGCAAAGAGTGGGGACTCGGAATTACCCAACCAATCACACCGACATACCCCGCAACCCCGACTTGTCTCCCCGCAAAATGCTTCGTGAATTGTTGGGTGTTCTTGCTAATTGTATCAGATTCAACCTACTCCACATTCCGGAGTACAGGGTCACTGAGAAAGAGAAAGGCCCTTCATTACTCATACTACTAGTCTCGGTACTTACTGACAACCCTTTTGCTTGTCCACATCCGTACGAGGTACCCATTGGCCGAGGTCTAGTACACCCCACATGAATAAGCAAATTTGGGGGTACTTTAGATGCATGACTTCGAACACGCATTAAAATGAATTCCAGACATCCACGCGAGCAAGGTACGAAAAAATGTGAGATCGCATTGAGCACCACTATTAAACTGCACTTAGGTCCGAGGTCGAATGTTTTCAAAGCCTGTGATGCCTGTCGACAGCGAAAACTAAAATGTAATGGCTTGAACCCATGTGAGCGTTGCATCAATAATTCGGCGCAATGCAACTATCGGAAGAAAGCTCGGAGACGAGATACAGCAACACAGAAAACAGTGACCAATCAGCGTGCCACTTTCATTCCCATACAGCCTGCTGTCGATCATCTCGTTATCAAAGCTGCGCAACCGAGAGAGACGGAAATTGATGATCAAAACACTCGGAGGAAGCTTCAGAGCATTTTGAAGACTATTCGAATTACCGACAGCGTACCATCAAGAGGGACTGTTACCAGAACCTTTGGCTGTACTTCATCAGCGGCCGTACTTAGTCTCCTACTAGACTTGATATGGCAATCAAACAGCTTTTTGATTTTGGGATCCGAGATGGAATATTCGAATGATCACACCCGGGATGTCTTACGATATATTTTGCAGGTCTTTGCAATTTCCGAATCGTCTCGTCGACCTCCTCTTAATCCAACTCTGCCAGGTCCATTAGATACGGTTTCATTGGAGATTCAGTCTGTTTTCTTAGACCAATATATATCCATGGCGTGGAAAGTACTTCCATTCCAATCGCCCAATAGCCTTCGCGCACAGTTACCCCATCTTGCTGACCAAGCACCCTCGCCCATGTTTGATGACGGCAAGGCGCGGCGATCCATTTTCTTCCCTATGCTTGGCATTGGCGCAATTACAGCAGGCTATGCTGAGCTGGGAAGCCTTTTCATTGCGGATGCACAAAGGGAGACACTGACGGCAGAACCTGTGGGCGATATCCTTGCCTTCCAAAGCGATTTGCTGATGATAAGTTTGGTCTACTCTGTCTTTAGAATTTCAACTAACTAAGAATGTCTACATTCAGTATGACATAGATTCTGGGTGTTTCACATCAGCATATATGCGACTTGGCGCCATGCTCCCCAAGATACTAGCAAGTGGGATGGATAACTCGGCTCGCACACCCCAAGAGCAGGCGATCATCTCTGCCTTCTGTTGCCATGAAAGGTCTTCCTAGTCGTTTCTTTATTGAGGTCTAGTTTTCTGATGAATCTTTGCAACCTATAGCTTCGTTTGCTTTGCCCTAGGCCGTGAGACTATTTTCTCAAAAGGTCTAAGATATTTGCCGAAAAGTGACAAAACTATCATCGGACTTATGCAACCATTTTTCTCCATTCTTTCCGAGATTCAGGATTTACACAACCCCGACGTCATGGATGTTCAAGAGCTATGGAGTGCTTCCAGATCACTCGAACACCGGCTGCGGGCATTCTGGCTTTTGGAAAATCCCCACCAGGGCTCTGTTTTCAAGGACGACATTGATATGGGAACTGTATGTGAGTACTTCAAGGGCCCTCGTATTTGCTGTCAACTGACATATCCCTCTATAGTATTACAACATTCTATTCTGCTTCTCTATCGCCCATTCCTGATTTTACGAACGAAGATGGAAATAAATACCGACGAACAGCATATTCAACAGGATGGCACCTGTGAAAGTACCGGGATCACTGCAATTTTACAACAAGCATGCCAATATGCAATCGAAGCTGCAGCAGAAAGCATACAATTTTTCCGCCAATTATTTAAAACAGATTATATACAAAAGGTTTAGCTTTCCGCTTCAAGATTTGCTCAGATATATGAAATCGCATCTAACATGCCTAGACTCTTCCAAACAACTCTTTTTTCATTGAAAGTGCTTGCTGGGCCCTGATTGTTGATAGCCTTTGGGGAAACCGAACATCTCTGCATCTATCACTCATAGAAGACTCCATTCGCTTTATGGAGGAAACGATATTCCTTCCCGGAGTATCGGGACGACTATCCACAATCAGGAGTATCTTGCAAAGGGCAGGGATTGGGCACATTAGCTGTGACGAATTACTTGCAACGGGAATTTTGCCTGAGTATGACTCGGCTGGTGCTTATATGTTCTCAGATGATTTCGGAATCCTAAACCAATGATATCAAATCTCATGTCTACAGAAGACTACTCACTTCGTGGTTTTTTTATACGCATTAGTTGTAAATTGAAGAAATACTGTACCGGCAAAGTCAAGTCTATTCAGTCAACTGGTCTGTTCGCTTCCAACCTGGGAAGCTTTATGTGGGGAGAGTCTTCTGGACTCTTCCAAGGTTCTTACATCTTGATTCAAGACCCACCAAATTCCGAACCAATAGACTATCAGACTTGGCAAAGTCAATTTCCCGGCTTCTTTCTCAGGGACCATCTCATTCGTCCCCTTTCACATCCAATTGCCCTGTCAGCTCTGTAAAGACTGTGGCATTTTTTGTGGAAATGAATGTTCGGTATGATCTATAGCGAGTTCTGGAAGTCTCTCAACATGCGTTTCTTATTGATGTCTGCGTTGGATTGTCCCATTCCGGGGAGGACCGCATGCCAGAGAAATGACCCCATATTGCCTTGAAAGCTGCGGAGTAAATGCGGGGACGGAGAACTTCGAAATAAGCCAAGACTGACTGATTATTGCAATCCTCGGGGAAGTTGATCTCCGTAGAATGAGTAATTTTCAATCCATGCCGTGCTCCAAAGAATATATAAGTTCCAAAATGGAGTGCTGTTGGCGCTCTCTAGTTCACAGCAATGAACAAGATGAAAATGGTATATTTGACATTGGTATTTCACCTGCGAATTGCCTTTGCTTTCTCTTCTGGAGCAGAGACAAATGTGGGTCGACTTCCGTCGTACTCTAATTATCAATCGCCTCGGTTTCGATGGTGGTGGCCTAGCGGCTTCATTGAACCGGATGAAATCTCGTCGGAAATCTCGGACATTCTGGGTGCTGGGTTTGGTGGCGGTGAGATTAGTGATGTTTATGATAGGGATTATGCTTGGATGGATAACAAGATCTATGGATTTGGGCAGTCCTGTTGGATTGCAGCGGTTGAACGAGCATATACGGATGGTAACAGGTACTTATTTTTGATCCATCGTTTTCTGTGCACTGCTGACCCTTTTTCACTGTAGGCTTGGTGGACATGTTGATATGACTTTGAGTCCATCCTGGCTGACTGGTTTCCCCGGGTATACGCCTGATTCACTTGAGATAATGAAGGAACTAGTTCATGGTCAGGTGTTTCTGGAGGCCGGTCAAACTTACTCGGGAACTCTGCCATTGCCACTTGCAGCACCATCCGGCAACCAGACAGGGAATATTGTTCATGCAACTCCGTATCTCATCGCAGTTCTTGCGGCTCGTACCACGACGTCTAATGACAGCAGTAGTGTGGTGGATATTTTTCCTGATACAGTGCAGGTATTGTCAGCCTCAAACCACACTTTAAACTGGACTGCACCATCTGATGGCCGATATGTTGTGGTCGCAGCCTACAATCAGGGAACTGGTCAAGTGCAGAATATGTATGATGGTATGTACATTCTCAGCACCGACTGAGATTGATATTACGTTTCTAATGAATAGTTTCGAATCACCACAGCAAATCCCGAAAATGCACCAGTCACCTATCCACATCCAATTGTGGACCACTTCAGCCCTCATGGTGTTGAGGCAGGAATCAAGTTCTGGGATTCGCACATTCTGACCGATGGGATAAAGGAGCAGATCAAGAGGTAAATTTCACATCCTCCCGTGCTAGAAGCAGCATATTCTGAATTAATGGCTCATAGGAGTAATGGATCTATGTTCGAAGACTCCTTGGAACTGAAGCTCAAGCAATACTGGACAACCGATCTTATCAATGAATTCCGAAAAAGACGGGGATATGATCTCACGCCTTTCCTGCTATACGTACTCCAGGATACAAACACGTTTAGAGGCAAAGGTACAGTGGCTTCACAAATTCTCAACGACTTCTATCAAACTGTCAGCAACCTATACACGGATTATCGAATCGGTGGTCTCACAGAGTGGGTTAACGCCCTTGGTGTGCGGATGCGTGTTCAGCCATACACCGCTGAGTCTGACAGCTCATACGCAGCGAGCATTTTGGACATACCCGAGGGCGAATCGCTAGGTTTCGATGGTGATGACGATGCCTTTCGTGTACTAGCCACCGGTCGCGATATTGGAGGCCGTACCACTATTCTGTCTGATGAACTCGGAGCCTATATGGATGAAGCTTATGGTGTGACCTGGCGCTTTCTGCTTCGAACTGCGAATCACGATATCGCTTTGGGTGTCAGTCAGGTGGTTATACACGGTCATCCGTACGCATACTCACAAACCAGTGAATGGCCAGGTTTTGCTCCTTTCACTCCATTGTTTAGCTCAAATGAATTCGCCGACGCTTGGGGGCCACGCCAACCCCACTGGATGTTTGCAAAACAATGCAGTCTTTACCTGAAGAATGCCCAAGGACTGCTACAAGAATCTGGACCGGCTATCGATGTTGTAATTCTCAATACCGACTGGGGTGTCACAGCCTCATGGGCCGACGCCGGTCTAAATGATGGCGGTTACTCATACCAGTTCCCAACCCCCCTCGCTTTTGGCTCGACACAACGTCAGTGTCGCTGATGGTCGTCTGGCACCGTTAGGGCCTAACTACAAAGCTTTGATAGTAACTAACTCATCAATCGATGTGAGCACAGCGGAGAAAGTGCTAGCATACGGCTAGAAAGGCCTACCCATTGTTCTCGTCGGTGGCAACCCACAGACCTCATTTGGCTATGACCCCGCGACGAACGGCACTACTACAAAACTGAGAAAATTTTTCGAAAGATCGAAGGTTTACCAAAGACTCGCGCAGTCGCAGCTGAGAGTAATGTCCCTCTTGCTCTCCAGGCTCTAGGCATCCAGCCGTCTGTGAAGTATCCATCTGGGGTCAATAATTCGCTTATCTCATATAAACGTGAAGTTGGAAATGGGAATTTGTTCTGGGTGTACAATGACGGAGACGAGACTATTAACCAGTCAATAAGACTTGAAGGCGAAGGAAATCCATATTGGGTTGACCTTCGGACTGGTCATGTGCACCCCATTGCTGCGTTCAGCACACTTGGAGGATATACTGAGATCAACATAACTCTGGCAGTAGCAGCTGCACTTCCTGTCTTGCAAGTGTCACTCATTAAGTCTGACCAATTTTCCTCTCGGTCTAACGACACCAGTGTTGGTACAAGCAATCCTTGAGGCTCTTCGAACTTGGAGCGGCATTTGACCGAAACCAGCTGCAATTCCTTTGTGAATAAGGACAAGATCCACTTGATTTCCAACACTGATGGGCCTTATTTCAGCACAGACGGTTGTAACACGGCAAGAATACTAAGGTCGGCGATCCATTTTACAACCTGGAAACCGTGAATGGGTAACAGCAATTGAAGCTATCTGTGTAGATGGCTATTTATTACCACCATGTGTGATCTTTAAGGGAAAGGTTGCTGGTGCTAGCTGGTTCGATAACCTTCCAAAATATTGGCGATTCGAGGTCTCAGCTAATGGCTGGACTACTGTTGAGATTGGTTTACGATGGCTAGAAAAGCTATTCATTCCATCAACAAATTCACGTGTCCATGGTCGATTTCGGCTATTAATTCTTGACGGCCATGGAAGCCATCTTACACCCCAATTTGACCGAATCTGTACCGAAAACAATATTATCCCACTATGTATGCCTGTACATTCATCACATCTTTTACAACCACTAGATGTTGGTTGTTTTGCAGTATTAAAACGTACGTATGGTCGTTTTATAAGTGACCTTGCACGCACAGGCTATAACCGTATTGATAAGCTTGATTTCTTAGCTGATTTCCAACGTGCGCGTGTTGAGGCCTTTCGGCCGAAGACTATCCAAAATAGCCTTTTAGCTGCTGGATTAGTACCAATTGATGCTGGAAGAGTTCTTTCTAAATTGAATATTTCTCTTCGAAACCTACACCACCAGGTAGCCGACCAAGCAGCAGATCTAGTAAATTTACACCTAATACACCTAGAACTGTGGTTCAGCTTCAAAAACAAGCTTCAATGCTTAAAGATCTTCTAAAACAGCGATCAAACAGCCCTCCCAGCCCATCGAAATTGATGTTAGATCAAATCATCAAGGGCCACTCCATAGCGCTACATAACGCTGCGCTACTAGCGCAAGAAAACGCCAATTTACGCGCAGCGAATGAGAGAAAACGACAGAAACGCAATCAATCAGCTAGGCAGGTGCCATGTGAGCAGGGCTTGACCGTTGAAGAAGGCCTACAGCTACTTACGCAGCTAGAATTGCCTGTCGAACCACCTGTGGTCGAATCACATACCCAGGCTGAATCATCTACTCAGCTGAATCAGCCACGTCCTAAGGCCCCGCCAACATGTAGTGGGTGTCGAGAGGTTGGCATCGAATCAATGTATGTAAAAATCGTGTTTATAACTGAATTTATTGGTGTTGGGTTAAAACATTTGAATTTGAATTTGTCTACTGGCGATGGGTGTGCCGCTCGGCCGGGTGTGCCGCTCGACCGGGAATTACGTTATAAGCCCAGAATAGCTTAGATTGACTATAGTTATAGCCCCTATTTCCCCTATATACCTAGTAACTAAGAGTAATAAAAAAGTAATGTCTCAATTAGACTTCGGCACAATCCATGGGGACCCATGCGGACCCGGACCAACCCATTGATGGATTGGGAAATAGGTCGAAATCTCCGACCCATTGTAATGAAGTTGCTAGATTTGGGTACCACCAATGTGGCTAGGCGAAGCGAGTACGAAATTTATGCGAATCAAGTAAGTGCTGGACAGGATCAGATAGGAAGATCTTCAATCTATACTGAGACTAACACTTGTTGAGGAGTTTAAGTCTGGGGCACTTCCCCTGAAGGATAGTGGGCTCTCGGCTAGGTGCAGACACCTAATCCAGAGACCTTCTCTGTAAGGCTAACACAGTTGAGTTCCTTGACAAATATGGACTTGATGATTTTTGAAGTGGTGTGGATATACACATTATACCCAAACACCTAAGTGGTGACAATGAATCAAATAATGATAGTGCTGATTATCATAAACAGGCAAAAGGAAAACAGCCCCAAAAACGACCATGCGAAGCTGTTAAAGAGGATGATGAACTTCCAGAGATCTCAGTCAATAGGAATATGCCAGGGCGTTCAGGGCGGATTCGAAAGCAGCCAAGGCTGCCAGATGGCATTGGCTTCCAGATAGATTTGTAAATGATGTATCTAATACAGTATTCTACTGAGAAAATAAAAATCAATTGAACTATGGACAAACCAAGATCGTAGTGATTTGATCATGACAATGCTATTACACGAAAAATATCGAAGAGAACATAAAAATAATGCACACCTCTCGAGGTCACCAGTCTTGGCATATTTGTATTATTTGATATCCATTGGATATCCGCGGATATTACGGATCGTGCCGCAGTCTACATGTTGTACATCATTTTGGTCCCCAAAGATCAGGCAATCACATATCATGTGACTCATTGGTCTGATTTGCTGACATTATATAATAACTTTACTTTCAAAATCAGTAGCCGCTGTCGATTTAAATACTATATGCTCTACGACTCTTAGGCGCCTTTGTTCTTTTGATACTTTTCTCTTTTGTTCCTTGCTCCTTAATCCATGAAATTCTTTATATCCGACCTAATACCGAAGCCATTCAAAATTATAGTAGTTTAACGTTATACCTACCATAATATGATGTATCTGAAAATTTTCCGCCTATTAATTTTAAAGTTCCTCGAACATTATTGATTGCTAATATTTATGCCCCTCAGTATTTCGGGCTGTCCAATATTCGAAGTCCAAAATTTAGAGGTATTTAACATTACACGGAATTTACACCGTCTTTAACATTCGATCGACTGTAGATTAACGGACTAAAATATTGAATTCCCGGATATTTAACTAACTGGTTAGTTAGTGTTAAGGAAGACAAAGGAAATACTATATTAAGAATTATGTGGCAGATCTACTGTCGTACTGCCTGCGGGATTCGGCACCATGTCCGCTGCACGTAAAGGGGAATCCCTGCAGGGCCCGACTTACACTCCTCAAGTTTTAGTCGTTGTATCAAAGTGAACCCTATTCCTGCGCTCTCACTTAGTACACTCGCCTAGCCCCCAGGTGTCACCCCTAATCTGACAAGTTCATTACAGATTTCCCCTTACGTGCAGCGGACTTGGTGCCGAATCCCGTAGGCAGTACGACAGTAGATCTGCCGCATAATTCTTCATATAGTATTTCCTTTGTCTTTCGTAACAATTAATTTGGCGCCTTATTGACTGAGCGAGCTAAGTTAGATTTACTAGCAGGAATTAGCCATAATCTCTAATTCCCCGCTCTATGGGATCTTCAGGGCAATTGATATACTTAATGATACTGTCATGAATATTCTCTAGTAAGGCTTCTTATATATAATCTTATCTTATGCTTTTAAGCCTATTAAGGCTCTCGAGGTCCGCGAAATTTCTATGTTAAAAGCCGAGCTAAATGTGAAGAAGCTAGAAAAGGACTCTGTCGTTTAATTAGATGCTGTGGTGGAAGAGACCATTGAAATGGTCTTTGCTGGGTACTTTTTCCTAAAGACCAAGAACATGTTACATCAGAACTTTATATCGCCTATTGGTAATCTATTTGAATTTGACGGTGGTATTAAGGTCATTCTTGATATTGACCAGTTGGAAAATCTAAAGTTCGCGACTCGCCCTAGTGTATATTATATGATACTTACTAACTTCTTTAGGAATGCCTTAAAATTTATTGATGATGGATTTATCTATATCTCTCTTAAGATGATTCCGGTGAAATTTGATTCTTTAGGCCAAGCTCTAAAGTCCAAAGTAACGCTGTGTACTAAAAACATTAGCTATGGTATAGAGGAAGAATTTCTCAAGAAGGAATTATTTACTGCATTCTCAAAGGAAGATAAGATGTTAATTAGAAATAGTCTCGGGATCCCTATCGTCAATTGTATAGTATTATTACTCAGTAGTGAGATCTAGATTAGCTCTTAGAAAGAGGTAAGAACTGAGGTTGTGATAACTATGACACTTGAGCATATTGTTGAAGAAAGCTCATCTCCTAAAACTCCTAATGTGATCGACATTCTCTTGTCGACAAAGGACCTTGCAAGAGGTCAAATAATAGGGATACTATTCTATGATAGAGATGTGGTGCTTTTTTCTACTATTTATTAGTTGTGCGAAGACTGGTTTGAGATAAAGTGTCACGGTACTTGTCAGGTAACCCCATGATTATGGGAACGCCTCAGGCGATGAACTACAGGGCATCCAGTATTTAGTTGGGCCCCAGTGAGCCGGGGTTCCAAGTTCTTCAAGTATTAGTTCTCATTGTATTGGAAAGTACTGAATACTACCTGACTTGCCACCGATATCTCTCCGATTCACCTAACCACCAGGTGCCACCCTAATCTAGCACTTTCTCTCACAGGAAAGGCTTAATAAATATATAGTTGGATGGATTACTAGGCTTCTTCAGGACCCATGTTTCCCGGACCCAACTCAACCCTTAGATCCAGCCTGTGAAAGGCTCTATAAAGACTGAAGCAGAACGATATAGGCCGATAGTCAGTTTACATTCAAGCTTAGAGAAGAAGAGAAGACTATTATATAAGATTAAGGGCTTAAGTGTCCTCTTATAGGTTCTATGCTGTTACGAACCGGCTGCCAAGCAACGTGAGTATACACAGCCGTTATGTCGATACTTACCGCAAGCCGTTATCCTGCAACTGTACCGTCGCCGTCCGGGCCTTACACGGATTCTGTCGTGTGATGAATACAGCTGTACGCTTACTACTTATTTAGCGATAAAAGATCCTGTCCCGGGATGAATGTAGCCGTACGCTTTGCCATTCAATTGGCGATCAGACATTCTGTTGTGGGGTGCATGTGGTCGTATGCTTGGGCTTGTCAAGGCAAGCCCCGATCGGGTTCAACCCATGACAGAGACTAAGATATTGTTTAGCCTATTTCTACATTCAATTAATTAGAAGGATATAGTAGATTAAAGTTATAATAATATTTATTACCAAAAGTTAAACCCAATTAGGGCTTAACACAACAACCCTAAACATAAAGCTATATTCATCCAATAACATAATATTTAGAGTAGATTCTTCACGAAATATATAGCTCACGAGATTTTATATATTTTTCTTGTTTCTGGGACCTCCGGACCCCCAAAAGACCAGTGGTCCGGTCCCAAGGCCAACCAGGACCACCCGCGGTCCGTTGAGAGGCCTAGTTCTGGGACGGGGCGGCTGACCTGTAGTCTGTCTTGGCAAGGATCGGAATCCAATACATGATGCGCGTTAACTGGAGCATTGAATAACCGTGCCCCGATTACCTGTCAATGACACGCTGACTCGTAAATTTCCATATATGAGTCCGGAGTATACTAGGTGATATATAGCACTAGATCGTCAATTCGGGATACCACTCTACTTTCACAACTGGCTGGGTAGACATTGGAGCTTCATTCCGCAACTGATCAAATCCAGCTCTGTAAGGCATACAGAAGAATATCAGATTCATAGGATATAGCCCTAGAGTCCCCCCCCCCCCTCCCTTCCTCACAAGCCTTCTTCAATTTTCACTCAAGCGCTGGCCAAAAGGGTTGATATCCGTCTACATGCTCCTGACCCAAAGAAATTCGCTAGTTGTCATGGAAACATCCAATATGAAGTTTCCCTTTAAGAAAGCCGTGCCAATATACAAATCGTCGGACTTTCGTTGGTCAGCGGACGGGCTGACCTGGTACTATCGCCGCGATAGATACCCGCGTTGTAGAGTTGTTGCCGTACTACTTGCTGAGTATGCTTTACGAGAGCTTTTACAGCGAGAAGAAGGTGTTGAAATTGAGCTGAAGGCATTGCGGAAAGCAGCAGCTAGTGAAACCGAGAATCCCAGGACTCAAGAACTGGTCGGCGAACTAGAAGAAATTCAACGCATTTTACCCCAGCATGAATATACGCTCTACCGGGAGGAGTCTATGCTTGGATATGATCCGAGGCGTGCATATGATGTCCTAGGGCAAGACGATATGTGGTATATGCGTGAAGAATTAACCAAGGATTGCTCTGATCGATTTGGATGTTGTAGTCGGGGCTGTGGTTGTTGCAAACGAAGATCCGCATCGAAAAGGCCAAATGGCAGGGGCCATTGTACCTCAGAGTGTTGGTGCTGTGCAGAGCACCGGGGCTTCAAACTTTCAGACAACGACAAGAAAAATATCAGAGATGATTTGGCTACGCGGTTGTGCATCACCAATTTGTCATTTACAGCAATGATGATTATTGGCTTCTTTATCAAGCCCAAATCAAGGTGGGCTGGGAATAAAAAACCAATATTCAAAAGCGACTGGTTGAAATTGTTGATGGAATTGGAATAAGGCTATGTTACCTTTTCTTGGGATATCTCCTTGGATTCTTTGCTTTATTTCTCTGGCTGCTATAATTTGCTTTTCCAATGTTCCTGGCGAGGTTAATTATCATTTCTCCACCTCTACTTCTATTAGCCTAGCTTTCTATGAAGGGGCCGCATTAGCTCCATACCACTTAAGTGAACCTTCAAGCCTTTGCAAAATCCTACGTTTCGGAATACAAGAATACAAATCTTTTTTCTCTGCACAGTGGGTAGTCAATTTGCCTTTTAAAAATCTAGCTACACTGACTTTCCTGTGTTGTAAATTTTACATGCTACAGTTCTACCCCAAACCAAAATAGGCGGCTAGAGGTGTGCATCCAGATATCAACACGCAACAAAGGTCGAAACAAAACCAGGGGGGATCTTTGATTGTGGTAATAAGAATAACAAAACTCAGTTCAGCCAGGGCAAGAAACGGAGTAAACGCCCATAAGGCTAGAATAATATTCAAACAACAGAGACAGGAGAGGGGAGATTCAACAGAAACCCGACGCATGTCACTTTTTATCTCGCAAAGTCGCGATCAACGCATCCACGGTGGCTTGCGACTCTGCCGGCCTCGCCGTCATCGCCGGCAATCGATAGCCCCGTGGGACTATCACAAACTTAATATTGACCGGCTGGGGAGTGGGGGCAAGGGATTGTGAGCGTTGAGGGGCTTTTCCTTTGTTGGAAAGGTCTGATTCTTGGGACAGGCCGGCCACGTTGGAGGAAACGACCGTATGCACTTCTTCCTCCTTTTTTTCGCGGTCATCGTCCTTTTCATGATCGTCGCCGCCACCGGTTGTAGCTCATTGCTTTCAACCAGCACTTGGAGGCCGTTGTTGTTTGACTCGTCCACCGCCGCAGACTTCCAGATCTTACATGTTGGTGGCGCTAGTATTCATTACCCGGTTCATATGGACCAGATAGGGATGAATTCAGGGAATATATCAACCCACCGGCGGCCTTCTTCTTGTCTAAGTAGTCCTTTTTGAGTACTCGCTGAGGATGATCGAGGAGCGCCTGACTGGCATTATACCTATTTCAGACAAACTCGATGAGACAAAAGGGGCAAATAACAACCCAAGCCAAACGCCTCGAAAAAACCCACCGGGCCCGTCAGACAACCACAGCACAAACAGTGATGGCAATGATAACACCTCCGACGCTCGCGCAGATCCATAGCGCGGCGGCAGTAAGGGTAGAGGGAGAGGGGGGGTTGGAATTGTCGATGGTAAGGGTGGCGCTGCTAGAGAAACCGTGCGATACATCATGCGGATGAGATGGGAAGAGGTCATTGTGAACGTTGTTCAAGATGTTATGCTTTGATGCCAACTTGATTCAAAAGTTGAAACTAAGTCGCAGGAAGTTGTTTATTTGTTTTTGATAGACCCGCGCCTTCCTACGTGGGCTCCTACAAATTTTACAGATTAAACTGGTAGCTTTGTCAACCTCCACAAACGAGCCGAAAAAATACCCAGCAGAAGATCATAGTAAAAAGGGCAACAACAAAAAAAAAACATACAACAGTCAGGATTCGCATGTGGTCACCCACCATACTACTAACTGACCGGCGTGTGGCTTAAGTACGGCTGAGCGGACGGGAAGCCCTGTTCTCCACACCCTGTGGTCGTATGTGCTCGATGAATGACGGGAGGATGTCATGTAATAGAACGACCTTACGCAATCTTCAGGCCCGGTCTAAGTTCTAACACAATGTGCCCATGTAACAAACCTCCAGAAGAAGACTAACTCCACTCAGTCGATCCATGATTGGCGGTGAGAGGTGGATCCACTTGTGTAGCCATGCTTCCCACCAATATAGAAAGCAGGGGAGTCCTTGTATTCTCCAGCATAAGGAGAATGTGATTGATGATTAGCTGTTGCCTTGTTCCATCCTTCGAGTCGCCAGTCCTCTGATTTTTCAATCCTTTCACCGTTGTATGCAACACATCCCGCTCATCTTGATTCATCATATGACGACTTGCAATATAGTATGGCCATAAATAACTGCAAGCGCCCAAAGTTCCGCACGGAGACAGGAGTGGAGTAGTGCGCGTAGTGAGCAATTCAAAAAGGCTAGATATGGCACATGTTTTCACACCCCGGTCACTGAATGTCACGTCATGAGACAGGTATGGCGGTAGTGATTCAATGATAACAAGAGTCGCAAGTCGAAACGCCTCTGCGGTCATGGCAATCCCTTCAGCCTGAGTACTGGTTTTCGTAGATTGCATTGTAAGAGGTAGATCCTGCCGGACGTTTTGTATTTTGCCGCATATCCCATCTAACATATACCCTCCCTCGTACGACTCATTGGAATTGGCAGTCTGCGTGACGGTAAGGAGAAGAGCTAAAAGCTCGTTAGAGCAGCCGGCAAAAAAGGTTGATCTCTCTAGTAGGTCGATCAATTAGAGCAAGCCAATACTTTGCGCTGTTGAGGATGCCATGGTCTCTCTCAGAAGTGTGTGTGGCTGAATAGGTGAGAGTGCAGCGAGCTGCGAAGTATTGAGCCAAAAAAGATATCATTCCAGACTCTAAAGATGAAGATGAACTTGAGCTGGGCAAATAGTTTTGAATTATATGCTGAGCACCTTGCATATGCACGCGCCAGGGTTGAACAGGATGGGAGTTTATATCAGATGGCGAGTCCAGTTCGTAGAAACAGAGAAGTAGGACGACGGCAAGAATCTCAACTCGCGGAAAGGGGTGTCGATCAAGGGTGACGGAGGTGTTATCAGACAATAGTCCTTGTAATGCTCTCAAAACTGCAGCTTCATGATGCAGCGCAGTTCTTTGAATATTGAGGCGATTAGCGCCGACGGCAAGGACTGATCTGCGCAAAAGGTCAGACTCGAAGGCTATTGGAATGATTATCTGTCGATACAGGTTGTTATTGCCATCGCGAAGTCGGCATTGAGGGCACATGTGACTGGTATCTTGATATATCGAGGATTAACGATGGGAATCGGCTCTTTGCATGAATGCCAGCCACATACAAAAATGAAATATTGTTTTATCGTGGTCGGACATTGGTGGATAAATATCCAATGGCTTGGGAATGCTGTTGGAAACAGCAAATTCCTGCATCCGAGGAAGCAAGATTATTGGGGCCGGCGACTACGATTGTTGCCGGGCTTCGCACCACCAACAGGCCATTTCAAGGCCACTCCGTATTCACATCTAAAGCCGGCCTTGGTACAACGCTGACACTCAGGCTTGTTTTCTGGAGAAATGACTTTAGTTTTTGGCCTATCGAAAAAGGGGGATAGACAGCGGTAGGATACCATCACATTTCACTCGGCGCCGACGACAGACCAAGCAACCGGATGTTGTTCGGGTACTCCACCTTCGACCAAAAAAAGCTTTTCGGGTCGGCATAGTGGGTTCAAGTTGGAGAAAGACTTTGAAGGAAGCGGACCGGGGATGGAGTGGGGAAGCATTGCGGGGAATCGGTATTGAAGGGGTCGTTACTGAGGTCCCGACCTCGGGAGGTCACTTACGTGGCCTATGCTCGAAACTTGGAAGTCACCACTTCAGTTCTAGTACTTTTGCAACATTTGAACGTTTATTCCCGAGTAGTCAAACCTTCTAAGTGTTATTCCAAGGTTGCCAAATATCAATTCTAGAAGGCGAGATTTAAGAATTATCTCTTACTATATATCCATCCGCTACTGGGTATGTTAATCGATCGCGATTAGAAAGTGAAATTGGAACTTTTCTAAGTTGATCCTCCGGCACAAACTTGAATGTATGAATGACTTGAATACACCCTCAAAGTTTTGATTACATTGCCTTGGTTTCAAGTTTCGATGCTTTTTCATTGTTCAGTTTTCCTAATTCAATCATCTGTCCTGACTGAACTCCAAGGTCTCTTGGTCTGTGCTCTATGCTCCCTTATCACAGAGCATATCGGAAGAGTGGACTCTCATCACCCATAGCGGCGAGCTGCTGATACGTGTAACGAGCAAGCACCTCCTGTTCCGGAATACTAGCTCGTCGAGCATTGGTCTGCTTCAATATGCAATAATAGATAACAGGCCAGATAACACCAAAGACGACCAGCATTCCTAAGCCAATGCCAAACCCGACCGGGTAAGTAGGGGCTTCACTTGTGATAAAGATGTTGGAACCAACGATCTACAGTCGAGTCAGTACTGTTTTTGCAGAGATCTATAAGGGAAGGAAGAAGAAATGATGGCTTACCCCTCCAAGCTGTGAAATAGACATCATCAACGCCATACCAACGGCACGCTTCATGGAACCAGCCATGTTTAGCGCAGTCCACGCCATCACGGCTGGCGAGATCGGGTACAAACCACCTGCCATTAAAAAGATACCGAAGTAAGTCACACCTGAAACAGAAGAATACCGCACGCATGCGATGATAACAATGAATCCAACAACAGCCATGATGTTCGGAACTGCCACACTTAGCATACGAGTGCGGTACCGATCCGCCGCCACACCCGAGAGGATAGTAACGATGCATGCAAAGACGTAAGGCGGCGCTGTCATCGCTTGGGCCTTCACATCTGAATATCCTAGATCCTCCACAATTGTAGGTAGCACGAAGCTGATACCGTAAACGACAACAGCCACCGTGAACTCAATTGCTGCGACCGCGTATGTATGAAAAGAACGGAAGGCGCTGCGAGCGGCATTCCAGGAGAAACCATCTTGTTCCTTAACCATTTCACCACGATTGTTCTCATCAAAGCGCGCAAATCGTTGTCGACCGATCAAGAACTGTTTTTCTTCTGGAGACAGCCAGCTTGTGACCTGCTCTGGATTGGTTGGAATAAAAAACGCTCGACAAGCCGAGCAGAAAAGAGAATGTTCCTTCAATCACATAGATAAACCGCCAGCCACGATAGCCCCAGGCATGGTCGAGTTGGCCGATCGCATAGGCCGAAAGACCAGAGAAAGCACCTGCCAGGGATGCCGCTGAGTAAAATATCGTCATTCGTGTATGGAGTTCGCGTGGCGAATACCAAGATGTGAGAATGAATGAGCAGCCGGGGAACACACCCGCCTCAACGAGACCTAATAACAGTCGAAAGACAATCCAGCCACCATATGTACTTTGCAAACCAGCACAAACTATTAAGAGCCCGCATCCTGTGAGGAGAATGGGAAGCCAAAGGCGAGGGCCATAATGTTTCAGGGCGATATTCGAGGGGCTTTCGTCATCGATCAGACCGTGACAATACGAGAATAGAACGTCCATTGGATGAACTTACACTCCTCCAAGCGCATACGTGATGAAGAAAACCGAAAGTGCGGTATTTCATTGTTGTCCATCGATTCCTAGGTCATCAAGAGCACCGAATGATTTTGCATTTCCTATGCGAGTCAGCCTGGACGAATGATTTTTCAAGGTTGCTTTTTTGAGGTCCACATACCGGCATTGGATCGATCAATATAGGTAAACAGGTATACAAGAATCAGTGCCGGTAGAACACGGAGACTGTCTTGTCAGCAGGTTGTTGACTGCTATAGTCCTCTCACGAGATCATGCGAACATACTCAATCTTTCTCAATAGGGCTTTTCGTCGATCAGTGAGAAATCGCTCACTAAGTTGTAAAAATGCTTCGTACTCATCCACCGTCACATCGCTTTGTACATTTTTGTCGATGGAGACCCTGTGGTCTGTTGGGCTCTTGGAAGAATCCATTGCCAAAAAGTATCGTGTCATCGAACAACTTCAGTAAAGGGCCAAGTTGTTATATACCTCACAAAACCTGGTAGATTTGGCGAATGGCGTAATTTACCTTACTAGATTAGGGGGAAAACAAGCGAGATAAGCTTTTGCCCCAATATTCGAATGAATAAAGTTCACGAGATAAAGTTCAAGCCACGAGTCATGTATAATTGATCAACCGGGTAGGACTGCACTCACCAAAATATAAATCGACCAGGATCTTTCTTTGAAGACCCATCCAAAAAATTTCATATTTTTCAAAATTCCCACAATCTCAATTATGGTCAAGGTCACAATTCTCGGAGCGGGGTATGTCGTCCTTTTGTCGCTTTTGAATGTGGGGCATACTAATAGACGCAGAATCACCGGGATGGCAATTGCCAGCCAGTTACCGCGGGACTATGAAGTGACCATCGTCGCTCGAAACTTGCCTGGTGACCCAGACTCGACGGAGTGGGCAAGCCCATGGGCTGGGGCAGTCTTTATGGGTATGGATGGCTCCAACCTGCGCGAGCAACGCATGCAGTTGGACGCGTTCGCAAGCCGGTGGAAGATAGCACTCAATAACCCGGAGTCTAGCGTGCGTCGAGTTGAAATGCATGACTTGATGGATTTCACGCCACTTGAGAAAGTTTGGTATCGCGACCACTTACCAGGGTTTCACATCTTGAGTAAAGATGAGCTGCCTGCCGGTGCGCCTTTTGGCATGGCTTACCAGACCATTGTACTCAACCCAGGAGTGTTCTTGCCCTGGATGCGAGCCAGACTTGAGAAGACAGGGGTCAAATTCCTGCGCATGACCGTTCAGTCACTCTCTAATCTATGCGGCTTGGGCCATGACTACCTCATCAATGCTGCCGGTATTGGTCCTCGATACTTGCGCAATGTAATGGATCAAAAGGTTCAGGAGGTTCGTGGTCAGACTATTCTCGTGAAATCGGATTTCGACAAGATCTGGATTCGAAGGGGAAAGGACTATACGTATGCGCTCGGTAGACAGGATGGAACCACTGTATTGGGTGGTATCAAGCAATTTGACAATAAAGTGACAAGTGTGGACGGTGAGCTGCGAAACGATGTAAAGTTACTACTTCTCAACACTCTTCAAGGCCCCCTTCAGTACTGACCTTATTGTGTCTAGATCTTCCGCCGGATTCACGAGAACCTTCCCGAGGCCTTCCCCTCTGCCGACCCCTTGGCTTTCACTGTTTTGCGCGATATCGTTGGCATTCGGCCTCAGCGCGAGGGTGGACTTCGAATCGAGAAAGAGATTTTGGACGGGCAAAAGGTTGTGCACGCATATGGTGTCGCGGGCGGAGGTTATATATTCAGCTGGGGATTAGCACGGGAAGTTTGTCATTTGGTGGAGCAATTCCACTTCACGTCCTCCAATACTTTTGAACCTCTAGTAGCGGTTGTGAAATTGTGAAATACTAGTACGGATCGAGGTTTGAATCTCGGCTCTTCAAATGTTTTCGTAAATTTCAAGTTCACTCCGGTTTAAAAAATGAGCATATCGAATCCATTCGATGTTCAGCGCAACTGGGAATAGGGATGAAATCAAAACCTGGTAATCTCTCCTGCACTAGGTAATTTGCTTCATAATAATGCGAACTCCTAGCGATCAAATGAATATAAGAAATCAATGGCATTCCGAAAACATACTCTCACGTTTGTCACAGCTGTAAATACTCAGTTTTCAATGTCACTAGGAATGAGCCCATCTGGCAGTCCTTGGTGGGGCATTCGAAAGCAGATAGAATTAAGCAAACTTTTGAGAGACCACCATGCGTTGCGGATGATAACCGTAGCAAAGCTATCATAATATGTGACATGCTCTGGTTTTGACACCAAATCACTATGGATTGGCAAGCTCAAAAGAAATACAAACGTCGTTCCAAGGGGCAAAAGAGTTGATGTGGAAGCAGGGTACATATATAACAATGATACATTCGATGGAAGTTTGTTGTTGTGTGGCTGCTAGCTGGGAAGGTGTCCAGCCTTTCTTGATGTAGATGAAGGGGTAGATGTGTTACAAAAATTCTGTGCTGATTTGTCTTGGTAATGTGTCATGAAATGGGAGATACAGGCAGCCCTGGAGGGTCGTGAAAAGGAGGGGGGATGGGGATGGGGTGAAGGGTTAATGGAAACTCAGAATTTGCATAATAGCATGTCATCACGGCCCCCAAAGGTGCCTATCCTAGCCAATTAGCTATCTGAGAGTATAAGTCAAAGCTAATACATCCCAGAGACTTGGCTGGCGTCATCCGTTCGTGGGCATTAACGTCTCACGTCGTTCCATTCCAAACTTTCGATTAAGATCATCGGAGAGGGACACCAGAGAGACGGACATGTTTCCATTTCAGTCCCTACCCAGGCTCATATACATCATCCATATGCCCCAGAAAATCCAAACGGTCGGAGCCTCTTTTGCAACGGCTTATGAACAACATATGTAAGTGTGAGATTCTTAGGCCTGAAACTTCCACACCGTCTGGAGGGGAAAAAGAAAAGAAGAGAAGAAAGAGAGAGGGAAGAAGATTAAATAGGCTGGGGGCGGTGGGGGACGCGTCTGGGGGACAAACAATCACTTCGCTTCACTCAGTGTCATCGCCTAATTAGGAAACCATCACTTTACCATAGGGCTTCACTTCAAAATCAACTGATCTAGCTCTCATTCAATCCCTATAGAATATATGTCAGAAAATAATAATACTTCTTTCCTCTTTTCCTTTCTTTCCTTCCTCTTCTTCACCACGGTATCCCACAACTTGTCGTCCAATAACGATAACTACTTAGCAACATAGCATTTACAACGATATCTGCATTTTTCAAAATGGATTCTTCGAAGAATACTGGTGATGATGCAAAAAAGCGAGAGCTTCGTGTAAGTGAAATTGGCCAGGCCTGTATCATTTATGTTCCAGTCCAACCTTGAGATTCATGGAATCTGAAATACTAGCAGGAATCACAAGAGTTACAACGCCAGAATGCTGGCCAGGCGAGAAAGGTCTCTAAGATGGCTCGAGAGCGAGAAGTTGCCGCCATGCGGGGGAATGAGAGAGAAGAGTCCCTACTGCAGAGGAAAAACGAGCAGATTGATGAACTGCAGAAGGAGAATGCCGAGTTGAAGGATGAGAACCGTGATTTGAAGAGGGAAATTGCCGAATTGAAGTGGCAAATTGAATCTGGTCTGAACCTGAGTTAGCAGGCGTTTCTTTTGCTTTTCTTTTCTCTTTGACTTCCAATTTGCGTTTTATTTTGATAGCCAAACGAAATTGAGCCATGCCGCCCGCTATATGTCTTGAAATACCGTAAATTTAGTGGTAGTTTTACGGTAGTTTGAGATATATGGTATTTCAAAATATGCGGTCACCTGAACTTTCTCTCTTGCAATATAGTATTTCTACGGTAGTTTAATATATTCTAACATTTGAAAAACAATTTTCTTCTTTATTTTTCTCTCTTTTTTTTTTAAAAAAAAAACCCTTCAAGACTGAAGAATAAACATCAACAATTTTAAAATTGTCAACATCAAATAACACGTCAAATATGAAATATTGTCTTTTATGAAATACCCGGAATTCTAAAATACTATATAAATACCACGCTTAGTGAAGTACTGTTCAAATACAATATAAAACTAGGTAGTATTTTGTTTCCAAGGTTGATGTGCGGTATTTTATTGGTATTTCAAAATACTAGACTGGCGCCATGGAAGTACTCGCCCTTTGAGGCCGCAATACGAGAAGTCCTTTTTCTTTTGCAAGTAGGAGCAATTTCAGTACTCAAACAGCATATTTCTAGTCTACCCAGGTGGTCATTGAGATCCACCTTTACTTGATAGAATGATTACGATATTTGTAGTCATGTGTTCGGTGTTATAGACCTGGTGTACCGAATTCAGGATGCAGATTAGCAAGATAATGAGACCTGGCCTCCATGAATCACAAAATCAATGCAATCTTCTGTCTCTCGTACGCTGTCTTTTGTTGACCTCCATTCGTGTTTGCCTGGACACTCAAGCCATTTCCGCTCATGGATTCCTGTTGCAAGGCTGATATTGGAGGGGGGGCGGGGGGTGCATATTCCACACAGCTAACAGGATGCTCAAGAAAGCGAGTTAAGTCGCGTTCGACAGATGCATTGATTGACTCGTTGAATTTTGGGACCTTGAACGTATCAGGCGAGAGAATAAAATCGAGTCCATACCTAATTAGCTACATTCGGCAGTCGAAGGGGATGATTGGCTTCGCCCTGTTGCAAAACACAGTCTTAGTTCGCTGATGCCTCCCGATGGCCGGCTGCCCACCTGCACCTGGGCAGCCCTGGAGCCCTGGAGGTCCACGGGTGCCCAGGTGCCCAGGTGTTGAGAACCGATGACTCATCGAAGTGATCGACAGCTGGAGCCCTGGAGGGGCCCTGGAGCCTGGAGCCACGGATTTCTCACCGCCTCGTCTCAGCTCCCGAGGTCCCGAGGTCCTTATGTCCACGCAGCAGTTATGTCACCAACATCTCGCGTCATTCTGTATAAGCACGTCGCAAGATGCATATCAGCCTCTGCATTAGCTTAGCAGCTTTATATGTATCTGGAGCAAGCGCAGCAGACTGCAATTGGCCCTACTCGGCCTGGATGGCTGACAGTGTCATCCTGGGGGGTCAAGCTCTTGTTCCGGAGGGCTCTAGCCCATCATCATCCACCTATCTTCAGATAGGATTCTTCCAATCAGCAGTGCTTCGCCTGATTGAATATTATCAAACTCCACATGCAGCTTGCGCTGAATTTAATTGGGAAGATTATATGGAAATTAGCACAACTAGCATTGCGTCATATCTCCTGAATGCTACAAAAGACACCAGCTACCCCCTTGACCGGCTATCCACAGGCAAAGGACTCTTATACCAATATGGGAGACTTAATACTAAGGTGGAGCTCGAGAGCCTTCATGCACTCAGAGAGTCTATCAATCTTCAGCCTCGAAATGCATTCGGCGGGTACTGGTACTTCACATATCCTAATTGGAGCTATCTAGACGGAATATATTCCCTTATTCCGTTCCTCTTGTCCTACACACCTGAATTCAACCCACAGAATCGCACTGTACAGCAAGATGTTGTTCATCAGCTTGATCTTCTTTGGAGGCATTGTTACCATCAAAACTCGGGTCTTCTCGTTCACGGTTATGACGCGTCAAAAACAGCATCGTGGGCGAACCCTCTCACTGGGGCTAGTCCGGTTGTCTGGGGTCGCTCCATGGGTTGGTACACGATGACGCTCGTGGATGCTTTGGAGTTATCGTCCACTTTTCCCCCTTCCATGTTCGAGTATATTCATCGAAGGCTAGGCCACTTATCTACAGCCGTTATCTCCGCTGCAGATAACGATACCGGGTGCTGGTGGCAAGTGATGGATAGCCCTGACAGGGAAGGAAACTATATTGAGTCGAGTGGCTCGGCCATGTTCACGACCGCCTTGTTTAGAGCGGCTCGTCTTGGCTATCTTTCTGATGAGCTTGCATCTGAAGCACGTAACATAGCGACAAAATGCTACAGATACCTCGTCGATAATTTTGTCGTTCAGAAAGAGAATGGAACACTGGGCTACAATGGTACAGTGTCAGTTTGCAGCCTAAATTCATCGGCTTCATATGACGTGAGTTGTATCCTATCTTGAATGTGTGATTCATATTAACATTGATCCTCTGTAGTATTATGTATCGCAGCCTATCCTATACGATAGTCTTCATGGGATGGCAGCTTTCGTGCAGGCGAGCTTAGAGCAGGAGATGTTGAATACTTCTACGGACAATGTCTAGCAAGATTATCACGCCGCACTAGCTCGTTCGAGTGCGAGTGAGCCTATGCAGGAGATAAATATTACTTAGACACAAATGAAGTTAGTTGGTCTAATTATCTTTTTTTCGCGAAGTCAGACTAGACAGAACGTTCAGATTAAATAGGACGTATCAAACCCTTCGGACCTTGAACACTTGGTGGAAACCTTGGAACTTGAAGGGATATGGTTCATGAACTGGAGTGAACTATGAAAGGACAGTTCAATTTGTTCAAAATGAAGGGGCCAAATAGACGCATGATTAGTGGCGCGGAACTAGAAAAATAAACTTCAATCTGTTGAAAAAAGAACAAAAAGTACACTCAGTGCTCCAGCTTCATCTTGCTCGACTCTGATTCCAACTCCGATTTTAACTCACGAGCCCTCTGTTCAAGGGCTGCAATCAAATTCTGTTTTTCCATGATCAATTCCTCGTTTTTCATGATCAATTCATTCTCCACTCTTTCCGCCTGGCGTTCATCAGCTGCCACCTCCCGTTTCAATTCCTCAAGCTTCTTCGTCTGTTCGAGATACCCCCGCCTCAATCTTTCCTTATGGCATTCGGCAGTGAAGGCCTAATGGCCTAGTCTTGCACAATCAAAACAGCGATATGTTTAGAGAAGACGGGTTAGGTATTTGGGTGAGAGCATAGGTGAAATACCCTGGACGCCAAAATAACTTACTCAGAATTCGCCATTGGCCGGATCCTCGCCTGGTGGGACCGGAAGACGTCTGCCTGAATTGGTGGACATGTCGGACTGTGCAATCCACGGGACTTGATCGTAGATTTCAAATAAAAGCTGTGACTGATGTGATGTCGTACTGAATGTTCGCTATCGTTGTAGGCAAAGGTCGATATACGTAGTAGGTTACGATGATATATAGGTAGTTCGCTACATAGTCCGCTACATGGTTCGCTAAATACTATGAAGACCTGTACCAGAAATGGTATAATGGCCATTATTGAGTATAGTAGAGCGATATCACATCATTTTCAAGTTAAGTGCAGTAATAGTTTCCTAATTAAGCATTGAAGTGAAGTGAATATTTGTTTGCCCTCCAAGCGCGTCCCCCACCGCCCCCAGCCTATTTGATAAACTTCTTTCCCTCCTCCCCTCCCTCTCTTTTTGTTCCCCGACGTCACTGAAGTTTCAGGCCTGAGGATCCAACTCTCACCTATATTGTTCATAAGCCGTTGCAAAAGAGGCTCCGGCCGTTTGAATTTTCTGGGGCATATGAATGATGTATGTGAGCCTGGGTAGGGACTGAAATGGAAACATGTCCGTCTCTCTGGTGTCCTTCTCCGATGATCTTAATCGAAAGTATGGAATGGAACGACGTGAGACGTTAATGCTGATAGCCCCAGGATGCCACCGAGTCTCTGTTATATCCCCGCATACTCTCAGACTGCTTATTTTGTTAGGAGAGGTACGATCTTTGTCTCTGTGGAGGTCTTCTAGTTGATGTTATCCCGCAGACCGAAGAAGCACTGACTTGATTCCCTACACCTTACACACAATGAGAGCATATGATGATGCCTAGGTACACTTGTGTGCCTTCTGAGCTTTCATTCCCCTGTACCTATACCCCATCCACTTCCCCTCTCCTTAGTATCTTCCTTCCCACCTGTGGCCGTCCCTACGAAACTCTTAAACCACCCATATATATATGAGACATACAGATACCACAAGAAGCACCTTTGAATTCTTGGTGGACCCATGTATTTTACCACCCTTCATTTCAGAATTTGGTCCCTGCATGCTAAACATAAAGACAGCCAGCTGGGTCAGTGTCTTTCATTCCTTAGTCAATCAAATAAGCATCCATCATCTATTCACTCTAATCTAAATATCTGGCCATTTTAACCCAACAACCATCCCCACTGGATACAACCAATGTAAGTCCTTGCTTCTCTTGGCCAACCGCAACATCCGACATTTTCCCTTTTGCTAGCTCGATAATTTCGAATGTCTGCACCAGTTTCACAATGGTATATCTGACCTCCAGGAGAGCAAACTCTTGCCCAAGGCAGACCCGAGGACCTCCATTGAATGGAAGATAGGCCCATCCGACATCCTTGAGCGCGCCATTCTCCCACCGCTCAGGTCGAAACTCGTCCGCATCATCCCCAAAATATTCTTTCTGACGATGCATCGCGTAAGCGCAATATCCAACAGCTTCTCCTTTGCGGACGAGTACAGGCGCTTTGCCGTCTGGGCCCCCACCGGTCGGAAGTGTGGTTGTCTTTGCGGCTGCGCGAGAGTTGACAGGCACAGACGGGTATAGCCGAAGTACTAAAAAGATGGATTAGCTGGCGCTATCTATCATGGAAGGAATATTCTGCCAATACCTTCATGCAGAACAGCCTTCAGGTATGATAGCTGCTTGGGCTGGCCTATCACCGGCTCCGATGCTTGTCGACCCACTCCGAAGGTCTCTTTGATCTCGCTGCGCAGTTTGGCCATGACTTTCGGATGAAGAACGAGGAGACGGCTGTATTATGCCCTGTTAGCAGCAAGTCCACCAAAGGAAGTCTTCATTTTCTCTCACAGAGCCCAATTAAGACAACATGCCGTTGTATCCCTCCCTGCTAACAGAATATTGATGCACTGATCTCGGAGTACTTTTGGGTCAGTGGTTTTCTCAAAGAGAGCTTCGATGAAAATGTACGGTCCCTTGTCCGAAGAACGGGCTTCGCTATTGCGTGGAGGGTGCAATGCTTTTTGCACAACATTGTCAACGAACTCGTGGCAAACTTTGCAAGCGTCACGGAACTTCTTCCCCCCCCAAAAGCCAGTATAGGTCTCCAAGGCGACCGCGTTGAGCGAGATAGTCCTGGCTAAGATTGAACGCATCTGCGAATTCCGATTCCCGATTTACGAGGTCTGCCGATCCGGTTGATGGCAAATGCTTGCCAAATAATAAGAAAAGCGTTGTTTGAAAGGTGAGGTGGAAGAAAAGCGGTTGAAGATCGACCTCTTCACTATCTGGGACGGCTGTCACGAGACTAGCTACAGCGTTTCTAATTTGCTTCAAGTTGTTGAGTCTGTTTGACATGAATTGTGGACGTAGAAGGTCACGAGAATGTTGCCATTCCGCACCATCTTGGGTAAATATTCCGCTTCCCAAGAGGGGATGAAAGGTTGGCGGTCGCAGGCCGAGGTTGAAATCTGCAGCATGTCTTTTGATGAGTATCCAGTCACAAATGACCCAAACCCTGGGGTGGGATCCACCTACCAGTAAATTGATCACTCAATAAAGCCTCTATATTCTCCGGGTCAATTGTATCAATTCCACGAGCAAAAAGAAGCTTTTGCTCGAATGATTTACTGCCAGTCTCGGAGATGACATCGAGAAAGAATTGAAGGATTTGCTGTCTACTATAATATCTGAATGCTTTGATCAGCAAGTCAAGCCCGAGTGCCCATTTTGCGCTCCACTTTCTAGGAGGCTGGCAACCTTGTCAAGCAGCGAATCTGGCGTCACTCTAATCACTTAATCAGTCGACATCTCGTACATCTAGCGAAGAGAGCTTTACCTTGACTTGCTTGAAATATTGTGGAAAGTTAAGTGTCAAAGCAAGGAGTAGGCCACCGAGAGCAAAAGGAACAATTAGGCTCAATGAAAGAATCATATCAGACCCTTTGTTATTCGGGGGTTTTCACTGAGGGTCTGGCGACTTGTGTGCCCGAACTATGAGGCAAAGGAATAATAGATCAAAGATAAAGAGGCTGGAGTTGCACTGAACTTTGAATTTTGTAGAGATCTTAAAAGAGATAAGTTCATGAATGGTGTAATGATGGCTAAGAAGTCCTCCCACAAGTAGAGGGGTGTGCCAACATCCTTGGGAATCACAAAGGGCCATATTCTTTCAGACGCAACACAAGTGCGTAAAAAATCGCCCACTTGGTGTATTTGAACCTACCAATTCCCAGGCTCTATCAAAGAGCAATTAGTTCTTTGGCTTTCAGACCCTTTTCAGGGGCAAGCCGTCGATCATAGCCCTACGGTGAACTCTACGCTCCAGGCAAGCTGGGTAATCAAGTTCAAATACTCTTTTCCTCGTACCAATACCATTTGAATTTGAAGGTTTTCTCAGTATTTGATCGATTCTCTTGCCATATACCGGTTGACTCTAGCCTTGGAGGATGAATGAGGCTGAATCACTACGAAGTACTGCGTGGTACCGAATACTACCCGTGGACCGATGCGCGTCCCGGAACTACCCCCAAACGAACTCATACATTCAGTCAACCCGCCCCTCATGCTCGATCCGCTCTGGGAAAAAGTGAAGGCAATCTCGAACACCACGATATACGTAGGTATACGCCATTAAATTTCTCAATACAGTGGAATTGAAAGTTTATCTGTTCAAATGTGCTAATATTTCCATGATTTCCTAGGCTCCCTGGGGAATTAACAGATGAAGTGCTGAGGAACGCGAACATTTGAAGCGCAGTACCCGGCGTTGCAAGGTATTTTATCCGGCTGCTAATTAGTTGAATGAGAACTGTTTTACTTAACTGCTTTTGGAAACAAGCATGGGTGCAAATGTTTGGTGCGATTGTTTGCTGGAATGGATCCCAGCCAATGGGTCAACAGCCTACTTGACTAGTATGCACACTGCCAGGAAGCTCGGCAGCCTACATACACCCAATCCACTCCTCAAATTTGAACACGACTTTAGTCTCAACATTTGGAACTATCTCACTTGGGTCTCAGGAATGTTTGAGTTGTAGATTCCAAGGTTCCTGCCTATTTTGGGTTCGAAATTAAAATTTGAATTCAGACTGGGCCGGTATGACAATAAGGGATTAGCGGGTTTGAATATTCCAAGGTCAAGATATACCATTAACTTGAAATGACATCTGGCAGCTCTGAAGGACTGAATCCAGATGTAGGTAACAGCACAGGATAGACATCTGGATGGGTTTCACATATGTCCATGGGTATGTACTATGGAGTATTTATACTATACAAATGTGTATACCAGCTGGGTATACTTCTACTGCACACATGCCAGGTGGCATGGATATGGATACGGAGTGTGCATAGGTATGTATAGATCCATTGAGTGGCTATACTACCTACCACCTACCTTTCAAATTTCAAGTTTGAATCAAAGTTACTTTATTCCGCAGATTCGCGTACTCCATCCGGAGCCCTGGAGTCTTAGAACTATTGAATGGCTTGGTGGATCTTTGGAATTTACATGTCTTGTTCCATTTGAGGTTTTCCTAGTAGCTCATCATAATCGCGAATGAAACGACTCAGAGGCCGGGCCATGTGCAGACCTTCTATGATTCAGACCCACCAGATTACTGCCAGTGCCAGGTGGCTTGAAACATCTTGAAGACAATCTGGTACTCCCTAAGAATTACTTCAAAAATCAATGTACCAGGTAGACCCTTCAGGTGTCTGCTATTGGAGAGGTAAATAGTGCACTTGTGCCTTTTAGCTTCGCCCACCACCTGTCCTGCGCAAACAGCTACCCATACCGGACTAAGTATCATTGGCTCGGAACTACCAGTTTGTAAGTGATAAGATCACAGCTATCCATCTTTTCCTACGAAATTAAAATTCCTACTAACGAATCTACACCATAGATTTCTTGATATGGACCCCTTTTCTACCGCGGCAGCGGCGGTTGGGCTGGTGGAGATGTGTCTGCATGTTGCGAAGTCCCTCAAAGATCTGAAGTATTCGGTCGCAAACATTGGAAAGGTAATTGATCAGTTGATTGCTGAAGTCGAGGCCCTGCAAAGTCTTGTTGCATCAATCCAACAAATTATAACAAGCGAGAATGCGACACAGGTGCAGTCGATTTCGATTAAAACAAGCAACCTGGAAGATCTATGGAGAGGCTGTGTGGGAGGCTTGAGTGCGTGTCAAGCTCTTGCGACACAAATTGAGAGTGTGATTAAGGAGATCTCCGGTACGGATGGCAACAGGGTCAAGAACAATCTAGATGCCGTCCTAAAAGTGAAACGGAGGCGGGAAAACGCCGACAGACTGCAGAAAATTCGAGACGAGATTGGAGTAGAAAAGAGCAACCTCCAAGTTTTGTTGATTGGGATGACTCTGTAAGTAGGGAGAGAATTTACGCAAAATTTTACTCGGAGCGGCGATTAACTATTTCTCAGGTATTACCAGGGGGCATCACAGGATACACAGCACAGATATCCAAAGAAGTGCGATCGCTCGACCAAACCTTCCAGACACGACTTTCGATCCTCGAGAACCATGACCTAGCGCCTGGTGGACCTCATTCGGTCAGGAATTTGAACGATCAAGCCACACGCCGAAGGATTCAAGAACTCCGAGAATCAATAAGATCGGTCCAAGCCGCGATAACCTTTACCACACCAAATGAATTCTTCGATATACCCCAACCCGTGAGAAGCTTTTTTACCGGACGGGGGGGCTCTATTGGAGGAATTGCATGCCATAATTATAGCTCAATTCACACGTGAGCCTGCCCAAATGCAGTTTCGATTTGTCATTCATGGCTTGGGCGGATCCGGGAAAACACAGTTCTGTTCTAAGTTTGCAGAGATGAATCGCGAGAGGTATTTAGACACCAAACATACAATCGTTTTCTGCCTTCAATTGCTAAACTCTGTTGACAGTTTCTGGGGAGTATTCTGCATCGACGCAACCTCGCATGAAACCATCAAACAAACATATATCGAGATTAGCAAACGAGGAAAGGTCGAGCCAAACTATGCCTCGGCGATGAACTGGCTCTCCAACAATGAAGGGAGATGGTTATTGATTATCGACAATGCGAATGATCCTCGAATCGATTTGGAGCAATATTTCCCCGGGGGAATCGTGGATATATTTTCATTACCACCCGAAACCCAGATCACATACAGCACGGCAATGTCGGCCCCGGATTCTTTGAATTTCAGGGCATGAGTGATGATGAAGCTTCGGCTCTTCTTCTAAGGGCGGCACACCTTAAAGAACCCTGGGATATGGATTCGTCCTCTTGGGCAATGAAAATCACCAGACAACTAGGATCACTTGCTCTTGCGTTGATCCAAGCTGGCGCTGCGATTCGGAATCGTCTATGTAAACTCAAAGATTACCTGGGATTTCACGACAGGGACTGGGATCGACTTTGAAAGGTGCGTCAATTCTCGATTAGCTCGAATGGCCCAGAAATCGACGACTATTCGAGTGCACATGCTACATTCGAGGTCTCTTATAGACTCATCGAGCAGATGGAGACAGAAGCGTCCAAGGATGCAATACAGTTGCTCAAGATGTTTTCTTTTTTCCATCCCAAAAACATACGATTTGATATCCTCAAGAAGGCAATAGAGAATTGCGAGATTGAGAGAATCCATCAAGAACACAGCAGGCACGAGCCGGATAAGACGCCTCGGACGTGGTACCGAGTTTTCCGAAATCTACAACTCCTGATAGTGGATCTCATAACTCGCGAACGTGGTCCCTCAGCATTGCCTGCCATCATAAGGGATGGCCGAAAATCGGGATCCTTCGACAACTACAGGCTTCGCCGTGGGCTTCGGGAGCTTCACTAAATGTCCCTGATCACATACCATGAGTCCAATGACAGCTACTCAATACATCCCGTTGTGCATAAATGGGCTAGAAAAAGGCCAGGCATGAGTGCATCGGAGCAGGCAATCTGGGCACATGCCGCAAAATTGACTCTTTCTCACTCCATTCTTCTCCCACCTCTGGCTGACACTGAAAATGACGAAATCTTTCGACGAGATATTCTGTCACACATTGATCATGTCCGAAGCTGCCAGTCTACAATAGACCTCTATATTCAGAAAAGAAGACAGAGCCGATTTGGTGGTTATTTAAATTGGCCTGCACCAGGATCTACGTTTGGTCCTTCTCAAGCTATACTTTATGCTAAGTTTAGTTCAGTTTTTGCTCAAAACGGACGATGGAATTATGCGGAGACTCTTCAACTCCAAGTTAAAGAATTTGCGGACTCCGTCCTTGGGTTGGATCAGCCTATCACCAGGCAAATAGCACTGGCCCTGAGTAGTACATACTGGAATCAAGGTCGGGGAGATGAGGCTGCAGATCTACAGGAGATTGTTTTGAAGGCGTGTTTGACATATCTTGGACCGCAAAGTCATGAAACCTTGATCACAATGGAAACTCTTGGCCAAACAAGATGGCAACAGGGAAGATACACTGAGGCGAAAGGTCTTCAGCAAAAGGCCGTTGAGGGTCTGATCAAACTGCGGAATTCCAAGATGCACGAAGATATCCTCAGTGCAATGGGTCATCTCGGTCGGACGCTAGCAAAATTTTATGAGGATTTAGATGAAGCCAAATGCTTACTTGAAGAGACTTGCGAGTGTATGGATGCTGTCTTAGGACCGACTCATCTGAAATCTATGGAGATTCAGGAGGACCTGGCTATGCTTACGGTACAGATGGGGAATAAAGAAGATTTGCCTATTGCTCTCAACAAAATGCGCCATATTCTTGACTGTCGCAAAGAGAAACTGGGCAAAGAACACCCCTACACACTGCTGGCCATGGTCAGTCTGTCCAGAGTCAAGATTGCCCTTCGAGAATACGACGAAGCTGAAGATCTCATTCGCAGCGGCCTTCAAATTGCGGACAGGAATCTCGGTGAGCACCACATTGGGACCCTGATGGGTAAGACCGTGCTGGCCACGATTCTCATACACCAATCAAGGTTCTCTGAGGCCGAGGACATACTTCACACTGGGATTGAGAGACAGCGAGGCCTTTCGGTATATCGAGGCGATTTCCATCCTGATCGAATAGGTGCAATGATTGAGTTGCCTAGTGTTTTAGAGTTCAAGGGAAATTGAAGGAGAGCATTCGTCTCTGCGACACAATCATTGCTGGCCTTGGAAAGATTAGTTTGAAACAACATCCCCTCGAAAAAAGGATGCGGGAGCAGAGACGTGAGATGCTCGAAATCATGAGCAAGGCAAGCGAGCAGTAGATCAATGTCACTGTCTGACGGAGAACAGTTCGGTTTTCATTTCGACTTTTTCAGAGCCGTCTATAGTTGAAGAGAATCTGTATATTTGCCATTGAGTTTGGATATTTTGACAGAATTCATTTTCAGGCTGTATTTAATGAGATGGTAATATCATAATGTCATCGAATGAACAAGGGCGGGTTAGCCTGTTATTTAGAAATGCGAACCTCGGTCTGTGCCAAGCGGAACACCCAAGTAATTATACAAACTCGGGATTCTTGTTCTCAGATCGGAAGAAGAAAATAGAGGCCCCAGCCTTCAAGCATTCAAGGCCTTGACTTTGTGGCTAACCATATTTATGGATGTGAGCAAGTTCGTATATAATGAGAACTGAAGTTTGGTAGTCCCCTCATTGTGCAACCTCGGTATGGTTACTGATTGCGAAGAACGCCAACCCCTATTCAAGTCGGGTAGATGATCGGCGACCGGTCGCTGTTCCAAGCACGCGAATACAACTTCATCTCAGCTGAGTTCTTTGAGTTCTCGCATCACACGTCCTTCGGATGATCCTGCCATGATTAATGCAGAGATTATACCCGATGCTCCCCCGGTCGGTAGTTTTGTCCCCAACTGTGGGGAGCATCTACCCGTCGGTTTGTTCAGCACACATGGCACCGCCAGTACCCACGTGAGATATATCCTTGTGAAGAAATCAATGCTTATGGAGCCGGGAAGGGGCAAAACATCATTGGTTAAATCGACGTCGGCATGAGAAACCGCCGCCGCTGGTAAGACGAACATGAACCTTGCGCGGGGAGCTGAACAACCCGAAATGGTAAGGCGTCGGAGATGGCCTACGGGTGGAGTGGAGTCGTGGATGTGGAGACCTGAAAACAACTGGCCAGGCTTCGATAGCTCCATTGTATAAAATAATCAGGGCATTTATAGCGATGATATCGTTCAGGGAGGCATCAGAGCGCGAGGGTGATAATGCATAAATAGGAGAGTACACATCGCTGTCTATTCCCTGGATGATTTCAGTTCGATTTCAATTTCCTCCGTTCCACTCGAGTCGTCGACATGGTTCACATATTGTCCCCCATGGAGCCTGCCAGAGAAGAGGAGGAAGCAAAAATCCAGCAACGCCATGAGATAGATAGTGGTCGTAACGTTGAATCAAAACGCATCATCATCTGCTGTGATGGTACTTGGCAGTCGGCCGTCTCGGGTGAAAGACACGTACCATCTAACGTTACCCGTCTCTGTCGTGCCATAAATCCCATTGGAAGTGACGCCGATGGCAAGTTGTGGCAACAGCTCGTCTGGTATGATTCTGGCGTCGGCACCACGTCTGGAAGACTCGGAAAGGCCCTCGAAGGTGCCACTGGCACCGGCCTGGAAGGCAACGTCATTGAAGCATACAACTTTTGTGCCCTCAATTATAACCCTGGTGATCAGATCATGGTCTTTGGATTCTCACGAGGTGCTTACACAGCTCGTACCATTGCCGGTGTTATTACCGATATTGGACTTTGTCACCAAGATGACCTAAACAAGTTTCCCGAACTTTGGACTCAGTATAAGGAATTCAAAGGAAAGAAGGAGAACAAGGGAAAGAGATTTTTCCGCAGCAAAGGATGGTATGAGTGGATGTGGGCGAAGGCCGATGAGAAGCAAGGCGCAGGCGATAGCAGCAGTGGGTTCATCATCAAGGATGGCAAGCATGGGAATCTTCCTGATGATGACATGTGGCCCAAGCTGGATGCTGCTTGGGCGCAACATGGATCGAGAAACGTGGAGGTGGTGGGTGTATATGACACGGTCGGCGCTCTCGGTATGCCTGAGGTGGCTGGAATGAAGATTCCGCAAGGGCTGTTTTTCTGGCAAGAGGCTCCGTGGCACAATGTTGGACTTTCAACCAGTAAGTTCAAGACCCACACCATGATTCATCTATGAGATGTTAGTATTTAACCAAGTCTAGATATCAAATATGCCTTCCAAGCCCTGGCAATTGATGAAAGGCGCAAGGCATTTGAACCCACCCTGTTTTACGTACCCCCGAAACCGGATGTCAATCTTGAAGAGATTTTCGCGAGCGCAGAGGAGACAGCCAGAAATGCGTTCTTGGATGCTTTGAATACGGCCCGGGATCTGAAAGGAGTCAACAAATCTCCTCCAACAGACCAAGCAGTCAATGATGCCGCTAAGGATGTCAATAAAAAAGCCGAAGCATGGAACCACGCTGTGCGACGCTATATGAACTTCAAAGATAAACGAAAACCCCCAACGAAGCTGGCACAGGTATGGTTCCCAGGCTATCACATCAATGTTGGCGGTGGTTCGTCATCCACTATGGGGAACAAGGGCAACATGGAAGAGATGTCCAATATCGCATACGCCTGGATGCTGGATCGCGTCAAGCAGCACCTGTCGATCAACGAGAAGCATATCAAAGCAGAATACGATACCCGAGAGGGTGTTTTCAAGGCCAACAATGAGGACAGGAAAAAATGGGATATTATGACGAAGGATGAAGGTTGGGGTGCGTGGATGTGGCGCAGATCATCTGAGACGGCGTCAAGTATCATACATCCGCGCACGCCCGGACCGGAGCCTCCATTCAAGAAGGCAAGATTCTATGACTGGGGAACTGGTGAGATGGAGGACAGCTTCACCCCGATGTACTGGCTCAACCTTGAGCACATTCGAACCCCTGGTCGATACCACTTCAAGAATGGTCACCGGAATGAACCACTCGGCGAAACCTTCGAATATATTCACCCTGTTGTCCAGTACAGAATGGAACACGCAAAAGATGAGAAAGGAAACGCTTCTTACGTTCCTAACGGACCCAAGTACGAGCGTAAACTGATCGACGCGCATGGCCCGAATCCCTACTACGTGTGGCACTTAAAATACTCCTTTGACAAAAAGTTTATCACGCTGCCTGAGTGGGAGCTTGGTGCAGATAAATGCTACGAGCGCAGAGCAATTATTGGTAAGACTGCGGAAGATTGGGTTGGACATATGGATACGCTCTTGAAGAAAGTGGATCCCAAGCCACGCCGGAGGCAACTACATCCTGTTGATCCTGAAGATGAGCAGTCTACCAATGGTGGACTCACTCACGGAAGCCTTGATATTATCAACGAGGTTTCATACCGAAGCCTTCGTTCCAAGACTGTCCAGTCTACTGTGAGTGAGATCAACTCCTCCGAGCGTCTCGAATCCTCCACACTGTATGTCATTTGATGCGATCAAACTTGAATCTGGAAGGTGAATCTCTACATTGTTGTTAATTTGCTGCATTATTTCTTTGGTTCTGTAAATTTCGTCCATATTGCATCTAGTAATAGTTCTCTCAATTCTATTTTGCTATCCAGTGATTTTGATAAAATAGACACCCGTGTCTTAGATATAGCGTAGGTAACCATTCCTAGGGCTATTTAAGTCTATGCACACTTGCCTAATTTACTACCCTTTTTCTATTCCAGGTGAAGGATTTCATCCTGCTAGAATGATGTGATGTTGCCCGTACGGAATTCCCTTGGCGACTCGGACGGTATACACGATCAGACATATTAGATTAAAAATCCCGGAATGATCAACATTCAAATGATCAATCATATCATTAACATTATCAAAGTTTACCCTGAAGCACCCGATGTACAAGTAACCCCCAAGTTACTAGGCGTATTAGCACAGAGTACCTCACTCTCCCCAGAGGGTGCCTTCACTGTATAATCAACCACAGTCACTCCGCAAGTTCCATCGGCACCGCAGTTCAGGTTGCCCGTAACTGGATCATAGTCGTCCGACGTTGTTCCACTAAATCCCTGGAAGATAACATCCGTCAAAACTGCAGCTCCTGGATACTCTTCACAGTAGCTCGCATCCTCGCCGTAGCAACTCTGAATCTGAATTGCATAGTCGCATCCATCAACAACCACGTCATTCCAGGTGACATTCGTTACCGTTGAGGTACCATGGTCTCCACCGGATGGATATGTTTTAATGCCGGCGGCCTTGGTTGAGTTCACCATTTTCGCTCCTGACACATATACATTCTTCACGGTATCATCTCCACTGGAACCCAGCGACCCGACAGATAAGCCATGGCTTCCGGTGCAAGTAATATCAGTAACGGTCACATAGTTTGAGCCAGGCTTGAATGCGACACAGTCGTCATCATTGGTGACTTGGACGCTCGAGATCGTAACGTATGTACTGGCACCAATATCGAACCCGTCTGTGTTTTTCGCAGCGTTGCTGCTCTTCGATGTAGCGTCTAACTCCAAGTTTGAAAACCAAACGTTCTTGCTGTCACCTTTCACGGAATTGAAGACGTTGGGTGGATTCTTCTGTCGAAGGTTTGAGACTGTTATATCAGAGCCGCCGGTTATGTACAGAAGGGTTGGGCGCGCATAGCTGCTGTCCGACGCAAAAAGATCCCATCTAGAAGAAGAAGAAGAAGAAGAAGAAGCGTGAGTTAGCGAATGAAAGAGGGACGAAAACTCAATATGCCTAGCGGTGCATCTGGAGCTATCACTTACGCGTCTTGTCCATTTCCATCAATGACCCCACTGCCAGTTACAGAGGTGATCGTGATGCCGTCGATATCTTCGACATTCATCATCGCCGTCCGGCCTTCCCAGTAATCTGTATCCGAGGCGAATTTCAGCAAGCCTTCAATCTCGAACTTGCATCCAACACAGCCTGAGAAGTCAAGGACGCTGTTGGCATAGTAGGTGGTGTCTGCTGGAATCACGATCGTTCCACCCGAGCCACATGATGCTATTGCTGATGCTATGGCAGGCACGTCATCCGTCGATGAGGACCCGCCTGCCGTTGGGGTACAGGTAGATGCGCGTGCATGGATAGCTGGAGTGGAAGGGAGAGATGCAGCAAATGGAGCAAAGACCAAGAAGGTAAATATCTTGACCATGTTGTCCGAATTCATGATTCCTTCAAGCTGTGGTGATGCCAGTGACCACACGCAAATAGCTCTGTACAGCCCTGGAGAAACTGAAAATTACCGAACTCACATGTGCACTGTGCTCGTACACATTTCCCTCAATTTATAGATATATGTATATATATATATATATCTCTCTCTCTCTTCGAACTTAGAACACAGTCGTCGTTACTGCCAGTGCCGCATCAAACTGCTGATCCACTACGAAAATCACACGGAGGCTGGGCCGCATCATAGTGAAACACCATCTTTATTCGAGGAATATCTCTTACCTAGCGACTGTCACCCAACCCCTGGAGCTGGAGATGCAGGACCAGCCGGCCCCACATGAGTGTCAACTCCACGGCCATTAGCCCCTTCGATTTTCTTCACCTGCCTCTCACCTGTCGAATAATGGGTCAAAAAATGGACGATCTTCAAGCTAGTCTGACGGCAAGTGCGGGGCATGGCTTTTCGGTTCGCGGTGGCTTGCTTTTAACCGAAACCCATTCCAGAACGTACTCACAGGGTCTTGTTTCAACAACTGCCGATTCATGGAAATGCAGGGGCGCGGAATAATTATTGCTTCAGGACGAACTTCCTTGTTTGAAGAGCCGAAATTGGGACTTGGCAGTTGTGGAGACCTTTGTGAAATGGAACCCCCGATTGTTATAAACGGACACCCCCTGTTTCCTAATTGGGGGTTCAGCTGGTGAGTCCCCAGTCGAACATTTTTCCTTGATGCAGGTCTTGCATGTGGATAAATACCTTGGCACGCATTTTACACATATAATGGCTTATAGGCTAAGTTGTATTGGGACAAGAAATGTCCGTTGGAAATGTCGGGAGGGTGCATTTAACAACGCTTGCTGAAATATATCGAGATTCCGAGAACTGAAAGCAACACGGAGAAAGAGCAGATTATTGTCGTATAAAAGGGACATATGAACACGAAGTTTTCTTTCGAGTCTATCTACTACAGCCCCCGGGCCCGACCAACACCCCTTCAATACAATGCATTCCCTTCCGCTCTTGTCAGCCTTGTCACTCGCCACATTGGTCACAGGCAGGCCTTCCAAGCTCCACAGCCGAAACGACGTGAGTAGAACCACGCCACCATCAGGCTGTTTATCAGTTGGCTCCGATGGTACATACTCCACAATAGGCAATGCTCTTGATGCACTTGACTCTTCATCCACATCAGCATGCATCTTCGTCTATAGTGGCACATATGAAGAACAACTAACAATCGACTTCGGAGGTACGTTGACCCTTTACGGTGAGACGACGGACTCAGGGACATACAAAGATAATACAGTTACAATTACGCACACTATCTCGTCCGAGGATGCGGGAAGCCTGGATCTGAGCGCGACTGTGAATGTCGTCTCGGATGGATTCAAGATGTATAACATCAATGTTGAGAATGGATACGGCGAGGGCGCACAAGCAGTGGCGTAAGAAATAGATACTCAACCTGTGTACGGTACCAAATCAATACTAATGCTTCCACTATAGACTCGTCGGAAATGCCGAGCAGCTCGGGTTCTATGGTTGTCAGTTCTCTGGATATCAGGACACTCTCTACGCTAAGGCCGGAACACAGTATTACTCCAACTGTCTGATTGAAGGTCTGATACCGCTCAAATCTCAGAATACTTGCTACATCTTTGAGAGCTAATATAGAAAAAAGGAGCTGATGACTACATTTTCGGCGACGCATCTGCCTGGTTCGGTGAATGCGACATCGTTTCCACGGGCTCCGGCTCGATCACCGCAAACTCTCGGGAAGAATCCAGTGATACCGCGTGGTATGCAATCGATCACTGCAACATTAAGGCTGAATCTGGATTGGATCTCGATGGCAAAGTCTATCTAGGTCGCCCGTGGCGTGTTCTTGCACGCGTCATCTATCAGAACTCTGACCTAGGAAGTCTGATCAATTCAGCCGGGTGGACAACTTTGGCTGATGGGGCTACGCCGCTCTTTTATGAAATTGATAACGCAGGCGATGGATCGGATACCTCGGACAGGGTATATGAAAGTTCCATATCAGCAGCAGTTACGAAGACGACTGTTTTGGGGAGTGGTTATGCGTCTTGGATTGATGAAAGTTATTGATAGCCCAATTTTGGAATTGAGAACAAGGAACCCGAGCTGATGAAACAACCGAATATGCGATAGCTCGTTCTTGAATGTCATTTCGATAAACCTTTCAATGTTTTTTAGATAAGCTGCTCTCTGTGTAAGACCTCGGAGAAGCTAGTGCCTAAGTGGGGGCTTGAACTAGTAGAGTATCATCAATAAAACTCCAGAACGCATAGATCTGAGTCATCTCCAAAACTGTAAGACAATCAATCTGTGAATAATTGGCAGAAATATCATGGAACGGGCTTGAAGATTGCCACGTGGATTTCAAGGACGGGAATAACCGAATGTGGAGAAAGTAGCCGAACGAGATCCACCGGTACTTGGCACATTGTGGAGGTGATTCGGGTGAGCATCCCAATCGTTCTAGAGGATATCCATAGGAATATTGATGCATATACTAATATTATCTTCTTCGTAAAATTGTTTGAAAGAATAGCCACCTGTGTCCACAGGTAGTCAGAATTATTTGAGGAGATCTCAGGTCAACCTTGGAACATTCGAAAGATATGACATGCATCTATCTGCAGAGTTCCTGCGCCATCGATTATTAAAGACAATTGACGAACCACCATGCCACTAGACAGTTCGGCGGGATTACCCGTGTGATTGACTGTAATTTTCACCTACTGCGATTACAATCGAATCATATTGATTGGTTCTCTCCAGATCCAGGCTCGAGTCCTAGGCTGAGCTGTAGTAGGCATAGCTAATTGGCTTCGGGTGATAAAAAAGCACCAACCACAGTACGGAAGTCAGAGATAGGTAATAAGATGCGGTTCAATGGGCGGCTTGGGCTTTGGGCGCGCCGCCATTCTCTAGACTTGACTAGTTTCTGATTTTAGCGTTTCGAAACTTTGTCGGCTTTGGGTTATCTTCTAACGATGACCTTGACATAAGGAAAAAAGCCATCATATGTGAGTTGCCTCACAGATTGCCGCTCAGTATAATGGCTTGGGAGATTTGGGCATTTTGCACCTCAAGGAAGCCAATTATGACCCAAATCTTCAAATGTGCAGTCTAGCAAGTGAAGAAAGGTTCTTGGATGTCAATGTTAATTCGAATTGAGGATCGTCGGCCATGCCGGAAGTGCCGTGCGCAACTACCCTTCGCAACAAACTAGCCTATTCAGTTCATTATTCCCTGATAGCATCTTTGGGGCTTATCTGAGCTCGCACCCCTGATCAAGCCACTCGTTAGTTGACTTACGGGTCTTGCGTTCGGAGGTAATTCAAATCGAGTTCTTCGCGGTCTTTCCATGGCGTACAGAATTCTCCTGAAGCCTCGATCATCAGAAAATCAGAATGTTTGCATATTTTCCTATTTCCTCATTTTATCGTCCCATTTGCGCTTGCCTAGTTTGATTGAAGTCATGGCGGCGCTATGCAATTTTCAGCTGGCCTGGTACGGTAAGAATCCACGAGGGTGCGTCATTAAAAGGAGGAAAATGACTTGGATGCCGCTGGGGAAGGTAGAGAACAGGCGAATCTGGTTATTCCAGGCGATGAGAGGTCATCGATGCGATTCCAAGCAGAGCTGAATCTCGGCTATCTTGTCCCTTCATCAAATCTTTTCTTCCTTTGCTCAGCTGAGGAAATTCACGAGGGTTAAGAAAGAAGAGTATATGAAGGGAAGAAGATGCACCACACTGAGCGTCCAAATCCCCTCAACCCGCTCCATAGTGGCTCTTTCAATCCATTAGCTCTCGTACGATCCTGTCGCTTCAGCAGGACCGCGCATCATGATGCGGCAGCTCAATTGCTTGATTTTTCTTTCAATTCTCAATTTTATCCCATCGGGAGTTCAAGCGAAAACCTCCGTCGCACTTCAACAACAGAATGACTTCAGTCTGAAGAGTCTCTTGCAATCACTCCATACCTCCCGTGATCCTATATCAGGCGAAACGAAGTGTTGTCCAATCGGTTATCATTTCGATGGCAAAGACTGCGTTATAAGCCCTGACTGCGATTCAGGTTGCTATTTTGATAGCGGGAAATGCCATGCGAGAGAGGAACCAAGATGCCCGGGAGATGGGATTCCAAATGGCATGAACTGCTTTACGACAAAGGGCCCGGAATGTCCTACCCATGCGGAACTCAAAGACAAAACCTGTGTTGTGGGGCAACCTCAATGTGGCGATGGATTCGAATACGATCATAGTCTGCGCAGCTGTGTATCTATCGAAAGCCCACAATGCGGCGACTCATATGACTTCTCCAAGGGTAGATGTATCACCAAAAAGCGACCAGAATGTCGAGGTCGAGGTGCAACAAGATTCGAAAATGGTCATTGTATTGGAACAAGCCCACCCGTATGCGACAAAGGAAGCTATAATGACAAACTATCGCTTTGTCAGGCAGACGCTCCTCGGTGTCCAGGCGGTAGCTCCATTCAGGGCAATGTGTGTATTTCAAAGAACGGCCCATCATGCGCTCGTGCCGACGACGAGTACGACCCAGATATGAAGAAGTGTACGTCCAAGAGTCACAGATTGTAAAGAAGGTCACTTTGATAAATTCAAGCGGAAGTGTGTTCTTGAATTAGAGCCAGCCAGTTGAGTGAAAGATACTCTTATATCTTACCATTCTGGATCTAACACAACCCGCTGTTGCCCTGTTGGCATGCACTGGGATGGAAGGCTTTGTGGGAAGACTGTTTCGGGGGAATGTGGTCCCGGCTTGGACCAAAGTGGCAATGATTGCCTTACCGGTTCTAAGGGTGAACCTCAATGTCCTGCCGACAGTCAGCTCTTGGAAGACGTCTGTGTCAAGGAGCCTACATGTCAAAGTGGATACGACTTCGTCGATGGACTTTGCACGCAGCGTGAGAGCCCTATCTGCAAAGAGGACTTCAGATTTGATTCTTCCAGGGGAATCTGTTATTTCAAGGATGTTCCTGAATGTGAAACGGGTACTGTGCTACGAGATGGTGTCTGCATTCTCCCAAATGTACAGGCTAAATGTGAACCTGGCTTCATCCTTGACTCAAAGTGCTGCGTCTTAGCCAGGGTTCCATACTGTAATGAGGGGACATTCGATGGCGAGGCATGTGTAGCTGATGAAACCCCAAGCTGCTGAGCCCAGACAGGTACAACACTTGCGAGCGGGAAGTGCTTGAAGGACCTCCCTCCCATTTGCAAAACCTCTCAATCGCCTGATGCGAGCCTCGATGCGTTTGGCCGATGCTCTGTTTTGCCAAATTGCGAGAAAGACACCAAGTTCAAGAATGGAGCCTGCTTGATGGAGCGACAGCCTTTCTGCGAATCAGGCGCTTTGTATAATGCTCAGTCCACAACCTGCGAGTGTGAGCAGAAATTCCACTGCAAGGATGGCTTCACACTGATCAATGGGAAATGTGAGTTCGAGGTATTGGTTCCCACATGCAAAGATGATGAAGAATTGAAAAACGGGAACTGCTGCAAACGACCAAAATGTCCACCCGGCACCACATATATTCCCGGTACAAACACATGCGGCGCTCCCCCAAGATGTGAGGACTACCAGTCTCTCAAAGATGGAAACTGTATCGAGGAAGAGGTGCCAAAGTGCGGTGAAGAGAGAGGGTTCAAATGGGACGGCACTGGATCGTCCAGCCTTTGCGTCAAATTGACACCCCCGACATCCTGCAACAAGCCTACCGTGTACAATAAAGAGACCAAGTTTGTGAGTCTGAGGCCAACTGTGAACCTAATGAAACTCTTGTGGATGGCTGCTGTATCGGCGATGCCCATCCGAAGTGCTTTGTGTTCAGTGCCTCGGTTCTCGACTGTGGTCCCGAGAATACCTACGACCAGCGCGTTAAGCGCTTCAATGATACTCTTCAGTTGCTTGGTTTGAACCGCTTGAACCATACTATTTCCGAGCTTTCGTCACTTCAGCAGATATCCCAGTGGGCTAATCAAGGGAACAGCGATCGGACCATCCAGCCAGTGAAGATTATAGCGGATTCTGAGAAGGCCAAGGATTCCATACCTGCAGAGTCTAAGGTTGAGCAGACGGAGGTTGAGGACCTGCCATCTGAGGATTCTAGATCTGCAGGTTTCACGTCTGGGTCTGAATCTCATGATGGTGAGCCTGAGGTGGTGTCCAAGTCGGAGGAAGATATGGGTGGCGAGGAGGAGCTTGATATCGAGGATACCGACGATGAGTGGTAGGATTCATGAGGAAGCTGTTGAGCTCTGCAAAGAGAGTGCTGGGGACTTTGGGGGGGGGGGGGCTATTTCATTTGTTTCCTTTTGTTTCGTACCATTCAAATGTTTTTTTCCTTCGACTTACTATCACCAAGAATGAAATAAAGGCGAAGGGCCTTTCATAAAGTTTTCATCTGTCAGACTGAGCTGTGGTCTGATGATAAGTCTTGATGACCCATGCCACATAAGAACTTCCAGAAAAACAGGAAAAGAAATAGTGTGGACACTTGCCACAAAGATAAACCAGGCCATGAGTCCCTTCTACTCATGCTCTTCTTCACCATCATTCCTATTCCCAAATCACCCTCAGCTAAGGTACTATCATTCCAATCGCTTTGAGCTGAGCGATTTTGGAATGCTCTAAAAACTTGGAAAGAATCACGGGAGGTTGGGAAACCGGCAACCGATAACCTGATCGATTCCGCGCTTTGCAATCACAACTCTTCAACCTGGCGAGAATTGCGATCCAGGTTCTCCGCCAGGGATTGGCATGCATTTGGGACTACAGTACGTGAAGAGGATGAGGAAGACATTCCTCCCTGGTGGCGGCGTAAAGATCTTGCATATGAGGGGGAAGAGGATGGGATCCCTCGCTGCTGACGACGACGAGATGTTTTAAGAGATAGAGGATGATGATGAAGATCCTCTACGGTGATGGGATGTAGGTCGGATGGCTTGGGTACCTTGGGTTGACGTACCCAAATTTGAGTAATGACCAATGGGTTGAGTAGTATTGGTAGGAATACTATCAGGACCATTGTCAGGACCACCACGACTGATCAGTGGACGGGGTAGTGGAGGGAGCCAGGCTGGTATCATTGGGTTGATAACACATCGATCATCCTGGTCCCGCCAATGGCAGTTTGCACAGCACTGAACATATGGCGATGTAACACGAACACAAGTCCTCACGCCGCTCTTCGCGTGGCACTGCCAGTGAAGCAGCGAGCATTTGAAATTGGGAAAGGTATGTCCTCAGCACGCGAGTGCCTGGCTAGATGTGTCCACATCCTCTCAGAGAGAGACCTTGGGATGTTCTACATAATGACCGACACCTCTTTTTATATAAGGACCTACAGGGCTACCTACATGGTTACCTATATGAATACCTAGAGGGGAAAGCTAGGTACTATATAGTTGGATCTATGCAACTGGTAACCCCACAGATATCTAAAGTGAGAGATATCTAAAATAGAAGTAAAGGGATAGCTGAATAAAGCGGGATATATTGATATGTGCATGTTTAGATGTAATGAATGAAAGAAAGATATAGTCTATTGGTAAATCTGTGTTCTCTGAGTATTCTGCCAGATGGTGAGAAAACTCGAAAAACCACTGCGTTCCAAGTAGAAAAAGAAGGTCTTGTTAGATCACGTGGTCTGTATAGTTCAGACCAAGGTGGCTAGGTAGATAGCTCTCGACGTGTCGGGGCAGACTTCCCCTCCGCGCGCTTCCCCCCATACGTGTTCTTTCCTGTAGCTGTTCCATAGGCACACCTCCTAACAGGTCTACATCGTAACATTTTGGTAGCATGTCCCCAGCATCCGTGGGTCCCCTGGAGTAGCCCGATTCCAGCCCGATTCTCTTTTACCAACTTGTTCGAGTCTCGAACGCCAACTCCTCGGGACAGCCTAGCTGACCAGTCGAGCCACCACCAGGTGACCCACTGCGCTCGCCTCTCATGACAGCCAGCAGAGCCACCACCCACTTCTTCATCCTCGCAACAGCGGACTTCGTCACCATGCCACGCAATGTCGTCCGATAGTTCCACAGAATCACCTTCAGCTGCGCCACCTTTTCAATTGCCGCGGAAGGAAATTCAAAGCGCTACGACGTCGTAGGAATACAGCACAACCATGGCAGCCTTTTCTGATTTCCACAACTTCTGCGGAGCCACTCACGTACGTTAATTCAAATAAGATGACGCTTTTAATCCATAGTTTGTGGCTCCTCTGCTCTATTCCCTACCCAATGAGTGAAATTTCAAAGGGCAAACATTTTAATGGGGCCCAGTTGAAAGTGACCAATAGTCTACTCTTCCTACCAGCGCTTTCTACCACATGCCCGGTCTTCACGTCAGCACTGAGGTAGATCACACTCACTGTGCTGTTGTTTGCAGTCAGTGAGATTTGTATTATCTCAGTATACGTACTCGCTACTCTGAGTTTGCATCCAATCATTTTATTCTAGTAGGACGAAGCGAAAATATTCTAAAACATTGTGCATTGGATGTAACTCATATTATTGACACTAGCGTGACCAAAACGGATATTTCAATGCATTGAATGATGGAAAAGCCTATTGGTAAAAAAGGAGAGCGAGAAGTAATAAGATAAGAGAGCGACATGAAGGCGAAAAATGAAAACAGGGGACGCAAGAGCCCCCGTGAGAGCCCCTGTGAGATTTCCCCCTTTCAAGATCATCTGTTGAGTGTTACCTTCAAGTGACAACTGGCGCAGCCAGAACCCATTGCATCAATATAATGCTGTCGAGAAATTGCTGAAGAGTCTCAGGGCCGTTATTTGTAGATCTTCACAGTAGTGGAGACGGGTTCTTTCTCCGGGACGGTCGGTCGCTCGCCTGATAGACCGCCAAACACTATCTCCGCCCTCACGGACCAAGACGAGGGAAGTTGAAATGCAGATCTGATTCCGTCCTCCACACCTGGCACAAAGTGTGAGTGCTGCAAGCTAGCACCGAGGCCTTCGAGTTCAATGGCAGTCCAAAGTGTAATCTGATGCATAGCGTTGGAGCGCTCGGCAAACCCCTCAAAGACGGTGATGGGGAACTTGGAGAACTTCTCATGGAGTTTCTTGATAGCTGCATGGTCCTCGAAGACAGAGATCTACATTACGTTTTTAGCCTTGTGTGAGAAGAGAGAACTCGTGGGCATGGAATATCCGGAATTGCCGTTCCCGATAAATACAATAGGAAGATACTCACTGTACCATAGGCGGCCTGGAATGAATTGAAACGATCTTCATTACGTTTCCAATCCTCCTCGCCTTGGTTTTTGAGAATGAATGGCTTAGCAGCAGTGGTAACCGCATCCCAGAACCTCTTGTGTTCCTTGCCCAGCGTCACCAGAATGCGGGTGCTCTGCACATTCCACGACGAAGGCATGGTTTGGATGACTTCATTTACAATCTCGATAATGCGATCATCGTTGACTAAAATGTTATCGGTAACGCCGTACACGGTACGACGATGTTTCACAGCCTCAAGATAGGTAGAGGTCTTAACTGGGGCGTCTGATACTGTCATCGTGGAGAATTTGGAGTCGATCGGTGATGTTGGCTTTGAAGAACTTGAAGGTGGGAAATGAGGGGATGTTAATGGTCGCTTACTAACAAAAGCCTCTGGATGCGTTGATGTTGCGAACCTTCAAATACGGATCGAAGGAACCCCGACCAATATATAGACCTCTGGACGCTCACAACGCTCCCGGGCCAGGGCTGGTAGAAGAATTACCATTATTAATCGGCGATTTTAGTGCCAGTGGTAGAATTGGAATCCGTCTACTACCAGTAATGAAGTCAGTCTCTCCGGGCGTCCATTACTAATTAGTATTAGATTTAATAATCTGGTAGATGTGCACCTGGACATCAACAATGAGCATAGCGGTATTCGTCAGCGGTATAGTTCCGAGGGGAGTCAGGCCAATCAGGGGCTCCGGAACGATGCCACATAATTACCTGATCGGGACATTTGGCCCCGCATTAGGAGCAGAAGTCTGGGGTGCAGCTGACTAAGGACCCGATAATTACCGGATTGGGAACTTAGCTCCCGGAATACCCAAAGCGGAAGCTTGACAAACAAACAGATTAGAAATGGTTCAAGATTCGATTTTTAACTCTTTCGACGACAGAATGGGGCGGGTGATCATCCGTCATCATATAGAAGATGTATCAAATGACACATGTCGGAAATTGGATTGGTTCAAAATACCTTTGACCTTCAGCGCTCAACTTAGTATTTCCAGCTTGTTCGACACGACAGCAGTTTTGACGCTGAATAAGGATAATGGACTTCGTGAGGCGTGACTTTCGAACGCCCAGCTCAAAAGCTGCAGGAGGACCAAATGAGCAGCTTTTCTTCGCCAAAGATGGTCATTTAGAATTTGGTCCAGATGACCCCGACAACCCTCGAGACTACTCATTTGGACGCAATTGTTATATTACCGCTGTCGCAATTTCCTTGGTGATGATCGCAACTTTCGCATCATCTGCACTATCTGGGTCCTTTGAAGGCGTCAGTGAAGATCTGCATGTCTCGACCGAGGCCGCCGGTCTTGTCACCACCCTCTTCCTCCTAGGTTACTGCGCCGGCCCATTCTTTTGGGTGCCGCTATCCAAAATACTATGGCCGTCGCTGGAATGTGGGCGTCGGCGAACTGCCATTGATTGGCACTGTCATTGGCGCGTGTATCGGGGGACTGGCACTGTTCATCAATAGCCAGATCCAGCTTAGAAAGCCCCAAACACGGAACCCAGTCCCAAAAGATCGTCTTCCTGGAGCAATGGTAGGTGGAGTCATGTTCGCGGTGACAATATTCTGGTTCGCTTGGACAGCGGAATACAGCTCAGTTCACTGGGCTGTCCCCGAAAGTAGCAGGCACCTTCCTCTCAACCTCAATTCTCCTCATCTTTGTCTGTTTCATCAACTATATCATGGACTCATATCTGATGTATGCGGCATCGGCTATGGCAGCAAAAACCGTCCTGCAATCGGCCTGAGCCGCTGCTTCGCCACTCTTCACTCACTATATGTTCAACGCTCTCGGTGTGGGCTGGGCTGGGTCGCTTATTGGAGAAATAGGTGTGCTTCTAATACCCATTCCATTTGTCTTCTACACGTATGGTGGCACACTTCGAGTTCGGTCTAAGTTTTCCTCAAATGACGAGATGTCACATCCACTCACTGATGAAGAGAAAGCCGTGCATGGCCAATCCTCAAGTCCTATATTCGAGGAAGGGAAACTTGAACGAAGGAACTTCTTTGATTGGCTGGAGGTGCAAGGGGTATTGTACTTGGTCTGGTCTACTGTGATATATTTTGTATGTATGTGTATGAATTCCAATGTTTATTTGGAGCGAGCTTGGGATTCGTGAAGATAGATGATAGCTAGATAATACATCCATAGAATGAGCAGCTTTCAGCGATGGATTGGAATGAGGAATGGATTGCTTCAGGGCCCATTGATGCATTTTGCATCTGCCCAAACACTATGGGTGCGTACGTGAATCCCTTCAGAGCTGGCTGATCCATCCTATGGAGAACCTTGGAATTGATCTTTGACAGAGAATTCGTGGATCTAATCTTGGAACCCTGTCAACTCTGTCAAGGTTTGCTTTGAAAATGCGAATCCCCCAGTTTTGGACCATGGGCATTAATAAAGTGGGGCGTACCTGTAAGGGGAATAAAGAAATATTGGATGTCTCTCAAAAGATCCAAATATGAACGTTCGATCATTAATTGACCTTGCGAATCACTCAGGCGAGTGCGCCGCAATATATCTCATCTATTCAAGCCCTTTCAATCTAGAATTTAGCTCATGCGTATACCTAGTAGGTATTGAATTCCGTATCCTGCATCACCAAAATCTTTCCGCAGTGATGGCACTGCAAGTTATATGAAACAATTTCATTTCGTACTGGTGCTCCCTTGCGAAAAAGGAAAGGAAGGAAGATTCCGCCTATAGGCCTCGATTCACCCTTTCTGGATGGGGAGAGGATGGGGTGCTCGGTCAATCACACACTTAATTCGTTGTCAAATGATACAGTCACTGGATCGAGATTTGAAGTTTAAATTCGTGAGGCAGACGGTCCTAAGGGTGGGAAGAACATTCCACGGTGGATATCGTAGGATGGAGAGTTGTGTCCAGGGCGGATGGGCACGATTGCCTCTCAAGCAGGGATGTGAAAATATCCCAGCCCATCACATCTTCATTAGGGGCCGTAGCTGGCCCTTGAGCCGACATGCTCTGCAGGCTACTGACAAGTGAATTTATGACGTTCTTTACAGAGCGAGCACTGAGGGAGGTGGAAGAGAAGGATTCGATAACAGCCTGAGCACGCTTGAGAGATTCAAGAGCACGCGGCACCTCGAAGCTCAGTGTCTTTGCATACACATAAGCCATAATTGTCAAGGTCGCGTTCCAAAGTGGCTGTAAGACCTCTGACCACCCGTATAGGAGTTCAGAGGTGGAGCATATGGTAAACACTTTATCGACAACCATGATTGAGTGATGTAAAGCACTACTCATATGTAGTTCGGTCTGTGGTTGTCGGGTGTCAAGCGGGGTCGCCACACCATTCGGAACGCTGGAGTGCGTGTAGCGAATACATATGAACGGGCGCTGGATGAGATTATACGTGTTGTGATAGTGGAGCTCTAAGAGCACTCTTTGCCTCTGGAGCCAGACCGGTAGTGAAGGATCGGGAACAAAGTCAAGAACTTCGGGGTCAACGAACCCCCTCCCTCCTTGTGCTAGTCGCACTTCTGAGGGTAGGTGATCGTGCCAGATCTCAAGCCTTTGAAGAGTGGAGGAAAGTTTCAGGGCGTGTTGTTCCAAAGCGGCTGGACTACCTGTGTCGTCTTCATCCAAGTCTGCAGCCAAAAAGCACGCGGCAATGTCGGCTACGATGAGGGCGAGGTTCATCAAGCAAGTGGTGTATATGTAAGGGCTCACGCTCTCCTCCAGATGGCCGGGGCAGGAAATGTAACGATTGAGAGCATCCTCAGTGGGGAGTGGGCATTTTACCAAACTCTCCTGACTGGCGGTCGGCATGTCAAGCTGCAATGAGCACTGGAGGTCAAGACAAAAAAGCATCCACCACAGCTGCATGTGCGCAGTCTTTTCACATTCCGGTAAATGGCTTGGGGGTGGTCGACTGAGCTTTGCAATGTACGCTTTGCGTATGGTTATGCCCAGGAGGCTGTATGAGTCTCGAAAGGCATTGCCTTTCATCAGGTATACTATCATTAAACTATGGCATCGTAGGATATCGAGTGTTACCTGTGTGTTTGCCCTCATGCATTCACGGCAACGATCGAAATATTCGAAGCCAGGCCAGCCGGCTTCCGTTGAGGGTTGCTGGGCTCCTAATATGCGCCCGGCGAGGCCAGTAGTATGACTGTGTTGTATGCCCAGAGCGAGCATGGAGTCCACCAGGGCGTGTCCTGCCGAATATTTGTCGGATATCGTTGGTGGCGATAAGGAATCAAGCTCCGCAAACTGCATCTCATTCATGATGAAGAGAAGGGGGTGACATGTGTCCCAGAACAATCTAAGGTAATAACTTCGTTGAGTCCTTAATAATGGGTTAGACGAAAGGAGGCAAATCCCCGAAGGAACCGCGGAATATGGAAGCTGGTGGAAGAGGCAACCAGCAGAGGCGGACGAAGATGAGGGCGCCGGTTGCCCGCTATCAAAGAATCCATGGAGATGAGCGACATTGAAAATCTCATCTGGGACGGTCTCTGGTGGGGTATTGGTCGCCCATAAACTCTGCTGTGGGCTGGTTGTGCTAGCGGGAGGGACATGTGGGCTGGTCTGATTGGTGTGTGCGGTAGAGCCGCTGGCGTTGTTGAGATCATGATATTGGAAGGGAGTGCCAGTAGGCGAAGGGAATGAAAACGTTTGATGGGCTACGGACTCTGGTACCGGCCGCGCATGGCCACCATTACTGTTATCTACCTGGGTTGAGCGGGGTGGGCCATAGGAAACAATGCATTCGGCCTTGATGCTCGAGCACTGTGTGCAAGGCTTCTGCTCATCACACTTGGTCCGATGTATACGACAGCGATCACAGGCTCTGGCAGCCTTTTGTCGTTTTGCCAAGGAGAGGACTTTGTGATCCGGGCTAGCAACATATCCGGAGTTACGACTCTCTTGATGGGTTTTGTTGGTGGAGCGAGCCAACTCCGACCCCGAGCCTTTGGCCCGGCCACGCGCCTTTGCAGGCGTTGCAGAAAATCGGGAAAACATGGAAGGCTTTACCAGGGGCGTTGGCGACACAATGATCTCATAGGTTTCACCACATGTGAAGAAAGAAAGCCCTTGGATCTGATAGCATAGGTACATGCAAGAATTTGGGGGCCCTGCAGGAGCGATTCTGCGTGATAGAAGCATTATTGGTGCTGTGGAAAAAAGGCTGAGGGGGAGATGGATAATGTCAGGCTGACAAATTCACATGTGCATCAACTACAATTTAAATCTTCCATTAATTACTGCCCAGGTGTGAGTTGAAATCAAGTGTCATATAACATTTTTCTAAGATCTATGTAGCGCTATGTTCAAGAGCTTCACCGTCACGGTGTCATGAATAGTATATCATATCTCGGAGGCCTGTCTGCAGAATATGTGTTTCAACGAATGTCCAATGCAAATATGTTGTTGCCGATCCCCGGGGCCCACTTATTTTTTGGTGGGGCCTCATCAGGCCGAGATATATCATATTACTGTTTGTCCATATTTATGCCAGGTGACAACTTGAATCACCTGGGCAATGGCCTAAAGAAGAAGCACTGTCAATGAAGGAGAAATAATCTGGGATGGAAATGAAATACATGAAAGGGGATCTACCTAGGCAGTGCTTGGTGGCTTACAGATCCAGTCTGTTGTAGACTCGGAGTTGGATAATCTCTTCCCTGCCTCTTCAGTGAACGCTCAAGTGCTGTTACGGCTGTCGTCAAAAAGTCCAAAAAATTACTCGGTCCAGGTCCTTTTAGTCAGTAATCTGAGGAATTCGAATTCCACTTGATTCATTCCACCGTGAGAAACATCAAGACGAATAATCACGGACTCTTTACTTATCGAAGATCTTCTGCCACTATCTCGAAGCATTTGAGCTCAATCGAATGGACTGTCGACTTGCGACCTCGTCACTCCAAGCGGTCAAAATATCAACTCTGTCTCTGAAGTGTTCCTAATTGATAGTACCAGGCCAATTGGAACTACTCGAGGCCAAGTGGACTCCCTGGCTCGTTGCCACTCTTTGAATCCTGCAGCCCATTGGCAAACACCCTTGAATAAGCCTCACTCGCTCAACTCCGCATCCGCATACCATTCAGCGCCTTTCAAGGTACCCATCAATCTGTCAATCTGGATCAAATAAATTGAAATGTATCGACTAAGAATTCAAAGCTTCTTTCTCTTGTCATGGCAGTGCAGAAATGCCTAAAGAATCCTAACAATTTGCCGAGAGTCGGCCTCCCCTTGATCCGGCCGTGCATTTCTCTTCCAGCCCACTCCAATATTGAAAGCCCTGCATGTTTCAATGTCCGGAGGGAAGACCGCCTATAAATGAAAAGCGACAAACCTGGCAAGAAGAGGCATGTTTTAGTGATTAGTTTGTACGCCAGTGAGATCTTCATTCTAGCAACGGCTAAGGACTGGTAGGAAAGAAGCAGCTTGCGACCATAGACAGCCTCCGTGCGTCGAAGAATCCTCCGTTGAGCTAGGTTGTTATTGAGCTTTTCAAAACCCATGATATTTCCTCATAGTTTAACGTCGGGTCATACTTGGTACCCATTGTAGCTTAGTGCAAATCTAAAGGAGACGAAGACAGAAGACCAAAATTGACCTGACCTTTGCGGAGAGAGGCTGAGAAAGCGAAAATGCTCCTTTTGCTGCATGGTCTGACTTCAAGTTTAGGTGAAGAATATTCTGGTGGCTGAAGATTTGCCGAGACTATCCTGAAGAGGCCTGAATACGAAACCTTGGAGCTCTTGAGCTCTAGGTAACCAACACCTTATAATTGCTGTTGCATGTTGTATGTTTCTTTTTAGGTTTGATGGGAAGTCGTCTCCTGCCACCTTAATACTCAAACCTTCACCTGAATGCCCTGAACACCACTAAGTATTTTGCACCCTGAACCTCACGAGGTTCTGCATGTGCCAGAACCGCTGATATAGTCTTCCCCTCCTATACTAATGTCTTCTCGGTAGGTACGTTATTGCTCTCACAGCGATCTGGTCTGGGATGGGCCACCCTTCGCTTCCGCGTGCATATCCAATTATAAAGTATGTATTGAACTCTTCCAAATCTCCCCGTTTCATATATATTATTAACTCTCTTGATCTACCTCCTTCCGCTTAAAAATATTTACGAAATACGATCCCTAGTAAGTAATAATCTTCTGTTATGTGACACCGTGACGTGTTCGGGTACGCTAACCAACATAGCCAAAACATTTGAGCGCTGCTAGTTGGACACCCCAAGAATGCTAAAAGGACACCCTTCGCTTGATTGGGCTTAGCGTATACACCTCTATACATGTCTCGCTGCCACCAATGTAATTACTCGGCCACACCAATAGCATCCATTTCTGACCACTCCTCCTTAGCTAATATCTTACCGTCGCTAACAATAGCTCTTCTATAGCCTATGATTTTATAAATAAGCCTACTTTCAATGACCCTTGTAGTATAACCGAAGCATTAGCCTAAGCCAGTACATTTTCAAATCTACACAATATTCTCTAAACATACCTATTAAGGTAAAAAGGAATAGGCAAGCCCTGAAGACTAACATTTTCAAGTTCTCCAGCTACTTAATTTCTATTCACAAAGGCTATAATATCCTAAATGAATTTCCCCTTAGCTTCCTAATCTCAAGCTGCTATTTCCTTTAGTTAATTTTACTTTATCAATTAATAACGGCAAGGTAGAAGGTAGAGGTCGTAGATGAGGAGTCCGTGGATATTGATGTGACTGATTAATTACATTGGCGGCACCTGGGCAGCGAGATGTGTACGGAGGTGTATACGCTAAGCCTAATTAAGCGAAGGGTGTCCTTTTAGTATTCTTGGGGTGTCCAAATAGCAGCGCTCAAACATTTGAACATTGAAGACTCGGACCTCTTAAATTCAATATACAGTACAAGAACCGTCCACGGGTCGCTTGGCCGTTATTTGAAAACCTCAAATCTGGCAAAGTATAATTTGGCTGGGGGCTCTGACACCTTTCATTGATCTACAAAACCGGTCCTAAAAGTTGAACAATTGATTGTGTAAAAGATCAACTTTCATGCATTTAGTGACTAGTAGTTTGATCTCTGCCTATATCTACCTTTTCAGTAATCGCAACTTAATCTGCCAGCAACTGAACGGAGTTTTCGGATAATTTGGAACATGAACCTTCCAACATTAGTGTTCTAACCTTGGAACTATCCACATGTGCATGTCACTACAGAGTACATACGTCAGGTATGCGTCTTCAACATCCATGGATTCCACCTGGACACCCTTTTATTAAAATCCATATCGCCCGGTCGAACCAGACTCAACAACCTCGAGTGCTCTTAGCCTACATATCAAGCCACAGATTATCCAAAATGCCATTCCTCCCAGTCTCTTCCATCTTCTCATCGTTGAAATCCCGACTGCGGAGCAATTTTACCCCAGCTGAGATAGCTAATCAGAATACATCAGTTGGGCTCCCTCCCGAGCTATTGTCATTGATAGCTGGCCTTCTATCTTGGGTGGATGTGATTTGCATTTCACTCTGCAGCCGCCGACTCTTTGCTACTCTTTACCTTCGAAACGATCCCAGTCTCCCATTAGGAAATGAAAAGCTTTCTCTTCTAATCCGATTGGAACGAGACTCACCGTGCTACTTTACTTGCTACTTCTGTCATATCCTTCATAAGTATGATACTTCAAAAGGCTACGCTTCTGGCCTGGCATGTGGGGTATGTTGCACTGTGCAATGCTCCAAGACTCCAAGATGGCATCAGGATCGTTCATTGCAATTCATAGCACATGGCTCTTTCTCCCTTCATGACCCTTTTGGATTGTTTTTCTTTCATCTTCAACTTGCTATGAAGAGATTCTATTATGGCCCGCAATTTGGTATTAGCACGGATGATATCACCCACACCGAAGTTGAACTCCACCACTTAGGATCACCTAAGCCTCGATTTGCTTTGCTTTGGTCGCTTGACGCGAATATATTCACCTGGCCCCCGAGTCTTGTTATAAGGATTCAACAAATTATGTTTGCTCAACGTAGTAAGCGCTATTTGATGTACTTCAGCCCAAGGATATCACAAAAGAGCCGCTTATTTGACATGATGCACATTTGCCAGCATACCTCAAGAGAGGAGTTTGCCAATATTGTGAACCCTATTGTGCGGGCTCACCGTGATGGAGAGACAGCTCCTTCTTCCTCTTACACTTATGTGTCCGACGGGTGCGAGACTCATTTTCGTATTGAAATTTGTGACTGCCAAACAGATCTGGCTCTGATAATGACAAAATGGATCAACCTAGGACCTGGTTTTAGTCCCGACGATCCTCAATGGAAGTTACATTGTGAAGAATCCAAAGCTAAAGAAACCGGTAAACCCAACATGCACGATGGGAAGGCTAGTGCACGAACCAGTTTTGAAAACTCATCGCTACATATACTGCGGTCTTGTAACCTTTCATACCTTAGGAATCAGCGATATAAGGAGCTTATGTGCCAAGATCACCTTAATAAGAATCTTTGGTGTAAACCGAAAAAGCCAAGTCACTGGTGGGAGATATAGAGTACGGGTTTAGAGATGGATCTTGTCTGTTTTGGCTCCCTTGCTATTCCCTTGGAGTAGTCCCTGTTGCTGCTGGGTAACCGTTGGAAAATTTAGCGATTTGGTGAAGGGTGAGGAAGGAAACTTCTACTTGCCGATAGCTGGAAAGGTAACCAATGCGGTGGTCTGAACTATGTCTACTGGGGATACAGACGTCGGAACACTCCGCGCTGAAGCGCACCCGTAGCTCTCGCCAGGATGTTCTCCGATTGAGGCTGGCTGGTTTGATTTTAAGTCGTCTGGGCCGTAGTGAATCTTGTGGTCCTCCGGTTGGAAATCATCCGACATGTCAATATGATCTTCTCTCTTCTCCCCTCTTTGGCCGGTGGATTCGGGGCGTGTGGGCTAAGTGGATATTAACTATAAGTCCTAGATGTTGGGACCGTTGCTGCGAGTCTCCCAGCTGGAGGTTTACGTCTGAAGTCGTTCAATTAGCTTGATAGTTCAGTGATACGGCGTTCGACTACGCTCGGCTTCTGCTTATATTCGAATTCTAGACCTTTCAGAAATGCCGTGTTGATTTTTGTTGATTGCTTTTGAGCCTGAATTAATACAGTTTTGCTCATTTTAGAAATTACCTGTCTCTGTTCGTGGTTCTGTTTGCCCACGGTACGTGTCTCCCAGGAAGGTTCCTCGGTGCTCGAGATCTGCTGTTCCCGAGGTCGCTAGCGTCCAACCTTTTCTTGAGAGTTTCAAATCAATGAGTCTCTTTTGCAACTTCTTGAATTTAGATTTACCGTACCCCAAGTCGGGCCGTTTCAGACTTGATTTCACAGATTTCTTGAAGTTTGGTTTTCTTTGTACACTCACGTTGATGTTATCCCATAGCCATCTTGCTACTTCTGTTGACAGTATCATTCAGTCATCTGCCTTCATTGATCCCTTTACCTCGGCGCAGGGTGGGCCTTTGTTGATGAGTTTTAGGAGATCGTCCTTGGCCGGTGTACCACGCAGGTGTTTATCCCATTCGCCGAATTGTTCTGCCTTCTGTAGAGTGAGCTTCAGTTTTATCAGGGTAAAAATTGTTTTCTGTAAGCGGTTGGCCTGTGCGCGATTATCCTTTTGCTTTAAGATTTGCGCGCCTAGCCTTCAAGGTCGATGTTGTTTTGACTTTTCGTAGCCATTGCGGATATCCGAATCCTAGCCGAGTTAATTGCCGTTGATGGTTTGGAGTATTGAGAGTTCTGTTGGTGGTTGTCGAAGTAAAATAGGCCTGTCTGTGGCCCTTGGAGTGAAGTGAGCCTGTTGCCTATTTGATAATGTTGAGTGAAGGCCTTTCTTCTTGAAGTGAGAGTTTTCTCTCTCGAGTTGGCTCGACGCGTAAATTTCCCCCAACAAACTGTTCACTACGAAGCTACCACCGCGAAAATGCTGATCTTCCGCGCCTTTCAATTTCTTTTCCTGTTCTGTTGCGTGAGTTAATATTGCTTAATACAAGATATCGCCTGTTTGGCCACGTAACCTACTGACAGTAAGGTGTTACGTAGTTCTTCGTTGTTGGGCTTACAGCCTCAAACCATGCACTAGACTCCCTTCAAGAGAAGCTCGGTGACTGGTATCGCCTGTGCCAGAAGAATGGTTTATTTTTGAGTGTGTATATCCCGATCAGTACAGCGCGGGCTTTATTCAATACCTAGGTATCAAGATACATAAACTAATAATATAATATCAGATAATACCTCTTCTCAATCGATTGGCACCTTAAGGTCTGAGCTGATTGACGTTATCAGCGGACTTCCATACATTTGTTTTGATATCAAAACTTGGTATCGTAAGTCATAGGTGCCTAAATGAACTCATTCTCAGGGGAAAGTGTGTGGTTCATCGAAAGCCGCAAGGATCTACTAGGTGTGGGATCGGTTAAACACACACTTGAACCTGAGGAATATTTGAAATTATTTGAGGAAACGAAGAATAACGGTGAGTTAGAGAAAAATGACTTGCCGTTACCATCTTGAGATGGGAGTTCTGAGAGTAAAACTCCAGCTAAAGGGTTTACCGAAGGTGTGCAGCTCACGAATGCAATCCTCCCATTCGTGGGCGTTCTCATTTCTTGCGTGGTATCATATTACATTTTCTCCGAAGCCTTAAGGAAAGCAAGATTACCAAGCGGGTTGAAGACAGATGTGATAGAAATGCACAGGAGATAAAGGATATCAGGGAGGATATGGTTAATTTTGTTAGGAAGGAGGAATTGACCTCCGCCTTAGCTACCATGCGGGAGGTCTGGGGGTTTTCAAGATGCCCCCAAAATAGTGTAAAAATGATTTTGAGAATTAAATATTAGTTAGGTAGTTTTTTAATAAAAAATCATGTTTGTGTAATTTACTAGGTAGGATATTTCTTTATAAAATATATCTTGGAATTATTAACTTATATTATAATAAAAAACTATCTTTTGTAATACAGTATGTTGGAAGAACAAAATACTATGTTGATCTCTAGGGCTCTAATATGATGGTTGATACGTGTAGTCTATATCAAATTCTGTACTGGTTAGAGTCTGTGTTGTAGTCTGTATTGTAGTCTGTATTGTAGTCTGTATTGTAGTCTGTATTGTAGTCTGTGTTGTTACCTGTGGAATTGCCTATGTTGACTTCCCTGTGTTGAATTGTCTGTGGAATTTCTTCTTGTGGAATATGTGGTCTGTATAAGATGTGACTTGGTGTGTGAAGCTGTTAAAATAATGTAGATGGTGTAGTTAGTAAAGTGTAGTTGTAGTGTTGTAAAATGTAGCTTGTAAAGCCTTTTAAATTGCAAATTGTAGCCTAGAAACTGTAGATTGTAGGTCTTGAGCTCAATACCCCTGTAGATCAAAAGAAAAAGAAAAAGATGTACTGTAAAGCACCTGAATAAGGAAGGAAGGTATGAAGTATGAAGCTATACAGATAAAAGTTACCAGACTGAAAGTTGGTCTGTATGAGGGTGTACTGGTTTTTTTCTCTCAAAACGTTTTGCGGTCCAAAACGTTTTCTCATCCAAAATATTTTAATCCTGCAATATATATTAGACCGCTAGAACCTTTTTAAATCCAAGATTATAAGACTGAGATTTCCATTTTTAAAATAATAATTTTTTTAAAAAGTATCTACACTGTGTTGGGGGCATTTGAAACCCCCCAGACCTCCCGCATGCTATGAAAGCTGATAAAACCGCGCGGGTAAAACCTTACGGTACTGCCCAACGAGGATAGAAGTTAGAGGTCAATTCAAATTTTGAAATGTTTTAAGGTAGTCATCCTGTCAGGTTTCTCTAATATTGATGCTCTAAATTATTGAAGTGGTTGCTGTAGCACTGGCCTCGAGCCTTGGAGGTATTACCCGTATACTAAGCATAGTCGAAGAATTCAGAATGTTTATCCATTAGGCCATGAACTGGCATCTGGAGAAAAGTAAAACCCCACCAGTATATGTAAACCTATGGACAAAGCAGCCAGGGATGACTCGGCAAAGCAATAGAATATTCTTTGAATTCAAACGTCCTTGCCGGGTAGCTCATCATAGAAACCTTGCATCTTCTTCTCCAAATGCGCGGACAAGCCGATCAAATGATGAAAAAGGGTGACCAGCAACTATGCTAGTCGGGGTTTAAAAAAATTGCCATCGGAGCAGGTCGGGCCAGTCCAATGAACGTGGGAGCGAACACCCAGATCGAAGGAAAAAGTCAATGGGACGAACGGGAAAACGACGAAGGACAGAAAATGAGAGAGGATAAACGTAGACGTAAACGGAAAAGGAACGAGGAAGGCGAACCGAAAGTCGAAAAGTCCAAAACCAAACCAAAATCCATCTCTCCCCCAAACCGAAGACACATCGATCCTTTCAACCATACCGCGAAACCTGATTGACCTGAAGCACTCACTGAGAAACGCATCGAGAAGGTATGCCTGGGGCCCCCCCCACCAGACATTCTGAGCACGATTAGCGCGAGTCCAGGCACCCGCCACAGGAAACACTGCGACTGCGGATCCCAGCCTCGGGGGCGGAAGACGAATTATCAAAAAAAGATGTCGGATGATGAAGTGTCGAAGTGGAATGAAGTGTCGAAGTGGAATGAAGTGTCGAAGTGGAATGAAGTGTCCAGGTGGCATGATGAGGTGTCCAAGTGGGATGATGAAAGGTCGAAGTAGGGTGGTGAAAGAGTTGAAGAAGAAGAGGGGAGGGAGGGTGTTTAAATACCTGGCCTGCGGACGCGTCAGATCAACAATCCAAATTAGGCATAGCGGTGATTCGGATGCAGTGAGAGCAAACAAAATGCATTTTATATGTTTCTCTCTATCAAAATTCTGGGATCGTTCTTTACTTGCTATGGACCAATCAGAACACAGGATCAATTCTGGACCTCTCGCTAGACTGGAAAGGGATTAGCGCCTGTTCCCCGGATCAACACGAATTCAACCAATCATGTCTAAGAATCAGAATCTGGATCAACACCATTTTAGCGAAGATCATGATCTGTGTCTCTCTGTATGTGTAGTAATGATCATAATCTCCTACTGCTCGCTCTAGCCGATCTCGAAATCAATGCCATATTATCGTTGATGGTACTCGTAGGTTTATCTGGTCATCATCATTATTCGAGTGCATGAATGGATCTTGACCAACAAAAATTAACTAGTATAGATACGCCTTTCTTGTTGGCGAGGAATAATTATAATCCGAGTGCTGGACGCTTGAAATGATCTCTGGTTCTACTACCACCCTGATATAGTGGAAAGGCAAGATAGCCCTGAACCATTTTCCCTCTCCTGCTCATAAACAAGCCTGCTCCTCGGATTGCATATCTGGACGGAGGGAGAAATAGTCAGGTACCGTCCAATCCGAAGACTGTTTTTCAATTCCAGCCTGATCTTCCTTCATTACCCTCTATAGTCTGCCCCAGTTCCCGGAAAACGCGTCCCTGACTAGCAACCAGTCCAGACCGAGGAAGGGCCGCGACATTGATTATCGACCCTTCATCCTCGAACGCCGCTCGTACAACAGTCACCCCCGGAGTACTAGTGAAAAGAAGCTTCAGAGGGATCGCCAAAGCTTCATCAACAAGGGCAATTAACCTGCCAAGTACAGGTAGAGCCTCGGCTGCAAACTCGTCCCTTTCCAACAGAGAGACCCCGTCAATGAGACAACAAACCGTCCGTGTCCCCGGTATCTGGCGGAGAAGCGTTGCTAACATTTCAAGCCAGTCATCCTGGGAAGCGGATGAATGATCCAACATCGGCACATATCTCATATCAAATTCATGTTGACGCAAGAGCTGATCGATCAGACTGCATATCATTGCATGTTCGTCCCCTGGGTGGCCATTTCCAGCGCGGTCTACCTGTATCCCTCCATGCCACGACAGAAATAAAAATCGGGGGTTTGCTTGCAGAGCCTGGGCGATAGTTTTACCAACGACCGAAAGTGGCGAGACACCCCGGATTGTTTTGCTTGGTCGGGGATCCCATTGAACTAACAGCTTGGCTGACTGGGGAACGATAATCCAATTTTTGAAGGGCGCTGTATGAATGACTCGTTCCGCTTGGGCCCGTTCCTTTTGTGAGAGACGTCCTTGAACAGCCGTAACTAGGGCAGTATCGGCCAGATCGACATCTCCCGTCTCGAGCATTCCTCTCCACATCTCCTGGTTCATCCATGATTGCTGGAAAGGGATTTGGGCCTGGGGCATGGGACTCGGCTCGCGGCTTGGCAGTAGATGGCCATTTCTTATCTTGAGGTAAGTGATTTCCTCCTGAGCGACATGCAATTGGTCTGGCAATATTATTAAATGGTTAGTCAGTGTGTTCTTTCTGTTTATGTTGGCCTGCAATGTTCCTAGCTTACAATCCCTCTCCTGCAGCTCCCAATGGATCTGCTCAACTTTCTTTTCCATGCGTTTATTCTGCTCCTCCACAAGGCGAGTGTGCTCTGAGAACATGTCCTTTATGGAGTTTATACCATCCAAAGTACTTTTAGATGCCTCCAAGATTTCTTTGTAGAATCCCTTCGTTTGCTCTGAATCTAATATCGAACCTCAGTATTATCATAATCCTGGGCCTTGCGCCTGAATGGAATGTTGAGACACATTGACTTACAAATAGCAAACTCATATATGTGCGACTTCGCAGCCTCCCGCATCAGATCGCCACTTTTGATATTTATTTCATTCAGACTTTGTCGAAGGTCTTGCTCGTATTGGCCGCCCATTAGTAGAGCTTTCCCCCCTCGCATGACTATTTGAAATTAGCATTTGTTAGCCCATTCGGTAGGGAGTGTCACTCATACACTCGTTGCTAATGAAGAAAGTGATTGCCTTTTCGACGGCCTCCAACGCCGACACTGTGAGGTCTAATGAAGCTGATTTAATATTATCATCTTTTGGAAATGTTCCCAGGAACAACTCAACATCGGAGAATAGATGAACCAGCCCGTCAAACCCTGCCAGCACTTGGTTGCGAACTTTTGCTGCCGTCTTCATAGCCTAAAGCCTACATGTCAATTACTGCGCCAGTGGAAGATTGGATTGACCTTACATCTAATACAATGACGACAGAGGCCAGGACAGGAGTGGAATATGGGTTGTTCGGGACCACGTTGGAGGCTATCTGAGCAGCCTCCGCGATAGGGATAATATGATCCGCAGCCTTTCGTCGCACTTTGCGAAACCATCGTACTGGACCACCTTCTTGCTGATATTTGTCCCTTGCGGCTTCAAGGACCTCACACACCATTTCCCAGTTCGTTCGATCGCGAATATTATAGGAGGCATTGGCTCGGTCATGCGGTGGAGTCGACTTTGCGATCATGGTGGCCATAGCAGAGGGAAACATTGCAGCCCATCGTGCCATCGCTTTTGTATCGGAAACTGCGGGACGTGGTGGTAACTCATACTCGTCCTGTTCTGAGTCTTTACCAGAGCCTTCCTTGGGCGGTTCAAGGCCCTCCGAGGACGTCAATAGCGGCCTGTTGGGCACATAGTTCTCTGTAGAAGGATCATAATGGTTTTGGTGGCCGGAGAACATTGCATGATGACTGGGAAGCCTGTTCTCAATGAAGTCAACAGGAGGCGGCTGCTTGCTTGGCCTTGGGATGCGAAGAGTCCAGTTTCCCATCTTCTGCAGTATATTGGTGATAAAGATGAGGAAGCAAAGTGAATGTTTCAAGGGTCGGGGGTAAAGGTATAAGGATTGGGCACAATGGATGTGGCTTCGATCAGGTGTTGGTACCTATACTCCTCCGAGTCGATCGATGTACTATTGGTGCTGTCAGCCCGGGTGCCAATGACTGAGGTATATTTTTAGAAGAACGCGGGAAGCCTACCCATCCATCGCCGTGCATGCATGTGTCAACCACATAACGAATCACCCTATCCCCAGCTGCCGGGCTGGATTAGGTTTGAGTATCTGTTCTTCCTCTCCAGCTACCAATACGAGCTACCGTAAATGAGGGGTTAGTTTCGCCCGGGTTTATATTCGCATGCAGCTAGTGATGCACATAAGCCGGATGACATCGGGAATGGATTGCTTCTTCTTCACCTCAGCCAGCCAATATGACACAATACGATATATTTCTGGAGGCGTTTTTCCATATACTCGTGGCTGCATCTGTATGGCTTATCTCCTACTTTGACACCTCAGCCCCAGAAACCACAATGAACGGGTTGACTATAAGAGGGATGCGCTCGGTCTGATCGTCTCGGTCGGTACAGGACCATCACCGTTCTTGATTCTATCGATCGCCACTAGCGAGGAATTTAGTTCTGATTATCACCACGGGACCCCAAATATCATGGTGGAGTCAGTCGATGCGACTCCGGAGACGGAGCAGTCTGTTATCTTTGACTCTAGCACTCAGCCGGGGGAGCTCACCCCACCTACCCCAATTCGAATGGGGAAGCTTGCTTCGAGACAGGAAGAGCCATCGGAGGAAATTCCAGTTCTTGATGAGATAAACTTCCTGAAAATGCGAATTGAAGAACTCGCCGCTGGTGTCCAGGTCGCCGCAGAGCAGACTCCATTACCGATGGGAGGCTCTGACAGTAATGTGGATCCGCCGCCTCCAGGCTCGTCAGAGTGGGCAAAATACCAGAAATCTATCAACGCAATTTATCAGAGGCGAAAAGAGTGGGAGAATACAGAGGGTCCGGGATGGTGGGACATGTACCGATCGCGAAACAGATTTGTCCGAAGACAGAGAGAGGATGGGCCATGGGATTGGGCTTACAGAATTTCTGCAAGTAATGACTATTCTCGAAGATTCCCACCTGAAGTCTACAACGGGATTGCGGATATTCCGTCGGGAGGAGCCCCTCCAGATGATTATGACTGTCTCATTGATTATGGAAATCGACGTGAGAGACTGCGCAAGAACTTCGAGTGGGAAATGGATCGTCTATACCTCGTGGAGGAGATTGAGATACGTCGGAGGGAACGGGAGGAAGAGCAAAAAAACGAGAAAGAAAGAATAGAGCTACTGAGCAAGGTACGGAAGGAAGAAGAGAGCAAACGTGCAGAAGAGAATAAAGGTGGAGACGAGACCTGCGCCCAAGTTGAAGAATCGTGTGAGCCAGTAGAGAAGGAAGAGATCAAAGAGGTTCTACCTGAGCCAGATCTTCGACGTCTTGACTGGTATGCCTTCTCACGGACCGCTGTCGGGGTATTGGAGTGCTGCAATATTCATGTCCTCATTGGAGATCCAGTCGTGCAAGACGATATGCTCCCTGCTTATGGTGCTTGGTATGGCTATCCCGGCCGACCAGTGCGGAAGCCCAAAAAGACACAGGAGAGCGCACCGATATTGGTCACAGCCCCCGAAGAGGCGCAACTCCCAGAGAGAATTCGAATTCAGTCTGCTATACTGATGAAAGTTCTAACAAAGATCCTTGGCAATGATGCCGATCCATTGAGCTCATATGATACGTCGGGAGTTGTCTTCCTCCGTCCTTTCAAGGCGTTAATATATTCCGAGCGGGCGATACGGGACTGGTGTGCGGCGCTGGATAAAAAGTTCTCCATGCCGTTGCCTATCACTGCGGAAGAGGCTGTAAACCCCAGCACCGAGGCTCTACCCGCAGGATCCACTCCCGAAGAAGCAGCTGCGACCAGCCCACTAGCCAGTCCAGATAATCAGGAGGAGCTAGAGGTGGAGGTCGAAGATGGGAAAGAGGAGGAACAAAATGATGATGCGGATGATGTCACTAAATCTCCAGAGGCATTGAAGCATCTGCAGTGCTTGGTAAAATTTATGGATACCACCACTTCCCCGAGGCGGGCTCATTTGGAGAATCCACAATCTCGAAAGATTTTCTTCTCCGACCTATGGCTTCTCTTCCGCCCAGGAATGGAGGTTATTGGGAGTGACGGAAAGCAGGCATACCGCGTTGTCCATGTTACCAGCGCCCGACATGCGGTCTTGCCTACCTGGAAACGATACCGGTCCTCTGGTGATAAGCGTCAAAAGGCAGCCTTCAGCATCACTTGTGTGTACATCGACTTTGACGGAAAGTCTTTTGGGCCTATATCACGAGTTTTTGAATTTAAACGGTTCGATGGACAGCGGGATATCGCTGCATTAGAGGTTTACCCTCTTCGTTTTCATCCGCTAAGACGAACGGATTTCTCCGAATCCGAGTGGACGAAAGTTGAGTCTTTAAGTCTAACAAATCGTACCGCTCGCTATCGCGAGCAGTTGATTTCTCGAGGCCGCAAGTTTCTATCAGTCGCAGGCGTGAGACACATGTACTATGCAGGACCAACTGTTGGGGTACGTGACGAGGTAGAGAGCCAGGTGGTGGTTGACTTTGAGACAGCCTTCTCCGTTGAAGATGCAGAACAACAAGAATGGAAACCCAAGCTGGAGTTGCTGATTGGAAACCCAACAAACCAGTCGGATGGAGACGATGATGAGCGATGTGAAGCCATCTGCTGCCAGGGTGATTATGTACACTATGATGGCTATGTGGACACTAAACAACGGACCGAATACGTCAACGGCCTGCTTCCGAAAACAGATACCGGAGATGAGCAGCCGTCGATTGCCATAATCTCACGGTCTTTGAAAGACCTTCGAGCCGGCGCAGGTAATACGCTTGCTGTTTCGGAAGATGAGTTGGTCATTATGTCCTACCGGGTCTTCGGCTTTGTGTTGCGAACAAGAAAATGGGGTGAGCCAGTCGTGTGAATATAGCTCTTGGATATGCATTCCGATTGACACAATATTTTAGCGAAACTCGACCTGTCGTACTTGACAGAAATCCCACCTCCCAAAGTCACCCCCGGCGAGTTGGGCTTTGGGAGTGGTCATCAATGGGCTGATACCAAGGTGAAGCCTTCCACAACATTTGGCCGGCTTGTGTTAGACCAGAAACATAAGCATATGATCATCTCTCTTATCGCGCAACATTTTAGAGACAAAAAGACGACAACTGACCATAGGGAGCAGAGGGATATTGTTCGCGGCAAAGGTAATACTATCCAAACATCTATAACATATTTTCACACAGACTGATCGAGTACAAGGAAAGGGATTGATCTTGCTTCTTCATGGAGCCCCAGGCGTTGGGAAAACATCAACTGCTGGTTAGTCAGAACTTTGTCAAAATTTCTGCATTCGTGACTGATGGGACGATCCACATGATAGAGGGAGTCGCGGAACTCTTTCAAAAGCCGCTTTTCCAAATCACTTGCGGTAAGTGAAATTCGATCGGGATTTTTCCACAACGCAGAAACTGAGAATATTATAGGAGATCTAGGAACAACTGCCAGTGAGGTAGAGAAGGCCTTGGAGACCACCTTTGCCTTGGCCAATCGATGGGATTGCATTCTCTTGCTTGACGAGGCTGATGTCTTCCTTGCTCAACGAACCAAAGAGGACTTCCAGCGCAACGGTCTTGTTGCTGGTGAGTAGGGACTTTTAATCCTTGTTGCCAACTGGACGTCATTAATTGTCATATAGTGTTTTTGCGTGTAATGGAATACTATGCTGGTATTTTGTTTCTGACTACCAACCGAGTTGGTGACTTCGATGAAGCCTTTACATCTCGCATTCATGTCAGCCTGTACTATAAAGAGTTGAGCTCCGAGCAAACAGTGGAGATCTTCAAGTTGAACATGTCCATGATTGAAGAGCGATTCAGCACCAAGGGACGACGAATTGAAATCGATCAAATGCGGATTGGAAGTTTTGCAGAAAAGCACTACGCTCAGCACGAGAATGCGCGCTGGAACGGTCGCCAGATTCGCAACGCCTGCCAGACTGCACTAGCGCTAGCGGAATTCGAGGCACAGGGAAACAGCCACCAGGCCATTTTGCGACCGGATGCAGTCGTGACACTTTCCATGAGCCACTTCGAAACAGTACGCGATGCTTACCTTGAATTCACAGAATACATCAATAGCCTCTGGGGAGCCAATGCGTCACAGCGTGCTCAAGAGGACAAGGTCCGAGCGATCTGGCTTGATGAAAATGACAACATTGTGGGCACCCAAGGGTTGGATAAGAAGGCTCTTTTCCTGCATGCGATGCGTAAACAAGGGGGCGCAGGCCATTCTCCGCCGGTGGCTCCTCCATCGGTTGGAGTAAAATGGCCTGTCGCTTCGGAGCAGTACTATGATTACCCTCATGGACACACAAATACCGCTGGATCAGGCCAACTGGACCTGAACTTGACTGGCAGGCAAAGCCAGTGGAACAATGCCCCGGGACAGATGGGGCGTGGGAGAGCAGGAACGGGAGCTGGGCCGGAACTTCCTCACCATCCGCAGCCACAACGCCCTATGGGTAACGCAGGGGCTCATCCTGCGAGAACTGGGCAGCAGCACATTTACAGCGAGTATTATGGTGACTATGCCGATCCGGGGCCGAACGAAGAAGGGCCACAAGGATCCGGCATGCCACGGACTCATACGCCAGGCCCAAGAGGCGATTATGGGCCCGCGCCCGGACCATACTAGAATCCACTGAACACGATACACAAGCAATCCATGATATAACTTCATTTGGGATAGATTCAACATCATTCCATAGTACTTGACGACTTCTTTCACAGGACCATATGGTAGTAACCCAATATAATGTGTTTATTTGCATTGCTCGCCTTGGACTGGCACCTAGTCAAAGACATTTTTTGGGAGCTGGGAGACTCTAGATAGCGACGCAGAAGGATCAATGCATACTTCAAATGATGTTCAGTATGTATGGAAATTTTGTTCTTTACATCTCTAATTAGAGCTACTCATTACCAGAGCCCCAACCCGCGCTCTTCAGTGTCAATTCTCTACCGGGATAGAAATCGAGTTCAGGGAAATCACATTCAAAGTCATGAGATCAGATAGAGCGATCATGCTATGCAAAGAAGAAGAAAAAAAGAAAAACGATGTCCCTAATTCAACGATGCGTAGACATGTGAGTTTGAAAGAGTGGATGAGGATTTAAAATACGTCCTCGATGCGTGCGTCCAATTGTTCCGTCTTCGCTAGCAAGAGGGCGAATTGGGCATTCAGATCTCCCAAGATCCGTTCCCTCTCGTTCATTGACAATTGAATAGCGGTCGACACAGATACTGGTCCAGGCGCAAGGATTTCGATCAAAAACATGCAGAAAGGATTTTCCTCAGTTGCCAGTGACCATAAAGATCTTCGAGGAAGTATGAGTACGTAGGCAAACTGAGGAGGCATTCGGCCGCTAATGGAGAAATGGATGTGACAAAAACATAGAATTGTATTTGATGTCTGGAGCATATCATGAGGACATTACACCATGTTGAGATGGAGAATGATGCATCTATTGATACACAACTGAAGTGATATGCACACTTTAGGCAACAATTTCAAGGCGAAGCTTTCGTCGCAGAAGGGGAATAGCCCCAGGTGTTGCAAACCAGTAAAAAACATGGCACAAGAGCAAATCCTTAGCGTCGGCGGCTCTTTTATTTCCCAATTCTCGCTGCGTGGGCCTTTCAAGAAGTGGATCGCTGGGATTATGCGAGGCCAACTTTTTCCAGAAGAGTGAATTTCGGGCGCGCACCTCAGCGATCAAAATATCGATCTGCCCAGATAGCAGGGTGATATTCGATATCTGATCTGGGCTGTTCATGATTCCATCATTTGCAGTAACTATCGGGCTTTGAGGGACATTGGAAAGAATCATGTTGACGATGTTCTGCGGAAACCTAGGAGCCAGTGCTTTTTTGCGACATCAAGACGCATCACATCGAGGAGTAGCTTGATCTTCAGGAAGGTCATGAGGATAAGCAAGTCAAGGAGTTGATCGTACCAAAAACTGACAGGGGGCTGGATCATGAAGTCGATAGGTTCCAGGACATCCTCATTGTCCAAATTTTGATGAACATCTGGCAATACACATAAAGCTTTGATAGAGTCGTAAAGCTCTTGGTCTTGGCCTAGTCTGGCGGTGGTTTCGAGAGCGGCGATACGAAAATCGAAGGAACGCGCAAAGAGCAGGCTGTCGCAGCGCAAGAAGTACCGCTTCTGCGCTTCAACGGACTTGACTGTGTTGACTCGTCGCAGATAAATGAATAAAGGAGAGTGCCAATAGGTGTCGAAGTGTTGAAGAACGTTTCTGTTCATGCCTGGCATTATAGGGAGTAGATTTCCCCCAGGGTGTGCTCCACTAAGATTCGCCTCGGCATGAGCTTCGGCCGCTTCGAGCATCTGTCGCTCTCCCGTTATTCCTTTGCATACAAACTTACGGGTATCACGATGAGGGCGCTGATGCTCCTGCCCACAGTACAAAACCATGCGACAAGCTGAGCAGATCCGAATTCCTTCCTCCTGGCCGCAAACCGCACACCCGGATAGAAGACCCTCTGCCACTGTGGGTAATGGAGCCCTATCACTCACTGATAGCCCATCGCACCTGTAAATCCACCATGATGAGTTGAGAGGGACGTGCCCAGGTGGACCTCGGGTACTCAAGGTAGTGTGGAACGAAGAATGGGAGAGGGGGTAGTTGGATAGAGGTGAGGAGATGGAGTGATGGAGATGGAAGACTTGAGACGCGTTTTTGGAGTGGTAAAACAGACGATGTTTGCCTGCAGCTCCCCGAGGTCTGACACAAACCTTCTCTCGTAATTTCAAACACACTCATACTAATCAAGCGGAAGAAGGCATGATGTGGAACGTTTATATATACTAGGAGGATATGCGAACAAAATAATCAAAATGGATCACTCGTGCTTGAATTGACCAATGAACCAGTCAACTGAGGCATCCTTAAGTGCCCATTCCTTTTCCAATGTTTCTTTGCCTGGGCAATTGTTCAATCCAGTTCACTCAACTCAGGCTGTGCACTTGCTAACACACGTGCACAAAACAGTCACGGTGTTACTATGATTCAACAGAGGTTTATGTATTGTAGAACTCCCAGAAGAATCGAGATTCGAATGGCACGGCCTTGAAAGACTTCTGAACCTTTTGGGGGAATTTACAAACCAGATTTGTCTACTTGACTAGAGAGTTAAGATTGTCTAACAGCCACTCAGACAGTGAATCAGATTGGGGTGACAAGTAGGAGATACCAATAGTCCCAAGGACAACCTACATTATGCGATGCTGATTGAATATTCGTTCTTCTTCGTCTCCGATAAAGCCTCCTAGGAACAAACAGCTTATCCAGTTACCAAGGGTATGTCGGGTTCAAGTTCATCGACCTTCAAGTGGCTCTTGCGTAGCTTATTCACGCTTCCAAGTAAGAAACATTCCATAAACCGAGATATTTGCCAGGAAAGTCCTCAGAGATTTTGATGAGCGGTTTCCCCAAGTTGAATGGCGGGAGGGTGAGGTCTAGTTTCGCATGTCTTAAGCTTGGCTCGTTCATTCGCTCCAAATTGGAAAATCCTCCTCCGTGCAGTTTTGAATCGCTGGTGTAGCTTGTGGCAAGCAGCAGTGGCGCCGACCGGCGAAATCGGTCTAGGGTAGAAAGGACCATATCATTCGGTAAATGAATAAGTACATCACGACAAATCAATAAATCGGTTTCGCGAGTATCTTCTGTTGTTATGTCGAGAACATCTAATTTAACACCACGTTTTCGCAGTTCGGACCAGGTCTCGCGTTCATATAGATCATAGCCGACATAGTCAATGTCTCCGATATTTATCATGGAGATCCATGCTAAATCTCCACAGCCAGCATCATTGAGTGTTTTCACATGATAATCGTCCAGAACCTTGGTGAGCATCTTTCGGATTTGGCGAGTATGCTGCTCACTTGACCCCCAACCACAGACTGTATCATTGGCCTGGTCGGGCCAACCCCACTGAAAGATTCCGGTATCATGAGGCTGAGCATATCCAAAGGGAACTGTGGGTGTCTCTGATGGTCCGAAGAATTCGCATTTCGACGGAGCTGTAAGATCGTCACGATGGGCTAAGGAATGGTGACTTGACGGAGCCCATAGTGATGGGAAGCCCAGATTAAATATGCTCCAGTCTGGTACATCAATTAATCGAGCTTCTGATGCACGGGAATAGTGTCTGTCTACTGGGCTCCATGGCCAGCTTGTAGGTGTCACTAGCGAGTGCCAGCTAGGTGGAGAGCATTGGGATGTGGCAAAGACGTAGTGTGAAATGATTTCAATCATATTTCTTTGCGAACCGGCCGGGCGCTTAGTTTCAAGTTTTACTCGTAGTTTGTCTGATAGTGAGATGCTTGGGAGCACTGAGGTGATAAGAATTTTGAGCTCAGATATAGAGTCCAAGTTCGCTTTGCGATCTTTGGAGTGAGCACCGTATTATTTCAAGTTGCAGGCAAGGTATCGGAAGTTGGCGGATATCTAGATCGAAAATGTTCTCCATATTTCAAATTTCATTCGGTTTTGGTGAACAAGAGGAAAATAGACTAGTCGGTGACTTGAGATTAAACCAAATCCTGAAACTCGGAACCTTGGAGTAGTCACCTCGTGATTGAGTTCTAGCCATGCGAATTTAAGGACTGGTGACCCATGGTACACTGGTAATTACTCAGGTGATCTAGGTAGTGTAGTGGTGAGGTCTGGGCTCCGGATAGACCCGTGTGTAAGTGCACGGGCTCTGATCCAACCATTATCCAACTGTGATCTAACCGTGATCCAACTAAAGGCCAGCCCGGGCCCTTCGTCCAGTTCCGTCCAGCGGTCTCTTTTCACTGTTTAGGTGGACATTTGGGATTTTTGAACAAATCGGTCATTACATACACTATCTAGACACCGCAACAAACCATGACACCTCGGAGTCTAGGCAATGTGGATTTCAGTAGCCACGGGAGCCAAACTAATGTCATTGTCTTAATACAAGAATCTTTTATGGGTATTTGCAGACTGGTCCCCAAATAGGAGATCTACCGGGCGTTGTCAAACAAATCATACAATCAAATTTCATTCGACTCGGGATTCAGGTACTTGAATGGATGTCCTTCCGTATTACTGTATGGCGCTATTAGATCGAGTTCGAGTCACTCAGAGTTGGGTCTCTGCAGGTCGTAGGACTTTATACTCACAAGACATATTCATCCAAGCTTAAACAATCAAGATCCGAGAATATGAGATAGAAATATTTTAACGTCTCCGAAAACCAAAAGCTTTCCATGACATCCAATTTTGCTGACTCTGTGTTCCGAGTGTCGTCAAGCGCGGCATAGCCATGCTCGGCTCTAGTATACTTTTCAATATTCTGAAACATTCGCCATGCAGTATCTTGAAGTGATCTTTCGCCAGTGAGTCTATATAGAATAAAGATAGACTCAATTGCCTCAGGCCTATTCATAAAGGTCAGCACGATCAGTTACAAAGTCGCAGTGATTTATTCCAACTTACCTCAGTCGATAACTGGGGTCGGCTACCTCCAATATAGGCGGTCGGAGCCCATGGATCAAGGCAATTTGCTCGGCAGCCTCCCTCACTTCAAGAGGCATCTCCCGTTCGTCTGACCTTCCAAGAATACCCCGGAGCCACCTTTCGTCATCCCATTCACACCTCGAGTTTTTGCAACCACTTATATACAAAACTTCGGGCATAATACCGGTGGGCATGAGTTCGTACGCCCAAATGCATCCTTCCACTAGTTCTCGCGCAATAGACAGGTCGGATGGCCGATTGAAAACTTTGGAGCCAATCCCTACCATACCCCCAAGGAAACACTTGAGATGCTCCGTTTGATACTCAAAGGTTTCCTGACCAGTTTCCGAGACAAACCGGATATTTCCTGCGAACAGTGTCCGTCTGCCATCTTGATTCATACCGTGAAAAAGCAGATTCTTCTTCATGCTTTCCACTGCAGAGATATACATGTCACGATACTTATCCGATCGGCCCGCGAGGAGAACAAATTCTTTCACAAGGTATTCGTAAGTAGAGTCAGCCATACCACCGAGTGTAAAGTGCGTGCTTGAAAATTGCATTGCCTGAGGATCGAAAAGTACTGGCCATAAACCAGGCAGCTTCGTTGAGTTCTGAGTGTTGTGTAGGAGGTCGGTAATCTTTTGAAGCGCGTCAAGATACTTTTCATCGCCTGTGATTTGCGAAAGACGGGTAAATTCCAAGCTTAGAGACCCCAGTTCCGCAAGGAAGATACTTTCCCTCGGAGCTTCATGCGTTGGCGAGGGACTAGTAATAGTGGACAACCCATTAGCAACTTGATTTTGACTTCCGGGTCACACATCCGCTAGTAAGTGTATCATGCTTTCTTACTTTGACCAGTTCCACCTTGTCTGCGGAATCCCATTGGGCGTATCAAAAGCACCATACAGGAAGTCACCCAATTGACGAGCTTTTTCCAATAGGATTTGATGCTTTCCATCAGTTAAATCGTATGCGCTGAGCAAGCCTCCCAGATACCGTATATTTGTCTCAAAGACGTTGATACCGAGTGCTCCTGGGCTTGAAAAGTCAATATCGCTAAGAGATTCAATTGCCTTCTCAAACTCCTGATCCAGACCCATTATCAACAAGGTATCCAACGAGTCGATCAGAGTTGCTCCCCAACCACCAAGTGTGGATTTATGTCCACCACTAATAGGGGAAACCTCATCCCATAACCAAGCATGATTTTTGTATCCATTCCAGCTGTGCTCAAATGCTCTTTTCACAGCATGTTTTCTTTCCTTCATTTGATTCCCATGATGCTCTGTTTGGAAAGTGAATTTGTGCTGGATGTAGGGAATGGACCTTGGCATCGCCGAAGGGCGAGGCACGAATGGCAGCGGGCAGCACCCTGAATCATAAACGATATCGGTGGCTGCTTTTGTCATAGATAATTCTTCATATTCGTATCCTTGATTTCGGTTTGGCCGCCCCGTTCTTGACTTCAAGTCTGGGAGGTAGAGGTACGCGAGCAGAAGGGAGACGAAACTGAATAAAAGATAGCGCGTAGTGATGCACGACAAAATCACCGACTTACTCATGATGAAACCTATTGGACAGAATTTTTCTTCACATTGGCAACGGATTGGACTTTCGTTCATAGAGGTAATAATATTCCTTGCGGGGGTTAGAAGTCAGCATAGCGTCGGATGGATCCGGCTATATTGCTGGGATTTCCGGGATTTGCATCATCGAAATCCAAGAATGATCAGTTGCAGGCGAGCAAAGTACCTATGTATTCAATAAAATTATCTCGGAGAAATGGGGCAAACTAAAGGTTTGGTTTGATCACCTGGCTCTACCCGGAGTTTCCGTAAATCCAACACGAGAACCATGATTGCCTAGGAACAAATCAGAAGCATGAAGCAGTAAATTGATAGTTAACTAGTAAGATTTTTGATTTGAGGAATAGAGAAGAATACTATCCAAGACGTGCTTGTAAAATATGAGGATTATAAACTATTTGTCGGTTTTCTTGAGATACCTTCCAGTTCCAAGCCCCCGTTGTGATCGATTTGACAAAATCAAGAAACAATTCAAAGTTTTCACTCCTTGATCAACCCATTATACTCGATAGAGCTACAATCTCTTCAGCCCTTACAGACAATGGCGCTGTTGTTCTGAGAGTTCTACAATGTTGGTTGTATCAGCATCGATCCAGATGTCCAAAATTTAAGGAAGCCAAGAGAGAGATCTAACTCACCACTGGTGGATACACAATCGCACCTTTCTGACAACAAAGCGTGTCGCTACTATCGCAACTTCCGCCTAGAACAGCTATTAGCAAAAGGTTGGCGTTCAAAGGGAGCTATTTACTTACCACTACCACATCGAGTGCCGGCGATGTTCTTCACAACGAAGCCGGAACAGCAATAACATGTAGTTGCTCTAGCAACAAAATAATTATCCTCATCCGAGGATTCATTGGCGGCCAAAACGCCGGAGAATGCAAATATTGCAAGAAGAAATTTCAACTTCATATTTAAATGCTTTTGATAACTTCAAGTTCTCTTTCAATGTTTGCTGGTGAAGACTTTGTGCTGGGTAGAGAAAAAGCTGGCTCTGAATGCCCGAGGCACATCTGGGAGTCAATCGTGTAAAATATGTCTTTCCAAAATCAATCACGAAGGGAAGTTCTTTGGGTTGACCAGTGATTTAGTCGCCCCAAAGCCTCTTCATCATCGACAGTTCACTGCCCAGGTGATGAGTGTCTAGATTTCCCCAAGACCAATAACAAGCATCTGGTAGCTCTTCCCGGCTAGTATCGTGTGATAGTACTGTCGTTGAACTGAGATCCCGACCGGCCAATAATGAGGCTAGATTCAAATTCTGGGCGAATTAGACTCGTGATGTCTAGCCAAACTAGAAATCTGAAAAACCGTTTCCCGAGCTTCCCCAGGTTTCCAAGGTTTAGGGTCGATGAGCCGCTTCTGGAAATCTTGGAACGAACTCTATTGTCAGCGAACCTCAACTTCACTTGCTAATCTACTAGGTCGCGCGGAACCATGGAACCCAATAGAAGCTTGTATGATGATATGCTGTTTGTGTTTTTTCACCTTTATTCTAAGTTAGTGTGGCGTCTCATATTCCGAAATTTAGTCGCAACTCAAACCATGGCCGCATTTTGAACGTTACTAGACGAACTATGTTCTTCCGGTCACGGGATCACAAGCTTCAACATTCTGACTTGAACTCCCAATTCTTACCTTGGGCCTTCGGCGATATGAGCCGTTAAAACACTTGCAAAAACACTTGGGTGACAAGATCATGCTACGATGCTATTCGATCACAAACCTCAACTTCCCCTTCTTCTTACCGCGTCAATACATCTCCCATATGGGTTCTGCAGGCCACAGGTTCATGTCGACAACATTGGACATGTAAAGCCATCCTTGCACCTAGATCTTGGCCCCATTGATGCAGTCTATACCTGGGTCAACGGATCTGACCCTGAATGGAAGGTTGAGAGAGATTTTTGGTATCAGCGTTGGATCCAAGAATCTGATGGATCAAGTCGAAATTCAAAAGCTGCACCTTCTATGAGCGTTGAGAATGACGATGGTGCTTCCGATGAGAATCACTATCGTGACAATGATGAATTACGATATTCCATCCGCTCCCTCGAGAAATATGCACCCTGGATCCACCAAATATATATTGTGACGAATGGCCAGGTTCCATCCTGGTTAGATCGGGATGATCCTCGTGTGAAGATCGTCACACACTCAGAAATCTTCGAGAATTCCTCAGATTTGCCTGTCTTCTCCTCTTCTGCAATTGAGAGTAATTTGGACCGGATCGCTGGTTTGAGTGATTATTTTCTCTACTTCAATGACGACGTATTCCTTGGAGCACCTGTCGAGCCAGAGGATTTCGTCGGGCCATCTGGATCGCAAAAGATTTATCTTTCTCACCCGGTTCCATTGGGTGACGATGCATACCCAGAATACTGGTCTCAGAATAAACACCGAGACGAGGATGGCAATGACTCAACACACAGACGGGCTAGTAACTCCCCCTTGGTGGGTAATGACTGTAACGAAATAGCACCTGAGCCTCTAACTGGCAAAGTATTTCTTTCCGCAGCATGTGACTCAGATGAAGCGCAAGCGGAGACCCTACAGATGTTGCTGGGCAATATTATTGCAGAAAGCAACCCCTCAGCCAATGATCAAATTGGTTCCGGTTTCAAGTTGCTGCAATCATCACAGCATCCCATTCTCAGCGATCTGAACCCATCCAACAGAACAGATCAAGAGTCCGAACTAGAATTGGACACCACAACTCGGATCAAAATTGCTGTACTATTAGACGCCTTCTCGCAATGCCCGAATGATCACGATTTGGTTTCCGAGGCGATCAGATCTGTGATCAAGGCATTCAACGGGCGATTTAACCTTTCTCAACATCTTCGAAGGGTCCCGGCTCATATGCCACATATGATCAAGAAGCAAACCTTCACTGAATTGAAAGAGATATTCAAACGTGAGTTTCAACAGAACTCCGCTCACAAATTTCGCCACCCAAGAGATGTTCAAGTCAGCTTTGCTTACTTCGATTATCTACTTAATCGACCGTATTTTCTATCAACGTTGTGTCGTTTGGAAAATAAAAACTGTGACCCGAGTAATAGCAGTTCGCACTCGACGCAGGGATACGAATTGAAGATGGCAACTGACGTGACCTTTCACATGCTGGGAGACGACTTTGAAAGTACAATGGACAAACTTGATTCGACAAGACAATGCCCTACAAAATTCATCTGCTTGAATGATGATATGAAGCATCAATCAGCTGACTTGGAAGTTGCTCTACATGGTTTGCTGGAGAGCCTTTGGCCAGTGCCCTCAAGCCTTGAGCTATATACAACGCCTCCTGAGCATCAAAATCGCATGAAAGAGTGTCAAATACAATCATCAATCTCGACATTCTGGCTCCTGACTTTCGTTTCTACAAGCACCGCCATTATTTACCTGTCACTACAAACATGGATAAAGTTGATATAATATCATATAATATGATACTTTTTTACTCACGGCCGGTCATAATATCCGAGGAGAGACCCTGGAAGCCCCGAAAACAGCTTGAGTGATATTATTTATCCATTTAACTTCTGAAAGAAAGAAATAGCAACAAAGGAGAGATCGTATATCAGGAGTGGAGGCTAGGAGGAGAGCTAGAAGTGGTATAATTTTATCATGATATACAAACTTTAACCTTATAACACTTTACCCTAAATTGAGAGATATGTGACGTGAGAGATACTATCCTAAGGCGACTCATTAGGTCTATTATTTCGTTCCACGATTATATTTTGTCTTTCTTCTTCCACTGGCCATATGGAGATTTGGAAAGCTCGGTATACAGTTATTCAGTATATGACAATTATTTCGCAAGAAGGCAGCCTTGGAAACCACCAATTATATGCGATTTTCTCACGTAATGCTGAATCGTATTATGGTAAACTACTAGTATTGAGGCTGTCAAATAAGACCTTGTCAACCATTCCAAGGTTCCGAGCCAGAGGTATTCCAAGCTGTAAACCGTGATATTCAACTGCTCGATAATGGCATCCTCGTACACCTATACTAGCAGATCTGCCCAGGGGCTAGGAGGTACCAGGCAGTGTCTTTCACCTTTTCTCAATTATGTCAATCACCTATCACAGCTATCCTCATCCTATCTAGCAGGTTGGAAGCAGCATTAGAATGACCATACACCCCTCCCTCAAACATTTCTGTTGCATCCTTCCCTATTGCCCCTGAGATGATTGTCGATCCCCCGGGGTGCTCAGCCACAAATGTAGAAATATCATGGACAGCTCCTCTGATCAAAATCAAATTCTGGCCCGTTCTAGTCTCGCTTGCATACTTGAGCAAACTCCAAACCGGTAGCTTGTCAAGTGGGATACCCCAGTCCACAGCTTCTCCCTCTTTTTCCAATTTCTCCCACTTCCTCTGTAACATTGTCTTCTGAATCTCGTTCTGCGGGAAGCGCTTCAGGTTGCTAGCAAGCCCGAGAATAGCATACAATGAAATCAACCACTTCCCTGGATCGATATCGTACCATTGAATTCCTGTCCGGAAGTCCGTTGGGAACTCATGGTGGAAGTTATGATAGCCTTCCCCATTCAGGAGAACAGCAGCCGCCCAGGGGATTTGTCGCGCTGACTTAGTCGAAGTATAAGGTTGATCACCAATCCAATGAGCCACAGAATTAACGCAGAATGTAAGTTGCTGTTGTAGAGCAGTGAATATACAGCCTGCATAAACAAAGCCTCCGATGAAGTCTCCGTGTGAAAGTCCACAAAGAATAGCAGGAACAGCGTACCCCATAATAGCGAATAGGAGCACAAAGTTCCGTCTCTGCCATTGTACTATGCGATCGGATTTCAGATCGCTGATATCCACACGGCCAGTCTTCGAGGTTTTATTATTTTCGAATATTATCCAGCCCATATGAGCATAAAAGAACCCATTTTTGATGTTATAAGGATCTTGCACAGTGTCAACGTAACGATGATGGGCGCGGTGATCGCGGGCCCACTTTTGTATGTGGTCTTGCCCGGCGCCAGCACCAAATAGGGCAAAAAGTAGTCTCAGTGCTGTGCTAGCCTTGTATGTTCTGTGCGCCCACAGTCGATGATAACCTGATCGTTAAACAAGCTTTCATTATCACACATTCATGAAAATCAAAGGATTGTACAAGACAGCTTACCAGTAACAATGGAAAAAGATCTCAAGTAAGCATAGGCAAGCCCAAACCAAAGGGTTCTCTTGTGAGTAGGAACCCAAGGAACACTGATAAGTGCCGCTATGGGAATCACGACAAGTGCGAACGTGTTCCGTACGTTGAGCGAAAGGAAAATGGGACTGTTTGAACGCCGGACATTCCGCGGTGGAGGATCATGTAACGAAGAGGCAATATCTCGTCCTCCATGGGGTAGGCGATCTTTCAACTTCGAATCAGGTTGCTCCATATTGATAGGAACTTGTCTCGTTTCGACTGAACTCTCTTGTAAACCCACTAGCATATACATCAGTATGCAGGACATACAAGGGGATATTTATGCGATTCGGGCATTGATCAGCTACCTTATCAAGTGGCATCTCGTAGGAAAATTGGGCGACTCATGAGACACGACAAACTTTTCCACAAATGTCATGATATTGTAAGGGGAGAGACGGAAAATACAGCTGAAGGCTGAAATAGAAGGACGAATACCTGAAAATCTTCAAAATGTTCAGCTCAGCCATGCACATTATCACACAGCTTTCAGGAAGCTGAAGGTCAGAAACTCTATCACGCAGCGTAATCAGACTCGCACCTTCAAAGCATGGCGCTTTACAGTGCCTGGTCACAAACTCTATATGTCAGAATTCAGGCCGATTTGAAATCATCTTAGAGAGCCCTTCCCTTGCCCAGGCTCACTGACTCAATAACGAGTCAATAAAGAAGCATGTGACTTATTATGCAAAAAGACCAAATCTCTCATTTCAGAAGTACTAAGTAGTTCTGGATTTGCTTTCTAAAGCACTCTATTACTTGAAGCATTTGGATATTAATCCTCACCTTGGCAGTGTTGGGATTGATCTAGATTGATTGACTTTTTACATGAATAAACGCTCGAGCCAACTTCAGATGTGACTGAATTTTATTCCACAAACTTGCTTCTTTTCATCAGACAATCCAACGAACCATGGAGTATAGGTGATGCTTCACTCCGTGTTTATTTCCATTTCGGGGTTTCATGCAGAACATCAATCTTATCACATAGATCCCCGCATTTATCCACCCTTTAGATAATCGTCACAAGACGGCAAGACACAAATACAAGATAATTGCTTTTTTTCAGCCGTGTGATCGGTGAATCACAACTATGTGGCGCATCTAGCTATAAAAGTGCCAGCAGATAGAGCTTCTTCATTCCCCTTGTAGCCAATAAGCATCACGAACGTGTCGCACAGTTCAGCTACTTTCCAAAGTGATTGGCGTCGCTTGGCCAAAGTTTCTTCATAGATCCTTCTGGGTTTTCTTGCCCGAATCTATGTGGGATTTGATACAATCCATGAACAATTCCAAGTCTTGTGAAGCTACTTGATCTATAAATTGACACTCTCATTTTTCGGGACACTAGAAATCTTGGATCGCACAGAAACCCTGCTACATACATCCATTGAACTTGAAACTCGGAACAGACTCCAAGCGGCGACTCTGGGCTGCTATCATGGATATTTTCAACTCCTCCAGCTCGGTCGGACTCACTCTCCCGACCCTTGATATTTTCAAGATCCCCCCACAGCCACCTTTGCATACCCCGTCTGGACTTGAGAATACGGCGGCAGGGAACTTCTTCTACCCATTCAATGTGAACGCTACATTGTACCACATTTCTATGAGTCTTGACTTCGTTCTCACCTTTGTCGCGATATATGTGGCTACAGTCCATTTTCTGAACCAGTACAATGCTACTAATCAATATAGGCCATGGGCCTTGACAAAAACCCTACTTTTCAAAGCTCTGATGCTAGTCCATAATGCCTCGCTTGCCTTATTCTCAGCCTGGTGTCTTGGTGGAATGATTCACACACACTATCGACACTGGGTTTCCGCGAAATCAGGACTTGAACCCAGTTACTCTGCCTGTGCAGAGTTTGTTTGTCAATTTGATTCGACATCTTATAGGAGTGAGCTATATCTTTTCACCAACCCCAATAATCATAGCATCGATTTCACATCTGGATGAACGCTGCAACTGACTCAAAATCTTTTCCCAGTATTGAATAAGACACAGATACCATCGGAAGGTCTAATATACATCTACTGGATCTTCTATATGAGCAAGTTCTACGAGATTGTAGATACACTCATCATTCTCGCACGAGGGAAGACAAGTTCAACATTACAAACCTTCCATCATGCCGGTGTCGTCCTAATCGGATGGACGGGGTTGAGAAATGAATCTCCGATGGCTCCGCCGGGAGCTATGATGAATGCGGGTGTACATACTTTGATGGTAAATCTATCCCCAAATTTCAACTATCTTTCAACTTGAGGAAGCCCATATGTATGCTGTACTGACAAGTGATTCGCTTCCATTTTAGTATTCTTATTTTACTCTCCAGACAGCCGGACTACACATTCCGCAATGGTTCAAGCGTGCATTGACCCGCATCCAAATTGTTCAGTTCATATTGGGCCTTATGATTGCTTCATTTTACGTCCTATTGAACTATAAAGCACCATTTAACACAGCTGGAGATATGTTCAACACTCCGAAACACCCGCCATGGGGCATATCTAGCAGGGGTGGTAATGCGTCCAACAAACACGAAGGAATGACTACAGTCCCATGTCTGGATACCTACGGCGGGGCCTTCCCCCTGGTTGTGGCAAGCTCTTATCTATTTCCTTTGATATATCTTTTTGTTAAGTTCTACATCAAGGCATATTCCACTCCGACCACCAGGACTAGGTAATTGGCCTTCAAACACCCAGGGGAATGTCTGAATGGAGATGAAATTCCAGGGTGACTTCTACTTTGATCGACTATTCATATCCCACACAGTGTTCCATATAACTTGAATCTAGATGAACATGAGAGCCCAGCTTTCACATTTTTCATGCCAGCGATCATTTGTAAACTCTCAACGATACTGCCGCCACGGCAGAAGCTCCATCCTTGATATAAACACTAGAGCGAGCTGTGGAAGTAAACACTCAGGTAAACCCCAGTCTTCTCCGAATAAGCCAAGGAAACATATTGAATGAGGTTGGACGTCACTCCAGATTCAAAAGTAGGACTAAGGTGTGGAATAGGTTAGCCAAGGTACAGATAAGAGCCAAGGGACAAGGAATTCGACTTACAAGTAACCTTTCACCGAGTCGATAAATGTTGCGGCCTTTTCATTCCACCCAAGATACTCGTAGAGCTTCACAATCGCCTGAGCATTCTCCATGTCGCTCATGCCATGCATGATGAAGTAATACTTAGGGTTAGGGAAATCAGTAGAACCAGGCGCCAGCTCGTAGTTCCAAATACCAACGGCCATATTGTCCTGGATTAAACAGTCAGCAAATCAGAGTAGAAAAACAGGTAGACTTAAAATCACGTACTTTTTCCAGAGTGAGAAGTCTCCAGAATTTCTCAACAAACTCCAGTCCGCGTTGTGTGGTGGCATGAGATTCAAAGCGACCACCCAAAGTCCATACGTCCCGAAGCTTCGCCCATGTGACATCTTGAACTGTGTTATATATCTTGAGTCGAGACTTTGACATAGTGGTGCAGTCTATTCCAATGAAAGAGTACCGGTTGTACATCCCTGCCCCTTCGAGGTACTCGTGGATCGTGCCCAACGCAGGATAGGAAACCTGACTGCCGAGAGATTCCACGGCACTGTCCACGATTTTCCGGAATGATTGACCAGTCAGATGTGATTTCAAAGATGGATACAAGTAACATTTAACAGAGACTTCTCCGCCTTTCAAGTCCAGTCCAAATGATACTTGGTTCTTCATTCTGAGCATGTACAATTGCTCACGCCCAACAGCAGAGGCCTCTTCGGTGGTCGAGGTGAGAGCTTTGATCATATGATTCAAGAGCTTAGTATCGAAACCCTTAAGATTAAGCTGGCTCATTGTAGTGATGGCACAATTGATGGTAGTAAGATTGAGGGGGTCTGCATCAGTGGCTGACTCGTGGCTCACAGGTTCCCACCCAATACGAGCTGTGGGAGGCCCATGGTTCTGGAAGTTGATACTGAACTCGACTGGGATACCGGAGTAGGTTATGAAGGAGTCCCAAGTATGCGGATGCGGACCGAGCCGTGGAAGCAGGACAGTCCTGTACAGCATCATATACAGATACTGGTCTTGGATGCTGTACTCAGCGGACTCCAGCACCTTTGACAAGAGTGGTGCTGTTTTATCCCACCAGATCTGCTCCGCAGCATCTTTGATGGCAAAGGACGGCAATACTGAAGTTGTATGCATGGACCCGAAAGTGCCCTTGGTCTTCCCTGGTAATGGGGAATGGTTGACCGCCAATGTCATGATGGCTTTGTGGGATGGCTAGAGGAGTTGATTCAAGCTGGATTGACACTGAATTTGGTGCTGATATTGGAAATATGTGAGGAAGAAATCTATTTATTGAAAACCCGACTCTGAGTCCAATGTTTGAAGACCAGGTGGGGACCTAGGGAAGTACATACACTGACCGACATTCTGAGTCCTGCGCACCACGCAAGGAGAAAGGGTACAAGACAGGAATGTGCCACTTTACCGTTCTGCACGTAAATACCTCCGTTGACCCTTTGACGATAGTAGGGAAGATTGTGACGCACGGGGTTTTCACTACCCGGTGTTCGAAGCTGACGACGTCACGCATTACATTCATGTCCATGGCTAGCTGAGTGGGCATCTGATCTGCTGTCAGTGGACTCTGTGAAGATGTCATTGTAGGGTTGGAAGATACAGTAGAAGAATGGAGGGAACTATCGTCTTAGCCTGACTTCAAAACAACTCAATTACAAGGTGAGAAAGCCTATATCTTCGGTCGGAAATTTGCGTATTTCGCCTAATACTAGAATGAATTGAATACGATCCTAACTAAAGCATATTCCGTTCACAAAAATGATCATTCTAGAATTCAAGCCTTTTCAAGTCGCTCCTTCTTCTCCAGGTCCAGCCATGGATAGTCATCCGAGGAATGATAGTAGACGCTCAAGTAAACACCTGTCTTCTCTGTATACGCAAAAGAAATCCACGATGTAAGGCGGGCGGTTTGAGTCAAATCTCTCTCGGGGCTGCTATAGTCAGTACAGATGTACACCATGGTAAAAGGCGAAGAAAGTAAAAAAGGGGAATGCTTACAAGTAGTGTTGCACTGTTGCCTCATAGTTTCCACCAAACTTAGAAAGTCCAATTCGACATAAGAACTCTGCCAGGCCAGTGATGACATTCTTGTCGCTCTCTCCGTGAATAGGAAAGTAGAATTTTGTGAGCGGAGTTTCCTCGCCCTTCTTCATCTCGTAGTTCCACACCATCGGGCTAGCAGTAGAGTCTTGGCCGTCGTCAAAGCCACCGCTGAAGTCTCGCTGCCCCTCTGACAGCTTTGTCAACTGCCACAATTCTTTCAGATATTTGAGACCCTCTTGAACGACAGGGGATTTGGCCCGGCCACCGAGCGTCCATATCTCCTCTACCTTAGACCACACAACACTGTTATGGGAGCTGTAAAGCTTGAGTCGAGACGAGCCAGATTCTGCACAGTCAAAGGACCAGAACGCAAACTGACTGTACCCGTTTGTCTCTTCCAAGTAAGAGTTCACCATATCAAACGAGGGAATCGGTCCCATCTTTGCTGTCAGGGGCTTGATAGACTCAGCAATCACATCGCCGAATCCTTTTCCATTGATGGTGCATTTCATAGCAGGGAATGTATAGCCCTTGACAGACACTGCATTCTCTTTCAGGTCGAATCCAAACGCAGCCTGAGAAGTGAGTTCGCTTCCCTCAATCTTCTTCTTTTTCAAGAGCTCCTTGTCGGCGGCGTTCAAAGTATGCGCTTCCAAAAAGTATCGAAACAGCCATCCATCATATTCAGGTATGTTCTGCTTGTCGAGTGTATTCAAGAGATCGGTGATTGCGGTTTGATTATAGGGATCTTTTTTCGTTCCAAACTCTGCACCGACAGGCTCATATCCAATTCGGACTACCGGATCCACCCCACCCTTCTGTTGGTAGTTGACACTAAACTCTAGGGGCAGGCCACTGCGAGTGATTGCGCTCCGAAACTCATTTGGATAGGCGCCCAGTGATGGAATCAAGACTTGACTGAAAAAGGTAAGAGCCTCAAGTCGACGGGCAAGGCTGTATCCCGCCGAGGCCAAAATCTTGTCCAGCAGACAGCCGGTCTTCTCCCACCAAGCCTTTTGATTACTGTCTGCGAATAGATAGTATCGACTGAGCACATCGTACGCGTTAGACAAAGCGCCAGGCGAGTCTCCTTTCACCAAAGTCGCCTGGACGGTCGGGTTCTGAGTTTGTTTAATAGTCATTCTGCGCGCGAGATAGTGACACGAAGAAAATTTGATAAAGCACCAAGACAATCAAACGGGATATGCCGGATGTGGACGCAATTCCATTGGGATATAAAGACTTCCGAAGATGAACCTTGAAACCGACGCGCGCGGCTTCTCAAAGTACCACTGCGGGTCCTAGGGTGTCCACTACCTCCACTAGAGAGCCCTTGCCTGATGAGAACCTAACAGTTCTGCACCTCCGAAGCGGCTCAGCTCCGCCACTAACATAAATTCCTGACCGCTGGTTTTTTCTCAGTGACGTTTCGTATTGGTGTAACAGATAGAGCTCTGATCGTGAATACCCCGCCTCGTCTTGAGTGAACTACATACGCTATGGTGGTATTGCGTTTTGGCATGCCATGCTAGGCCGTGTGTGAAATGCAAGGATTCTTGGATATAGTACAGGAATGAGCTGGCGGACGCCCGTTCCTCTTAGTGGCTGGTCATCATAGCGTGCTACGATATTCACACGGGTGGGCCCAAAAACGAGGATACTACGTTAAAATGAGATCATGAATTATGTCTAGCATTCTACGATGAATTATTCAATTGCCGCGGAGAAGCAAAGAATTTCATTGACTTGGCACGGAACGGCCCGGTTTTCATCAGAGAACCCGTGGATCGACGCATGAACTATGTATTAGACACTCCTGGATACACCTCAGGCTAGCAGCATACCACCATTAGTTTCTAACACAGTCCCAGTAATGAAACTATCCTTCATCAAATACAGGTAGGCCTGTGCCACACTCTCTGGCGTTCCAGCGCCACCGACCAAGGACTTTTCCTTTGCCATTTGAATAGCCATATCGTAGTGAGGGCCCAAAATATCTCGCACCACCTCTGTCATGATGGCTCCTGGCGATACCACATTCACACGAAGTGGTTTCAAGTCAATAGCCAGACCCTTCATCATTGACTCCACAGCTCCACAATAAGCAGCGATGGGAGCCCAGTCTGGATCGGGCTTATGGCCATGAGTGCCACTGGTGAGGGTGAACGAGTTCCCAGAGTCTTTGTCCATAAATTGTGGGAGATACTTGGCAAATATCAACGGTGCCGTGTAGCGAATAGTGCTAGTGCGCTCAAGACTGTGGACAGTGATCTTGGCCAGCGGAGGAGGTGGAGGCATCATATCTGCCGCGGTGATAATGAGGTGGTTTATCTTGTCACCATCGGCAGCGGTCCGAAGTACATCCTGTACGTTGGCTTCGAGGTTTTCAGCATCGGCGAGGTCAATAAGCACACCCCGTAGTTGTGAGCCGGTAGTTTGCGATGGGTAAGACGACTTCAGTTGAGATAATGCTCTCTCCAGTTTCAGAGCATTGGATCCGGCCACAGTGACAATTGCGTTGTGTTCGAGTGCGGCCTCTGCGATGCAATAACCAATGCCAGAAGTTCCTCCCACGATGAGCACGACTTTATTATTTAGTCGGCCCACGTACTTTCCCGTCTGGCCGGTCATGATTGAATGGAAGATAGGTGTAAGATGGTGGACTGGTGGTGTTGTGAGAGTGCTGTGTTCGAGTAGGACACAATCCCAGTATAGTCAATCAATACATCGAAGTTCGTTGGAGTGGCGTGGCGATTTTCGCGGTTCCACTTTGAAAGAGATAAGTACTAAAAGTTCAGCTGAACGTTTTCAAGATCGCATGATGCTTTCACCACCTACATGGTGCGCCCGGTTCAAGTTGTAGAGTCAATCCAATGCTCACCTCCAGGGCTAGGCACTGGCACTGTACGGTGCAAGGGACTCGGAGCCATCTGGGTAGACGGGGCGCATAGACTCCTACCGCTGCCTCGGGCGAGCTAGCCCGCGAATCTGAATGTGATCACAGACCGCTGTTGGGCCAGAACCAGATATTGAGTTCATAGTACAGTTATCTGCTTCTTACATCGATTGGTCGGTGACAACATGCCGAGTACACGTACTACTCCGTATGCTCAAGTACTGTGATGATGGATACTGCCCAGGTGCTGTAATTTGTAGGTGCTACTAGTACCTACCTACTCATTACCAATGCGGGTTCCAAGGTTGTGCTAGCACCGTGACTTGAGTGTAGCCCTCCAGCGCTCCAGTTGTCGGGGGGTCCTCTACAGCTACGGGGCAATAAGCAGTTGCCAGTGAGTCTATGATGTAGTCAGTGTAGTACATGTCACATTGAACGTACCAACATACGTGTTCAGAGGTTCAAGCGCTTCAAGATCAAGCTGAACTCCAACATTTGTTCAAGTTTGAAGCAAGGATTGATGTGATACATATATTTCGTGGCCCCACATAGCAGAATGAGCGCCGGGCGGCGGGTCTGTTGAAACTTAGAACCTTGGAATTCGCTCATGTACAGGGACGCGGAGAGGTCTCCTTTGTCGTATATTTCAACATGTATGATCTCCTTACTTCTGAGCCGCCTGGGAAACTTGAACATCATTGAACGCCAGATTATGTACTTGCGGTGAGAGCTCACCAAAATGGAATCTCGGAAGACACCTGGGGCATCAAACCTGATAAGGTAATCAGCTTCGGACCTTCGGAGCTCGGAGCCTCGGACCGGTACCGGGCCAGATGTTTTTCAAAGAGCTCGACCGCCCTCTCGGAGTAAAGTCACATGATTTACTCCACACTGGGGCGAACTCGGAGCATCGAGGGGGCGGCGGACCTGATTACTCGTCCGGTACCTATTTCACCGAGACAGAAATTAAGTCCGATAACATCGGAGAACCCGAAAATCGGACTGTGCTGAATCAATGTTTACCGTCTTTACTCGTACTCTAGATCTGTGGAGAGAGACTCCGAATCTCATATAACTCTGTAAATGTGACTTCAAATGTTGGCTAATAGATGAGAGAATCAGAATTTCTCATTAACATCGCTCAAATACTTGAATTACCGAAATAAAATGTCCTTGCTATTGATCGCCAGTGACCACGTCTGCTGAAGTCTAGTCTCTGATCAACGTGGAGACATTAATATCCAGTCGGCCTCAGACAAAATTTGAAAGGAGACTACTTGTGATTTGGAAAGATATCCGCAAACCATTCCGCACAACTCATCAGAGACTCACGCGCACCAGCAACACCCTTTGCGCGAACAGCTTCTTTCTTCAATGCAGCCGCAGTTTGAGACTCGGTAATTCCGCAACCAAAAATTTCACCATCGCGCATCTGGTAAAATGCGAATACATCTCGAGATTCCTTTAACTCAGGCTTGTCAAATGCAGGAAATGCAGCTGGATCTTCGTATCCGATAAATCGGGCTGGTTCCTTGGTGACTGGACCCCAGATGTCAATAAAAGAAATGAACCAAAATGAACAATAGGAACCGGAACTTGACATACCCTGAGAGAAAGTGTTCACCACACCGGCCCATGACTTAATATCGCCAACAGCCTGAACAGTGCGACGGTTCCAACGGAGTGGGTTCAAGAAAATTCCGTGGACGAGATCGCCGAAGTCCTCTTCTATACAGATCCAAGGAACGTTTTCCTCGCCGCCGATGAGCGGACTCCTTAATGTGAGATATCCTTCTGGGTCCTTATCTAGCGGGAATCCGCCAAATCCCTGGTAGAAGGCTGGCATGAGAAAGTCTTCCATGTACCAAGAGGACATGATCGGTGTGAAGGTGGTGAAGGCGGGATTCGCTCTGCCCCAGGCTTCGCCCCATGCCTTGACTATTGCAGGTTGGTTAGCACATATAAGCAACACACTATGCGCAATAGTGGGAGAAAGGGCCATACTGTCTAAGATCGGTGTCCGGATTTTGCCATCGGTAAGCTCTTCTGCGGATGGCTGGGAGCTGAACACAACATGCCGAATACCGGCGCCGGCGGCATTGCGGAGAATTCGATTTCCAAAGTCTTGATCATATTGACCACCTCTGACAAGCTCCTACTAATGATCAGTTGTAGAACTCTTTGGGTTAGTTGGGGGACTTGAATGTGCTCTCTTACATTGTTTCCATAGTCATTGTTAATGAAAATTCCCCAACTTCCTGAGATCGCACTCAAAGTTGAATCATCATCAAAGCCATCCATTTGCGCGACTTCTGCTCCCAACGCACGCAGACTCTTTGCTTTGCCCGACGAACCATCTCGAGTGAGGCATCGCACAATAAACTGGGGATTCTGGATAAGGGATCGGAGAACCGAGCCTCCCTGTTTTCCTGTTGGTGAAGGGGGAATGTGTTAGAACAAATGCCACCTTAAGCGTTGCAAAAGGACTGGGAGTCTTCTAATGCTTTGACAACACGAGTGGCGTACCGGTAGCTCCGACCACTGAGATTATCTTGCGCTCGGTTGAAATTGTCATTTTTGCGTGAACTAAAGGGATATGAAAAGCAAAGCAAAAAAAAAAATAACTTCTCCTCTCGCGAGGAGACTTTTGGAGTTAGAATTTCAGGTCAACAACACAAGCTGCGATTAGGCCGCCCGATTTGACGGGCGAGTGATCGGCATGTGGCATGAGTATCTGCGAACCACGATGTGCCTTGCTCGTCACCGCTACCATAGGTATCAGCAGGGGGAAATGCTAACCGGTATTAGCCCTCAGAATTGGACACAGCACGTAAGCCTGCTTGCTAGTTCGTAATTTTTTGTGCAAGGGGTCATTTCGGATTCGCATGCCTCGCTGCTGGAATATGACACCAGAATTTGCATCGCCTGCTCTTGTTCCCGTATCTGATGAAATTCACGAAGAATGTGGCGGAATTTCTGAATTTCGACTGTGCCAGATTATTGGAGCCTACGCGTAGATTGAGACATGGAGTTCGGCTATGCTGACTCGCCTTGGAAGGTCTCCGTAGTGCAAATGGCATCTTATTGGGATTGAGGCAAAGCAGTAGACAGTGTTCACATTGCCATCAGTTGAATTGAAATTAGATCTTTAAGAGTATAAGATATGCTATTCATTGGAGTTGAAAATTTCCAGTAGTTCACGCTCAACAATCTGACGTTATGGCATTGCATTTGATAGAATGAAGAAAAAGTCACAGCGCAGACTAGAGTAGCTGGCTCAGATTTCACCAGTATCATTGCTATCTAAGATATTATAAAGCACAATATTGGGGAACTCATGAACTCATCAATGCAACAGGGGACACATGTAAGATGAATGAAGAACAGGGGAAATGTGACGGCCTTCTATTTCTCACTCACAATTGTTCCAGCAGTGCGCTGCTTGAGAGACATTTGTCGTTCCCACGAGGGTGGGTGCGAGGGATCACCACACGGCCGCATGTCGAAATTCAGCAGAACATGGGCCAAGATCAAGCGAAGCAAATCCGCAGCAAGTTGTTTCCCGGGGCTATGAGATGTTAGGAATTGTGCTTGAACTGACGAAAAGAAAGATAATTGAAGCATACCAGGTGTGACGCCCATCACCAAACTGGCGAGTCTTGGGGCTAGCACCGGACAGTTTGTAGTTGTTGGGTTTCCCAGAAGCCTGACCGAGCTTGTGAAAACGAAATCCATCGAACTCAGTGGGGTTTTCATAGAGAGTAGGGTCCATATGGAGTTGTGTGCTAGGGGCGAACACAAAGGTACCCTTTGGAAGTTTCAATCCATTCTTGAAGGTGTAATCCTTCTTAATGACTCGATTCAACCCAGCTACGCAGTGTGTCAGTTTGCGATCAGATGCTAAAGCAGATTGGCAACTTCGAGATGATTATTGGGGATAAAAAAATAAATAGTCGAAGGAACTTACCCTCACCCACAGGATTCAGACGCATAGTCTCCTTGATGAAGCTATCCAATTTGGTCATCGATTCGATCGCAGCACGGCCAACCTCTCCATGCTCACGGATGGCTTGATCAACTTCTGCACGGAGGTCTTCAACGTATTCCGGACGGGCAGTGAACTCGTAGAGGCAGTTGGTGAGGACCTTTGATCTAGTTAGTACCATCGCACTATATGGAGCCTAATGGTTTAGTTACCGATCCAGCAGTATGAACGGAGCCAAATATGGATGACACTAGTAGTCCAGCAACGTCTGTTTGAGTGTACTCGCCAGGGGCCTCCTTCTGGACCCATCGCCACATCCACTGAGCAAGAGTCTGGGGCAAGAGTTAATTTCAAATACACAAGGTGAGTGGTAGTCTGTTTCAGGGACACGAACCAATTGATCGTCTTTAGCATCGGCATTGCGATTCATATCCTGGACAATTAGATTGCTCAGCTCAACTTGCATGCGAGCGGCAGCAAACCGTGGACCCAGTATGCTATAGAGGATGTCAGAAAAAAAAACCATAATTCAGAGAGGACATAAGATGAGAGTTAATTACGGCTTCAAGATTTCGGGCAACCAGGCAATTTGACGGCCACTGACAGCCACGGCGATGCCGTACCTGGTGAAAAGTGAGACAGCTTCTGGGTCCCGACAAAGCGGAGATCCCACAAGAACTCGACCGATCATTCGAAGCATCAAGGCTAGTGCAACTGGCTGGCAGTGATAGTCGGTCCACTCTGCCATAACGAGCCAAGGTTAGCTCAAGTTCCCATCAGTGGCGGGTAAGAGGCAGAATTCACCATCTGGAGAGACCTTAACTTCAGCTTTAAGACCAAACTCTTGTTCTTTCACAAGTTCCTGGAAATAGGTGGAGGTTGTTCCACTTGTACGAGTTCTGGACCAAATGACAGCCTTTGAGAGAACAGCTACAGGAAGGTGCTTCAGAGTATCCGCAACCCCTGGACAGGTATAGTGGGTTTGGAAGAGCTTCAGACCATCAGTCTTAGTATCCTCCAGGAAAATAATGATAGGAGGCTGAATTCGATACTCACATCTGTGCTAACGGCGTCAAGCGAGGCGTATTCATCAGGGAGCGATTGGTATTCGCGGACCAGCTCATCCTCACAAAGACAAACAGTCCATCTGGAATTTGTACGGACTTGGAACGCACCATCACCATACTATGGGCTATAATCAGTATGTGCTATTCAGAAGTTTGCGGCATCCTCTGTCACCAACCTTCACATATCCCTCCTGCAGAAGTTCGTCGCTATTTGCTGGCCACCTCGAGCCGGACTTCCTAGCTGCTAGGAAACTCTTCGGACCAACCACAGGCAAGTTCACCTAGTCCATGCAAGATTAGCCACAGGTTCATTATTATAATTATTTTGACACAATCTTATCGACGTACCCATGAACGATAGTATTTTATCCACTGGAGGAACGCCCAAACAACCAAAATACCACCAAATCCCTGGATGATGAGGGTGTTGCCGAATGCCCGGGAAAGAACAAGTAAATTTCCTTCGCTCTCCATACTCAGCGCGGGTTCTTCGTCAGAATATGAAAACTTAAACTTGACAAAACAAGGGCATGAAGAAGAGGCGCTTGAATCACTTGAAAACTTTATATCAGCAGTACGCGGGCCATGGGCTGGCACGTCAGTATCTGTTCTCCGCCTCTGCGGTCAGGTTATCCCTTCATTCATGAGACACGCACATTGTTTCCAAGGTTCCCTCACTGCCACGCGCGTAGAAGCGCGGCCCGAAGATAGACGTGAGGAAGCCGGGACTCCCAAGGAATGTTACACGGTACGGAGTATGCCATTGATTTTCATGCATGAGCGGCAAGGGTTAAAGTAATCCTAGCAGTGTTTTGCCTCTCCTTCATCATGAAGATGCATCTGCACCATGATTTCAAGATGCAAATTTGGCAGTAGCAGAGCCTGGGTGGTCCATTCCCATCCTGACAACCAACGGGACGCAATATCCAAAACGGCTTCCAAGGTTGATGCCTTGGTCACGGTGGAGCTTTTTACGCCACACAATTTACTTTAACGACCCTTGGAAAGGGGCATTTTAAGCTTCAATATAGCAGAGGTAAAAGGACCTGAGCGAAGTCAATTTACTATCATGGAGGCATTTGCTACTATGAAGCTGATCTAGAAGGGCTAGCACTTGAGTGCCAAGCAATTCATCTGTTGAGCGACTAGTACTAAATGTAGTAATAACTTGAAAATACATCAATTCTCCATGCTCATACATACTCCCGTTCAAAATACTCTCTCAAAGTCCAAAGAGTTTCCCGACCCTTGCCTCCTTTAGCCTTAAAGGCGGCTTTTTTGAGCTGGCTGGCTGTGCGATTCTCGGTCGGGCCATAACCAAAATATTCGCCATCCCGTGCCTGCGTGTACGTAAACATGGCACCTTGCTCGGAGTTCTTCAGGTTGTCGTATTGGACGCCGATTCTGACTTCAGATGGATTGCAAGGACTGTATCGTGCTTTCTTACCAGTAACTTATGCAACGAGTTAGCAAAACGCCGAAATTGGTTTGAGAAATATGAATAGAACATACCGAGAGTGAAAATGCGGACCATTTCTCCAAATGACATTGGATCGCCCACGACTTGGACAGGCCGATGATTCCACCGAGTTGGGTCTAATAATATACCATGAACCAAATCTCCGAAGTCATCAGCAATGTTTACCCATGGAACCTGCTCCTCACCACCCCAGAATGGTGCACGGCAAATCAAGTAGCCGTCGTTGTCTGTCTTTTCTGGGAAACCACCCAGAAGGCCTTGCATAATGGGATCGCTGAAATTCTCCATAAACCACCCAGGCAGAATGGGTGTCACTGAGTTGAAAGTTTGGGTGCGATAGACCCATTCATATACCCGCGCCTTGACTGCATGGCTCGAATATAGTGGTATTAGCATTATAATCGTTACACAGTGCACTGGGAAGGATTAGTTCACCGTCGAGGTAGTCAACTGTGGCTCTCCCGTTGGTGAGCCGATCACAATGAGGCTCGCAACTGAAAACAACATGCTTAATATTGGCCGCAGCCGCAGCAAGGAAGATAGCTCTTCCCAGGTTTTCTGCCTCTTCAAGGTCTGTGCCCTATTGATAATATCAGCATGTGAATATGTAGGAGGTCATGGTACTAGGTGGATACCAAGGCGATCTCACTATGACTGTGTAGTTTACAAAAAGTCCCCAGCATCCAGAAAATGATTTCTCTAGTTGGGATTGTTGAGTGGTGTCAGCTTGAACCACTTGGGCACCATGGGACACTAAAGCCTTTGCGCGAGGCGAGGATGCGTCTCTGGTAACGCAACGGACTTGGAACGCGGAATTTCCCAGTAGGGACTGCACAACTGAACCGCCCTGGAGACCTGGATGATGTTAATGTTTTGCATTGAAAATTCTGAAATCATGATTCATATCACCTGTCGCGCCAAGGACTGCTACCAGTTTTGTCGAATTCGTCATTTTGGATAGTTGAGAGGAGCAGGACAACAGAGAATGAGTGAAGTGGAGAAGGGAAAAGGTTTCAAGTGGCACACTACTGAATGTTTTTGAGAGACCGCAAATGAGCTCCGCCTACTATTGACCTTTGCGGTCAAGCAGCAGGTGGATAGTAAGAATCTCGACTGTGGATCCTATCTACTAGTAACAAAAATCTATCCCTAGTAAAAAATATTCTCGCATTACATACATATGTACGTGTATGCGGATCAGCGAAAGTTGTCCAAGGCAATTTAAATGTGACTTCTTGTATGCATACACACCATGCAGCCTAGGTAGACGTCCCCGGACCTTATTTAGGTCAACCACTCGAATACATGGAGAATTTGGAATCGATGACCCATCATAGACTTATGTTGCACTGGTAAATACCACCTCAATCAAGTCGAAATCGGCATGGAGGCCATCCACCGCCAGTACTGTGGATTTTCTGCATTGCATTCAACTTGGTATCAAATCAAGGTTAGATTTCGGGATCTGCACGCCAGTGGGTCACTAGTTCTTCAAGGAGAATCTTGCGTCAGCCACTAGTGCAAGGCAGCATGACCCATCACACTGGTCAGACTTCATATGAATGCAAAAGGATGTTTGAGGTCAGCCAGCCTCTTCATGCCCAGTGCTATTGATCAACTTCTCGTGCCTCTAGCGAACGATGATGCATGATGGTTGATTCTGAAGAAACGTAGTAGGTGGACAGCTTGCGTCATGAATTACAAGGGCATATGTGTAGAGGAATCTTGGTACAATTGAACGAGTCACGAAAGACAGGTTGGCCTAGGCCTGGTATGAAACCTTGGAGGCATACATGAGTCGACGCTTCTCTCGACAAGTTGTTCCATCTCCCCAGGTAGGGGGTAAATAGCGGTCTGTAAGGCCAATAATCGGAATGTTTCGGGCTCACTACTGGTGACACAGAGCCGCTCCGATTGGCCGTTGATTATCCTTGCAGGCTCACACTACCTTGGTTCCAAGGTCATATTATTTTCAACGTACATTCAGGAAGCAGGTGGCCCCGGATTGATCTATGAACTTTTGAGCGAATTTAAATGCTAGATGCAATAATGCCAGACTCATCTGCCTATTAGCAGCCCATCACAGCTGCCTGGAAAGTGACCGTCACTTGGGGCACATGTGCAGTTCCCCGTACTTTTTACACTTCCAGGTTTAGTCCTAGTAGATGTGACATTAACCGCTATATGCTCTCAGTTAACTGTGAAAATGTGAACTAAATATCCTCGTGAATTCCATTAGTCACATCTCTCTATGGCGCAAATTTACATGGTAGCCGCATGTTCAACTCCACAGAGGAAAAAGATTGGCGACATTCAAAGCCTCCGCTCCGGGGTCGAAAATGCAACTTGAATCATTCAGCCACATGTGCATTTTGAGCGGTAGAATATGTTACACTGTCGAACCAGGCTCAATGTCAAGGGCCTAGCTAGTTCCACGATTGAGTTGAATTTTGAATCGCCTTGAGAATCGAGATCTGTCTCAGATCCATCTAGGACATCAGGACCCATAAAGGGTATTGCAAGATCTCCTTGGCGGTACCTAGAGATGCACAACGTCACCTGTAAAACGTACCATTGGACAGATAGAACATTGGAACTATAGAAGAATCTGCTTGAGCATAACGCGTCATAATTCGATGCACGAGTGTCTCATGACTTGTTGACGTCAAAATTTGCCTTCTCATCTAAGTATCACTTGAAGATATGCCGCATCTCTAGCACCGAATAGAGGATAGGTTATTCTTCATCTCGGACATAGATGTTAGATAAGCTCGGAAATAAAGATAAGACTTCAACTTTTCATCGTGCTCGTTGTGGAACATTGTTTGCGGCCTCCTCCTGATCGACCCCCTTGCCTGTGTCGAGGATTCCAGTCAAGGGGTACTATTACTTATGATCTTTTCCATGGATAAATTCTCCACGCGGCCAGTCCCGTCGTTCCTTGCACCATGCGGTGTCGTGGTGTGCCTGGCTTGGCGCGAGAAACATGAAGGACTTGAAACGCTGGTATTTTTCCATTGCATGGCAACGGTAAGGGACCCAGGTATAGGCAAGTTATGCCGCCATCATTCCAATAGTGTTGTAAGCACGGGAACTTGATATGTCAGAAGAGCTATGGGAATCTTCGGCATCATGTATGGTAAGGAATCTGCACTTAAAACAAGCTGTGGGTGTTGATCAGAAGTGAACGTGCTATAACATCAAAGAATAACAGTTTCTTTACCTATTCAATCGTCCTGTCTCTTAGTCTGGTCCCCCATTGTCAGTTAAACCTGCACGATGGTGGGGATACACGAGGAACCTCAGCCTTCAACCCTCCTCCAGGGCCGAAGCGCGGAAACGCAAACAGAAAGCGCGATGAACATATCAGTTAATTGTTCCTTCTCACAACCGAGAGATCTGAAATGCCAAAGGATCCAAACGACAAGTGAAGTTCGCGCGATTGACTCTGTATTGAATGTGCATGGAAGGGAACGGTCTGGTCAGGCTGTTTCACTCTTGGTCATCGCATGGGCTGTCCTCATCAAAGGATACAATCTGTCTGATTCACTGGAGCTCACAGTCAATGCAAATAACGAATCCGAGTGGCGTATCCCGTTTGAGCCACACCCCAAGTCCTCAGTGGATTCAGTTGTACATCATATGGCCGAATGCCTTCATCGTCCAAGTGGTGCAGCTCAGTCAGATATTCAGAGAAACGAGGATAACCAAAGGCACTCATTTGCGACACTGAGCATTCTCAGTCCCCGGTATCAGCCAGAGGAGCCATCCCAAGATGTTCGTCTTCAGTCTCAAGAAGCGCTCCGACTATCATGCTGGCTACAGACGGAAACGACGATAAAGGCTCTTGTGCACTATGACTCTTCAAAATGTATGGATGAGCAAGCGCGACGACTATTAAACCAGTACCAAGGTATCTTACAGCAAGTTATGCAATTGCAACCTACCCAGCCCCTTCTCGATATGGACATCATTGGCGAGCAGGACAAAGCATTGATGATGGAATGGAATTCAGCAAATATTGCGGTGTTCCGAGAACGACTACATGAATTATTCCAAGCCAGAGCTGTTGAAAGTCCTCACAAAAGAGCAGCTGTTACGACTGATGGTGATCTCTCATATGGAAGATTAGATGAATTATCTACAATTCTCGCCGCGAAGCTGATTGAGCGCGGCATTGGACGGGGTAAAATTGTCCCCATCTTGTTCGAGAAGTCTGTATGGGCAATAGTCAGCACACTCGGTGTCTTGAAAACGGGTGCAGCGAGTACTTTAATATGTGTGAGCCATCCAGACTTGTATATTGCGAAAGTGGTAGATCAAACTGGATCCGCGTTACTGTTGACTTCAACAAGTCAATACGATCGGTTGGCACATATGAAATTTCTCGATCGAATGATTGTGTCAGATAAAGCATTGTGGTCATTGCCTCGGCCATCACCCAGCTGGCAGGTCCCACCAGGTAACTCTGAAGATGTTGCATGCGTCCTTTTCACCTCGGGTAGTACTGGACATCCTAAGGGAGTCCCATTGAGTCACCGTGCAATTTGTTCGACAATGAATCATCATGGGCACGCAACGGGTATACATGAACCACCAAAAACTCTTCAATTTTCGTCGTACGCTTTTGACATGGCGGTTTATGAAATATTCCATGCTTTGGTGAGAGGAGGAACAGTCTATACCCCTTCAGAGGAGGAAAGGCTCCATGATCTTCCTGCTTTCGTGAAAAAACACCAGACCACATGGGCATTCATCACACCTACAGTACTGAGAGCGTATACTCCGTCGGATTTTCCTACAATGGAAACAATTGTGGTTGGCGGAGAGGCAGTCGGTCTCGATCTTGTCGAAGCTTGGGGGAATCGGTTATATAATGGGTTTGGACCAGCCGAAGTCAGTATTTGTGTGGCTACCCGGATGAATCCTCGAAGCTGGGTTGATGGAACTATCGGTCGCCCTGTAGGCTGTATTGGATGGATCGTAAATCCAAGCGACGTCAATACCCTAACACCCATTGGTGGTATCGGGGAGCTCGTCGTTGAGGGGCCGATTGTCGCTCACGGATATCTCAACGAGCCAGAGAAGACCCGACAAGCCTTCATTTCAGCACCCAAGTGGAGATCAAACTTTCCAATCGACAGACGCGGTGAATTTTTTAGAACTAGCGATTTGGTTCAATACAACAGTGATGGGTCGATGCGATACCTGGGTCGAAGAGACAACGTGCGGAAAATCAATGGTCAGCGAGTGGATATCGATAATGTTGAGGTCACCTTGAGACAAATGGAGCCAAATTTGGACATCTCTGTAGATGTCATGACTACGTCTGGTGAGAAACAACAGAAAGTCATTGCTTTTGTTGCTAAGAGGGGTGGTTCAACGGAAGGGTTCGACTCCAGTGTGGGGCATGACAGCAATCCCCATGCGAGCATGAGAGTTTACGAGCGTGAAGATCAAATTCGAGAGGCAATGAGCAGCCTCTTGCCACGTTACATGATACCAGCCTTCCTAATAGAATTACCAGCTCTACCAAGGACGGCCACCAGCAAGATTGATCGCAAACGCCTGACTTGCATGCTTACCGCGCGACTCAACTCTGGTAGTATCAAGCTTCTCAAGTCTACGAAGCTCAATGGTAACCCTCAAAGAGCTGCACGGTCCACAGCCGAAAAGCAAGTTGCCTCTTTGGTTCAGCAGACTCTAGAGTTGGAGGTGACAGATGTGGATATGGATAGCGCCTTTGTCCAGTTGGGAGGAGACTCTTTGGCTGCGGTGAAGCTCGTGAGCTGCGCCCGGAAGATTGGAATTTCATTCAAAACAACCGATCTCCTGCGTCACGACCTGAAGATATGTGATCTTGCTGGGAGGATTGAGAAGTGGGAGGTTTTGCCTTCTGTCGACCGAAACTCTTCTTCCATACGACCCTATTCCATGCTCCCGACTGACGAAGATCAGCGCGCAGAGATTTTGAAAGCAGTCCGAGAACAATGCAATGTGGACAATAATGCCATCCATGATATTTATCCCTGCACACCTATTCAAGAGGGCCTTTTCTCTGCGACCGCCAGTGCCTCTGGTGCCTATATTGATCGTTTTATGCTCACACTCTCTCCAGACGTCGACAAGTCGCGACTTTTGAGAGCCTGGAACACTGTCATACAATCTAGTGACATCCTGAGGACACGGATCATTCAAACATCCATTGGTGTCTACCAAGTTATCACAGACTACGATGAGTTGCCAGTGCAAACATACACTTCTACAGAGCACTATCTTACTGTTGATGTTACAAGGGAAATGGGCCCTGGATCCCCTCTGGTTTTCATCAGTCTTATTGTACCTAATCCTGACTCGATTGTCAAGAATAAACGGCAGGCTCCGCCCAAAGCCCAGCTTGCAGTAACAATTCACCATGCAGTGTACGATGGGTGGTCATGGGAGATGATCCTCCAGGATGCCGAGACCGCCTATCGAGGTGACTCTCTTTCTCGCCATTCGTTCTCAGGGTTTGTGCAATTTCTTCAAGATCGGGACATTAATGCCGAGAGAGAGTTTTGGCGCTCTTACTACCGCGATCTTAACTCAGGCACATTTCCTGAAGGTCTTACGAACGACCGCGCCCCTCAACCCAGCATCCGGCTGGCCCATCGTCACCATTCCTCATCAGCTGCCCAGCCAGAGATAACAAGCCGTGATTTGTCTTTGAAACGTGGATCGACTGTAACTCCATCCACTAGAGTCCATCTGGCATGGTCGATCTTGATCTCGTTGTACACTCAGTCTCCAGACGTGGTGTACGGAACCATCAGCAATGGACGGTTGTCATCGCTACCCGGAATCGATAGCATCGTGGGGCCAACATTAAGCACCGTTCCCTTCCGGTACACGATTGATCAGTCCATTTCTGTGGACGAGGCGCTGCTGAAAACACAAGCAAACATGCAGTCAATCCTTAGTTGGGAACATGCCGGTTTGCAGTCTATTGCTCGAGTCAGCCCTGAGGCGCGCACAGCGTGTGGCTTTCAAACCATGGTCGTCATTCAACCACAAAGAGCTCAATTCAAGTCAGTTATCTTCGAATCAGTCAAAGAGCGACTGGGAGCAGATGGATTTATTCCGGGCTACTCCGTGATTCTGCTGTGTACTCCGGGAGAGACAACCCACAGTTGGGATTTCGAGCTTCTACTTGATGAGGACTTTGTTTCAGCAGCCCAGGGAGAGCGCCTTCTTCATCAACTAAGCCATATTTTGTCCCAAGTTCATGAGACTCAATCTCTTCGCATCAACCAGCTTGACCTCTTATGTATCGCCGACCAGGTCCAATTATGCGAGTGGAATATACCCCACCCCGCACGTCTGGATCACACCATACATGGTCTTGTCAAGCTTCAATGCCTTATTCGTCCACAAGAGACCGCAGTTTGCGCCTGGGACGGATCGTTTACTTATGATGAGATTCAACATCTCTCTGACAAAGGAGCAAATTATCTGCGGGGCACGGGTATCGGCTCAGGGGCAATCGTTCCGATCTGCCTGGAACGGTCGAAGTGGGTCCCCATTGCTTTGCTTTCCGTCATGAAAACTGGAGCTGCATTTGTTCTTCTAGACCGAGATGCCTCCCAGGATCGGAATCAAGGAATTTGCGCCACGGTGAGTGCAAATTGGGTTCTTACCTCCAGCGTGTGTGTGGAATACTGTGAGAAGTTCGCCAACAGCATTCTCTTGTTCTCCGATTTGATCACACGGCCGCATGCAATCCAGCCAGCGTGTCCTGAAGCTGATGTTGATACCTCTCGCCATGGTGATCTTCTCTATGTCGTTTTCACCTCCGGGTCAACAGGCAAGCCAAAGGGTGTGGAGATTGAACATGGCTCCTACTGCTCTGCCATGATCTCACAGCGAGAGAAACTCCATATTCGTGCCGGTACCCGAGTATTACAACTATCATCATATGCCTTTGACTCTTTCGCAGTTGAGATTCTTACCACATTATGTGGTGGTGGTTGCGTGTGCATCCCGTCGACTGAGCAGTTGGCAGGCGGCATTGGTCCAGCCATCCGACAATACCAAGCTGAATGGATGTGCGCTACTCCATCTATGCTTCGTCTGATTGCTCCTAGTGATGTTCCGACTCTGAAAACTGTGGTTGCCGTGGGCGAGACTATGCTGCCAACCCAGCTTGCGATATGGACTCCATCGGTGACGTTAATGTGTGGTTATGGACCCTCTGAATGTTGCACTGGAGCCACCGTTCATATCATTGAACATGTTTCTGTGGACCCTCGGAACATTGGATCAGGCATGGGATGCACCCCATGGGTGGTGGACCAGAATGATCATAACCGATTGATGCCTATTGGAGCTGTTGGTGAGTTGGTGCTGCAAGGTCGCATTGTTGGTCGCGGCTATCTCCATGAGCCGGAGAAGACTCGAGCTGTCTATCTTGAGCACACCGAGTGGTCTACTACCATGGACTCATCCTCGGGAGACCGTCTGTACAAGACTGGTGACTTAGTACGATTCAATCCTGATGGTACATGTCTTTTCCTTGGTCGCAAGGACTACCAGGTAAAACTGCGCGGGCAGCGGCTCAATCTGATGGATGTCGAACATCACCTAGCTGAAGCTCTTGGATCTCAGGTCAACGAGTTGATTGCAGATGTCATCAAACCAGGATCAGGCGAAGGTCAAGGCGATTCTCATCCTTTACTTGTGGCAATGATTCAGACATCTGATGAGGGCATGTTCGATACATCTACGGAGGTTCATGGCATCGAAAACTCTCTGTTCGTTCCTCCTAGCACTCTCTTTGCACAGCTCGTTACTCAGATTGAGCGACAACTCTCATTATTGGTTCCGGCCGTCATGATCCCTTCACTCTGGCTTATTGCCCGTCGAATGCCGCTCACCATATCTGGTAAGGTCGACCGACGACAAGTTCGAACAGCGGCTGCATCTTTGACTTCCGCTACTCTCGTCACTCTGGGTTGCACTGGTGCCGATTCTAGTGATGTGCCATTAGCAGCTACGGAGACAACTGCATTAAAGGTTTCTGAAGTTGTGGCTGAAGTTCTTCATTCACGATTGAAATTGGACAGAGAGCTTGTTGTGGGGAAGAATGTCACGCTATCTCGAATTGGTCTGGATTCTATTGACATGATGTCTATCTCTCAAGCTATCTCTACTCATTTCAACGTCCGCCTGCCTATGACTATGCTTTTTCGTTCCGGCCTTAGTGTTCGCGATGTGGCCCTCATGGTGACTGGATCACCTGCTACAAAATGCCCTGAGAGAGAACCTCCGCAGACGATAGACCTCTGGAATGAGTATCAACTTTTACGGGAGAGGATAAGAAGCATATGCGTGCAGTCCCGAAAGCCAGTGCACACAATTGATCAGGTTTCACCCCCTGATGGTGGCCAACCGCGACTGGGCCGTGTTCTCTTGACTGGTGGCACCGGCTTCCTGGGGACCCAGATCCTGAAATCACTTTTGGAAGATCCCCGAGTACAATCAGTTACAGTACTTGTTCGTGCGGATTCAGACAGGATTGCGATGCGACGCATTGTGGAAACAGCTCATGGTGCGGGCTGGTGGCGGGAATCGTATCGACATCGTCTTTGCGCGTGGCGGGGATGCTTGTCCAAGTCTTGTTTAGGACTTTCCGACTCTCGATGGAGAATACTATCCGGTCTCGAGCGACCAGAGGATGGATTTGACATTGTGATTCACAATGGTGCCCGGGTTCATTGGGGTCAAGATTATCACACACTTCAATCTGTTAACACAGGAAGCACCATCGAGCTTATTAGTGGCCTGGCACAACTAGCTCATCCCGTGGCATTCACTTATATCTCAGCTCTGCAGCCCAGTTTACCGGCAGGAGATGATGACCGCAGTATGGCCAAGGTCCTTTCCAGCTCTGATGGATACAGTCAAACCAAGTTCATGTCCGAACTTGCCATCAAAGAATTCCAACGACACTCTGTCTGCAAGAATCTTCATTTCAACATTGTTCGCCCCGGATGGATCATTGGATCCACTGAGAACGGCCTTGCTAATGTTGCAGACTACCTCTGGCGTGTCGTGGGCTCCGCAGTAACAACTGGATCCTTTAATAGCGAAGAGGATGCCGATTCGTGGATATACATTTCTCCTGTTGATCTTGTTGCGGGTCTCATTACTAGTCGTACTCTCGATATGGATGCACCACGAAGTACAGCGGGTGGCCATCCAGACAGTCCTCAATCTCTCCATGTTACGTCTATCACAGACGGACTTGCTGCTCCAGATTTCTGGCATGCCGTCTCTACAGCTTGCCACCAGATATTCGGAAGTCCTCTCCAGCCCTGTCAAGGTATTAACTGGTTACATCGGATCAAAGGCAGCATGATGGCCACTGGAGGCGATCACTTGTTGTGGCCAGTATTTGAGTTCCTTGAGTCCGACAACGGTCGCCTGGGCTCCTCTCGTAATAATCCCATCAATCTCCCTGCCACACTTCGAAGTCTCTTATTCCGCTCGGTTATTAAGAATGTCCAACACATTTGCTCTACCGGATCAGTCGATATGGAGACTGGGCGACTAATGCCTACGCAGTCCAATCTCTTCCGTCGGACTGTGAACTAGATTGTGAATTTCTTGTTATCAATTTGGCCTATCTATTTCTATCTTTAGATCATGTTTCTTCATCTTTCGGGTTAATTCTATCATAAACGCGGGCCTTGTTTTCATTCAAATGTTTGTTCTATATTTCAGCTTTGTCTCGCAACTACAATGTAGCTACTAGTTGGATTAACAGTTAATTTCCACCCACTTTTTTCCATGGCATAGTCTTAGCAATATTCAGACTTCAAGTTAAACCCACCTTCAAAATCCTCCAATTAATTAGTGATGAAACAAAGAGAAGACAATATCAAGTCTCAGAACACTACTAGAAGTCATGATCATACACAACTTGAAGGTTGGGCTTGGCCATTGGAAAGAATTTCAAGTTTTCACTCCAAGCCACTCACATATGGACTAGTAGCTATTGGTATTAAGGTTTTTCTGAACAACTTATCGAGTTCTGGCTGTCTACCTATCCTAAGGCCATCGGGATACTCCACCTGGATAGGTTCAAGTTGAAAAATCAAGCACTCTGGGCTTTCAGTGCATGGGCCTGCTTAAACCAGCTCGTGAAAGTCGAGAAGCTTCCTTCTTGACCCCGAGCTGCCATTGCGACCTTCTTCAACACGACAGAGGTTGACATGTCACTTTCATGCTCTGCGAACCAGCGCCCACCACAGTCCTTCATATACCAGAACATGAGACGGGTTTCAACTCGGCATCTTGTTCCATTTAGCTTTATGCTTGACCAGGAAGGCAACTCTTCATATCGAGCTGGAATCCCCGTCGCTAAGCCAAGTAGTGGTCAGTAAAAGACAGCAATCTAGCAATACAGCATTCACGGCTAGCATCACGAGATAATATTCAAGAAACATCTGGTTTCCGTACCTTGGGTGTAAGAAGCTACCAATTCACGCATGGTGAGTTGCTGCCCGGTTGCTTGAACAAGCACTTGATTGTAGGTGTTTGGATCCAAGAAGATGCCATGGACAACATCACCAAGATCGTTTTCACAACTGATCCAAGGCATATCGCCCTTGCCTCCATATGATGGAGTTCGAAACACCAGTTCACTGGTTGTCGGATCGGGAATCCAAGGGAAACCGCCAAATGCATCTACAAATGGATCATAGAAGAAGCATTCCATGAAAGAGGCACAGAGAAGTGGTGTGAAGCTGGCAAAACCTTTCTTACGCCCATATTGCTCTGCATAATATTTGGCTACAATGAAATGGTGATAGTCAGAAACTGATAGACATGAGCCCAAAGCAAGCGACCTACTCTCAAATCCTTCAATGTGCATTCTTCCATTGGTTGCATTGGTGATAGATGGTCCAGAGCTGAAGACCACATGTTTGACACCTGCTTCCTTAGCTGCATCAATTACGGAGACTGCAAGGTCATAGTCGCTAGGGCCATCTAGGGACTTCAACGACTGTTCACATAGATAGGTAAGTATTCCAGAGGAAAACCCGCATCCGACCAAGAATTTACCTCGTCATCTGAGTTGGTGTTGATAAACGCTCCCCAACTGTCAGCAAATGCACTGGCAACTTGCACAGAATTAAGACCTTCAGCCTGAACTAGCTCCGCTCCTAGTGATGCAATGACTTGGGATTTTTCCGATTTTGTGTCTCTTGTGATGACACGAACATGGAAGATTCTATCCTTGTGTGCCAACAAGGACCGCACTACACTACTGCCCTGGTTTCCTATTTTCATCAGTTAGTGACAATAATGGAAACAATGCCCTTTCAATGATATTACCAGTTCCACCAAAGACTGTGATGGTTTTCTTCCCTTGGATAGTCATAGTCAAGGTGAGAGTCTGCTTCAAATCAAATTTGATGTTATTCTGGACAATTGTTAGATTGACATAGCCCATTCCGTTAAACACTACTAGTAGTACCCACCTTTCGTCTAGACAGATAGCATCGAACGTGAGGTAAAATTTTTGTCTCTTAATCGCAACTGACAACTTTATATAACTCCAACTGGAAGTATTCTTACAGGACAATATATTAATGAGGACTTGCACAAATCGAATAGTCGGTCAAGATTGATAACCAATAAGACACCCTTGGAGCCATCATACAAAGATGGTACTACTATTAGATTGATCCACTCACTACTCCTGGCTCTCAGGCTAACGCGCTCGTAGTCAACTTCTACCTTGTCTGTGTGAAACATGCATAAGCAAGGGAGTAACCCCACATGTGCATAACTATTCGAAGGCAAAGAAACACCAATGTGGGTTCTAGTCGCGCCGGACCGCCCGCGGTATGTTAGCCCTTGCCTCTTGTTACCAAATCAATGTGCATCCGCCGCTCCTGGGCAAAGGAAGCGAGCTGAGCTCTGTTATGTGGTCCATGCCGTACCCAGCCTTCATGTACGGAGTAGCCAGCCCCTTGATACGAACCCACATACGGGAATGATCCATCACCGATCTTCTCAACACGTACTTTCCAAACAAACGGTCAACCTGGGAAGATTGACGCACCCTCTGACATGCTCCCAGAGTAAGGACGAAGTGGTATGAAGTATACTCCGAGGCTCGGGCTTAGGTCTGTTACTCCGAGTCCTTTTTAGGCTTAGTCTACGTAGTAATTCTGCTTCAATCAATCAGGAGTCACCGCCTACTTATTATATACACGTTGGCAGAATTCTCAGGAAGTAAATTCAGGGATGTTTGTCGAAGTTCATGTTTACACGATTAATACATAAGATAGAGATAATACTCTTGTAAATCGTGTTCTCTTGATTGCTTGATTAGATACAGTGTGCGAGATCTGAAAGGAATGAGTTTTTCTCCTGTTTCGATAATCCCGTCCGGCATAACATTCATCCGAGCTCAACTGGCCAGTTGGGGCGCTTGACCCACGTTCTTCCTGTGAAACCCGTCACAAGATTTTGTCCGGGCCTATTCAAATGTTGAAGATTTTAGATATGTGGGACAAAAGACCTTCAGAATGATCGTCATCTTCGTAAATTCAGCAGTCCGTGCCAGGTGGAGTTCAACTTGAATTAGTACCCACTGGCAGTGTTTCACTGGCAAGTTTATGTGAAGATATATAGTCGCTCCGACTCGACACCGGCTTCAGTAGTAGTACCAGTATCTTCACGTTTCAATACATATATACCTACATCATGATACGCTACCTGGTACTTACATAGTACCTATTCCCGCCAGGGCTCACTCTCAGGCTGGCATCTGGGCAGGCGGGTACCCAGGTGCACATGTGTGGATCTCTGCCATTAGCTACTAGCACTCAGTGTGCAAATCCATGACCACCGTGCGTGACACCACCTGGGCAGTACTCCAGGGCTCAAGCTCCAGGGCTTCAAGTTTCACATGCACATGTGGATGTGAGATGCTTAAAACGTTCACAATATTAAGTTGGAAGCTAGTTAGTGGAGTGGCAACCTTGGAAATTGATATTGGCTGGAATCCAACCTTGGAACGTTTGAATTTTCAAGTTGTCCTATACTAACATTTGAATACTAGTAAGGTGCACATGTGCTAGGGAAGCAATTATAACCACATGGAAAATCTTGCCAGTGATTCGCACCATCAGTTAGTATATATTAATTTTTAACCTCTCGACCAGGTCGCTCTTTGAAAATGGTAGGAAGGGGGCCAATCCCCATACTGAATCCATCCGAACGTGCATTCCAGTACTTCTGGAGTTCATCTTGGCTGGTTGGTTGTGCCTCAAATTGGCGGAAAATAGAATAAATTGTGCATCTGATTTGCATCAGAGCAGCATGCTTGCCAACACAGTTGTATGGACCCATCAAAAATGGAGCAAAAACTTCAGGACGGCGAACGAGATCACGATGGCTGAACCAGCGCTCCGGAATAAACTCATCGGGGTTCCTGAAATTCCGCTCATCCCTGAAGACTGTGTAGAATGGGACCTTCACGTTAACATTACCAGGAATAAATGTTCCTCCCACTTTAATTCCTTCTGGTGGTGTGATTCGTGGAAAGCCAGACGGCCCAGCGTAGTGAAGTCGTAATCCCTCGTTGATGATGCCGTTGAAGAGTGGTAGTTTTGCTAGATCTTGCATTTCCAACATACCACTACTTTCTTCAGCCTGATCAAACTCTCCTTGCAGTTGTTTTTGGTAGTCCGGGTAGGCCATCATATAATACAGGATTCCTGTCATTGTAATGGCAACCGTATCACTGTCAAAGAGTAGGCATTAATATTCGAAGGAGAGACATTGAGAAATTAAACATACCTGCCAGCAAACACTGACAACGAAGCATCGGCAATCAGGTTCCGCCTAGCTTGTAGAGACTGGGTTGACTTTGTAGAAAACTCGCTCCAGAGCCACGCAAAGATATCACGAGGCTCATCATTTCTCTGCAGCGGTGAATAGTTAACATCGGCGAATTACGGAGCAAAGAAAGTGACCTACCTTCAGTCTCTTCTCCATTGCTGTCTCAGAAAATTCCAGAAATTGCTGCAAACCCCTGTTTAGAATGGGAATACTGCGAAAAACCATGATGATCCACACGGCGCGAATCATGATCCCAGTCGACACATTCGACTGGTGCAGATAGTCCATCATGTAATGCGGCTTCTCCTCCACCAGGGTGCCGAAGGATTCCGCGAACGAGAGTTCTCCGATAATCTGCTCACTTCGTTAGTCCTGGGGCCTCATATTCACACCTTTATTGTAATTTGTATCTTACATCGAACATAAGACAGCCAAACCACTTGGTCATATTGACCGGGTTCCCAGAGGCTGCATTAACACTAACTTTCTCGACTAACTGATCCACGCAAGTCCGCATCGAGGGCTCATATTCCTTCAGGGCTAGAGGCCATGTTAGATATGAGAGAATATGAAGAAGAGAAGACTGCCAAACCTACCCGCGGGGCGAAATGCATGGTCCCATATGCGGCGACGCCGTTGATGCTCTGCTCGATCTCGAGTCCCAAACACGGACCGATGTGGCTGCAAAATATCATACCACGGGCTCTTGATACAAGATGACTTCGACGAGTGAATGGCATCAATAGCATCCGGATGGCAAATAGACAGTTCCGCAGGGCCTGAGTTGTCATCTGAGTCAGTTTTTAACCCTTCATAGATCCCCATCGAGCAGGCTATCGGACTTACCAATTCGGACAAAGTCTCCGTATTGACGGTGATAGTCAGCAACCATCTCAAACGCATTCTTGCTCTTCGCAGACTTCCACATTATATATGCGGTCCAGAAGCGAGACCCAAGAGGGCCGGGAAACTTGTGCAGACGATGAAAACGCCATCGATATATGAAAATGCTCATACAGAGACCCGCGGTGATTTTTGTGACATGTACGCCTATTTCTGAGAGCCAAGCCCAGAAAATATCGAGTTGACTATAAAGCAATAGTACACCAGCAGTCACAGCAAGTATTGAAGCTCCGATGCAGTTTACAACCAGAACTGGTAGAGTGAAATCCCATTCTCCATGTCGAAGGACAAAAAGATGGAGCGAAACTCCTGCGACAACATCTAACAATGTTGGCGACAAGGAACTGACGGCGCCTAGCATGGTGCTTGATGGCGGTCGCTAATATTGTTCAAAATATGCCAATGTCACTCAGTCATGAGAGAATAACCCTCAAGTCGATGATCCAAATTACCGAAATATGGTGCGTGTTGTGTCGTTCAGCCTTATAGCTTAGGTGTTTGACTTCTCGTATATCCGGATCGGTGTTCTCAAAAATTACCATCGCTGTAAGGTAATCCTCTAAAATCCTCGCGGACAGGGTGGGTGCCTAGAAGCTCTGTATCCACACAATGTGGGAGCCGGTCTCTGGAGATAGGGGCATGATCCAGTCCCTTGTCTGGGCTTTGATTGACTATCCATAATAAACCGACAATCGACTCTGGAATGAACAGATCCGTATGTAAGGAGGTATGGCGGTATCCCAGATAACTGACGTCGGGTGAAGAAACGGCACGCGCCGTGAATAATGCGCGACGCGGTGTGACGGGTAGAGCGGAATAATGCGCTAGACTGTTGACACCGACAAGATCTTCGGCTCCCATATTTCCACGCCCCTGAATTTTAGCGACCTCCGGTAAGTTGCATGCTCCAGCTAGCCTACGCGTTATTGCTCCCATTATGCGCATTTCTCGTCACCCATTGTGGGCGCATGGGGTTCTGGAGTCTGTTGTTGAAATAGGAGGAATGTTATTGGTACCCCTTGCAGATATCATCTCATCTGTAAGGAAACGAGAGCATAGTCGCAATGTAAAGCTCTGCAGCCACCTCTTCCCCTAAGGCTGAGGCGAGGGTGGTATCTTGTTATGACGCAAGTATCGATATCGTCAGCTCATGGTGGTCGTCTATTGGCTATCAATACCGCATAACCCTCTTACTTTCTGGTCCCAGTCAAGGTAGTTGAGAGTTAATCGAATCCATTATGGACAACGAAACTACCGCAACGCTGCTTGATGAGGGGAAAGACTGGACTTATGAGCTGATTGCTCACTGGCCTGATATCCTCCATGGCTTGTTGATAATCGGTGTTGTCTCACAACTATGGAAGGCTTTCTATCGACTTTACCTCCATCCGCTTGCCTCGATCCCTGGCCCCAGATTAGCCTCAATCAGCTCTTTGTATGCATTCTATTACAACTATATTCACGATGGAACTTACAGCAAAGCCTTTCCAACGCTTCATAAAAAATATGGTATTTACACACATTTTTCAATGCGCTTGATTTATTCGAGGCTGCAGCATAAAAGCTAATACAGAATCACAGATTCCAGTGTCATCCGCGTAGCGCCAAATCGAGTTCATGTGAATGATGTTGAGTTTTTTGAGACGTACGTGTCAACTGCTTCAACAAGATGGAAGTCATATGCTGATGCACCCCAAACAGTGTTTTTCGTACAGGCGCCCCTTATTATAAGGAGCCTGAATTCTATTCATCATTGGGTGCTGATGGAGCACTGGCTTCTCTGACAAATCCGGCTGAGCACCGGAAGCATCGTGTGTATCTGAGCTCACTCTTCTCAGCCCAAACAACGGTTGCCCTTAAGCCTAGACTGCTGGAGACTCTGAAGAAAGCAGCGGGATATCTCCGGAAAGCTGGAACTGGAACCAAAACAGTCGACATCCAGAATATCTACAGTGAATTGATTGTACGAGGGTATCCCGGTATTCCTGCTCGAAACTCTCAATTATGCTAATTAAAATCAAGGGCGATGTTGTTTGCGAGCTGATGTTTGCGGATAGCTATAATTTCATCGATTCAGGAGATCAAGGCCACCCTCTGATAAATGAAGTTGACAATCTGGGCTCTATCACCTGGCTGAGTATGGCATATCTATCTAAATCGAGAACTTCTCTTGCTAATTCGTGTCAGTGATGGAATTCCCCGGAATCAAAACAATTATCAAAACTTTGCCGACTTCGTTTGCTGAGAAACTGAGTCCCCAAATCACTCAGTTCAAGAAGGTAATTTGGAGAGGATAGGATCCAATCGATGCCGAGTGTGCCCTGCTAACAATATCCTCCAGTTTTGTGACGAGAAGCTAGAGGAGGCACAACATCGAAAGTTATCTGGCACAGCTCCAGCCAGGAAATCATACTTCGACCTGTACCTCGAAATTGACAGCCGCAAAGCCACTCTCCCCAATGTGGCAGAGGTGTTCGATGGTGCTTTCAACTTCATGACTGCGGGTATTCACACGACTGCATACACTCTATCATGGGCCACCTTCAATATCCTCAACTCGCCATTTGTTTTGGCCAAGCTTCAAGCGGAACTTGATGAAGTCAAGGTCGCAATTCGCGATGAGTTCGATCCGAAGATTATTCAAAGTCTGCCATATCTAGTATGATACAAATTTCAAATTTACTTGTCTATATTGAACTCAGATTGCTTATTCTGTTTCTACATAGGGAGGGGTTATCCGGGAGACTATGAGGATGGCTGACCCAGTTCCCGGCTTCCTGCCCCGTGTGGTGCCAAAAGAGGGTGTTCATGTCGGGTCTTCTTTTTTGCCTGGGGGTGTAAGTCCATCCCGGTACCATTTTATCTTCATAATTACAACTGTGTTCGTTGACATTCAATTCTCCAGACTAGCGTTTCAGTTAGTCATCCAGTCGTTCACATGGACCCAACAATCTTCCCAGAGCCACATACATTCAATCCCGACCGTTGGGTGGAGGGAGGAGAGGAACTCGAGAAATACAGTGTCCCCTTCGGAAAAGGGTCGCGTCGTTGTATTGGCATCAGGTATGTTCAAATTGGGTTATCGTTAATTTTCCGGGAGGTGTGTTGCTGATAATCATCGTATCAAGTATCGCTTACATGGAGCTTTATGCCGTGCTCGCTTATATGTTCAGTCACTTTTCCCTTGAGCTAGCAGACAAAGAGCACTCTCAAGGTGGGATTCAGTGGGCTGACCGTATTGTTGCCCGCGCTACATCTAACCTGAAGATCAAGGTGATTGAAGACCGCTGGGCATAGGAAATGCGGATATTCATATGGCTAAAATTGGGGGTCTTTCTCTCGCTCAACATATGGCTTGAGAATTACATTAGTGCAACATAAACCCCAAGGCTGGAGCCCACCTGCCCATTTTATCATATCAAACTTGAACCCGAGGTCATGGTCTAGGAAGTTGAGTTTTGCTTCACACTTGACACTTCTTGTAGGAACAATTCTTAGCCGAGTCATGAGCAATGCATCAATTCTACACAAGCCGCGTTTTCAAGTCAAGTTGAACTAGAACAATTCAGATCTTTTTATGTCTGCGTCTGCCTCTAAGTTCTTTACGTCAACTTTTCCAAAGCTTTCCATGGATGTGATGCACCATAGAATGCCTAAAGCCCTTCCAGGCCTACATACCAGTCTGAGACTCTTTATTTGGTCTATTGAATAACACCTATCTCAGTCTAGCTCCCTAAATAGTGAAACATGCAGCGTCCGTCGTATCATCGCATGACCCTGCGTTACTGCATGTACAGCATTCGCGTTGAGCGACACTAAAAAGTCTTGTTTAACCTGGTATCCGCAAGAATCCTTGCATGATGTGTATCCGAGGTATCTTGCACTTACTGTAGGCTATGTACATGCATCAACGCAAGGAATAAGCTCCGCAGCTAGCCACAACATAGTCATTGCCGTGAACTAGCCATAGTGGCGGTGAGGAATGCAGCATACGACGGACGGAAGTTAGTGGAGCTTTGGCTTGACCGGGCAACCCACCTCCGACCATTGCCAACCATCAGTTGAGTATGTAGTATGTTCACTAGAGTCAGGTTTCCTCGCATGAACCTGATCACGCATGGCAACTGTTCTCAAGACTCACCGCATCCGATTGAAAGTACATTTAAGTTCATAAAACCCCCGCAACAGCCCGCTCTGCAGTTTATACCGTAAAAGTACTGCTCCAAACATCAAAATGACTGTTACCCATTCAGGCCCGAGTGGCATTGCGCCGCCAGGCTCATCCGGTATTAAGGTTATCATTGTTGGACTGGGTCTTGCGGGACTCACTGCTGCTATTGAATGTCATCGTAAAGGGCACAGCGTGATTGGACTGGAGAAAACCCCTAAGCCAACACATCTTGGTAAGCATCAGGAATTTAATATTAGTTGGGCCAATAGCCTAATTTCAATCAGGTGACATCTTCAGCATTTCTAGCAATGGGGCTCTTGTGATCTCCAAGTGGGACGATGGGGTCATCGCTCGCGAGTTGGACTCCGTTCGCTGCGATGTTGATACCATCACCGTCTGGGACGAATACGCCAACGTGAAGCTTCGGAAAGATATGAATGGTTATAAGGAGGGCGAGGGTCTTGTCCTCAACCGCTCAACAACAGTGACCACTTTGTATGAGTACGGAAAAAGTCTTGGAATCGATCTGCGATTTGGAGTATCGGTGTCCGATTACTGGGAGGATGACGAGCAGGCGGGCGTTATTGTGGACGGTGAGCGATTTTCTGCAGACTGTGTTATTGCTAGTGATGGTATCCATAGCAAAGCACGACCGATTATCACAAGAGATACAAGACCTCTGACAAAGAGTGGTGCTGCCACATATCGTGCCGGATATCCAGCTGAAGTGCTGAAAGACCACCCAAAGGCACAATGGGTTCTGGAGGGGACTGAGAAAGCGGATCAACTAAACCATTTCATCGGCAAGGATATCGCAGTCATCATTGGCACTGGCAGGCATGGTAAAGACGTGTACTGGGGATGCTTACATCGAGTACGTATCTGTTCTGAAATACTTCCTAAACACATTTTTCGCATGCTAACAGCACTTCTAGAGCAATGACGGCGTATCCAAATCCTGGCTCCAGCCATCTGATGTCACCAAGGCCCTATTGTTGATTGAAGATTGGCCCGCAAAAGAGAAAGTCGGAGCAGTGATTAGATGCACGCCGAACATGACTTGCTTTGATCATCTGGTTATGGCTGTTGATCCTTTAACTGGCTGGGTCTCAAAGAAGGGACGGATGATTGTCATCGGTGATGCCGCGCATGCGTTCATTCCTACTTCTGGCCAGGGTGCTAGCCAGAGTATCGAAGATGGTGCCGTGGTTGCCATTTGCTTAGAGCTAGCTGGAAAGAATCGAATTCCACTTGCGCTTCAGGTCATGCAAAAATTAAGGTGAGTTGAACATGGCGCTTTTGCGAAGAATTCCTGATAACAGGAACTGCACCTCTAACTGAGATGTCGGTAGATACGAACGAATCTCTCTTATCGGAGACGGAAGCGCAAAGATGTTGGAATCGCTTCACATGGCGAATTGGGATGCGAAGCAGCAAGACAAATTGCCCACATTGATCGCCCGTGCCATGTGGATCTTCGATCACGACTGTCAGAAATCCACATATGAGGAGTTTAGCAAGGCTGCGGAGGCAGTGATCACAGGTGGTCCGTATCTTCCGGCCAATATTGCAACCGATGGTAGGTATGGGATTGTGGAGGAAGAAGGCAAATCGACTGTGAAAGTCACCGCGGCGAGCGTTGACAGCCTTTTTGCTCAGTAGAGATTATTATCAGAATGCTCTGCATGCATGAAATTCTTCAAACGTGACCGCAGAAAATAGTGTAGAAAACTCGTCTGATACCGAGTCTAGTCATTTGAGGAAGCTTTGAATTGGGACAAGGTCGTAGTGCAATTATCTCAGGCTGTTGCCTGCCAAGATTGATGGGAAGTTCCTATATAGATGACCTAAGATGCCATAGAATTTTAACCTATCTGCTGTATCTGACCTTCCAAACCCTGTGTGTGTGTTATTCAAATTCCGAGTTTGAAGACTGAGCCCAGCGTTTGATTTGCCCCAGAGATATGTGAATAATTATGAGAGCCAGGGAGGTTTTTAAGTCAGAGCTTGCAAATTTGACTGATTGATTTGACTTTACAGGCGGCTATCTTGTTCCCCTCAACCTGCTCATCATACTTTCGTCTTGGAGTGAACGAGGTTTTCTTTTCTCTGCGCTCAATTATTGTCCTGTTCTCAGAAGTTTTCTTCGTAGAATTCCCTCAAGCTCGTTTAGCGCTGCATGGATTGGGCTGCCACAAATAAATCCACGCAAAATCCAGTTTGATGGTTTCACACATTATTGACCCCATCCTCCGTGATGCCCTCCGCAATGCCGCCGTTGCAGTGATCATTCAGTGCCCTTGTTCGACCAAGTCGGGCCTCATGTGCAGCGAGACACGAAGTGGCTTTTTGACGTAAGTGATATGAACCTTTTGCTGTTCCCAATTCTCCGAGCCAGGCTCTAACGAAAGGTCGAACTGCCATAAGAGTCTGGATAGGACGAGATGGGCATTGGAAAGAGCCAAACTGGTCGTTGTTAGTCTGAATCAAAACATCTATATATCGAAAAATCACCTTTCACCCAGGCATCTGTATGGCCCGCAGGCAAACGGCCTGAAAACCTTTCTCTTGTCAGACCAAAATTCATGAGACTTTAACCATCTTTCCGGACAGAACTGGCCAGCCTTCGAGAAGTTGTTTGAGGAATGATTGGCCACGTTTTGGGGAATTCCAACCGTAGTCTTGTTCCATAAGTGATATGTTAGCAAGAGTGCTTTCTACCGGAATAAAGAGGCATAATCAGCGTAACGTACCCCTCCTGGAACGAACTTCCCTGCAATTGTTGCACCAGGGCTAGGGACAACTCGAGTAAAGCCCACCGCAGCTGGTGGATAAATCCGAAGTGTTTCCTGGACACAGGCTTGCAGAAGCTCATTCTTATCCACAGAGGACTGATCCAGGTCGTTCTCAGTCTTAAATCTTCCGCGAAGATCACAAGTCAGCTTTTGCAAGATTTTTGGATTTTGAAGTAGGTAATAGATCGTGCCACTGATCAATGTTGCTGTAGTGTCGCTTCCAGCTCCTATCAAGGCGACAGCATTTGCACAGACATCCGCCTCGCTCATAGAGTCTGTTTGCACAACGTGTTCTAAAAAGTCAGAGCGGCCAGCCGGTCGGACCATTCGTCCTTTAGCCTTTTCTACAGATGTCGCGGTGAGCTTTTCCTCCATCTCTACCACATATCGCGGTGTGAGGTACTGCGTGAATCGTCTTGTCCATGGAAAATAAGTAATCGCTCTGAAAAGGGGATCAAGCTTGTCAAACTCGTTCAATATTTGCACCCAGGGGTGAAAGCTTGAGGTTTTCAAGCACCCCAAAGATTCACCAAATGCCAAATCACTTTGGACGTCATAAGCAAAGAACTGGACAGGTATTGCTCAGTAAGTCTTCTCCGGATCATTTCTGTATTCGATCTACTGAATGAATGCATTTTACTCACCGTAAACCACTTTACTAGATCCAATACACTCCCACCTTGAGAATTCTCAACAAGTCGTTGCATGAGGAGATCCACATGAGATATACGAAGCTCTTCTGTATCCTGCAGAGACTTCATTGAAAATCCATGCGCCAGCTTTTTGCGCATAGCACGGTGGTGCTCGTGTGTGACTGTCAGAAGTGATTGGCCTTGCGCGCCAGCCTCTTGGAAGAACCTAGGGTCTCGGGTCATCTCCGGGCGGACTTTATTCTCATATATGTCATCCCATGCTTCGGGGCAGATATATGACAGTTCATCTGGTGCAATGCGGACCACGGGTCCATATTTGTTGTGGGCTTTATGCAACTCCTCCAGCAATGTACCTCGAACCAAATGCACGGCATGCCAAAGGCGAGTAAATCGGGCAATATTAGGCCCAGGATAAATTGCTAGAGGATGACGATATATATTGAATAGTACGTAAAGACCAGTGCATACCAAAACGATCTAGGTTGTAGTTCCCCAAGGTTAGTTCATTCCAAGGTTTAAGCTTCAAAACTTCAAAATTTGAATGCCGGGGTCCCTGAGTTTGAATAAACTTACTATCGTGAGAATCTGGGCAACATTATGCGACGTATCCGAGTGGTAGTGGTATCCACCTGGGTCCAAGATTCCTTTCAGCATGCTTGTAACTCGAGTCCACCGGTGTACGTGTTCAAATGTTCTATCCAGGGTCACGGTTCAAACATATGATGACTTCAAGTTTGTTCTTGGGAAGTTGAAACCGGAGGTCATATAATTGACGTAGCACATTAATGTTTTCCGAGTCTTTATACTCAAGGGTTCAATACGATGGTGCAGTGGTTCATGCTTATATGTGAAATTCTTCACGAGCTCAAAGTATGTTTCGTAATATTTTTCCTTGATTCCTCGATGTATATGACATTCAAGCTCCAATTTCATTGCACATGGGGATACAAAAGATAATTAGTACAACCTTGACGGGTATGAGAAACACTCCGTAGTATGAACATCATGACTTGAAACTTCACCTTCAGGCTAACGCACCCGAAGCGGTCTCGGCCGGAAGGCACACACATGAATTGATACATATACCTTACAGCAGTTGATAATCGCTAGTGCTGTTAAGCCCCTGGCAACCTTGGAACCCCTTGCGGGATGATAGTATTTACGTCAGAGCGTAAGTCACTGGCATGCTTGGATCCCCCGCGCCATGACGCGATCAGGACTGCTTTCAAAATACGAAATTTATGCAAAGTAGGGAATTCATATCGGTGAGAGGGGTGTACTTTTCATGATATTGGGATACTTTCAATGAGTACCTGGTGGGTAGTCGGACATATCCCTCTCGCCAACATGGAAAGTGTGATTAGAGTGTCCAGTCACGACGCGAGTTGATTTCTTCAAGTTATATGAAGTGCCGGTGGCTCAATTTCCAGAAACAAGGGGCCCCCCCGTAATCATCAGGCAGATCGATTCTACCTAGGTAATACATGTAAATCCCGAGGTCCACGAAGAGAGACTATGCACATGTGCCTTACGTGTCGTCCGAGTCTCACTGGTATGCGTTCAAAATTTTTATGCATTACATTCAAGCATTTGAATATAGTACGTGGTGGTCCTTCCGAGTCAATGCCTACGCCTGTATGTAGTATGCAGTAGTATATGTATGTGTAAGGTGACCCATCTTAACTTGAAGCCACTGCTAGCCATGAACTGTGAGTAATTGTACAATATTTAAATAGCACTACATATATTATGTGAGGACTAGACTGCCCACTCAGTACCTTTCAAGCTCTTAGCATTTCTAGGTAGCACAGGAAGAGAGTACTTGGACCGTGACCCACTCAGACGCAGACTGCGGTGTATCTGGCTAAAGCTTTAATTCCCAAGCGGTGTAGATTGAAATTGTAAAGGCTACTGAAAATAATGGAACAATCAGGCACCTGTGAAGTAGTCTATAAAAGCTTTGAGTCGCAAACAGCTGCTATTTTCCGACAGAAAATCAACACAGATCATCTCCGAGGCGTTTATTCATTCTTTTGATTATGCTCCACCCACACCTTGTTGCCTCAATAAATGAGGCTAAGGGTATTCTGAGCAATCCAGGCAATGCTACTGAGGAAGAGCTCACCCAACTCCGTCAGGCCTGCACTTCTCTTTCAACCGTTTTGGAGACCCCTACCGATAGGATCATAAATGGGACTTTCCAGGTGCGCCTCCTGCATCATACAAACTATGCAATCCTCTCAATTTTTTGTTCTCTGATCTGACTCAAACCAGGTGGTAGACCTGATGATTGTCCGTATGGGGATTCAGTTGGGAGTTTTTGATGTTGATAGACCGGCCTTTGGACCTTCCGATGTGGCTGCAAAGAGCGGATGTGATCCTGCATTGGCCTGTAAGATCTGATTCATTTGATCATTTTGATTCCTAACTAACCTTGATTTTAGCACGTGTTATGAGAGGTCTCGTGACGCTAGGCCTTATGGATGTCACCAAAGGGGGGTTGTTCAAGCAAAATGAAAGCGCCAAGGCACTCAAGAGCGGTGCGATGGTCAGTGATGCTGTTCTCATGACTGTGTAAGCATCCTTGGCGATCCAGATTTTATTCGTCCAATTGGAAGGTCATTTTTACTCACAGAATCCAGTGATATCACTACCAAATGGATTGCGAATACAATCTCCTTCTTCGAGGCCAGTGGATATCGTGAACCCCATGATGGTTATCGTGGCATTTTTCAACTCGCTGCAGGAACATCACTTCACTTTTTCGACTGGCTGCCATCTCAGCCACACTTACAAGATGCGTTCAACCGATTTATGGAGGCTACTGCTAGTGAGAGCAACCCTGCCCAGTGGGCTCAGTGGTTACCGATTGAGCCAAAGCTCCAAGAGCTTTATGAAAATTCGCAGGAGAGCCAAAAGCCACTAACTTTTGTGGATGTTGGTGGCGGGCATGGCCATGAGGCTAAGGCGGTTATGAAGCGATTTCCTCATCTCCCATGTCGATTTGTTGTACAGGATGGTCCCAAGTACGTCAACAGCCACGATACGGATGGAGAGGCCGGAGCCAAAGGCAGCTTGGAGCGTATGGAGTATAGCTTTTTCAACGAACAACCTGTCAAGAATGCTCATGTCTACTTCTTGGGTCGAGTGCTCCACAACTGGGCTGATCAGCAAGCACGGCAAATCCTACAAAATATTCGAGCGGCTATGGATCGGGATTCTGTTCTCTTCATTCATGAGAGAGTTCTTTCGGATGACCCTGCAGAAATCTCGGCTGAGCACGTTCGGAACGACTGGGCCATGATGAGTTTGTTCTCTGCCCCAGAAAGATCCAAATCAGAGTGGGGAGCCCTTTTATATTCTGCTCACTTGCAGCTGGTCAAGGTTTGGGTGCCGACAGATAAACAAGACAGCAGTCGCACATCACTCTTGGAGGCCGTCGCCAAATATTAAGCTGGTTCATCGCGGTATTAGTGGAGGAATTTGGAAAATGGACGATCTTTCAAGCAACGACAAAGGAATTAGACGCCAGTGCGTAGATCCCGATGATTTGTTCTCAGGCCTGACAACTGTTGCTATATTTAGTCTGAACTAGTAGCAAGTTCAAACTGATAGTCCCAAATTTCACTTGGGATCAATGGATAAAATTGTTTGTGCTGATGTGTATATATCCCAATAAAAGTCGTTTCTGGTCACAGAAACAAGCTCGGGTGTGTGGGGTATGTATTCAAACCTTCAAGTGCTACGTAATTCTCCATTCAGAGCAGACCTCCAGGGCTGTGCATTGGTAGGGCGTTTAATATGGATTATTGACTTCAGGTCAACTGGTTTTAAGAATCTGCGACCCAACATTGATCAATCTTGAAATAGTGGAAGAAGTCTAATTCAATTACCTCGGAAGACATCAAACCGAAAACCTGAAATTTGAATTAGATGAATTGATCCCGATTTATTCAAAATGTGTCGTCTTGTTTCTTTCAAGTGGTGCATTACGAAGACTCCTTCGAGGTGCCTATCATTCTGAATCTCGCATTACCGAGGAAAATTCTCTGATTTTTGTCCCCGCGCAAAAGGTAATCGCCCTGTAGCCGAGCGCAAGCCGGTGCTTGCATCCACAAGTGGCCGCGTATACTCCGAGACAGGTCCTGTGCTATCTTTCGCTCTTGTTGGAAACCATGTATTCCCAAATCCAGTTGGTTTGCTGTGAACATAGATTGCTTCCCAATGGCCCTTCGGAACAACATAGGTCTCATGGTAGATAGTCAAATGCGGGTTCTCCTTGACCAGCTTAGCCCAATATCGAACGGACTCCATGTGCATCTCGCCATTCGCAAGTTTTCGAAGGCATTCATAGTCCCGTAGGTAGAAAACATTCATGCTCTCGTTGCCTGCCGCATCTTCTTGCTTCACCCAACGAGATGTTCCCAGAATTCCTGATTTTTCTGGATCTGCGTACATATCTGTTATCATATCCTTCACCCGAAGACCCATGCCAATCATACCGGGCGCAAGAACACCGAGTGGGTGGTTGCTCCTTGAACCAAGCAAGAAAACAACCATCGAGTCGTTCGATGGCTCATTCCCGAAGCTTCCGTCCGGATTGGGGATTTGCGGACTGACTTTCTCCATGATCGCACCGTCCAAGTAGCGATTTCGGGTGATGTGGAATGTCATCAGCATATTGTCTACGACGCGATATAGCAAAATAAACGCCGATAGTAGAATCGCTTTTGGGCCAAAGGCCGTGCAGGCAAGACTCTGGAGCAACCCACCCAGCAAAAGCCAGCTCGAAGTTGTCATGAGATCACTGATTATAGGGCCCATAGATGGGATCTTGCGAGGATGCGCTGTTGCGGTATTATTTTGGCCATCGCGAGAGATGATGTCGGGCGGCAAAAGTGGTTTGAACGCCATAGTCGCAAAAGCCGGAGTAGTAAAGCGTGATTGTTATTATGATGGGGGCTGGAGAAGTGGGAGGGAGGGGACAGGATTGGTTTTATATGCTGATGTTGTGACACACGTTGGCCAAGTTGGCCCTCATTGGAATATCAGGCGACCAGGTCACTGGTATTTCTTCCAGTTGAGTTTTGCCCGAATCCATAGCCAGGTGAAATCGAAATTTACCCATCTTCCAAGGGTTGGATATAGATTCCTTGTTCACTGTATGAACGGCGTTGTAATCATTGAAATGCTCGTCTATATAGAGACGAGGCATTCATTTTCAAGTGAACAGGAAATTTGAACACCCAGAGGTCATCAAGTCCGCTGCGATAGGGGGTAAAAACAATAAAAATAGGCTCCGCCCCACATAAGATGAGTATCTAAAACTGAGCTCCAACCCCCATGATGCGCATCATGATTAATTTCGCCCCCACGATTCGCGTCCAGGAGATCTCCACAGCAGTACAGTGCCGAATTTCCAGTAAGACTATCCAGTAACCATTTAATGATTCAAATGACTGAAAGTAGGGGCCAAGGAGGCTAGTGGTTAGGAACAGAAGAAAGAAAGTGGGGGGGGAAAAAAGAAAAAGAAAAGGCTTGCTCCGCCTGGGACTCGAACCCAGAATCTTGAGGTTTCGCTCCGTCTGGAACTTCCAGAACATTAAGGATAAAAGCCACACGCCTTAAGCCAATTAGGCCAACGGAGCTGTTATATTATATCTTCCAAAACTTTATTCCCTAAACGACCTCGCAAATACGGCAAACGAAAGTATCTATCTTGTTGATAGTGATTTAGGCACCTGTGGTATTTATAACTAAGAGGGGAGATAAATATTCCTTATGTTTCTATTTGTGTATAGGCTAAATCTATACCTAGGTATTTAAAGGGATTAGGAAAATATAGAACCTTGGAAATTAAAGATTCTTCTCAAGTGCTATTGAAAATATATTATTACCTCTAAATCTACTTCAAGTTACTTGTATTTTTAATTGTAAATCTGTCAAGGAAGACAAAGAAAACACTATATTGAGGATCATGCAGATCTATTGCCGTATTGGCTATGGGATTCGGCACCAAGTCCGACCGCACATAGAGGGGGGATTCCTCTAGGGCCCGACTTACACTCCTCAAGTGTTAGTCGCTGTATCAAAGTGAACCAACTCCTCGTGCTCTCTCCTTAGTATATCTCGCCTAGCCCACAGGTGTCACCCTAATCTGACAAGTTCATTACACTATATTCTTTTCTACCAGTCGCATTTAATTAAAAATTAAGTACTTGATATATAGATCCTAATTTATTAGAAATATTAGGAATTTTTCTCTATTTTTTTCTATTTTCCTTTTTTTTTTTTAAAAAAAAAAAAGAATTGGATAAAAATAGTTTAAAATATCAACATATTACTAAGAATATACCCAATTATACAATTCATAAAAATTGAATAAATTGAATAAATTGAATAAATTGAATAAATTGAATAAATTGAATAAATTGAATAAATTGAATAAATTGAATAAATTGAATAAATTGAATAAATTGAATAAATTGAATAAATTAGCTAAAATAGGGTAAATAAGCGAGAATTATGCTAGTTTGGTTAACCGATGGTTAACATCTCTACGGCGTTGGTTAACCGCCAATTTACGGTCTTGGTCTTCAACCCAAGACCAAGACCATACCGTAGTCTAAGTACACAGTTCCAATACCCTTACACACTAATCAGCCAAGCAAATGATCTAGACCTGTATTTTTTTTTAACGTTTTTACAAAAAAAAACGCTGCGAGGCGTAGGCCTGAGTGTATATACTTTAAGACGAGATATAGGACAGGAGGGCCTATAACCTAAGGAGTGGTGGGAGCAATGAGCAACACCACATTGCCCATATCTGGTAGGCAAAAGTAAGGGGCGGGGGATCAAGATCATATTTACTGTAGCAATAATAAAGTAGATGCGAGTGCTAAAAACCACCATTGAGGAGACTGCACCTGAGGTTCCAGGTCTATTCATACTAAAATATCCCAGCAGTATTATACATCTCGCACACAATATTCCCCTTGCACAAGATAATGACAGTGAAAATGCGAGGTGGTAGCTTTACGATTGAGGGAACCGGATGTTATAGTAACCCGTTTTACTAGCAATATTGACCAGCATCTTGAGCTCTCCTCCTTTCAGCTGCGCAAATATGTCATCCTGATTGTGACTTAGCTGGTCTGCTTCTTTTTTAGCACGAGAGGAACTCACCCGCAACAGGTCATCTAATGACATATCCACTAATTTGTCGGGCAATATCTGAGCAGCTGCGCTCCACAGATTCAAGGGATTCATCTTCTTTCGAAGTTCTTTAACAATATCTGACAAGGCAACCAGCTTCATTGTGGCCGTGTTTATATCTGCTGTATCGATCTCGCAGCTGTGCTCTACTCCCGCTAGGATTCCCTTGTATGAGCATGTACTTGCTACGTCGAGCTTGCTGATTCGGATAGCTACATACCAATTTTCACATCACCACTCTCTGTGAGTAGAATCATATTGCTAGCCAGTGAGGCAAGTGTATATTGGCAATTTCGCAGGTACCGTATACCTGTAAGAATCTGGATAGTTTCTAATTAGCGCCCTAGGTTGTCCATAAGTGAAGCGAGTGAAGCGTCAAGTGGCACTTACTGGCCATATTATAGAGACCATTTCCACCTCACGGATAGAGCACTTAGATCCTAGGATCTGCGACAGAGACAGCTCGACTGGCTCCCATACCAGAAAGGACAAATCCTTGAACTAGTAGCAATGGAGCAGACAAAGAAAGCTTCGGTATAAATGGCGCTTAATATTTTCCAGCAGAGCCTGTACAACTCCCTCGGCTAGTTGCTGAATATAGACCAGCCATGCTTTGTTTTCGCGGTCTCTCGCAAGGTATACATACCGGCCGGGAAATATCTTAACGCCCTTTTCAAAATGATCCCATGGATCATCGTCCCATACTTAGATTCCGGTGCTCTGGTCCTTCGAATAAAATAGCACATATCGACGGCGCTTCCAAGTTGTAAGTGCGCTGGGCGTCGGCACGGAATTTTCCGTGCGCTTTTTGGGAACAACATTTGAGGCTTCTACTATCGTTGCCTAATTAGGGGTTTTGGGAAAGAAGAACGTCTCAGGTCGTTCTTTATAGGGTTGATCAGAATCCATCATGCTCCAGAAATTTGATTAATGAGCCTTCTTATCCGCCTCCTTATCCAGTGGTGTTCTCATACGGGCATATTATTATAAGTAATTTGCGTGATCTATCCTTCTCCTTATATACAGAAAGATTTGATCTATGCTTTGTCTAGTCTACAGATCCAACGGTCTACGAAAAGGTGGCCGAACTGAATTACACGTTCTTCGTTCAGTCTTTCTTATACCTACCAAGGGATCAGGCTCTTTCCATTGGTCAAACTGGTGCTTGTTCCTTGTGTTTGTCATCAATGCTAGGTATGTGACGAAAATAAACAGCTTACTGTATAAACAGCTTGCTATATATTGTATCCTTAAGGGGCGATAATGTGGAGTCTAAGCGCCAGCCCTATTTCTTCTAATATCTTACACGGTCAACAAAGACCTAAATTTACCAATACAGCCATAATAATAGCTGTGTTATCTAGTCTCACTCGACGATCACTGGCGATTTTCTAACAGGAGGTGTCTCTCTTTCGCTTTCGGCTCCTCTCAGTATGGACCGGGAGTGCAGTGGTGCAGATTCCGCTCCTCGATCATCGCAGGTCTGTTACTCTGTTCCGGTGTTAATTTATTCCCTTCCATAGGATACAGAAATACAGCGATATTCGAAATCGGCTTCTATCATTTGCATAGACACGTTCAATCTAGTAGGTGGGTCAACATAAACTGATCCAATTGTAGCTGTAGAAATTACGGTTGAACCCCACATTATATCTCAAAGCAGCATGACTAGATCTAGGATTAGACTAGCGGCAAGGCCCGAGATAGATTCTTTGTGAAAAAGATAGAAGCCGATTTCGAATATTGCTGTACAGTCGTTCTCGAAATCGGCTTGACAGATACACTCTTCGTCATTCTTTTCTGGCCTCACCGCCACGGCCTTAGCGCAGATCAATAATTGAGCGGGCCGCATGAATGTGATGGACGTCGTATAAGTCACCTACAGTCTGAAGTATGGTATTGTATCTTGGTACGTAAATTACAAAACGCTTACGAAAATTGAATGGAATCGCGTGGAAATCTACAGTGGGTCTCGGTAAATCATGCGGAAAGGGTCGCCCAGCAACTGATTCATGGACGATCTGCTAGGTGGCCTCGACTTTCCGTCTCATCCTGTACGGCATGGATTGCCTGTGTCAGTCATCACTTTTGGGAGGTGTCTCTTTGGTTCAAAGAATATCAACGAACAACATTGGCAACACACTGTCTCGACCAGGGTTCTGTTGTTTGCGGTTGAACAACACCCTTTTCGGCAGCTGATGGCGTAGCCCTCAAGTAAGAATCCCTAACAATAAATCTGTCATTACAGTAGACTCAGAAATATGAGGCCCAATTCGTTCATCAGCAATGATGGTTACGAGGTTCAAAAAAGTGAAACATTTGATCCACGGGCGATCCATCACAATATGCACCAACACCTGGCAATCTCCGACGTTCGCCTTTCTCGTCCGACATTAGCTGTAACAAGGTCGACCCCACATCTCTTATCAGTCACACCTCTTTGCAAAGAAACACTGCGCAATATGATACGTAGCAAATCTTCCAGGAACCAGTTAGGCAACCCTCTTTGTGTCACACGCCCGAAAACCAGCTCTAATCATATTTGTGTACGATCTGCATGGAGGTTTATGTCCAGGCCTCCTCTCAACCCCGCCCCCTCCTTTCAACTAAGGATTTATTCCCATAAACTGTGCGATCATCAGCAAGTCAAATGGAGTTAAACAGCGAGACTGAGATTGTAGACGCAACATTAAAGAGTCATCAAGGTGGCATTTCCTGAACTCGAAGACCAACACGTATAAGCTAGGCGGGTTGCTCCGACGCCGTCCGGCAAAATTTTTCCCAGCCAGACAGACCTCGCCCGCTGAAACTCCTATTAATAGCACCCTAGTTATCCCTTTTACTTATGTTATACTCAGTGCCCATATCCATCTTCGTTCTAAAAAAAAGGCTTTCAATACTGTAACCAAGTGATTTTAATTACCCATAATTTAGCTCCGCAAGGGAGATTGTCGTGCTTGTACATCCACAATTGGCATAGTGCCGGATCAGCTGTGGATGTGCACGAATCAGCTGCCGTCGGGGAGAGAGTGGAGCAGAGGGCCCTGAGCGATGTGATGTGTTTGAGGGAGATGCATCGGTCACAGGCGGCACAGGCGGCACAGGCGCAGCCCTCGGACTGTTAAGTATTTCTCTCGATGGACATCGCTAAGGCGCCCAGCATGATAATGTATCTTAATACGCAGATCACACGGCGCATACGGGAATGACATAGGATTTCTTGAAAACATCAACTGGGTCTTTGCAAATCATGGGTAGGGGTTGGCTAGCAACCACTTCCTTGACGATCTGCTGGCTGGCTTCATCTGTTCTTCTCAGTCGGCATCCATGTGTCATCATCACCTATCAGAGGTGCCTCTTTGATTTAAGTAGCATGAAAAATACCATCGGGAATCTAATATCTTGACCAGGGCCCTATTGTTTGCGGGCGAAACAGCCTTTTCGACAGCCGATGGCGTAGGCCTCACCATTACTCACCATAAGTCTGTGAGACAAAGAGGCCGAGAAATGTGAGGCCCAGTCAGCTCGATAGCCATGATCGTTACGGTGTTCAGCAATGTGTAGTATTTGATCCGTGGGATGACGTAAAGCCAGTCTCGTCGATGTTGTACATATCGTCGGGGTCGATGCCGTATTGGATAATTATCTTTTGGACAAGGGAAAACCGATCTCCGATCCTCAAGTCTTCAAATTTGCGTGCCGGTAATTTCAGCCCTTTGAAATCCTATTCAATAGCCCTGTATACATTTTGATGAATTTGTAATCTAAATTTCGCCGACAGTTTGAGGAGCAGATCCACGTGCCGCGAGTATTTTTTCTGCGACATCTCGTACCATAGTACGCCGGGATTGCTCTACGAATTTCTATAGAGAGAATTTCTTTCAGAAAAGGAGACGCTGCTAAAAATAGCCAATTTATGGCTATTTGCGCATGCTTTAGCCGGGATGGGGTCGTTTTATAGGCCAATCAGAGATCTTCAATGCTAGCGCCTTCTGCGGCTAAATTCCCCTCATCTGCAGTTGGAATGGGGCAACTTCTGCCACGGGGAGGAAGTCACGGAGGACCATGAACAGATCAATGTGGCCCACGAGCCGTCCCCTGTATTTCCACCCTCTAGAAACCTCAATTACCTTTATTGTGTATCACACGCAGTCTCCCCGATGGCCCTTCAACTGTCCCAGAGAGTAAAGTTGCAGGGGCAGACCCAGCAAACTCTCTCAATACAGCATTAGAGAATTTCCAGAATATTTTGACCGACGAGCAAAAGCAGAACTTCCAACAAAACGCCACAACCCCAGATGTTGGGAGCGTCATTGAGTTTGTCGCACAAATTGATGCTAAAAACAGTAGCACGACCAGGAGATGTGTGGCTCCCAGGCTGTGTACCTTTTTAGAGGCAACACAGCAGTTCGTCGGTATTGTGGACACATTCATCAGCTGTAATCCGGCAATCGCTGCCCTCGTCTGGGGTGGTGTAAAAACTGCCATATTGACGGCTAGTAATGTCGCGTCTTACTTTGACAGAGTCACTAGCATGATCATGGGCATCGGCAAATCCTGTCCGACATATCAACAATTTGGCCTACTCTATCCCGGCTGCATTAGTCTCCAACGTGCGCTTTGTGAATACTAGGCCGTCATCATTAATTTGTGCGTCAAGATCATCGAAGTTTCCCGTCGGACCGGCCTCAAGCAAACTCTTTCGTCAATCCTGATCCCATTTGATTCTGAATTTAAACTGTTGCTGGATCAGATTCAGGAAACTACAAATGAGATACAATTACAGGTATCTCTCGCATCAAAGCAAGCAGACCAAGAAGCAAAAAAGCTGCTCCAGTATGAAAGCGAACAGAATTCAAAGTTTCGGCCTTCGGCCCTGAATTTCTTTCAAAAATCATTGAAACAACAAGCCGAGGCAAACCAATTGCGAATAGATAGGAGATTAAGGGAAACAGCGACACTGAAGACGAGCATTCGAATCAACCTTTCTCCCGTCAACCATGTTTCTCCTTGGAGACAGGCCCTGAGCCAAAGGATTTCAACCACAGCTGAGTGGCTTCAGAAAGAATTCATCTTTTCAAAATGGAAAGACGATCCACAAACATCGGTACTATGGTGTTCAGGAACAATTGGCATGGGCAAAACAGTGCTCATGTCTAATATTGTAGCTCAGCTGCATGCGGTGCGCAAGAGCAACGAGGTCCTATCCTACTATTTCTGTCGTGTCGACGATGAAGCATCTTTGTCTGCGAGGAACATCCTTGGAAGTCTTGCTCGTCAAATAATCGACATTCAAATCGATCAAAGCAGATATGAAACTCTACTTGCCTTAGAGGAGAGCAGCCGGGACCTCAGTACGAATGACGTCATTTCGTTCTTATTACCTCGTCTAGAGACCGATAAGAAGTACTATTTTATCCTCGATGGTCTGGATGAATGTGAGGACCATCAGATCCAGGCGGTGGCACACGCTTTGACTGAGCTCTGCAGCAGCTGTCTTGAAGGGGTCAAAATCCTCTGCGCAGGCCGGCCTGGCCTTGAAAGGCAATTGTTCAAATTTAGCGGACCGCACTATAAAGTCACTGTGAATAAGGAGAAGGTTGAGTCGGACATGGATTGCTATATCACCACAACCTTGAACAATTGCCTGGAAAAGGAAGTTTTGACTCTCCGGGACCCGGCACACATTACAGAGATATCATCTGCCCTACGGGACAGGAGCGACGGAATGTAAGTACGTCTAACCAGAGACCTATGTGAGGGACGGTTTTTATGATCCGCAATCCTCAATGCTGGCTAACAGACTCAAAAAACACAGGTTTCTTTGGGTTGGTCTCTGCATCGAAGAACTTTGCGTACAGAATTGCGATGACGACATCTTGGAAGCACTGAAAAATCTTCCATACGGCTTATCTGAGCTCTATGATCGAAAACTTCGTCGTGTCCGGGAAGGACGGGCGACCAGGCAGGCAATGAAAGTACTGGAGTATTGCGGGATAGTGAAGCGGCCCTTGACAGTTATGGAATATCGAGAAGCCCTCAGCCTTTCGCTAGAGCAAAAGGCTTTTGATCACGGGAAGATGCCCAACGATATGCATAAGATTATCAACAGTTGCTGTGGATTGACATTTGTCGACGAAGAGGAAGATACTGTGCACTATGTGCATCACAGTGTGAAGCAGCATCTTTTTATCACCAACGATCTACGCCAAGCGCAATTTGACATAGCAAGTCTTGACCAGCATTTTGGGTTGCTTTGCATGACGTATCTGGATTTCAGCAACTTCAAGCGTCAGCTAAGCAAACTGAAGGAAGGTTCCGTTACTCTTGACAACCCTATTCATTATGGCACTCTCCCCATCTACTTGTCAAGCGGAGTGAGCAGTAAGTTGGCTCAGAGGATTCTTTTTCAACATCGCAAGCTACCCAAACTCAGTACTCGAGAGATAGAGAGAACGGTGCGAGAGATAATTGGAGATGAGGAGTCTTCACGGATGAAGTTTGAACTCCAGGAGCAAGGGTTTCAGTTTCTAAATTATGCTAAGAACTACTGGCTCTATCATCTAACTGATTTCAGCGAGGATGTGAACAGTGAGAAATGGCGATTGTTTTGCCGATGTGTGGAAGATAATGACGTTGCTGCATGCAGACCGTGGGAGCCTGAGCAACAGACCCACGGCAAGAGAGATATTATACCAGACGCGATTCAATGGCTATTAGCCAGGGGACATTACGCATTGCTTTTATACTTCGGAAAACATCAATCACACATTTTGTGTAACAAAGTGAAGCATGAAATTCTTCGCCGCTGCGACATTCACAATCGTTATCGCTACACGGAGGTACTTATGCAGCTTGAAAATACCTGCGACATCTTGGATCATGGATTGTGGTATGCTGCGGCAGATGGATGCAATCTTTCCTTGTCAATGTTGCTGAAAGCAGGGGCCGACGTTGAGGCTAAATTTAACGGCCGAACAGCCCTTCAAGCAGCAGCACAAGGCGGTCACCTCGAGGTCTTACAGGTACTGCTAGCAGCTAAAGCAAATATCAACGCAGCTCCTGCTATCAATGGAGGCCGAACAGCCCTTCAAGCAGCAGCGGAGGGCGGTCACCTTGAAGTCATACAGGTACTACTAGGAGCAAAAGCGGATGTCAACGCTGCTCCTGCCAGCAGTGATGGCCGAACAGCCCTTTAAGCAGCAGCGGAGGGCGGTCATCTTGAAGTCATACAGGAACTGCTAGCAGCTAAAGCGGATGTCAACGCTGCTCCTGCCAGCAATGATGGCCGAACAGCCCTTCAAGCAGCAGCACAAGGCGGTCACCTCGAGATTGTGCAGGTACTACTAGCAGCTAAAGCGGATGTCAACGCAGCTCCTAGCGATGATAGCCGAACAGCCCTTCAAGCAGCAGCACAGGGCGGTCACCTCGAGGTCGTGCAGACACTACTAGCAGCTAAAGCAAATATCAACGCTGCTCCTGCCAGCAGTGATAGCCCAACAGCCCTTCAAGCAGCAGCACAGGGCGGTCACCTCAAGGTCGTGCAGGCACTACTAGCAGCTAAAGCAAATATCAACGCTGCTCCTAGTAGCTATCCTCTGCCATAATCTGTGCCTCACGTTCAGCTAATATTCTGCTGGTTGCAGACACACGTCCTCTTTTGTCAACTTTTCTTGCTGGAAGCATAGAATGACCACCATCGTCCTCTCTATACGTAAAGGCAATCTCAATGGTAAGCTTCCTGCCAATACGAAGCAGATTGCTCCATTTTCGTAGCTGCTTCTCCACTGGTGCCCAGTTAATGTTAGTGGAGTTATAAAACTTTTCTAGATTTGCTTGAGACCGTTCGTTCACTTTGACCGTAACGGCCGTGCCTTCAGATCTAACTCGCTGGTGACGCTTCTTCTTGGTTTGCAGCATATTTTCGATATCTGTTTGCAAGATCTTTCCCCAGTAATCACTAGGGGCTATAACCAGATCTTCCTCGGTCACTTTGCCTACCGTCTTACGCAATTTCAGATACAACATGTACATAGTGCCAAGCAACAAGAGAGTGAGTTCTCGGCTCCGGTGAACTTGGACATGCCATGTGGGGCCGCGATGAGTTTGAGAACACCTCGCGCCAATTTTCAGCGTCGCTCCCAGGAGCCCCTACAGTAGCAGAAGAGAAAGTAGGATCGTTCATCTTTTTGATGCGAGCAGCAGCATAGAAATAGGATCAACAGTAGCGGTGAACAAGCGTTATAGTGGCACACCAACATCTTCATGGGAAAGAGATTTGCCATAGCTACCTCTTTGTTGTCTCAGCATATATATATAGGACTTGGACCCTTCCCGCTCACCATAAATCATCAATAGGGTGTTCATTTCCTAGATGCCTCACCGTTCTCTCATGAAGTAAAAGCCCAAGGTGGTTTGATTTCCATATTGACGTCTTCCCATTCATCCGGCTGTCGCAGGCAGCGCCTCAATAAATCCTACCGTCAGACTGCTATCAATAAATATTGACCGAGCACGAGCAATACATACAGTATACCATTCTTGCAGTGGAAGGCTTCATCTCTCACATTAAAGAAGCCGTCGTGTGCCCTTCTGCAGGATCGCGAATCAATTTTCCAGATACCACACCTCTAGCGCGACCACAGTATTGCAAGAATTACAATCCTCATCACCCTCAGTCACCATAAATCATCTCTTTACTTGTTTCATCCTCAACCGTTATAGGAATTTTGCCGGAGACTTACGAAAGGTGCACAGCTCATTGCCTTTTCTTTTTCAACTACTGAGCTTCAAGTCACATCGCCCCCGAAAGACTTTCAATCTTGCACATTCGAAATGTATCTTGATACGGTATTTTCGTCTATTTTCCTCTTTATAGGCGTCTCTGCTGCCCCTGCCCCAGCTCCCCCGTAGATACCTGCTACGCCCAGCTTCGTCTTTACGGGGGACCAGGCTGCTTCCGCCAGAACTGGGGCGAGCTGGGAGTTTACGGCAAGTATATGAATGTATACAACAATTTCAGCAATTTCACTGTTCAGTCTGTGAGCTACGACTTAGCCAACAACTACACCTGTAAGTAGATTATTAAAAGCCCTTTCTCATTCTCGATCTAACCAAAGCAGTGAGTGTCTACAGTGACCTCAAGTGCCAGCTCGGAGCGCAGCATACTAGCTTGAACACCTATCTTTCAAATAACGAGATACTACTTAGCTATAAAGTCCATTGCAGCTATCTTTAGGCTTTTGAACAAGACCTCTGGTAGGCTACAAAATGCCTGGTTCCCAGGATGCAATTACTCTTGAAAAGCTTTACTTTCGCCGATTTGGCCAAGCACAGAAACCACAAGTCGCGTCACAAGATTCCTCATGGTGTCGCTTCTATCTCCACAGTTTTCTGGGGTGTTATCATACACAAACCGAACAAGTTCAACAATAGCTTAAATACTACTTGGATACATCTTGAAGTGTGCCAGGGTCTCAAACATTTTGGCCAGGACCATGCTTTGTAAGGATTCAATAAGATATTTATCTGCAAGAACGTAAAGTCAAGCTTGGCCGAGGAAAACAGGTGTGAAGTCTTGGCAATGATCAGTATTCCTTGGTGGTTGAAATTCATGGTTAGATTCGTTGTGAACTTCTGAGTCTGTAATAACCAAGGTTTCCGAGAATAATCGCTATAGGTCGGTTGTATAGATCTCTTTGTATATAGGTTAAATTTCAACAATATTGGGATTTTCAGCCTAAAGACGATAATCTGGATAAGCCTCAGCCTCCCCAGTAACTGGCCTAGAGTAGCCGGTACTAACCTTCTGGTTGAGTTACTTTAAGCGACGCTTGGCTAATTTCTTATAGTTTGCTCTAGATAGGCCCTGATATTCAGGAGCGGGCTCTGGCTCAGGTTCAGCAGCTGACGCGTCATATAAATCGGCAGGTAGCACCTTATAATATCCATAGGCCTGCTTAGGCTTAGCAAGTGGCTCTTCACAAGGCTCGCAATCATCAGGTAACTAGAGTCTCAGGCGCAGGCTCTTCAGGAGGTAGGACGTAGGAGGGACTTAGGTATGAACAATTCTGAAGGTAAGCAAATTCACAGAGGCGAGCAAACGTTTCTCCATCAACATCTGGCCATTCGACGCGTCTGGTCCTGGTTTCCAGCATCCCGCCGTTGATAAGGGTATTTAGACTCGGAGAAAGCCCGGCTATATGTATAGTGCCGCCTGTTATTACCTTCCATATCTCTGACATGGATTTACTCTTTCAAACCCTAATCACATGATACTGTAAAATTACAGCTTCTACGTCAAACATGTAAACTTCCTGACAGATATTATAGTATATGGTAGGGTGCTTTTGGCTGTCGCCAAGAATACATTGATGTCGAATATGGGATTATTCAGTAATAATAGCACCTAATGGGAGCGAGGCTTCAAAAGTGTGTATGTATGTAAATTTCTGCTATATCTGGTCTGTAATTTACGGTGTAGGCTTACATAAGCTGGCAATGTGATCCACCAGGTCCGACAATTGAAGCAAGTCACATGATCATCTTTGTTTAAGGTTCCTGTGCGTGTTGTCGTAAGTCATTGACCCCGCGCTGTGAAATCGAAGCGTAACAGAAAACTGCTCCCCACCCTCCAGCAAGACAAGCTGGCGAACAAAGCATGACTATCTCAAATCCTATCCCTTCTATTCCTTCCGAATTCGATGATGAGGTTGATAATGCTGATGCTGACCTCCCTTCCGGATACGTATGGGCATATCCATGCAAGCTTCCTTCGTGTCCCGACTACGGCAAGTCCTGGGTCCTTTAAAGTAATTTCCTCCTCCATCTGTAGGAGCAATATGCACACAAAATGACAGCAATGACACCAGACGCACGCCGTACAATCGAGAAAAAGTGGCGTTATACGACCGATCCTTATCTACTACCTTAGGCGGCCCTAGATTTCCCTTCCTAAGAGGATCCAGATAAACACATATGGGAATATAGTTTCAGAGATAACACTAGGAAGATAATAACGGGCAGGGGCACGAGGAAGCAAATGAAAATACATAAGCGTCAGGACGCTGAGAAAAGCAGGGAAGGCAGATAGCGTAGCTATATTCTCACTGGTGCGTTGTTAGCCCACTAAATGTAGCCTATCGCGACGAGGTAGAACTACTGTACCGAGGAGATACAAATATGTAACAAAGTCTGTATTTAGCTAGCTGTGGCCTTTAGCCCTTGACAAGAATTAAAGAGTTTATGACCATATTATCTAACAGGGGCAGCTTTCCTTTATACTGCTAGGCATAGACTTTTCTTGCTATTATAACTAGTTTAGGTGACTACAGTTACTAGGTTAGAAGAAGTATAAACAAGCAACACCATAACTTAGGGGGGTAATACCGATTTCCGGAAATACTATATATATCTATAGATTTTCAGACTCTTCTTTGGTATAATAAGAAATTCATAACCATAATGGTTAGAGAAAGTTCTAATTTAGCGGAATATATGGACTCCAACTCAGATTCCATCCCCTGAAAATATCGAAGACTACAGATACTGCTTTGGGTACTAAAGAATCTACCACAAGAAGAAACTTTTTTAAGATTGCCTTATAGTATATTTACGTAATTTACTGTATAGGTGGGCAAGATTGAGAATCAGAGAAGTTTTTTCCAGGTATCAAATAAACTCTACACAAAACCTTATAGACCCATCGTGCTCCGGTACTCGATACTCTAAACCCAACTCTACTCAAGACAACCGTAGATACATTTCATACAAAGCCTATCTGGAAAGAAGTCGAATAATTTCGGAATGTCCTCCATGGTGTGCCTACCAGAGCGACGTGCGTCCTTGGTTATTAATTGTGGTAGAATCAGTATCAGGATGTCGCAATAGATTTTCAGCGCTTTCGCGTAACCCGTTTGCCGAAGCGAAGAGCAACGTAGTAAATTTGTGAGAGCTAGGCTTATTTACTAAAACAGAATCGTGTTGGAGAAGAAGGGAAACAGTAGAAGAATGTCCAAACATGATGGCTACCTGGAGTGGAGTCGTCCCTATGGGGCTCTTTTGGTTGACATCGATTGACTTTTGTCGCAGAAGAAGTCGAACTATTTGGTACTGCCCTGTACGGCATACACACCACAGTGGGGGAATCACTTGTCGAGACTGTGCATTGAGCTGTATACCAGGTTGTTGCAACAAGAGATAGGCAGCGCTGAAAAACGAAGCCTCGGCTGCATAAGCTAGTGGCGCTACGCCCGATCTATTAGTCATATTGAGCTTTAGACCATTCTGGCGTAAAAGAAGTCGCAACAATCTCTCTTTCCTACCACTTACAGCATGCCAAAGAGCTGTGCGACCATTGAAGTCCCGGTAATTCACGTTAAGATCTGAATTGAGAAGGAGAGACTCAACGAGTCTGGTGGAGTTATGATCACTGAATTTCCGGGCAGCCAACAATAGGGGGGTGTCGCCTCCGAAGTTAGGATAGTTTATATTTACCCGCTGGTTCTAGACCAGGATTTGAACAGACAAGTAGTCCTCCTTACTAATAGCAAAATATAGAGGGGTTTGCCCAACATTATTCTCCACGTTGAGCTCTACTCGCGGATCCAATAATAGTAGTTAAAGAATAGTATACTGGCGGTGCTCTATAGCATATATAACTGCTGTTATGCCGGCAGAGCAGCGATCATTGACATCGATATCCGGTTGCTGGAGTAGCTGCCTGACTATGGCGACCGTACCACAGGCAGTCGCAATGGAAAGAAGACCGCGGCCTCTGAAGTCACAGCAATAGCCAATATGTGCTTTGTGTTTAAGGAGCAAAGCCACCGCTTGTGGATACCTTAGCTTAATAGCCAGAAGGAGAGTTGACTTTCCACCGTACTCGGAGTCTAAACTTGCACCATATTGAAGGATCTATTGTTCTGTAATATCCAGTCTCTGATGTGAAACAGCATGGTAGAGTGGCGGGATTCTCACAGAGCCAAGACAATGACAAAGTGCTGTTGTAATAACTGTATATGTTTTTCTATGGAAGAAGCATAGATTAAATAGGGAGGGCTTGTCGATATATGTATAAATATGGTAAAGCAGCGTGGCTGGGAGTTGATGAAGCATATTCGCTGTAGATATTTGTGGAAGTTTTATAACGGGTCAAAACGACAAGGAAAGTGCAATAAAGCTTCCGTTTATATGTTTTTCATTAACCCGCATATAAACCTGACCAATATAGGTCCCAGGAGCACTTTGATCTAAGGAAACTCAAGCTCCTCACTAACTTCATGGGCTATGTGTTGAATCGGGGCGCACATTCTAGCAGCTTACCCCTTTATCATGACAAGCAATATGTTGGACGATTCCGTTTGAATCCCACCATGCGGCAATAAGCCACCGGTCCTAGGAGATAGTTCACAGGCATTATCAGAATACTTTGCTAGAATCCAGCATCTGAATAGGGCGAGAGACGAAAATAACAGTCAGGCCTTGCTACTTAGCACTTTCAGGAGCCTGATACATACTTACGAGGGTGCTACAATACTACAATGTTGGTTACCTGCCTGATCTGTCCAAACCGATAGGTTGGCGGTCGGGAGGTATAGCAATGTGCGGGCTGGATTGAATAAACAATCACCTATGAGGTAATTGCCATAGATGATGGGTCTTTACATACGCATGCTTTGAGAAACCACCGGATAAAGCTGTTCTTGCTCCTGGGAGCGCGTGTGTAGCTCAGCCGACTTTGCAACATACCCATCTCCCTTCACACCAGCGATTCCCGATGCCTCATAGATGAGGTTAAAAGAAAATATATAGAGGGCTAGACGGCCATACCATTTTGTTCGGTCTCGGGATAGAATCCAGAAGCAAAATGTGTAATGTGTTGATTGATCACCGAAGTTATTTTCAGTGGCGGTGATTCATTAATGTTTGGTGAGGCTGAACGTTGAACCATAAGAACGAAACCAAAAAAGAATAACCCACAAAAATCACTTTTTAACCTTTATATAAATTATGAAAGTTCTCTTCTCTTGTAAATTATTTCTTATATAAGCTCTGAGATCGAATTGCCAGCACCTGAGCACCATCATAAAATATGTTTGGAATGGTTCGTATGGCCTACCCCTGCAAGCTACCTTTGTTGACAACGTATTAGAAAATGATTTTAATCTGGATCTCCACCAGATCTAGGAAGAGTCTGATCTACCAGCATCGCATCCGTGTCTTGCGACAGAGTCTGACGAGACCAAGCCCGAAAGCTCGTATACGGAAAAGACCATGGCACATCGTGCGCAAGATCCCATTGTGGAATGCTTATTCTACTCCAACACCAAAAGCAATCATGCTTTCCGGTGGATGGGGCCGAGCCCACTGCTTCTCTCGACAAAGTCCGAGGATATCTTCGTCTACATTTCAGCCTTCTTGTCAGAGAAAATAAGCTGGTTGGAAGTTCGCCTTACGCAGCTGGATCTATTTACCAGAGGCGTAGTGGACGAGCATCTGTTCTTCATCCCTCGGATAGAAACAGCGTCCTGGAAGTTTCAGCATATACGACAGGAGATACTTGACACTGTCTCTCATGCCACTTGCGTGATACTGGGCTGCCACTTTCGGTCATCCGTGTGGCCGCGCTTAGAGCCATTTCCGTACTCCGTTTCGTCCACTCTATCTCCCTTGGCGGCATTGCCTACTACGCGTTCTCTGTATCCTTCGCATTTTGTACGGAACCTCTCAGCCAACTAAATATGAGACTAGTACACACCTACTGTACTGTATAGTTAATCCTGTTAATCACAGATGTACATTTCCTTACCAGTCCTCTAGAAGGTCAGGAGTACATGATCCTAGAGATCAATATAAAGGTATATAAGCCACTTATGTATATGGCTATAAATCAAGACTATTTGAGCTTTGTCGCCACTTGTCATAGAGTCATAGAGAATTTGTATATTTCGATCCTCTATTTGAAATTCTTACTAGTGGGTAGCTTGAATGGAAGCATCACCATAATGACAGCCCGGAAAACCCCTGAAATTCAACATTTCCTTGCCCGGGGCTTATATAGAGAGCGGAAAAGACAATTGTCCTATTGTTTTATTACATGACTGATCGGTGGAACGGTCACTCTTGCTGGGATCGTATCATTGCAGGCATACATCTCTCCCAAGAGCACCAGAGAACCAGGTACTGCTCGACAAGATGGCCATCCTTATTCACCAGCCGCTTCGCTTTAGTGTCAACGGGCTATTTACGACCGACCTAGTACTTGATTAGCTGAGCTTAGTCCATTTTATTATGCGTAATCACCTCATTGGAATAGGAACCATCTTGTTCGACACTAGGAAGGTGGTTTGTCCCAGAAAGACCTGACGCGCTGCTCGCGCTCCTGGATGGCTCTCCATCAGATATCACATACGAAAGATCCTCACTTGTCTCTGAGAGCTCGCCGGCGGCTTCCGTGGAGGCAGTAGACCGTGTCTGAAAGGATCCTGTTCCTTCGTAGTCACTGCACCATGACTGTACTTCAAATGCTTCGTTTCCGTGGTGAATAGACATCTTCAGCTGCCTCACGACGCAAATGCTGAGACAAGGATAAAAAAGACAAAAGGTGAATCCAGGAGGCTAGGATGGGTTCGATTTTCAAAGCAGCACAACACTGCAGTATGAGCTAGGACAGGCAAAATCCGATTGGCAAGGTGCTGGCTAAATATTAATTCTTTGGGAACGGAGTCGTTGCGTGATTGAAATCCCTAAGTCTTCATGATTCATAGTGATTGCTTGATATTGTAACTACTGTACCGTACTGTCGACTTTCATTGATTGGTAATCTTTGGTCTTAACAAAACGGACGTCCTTTGGAGCCAAGATGCGTAAAAGTTCAACAAACACTGTTGGATCATGTCGGCGTGTTGACACAAGCCACTTCCACCTCAGGATACACCTACAGCTGCTTTATCAATGGTCTTTCTGATGCCCCGATTTGGAAGTTTACGAATGGTGCTCTTTCACCGCTGGATCAATGTCCCTTATTCAACATGAAAAGTCATGCCTATATGCCTAGATCGCGTTTGAATCCCCAAGCTACGACGCTTACGACGGACAACCCTTAGCCTACTCATAAATACAGACCTAAATTGATCGAAACTAAAACTCCTGGCCGTCCTATGATATATCAATCGCATCCATCTAATTATTGTTCCAATCAACCTGCCGCTATCAACTCCTATCCAAAGTTATCTTACTGCAGATCTTTCTCACTTCTCACTTATCGACATCGCTCTTCCGACACCACTTAAATAAAATATGCAGCGGATTCTGAATTCAGCGCAGTCTTAAGATGGATTGACAGTGGCAGTTACGCCATTGCTTCACGAGACATGCGAGGACGAGGATGTCTTAACGCAGCGAAATACTCTCTTGACCGACAATGCTAGTTCAGCATCGGTGGAAGGTACCGAATTCAGTTTCCCTGCCGTGGAGACATTTCCACTTAGGAGATATCCAATATCGGACGAAAGAGGTAATCTACATGGTCACTATTCTTGGAGTATGAGCTGTTTGCTCTCCAGGGACTGCGAATAAGGTAGACTAGCCGTCTTACCCTGCCCAGACTGGAGTGCACACTGCCATCCACTACTAGGGCTGGTCGCGCCCCATCTGCCTCCAGAGTGTTTTGGCCATATGTCCTAGGTATTCGGAGCCTTCTACAGCTCGGGCTTTCACTGTCGCAGCATCTTTCAAGGATGCAATGCTCAAGACCAATGGGGATCCAGTATGTGCGTTTATGAATTCCCGTCAGTCACTTAAGACTCGCTGGATAACGGCTGTAAGGTGTCGGGTGCTTTGAGGAATACGCACAAGCTGACTCATGATGGGATTCCCCACAAACCGTTTGCTTGCACTTTTACGGGCTGTCGTAGCCGCTTCAAACGCCGGAAAGCCCTCGAGCGACACTCTGTGGTTCATCTCGGAGTAAAGCCCTATGCCTGCTGGGTACCTTATTACTATCGAAAGTTCCAGCGACGTGACAATCTGAACGCCCACTACTTGACACACGGAAAACGTGCGGGCCGGAATTTGTACGTGGCCACTCTGGATCCAGCGAGTCCTCTGTTCGACACTGGTTATCGTGGTCGAATCACCCCAGAGGAGTGGCCATTGGATATTCAGTGGCCATATCCTGTTCCGAATTGATTACGCACTTTCTACCCAAATATGGAGGGGGAAATTCATCCCGACTGGTTGGAGATTTCCCATTCAGTGACTAATCGGTCACCTAATAACAATGTGGCGAAGAGGGACATTGGAGCATTTGTTTTGTTATTCCCAACTTATTACCAAGGGATATATTGTTTGCATTATCAGCTAGTAAGAGGGCTTGGTCATCTTGTTCATATTTCGCATTCGGTCCGATATTCCCAAATTTGTCTCTTTAGATTCAATTAAATTATTTGCTGTCGTCGAAACGCCGATCCAATCATCAAAACATCTCTTCTTGGTTTGCTAAGACCATATTTGTTGATTTGCCAGGCAATGAAAGGAATTATGAGATAATCTTATTTATACTAGCCTTAATGGATCGAGCATGAGATACAGGCCTGCTCGAAATCCGTTTCACTATGTTCTTTCATTCGTGTAATTGAACCCTTGGCTGGCTTCTAATTTGACAATCATTACTGAGCTAGACTCTTCTGAGAAATATATGGGTCAGGCCAAGACTTTGAAGAATTTCGAAGAAAACAGGGGGATGAAGCTGATTTCAAGCAGCCCTGTATTGATAGAACCGGTGTACAGATCAGATCAGGAAGTTCAGAAGATACCACCGCTCGCCGCTCTATCAAGTAGCTGACACGCTGAAGAACATCGACATGGACACGCTGGAAACCATCCACGCGTTCACCTTGGCACCGTGGGACGCACGCGTGCGCACAGACGTCACAGCAGTTCCGCAGTCACTGGACGAATCGGGCGGGTTTATGCAGATCGCAATCAGCGGCTCGGCGCGGAACGGGCTAGTCGGGTTTGGGGTCGCGATCGAAAAGCAGCCACCTCAGTACCGAAAACCGAGACTAAAAGCCCTTTCCATCACACTAGGTGTACGATCAGAGCAAAACCCATTCTCTGCGGAGCTCACCGCAATGGCACACGCACTGAAAATGCAAGTGGCACTGAAGAATTACAGGATTACGCTACTCACGAGCAACAAAGCGAGCAACAAAGCGGCCACTCTTACAGTCAGGAACCCTCGACAGCAGTCGGGCCAGGACTTTGTGGGTGAATTGTACAGGTCGATGAGAAGAATGCGAAGGAATGGCAACCGGATCGATATCATCTAGGTCCGCGCCAGTGAGAAGAACAGATTGTTGGGCCTGGCTAAGGAACAGGCCAGGGCTGCGACTCACAAGGACGCTCTCGTACAGGTACAGGCGCCGAGGATGAAGTCAACGACCCTGAATCTCGCATAGTCCCAGGTGAACCCGGGCAAAAGCCTGCCAGAGAACGTCGGGAAACACGTGAAACGCGTCGACACCGTGCTTTCAGGAAAACACACTCGACAGCTGTACGATCGCCTATCGTGGAAAGAAGCAAGCGTGCTGGCTCAACTCCGGACGGGCATGGCCAGACTCAATGGATATCTCTCTCAGATCAACGTGGCTGAGACGGATCAATGTGCATGTGGACAAGCAAGAGAAACGGTGGAGCATTTCCTCTTTCGTTGTCGGAGGTGGACGGTGCACCGGACAAGGCTGCTACAATGTACGGACACTCATCGAGGCAATATATCTTACTTCCTGGGCGGCAAATCGCCGTCCGATGGCCAGAACTGGACGCCGAACTTGGAAGCAGTGCGAGCCTCAATACGGTTTGCAATCGCCACGGGTCGACTAGACGTCATATAAGAAGGCCTACCAATACGGACAACCTTCCCCTCTCCCCTACTAACCTCCTCCAACCACCTTATGCCAAAGACGGTAGACGCGCTTCAATTGCCGAAGATAGGATGTTGAACACTTGAAGAAGCGCCTTCAAGCCAGTCTGCCCCAAAATACTAACCCACAAGGATTTTTATGGCATGAACGAGTGAGATAATATACACTGGGACTATTTCATGTATGGGCTCTAAGGAGACACGGCATATATTTTGGACATGTACATTAGATCAGTGATAGTTGCCCTTTCGGCTGAGCCGCCGGGCGTTAATGAATTGTGTGTGTGTGTGTACCCGATTTGCGACGCAGATTAGATTTCGATGTCGACACCATGGTCCCGAGTGCTGGATTCGTGCTCTCTCCCTCTACCCATCCTGAAGCGTCCCCGGAGGAGTCGGAAAATTCGAAACCATATACGACGGTCCAACTCAAAGCTGCATTCAAACGATGGCACAACGCCGTTACCTTGGATTGTATTGAAGAGCAATTCGCCGCACCTGCAAAACCAGTGTCATACCCCATTACGATGGCCTAGTTTTGAATCAGCAGGCAACTATTTCATGGAACTTTACCCTATTCACTTGAAGATCCTACCTAATTGATGTCAAATTTGAAGACAAGCCCTACAGCGACGCAGAAGTTATCTACCAGCAGGCGACTGAAGGCTGATCAGCAGCAGATCTCATTGCTGCAAATAATGATCTGGTCTCCTAAGTACAAGCTATGGAATTCCTACAAGCGAGAAGGAGTGCTTATGGAAATTATGCGACGCGCAAGGCAAATTTCAAGCAGAGCCTGATGCGTGCGGTAACCTAGTGCTCGAACCCAGCACCCATGCTGGAGCTAGCATGGAATCTATTTGTCGAGGTTGAAAAGGGAAGAATTGAGGTTTCAATCCCCGAATTTCTCTATCCAGCCAAATCTTTGACCTGGCTTGCAAATTTGGTATAGATGATCTCTCGGCTTCGCTGAATAGATCTCACGCGCTGTGCCAGCCCTCACATATCTCAGCATTGCGTAATTATTGAAAGCTCAGCTCGGTCATATACACTACAAGAGAAATCCGGCGATCAATGATCTATGTTGTAACGCAAACGCCATGGAGCAACGCTGTGCAGCAATTGACTCTTTATTATGCGTTCATTGGTGTCTTTCCAGCCACTTGTACACCCGGTCTGCGATCTCAAGGTTATTCTTCTCCATGAAGAACATATGTCCGTTACCATGGATGCCTTCCTTGCCTAGATCTGCGTACTCAACGTCTACACCAACTTGCTCCAGATATTTCACGGTGCAATAATCGTATGGCGCATGGAACGATGCTTCACCAGTAACAACAAGTTCGGGGATTTTTCTCAGGTTCGTCAACTGCTTCGCTGGGTCCTTCTGCATGATGCACTGGTCGTGATCAGTGTCGATTGCTGGCTCGATAATTTTCTCAATATTTTCGGCATTTTTGCCTACAGACGGTTCGTATCCGATTGCAAGATCGGTGAGACCGAAAGCGAAAGCTGGGTCATTCCCAAACGGCGGCCGAAGCGTGAACGGTGGACCAGACGGCTCGAGCTGGACAATACCTTTTACTAGGTCTGGCCGCATGTCTCCGACCCTCCAACCTACTCGACTGTTAACTACTTCAACTAGTCATAGTGTCTCGCTGAGTTTACCGTATGCACCAGCCTGTGAGTGACTGATAATGAAACAGTCTCCTACGAGATCGACTAGAGCTGAATATGCCTGCGCATTTTGTTCTTCGCTTATGAAGCGATCAGTCTGGAATTGCATTTGGCTCCTGTAGAAAGCATCAAAAGTTGAGTCGCCAATGCGGCCGGTGCCAGGCCATTGGGTATGAAGCTTCGCCTGTGGCCATTGGTTGCCGTTGTTTGCTACGTCGGTGAATATATCAGAGACAGAATTGGGGGAGCCAATGTACCCAATACTTCCCTGTTCGGGAAACCAGAAGGAACGGCCGCGGGCAGGTTGGTCTGAGAGGTAGACTGTGTAACCTTTGGAGATAAAATAGGATGCCCATCCTGGCCGCCCGTCTGGAGTATCAAGGAAATTGGTGCCGGTCTGAGCCGCGCCTGCAATGAAGATAATGGGAGGTGGTGGATTCGCCGGGATTGGCTCAGGGGAGAGCCTCTCGACGTAAATTTGCCCTACCATAACCATTGATGAAGAATTGATCGCATTTTCCTGTTTAAAGATCTTAGATATGCGTAGAATTGGTGGGAACCAGGACTTGCCGTGACATTCGTGTATCGTCCACCAACGTAGAGAACATCGCGCTTAAACAGAGTGTCCTTAAGCTGGGACCTATGAGTTCGCACATTGCCTCCTAGAAAAGCAACGTGCATCAAATACGTGAGAGAAGCCAAGGTACGAAAGCTAAACATATCACCACAATTCTGCAAGAAATGCAGGGATTCTGGAAAGGATACGCTTGGAGGGAGAGAAAAGAACTTCCAGTTCGAATTTGTAGAGGATCTGTGGCTTTCCGCCTTCCCGCCTTCCCGCCTTACCACTTCTTGTTGTTGGTGCGCCTCGGAGTTTGCGTATCCACCTAACCTGTTTTGGAGGAATTTACCAAAAACCCTTGGAATATCTCTTAATCCTACCACTTCGTGCCAAGGGTTGCTCACCATACCGTCCAAATACCCGTTCTTATATAGCCTTATACTTGTAATACAACCATGGTGAATGACAGACTCAACAGAATTTCATCAGTTTTATTAAATCAGAGAACTTAGTACGTATAAGTATTGGAATTTACCATTATATGATAGGACCGCTGCTCTGTGTCGGAGGAGGTGACTTATTGATGATCTAAATGATTCATTCAGTATGGATTGATTCGATTAAGGATCTCTGCTGCTTCCATTAGGAAGATCACTGTATCGCGGAAGGCACACCGGAGACTTCAAGAGAGTTAACTATTAGTTTAGACAGGCGGCAGAAGCATGACGAAGGCGGTTTTCTCTAACGCTAGTACGGTGATGCTGCTGAACCTTTTCCTTCTCGAGAGTCTGTTTATCTGTAAGATTAGGATTCTGATCAACAGGCTGGCTTGAATTGGTCATATAAGAAGTTAAAAACTATGCTCTGGGGGAGTAAACTCGGTAATAATATTTATAGGATGACTGTGGGTAGAACGGAGTCTTTCTTTGCCAATTGGCTCTACTTATCTCCGATTAGGAGCGACTTTGCGATGCCTGGCAGAGGGATCGGAGAAAGAAGCTACATGCGTTGACATAAGGCGTTCCTGGATCGTTGTCCAATAAAATAGCGCAAGGAGCGCCCATATGGTGGCGCAGTATTCGAACAAACATCAATATGTATAGGCGCAAAGCAATCATTCCTTTGAAGATGGAAAGGGCTCTTCTAGATCACCGAAGATGATTTGTCAAGTACATGAACAAGTTAAAGAAAAATTGCGGAAGGTCCACCACCTTCTAATAGATCAAAGATCAAAATTATAAGAGTGATATTGAAGTCCCTTCATACCTACGTACCGGCTATCCGCCGAACTCGGCCAGTATCAGCCACACCTACTAGGATCGGGATTACTTTAGCAGCCTACAGGAGTTCGTCGATCCAATTGAACTGTTACTATATCATTGATCGGCAGCAGCACGTTCATGAAACTCCTTTGTACAACGCCCAGACAATGGTGAAATAAAATCATCTGAAATCTATCACAAGCCCCGCTGGCGTAACCGCAGCCAGCCCGACCATTCATAACCAGCCCCTTCCAGGAGAAGGCTGGCTAGCACTAAGCAAAGATTTGTCTCTTATCTGTATTGCAGATTGCTCCTGATGCCCCAAGCTCCTACTACTCGCAGAAGAATGCGCTTCGGGTGAACTCCACGATGGAGTGTCTGCTGGATTGATCCCATTCCTGCCGATTCTGATCTCCTAGTGTCAGCTCCTCCTTACTTGAATCTGTATTTGCCTGCCAGATGTCCATGCGTCCTGTGATTCTTTGATAGCTTTTGTCGCTGTTCTTGATATTGTGGGGCTCTGCCGGTTGAGACAGACTGCCTATAATCTCCAAGCTATTGTTGTCATTCTCCCTCTGAAGCCGTGCAGCTTGTCTTACTTTCCTACAGATTCGCCGGTAAAGATGCCGCGTGGTGGGCAGTATGCTAGCTATCATGTAGATGGAGGGTTCGACGAGGGTATAGATCATGGGACCCCCTGAGGCGTACCAGGTTGGGTCAGAGAAGAGTGGAACAGTAAAGAAGACAGAGAAGCGAAGTGCATATATTATTATACCCCTATTTTATATCAACATATTTTCTTGTTCATCTTTTTATCTAAGCAAGACGCAGGAATAAGCGGAGGAGAGGCATGAGACTTACAGCGAGGCAGCCAGAAAAGTAAGGATCAGGCCGATCTTTTCCGAAGTATGCATTTGTAATTTGAGAACAATCGGCCACGGGAGCACCAGTATCATCACATCTATGACCAAACTCGGAATGCTATAGCTCTTATAAAAAAGCATGACGTCCCCATAAGTTCCATTGTTGACATCAGCTGCCTGGGTCCAGAAGTACCTGAAAGGCCGGCAAATCGAAAACGCTAAGATAATGGAAACCAAGCAACAAAGAACTATAATCACGCCAATGCCGGCGATGATGCGGCGATAACGCGAGACTTCGAAGACTTGATAGTAGAGGAAGAGAGTGGCAAGCTTAGCGAACATGATGGCAGGTGTGTAGGTGAATTCGAGAACTTTGGATAATTGCAGCCAGGTCTGAAAGATGTTCAGTAGGATGGCATTGACATGAAACCCTATGCCGCCTATTTTTACCATTACTATCGAGCGTTAGTGTCCATCATTCACTAATCAAATCTTGCAGCTTGAGTTAAGCCACTACATCTTCATCTTTACCCTTTTCCTCAAAAAGTGGCAAATGCTCAATCTTTCTACCTCATTTATATCGTCAAAAAGTCCTTAAAGCCCATAGCCCATGCGAGAAAACAAAATAGTGAATACTTACAGATTCCTGTCGTCGCACTCCCCAAGCAAAACACATAGCACAGCGTATTACATATTAGCATGGGGCCTCCTACGGCCTTAGGATTGAAATACCGGCTCACGTAGAATACCAGCATGAGAAATGTATCAATCACAATAAACGCAATGCTGACCCGCTGGTCCAGACTCGGATCATTTTGCTCAGCCAGGAACTCTGACGAACTCACGCTCGAGGCTGCCATGATGGAAAGAAAAGGTGTTTAAGAGACGGTATATGCAAGGTTATGCACAGTGGGTGCCGTACTGGTGAGTAAAGGAGGGGAAATCGGACGCGGGTATTTCACGTCTCTGACGCACAAATCTTTGAAAAATGAGCTCACATACATATATTTCTGGAGGCGGCGAAGGATGCAGATGTAGCACAGATTCCGGGAGAATTTCCAATTCGGCTAGAGGGACAAAGGAAATCGGTCACTTCTGTTCATATGGGCGCCCCGATTGCTTCAGCATGTGAATGGTTCGTCATAGTCGATACCAAGAACTTGAGCTGCAGGAGGAAGTAAGGTTTCGCAAAACCCATGGAACAAGAGGGGAAATTCCGACCAGGAGCCAGAAATGTTGTCAAAGTAACTAGAGTTTAAGATCCTGTCTGGTTATCAACCTTATCTAAAGATAGCCGCTTGGGCTCATGAACAAACTCATCTCTGTCCGAGGACCATTTAAAAGGATAGGGACCCTCGCCATGGACTCGCATGTATAAAAGATATTACTGTGACATCTAATGTCATTTTCATTCCTATGTAAATGAGCGTAACAGCTAAGTAGTTGGAAGATACGCTTCAAAACCGCAGGCAGTAGGGACCTTAACCCATGACTAGGTAACTAACGTAATCTTCGGGCGAGTGGGTCCAGATGGTCACAGATAAAGCTTTTTTTTGCCTCGAAGAGGACTAAGGAGAGAGGCCACCATTTACAAGAGGATTTTTGGAAAATTTTCTCAAAGGACTCGAGTTCAAGTTCATCATCAACAAAACTCTTCGGGCTATACTCAATATTGCAACAATTCCGGAATAATATTTATTGCGTCGATAGAGCCAAAGTTTCCCATAATGTTCTAGACTTCATAGTGTCAAAGCTTATTCTTCCGGCAAACCCCCCGACCGCACTGTCACTTCTCCCCGGTAGATCGCTCTGGAGACTGCCCCACACCTCCATGTATTAGGCCAGGACTCAAGACTCTCCTTCCCGGGCGTTGTGCCCAGAATTCGCAAGTACCGCTACGTTTCCTCGCCACATATAGTATATAACATATCCGTCCAGCTTTGATGCCATGTTTCCTCTCGCTGACAGTCAATTGTGACATAGTCCAAGCGTTCGGCTGATTTTGTAAGCTTCCCGATCCACGAGGAATTTCATAGCACCATACCTGATTCACGAGCTTCCACTGATGGAGCGCTTTCGTAGTAGATGGTGCGAGACGAATTTGTCGACACCGGTGAGCTCCACTCCTTTTCAGAGGTCTTGTCTGGGCTTTCCAGCCTGTGATTGATGTGAGGGGATCTCGAGCGAGAATTCCTCCGTAATACAGAGTGCGTGGCCCGGCCGCGTTCACACTTGCGCAGAATATGATACATAACTGAATACCTGGCATGATGATAAAACCACGGGCTGGTACGAATGCATAGAACCGCATTGTCGAGGAGTTTATCTACAAAGACATCAAACACTGACACCGTATCGAAGGGCCGCAGTCAGAGAAATCTTGTTTATTCTGAGAATTCAAACGGGTCACCACTCAGGAATATTATCACGTAATTAAACAACTGCACAGAGAATAACCCGCCCGGAGAGCTAAATTTTGCATATCATAGACTTGGAATTTAGTCTTGCACTAAAGTCTGTAATCTGTCGACTAACCCCCATCCCGGTGATGTGAAACACCCTATGTGATGAAATATCTACTAGGTACCTACACATTCTATCACCGCCACTCCCAGTCCATACATTGAATAATTTCCCGAGTGAGGCAGAGAGAATAATTACTCAGTTTCTTATTCCATCGCTTTATTCAACCAAAAATTACAAAGTGTTAGAGTAGCAGATTACAGGTCGATATGTACCACTATAAAATGCGTTATTTGCTGCTATGACGCTAAGATCGTCCACAGAAAAGGCTATGATTGATAGAAAAGATGATGGTGTGTCATGTGGAGTATCCAATTACATATACTCATTTCCTACTTCATCATAATCATGTTAGTAGAAAAAACACCAATTTCGGTGGAATCTATGGCAGCAGAAAGGTACATAGAAGAATAGAACCGATAAGGCGAATACGCGGGAAGGGAACAGTCACGTAACTCTCTGTATGAAAAATACTAGTGCCGCGAAACGGAAAGCTCGCCCCACAACCCTGTCCGCAAGTGGCAGGTTGTCTGCATTGAGGAAACACAACGCTAGTGGAAGTAATCCAGGACCACATCGAACTATGAGGGTATACAGTAGTATAAAGAAAGGTACCAAAGGAAGATATTATTTATATGTGGGCTGCCTTTACACTACAAGCTTTAGATACAGGTCTACTATTGGGAAGCTTTTTCGCATTTCGTGTGGTGATCCAGGAAGTCTAAAGAGCATCGAGACTGGTCACAGTTTTGGAATGCTCACATCTAAGCACCTTCTCTTTTGCTTCCAACGCCCGTCGATGCATCGCTTCCGCCTCTTCATATTTCCCTTGTTTATCAAGCACCGACCCAAGATTGTTAATACTGATGAGTGTGTCAGGATGCTCACATCCAAGCACCCTCTCTCGTGCTTCCAACGCCCGTCGATGCATCGCTTCCGCCTCTTCATATTTCCCTTGGTTGTTAAGCAAATTGCCAAAGTCACTAACACTCACAAGTGTCTTGGGATGCTCCGGTCTAAGCAACTTCTCCCGTGTGTCCAAAGCCCGTCGATACATTATATCTGCTTCTTCATAAGCACCTTGAAGATCTAGAAACCATCCACAATTACATGAAAGGGTGGCGGCATTTAATTGATCGTCATCGTCTACATTATTAATAGACTCCAGCATACTTTTAGCATGCGCAAGGAGCGATCGACATTGTGTCCAGCTTTCGAAATTGCTATCTGGAAATACCCGTGCCATGATCCGTCGTGATTTGGCCTACCAGCCGCGGAGCTGCTGGTGCACGTTAAGCCACGCCCGGACCGATAATTGCACCAGGTGGTGCATGTCAAACAACCGTTCGTTAATTTCCAGTCGAATCAGAGAGTAGCATAGCAGCGGTACCAATACATCGTGAAAATCTAGCTCATCTTGCTCAGTCCCACGCAGCAAGTCCTCTGGGATTCCCTACCAATCGAACATACTCATTAACACTAGGAGGTTGGTCGCCGCCGGCCGCTCCTGATGAATCTGCTCAAAAGATATCTGCCAGGTTGTGATAACTACATATCGAATGCTGGGATCGCGCCGGAGATCTGTGGAATCCTCATTCTTAAGAAGCCGCGTCCGCTTCGACTCGCTTTTATGGAAAAGTCGAAGATATGCGGTGACGGTAATTAGAGGAAGACGGTTAGCAATGTAGGACCCTGCCTGAGTAATTGCCAGCGGAATGTATTCCAGTGCCTGGACTAGTGCCTTCTCATCCTCTCCAGACTTTCCAGATTAGGGGGGCTAGAACCCTTGCCCGTAGAAGGGCGAGCGAATCTTCCTCATTCATTGGCTGAATTGTGATCACATAACCTTCACTCCCTACCAGATTCCGTGCCGCTAGTCCATTTTGGGATGTGATCAGGATTGATCCATACGTGGCCTAGGGCAGGAACCTCTCCAGTGGCCCTCGTTCATTGGATTCAGTGGTATTAAAAAAGATACCATAACTAGTCATCCGTATTATCTAATACCATTAGCCAGCACCTAACGTGATTCCCGGCCGCCCGAGCGACACATTTAAAAAAAAGCAGTTCTGTAGCAACCTATGTCTTTAATCATTCACCATGCCACCAATTCGCTCCCAAAGGTCTCAAAAATTAGTACAGCAGGAGGGTGCTCTCTTATTAGCTATCAAAGCTATAAAAGATGGCCAATATCCGTCTGCTGCTGCTGCTGCGCGTGCTTTTAGCGTGCCGGTCTCAACTTTGAAGCACCGAATCAACGGACGACAATTTTGGGATGATTCTCGCCCCTCTGGCCATAGATTTACTATCTTGGAAGAGAAATCTATGGAGAAATGGCTACTCTCAATGGATTCTTGAGGAGCAGCTCTTACACACCCCATGTTATGAGATATGGCCAATTTATTACTCCGATCGCGTGAATTACCGCCTCATAGCCCCCCTCTGAAAGTTGGCAAAAATTGGAGTACAGAATTTGTCAAAAGACACCAATCTCTTTCTACTTGTCTTTCTTGTAAATACAATTATGAAGCCCTTTCTGAAGATCCTACAGTGATCCTACCTTGGTTTAAGCTTATTGAAAACACTATCAAAAAATATGGTATCATTTCTGATGATATCTATAATTTTGATGAGTCTGGTTTTGCAATGGGAATCAATTCTACTCAAAGAATTATTACTTCTGCTGAATACCATGGAAAAAGAGGTGTTCTACAGCCTGGTAATCGAGAATGGGTTACTGTGATTGAGTGTATTGGGTCTAATGGTATTGCGCTTCCCCCATATATCATTTTCAAGGGAAAGGTCTTTTTAGAACGCTGGTTTCAAAAGCCACCACTTTGGGGTGTGAACAAGAGTCCTAATGGATGGACGAGTGATGAGATTGGTATTGATTGGCTATAAAAGCACTTTTTACCCTATCTTCCTATACGGAAAGGGAAATATGTGCTACTGATTCTGGATGGACACTCATCATATTTGACACCTGAATTTGATAAAATCTGCGAAGAGAATAATATTATTTCTCTTTGTATGCCTGCTCATGTATCTCATTTATTACAGCCCCTTGATGTTGGATGTTTTTTAGTCCTAAAAAGGGTATATGGAGCACTTGTTATGGAAGAGATGCGTCTTGGTGTTAATTCTATTGACAAAGATGATTTCATTAATCTCTACCCTATTGCCCGAGAAGCTGCTTTTAAAGCTCAGACTATACAGAATAGCTTTAAAGGTACTGGTCTAGTACCTTTAGATGCTAATTATGTACTAGATAAGCTTAATATTCAGCTTGAATCACTTCTATCTTCTAAGTCACTTGAGCCACGCCCAACATCTTCTAGCAGCGCTAGTGATCAAGATACACTTTGGAGTCTCACAAAACTACAAAAATCTAATTCTAAGATCAAGAAAGGACTTGAACTTTCATCAAAGACTATGACTTCGCCATTGAAACAAGCTATTGATCGATCACACGATATGGCTATTCGGCTAGCTCATGAGCTCATCTTTATCCAAGATCGTTGCGCCAAGTTAGAGACGGCCAATAAGAAGCAGGTGAAAAAGAGGGCTACAACTAAAAAGCAGATCTCGCATGAAGGCAGTCTGCGAAGTTTGGAAGAGATTGAATGTAATGTGGTGGCAAAAAAAGATAGTGGAAGGCAATATATATCTACAACGGAGGGTGCTACGGAGCCACCAGTAGAGCCTCCATTACCCCCTGTACCTATCATACGGCGCCAGGTCACTTGTTCTGGTTGTGGAACTAAAGGACATACCTATTCTGGATGTCCTACTAAAGTTATTTAATTATTTAATTGTGTTTTGGTGTTGAAATTTGAGGTTGAAAATGTAGAAAATTTGGAGTTCTTAGACCAGCGCTCGAGCGGCCGGGAATCACGTTAAGTGAATTTTCAATAAGTGAGTAATTTATTAGTAGATAGCGACAAAAGTGGGTCCATCCAAGCGAGGAGGCTGCTATAACCGGGGTTTTGCTATAACCGGTTGTACAATAAGTGAGAGTTGACTGTAGAAGGAAAAATTCCCTTTGCTATAGAACTGCTTAGTTACTAAATTATATTACGGGTGAGGCCTAATTGTGTGTAAAGGATACTGAGTAGAAGAGTACTAATTTCTAGTAAACGCGTAATAATAAGTAGAATGCCAGAGCTTGGATAAGGTTGCCGGAATGGTTTAAGTTGATTGGTCCATATGAAGTAAAGGTCAATAGCTTTTGACATCTCTCCTTCCCTTCTTTTCCCTACCTTTTCTTTATTTTCATGCTCTTCACACCTAGGCCTAAAGATACTCCTCCCATCTATCTCCCCCTGCGAGGCTCTAGTTTCTTTTCTCGCCACCGCTTGTGCCGTCCTCTTCGAGGTTCGGATTTGCTTCTCCCACCCCTGTTCGCACCGTCCTCTTCGAGGTTCGGATTTTTTTTGACTTCCTACCTAAATTCACCAATCAGTGAGTTACCCTGGACTCATGGCTTAGTGAGCGCGAATAACTCACATTGAATTCAATTAGAAATGTTGTCTAAAGCCAACACTCCGGGCTTCCTGAGCCGCCCGATCGGTAAGGACTATCCCAAGGAGCTCCACGACCAAGCCAAAAGGCGACACCGCTGTGCTGTATCGGTTGATGGGAGCAACGAATATATATCCAAGGATCACTCAAAATCTGCTTGGACGCGCAGCAGCCCAGACTTAACATTCACATTGGAGAAATGCGCATGATCTTCCCAGCCACCCACACCCCTATATACCTGGTCGTTCGGGGTGACTCCAAGAAGTCCGATGCCTTTATTGAGGCGAACCAAGACGCAGCTCTCCCAGACGTGAAGGGCGGTTATACAGTCTGCTTCTTCGAGCTGAACCCATCTTCCGAGCCCGTTATTGCTGCCCCTGTTGCCAAATCAACACCGGAAGATTTGCGCAAGTTAGAGGACATCGAAGAGATGAAATTTTCCGGAAAAAAGGTGTTTGTCTGGTTCATGGTTCCGACCAAGGCTCTCGATGCTGTGCAAAAGATGAAAAACTACATGCACAAGATCGTGAACCACGTCCGCGATGCCTTCCAGACAGCCGGCGACCAAGGAGAATTTTGGTTTGCAGAACAAAATCCTATTCCAAAGGACGCTGTTACCGCTCGCCGCCCAAAGATGCCATGGCTCTTTGATGAAAACGGCAACTACACTACCTTGGACACACCAGACCCCTTCTTTCTGGATGACCGTGACCGCCGCAGCAAACTCGTCGAAGCTTCTATTATTGAGAGGCATCACATGGTGAACATGTACGACGTCCTGTTTCGCCCAGGCAAGGAGCACGAGGCTACCCTGGAGCTTGCCGCTGTCTCCCAGTGGAAAATTCACATCTGGATGAATAGTCCTGATCAAAAGCCTGCACCCCCAGAAGGCAATAGAGCCAAGTACAAGATCCAAGGGCTGGGAGAGGGCGATGGATTATGCATAGCCTCTAGTCTGGCGGACTTCGCAATTCTTACTAGCGCGCCATTCACCTCTGACTGGAATGGGAAAACCTGTAAGATTGAGCTCGCTCTGAAGCTCAACCTGAAGTCCATCCTGGGGCAGATCCTCGAAGAGAAACAGAAATGGGAGGAGACCCTCAATATCATTCAGGAAGTGCGAGGGTTTATGGCCGACGTTGTCAAATTCCATCGGCAGAGCGTCGTTGATGATAGCCGGACTCAAAGTCGTGGCAAGGAATGGCTGAAATCGCTTGGGAGGAAAGCTAGACGTTCTGCAGAGCCCTAAACTCTGGGTAATCTGTACTTCAAGTCCTTTTTTATTTTTAGCCTTGCTATTAACTACTCATGTCTTCCATTTCTACGACATTACATATTAGGTGTAGCCAAGAGATGTGGCTGTATTAAACGTGTCTACTGTAGCGTAGAGTATCTTCTCTTGTCATAGGGCCTTATAAAGTACGTACTGTGCATACTAGTAGGTAAAGTGCAGAAGTCAAGTCTAAACCAACATCCTCTGAATACCCAGACGGCACTCTTTCATCACCGTCACTCATTTATAGCCTTTAAACGACCCCACTAAAACAATGGCGGAGAATCGCTTTTTTTCCCTTTTTTTTCTTTTTTTCTTTTTCTTTTCCTTTTTGGGGTTTGTCGCCTGAAGCTCGACTGGTAACAGAATCTGGAAAACACGTACGATCAGTCGCCATGCATCTTGGCCCAAGGCGACATTGAAGTCAGCCTTACCATTAATTTGATCAATTCTGGGTTGGAATCTGCGTACCAAGAAATGGCGGTTTCAGGCAGGTCGAGGGGGGCCAATAACGCTCTTACCTGGACTCAGCTTAGAGAGTCTGAGTGGCGGTCGTCCGCCCAGGGGCATCTCACCCGCCTGTCACCCAGTTTCTCACCCCGTCTATTGTGCACTCACCCTTCTCACCCCTGGTCGCGCGACCGTAAAGCGGCGCTCACCCATTTCTCACCCGGCCGTCATCCACCCGACTACTGGCCGCATATAAGCCACACGCCGTTCAGTTAGTAATATGGTGGGTGACCACATGCGAATCCTGACTGTTGTATGTTTTTGTCATTTTTTTTAATTATAGAACTTTGTCCCTCAATCAAGGCAATGTTCTATCTCTGCTGGGAGTTAACGGCGGAACTGGTGGTAATGAATGACCAAACACAGTCTTAAACACCATCACCTTGACCTCCAAAAAGTGGTCTGTTTATTTGTAAGAACATTGCCAAATCTATCACTCCGAGTTGTGTGAACCTTTGGCTCGATATCTAAGATATTGAGTCAAACCCACACAGCTAGTTGAGAGTAACATGAAAGCCCCCGCAAAAATCCAGGCTCCTTGAAACTCTTGCTGCACGTCGGAGGTGGATGTGCCAGACGTTCGTAGACAAGCACCAGCTATGGGATTTCCAATCAATGCACCAAACGCAGCTATTGTATATGCCATGCCCATGCGGGCGCCGAGTTCCGAAGGTTTGCTAGTGAGGTTCGCGATGATGGCGGGGGAAGAGACACCATGCCTCCAGAGATTAGGCCGTATAGGAGGGCTATCGCAATTAGACCGGGTAAATCGTGAGTAAATCGAATGAAGAATAGAACGATTGCAGATAAGAAACAGGTTGGAACCATTATATACAGACCACCGAACCTTTGGAAGAGGCAAGATGGTTAGTCAAAGGAAAGCGAGGTAGATGGTTCAAGTTGATGGTGAAGGAGATATCTCACTGGTCTGCAAGCCAATTTGGTCCGATACGTCCAATCAGACTCGAAGCATTCATCATGCTCAGAAGTTAAAAGGCCATGTCATCGTCAATTTCAAGCTTGAGGGCATACTTCTGGATAAAGAAAAACGGAACGTAGACAGGTGAGATCATTAATGCAAATGCTATTTGAGTAGATAATTAGTTTAGAAGCCCAGGATTCTATGAATAGTGGGAGGTTGGTGCGAAGGAAGAAAAAGAGCAGACTTACCGGCAACAAACGCCATGTAGGACCGATCGTGGAAATGACAGAAATCAATCAGAGTCGTCAACTGACGAGGGCGTGGGCGGAGCCTCATAATAGTGCAACAAACGATCAGAGATCCTAGCATCATGAGGGCCAGTACACGTACAGCCCACGGAGATCCCGTACTCACAAAGAATCTGCGCATCATGATTGGATATAAAATCCCCGCTATTGTTGCCATTTAGCTTCCCCGCCACGACGTTGCTTTCAATCTCGACTTTGGGGTTGAAACTAACCTAGACTGCTTCCTGTAGCCGCAATCCCAGTTGCAATCATTCTCTTCTTCGAAAAATACATTGTAGTTACACCCACAGAGGTGAGCCCGAGTAGGCCACTGCCAACTCCCACGCATATCCCCTGCGTCAGCAGAATCTGCCATCATTTTGTGCAAAGAGAGGTCATGAACATCCCGAAAACCTGAAGGAAGGTACCGAATATAAGTAGAGTCCGAAGATAGCCAGCATTGAGGACCCAACCCGCGAACACGCCAACGAAAATTGTCAGAAAGAGTTGAATAGACCCTATCCATGATATGGCTGAAGCTGAAGAGGTTTTTAATAAGTCCTCGGTGTAGTAGGTCTCAAAAACACCAAAAGAATTGGTAAGTCCCCTGCATGCAGGTCGTTGAAGCTGATCATTCTTCTCTGAATTGTCGGATCATTGGTCTGAAAATCAAGCCCAGAACTAGAGGCACATACCAGGTATTAGAAAAAAGGATCCAACTTCCTAAGCTTGAAGTCCTCCGTCCATGCGATATTCGACCTGCGGCTCATCCTGGAAAGCAATTTCCCCACCCTCAGCATTTGATCGCTCTTTCGCCGTCATCTTGTCAGTTATGCCAAATCGAGCTAAAGGAGGGAGGGCGATTCTTTCGTCTCGTGGCGTCATGGAGGACAAGGAAAACTGGCGGCCTGTCTTTTTTTTCCTTTGAAGTTCCCATATTTCCCATGCCTTTTTCGTATCTCTTAGCTATCCCGAGGTCCACTGTGTTTCCACCAAATTCGGAATCATTTAACTAATGTAAATGACTAGGTAGACGTCTGGAATAGTGTACAATACGGACTAGCTCGGGGTTGGAAATTCGGAGTAAACAGCACGGAGTAGCAATTCGGAGTAATAGTTAGCTTCGGAATGACTTACTCAGTCCCGACCCCGCGATCCTTCCGGCTCCTGAAACTGACCACAGACAGGTTTAGAAACTCTCAGGATTTCTTCCACTGGTAGGTACCTACCTAGGTAGCTCACATAAATAAGTTAACATCAATCATGGAGGGCCGTGAACAAGGCCCAGCCCCGCTCTTTGGCAGGGAGCCTTTAAACGACATTCAAAACAGAGCATCCATAGTAGAAAGAATCGTCGAGGAGTTCAAACATGGCACTGCAAAAGAAATTCAGTCATTTAAATACCGTGGATGATTCGATCAGGAAACTCGCAGATGGGGAAGACCGACAGGCGGCCCCTATAATGGCATTCCCCACTTCCAGCCACGTCGAAGCGATCAATAAATATGAATTTCTTGGAGGGAAAGACCTCAATAAGCTGGCAGAGGGTGTCGCTGCAGCTTATCTTCATAGTCAACTCGTCTCGGTGGTTAGTCGAACCTTTCTTCTCCTTAACATACAATAATAAGTGACTAAAGATCAACATAGTGGCGCGATCGGAACGAAACAAGCGTAATCGCCATCATCGGGAAATCGACTCTCGAATATTTTGTTTCCTTATTAGGACTGTGCAGACTGGGGTATGCGGTTTTTTTGTTATCCCCACGACTCTCGACTGAAGCAGCTGTCTCATTGTTGGACTGCACCAAATGTAGCACTCTAGTGTACATGCGCGATTTCAAGGTGGTCGCAAGCCGTATTCAAGAACAGCGGGATGTTCGAGTTCTTCATACTCCAGAAAGGGATGTTTTTGACTCTGGCTTGAACACGAGAATTGATTAGCGAAGCGAACAGGTCGATGGCGCTGGCGACCGTACAACTTTCATCATGCATAGCTCTGGCTCAACGGGCTTGCCGAAACCTATATTCCAAACACATCGAGCATGTTTGGAAAACTTCGAAAATGGAAATAATTCGTAGTCTTTCCTCACCGCACCATTTTACCACCCTTTTGGTTTTGCCTCGGTGTTTCGCACAATTTCCAAGGGAGGTCTTCTCTATATGTATGACCATAACCTGCCCTTGGCGTCGAATTACCTCCTGGAAGCGCTGGAAAACGTCAAACCAGAGACTTTCTTCGGAGTACCCTATGCATTGAAACTCCTTGCAGAAACACAAGAAGGGATTGACGCATTAGCACAGTGCGAAAGTGTGATTGTAGCTGGCGCCTCATGCCCGGATGAACTAGGAGATAGACTGGTCATGAGCGGTGTCCATCTGATGATCACATTTGGGGCCACCTAATGTGGCCAAGTCGCGACGTTGAGACGTCCCAAGGGGATGCAAGCTGGAACTATCTGCGGTTCTTTCCGAACGTAAAGCCTTACGTTTATATGCATCCGACTGCGGATGGACTTCACGAGTTAGTGATCCTGGACGGTCTCAGATCAAAGGTCGTATCCAACTCAGATGACCCGCCAAACTCTTTCCATTCCCGCGATTTATTTTCTCCACATTCCACTATTCAGGATGCCTGGAAATATGTTGGTCGCATGGACGATCGTGTCACACTCGTGAATGGGGAGAAGGTCCTACCGCTTCCGATCGAGGGCCGAATCAGAGATCATCCCTTGGTAGCTGAAGCAGTTGTGTTTGGGGCCCAGCGAGACTTCCCAGGCCTGCTAGTATTCAAGGGACCGCGAGCTCAAGAGTTGAAGGATGTCGAATTTGTCGACAATATCTGGCCAGCTGTAGAAGATGCAAATTCACGTGCGGAGGGGTTTTCTCGAATTAGTAAGGAAGCGATTATTCCTATCGCGAGTGGAGTTTCATACCTACGAACTGATAAAGGGACCATAATTCGAGCGAAAGTCTACCTAGCATTTGAAAGGGAAATCAGTACCTTGTATGAGAGCATCCAGGGACAAGCATCCGGGATTGAGAGACCCGACCTACCTTGTCTGACGAGAGAGCTCCTTTCAATTTGCAGGAAGGATTTTAATCTGGATATTGAGACTGTGGACGTGGATCTTCTCAATGTTGGCATGGATAGTTTGAAAGCTGCGCATTTCTCAAACGCAATTCGGACGCGATTCTATATAGAATCAGAGGAAAAGTGAAGGAAGCTTGGAGCTGACACAATTTATCGCTGTGTGACAATCAGAAAAATTGCTGAGTACATCAAAGATATTGAAGAGTCCAGTGATATCACATCACTCGAGTTGATGGCAAATTTGATCAGCACGTACTCGATCTCCAGTCCCTCCAGCTCAGAACTGCCATCACAGGATGGACTTGACATATCAGGGGGCAATACCATTCTCCTCACTGGTTGCACAGGTTCGCTTGGCTCCCACATTTTGAAGACTCTCCTCGATTCTGAGTCTACCAGGAGAGTTATTTGCGTGGTGCGCATTCCGACTACCGCAGACCAGAGCCCCGAAGTTGCGAGAAGTCGTATCTCGGATTCACTTCGTAAGCGTGGAATCGATGTGACAACAGATGCACTTTTGAAAGTGATCCCTTTGATTGGGGATCTTAGTCATGGAAACTTTGGTGAAATATTATCCAGAAATGAGAACATTTTACACTCAACCTCATCCATAATTCACACAGCGTGGCCCGTGGATTTCAATTTGTCACTGGAGAGCTTCAGACCTCACCTTTCGTCGCTCCAATCGATTCTTAACTTCTCTCTGCAAGTCTCCAGGCCACCAGCAAGAGTTATATTCTGCTGATCTATCTCCACTACTCTTTCTACCCCTGTCCCGGCCAATATCCCCGAATCCCTGCCAGGTCAACTACAACATGCACAATCCACCGGCTACGCTCAATCCAAGCTCAGCGCCGAAAACATCCTTAATAATGCGGCTATACAAGCGGGTGCCGACACTATAGTCGCCCGAATTGGCCAGATCGTCGCGGATAGAAAGGCCTATATCTGGAATTCCAGTGAAGCAATCCCCCTGCTGGTTCGAGCTGCCAACACAATCAACCTCCTCCCAGATCTAGAAGACGAAAAGTGTCACTGGCTCCCTGTCGACGATTGTGCAAGAACGATTTGTGAAGTACTCGAAAATGTAGTCACAGATGACACAGCCCGGGAAGCTCGATTCTTCAACGTGCTTCATCCGAGCTCATTTTCCTGGACGGATGACTTTCTGCCCATCCTTCGACTGGCGGGTTTCAAATTTGATATAGTTTCTGTCGGGGATTGGCTTGATCATCTGGAGAGAAGTGAGCCAAATCCCCAGACAAATCCTAGCATCAAGCTACTAGGTTTTTGGAAGAGCCGGTGGAGAGCTGGGACTTACCGAGGACAGCAGGATATTTAGTTCGATACTACAAAAGCTCGGCGAAGTAGTGACACCCTGGCTCGGTGTACAGGCTTAGTTGAGAGCGGGCATCTTCTTAACTTGGCAGCACGGTGGTATCAAGAGTGGAACAACTTGAACGCAGATACCTAGATGGAGGATTATATCATTCTCTACTAGTTATATTCTAGACGTATATCTCGTATTGAGCCCTGGATTGGTTGAATGGGCACAGCGTGTGATGATTAGATTCAAATTGGACGAGAAGTCCCCGCATATCAGCATATTGACAGTATCTCTCCAGACCGGCAAAGTCATGTTTTCACAAAGTTCCAAGGTTGCTCGAATCCTCCGTTTTCGTCTAACACCTGCGGATGCCTGCGTTGCTACTCCTTATTTACTACAATTCTTCTTCTTGTAATATTACCCACTGTCAAATTTTTGTTTTCACATACAATAGTTTTTTCAATGTTGATTTGAGGTACATCATCGCCTTCCTAGTGACAGTGAACGAAGAGCGTGTAAAGAGTGTCAAGCTGCAAGCCAGGTCTACTCACACCACATGGCGTTCATTTATCAAGGCTCCCTTTATTAGACTGTGTATATTCCTGAAGTCTTTTGGATTGTTGAATGTTTTATTTTCAGCTCAAAGAGATTCAACTAAAGACCTCCCTGATTGAGGCTTATAATCATAGCCTACATAATTACTCAAAAGTATGAAGTTGAGATGAATTTCCTACTCTCACTTTGTTACCTCACTTCGTTAGATGGATTTACTCTCACTTCGTTCTACTTCACCCACCTACCCTTTTATTTTCATAGTCATTTCTCTTTCTTCAATCCACCCTCCTACATGGTCAGCGATTCAAAAGCCTCGTGTTTTATCAGAACCTTGCCTTAAATCAATTTCCTGGCTTTTGTCTCTCATTCCTGCTTCTCAGTTACATCTTCCTTCCCTCTTGTCGTGTTCTTACCTTCATGTCAGAGTTTGTGCTTTTGTATCTCTCATACTCCATCAAGATATTTTCCCATCACCTCCATTCGCGGATCTTTGTGAAATTGTTACGATCGTTAATTGGCTTGATGATGGCTCCACACGAACACTCGGGTCGTGACCCAAAGAAAGCACTTGGCCAGAAACTAGCTCTTGGGCCAGGCCCAATCGTCCAGAGATCCCAGTCACATAACCTGGTTATTTGTGGGGCCAAGAATGGCCAACGAGATGGCTGGTTGTTTGGAGATTTTAGGGGAATCTCTTCGACATTCACCGAGTACCACGTCCGCGGCGACTTCTATTCTTGCTTCCCAGTCAAAGAACATTTCGAATATCTCCAAAAAAGGAATGCTCCACTCGACACCATCAAATTCGGCAAATTCGGGTTTGACGGTTCCCATGCACTACACACATACTCCAAGGATCGATTCGACCGAGGCCGTTTGTGGTGGACTCGTCCCATCAAGTCAGTTATTGGACCGAATCACTGATTGGGTATCGAAAAAGCAGTCGGCTGCACGGGCTGGTGATGTGGTGAATATCATCTTGGATGGTCATGGGAATAAAGATGATGGATTCATGGCAGGAGATAATTCCTTGCATCGTGTAGTGTTTGCAAACTTGATTTCACATTTCAAACCTGGGGTGCAAGTGAATTTCGTGCCTGAATTTTGCTACTCAGGAAATTTCATCGATGCAGTTTCAAAATTGAATCTTGCAAGTTGCTACTGCGTTGCATCTGCCGATGATAAATCCAAAAGTTGGAGTCATACCCGAAGTGTGAGCGGACGAGTCCGAAACGGGCGATTCACCACTGCCTTGGTTCAGTCACTAGCAAACACCCGCTCAAGCTCAACATCCTCAACTCCCTGGTCCGTTAAAGACCACGAGCACTTCATGGTTACCCAGCTCAATCGAAATATCACACCTGGTGAACAAATTACTCTTCCAGAATTCTGGTCGAGTAATGACCTGGACCCATCGCTCCCACTGGAAGACCTGTTCTTCCGCGACATGATCTCCTTCTCTTCTTATGGTCACAGTGCTGCTGGTCGAAACGCTCGGGTCGAATGGCCTACCACCAACCCCAGGATCCGACTAAGCCTAGGAGAAACTTGCCATCTTTCCAAAGGTTTGGTTTCAGGGGCAGTAACTAAGGCTCTCATGGATGAAATTGCTCAATGTGACACAACAATCGGTTATCCTCCTGATATTGGTGTTAATGATCAGATGTACATGAAGGATCCAGACTGGCGAGGAATGCTTCGGAACCTTTACTGGCGATTCCAGCGGCAGTATGTCGTCTGGGAAATTTACCTCATACTGGCCGACCGTGGGTTTGTTGAGGCAAGCGCCTTAACTCTACCAATGAATCTATTTTCACCGAGCAAAGCGACACGCCGGGCTCTTTCTCTACTCAGCCTCTTCTCCAGGATCACAGATGATGATCATTTGGCCTGTAAAGGCCAAATTGCGTTGCAAAATATTGGTTGGGACCTAGATTTTACATGGCGAGTCTCCGTCTCTTCATCTCCCAGTCAAGTTTTCACATTACTAACATTGACTATAGGCTTGCGACCGTCATCGTTCGTACCGGCTGCGAATATCAAGAGCTATTTCTTACGATCCAAGATAGCGGGTATCTTGGCAAGATGAACTGGGAGGCAATCGAGATAATGAAAGAACTGGATGGAACTCCGAAGCCCAACAATCCTGAAGATGGCAATGAAATAATGAATGCAGATGGTTGCGAAGGAATAACGGATGCGAGTGATACTGTGGCGGCAACAACTACACACCCCTTCGGAGTGTGGCTTCCCGACAGTCTGACTATCCAAGATGCGGACTGTTTAACCAAAAGTGGAAGTGGTCCTTGCCTAACTCGATTTCATGAGATTGAGACTATCTTCTTTGAAACTGAGAAGCTTGAGCCAGACCTCCTCGCAGGCGGATTAGTGGCACTCAGTGATGTCAAAGAGATGGATGACGAAATAAATGTTAATGAGGGTAGCTTGGAGTCCGATGACGAGATGATTCCCATGTGGTTGGTTCAAGAGAGTTCAGAGTGACCATAAGCCTCTTGTTCTTTTTCTTTTCTCGATTTCTCTCTGCTTTCGGTCCCCGTTCCCCTTAAGCTCTGTAATTTAAGGCTAAGGCACATTTTAGCCAATTTCAAGCCTGAGGCTGTTCCTCAAGTGCTGAGGTACACGACTGCCACCAAGTCTCTTTTGATTTTTCTAGTTTCAATACGATTTTATTTCTATTTTTGAACTCGAGCATTCAACCTTAGAAATGCCAGTGTGCATGAATCCAAATGACATAGTATGATAATGATGGATGCAGCTTGAACAACGACTCAGAGTCAGCTGCTAGATCAAGCCCCAGGCTTCAGCATTGAAGTTCAAACTGAAACATGCTTGGTAGTAAACCTTGCAACTTCAAGTTGAAGATCTTGACTCACCTATTAACCTCCAGTGCTTCAAGTTGACATCAGCAACTACATCTGGCCCGGATATATCACGTGCAGGGATGCTGCGATAGCCTATAGATATACATACAGGTGACTGAAACCGATTCAAGTGGATGACCTACACATGTGCATCTCTTTGTACTAGTATGTACTAAGTACCTACGGGGCTACCTGGAAGGAATGGAAAACTAGCTGCTACATGTCCACCTGGGCATATATGGACATAGTCGGAATGAATGGATCCTACGATTCCCACCTCTCTCAAGTACTGTTTATGCCAGCTCTGGATGAAGTGGCCGAAAGAAAAAAACGACATACACCCAAGTAGTAAAGTAACATAGAGTGGGCGCTGTGTGACTTCAGCAACAGCCTCTGCTGTGAGGGTTTTTCCAACTCCGGGAGTTCCTGTCAAAAGAGCAATAAGACCCTTTCCTTTATCCTGCACGAGGTCATCGAATGCACCTTCGTCCCTGCGATGGGCTTTGACGAGCCTGTGAATAAGAGTGCGACATTTTTCTTCCAAAACAACCTTGTCAAAGGCCGATTCGTTCCACTGAATGTCTGCAAGGGGCTCTACAGCAAGACGACACCATGTTTTACTGGCAAGACTGAATCCATTGATCCAAGACGGACAGATCAAAAGCTCATCTGAAGAAAGTTCCTTTTGCTCTGAGCTGCGAGTTGCAATGATACGAGGTTGGTTCAGAATTGATGCACTGTTATGAAAGTAATATCCTGCTGGGTCAGCGATCACGCGTCCAAATGGCTGGAAAGGTAATTAGTGCTGGAGACACGAAAAGATAAGTAGTTGACCTACATTGAACATCTCCTCTATCGATTCCCCATCGGGGAGTTTGACTTCCCTCCCACCATACATTACATGATAGTCTCTGCAAGCGGGCTTCTCTCGTAAGGCCATATATTTTCTTCCTCGTTGAATGAGCCTTTCTCGAATTCCAGCTTCATCAACACGCTGAGAGATTGGATAGCAGCTTAATGTCGAAATAGGTCGTGATCCTTCAAAGTGGTCAATTTCACTGATATATAGCCAGTACCGAAAGTTTGACTATCCGGTGTGATGATAGTTCCATACACATCGACATATTTGGTCTTGTCTTCTCGCTGACGATAATACGACCTCATATGGAAAAATGCCTGGTCCTGACCTATGACTCCGTAGCGAGGTGCGATCATAATCTCATTGTGGGCGAGAAGCGAGTTCATGCTGTTGATCTCATTTTCCCAGTCTTCCTCGACACACTGTAGAGTGGTCTCCAGATCAACGACGTTTTCTTCGTCCGGCTGAAGCTTGTTCAGTTCCTCTTCCTTCTTTCGAATGAGTCCTTTACGCGCCCAATATAGCAGCTTTGGGTCTGCCTAATACTCGCCAATAAACCGATCAGCTAAATTTTGCGGTTGATTTGAAGTGGTCTCTTTTTATGACAGCAAGAGATGGCGGGCATTTCGATGTAACAACTTACCACAGGCGGGGTCTTATTCAGCTCGAGTCCCACAACATCGTTGAAAAGATATCTGAATATGCCTCGTAGATAAGGAGACCGAATGTCAATTTTGGTATCTTCCACTTCTCCGTATTTCGAGATAAGGCGACGAACAACGAGGGCGGTCTTGGAAGGATTGGGATTCGATGAGGATTTCTTGGTCTTGACGAAATGGACTTTTCGATCTTTTCAAGTCTCGGTTCAGCAGTGTTTGAGTCACTGGAGGCTCTGTAAAATACCTGTTATATCTGAATAATTGACTTCACATCAGTACTTGCTCATGGAGTTGCCAGAATTGAGATTTCTCACATTTGGTCAACACGCACCAGCTTCTGGGGTGCTTTGGGCTTGGTCGTTGCAGTCTTTTTCACGGAACCCTGTACAGGCACATCCTTCTCGTCTCCCATTATTGCCGCTCTGGAACGATCCATCCTGATGCCCCGAACCTTTGAAGAACAGATAATGGAATATGAGACAGGAATATCACCATCTAGTCCAGAGACAAGATGCCAGTAAGCTGACACATCCTACCAGGTTACCTAAGATCCTTCACACGCTCAGCCCCTCAGTGACACGATAATCAAATCTACATGTTTACCCGGGTAAACTCCGTACTTCATGCAATGTGATCCAATCTGCCGTGTTATGTATTTGATTGGTTCCTTGGTGATGGGTTTGCGTCCTTAGCGCCAGCCTCTTCTGCACTCCGAAATCGTGACATCGAATCATATCAGAACACAACAAGGGCGTATGTTGAAACCTCAAGGCAAATTCTTTCTCGAATAATATTTGTGCTCTTTACTTGATGTTCCCCTTATTACGCTGGTAGGTCTTGATTTTTCAGTTTAGTCTCAACTATTCCTCGATCATCGCCATTAGCTCTGGGATCGGAGTAACGCCAAGAGAATGGGGTCTAAGTCTATTGACAACGGAGTCCCATCGACATTCAGCCTTGCGTCCTTCACACATGTCCAGCAAAAAGCAAAAAGTCGAAATTCATTCGAGGGTTACAAGAGCAGTTTCGTAATGGCGTACAAATCGATGCCAATGTTGTTAATCACAGCATCGAGGAACTTCAAGAATTAAAGCCCGATCGCAAAGTTTTGATAACGGCACACAAAGTCTTAAAAGGTACAGTCGCAGTTCTTTCTACGTACTCGGGGATTGTCGATATCAAGCAGATCCTATGCCGTCAGCTCTCATCTGGGGATGTCTGAAAGTCGTGGTAGACTCTTCAAAAAGATATCTGTCTTTGTATGAAAATATTGAAGAGCAAGTTGCTCTTTTGAATTATCATATTGACAACTTGAATACCTGTGAAGACCTCCTTGGTGGTTCTCCACGAATGCAAAATCTGATACAAGAGTCTTATATCGATATCATTCGCTTTTGGCTGAGAGTTGAAGAAGAATGCGACCGCTGTGCCGAAAATCGCCTCCTCCGATCCACTTTTCCCTTTAGTGTGACGAAAATTGATGAGATCACTATAAGGATTGAGAAAACTGCAGATAAAATAGACCGTCTTGCGTTCTTCCTCAAAGGGCAGATAGACAGAAGCGAACAGCTGAGCGCGGCTAGAGAGAGAGGACTGGCAGAGATTGCAGGGGAGCAACAGTCAAGCTTTGACAAGAGGTTTGATGAAGACCGAAATGCTGACAAGGGGAGCACGCTTCGAACATGGCTCAATCCAGCCTCCTTGGCTTTAAATGAGAGCAACTTTCATCAACAAAAGAAGTACAGGAAGTCCAGAAGTCCTCAGACCTGCGACTGGTTATTTGATCATATCAATATGAGACTATGGCTCGATATCAAATCTTCGGACTGCCTTCTATGGGTGAAGGGTGGACCCGGAGTTGGGAAGTCAACAATCACCGCTTATGCAATCGAGAAAGTATCCAACAGTGTCCCACCAACCTCAGCTGTCATATATCATTTCTTCTGATTTGATCAAGGTTTTGACGAATACTCTGACGAGGGTTCGCAGTCCTTAAATGTCTATCGATGCCTTGCTCAGCAGCTGGTGGACGCGCTTTTCAAACATGCGGATATCCCCGACAATATCTATAACCTCACTCAACGGGTCATTCGAGTGCAAAAGCGGAAGATGTGAAGACCTTGGTTACTTTGCTTATCAAACGCTTCCCTGCGACATTTGTCTTCCTTGATGGGCTGGATGAAGAATACCGGAAGACAATGAGAAAGAACGATTTGGATGGGGTTGTAGAGTTCTTCCAAGATCTCTCAAGCAATAACCCGAACCCCATCCGTCTATGGTGTAGTTCCCAGGTTCACACTAGTCTTGGTTGTCTGCTCGATTCGTTTCTTCATTTAGAGATTACAGCCCAGCTCAATGGGGAGGATATGAACACCTATCTTCTGCAACAGGCTACTGCATTGCACGAGGCCGGAATTCATGAGGAGGAAGTAACGAAGATTTGTCAGACTCTTCACAAAAGAGCGGATGGCTGTTTTCTTTGGGTTTCTCTCATGCTGAATGAGTCGTTGCAGGTGGTCAAGCCATCAATGATCAACGAGCTCATTCAGGGTGGAGTTCCAACTGACTTTGATCAGTATTACAGGAGGAGGATCGAAGGAACAGACCCTCGAAAAAGAGAATTGGTTTCGTATGTCATCCTCATTTCCCATATCTTCCGTGACTATTCCCCTAACCCCATTTTCAGGATTTTTCTCGCGTGTATTCTACATGCTAGAAGGCCCTTGCGGCTGGACGAGGTCCGAAAATTCATGGCTATCGCATCAGAGCAGGAGCGTGTGGACATCGACGAAGATAAACTGCCATATAAGGCCGAAATGATGAAGCTTTGTGATCCTTTGGTGAAGGTTGAGAAAGTGGATATTCTCAATTGTGAGACCGAGATTTGCACATTGGAGCACTCGTCGGTGAAGGACTTTTTTTTTGAAGAACCCCCAGGTTTTGCAGATCGGAAGGCAAGTCACTGTCAAGGCTTTAACAAACGATGTGATAGCAGATGCCTGTTTAAAGTATTTGATGCAACCACGGTATTGGCAGAGCCTCACACTAAGAAAAAGCGACGTGGGGCCGACTTTCTTTGACTTTGGGCATAATAACATCGAAGACCAACATCTCCTATCCTATGCAGCCAAGTATTGAGATAAACACCTCGACGACGTTGAGCCAACCGCTGAGTACCGACAAAAAGTCATCAAGTTTATTAGAAGCACGCAGTTCATCACTCTTTTGCAGGTTCAAAGTCTCCTGGTTGAAGGTGAGTTGCTGCTTCATATCATTCCAGGCATACTCAAGGCCAATCTAACTGAATTAGGTCAATTTGGCTTCCGGTGGAATAGATATCAGCCTTCGGCAGGGAGGTATATCAAGAGAGTATTCCCTCGATGGCTCCGAGGAAACTATGAAGAAAGCTTGATCAAAGCCTATGAGGCCTTTGTACAGGAATGGGGAGAGCTTCTTGATCACGAAACCACTCTGCAAGGGTAGTACCCAGGCGAGATTGACAGATGCTTTTTTTTAAATCATTGAGCGTACAGAACTTTCTTCAGAAAGTTCCTGGTCGCTATGAAGAGTCAGCCTTGCGTTCAGCTGAAACTGATGTGTCTGAAACACCCTCGCGGATGTTTGATGCTGTGGATCAATCGGGCAAGTGGCTTGTAGTTTTGAAATTAATCAATAGGTAAGTGAGATCAAGTTTTCTCCGAGTGGGCTTTTATAGACCCAAGGCGCCATCTGACGATTTCTCATCTACTAGACTGCCAGAAAATTCGGAGTTTATGTGTGAGCGCTGGCTTCTTGAAGGCTCCTCTCCTTCTCTACACGGGTCACATGTCATATCGTCCTCCACCACCAGTTGGCCTCTATATGATTGCCCACTTCTGAAATACACCTGGGGAGGCCCTGTCTCGTTTCTTTCGCGAAGGATCTTAGCTGCGTTCGTATTGGCACACAACTATACTTCCTAGATCCCAATGGAGAATATACTCTCCTATCAGCCACTCTGGCCGATGGTGATTATATCGAGGAAGTCGCCAGCGATGGAAGACTAATCGCGATTGCAAAAAGACGAGATATATGCGAATCCGATATCGAATTCACGAAATCATCAAAGGAAGATGCTAGTCATGATAATGGTTCTGGCAATATTCCAAATTCGAAGCAATCACCCCTCACGGGCCTCTCTGATTCTGAGAAGCCAGTCACAGTTGAAGAAAAGATTCATATGTGGACCAAGGCTGGTCGGACTTTAACCTTCTCCGATAACCTTGAAGATACAGGAAGTGTTGAAGCTGAAAGCTCTCCATTCAGAGATATGGCTTTGGAGGCAGCATCTGGATCTGAATACACGGATGAGGCCTTAAATCCTTTATCTGATGAAAACAGTGTTAACACTGCCCGTACATCTTGGAGTGAGCCATCCAGACGTTCATTATCTGATGAAAGTGAAGAAGAAGACGAATGGAATGATTGGGCCAATGATCCTCTTACGATGGAGGATTTGGAAGAGGAACACCAAGCAGACTCTGACATGGATTCGGCTGATGCCAGCAGCGCTGGATTGGTATCCGCTTGTGACATCGAAAGCGAACTTTCAGGAGATGGAGATGAGCAGAATAATTCAGAAGGCGAAATTCGCAGTCATTACACTCCCAGCAATTTTTCTTTCGCCGATAATAGTGTCGATTCGGATTCCGACAATGATCCTGTCGCGTTGTTTGGAGATATATTCCTCTACTCCAAAACGGCAAGGCATGAGGAAACAAGCATACCACCATCAAAATTTACGATCCCACCAAAACGACGGAAGCCCCCATTTTTCATTATACGTGCTACATAAAAAGAGAGCTATTTGACTCACCGCCAGTCTTCCACCCATCGGGACCGCTCGTTATCTGGCCGCTTGGAGATGGGGAGATTCTTTTTGCAAATTATGAGGACAACACGTACTTCACCCGGAAGCTATGTCGATCGCAGGCGCGTAGTTGCCATATATTTATCAAGGCTCATTTTTCTTCCGATGGTCAATATGTCCATTTCGCCACATTGGAAGCCTCTGAGACAAGGCAGAAGGGTGATGAACGCAAAAAAGGCACAGCTTGGTCTTCAGGTATCCACACACCGACTCTCTCAAAACAAGACAGTCAGAACTTTGCCTCGTCTAGTGTTTCGCACCACAGTTGATTTGGGCAAAGTTGCGAAAATCTCTGTTTCAAACTTGCCTTTCTTCTTATCATGGACAGATGAAGAGTTATTCTTTACGCAAAGATACAGAAAGCTGAACATTATCCGTGTCCCGCTATTTCGATCAAATGAAGAGAGGAAGGCAGATATTCGGTTCCTCTAAAATTCCATTTGTACCTCGCTCGGTGGAGACACGAAATATCTATTTTCTACCACCCCACAACATCGAGGGAGGGAAAGATGAAAGCGAGCCTGCAGTTCTAGTTCTCGGGTCGTACTGTAGTTTGCCCTCACAAGATTTGGTAGTACCCTGCCACTTGAGCTCTCCACCAGTTGTGGTCAGACTTCACGGGAACACAGACTTGATTTGGGGAAGCAGGTCCAGCGTTCAGAAGATGCCAACCTCATTGCGAGTTGAAAATGCGTACGGCAGACTAACAGCAAAGTTCGAGGCATTTGACCTTGATGAAGATTGCGATATTGTGCCATACTTGTCATGAACAAGGGGAGGAAAAAGTAAGACATGCAAGAGACATCATATGTATGCCCCGGTGCTACTATTTCTTGGCTCTCCGCTACGTCCAAATACAGCTCAATCGACCGCTATGCCCCTGACTCAAGAGGCTCATCTGGGGGCAAATCATCAATGGCTATGTAGTACTAGCCAAGATGAATATACCTTCGGACTCCGGAGAAATCAATCCACTCCCTTATTTTAACCGAAAGGACTGACCTGTCTTTTTTACCACATCCCTCTCTTTGAGTTTAGTCTAGAATATTCAAATGTTGAAAGTGGATCAATAATTTACACGCTAGTACAAAAACATTTGAATTGTCCAACCTGTCCTTTTAGCCAAAACTTGAACCCCTATCCCGAGGGGCTTTGAGCCCCGCTTAATAGATGCTCTACTAAAAAAAAACGTTCAAGATTTCATTCTGCCGAGCAAAATATATTGCGCTAATTCCCAATTAGCACCAAGAATCGGGCTAGTGGAAAACTGATGGTTCTAGCGTAGAAAATGTCTAAGAAATGTGAGGAGAAGATAATGAATGTGAGGCAATGTGAGGTGGAGATAACGTTGGTCCAAGTGGCTCAGCCAATCGCACTCTCTGAGCATAGCCACAATCCAATGTGCACAGCCAATGGAAAATGACGAACCACGAAAGCCGCCACTGGCCACGTGTATATTTGAGACTAGTTTATAGACCGCTTTTAACACCGCCTTTTCATGTCTTGTAATTCATATGTTATTCCCAGGTTTGGTCTTAATCAACGTCATTTGGAGATGGGTAGATGTATCTTATCCTCTACCAAGGTACTGTTTGAAAATTCTGTCCAATTTTGGGTTTTGGAGTATTAAAAAAAGAATTCTTGAACTTTGAAGAGGAAGTGAAGGGGTAAATACAACTTGGAAGCGGATATATTATTAGGAGATTATCTGATAACGCTAACTGGGTCAAGTTTAGCTTTCCAAGGTTATGAAGCGGTGGGTTTTTGCTATTTTCAAGTTCAACAGATTAGCGGGGAATTACAATTCTTTATCTTCAAATGTTTTACTCCCCCTTTATCCTACCAATCCAAATCTCCATAAAAATGGGCAGTTTTCTTTTATATAATACAATGACATTCAAATATTTAATTCTCCTGAAACATTATCCCATCCTCGCTTAAATGTATGATCGATTTTTTTCTACTAATCCTCTAGATGGTCAAAGCCTGATTGTTACCAGGACTTGAATGGCTTGAAAGGCCTGAATGGCTCGAATGGCTTGAATGGGCTTGAATGGTGGATCCGAGCCCAGGTTGATGTGGGGTTCGTACTCGTATTTCTATGTAATTCTCTTTTCTGCCGGCCAAGTCTAATCCTAATTAGGCATGAGATCAGTGGCCCTCAGACCTTGCCGCACACGCGTCTCCAGTTCGGTTCTCCTGAACTCTTGGTCCTGCCATTAAAAAAAAAAGATGTCTTTCCTCTTCGCACGAATGGCTACTAGGAGTTGCATAACGACAACGCCTGGCGACTCGAGATGCTCCTCGATTTCACATCAAAATGGCCCTCACTCGTGAGCCGGCCGCCGAGCAGGATGCGACTCCTGTTGGGTCTGTTCGTTGTCGTAACTGCCATCGCATCGCTACACTACTTGCTAATTGGTGTTCTGTTACGCCTGAACTTTCGGGTCGGGGTCAGCCTATTCGACCATGGACTCTACGGCCTATATCCAACGCGTCAATATGTCAGCTTTAACATGGAATCGCCCGATGTTGAGTTGGCCGTCTGGGACGACCGCTGCAGTGACGGTTACATTTTCATTGCGCCCCATGGCAGTCCGATCGAGGGATCTAATCCGGTGATTCTCGACAAACAAGGGAACCTGGTCTGGACAATGCCCGTGGACAGACCAGCGACAGATTTCAATGTGCAGGAATACCTCGGCGATAAATATCTGACGTATTGGCATGGAGAAAGTGATCATGGACACGGACTGGGCTCGTATGCGATGGTTTGTGATCTGAGCTCATACTATATTATTCTTAATCTAACTCGAGACAGCTGGACTCGCACTACATCCACCGCTTCGAAGTGACGCCGGTCGGCCATTTCGAAGGCGACATCCACGACTTCCACATCTCGCAAGACGGCACCGCGCTCATCGTTATCTACGACCTGAAACAAGCCAATCTCGAGGAATTCGATGGCCCTAGCCATGGCTTCATCTACGACGGAGTCTTCCAGGAAGTCGATATTGCCACAGGTGAATTGCTCTTTGAATGGCATTTCTCGGACCACGTCCCATTCACTGCATCGTACACCCCTGAACTCAAGGGCAGCGGCAAGGACAGCACATCGCCGTGGGATCCATACCATATTAATAGTGTCGACAAGGATGACGTGGGAAATTATATTGTTTCCGCGCGCCACACGCACTCCGTCTACAACATCAACAGCACAACGGGCGAGATCCTATGGATACTGGGTGGCAAAGGTAATCAATTCACCGATGCCTCTGGCGGTCGGGCTACCGACTTTGCCTGGCAGCATGACGCGCGCTGGCACGACCAGCGCACCCTCACTCTATACGACAATGCCGCCAAGGACTTCCTTGGCCCTATCACCAGAAGTCGAGGAATGATCATCGATGTCGACGTGCCGAACCGTATCGCCACCGTTCGTGAGCAATACTTCCACCCAGAGGGCATTCGCGCTCACTCCCAGGGTAACATGCAAATCCTACCAAATTCAGGAAATGCATTTATCAGCTGGGGTCACTGCGCTGCCTACACCGAGTTTACCCCAGATGGAGAGGTTTTGTGTGATACGCACCTTTCTGCCTCCAATTGGTTCCAGCTGGGCCTTGTGGTGTCATACCGCACTTATAAAAATGACTGGGTTGGCAGGCCACTCACTATTCCCATGGCAGTCGTTGTCGAAGACTCGGTTTATGTCAGCTGGAACGGCGCTACGGAAATCGTAGCCTGGCGGCTGGAGCTGTGGGATGGCGTGGATATGAAGGATATGCAGTTCGAGCCCACCGAGAGGGTCGAAAAAATCGACTTTGAGACCAAAGTCAACCTGCCGGACGAAATCCCCAACACTTACTTCCGCCTGGTTGCGGTAGACAGCAAGGACAACGTCCTGGGCAAGACTGCTCTATTGAGCAAACACCCTCGACAGACCCTATCTGAGTGGCTGGGCATCGACGTCTTCGGCGAACTGTCCTACCCCGTCGTTATAACCATCTTTGCGTTGTTTTGTTGCTGCCTGTTGGCCATTTACGGGTTAGTGAAGGCAATGATTCCTATGGTAAGCCGACTTTTCGGCTATTTCAGTGTTGGACGACGTCTTGGGTTTGAACGTGTTGCGACAAGGACGGAAGAAGACGAAGAGGAAGATGTACCACTTATGACACATAGGCATGGAGATTGAGGTTGTGTCGACATATACCAATTTCGTGTACATATTATTTGTTGTGTTATTATGTTTAAGATACATGTATAGTTGAGAGCTATATTGATTTTCATGGACTTTCGGTTCTAACATTTGAACTAATTACGAAGAAATATCAATGAGAGCCCGGGGCTGAGGAGAACACTCATCCGAGTCAACAGACCACTACCGCCTGCCAGTGGGCAGTGGCAGAACCCCGTAGTGGTTGCAGTCCATGTCTCGACACACTTCCAAGGTTGTTGTTTCCAGATGTCTTAGATGCGGTCACCGGCTCGTTGAGTCACGGAATGTAGTATGGAAATTGCATCCATATTGATGCAACGTTGAAATGGATCCGTATCTAGGAGCCCTGGAGGCGACCTCCAGGGACAAGAACCCTGAAATGCGTATTTCAATGTTCAAGTTCCAATGTTCAACCTTGGAAGTTCAAGTTTGCTATAGGATTCCAAGGTTGCAGCAGGTGCGTGAAAGGCCTAGAGCAGCCCCGGAGGTTAGAGGCATGATGACTCGGACCTCGGGATTTTACTATGTATCCAGATGTCCCTTCCGAGGTTCAAGCTTGGGACTCGCATCCATGCATACCTACTAGGTACTAGTATAGCACACATGTGCACTGGCATCCAGACATCTGGAGATGTCTTCCCGAGGTCAGAATACCCAGGTGCCGTGACCGAAGGATCCCCGGGCCTCCGAGGTCGGTTAGTAGATAGTAGTCGAGATACAATTCTCTGGTCATTCAAGTTCGGATGTATTTCCGCATATGCAAATCCGGACTGTTGTATAGGTTTGCTCTTTCTTTAAAAACATCTATATATATAAAATTTTTAAAAAATTCCATTTTCCATTCACAGTGCGGCGCAACTTGAATAAAAACCTTGGAACTTGAAGGAACAAAAAGGGGACATCTGAGTTATATATATATATGCAAGTGGTGGAGTAACCCACCTGGAAGCAAGTGTGGCCGGCCGAGCACTTGAGCGGTTAACCTTGGAACCTTCAAGTTGGAAATTAAAGACGCCAGATCGAAGTACTGCACGTATCATATGATTCAAATGTTCGTCCCAAGTGGCCCCAGGCACCGGGGCGCCCTTCCAAGGTCACGGTTGTGCTAGGCTACTTCCGAGTCGAGTCCACGGGTCACACTAGCACTTGAGTACATCCATGGATGTGAACCTTGCAGCACATGTGCACTAGAGTGATGGATTCATGTTCAAGTTTCAAAATTCAAGTACTACCTATCTACCCAGTATAAAGGCACCGAGAGAGTATAGGGAGTATATCTAGGGCCTCGTGGATGCCAGTGGGAACTTGAATCATCCCGAGGTCAGTACTAGGTAGTAGTACCTACCTATGTCAACTGATACCTACTACCTACTATGTAGGTAGTAGTACTATCTAGATATATATAGCACAGGGGGTACCTACTACGAGCCTCCCGAGTCATAATTGAGCACAACTTGAAGATGTCTATTCAAATGTTTTCAAGGTTCAAATATTAGTACTAGTAGTGCTAGATTAACATTCAAATACTATTTACAAACTCAATGTTCAACATTTTGGAATTTTTAGACAAGATTCTAAGGTTCATGAAAGCATGATGTGCCATAGTGGCAAGAATAGAAATGGAAATAATGCGAAAAAGCATGGTCAATCGTCCCATCTAAAACGCTTTTCGATGTCATTCTTTGAAGAATCCGCATATTCCCATGACTATTTCTCTACGAGATCCTTGCGAAACAAGGACTTGAGGTTTCATGGTTTGAACGAGGATGAGAAGACAAGATGACATCACTGGGAGGTAGCCTTGGAACTATGTGACAATGAAATAATGAAGTATATGAGCAATGGATTTTTATGCATTACTCCGGACATCAAGAGTCAAAAACTCCGAGGCTGGGCTAAATTCTATGAAATCTTTGACAGTTCTCAGCACATATTTATCAACCGGCTAAATATGGATGACTTCAACTCACCCGCCAGTACTCCAGATAGTTGATATAACTCAGATCCGGTGGAGTTCCCCACGCCGTAACATTGTTGAGCCAGTCATACTTCTCGGAACTGGTGTCAAAAAGCACGGAGACGTAAGGGATAGCCGCACTCTCCGTAACCAGAATATTGGCTCCGTCAGTGGTTTCAATTAAGTAGTGGGCATCAGCTCGGATCGTTCCATCAGCGCTGCTCGAACTCAGCGCTGTCCCGCCGTAAACAGTGCCTAATATGACCAACTTCATTAGCTTCAGCTCATTATTTCTTGGTATTCACTACCTAGTACGGAGTAGAGTTTTGGGTATCGGAGGTATCGGACCATTGAAGTTAGGTCCTGCAATTATTCCACCGGTGAGGGTCTGCAAGGCCTTGATCTCGGTCTCGGACTGATCATAGATCTTTGCGGATCCCTTTGTCAGGTTGGCACTAAACAGAAACGTCAAGTTCGGAGGAGTTGGGCGACTGCCGAGCGCGGTCACTGCGAAGGCGGCGAGGGGCACGAGGTAGGTGAGCTTCATTTTTGCTGAGGTGAGGTTTGTGAGAGGGGAGGATCTGGAAATACGGAGATATCATAGTACCTAATATTGCTTGTCTGGCGCATAATATTGTTTGATGGTAACTTTGCATACATCTCTGTGACACAGAAAATTGTATATGATAACTATTTTTGTTAAGTTGAGTATTCAATCTTGAAAATAGGATACAATACAGCTAGCCTATAATCAGCTAGCATAGAAATGAGATAAAAAAAGCGCATTTGGATGACCAACGAACTCTTCTTACCGCTACTCGGAGCCCGGATTCCGTGAGGCAACCCAGTCGGTATCCGAATTTCGTATAACGCGGATGTCGATCGTTCAGGTGCCGAGATCAACTCTGGCATGTCATTGCCATCTAGTCGGGCATGAGAGGAAAGACGATGATATAGATAATTTGAACCCTGGCCCTCATGGAACGGAAGATATTAGATTAACAACTTTGATTTAAATTTGTTACACACACTTCAGTGTTTCTACAAGACAAAATGGCTACTCCTCAGACACATGTTATTGTTATTGGAGCCGGTAAAACTTGATGCTCTTTGATAGATGTAAATATGCTCATTATCTCTCAGGAATCACCGGTCTCTTGACCTGCCAAGGTCTGAAAAAGGTTTGCAATATTCATCCTCCAGGTCCTGATCAAATCTAACATCGCACAATTCTAGGCCGGTATCTCGTATTCGTGTTTCGAGCGCGATGCCTCCCTGAACTCCCGCAGTAATGAATGGACTATGGCCATCCACTGGTCGCTTCCACTTCTAGCTGAGATTCTCCCAACTGAAGTCCGCGCGAAGCTGGCGACGATCGCTTGTAACCCAGTTGCTGGTATCCACTCTGGACTATACCCAATCATCCACGGCGAGACCGGAGATTTGATTACTGGAGTTCCCTATAAGGATGGATTGCGAGTTCCACGAAGCAAGATGCGCGCTTTGTGCTCTGAGGGTATCGATGTACAGGTATGCCAGGATGTGATCACTTCGTTTGGCGAAGACAAAAACTAACACAAGATGGAATTAGTACGGCAAAACTCTGGCAGATGTTGCATTTAACGAGAGCGGCAATGGTGTGATCGCTACGTTTACTGATGGAACTCTTGTCTCTGGAACTATGATCGTTGGTGCTGATGGACCCCGATCTCGTGTGCGAGAAACTGCCATGGGAGATGCCAAACTCGCCGCCACTACCTCATTCCCTATCTTCCACACTAACATGACTGTATGCTACAATGATGCTGAGAAGGCGAAGTTTGTTCGTGAGAAGTATCCTACCAGCTACTTGGCTCTGAGCGAGCGATCTTTCCACGCCTTCCAATCCAGTAAGTCGCATACTGTCTCCCTTTAACTTCTTATTGTTTTTTTTAATAAACGATTTGCAGTCTCGAGCATGCCCGATGGTCCGGACCACCCTGAGACTTGGGTTTTTCATATGGCCATGGCTTGGATGGGTCAAAGCGACAACGCCATGTGCTACGCCGAGCGACTTGCGCTCGTCAAGTCTAAGGCAGAGGGTCTGGGAGAGCCCGCTCGTTCCGCTTTCATGTGGATGCCCGAGGAGACAGAGGTCCACAAGGCCGACATTAGTTACTGGATCAGTCAGCCATGGAACAACAAGGATGGTCGATTGACGCTAGTTGGAGATGCTGCGCACCCAATGCCACCATGTGAGTTTATAATGCCGCTGACTCGAAATTTCGAGGTATCAGATTCAGGCTAACATGCATATTTCATTGCAGACCGCGGACAGGGACTGAACCACTGCATTTGTGATGTATCCAAACTCTTGGCGGGGCTTGCTGGCGTCCACAGTGGATCGACCGCACTATCTGACGCCATCAAGGAATACGAAGCTGAGATGATTCCTCGAGGAAAGGAGGAGGTGACTTGCTCTGTTGAGAACGGAAGAATGTTGCACGACTGGAACAAGATCCAGGAGAGCCCAGTCTTCAAGCGTGGATTCCTGCCCATGGATGGCCATGATAGTCGAAAGGAGGTTGCACAAGCATCCTAGGTTCTTCCGAGAGCATCTTCACAGGAAGATTTATGTGTTTTTTTCGGGTGTTATAGATAAAACATTATCAATTGATCTCTACTCTACTCTGCACACTGTTTTTTGATTGTCTGTTTTGGTACTCCATTATTTCAGTCTAGACCGGGGCTCCAAAGTCGTATTGAATCAGCCCCCACTTTGAGCTGTTCAAAAAATACTCCGTAGTCCGAGTTTGGATCTGAGTTTCTAGCTGGTAGAACCAAGTGCATGAAATTAAGGCAGCCAAGTCATCTATATTGAACACATCATACATATATGCGATCCGTTCTTCACTTACGAAGTTTGAACTATTAGTGATTGGAATCTTTTATGACTATTGCGGCTTTCTAGAGTGATCTACATGTTGTGTTGGCGCCCTGGAGATCACTAGATTTTGGGGGCATTGTCCTACCTTTTGGTCTGACTCCACTTACTCCACTATTGTGCATATCTGCATATTCCTGAATCTTTATTAGGTTTTTCTATATTTTCTTTTTCGGTGCTCGGGGCCCGAAGAGGCCGAGCTGCTGTTCAGATCTTTGTCCGACGAGAAACAATCTCGCAGTCGGGAAGCAATCGGGATAATTATCGGGTGCCAGTTCTCCGATCTACGTCAAACTAGTGATACTTGGAGACATTTGCTTCAATTGAGAGTCATACAAAATAGATTCTATGATATCAGATATGCTAGTTAATGCTTTGAGTCCTTTACCTTTCTTACTCTGCTTTTCAGGCCCTCCTTTTCAGGCCCTCCTCAGTAAACTTGTCCAAAGCTTCTGCACCCAGTTTTTTCTATCAGAAGTAGCCAATAATGGATCAGAATACTCTTATCAAGACTGCTCAGCAGATCCTCGATACTACAACCAAGTTATCGAAGAGTCTCACCGATAGTGATATTGCTATCCCCAATGATCTCAATGTAGGCACCACATCGGGTCTGTGGACGACCCACAATGCCGAAATCGAGGCCCTGCGATCCAAGATCACAGGCCTTAGCCAGAACCTGGGAATGCTCTTGGAGGGTCCCCATGGATTCCTTCATGAGTATGTCTCGGTCAACTGGGAACATGGCGCACTGTACACCCTCCTAGACCACAATGTTCTCGAGCAAATCCCTCTGAATGGATCGAAGATCCCAATTGCTGAGCTTGCGACACGCACCGGACTGCCGGCTGACAAGCTGCTCCGTATTTGCCGACTTGTCGCCACGGTCGGAATTATTCGCGAGGAAACTGAGGGAGAGTTTTCGCATACTGCGATTTCGGAAACTCTGGTCAAGGATCAAGGATATAAGAGCTTCATTGGATTTCAAACCTTCGAGACGCGAGTTGCGAGTGCGCACTTGGCAGACTCATTGCGGAAGCCAAACCCCTACTGGAATGAAGGTCAGGCTGCATTTGAACTTGCGTAGGTGATCTGCTTGTCTGGAAACTCTCAACCTCTGCTAACTTTTTTTCAGATGGGGCATGCCAATGTATGATTGGCACCGGGAGCATCCTGAAAAGGGTAAACGTTTTGCGCAGGCGATGCAAAGTGTATCAAAGAGTAAGCATTGGAGTTCCTGGCTCAAATAATGAAAATTGACTCACCCTCTTCAGATCTCGATGCTGGAAACGATATGATCATACAGTGGGTCAAGGGATCGAAAGGTCTTCAAAACGGGAAGTCTCTTCACATCGTTGAGATCCAGGGCAAGACTGGAGCTTTTTCAGCGGAGCTTGCAACCTTGTACCCGAATGCTGAGTTCGAAGTTCAAGACACTTCAGCTGAACTGATCAGTCGCGGGAAGCAAACTCTTGACTCTGAGCTTGCATCGCGGGTCAAGTTCTCGCAGAGGGATTTGTTTGCCATCAGAAAGTGCGATGAAGTCGGCGACTACACCGACAATACTGTCGTTTTCCTTCTGCGTGGAGTATTGTGGAGCCATGGCGACGAGGAGGTCATTGCTTTACTGCGAAGCTTTTTGCCTGCAATGGAGCACCAGGGTATCAAGCCGATCGTCCTTATCAGTGACCTGGTTTCTCCCATATGGTCCACATTTGAAAGTCATGTCGAGAGAGCATTCCGCAGAAGAGATGTGACTTTGACCACGATGCACAACGTGAAGCAGCGCACATCCACCGAGTGGTCCCAGCTTCTTCAGTCTGCGGATCCCAACTTCAAGGTTTGTCCTTCTCCCGTCGATCTATTTGGAATCTTAAAAATTAACTCGTTTGCAGATCCAATACCAGGAACGCCATACATCGCACAGCTGCCGTGGTCTGTGGGAGGTGCAGCTGGAGATTTAAATTGGGGGCTGAATGAAGCCTGAGTAGTCCAAGATTTCCTGTATCTATCTGTTGATCTCTATCCAAATGAAGTAATTCAGTCGAGGATATGCGCAAATTTTCGGGATGATTTGAATAAATCCATCCAGATAGAGTAAACATGTACATAGCTTGACCCCATAAGGAAGTCTAAATTTAGGAAACAACTTTGCCATCGGCAACATGCACCTCATGCCATCCCATCACAAATCTCGTCTTCGTAGGATGCGCAAAGTTTACATGATCCGGGTTCACGACATTCTGGAAGTGGGGATCCTCTCGAACACGTAGATAATCCTCCACCGTCTTGAAGACCACCTGAATAATAGCGTCGCAATCGAAGACTTTTTCCACAGGCATTTGGCCGTTGTACACCTTGTTGATGAGATCATTCCGGGTTTGGGAGGTGTTGTGTTGCTGAGACCCCATTATTAATAATTGCTTTTGCTAGTTTTTTTGATCAAAAGATCATCCATACCATGGTGTAGGAGACAATGTCATTCTGGGCCAGTAGGGCCTTCAGGTGCCCCGAATGCACAGTGCTGATATAATTGTGGTACTCATCTTCACTCATGTCATCTCTCTTAAATCCAAGAATAGTAAAAGCGTACATCTTGGTGGAATGGCGAGATCTCAATGGAGGAGGATCGGAATAAGCAAGGGTCAATATCTCAAAATAATGGGGCTGGACGCAAATAGACCACTGGAAGTGCAGGTTCGGGCAGGCCGTCGAAAGAAGGCTGGCTATTATACGAAGCTGGGGGTCAAACTAAAGCCGCAGATAAGACTAATGTATTGAGTAGACCACTGCTGCCCGAGCATCCCAGCCAATCGGTCAATGTCTTATGGGAGCCGAAGCAATCTTACTCATATCAATTTGGCAAGCCGAATTCCACCATTTTAGTGATTGTCAGCTCCATCCTCGGGGCCCGTAGCCCGAGTGCACGTTCCAAATGACTCGCAGATATCATGATTTTCATTGAAAAGAGCCGTATAAGCCACTGTTCTCATAGCTACAATAGAATATTTTAGCACACTGCTTAATAGTCATTCATTCCTCTGTAAAGAGATCAGTTACTTGCCAGCCATGGCAACTACTGAGATGAATGATGATCAGCCTGTCCAGAGCCAAGTCATCCTCTTTGGAGACTTGAGCCTGGCTAATGTGGAAGAATCGTTGAAGCGTCTTCTACATGTCAAGACCAACCCACTTCTTGCTGCCTTCTTTCAGCGTGTGAACCACCAGCTACGAAGACTGCTAGACGGTCTTCCTTTGGAACAACAAGACTTATTCCCTCGTTTTACCACATTGATTGACCTGGTGTCACGACTTGGAGAGACCAGTGGAACACCGGTTCTTGCATTCTTCCTGCTCAGTGTGCAGCAAGTGGCCCAGAGTATTGTGTAAGAATTACCCCACGGTCCTGTTTGGTGCGATTTGCAATTTGACTGATTCATTATAGGTATTTCTCGCACGGTTCGAGGATCTTTCCCCCATCCAGCGCCTGCATCATTGGTCCATGCACTGGTGGGTTTGCTGCATCGGCCCTTGCATCTTCTCAAAATATTGTCGATCTTGTCAACAATGGAGCTGAAGCAGCCATTTTGGCTTTTCGAACTGCGCTTGTCTCGTTTTTGATCTCACGGAGCTTGTCGAATAGCCCTCAGTCAGAGGGATCCACATCATGGTCCGTGGCTGTGAGTTCCCGGGGAGAGCAAACCGTTGAAGACCTCGCCCAAGAATATATGGCAGCAAAGGTGAGTTGGTGGGATGCAAGTATTCCTCCATTTTTCGGATTAAATATTAATATTTGATGATTTCATAGACACCACTTCGTCATTCAAGCCTTTGGAAAAGTGCTGTTACTGCCAGCTTAACTATCACACTCAGCGGACAACCATCAATTCTACAAGGATTCCTGGAAACCTACTCTGAGCAACTCCGATACAAATACCTTGATATTGCTTCACCATACCACGCCGCACATCTATTTTCTGAGACCGACGTTGAGCAAATTGTTAGCTACCTTGCAGGCTCGGACACAGCCGATCAAAAGGCTCGTCTGCCTGTGCTTTCCTCCGCTACTGGAGAGCTCATTTCCGCTTCCAGCTTCCACGAGCTACTGCACACCGTTGTTCAAGAGACCCTGCTAAAACCTGTCTGCTGGGATTTGATCCTCGACTCTTGTCAGTCATGGCTGACGCAAGGGGAAGCTCAAGAATGCACTATTCTCCCGTTCTCCAGTAATGCGGGGACGATGATCGCCTCGGCACTTACCAAGGAAAAGGAGATTCAAGTCACGGTCACAGATGCCACTGGATCCGGTCTGCTAGATGAGCCAACACCCACTGGACGCTTCGAGCATTCCAAGATTGCTATTGTTGGATACTCGGGTCGTTTCCCGTCTGCTGCATCAAACGACGCCTTTTGGGAGCTTCTCAGATCCGGCCAAGATGTTCACCGTGAGGTTCCGCGTGATCGATTCGAGTGGGAGAAATACTATGATCCGACCGGTAAGAGAAAGAACACCAGCCGTGTCAAGTATGGATGTTGGATCGATGAGCCAGGTGTCTTTGATACCCGCTTCTTCAATATGTCTCCCAAGGAAGCAGAGAACACCGATCCTGCTCAGCGACTAGCTATCACCACCACATACGAGGCCATGGAAATGGCTGGTATGGTAAGAAACCGCACTGCAAGCACACAGCAAGATCGTATTGGTGTATTCTTCGGAACTACTAGCGATGACTGGCGTGAGGTGAACAGTGGTCAAGATGTCGGCACATACTTCATCCCTGGTGGAAATCGTGCGTTTGTGCCTGGTCGTATCAGCTACTTCTTCCGTTTCTCAGGACCCAGTCTGAGTATCGATACTGCCTGCTCTTCCAGTTTTGCTGCCATTCAAGCTGCGTGCAGTTACCTCTGGAGAGGAGAATGTGATGCCGCTATTGCTGGTGGAACCAATGTTCTTACCAGCCCTGATAACTTTGCTGGGTTGGATCGTGCTCATTTCTTGTCTACAACCGGTATGTCTCAATGATCTCAAATCAAATCCAAATGCTAACAGCGATAACAGGAAACTGCAATGCCTTCGATGACGAGGCCAGTGGTTACTGCCGATCAGACGCTGTTGGCTCTGTTGTCCTGAAGCGACTTGAAGATGCAGAGGCAGACAATGACCCAATCTTCGGTGTCATTCTGGGTACCAACACCAACCACTGTGGTCAGACTGAGAGTATCACCCGACCTCACGAGGGTGATCAGATCAGTGTGTTCAAGAACATTATCCGTCACTCGGGTATCGACCCTACCGATGTTAGCTACATCGAGATGCACGGTACTGGCACGCAAGCAGGAGATGCGACCGAGATGAACTCTGTTCTCTCTGCTTTTGTTCCCAAGTACAAGAGAACAGAGATGTCTCCAGAGCGACCACTCTTCATTGGCTCTGCTAAGGCTAATATCGGACATGCCGAGTCTGCATCTGGTGTCTGCTCATTGATCAAGGTCATGGAGATGATGAAGCACAACGAGATCCCCCCCTCACTGTGGTATCAAGAACCGGATCAACCACAACTACCCCCTGGATCTTGCTCAGCGAGGTGTGAACATTGCTTTTGAGGTCAAGCCCTGGCTTCGTGAGAACAGCGCTTCTGGTAGACGTGCTGTCTTCTTGAACAACTTTAGTGCTGCTGGTGGAAACACCGCCATGCTGGTTGAAGATGCGCCACTGCCAAAATCGATTGATCACTTGACAGATCCTCGCTCTACTCACTTGGTGACAGTTTCAGCTAAATCACCGAAGTCTCTGCTGGCTAACATAAAGTCCATTCTCGCCTCCATTGAGAAGAGAGTCACACCCCCCTCTCTGGCTACACTATCCTATACCACCACAGCTCGACGAACACAACACAACTATCGTGTCATCGTTTCTGGGTCTGACCTGAACTCTGTGAAATCCTCTCTGCGATCTTGGACGCTAGAGAATGAGTCAACAATCTCCGACTTCAAGCCAATTCCTTCCAGTGCTAAGAAGCAGGCACGCGTTGCGGTCGCGTTCACAGGACAGGGAACCTTGTACACTGAGATTGGAGCACAGCTATTCGCGGTCAATGAGACATTCAAGACCAAAATTCACAAGTTGAACCGCCTTGCCGAAATTCAGGGCTTCCCATCCTTCCTTGGAATGATTGATGGAACCATCACTGCTGAGGAACTTCCAAACGTCGGTCCCGTCGTCACACAACTTGCTCTTGTTTGTGTGCAGGTCGCTCTTTACGAGCTATGGAAGTCCTGGGGCCTGAACCCAGCAGCTGTGATTGGACACAGTCTCGGGGAGTATCCTGCTCTGTATGCAGCTGGAGTGCTTAGCAGCGCTGATATGATCTACTTGGTTGCGACACGGGCTACACTCCTCGAGAAGCTTTGCACTCGCGGCACCCACTCTATGCTCGCAGTCAAGGCATCTGAGGATGTGGCTGAGCAACTGATGCGAGATGCAAGTGCCAACCCAGAGTGTGAGATTGCTTGCGCCAACCAGCCATCTGGCCACGTCATTGCTGGTCCCGTTGACAAGATTGATGAGGTTGCCCAGAAGGCCTCACAGGCTGGAGTTGAAGTGGTCAAGTTGAATGTGCCTTATGCCTTCCACTCCCCTCAGGTCGAGCCTATCATGGTCGACTTCTTGGAGAGTGCCTCACAGGGCGTCACTTACAACGCTCCTACTCTTCCCGTTCTCTCGCCGTTCCATGGAAGAGTTGTTCCTGCGGGTGAGACTGGCACTCTGAACGCAGAATACCTGGTCGCTGCATGCAGAGGCCAAGTAAACTTCAAGCAGGCTCTGGCTTCTGCTGGCGAACTCGCAGATGCTGATCGCACCATCTGGGTTGAGATTGGCGCCCACCCCGCTTGTGGTGGTATGGTCAAGGGTACAATTGACTCGCGTGTGAAGACGATTGCCTCTTTGCGCCAGAACGTGGACTCATACCAAACTCTTACCACTGGTCTCAAGACTCTTTACTTGGCGGGTATTGATATCAACTGGAATGAGTACCACCGTCACTTCCCAGCATCACACCAGATGGTCAAGCTTCCCATGTACTCTTGGGACCTGAAGAACTACTGGATTCAGTACAAGAACGACTTCCTTCTCTACAAGGGTGGAGATTTCCCTCAACAAATTGCTGCAGCACCTACTCCAGTACCAGTGGTGCGGAAGTATCTTTCACCATGTGCCCAGCAGATTGTCGAGGAGTTCCACGATTCTCAGAAATCATCCATGGTGGTTGAGTCGGATATCTTTGACTCCAAGTTGCTGCCAGTACTCCAAGGACATCTGGTAAACGGAGCTGCTTTGTGTCCCTCGGTAAGTCCTTTGTCACAAATCACTCAGTTTCATATCGCTAACATATTTTTCTAGTCCATGTACGCTGATCTGGCTTACACTGTGGCCGACTACTTAATTCGCCACTGTCCCACCCAGATTCCCGATACCACTGGATTGGATGTGACTAACGTCAAGGTTTCCAACCCTTTGATTGCCAAGGGCAACGAGACTACCCACCTATTCCGTGCATCAGTGAATGCGGACTGGCCTGCCAACCGTATCTCTATCGACTTGTTCAGCGTGGGTGCCAATGGAAAGCGCACCGCTTCCCACGCCAAGCTCGACGTCATGCTTTACCCTAAGCAGCAGTGGCTCAAGGAGTGGAAGCGCAACGCTCACTTCATCACCAGTCGCATCAAGGGCCTGAATGCTGCCATTCACAGCCCAAGCTCAGAAACCCACCTCATCAAGCGTGGAATGGCTTACAAGCTCTTTGCTTCTCTTGTTGACTACAAGAAGGAGTACCAGGGTATGTCTGAGATCGTGATTGACAGTCATGAGTTGGAAGCTGTCTCCACTGTTCAGTTCCAAGTTGGCAAGGAGGAGTTCTTCTTGAACCCCCGATGGATCGACAGTTTGGGTGGCGTTGCTGGCTTCATTATGAACGCCAACGATGGTGTCTGCAGCAAGGACCAGGTTTTCATCAACCACGGATGGGAGCGAATGCGCATTGCTGAGCCTTTTGATGAGAAGAAGACCTACCACGCATACAACCGTATGCAATTGGTTGAGAACACTACCTACGCTGGAGATACATACATCATGGACGGTGATCGGGTTATCGCTGTCTTTGACGGTGTCGTGGTATGTTATTCCATATTCCAGAAAACTTATTTCAAGTCACTAACTTTCCACAGTTCCAAGGTGTTCCTCGTCGTGCGCTCGACCACCTTCTCCCGAATGCCGCTGCCAAATCTGCCGCGCCCAAGGCTCCCGTCGCTGCCGCTGCTCCACGCACACCTACAAAGGCCGCTGCGCCCCAGCCAGCTCGCCAAGCCCCACCGAAGCAGAAGAGGTCACCCGTATCCGATGTGTTCAACCGAATTCTCGGACTCATCAGTGAGGAGGTTGGAGTATCACTCTCCGATCTTGTCGGTGATGCCGATTTCGCCTCATTGGGAGTAGACTCTCTGCTTTCTTTGACGATCACTGCCAAGATCCGGGACGAGATGGGCCTCGACTTCCCTTCGAGCCTATTTGTTGATGAACCTACTGTTGCTGACTTGCGTGCTCTGCTTTCAAACAAGGATGAGGATGACACCCCCAGTGGCAGCGCCAGCAGCTACGAGGACTATCCCGAATCCCAGATTACCAGCCCTGCCAGCTCTGTCGGTCCTGCGACCCCAGGTGGTGGTGAGTTTGGCTCGTCTGAAAGTGCCCGAGTTGCTCTGGTTGTGCGACAGGCGATTTGCGAAGAAACACAGGTTGCCATGGAAGAGCTAAAATCTTTCACTTGTCTCTCTGATATTGGTGTTGACTCGCTGCTTGGTCTCACTCTTAGCAGCAGACTCCAAGACCTCCTGCAAGTGGATATTCCCGGCAACATGCTGATGGATTTCGAGACAGTTCACGATCTGGAAGAAGAGATCTACAATGTTATGGGCCTTGAGAAGCCACATAAGAAGGCAGGCGGCTCTGCTCCGCCTCCATTGGTGATGCCCAAGCCCCTTGTACTTCCCGCTGTCGCATCTGTCTCGTCTCTTCCTCAGGCTACCTCGATTCTCCTTTCCGGCTCTACCAAGACTGCTCAGGTCATCCTGTTCCTCTTCCCTGATGGCTCTGGCTCTGCTTCATCCTACGCTCACATCGCCCGGGCCGTGGCTCCAAGCACTGTGGCCGTGTACGGACTGAACTGTCCCTGGAGGAAGACAGCCGACGACATGGCACGTCTTGGTATCACTATGTCGAGCATGGTTGCACAATACCTCCCTGAGGTGCAGCGTCTGATCCAAAAGGTTCGCTCGGATGGTAATAGCACTGCCTCCATTGCACTTGGTGGTTGGTCCGCTGGTGGTATCCTCGCCTTCGAGGCTATTCGACAGATGGGCGGCTCAACTGAGATCTCTCACCTTGTTCTCTTTGACTCCCCCAACCCCATCGGCCTGCAAAACCCGCCCCAGCGCATGTTCGATTTCTTCGACGGTCTTGGCATCTTCGGACCCCCACCGGGCAAGAACGGAGAGAAGGCCAAGACACCTGAATGGTTGCTCCATCACTTCAATGCTTTCATTAGTATTCTGGATGCGTACGAGCCTTCGCCTCTACCAAATGCTCCCGCTTCGTTGATGATCTACGCCAAGGATGGAGTGTGCAAGGATCCCAACGGACCCAAGATGGAGATTCGACCTGATGACCCCAGAGAGATGATCTGGCTGCTGAACAACCGCACTGATTTCACGGCTGATGGTTGGGCCAGCATCATTGGCCGAGAGAAGTTGAGTGTTACAGTTCTTGATGAAGTGAACCACTTTTCGTTGATGGACCCTGGTCCCAAAATGCCAGAGATGGGAGTTGCTGTGGCAGAATTTTTGGGCCGGAACTAATGTTTGTCTCTTTTCGTCTCTGTGAGATAGAGTAGAGTCGTCATGTTTCATGTTTGATGTAATCTTTTCGTTTTCGGGCGTCTGTCTTGTCTATTTTGCATATACAATGTTCTATCATACTACGTTCCTTCTTACATACATGTGCACAGATACTGGGTTGAATTTCTAATGCATACTGCTTTGAATATACTATTTTCAATTTTCATACGACTTTATCTCCAAAACTTCAAAGATCTAAGTAAGCTTCATCAGTAAAATGAAATTTATTGCATTGGAAATTGAAGAATTCTAGTATCTCTATTATAAAGACTTGCGTGATACCTTGACTATGATTCATGCGGGCGAAAAGAGAATCAAGGGAGGCAAAAGGAGAAAAAGACAAGGGGATCGAACAACTCGAAAGAAAGACAAGAGCTCAGAACTGCTTGAACCAATGTCACCTAGGCTGGCATGACTCACTCCTCATGACAGGAGTCTCACTTGCCTTGATCTTGCATATGTCGGTGCCTCGCTCCTATGATCGGGATTTTGATCAGATAGTGCAAGACATCCCATATTTTTGAAAGCCGTCCACTGCATTGATCAGAAGCTCGTATGGATCTCATTAGAACTTAAAAGGGACATCTGAACATCGAGAAGAAAGCAGTAGAAAGAGATAGAGACGAATCGTAATGAAACACATAGTTCAATTAGCGTGGGGGTCATCATCAATTAATCTTGTATCTAAAATGAAACCCGTGACAGAAGAAAAATAACCCAAAATTGAAACATCCGAAAAGAAAAGAAGATAATAATAATTGCCACATCGCCGAAGAAAATATGAAAATATGCAACCCGAATAGAACTCTAAAATTTCACCAAAGACACCGAACAGAGAGAAATTTTCATCACTGACTCTCAAAACGAGTGCGCTGTCGTTTCAAAGAAGGTCTACTATTTTCTAACAAATCTGTAGTTTCAGTCCCTAGATTCCACACTTCTGAAGCATCGGAATTGGTAAAACCAAATAATTCCGAAAGGTCCAGCGGGGTATTGGGGATTATGGGCGTGGGATGCATAGCAGGCGTGTAGATCGAGCCTTCCGCTGTACCGAGAGGATTCGTTGATGAACTTAGTGAATCCTGTGGAGTTGGCCAAACGGGCTGGAAGTCCGGGATGGAGAGATCCATCGAGGTTTCTCCTGTCACATCTCTCGGGTACCAAAGCCCGGCTAGATCGGAGGCTTCGGGGGACCCTTTTGATGTCATAAATATTCGTGACATATAGTCGCCCACTTCGGCGTGCTCGGTTCCCAGTGGTAGTCCAGAGGTATGAGTTTGTGAGGAGGTCCGGTCGGATGTGATGGTGTGAATAATTCTGACCAGATGATCGAGGACTTGCCCGAGTTTGTAACTGCAATGAGGGGTTTGATCCTTGCCACCGAGAAAAGGCGGATTATTTTGAAAGCAAAATAGTAAAGATTCGAGGAGAAGAGCGTCGGATTCGATATCCATTTCTGTTCTGTGCGTATTTATGGTGTTGCCTTCGGCGGAGATACCAACAATATGACGGGCGAGAATGAATATGGCGGTGATAGGGAACGCGTTGGCAAGGCGAGGAAGTGGAAGTAATGCGGTAAATAAAGGTGTTGAGGTACCAGTGGAGGGTCTTGTAACCATGTCTAATGGTGGTGGCATCTCACTAGCAGGACTCGGTAGAGGTGAGGATGTCGATGATGATGAAGGGGTGGACGAAGGAGATGAGTGTAACGAGCCGTCTGATTTCCGCCTTGAGGGATTCAGTCTGTGGAGGAGGTGATGAAACTGGTTTGAAAAATCGGGGCGTAAATGTTTTGTACAAGAGACAATAAGCAACAGACAACTAAGACGGCAATCATCCAAGAAGCTCTCAGTGTCTGTTTCCTTATTATCCATGCTAATATATATGCGGGTTCCAAGAAACAGTAGGCAGAGTATGACACGATCCATGCTCATGGTTTGAGGGTCTGGATCAAGGCATTCTTCCTGCCATACCCTCAGCTTCTCTCGAAGCTGGGCCACCTTGATGCGACGATCTGAGGACCCAATGCTGCAGGATCCTAGTACTCGATGGATCTCGTCTTGCAACTTTGCGAGCTCCCAATGTGCGCCAACAGCCGAAGCAGTTCCAGTGCACATGATACTATTGGGTAACCACATTAGAGCGCCCGAAGTAGTAGTGGCGTATCTATTACGGATGTATAGGGATTGGTAAACTCGATGCCGTTCGTCTACCTCGGCGGCTGTTAGGGTGGAGGGGGTGGCTGCATAACCGTGAGGCTGCGGGAGGCCCATCTGGCGGGCTAAGACACATGCCTGAGCAAAGATGCCGTCACCGAGGGGCTCGTTATCGGGGTAGCATTGCTGCATGAAAAGGCTCTGGACAAAAAAGAAACAAAACCGTCAGATCCAAAATACGATGACGATCAATGCATGACGTGGTTTACTTACGAATAATGCAAGTGCCTGGACACTGACAAGACGAGGTTCCATAAGTAATCGTGAATTCCCCGCAGCTGTTTGAACTGCTTGAAGCATCGGTCTTACAAAAGGATCCTCGCTTTGCAATGAATGTTCAGCCCCTAGAGTAAGTAGGATGATGAGATTGAAACAGAGTACCCAAGGCTTCTCTTCTGGGTTTGATGGATCTCGATATACGCGATCGATTGCACAGTACAGTGACTGATGATCAAATATTGATGTGGCGTAGTCCGCATTCTTTAAGAAGCACTCTACCATGACAGACAGGAGTTGCCGTGGTGGTAGACACATACCCATTCCAGGTATTTCGTGAAAGGAGTTCAACGATGAACTGGGAACCCTCATTGTTTCTTGTACCATGCTGGTTACAAGTGAGGTCACCTCAGCAGCATGATCAGCTTTAGGCCAGCTAGCCAGATCACTCTCAAGTTGACGACATTGTGCAAGTAGCGTCCACGGCCCATGATAGCGGTGAATTTGACCGTCGGCATCGGACACTACATGGCCTGTGCTTGGAGGTGTCAACATAGACGACTGTTTGTCACCTATTCGATCCACCCGGTCCACTGAATTCTGCCTATTATCGAGTGCTCCTGTGAGTCGAGAAAGCTGGTCTTGCATCATCGTCAACCGGTCTTGAATCTCATCGAAGCTTTCACATCTACAGTGGGGTCAGAAGAGTAGTTCATCTTGGATCATGTGGTAGGGAATCTTTACAGCACTTTAATGTGGTTTACCCTCTTTGGAGGAGAGGAATAGACGCATTCATGTTGATCTCTGTAACAGCTGCTGCATTTGGGTTTCTCTCGCCCACACTTGATTTTCCTGGTCCGGCAACTTGTGCAGGCCCCATCAGGCGTCGACCAAGTCTGCTTGGATTCTCTGTTAGCATTTACAACATCCATATTGTCAGGGGAAACGATACGTACCTTCTTTGACATTCGGGCCATTGGTGTATATTGTAGCTGATAGATGAGAAGAAAGCTTTTCCGAGATAGATATGGGCGTTCAACTACATTTGAAGCAGTCTAGCGCTACATTAGCCTGCCTAGCTTCAATAGGGCGCTAATGTAAATTCATAAGATTTGCCTGATATGACAGTGACTTACCTTACCAAAGATGGATCTCTTTTGACAGACCAGATCTACTATTGGCTTATGGTATTTTTCATTAGTGATCGAAGGACCCCGGGGCCAAAAATGACGGGCTGCCTATGTGTGACCTGAGCCTTACCACTAGGCTGATTTCTGGGTCTTATTGCGGAATCCTCACTTCTCTCGTATAAGGCGCCAGTACGTTTGTTAGACTCCACCTGATACCCACAAACAAATGTTGTCAACTACAGCCCCCCGGACATGACTATTCTCCGCTATCCCGCCACCAATTGAGGATCATTGCTGCACGAGGTATATCCGCTCATGACGAAATCTCACAGTTCTACATTGCTCATACGGATCTAGAACTCTAAGGTTTGGGGCTAGCTGAGGTATCTGTGATAGAGGCGTCGCATCCTGCTCGAGTGAACTTAATTGCTTATGCTAATGCAGGTCTGAAACATTGAATCCTTGAAGCAATAGCCACCTTTAGCTGAGATAAGGGTCCCTATCCAATGGGCTTTAGTGGATACCTATACAAAAGTGATCCGATGCATCCGCTGTAGCGGAGTACTTAACTCCCACAGTGTTTGTTAATATATGTGAGTTCAAGTGATTCTTTTCTTTTCATGAGCGGGGCGGAATACTAGCGCTTGGGAGTTCGCATGAGAACCCTGATCGGGTGCTTGAGACAAATATGTGACTCGGGAGGATCTTCGGCCGGGGACTCCACTTTGATCAGCACTACGGGATGATCTAGATGTCCCACTTTTGCCAAAATAAATTAAAAAAAAATCCATATTACTACATAATAGTAAAGATCGAAAGTGGAGTCTATGGCCTAACATTCCTATTTACGGATTTTAGTGCGAACCCTTAAAGTTTTAAGGGTTTCATCCTGTACCTTGGATATCGTTGCTTCAAATACGATGATGGATTTACCATAAGCAGGAGATCTACGTAGCCGCGAGAGGGATGCACGTGGCAAAGAAAAAAAAATAATGTCAGAATGAGTATCCAACAGTTTTGGTCTTGGCAGAGCTTTCGTCAAGTACCTTGAAAGTTTTCGTTATGGAATGTGGAATGGTACCCAGCCTGATATGACTACTTACATGCATGCAAGTTGTTCCTGCAAATAGTATCCTCGTATTTGTTAGACTCTCCACGGAATTGTACTCCGTAGAGTACTTGAGATAACAGGGGCCCTGAGACTAGACCATTTAAAACGCACATGAACGCCACAGCCATATCAATTATTGAGAAAAATGCAATATTCACGGCACAATGGGACTTTTTGAGAGTAACATCACAGATTAGATGCTTCTCCCGCCGCCACTAACGATCATGATCTACGAATTAGTCTGCTGCGTTTCAGCCGCCTGCATGATGTCGAATTTTCTGACTGTATGGGCGATGATGCTCTGACCAGGATCCACACGGGAGGACCGGAGTGGCGGGGGCTAAGGTGTTACCTGTCGCACAACTTCCTCCTGATCAGGAAAAGGGAGTCATTTCCATAAATAATGTAATCAAATGATTGGTTCGTGCTCCACATGAGCTTTACATTGCATAGATGTACATTGAATGATTGCTGGGCAATCCCTAATCTGTACGTCTGGAATGGGTACCTTTCTGCTTTTTTCTGTTTCCCCAGCCCAATTTGGTCGATACTTAGACTATTCATTTGGAATGCATTTCAATCAACTCAAACATTGAAGCACTTCTGTCGGTCTGGGTCCAATTGGAATCATGCATGTATGCCGATCGTACTTGACAGTCATATTTATTTTTTTCTAGCCTAAGCTGATACCTTTTTCATGATAAGACAATCTCTATTGATAAACATGCAGAATTCAAGCTTTCTCAACAAAGTGTACAACCGTGTTTTGTTCAATCTTTCACTAGTTATCGGCCAGATCGGAATCGACTTGATTATGGCCGGGGAGTGACCGAGATCTCCCTCCCGAGTCACCGGCCCTCCCGCTAATCCGGCGCTAACGAGCGAGCCTGCATACTTAGTATGTTCCCACAATCCCTGATGATCTTTTATACTTTGGAGAAAAAAAAAACTTGAAGCTCTGATCATTGATTTCATAGTCTAGATCATAATCCAGCCATGTGGCCCCTTTAATTTTTTTGGTCATAAATTAAATCTCCATCACCGTGACCTTCACTTTCCAACTAGAGATAAGACTCCGAATTCAAGTCAGCATTCCAATCTCCGCCCCAATACGAGAAACATCTGCAAGACATATAGTGAAATTTTTTTTTCTGTCTACCGAATTGATTTTTTTTTTCTGAGTATGTGGAAATTGTTGAATACGAACCAGTGCAAATGGTGAAGATCTTCCATGATCTGCACTTAGTGGTGGCCTTGCATATGATGGTTCCAATTGAGAATGTTCACTATGATGTATCATGAAGGGCCCTGACAAAATGCGGTATGAATAAATTCAATGTGGATTCCAGTGGTTGGGGGGGGAAACTAGATCTACAAAAACATCGGTCGCAAATGTCTAAACGAATCAGCTCACTCGGCTAGATATGCTGTCATTGTCCACTGGGCTTCCTAGAAACGAGGTGTTCGGTACAACTCGGGAGTCATATACACCTGGATGCTGAGCTCCTTCTTGGTTGGGTCCTCCTTTCTTCCGATTCCAATGAAAGTGAAGATACCTGTGGTCTCTTCCAATTTACGATGGTCACTGTTCGAAAAAGAATTAGTAAATAATCAGATGCATCGGAGGAATTGGAATCAACATACAATACACTCTTAACTTGATCCTCCATGGACTTGGTGTCATCGCTCCAACCATACTTCTCCAGCCACTCATCCAGACCCTTTGCAATGACTCCATCATCCTTAGCAAAATTAGAAGGGTAGATGCACAGCTTGGGCGCGGGGTAAGGGTTGTCGGGAGAGATGTTGAAGTAGATAGCTGTCAACTTTCCTGTTGCGGAAGTGAAGCGGGGCATTTCCATATCATCCTTGCTTCTCGTCTCGGCATAGGTGGTGCCACTGACAAGATCCATAAGCTGGCGGAACTTCTCGCGATCTTCATCCAGATTGGGAATGCGACCTCCGAGAGTGTAGTAGTCCCAAATACCCTCAAATGAAGTATCAAAGCAACGCATGTAGACCTTGAAGCGGGCCTTGTTGGGTGAAACCAGATCAGTGGCCAAGTAGCGGGTTCCCATCTCCCATGAGTCAGGCTTCGATGAAAGATAGTCGTTGATTATCTCGGTGGAGTTCAGAATGTTGGGGAATTTTTCAACGCCCGGCAGCTGCTGAATACCTTGGCGCACGGCTTGCCAGCGAGAGATACCCTTGTCGGAGGCAACATAGCAAGGCGGGAAGTAAACCTTGCCCATAACGGGAAGCGAATCGGGAGTTGTAAGTTTGGGGTAGATATCGAAACCGATAATAACAGAGGTTTGCTGCCCAGCCTTGGCGATCAACGCAGTCTGCTCCTCTGGAGAGAGATGCGCATACACGAACCACTTCTTCAAGACTCCGTACCACGTATCATCGAAGTTAGGGGTCTTCTCAGCAAGGAGATCAACCATCTCTTGTGTGTGCTTCATGCTGAGTGGGTTGCTGTGATCGGCGGGTCGCAGCTCGGTGAGATCGACGACAAATCGTACCGACTTCTTCTTGGTTGAGCCCTTCAGCTCGAAGCTGTACTCCAAAGGGTTGCCATCCCAGCCGACTCCACTATCGGCAGCATCCTTGTCTGGCTTGCCACCAAGTCGAGGACAGATGTTATCCCGGTAGTAGGAAAGGAATCCACGTTGAACTTCTTCGCTATAGTCGGCCTGGTGGAGCATTCTGGCCAAATCATTGGCGCTAGTGTTCCACCAATAGAGGGCATTTCGCTTTGCTTCTTCAGACAGAGATGAGTCTGAAAAGGACGCCTCGGTAAGGGCCTTAAACACAGGGGTGGATTGAGTAGGGGCCGACATGGTAGTAAGACAAGACGTTCGTTTGATCGCAGTCAGCAGGTATATTTGGATGTGAGGAAATGTGACAAGAAGGTTAATCAGACAGCGTGAATCATCACCTTTTTCTATACTTCCAATGCCTAGAAACATCTACTATGAACTATTCACTTACTCGCGGCCTCGGACTCATCTGTACAACCTCCAATACCCCGCCTACAATCTCGGCCACCGAGGGGCACCGAAGAATGACTGAGCTGTCACGAATTAAGCTGTCTAAAATGCGGGATCCGAGCCCCGTAGACGGCTGTCGGGCGCCGAGGATCTTTGTTCTGCAACATCCCTGTCTAGGATTCCTCAGCCACACCCAGTGGTGCTGGACTACAGCGAAAGCCCCATTCTGCATAGGCCAGGGGGTGGCGGCTATGAGATTGGATTGGTCCATCGTGAAGGATTAATGGACTTGTCATCATTCATCTCCACATTTCTCTATCTCTTGCGTCTTACAGTTTTCCTGACCTCTCATTGAACGAAAAATGGCCGCAGACACTGCAACTTCCAAGCAAAACCTTGTCATCTTGGGTGGCTCTTACGCAGGCCTATCCACCGCACACTACCTTCTCAAGCATGTCGTTCCTCAGCTGCCAGGAAAAGAGGGCTATCAGGTCATCCTGATCAGCGCGTCCTCGGAGGCCATGTGCCGCCCGGCGTGTCCTCGCGCGTTGATCTCAGATGATATGTTCCCGCAGGATAAGCTCTTTGTCAGCATACCGGCGCAGTTTGAGCAGTATTCCAAGGATACATTCAAATTCATTCACGGTACTGTGACATCCCTTGACCACCAAGACCGCTGTGTTACCGTAAGCGTGAAAGACGGCGACACCGAAAAGATTAATTGCCATGCCATTGTCATCGCTACCGGCGCGTCCACCGCATCGCCATTACTCGGACTTAACCGCGACTCCGAAACTCTACGCGCCAACTGGAATGAATTTCGCGCCGCCCTCCCTACCGCCAAACATATTGTCATTGCGGGTGGAGGCCCGGCAGGGGTAGAGACAGCTGGCGAATTGGGCGAATATCTCAACGGTCGGGCCGGGTGGTTTCACTCTAAACTGGAGAACCCCAAGGTCGCAATTACTCTAGTCACAGCGGACTCAAAAATTCTTCCCATCTTGCGACCTGCGCTCGCGACTAAAGCAGAGAAACTTCTCAACAAGGTCGGTGTGACGGTCATCAAGAAATCGCGTGTTACGAAAGTCTCCCCACCAGGGGCAGGGGCAGGGGCAGAGGACGCTCTGACGGCTAATACGACAGTGACCCTGGAGGATGGGAAAGTACTCCAAGCTGATCTTTATATCCCTGCTACTGGCATGACCTATAATAGCAGCTTTGTTGACGCATCTCTGTTGACGGATTATGGGCGCGTGGAGACTGACCCAGGGACCCTGCGTGTTGTTAACGGTGGTGCCTTGATTTATGCAATTGGAGACGTGGGGTCGCATGCGCGTCCGGCAGTGCACAACATACTGAATACAGTTCCCATCCTGTGTGCGAATATGAAACGTGATTTGCTACTCGCTGTCCAGCAAGATGCCTCTGTCGGAGAAGATCGTCACTTTAAGGAAGACACTCGAGAAACTCAGCTGGTGCCAGTTGGGAGAAGCAAGGGCGTGGGCGCCTTCATGGGTTTCCGACAGCCTGGTATCATGGTTTGGCTGATCAAAGGTCGGGACTATTGGCTTTGGACCACTGGAGGATTATGGAGTGGCAAGCATTGGGCCAAGGAGTCGTGAAGGCCTAGATGCTCTGTGGTTATCATGTGCTTTCCCTGTCCAACGGTTCCCGACGATGTTATATCTTCGAACCTGGTCTGCCTTCAGATTCACCTCGTAATTCTCCAGATTTCCGATATTTTCTTCAACTCTGAGTAGTACTAGTAACGACCTCTTTTTGATCATAATTCGAAACTTTGCAGATCGGTGTCTCTTCCTAATCACTTTCAATTTCGAACGTTTTCTACAGAGTGACACAGTAGACCGTAAACCTTGGAAGTACCTTCAAGTTTCTCTATCAGACCTTGATGGTCTACCACCTTGTGTTTATAAGTACATATAGGGGTACCTACCTGAGTACCTACTAGTTCACTTCTCCTTGTAGGAAGTAGCCTTGGAGACTTTGATATGTGCAAGGGAGGTGTATAGACTGAACGTAATCAGGCGAAGGGTGTCCATTTAGTTTTTTCAGTTATCCATTTAACATCGCTCGACATTGCCAAGATGCATACTAGTAGTATCATAAATGAGCCGGCACCAAATTAGATTCAATTAATCGAAGATTAGGTAGTCCACTATGATCTGAGTCTTGCGTCAATTATGGGCCAACATTGGTATATACCAGATATTAGGAATTCCAATTTCATGAAGCCACTGCGCCATGATGTGTAGAGCTTGAAAATTCTATGGGAGGTGGAAAGTGAGAAGTCTGAAGAACAAAAGTAGTTCGAAGAAACTTAGGGATGAGAGGGGGTGAGAAGAAGAAAAAGAACGTCAGTGAAAGATCAAATAGAAGCCTAGAGAAGTTGGTATGAATTATGCTCAAGTTTCCATACCTGCAGCCTAACGACTATATAGTGGAAATACTCTCTCTCTCTCTCTCTCTCTCTCTCTTCCATAACTTGATCCCTTCCAATCCTCACAATCCCGTCAATCCGGCATCTTGCGATATATCACAATCTCTCTTAACCATTCAGCTATAACCCTCCGGCAAGCCTTTGCACCGAATATCCTAGATATCAGAGAGAATGAGCATCAACGGGCCAATATATGCAGATTTTCAAATGGATACCTCACGATCAACTTATCGGTCTCCATACGAGGACATACCCAGTCCACGGTATCTAGTAAACAGCAATATCTTGGGTATATGGGCGGCATATACCCAGTCATACCCATGGAGGCGTGGAAGACGATTATCGGGCGACTCAAGAACCCTGGTATCTCGGCTCCGCGAATACGCACCTCGTTGAGAGCCCGCAACGCGAGAGGAGCAGGACGGAAACGCCTTTTTCCGGACTGTTGGAAATTGGATCCCTAATGTCGAATTTCTGATCGCCCAAGTGGTGGGACGAATTGCACGAGTGCCATGCGCGGCATGCAGGCGCGGGAGAGGTCCATTTGCCACATGTGTGATAGTCCCGGGAATGCGGGAATGCGCAAACTGTCATTGGAACGACCAAGGATGTCGATGCAGCTTCTCGCGGACTACGACACCTGTGGCAAATGAACCCCGGCGTTCTAACCGACGGGCATATCAACGGTTCATTCATCTATCCATCCTGCCTGTGAATCGGCAAGTTGCGACAAATCAAAACGAAGATGAGACGGTGATCTTGGCTCGGGAACAGGTTCAACTTGCGGAAGACCTTATGGTCAACGGCTATCTTCAGTGGCAGCGTGCACGAGCAAATCTCCAAGCCGTGATGCGAAGTTCAGGAACTTGGTGTTCTTGACTTTTTCATATAGCCCCTCCAATGTCAAAATTCAAGTCACTTTTTCATCGTGATAATGGTCCACTTCATTGCGTTTACGTAGCCTGTAGACTCCAATGATCATCTCATGCTACGTCCTTCTTCAATCCACCCTAAGGCCAAGCCCTGGAGGTTTCATAGGTCTTTAGTCATAGTTCCCGAGGTCGTTATAAGTAGCGGAATGCCGTCTACATAGTGAAGCCTCGGAACCTTGGAAGCAGATAAGGCTAGTACCAGTGTAGTAATATGTGACAAGTCCTCACGCCGCACTTCGCGCGGCACTGCCACCAGGGCAGTAAGCAGAGAGCATTTCAAATTGGGAGAGGTATGTCCTCAGCATGCGAGTGCTTGGCTAGATGTGTCTACATAGTACTCTCAGATAGGTATGTTCACATACTTAGTACAGGACTCACTCTGAGTCAGTAGCATCTACAGGTGACTGCATCAATAATGACCGACGCCTCTTCGTATGTACCTACGGGCTACCTACGGGGTCACCTACATGTTTACCTACTGGGTTACCTGGAGGGGATGGATGACTACCTGTTTAATAGTGAGATATATCATGTAGGGAACTGGCAACCCTACAGATATCTAAAGTGAGATATATCTAAAGTAGAAGTAAGAGATAGCTAAATAAAACGGGATATACTCACGTTTAGATGTAAAAGACAAAGGAAAATATAGTCTTCTGCCTATCATTCAGCCCTCTTCAGGGAATTCCGGGCGGATACATATTCACCCACCTGAAGACCCCTCACCTGAACGGCTAACCTCTTATTTCAAATGTTTAGCACACGCATATGCTACATTTTCGTATTTGAGATAAGCTATAGTTACCCCCTTATATTTCTCCTTTTCACCCCCTCTTCCTTCTACTATCTTTCTATCTCTCTCACCTTCACCTGCACAGGCAGATTATTTCTTCATTCAAATGTTAAGATAGGACTCGGATCATAGATACCTAGGTATATACTATTCAATGTTCTGATAGAGGGCCTATGTCCTGATTATGATCTTTATATGTATGTACCACTGGCAGTTGACTACATTTCAGAAGCACTTCGTACAATGAGGGTGGGGGGCCCGGGGGGGGGGGGAAATCAAATCCATCTCCACATGCAGAGCTTGACATCTGGAGTGGCTACCTGTTTACATATCTAAACTTTCATCGTCGTCACGGTGGAGCGGCGACCATGTTGTGCAATTGGGGCCGAGAAGTTGTAGTATCTGAAAAGGGCTGGATGTGGCCTGTGATCCATACATAGCCAGTACGATGAAAAAGTTTGTCTATGAGCATCTTGGCTGCAATCTCGTGGGCGCCCAGACTTTCCGAGTTCATGGAGAGGAGGATAGCATAATCATAATATATTGGAACGACGACATCTTTATGGCGGAGGAAACTTTGGAAGCTATAAGTACACTGGCTGGAAGGCACATATTGTTATCTTATGTAGTCTCTACGCTAGCAAGTCTGTTTCCAATGGTTAAATGCTGCAAACTTGTACTAGTAGATGCAAGTTATAACATCGATAAAATTCCCCATAAACGTAGGCGCTGGTCTTCTGATTCTCAGCTTTGCGAAATCTGCCAAATTTTGATATGATCTCTTGAGTATCCTGTTCTGTCATTCCATCCTTTTGCTTCACCCATAGTCCTGGCCAATCAGTTTGTTCCCACTGCCACCAAAATCCAACTACCTGTTCGTCGGAGTCCCTCAAAAACTCGAAAACCCCAACTGTATAGTAATCCCAGTCAAGCATTCCGCGGGAAAGAAAAGTGTCATTGTCAGTTGGCAAGAAGCTCAAAGAGTCGGCTTTGTACGGCTCCAAGTCACATATACCAGTTCTAGATTCATCAGCAAATTGTACTGAGACGTGAGCGGTTGCAGTATCACTTTTGATGATATTAACTCGCGATGTATTTAGGCCAATGTAAGTGCCTAGAAAATCTTCAGGATGGCTGGTGTACGCGGTGACATCCCGGTGACTCTCCCACTCCAAGACTTTGTTGGCACGTGTTTGAAAACGACGCCTACCTGCCTCCTGAAGTTGAGACGGAACATCGACGTGTGGTTTTAGGTCAAATATAGCCTGAATCAATATCCTTGCCACCGCTTCGGCAGCATTATGTCCATCAGATGCATTACTCAGCGTTACAATTCCTGTGTGAGATTCAGGGAATATATAACTCGCAGCATCAGATCCATTGATATGTCCAATATTGCCGTAGAGAGTGTGTGGCTTGGATTCGCGACTGATGATTGACTCCTGGGTACCCCCATAGTTATTGAGAGAACCCATCCGAGAGCGGTAGTAGGTAAAGTTGTTTTGAATCGTCCCAAGAGATACGCAGTTTCGTCCGGAAATCCATCATCTGTGGGAAGAGTCCACCAGGAATGCCTCATTCGGACAATTTTGCGTAAAGGATTGTTTGTGACTAACGATGAAAGAAGAGCTGGCTGTGATTCTAAACCCCTCTCCTCGTCATACCTATGCATGACTGCAGCCAGGAAAGAGAGCAGATCATTGACAGAGCTGCGCATCCCAAGGGCACCCAGGATCGGACTGTGATTCTCAGTCGTCGTAGAGTTATTGATCTTAACCCAAGAGTCGTTGCTCTGCGGAGTGTATGGGTACGCAAGGTTATCATTATTTTGCACGGATGCTTCATGAAGCAGTGTCTGTTGTAGCCCTAAGGGCTCCAGGATTCTTTGTTGGACGAAATCGGCAAATCGGGAATTTGAAGTCACCTCAATGACTTGAGGAATAAGTCCAAATACAGCATTGCTGTAATAGAAACACTTCCGGAAACGTTGGTCTCAAGTACATGAAGTTGGTAATGCGTTCACCATAGCCAGATGATCATTCGCTGCATTTGAGATTATGCCATCTGGTCCTAAGGATATCACAACGCGGTTTGCAAGACCCGTGGAATGCCGAGGGGCATCAATTAGAGTCGCATTTTCGCCAATTTCTGGGTCTTCAATAGGATCGAAGTCAGGTAGATGCCTGCGAATCTTATCCCCCCCACATCAATTTCCCCTCCTCTACCAGTAGCCCAAGCGCCGTAGAGGTAATAATCTTTGAGCATGATCCAATGAGGTAGGAGGTATCACTATTTGCTTGAAGGTTGTTTTCGACATCTCTGAGACCAATACTCTTCCTGAAGATAAGATTTCCTTCATGAATGATGCCAAGCGATATAGAGGGGACTCTGGCCATTTTCATGACGTCCTCCACATCAGACATGGCTGCCTCTAGGTGGGAAACAACATCCTTCTGACTGCAGAATAATTCGATATGAGTAAATCGATATTTCTGATGGTACACGCGAAACTTACGTATCGGTCGCAAGACAATCGGCCATGATTGGTGGAAAGCCTCTACTAAGTAGTATGCTCAATGAACAAACGAGAAAGCGAGATCAAAAAAAGCGATAGGCGATTCAGAGTTTTAGTGTCGCTCTCCAAGTAGTAGTTTTGATTATCTCGCTCAATCAGACCTGAGGCTTAGTTCAGTCCAATATATGACTCCAGGGTTCTAATAGTGGAAGATTCCGAGTTTGCCGCGAAAAAGTTTTCAAGGCAGGAGCATCGATTTCTTTGTCTGACCCGGTCCAATCATGCATCACTCACAATGCAGTAAGAGCAAAAGAGTCATGAGGGAGCGTCGCCCTTCCCGAATCTTTGTTTCAGCTGCACGCTTTGACCTAATTTCAAGTTGACCGAATATTGGCTGCTTCACTCTCAAAGGTGGGGTAAAGTTGTTACCCGCCTCCTTGACTTGATAGTACCACATGTGCAAGCTAAGGTTTCTGCCTCTTGGAATTTAGACCTCTTTTTCTACTTGGGTTACAGTGGTTTTTCGAGTTTCCTCACCGTCTGGCAGAATACTCAGAGACCCTAGATTTATCAAAGACTATATTTTCCTTTGTTTATTACATCTCAACGTGAGTATATCCCGCTTTATTTAGCTATCTCTTACTTCTACTTTAGATATCTCTCACTCTAGACATGTGTAGGGCTGCCAGTTGCCTATATCTAACTATTTAACAGGTAGCCATCCCCTCCAGGTAGCCCAGTAGGTAACCATGTAGGTACTTACATACAAAGAGGTGTCAGTCATTAGTCACCTGTAGATGCTACTGACTCAGAGTGAGTCCTGTACTTAAGTATGTGAACATACCTATCTGAGAGTACTATGTAGACACATCTAGCCAAGCACTTGCGTGCTGAGGACATACCTCTCCCAATTTCAAATGCTGCGAGTCGCTGCTTCACTGGCAGTGCCGCGCGAAGCGCGGCGTGAGGACTTGTATACTACTCATGGAACTTCCAACTTCTGTAGCTTGAGACACCAAAAATTGCTCAAATATTGGTGGACGTTTCTCTGCGAATCAACAATGCAAAACGTCAAACCAAGCAAAAACATACAACAGTCAGGATTCGCATGTGGTCACCCACCATACTACTAACTGACCGGCGTGTGGCTTAAGTACGGCTGAGCGGACGGGAAGCCCTGTTCTCCACACCCTGTGGTCGTATGTACTAGAAGGACCGTGAAAAGGAAATATATAGCAAAATAATCATGTCTCAATATCGCTTGCCCAGGTCGGGAGTGACTACGGAGTTTTCATCACTTTCCTGCGAGACTGACGTTGCCCTTTGCGACATTTGAACAACCGGCCCTCCAGTCGATTCATGCTTGAGTGGCTCTCTCCCGGATGAGGATATCTCTAGAGCCACTCTACTTCGTCCAGCACTTGAGCATGGCTACGAGGCCTGGTAACCGCAAAAGAGGACGGAGAACTTCCATTTATATTGCGAATCTCTCATCAAAGTTCTCTCTCGCCATCAAACCTTGGAAGCTCTCAGGGAAATGGATCTTGAACAACATTTGAAGTCTTCGGTAATATTGATCCGTCACCCGAGATCCACCGTCCGGACTGGCATCATGATACTATATACTAGTGCTTTCGAAATATATCGTTCGGGGTATAAATATATTCATTGTCGCAAATCATGAACTATGTAGCAGATGTGGTTTTACAACTTCAAGTTGAAAGTATTAAGTATCTGGCCGGACCTTCCCATCCTCATGATTATCCATCTCAATCAAATGAACAAAACTCGTGTCCCGTCCACTAACCGAAGCACGAATTTTCTTCTGACTACTCGAATGCATGTTGCTAGCGTCTCTTGTCGTGCCAAACACAGATGGGATTAGGCGACCAAGCAAGGATCGCATGGCGGGCATGCATAAGCAGAAGATTCCAACGTCGATCTCGATTACGGACCAGTAGCCGCCAGCGGCGTCGTCCCCTGATTGATATCTGTCAGTTCTTTATCCCATTCAAATGTGGAGGGAAGAGATAGGGGAGCATACATGTTGGATTGGTGCTGTTTGCGAACATCTTGAGCATGACTGCGCGATATATACCAACACCAGTAATTCTATCAATCGAATAACGTTAGTCTCAGTTATTAAACTTGAAGGTATTACTAAGTAGAAAATGGGAACGTACAAGAAACCAACAGAAAACATGAATACGACCTGGAGCTTCGTCGTGATGGAGGCTTGAAGCTTCAAGACCTGGGGAATCGGTAGAGCAATAACCCAGATATCCAGTACAATGTTCAATGCTGCAGCAGTGACAACCATGGTATTGGTTTGCACGCAGGACCCCTCGTGAGTTCCATCCCAGCTATTCCAGTTGTAGCTAACAGGCGAGCATTGGAATGCGAATACGAAGAGGAATGCCAAGCCGTATGCAATTGTGACGGCGCATGAAATTTTGATGATGCGACGGGTTCGATCGGAGGGGAAGATTCGGAGATAGAATAGCAGGAAGCAGATCTTGACGAGGGAGACGCAGATGATATAGAGCATCTCTTGGATATAGAAAAGCTGTTGCAGACACATGTTAGCGATGCTGGAAATATGGCGCGAAATCCGCAAATGACAACCGTACGTAGAGAACCCGAGTAATCTTGCTAAATTCGAGCGTCCAGATATCCTTCCCTAGACCGGCTTTCCCCACTGTAGTTGTGGTTAGTAAAACCTGTATCTCTGTCGATATTCCATTAATCGATCCAACTTACGCGTTATCGAGCCGACATTGACGGGGACAGCGCAAACCTATGATCATCAGTCAGAAGTCCCGATTTGTATCAAGGGATAGTAACTCACTCCTAGGAAGATAGTTGCCCAATCGTCTAATCCCATTTCCATTTTAGCGACCACTAGGCGCGCGTAAAGTCTCAAAATTAGGAGCACCACGAATATGCTCATCCCAGCTGCTGGTACAACAATGCTCAAAGAAGTGTCATCTCGAACTGGGTCCCCGCATTCCGTGTGTGTGACATTAGAGGCAGCTGTCCGATCGGTTAGAATGCGAATATCGTGTATATTAATCGTGTTCACGCACTAAGAGCTTCTTTCATTGTGCAATTTGCCGAAACACAGCTCGTCAACTCGGCCTGCAGGTTGACATTTGTACAAATACATGTTTCGTTGGTGGAAGAACATGTCGATTGAGGGACCAGCTCCACAAGGCAGTTTTCCTATGCGCAAGGTCCACATGTCAGCTAGATAAAGTATGCGGGGAAAAACAGAAGCGCTGGGGTTCGTACAGCGCATGAAGGAAGGGTCTGTGAATCAGCACATGCTAGGCCGGCCAAAAGTGCAATCAAGAGGGGTATGAATAACGCCCAAGATCGAAGAAGTACCATCCTGCAACAACTTGGAAGAAATGCTCTGGAGCTTGACTCCAGTCCAGAGCATAAACCCTTTTTTATCAAACCTCAGAAAGGCCGACACGGCTGGCGGGAGGTGAAGATCTCAAGGTAGAACGAACGCCACATTTAGGGAGTATATGATCCTCCAAACTATCAGAGGAATCATAGAAATCATCATCGAAGCATGCATCATATTTCAAGTTACGAGTGACCTATTGACGTTTCTGTCATGACCCACAATCCAAACCTCGGAACCTTGAATGTCATCCCCGTTATTGATACATACGGAATACCGCGCCATGGGTCCCGCGCAACTTATAAAAACGGATAAGCGAATCCACGCCCTCCGATCATGGCCACGATCGCAATTAGTGAAAAAGATGATTGGTCATTTCAGAAGATAATGTCGGAGTACGGTGGGACTCTAAAATTGCTCCATAACTAGTTCAGTTTACTAACGTTACTCGTCAGTGGCGGTCTTGACTATTTTTGATCCTATAACCGCTAAGGATATAGCGACATCGTACTAAGTGGGGGCAAAACACAGTCTGGCCCCTGTCGATTATTCAACGGTGGTAGATTATTCGTGAAAAATAGTCCGAACAGGAATTGATATGCATCTGAGTTTTCATGTATGCAGGGGTGAGTTCCGAGTTGACAGGTATCGAAACTTTCAACAGTTGATATCTGGAGTTATAGGAGAAATCCCCTCCTGAAATTTTCATTATGTTATTTCAATTCCCGAGTCTCTGGTTTTCCCGCACAAATAACACTTCAATGCCATTGTGAATTCAGATTTGCACTTCCTTGGAACGTTGCAAGGTTCTTGCCGCGTGGATCCCTGCCGTCTGGGGCCAAGCCCCTGCACTGTTCATAGAATGGCTTGACCCTGTGCGCTTCTTCATGTCAAAAAGGGTTCTGAAAAGGCTTTACTTTATTCATGGGCATACAATGAGATTATGTCCACCTGGGCACGGGTATATGTACTGGACTTGGGGATATTCTCAATGTGCATTATACCCCAGAAGTTTGCATTCGCCCTGCACGCCTCGGCAGATTTTGTATGAGCTTTGGTCGGAATTTTCAACTCAACAGCTTTAACTGCGTTGCGTGTTCGCGGATTCAAAACAGGAAAGGATTCGCTTGGCCTTTTCAGACGAATAAAAGCTAGAGCTCGGAGAATCTCCTACTCTATGAAAATCCAATGTGGTTCAAAACGGGCTGTACTCCGTGAAATCCATGTCCGCGGTTGTGGGTCGAAGGATTCAATGTTTGACTCAGGGGTTGAAAATCAACGAATGAATTCAGATGAATAGAGTATCTAGAACGAGCTCCCACAATAGTTCGTCGTTTCGAATATTTTCCTCAAAGCTCCCGCGGCGGGTCTATAATACTAGTGGTAAATTAGATGGCGGATGATGAGTCTGCGCCAAATCCGGCCCCTAATTGGACTCTGCAATATTCAATTCAATTTATCTAAATTGAAAACTTCCAAAATGACAGATATACTCCATGAGTCTCCATCCACACAGTCAATGCGATTCCCACATTTCGCACAGACTGCGTCTGAAAAGTGGTCTTGAGGCGTTGCGCCTCCAAACAAGCTTATAAAGGTGGCGTGGGGCGGAAATTTGAAAGATTTGACGCGGGTACTAGCTTTGAACTAGCCTCACGCGGTATTCGAACTAGCTGTCAATTCGGGAATTAAACGATCCGAGAGTTGCCGGCGAAGTGAGCTCGGTGCATACTATTTACATGAAGGGGTGGCCCCGAGGGGGGCTACTTATAGGCGTTTCAAAGATACTATTCCATCCTCGCTGCTCTCAGTGTTCAGTACATACCCGTTCTTTGTGTGTACAAGGTGCGGTATCATCTATAAAACTACATTATTGTTATATCTTCAATTCAAGTTGCTACAAAATGGCTCTTTACAAGTCACCGGTAACTGCGATTCATGATGCGACAGATCTGTCGATCTCGCAGTTCATGACACAATATAATCCTGATGACGTAGATGCGTCGAAGGTGGTTCATACCGATACTTTCTCTGATGAAACCATTACCTATGGTTCTCTTCGTAGAGATGCTGGTCGTGCTGCTTGGGGATTGCAGACCAAGTTGGGACTGAAGGAAGGAGATACTCTGTTGGCATTGGTCAATAATTCCGTAAGAACTCACCTGCCGATCCTTCGAGTGCTAGCTGGGAGTCTAATTTGAAGTATAGAATGCCTTTGTTCTTCTCGCTCATGCGACTTGGTGGACGGGTGCTATCTTTGCGTAAGCTCCTCGAGTCATAGAAATGAGGAGTGTCACTGATCATTGATTTAGACCTCTCAATACCTCGGCAACAGAGAGCGATATTTCGCATATCCTTAAGATCACCAAACCAACTCATATTGTGACTATTGAGGAGAAGCTCAGCACAATCCAGGCCGCTCTGAATTCTCAATCACTTGTGAACCCCAAGGTTCTGACTATTCGTTGCAAGGTAGACAACCTGCCGCAGGTTTGTAACACTCGATGTTGATGTTGAAGTGTTTTGAGGCTGATAGCCATATAGTTCCCAGATGATATCATTGGTCAGACAGACTCTGAGACCATTCCCCCATACGATCTTGCAGGAAAGAACTCCAAGGATGTACCCAGCACCATCTGCTTCTCCTCTGGAACAACTGGAAAGATGAAGGGAGTTCTTTTGTCTCAATACAACCTTGTCATGAACAGCATAATCATGCGTGCGTCTATGCCGGACAGAGTCAACTCAAATGTCCGAGAAGTTTTCTTTGCGCCTTGTAAGTTGAGTCGTTTTGAGACGGTGCGATACCATCATTGACACTATTTATTTATAGACTGCCATTGCTACGGCTTGAGTCTGGCCGTTGTGTCCGGTATGTGGGTTGGTGCCCATTATGCCGGTCTTTCAGCGTTCGAGTTGGAAACCTTTTGCCGTGTGTCAAGTGAGATGAAGGTCACCGATCTGCACCTTGTGCCCCCAGTCGCTCTTCTTCTTGCTGCGTCTCCCGTTGCTCAGAAGTACGATCTGTCCTCGTTGAAGAATATTGTTATTTCCGCGGCTCCATTGAAGGTAAACTTTGAATTTGAACCTTTGATAGAGAGAGGTTTATGCTAATGACATGTCATCAGAAATCTGTCCAGAGCCTGCTCAAGAAACGTCTCCCTCACACTAGTGTTTGCCAGGGCTATGGACTCACTGAATGTTCCGGTGGAGTTATCCACCAGATTAATGAGGATGAAGAAGCCTTCGGATGCGTTGGCAAGCTCTTCGCAGGAATGTATGTCACATTGTCGAGTTAAATTCCTTAATGGTGCATGCGACCGATTCTAACATGAGTCTAGTGAGGCGCGTCTCGTCGACCCGAAGACAAACAAGGATGTTCCCATTGGCGAGGAAGGTGAACTTTGGCTTCGTGGCCCGCTGGTCATGATGTAAGAGCAATTTCTGTTTATCCGGACCTTATCACTGAGACATTGTTAACCATATCCACAGGGGCTATGTCAACGATAGTGAAGCGACAAAGAAGACGTTTACCGATGGATGGATCCGATCAGGAGATATCTTGAAGATTGATGAGAAGCAGAATTTCTGGGTCACCGACCGTCTCAAGGAGGTATTTAGATCTTTTCAAGTCCTTGGCCCCTTACAGAGCATGTTACTAACTTCGAATCAGATGATCAAGTACAAGGGGTAAGATGAAGCTTACTTTAGCTGTACAAATACAAGCTCATAACATGCATTTTAGGTTCCAAATTGCCCCATCTGAGCTTGAAGATATGCTGCTGCGTCACCCAGATGTTATCGATGCGGCCGTCTGCGCGGTTTACGACGATGCCCAAGCGACCGAGGTTCCCCTCGCCTATGTCAGCCTCACGCCTGAGAAGGTGAGCCTCGCAGATGCTGAGAAACAGAAGGTCCTCAACGAGGTCAGGAGCTGGATGGATAACCAGCTTGCTGGCTATAAGAAGCTCAGAGGTGGTGTGTTCCACTTGCAGACCTTGCCCAAAACTCCGACCGGTAAGATTCTGCGCAGACTTCTTCCTGCAAAGTTGAATGAGGCGCGAGAGGCAAAGCTTTGAGCTCCTGGAAGGTTGGATTATAATTCTGACCCTCTTCCCGGTCACGGTGGACATACACTGGCATCTGCATGCATGTAGTCCATGCACATGTGCATGTAAAATTTTATATGTGTGGTTGTAAATATAGAGGTTGGCTAATGCGCTGTATAAAACAATTCATTTTTTAGAATCATCTACGGGTCTATCAATCGAGCAATTCCAAGGTTGCTATGACCAATAAAAGACCAGTCTAAGCCAAAATCAATGGAGCTTGAAGCATACGCTCGGAGCTAGGCACTGGCATCTAAGCATCTCAGCTCACATCCTTCAAGTTTGGAAAAATGTCAATCCTCGACATTGATACCTAGGTAGTAGTAGCTCATCCGCTCGGGTGATATGGGTCCATATACCGACTCGGATATATATACTACTAGTAAGTGGGGGATCCGAGTCTTGGAAGAATCGATTTCGCAACGCAACAAACACGACCCAACTTAAAGGACGCATCTGTTCGAAGGTTAGAGAAGCCTTAGACCGGGTCTTTCTGATTGGGGTCTCCTTCGCCGGCTGAAGGTTTGTGATCGAAGAAGGTAAAGGAGAATACACCAACGCTGAGGGCGACGGTTGCTGGAGAAAAGAATAAGCACTAGTAAGCTCGGAACATTTTGAAGGATCTGTATATTTACCAAGTATAGAGTTGGTATAAGTGAACCCAAGCGCTTCTGTTAATGAGCCAGCCGCCAGAGGCCCGACTGTTGTTCCAACATTAAATGCAATCTCAACACTGGAAAACACCTTCGACGTTGCTCCATGAGGGCCAAATATGGAAGGATTCTTTGCACTAATCTCCCTCACAACACCTAGCTTCGGTTAGATATAGAATTCGTTAAATTTCCACACGGGCTCACAATATACTCACTCATCAATTGAAGTAACGCCACTCCGCGAACAAACGGAATTGTCATACCAAATCCGATTGTTGTTGCAACGAACATTTGTTTGCCTGCCCAATCAGGACTCGCCCATTCGAATCCTCTTTTTCCAGGTATTGTTAATGTCCAAAGTAGTAATGAGACTACAATCCACCCCACTGTTGTCGGATACCGTATTCCAACTCTGTCCCGTAGCCAGCCGACCAAAGGACTTAAAAAAGGGCCTGGGAGCTGAATTGTCAGGAAAACCAACCCAGCCTGGAGACTTCCCCAATTGAAAACGTCGCGAAGATGAAGCGGCAATGTGCTGTCAAAGGCAGAGAGCATGGCGGAGAAGAGAAATGTGTTAAGGAGGCCTACAACTGCGCGGCCATCGCTCAGTATAATGCAGTAGAACCCACGCGAATTGGCCATCTCCGAACCCACAGTACTAGGCTCCGAAGGCAGGAGTGGCGCCTCATCTTGCTGTTGGGCTATGGACCGATCTTTTTGTTTTCCAACACGCGGTCTTTCAAGCATGATGAGTCGAGCTGCAAGATCAATGGAAAGCAAACAGAAAGGTACGGCCCAGGCAGCCCAGTATCCCGCGATTTCCACCAATGCTCCTGAAACTGTCGGCCCAGACATTATGCCAGCTGAAACAAACGACATCGCCAGCCCCATTGTTTTTCCCATATGTTCTTGTGCAATATTGTCTGACAGTGTGGAGAAGGCGACGATCCAACCTGCAGAACCTGCGATCGACTGAAGGATTCGCCCGAGGAACAGCGCCCATACTATGAAATGAGAAAGTCAGTATGTACCGAGACGATCATCTATCGTTCTGCGCACCTGATGGAGTGAAGGCTACTAGACATGTCCCTATAGTGCAAAACACTAGACAAAGAATCAATGGTACCTTGCGATCGGGCGTTTTGTCTGCGAAATGCGCAACAATCGGCGGAGAGAGAATCGAGAAGAATCCATGGGTTGTGAGAAGGGCTGTGGTGTATCTTTGTGTTCGGGATGATGGTAAGTGAAGTCGACTCTCAATCATATAACTCACGATTGGAACGATAAAGCTGTACAGAAAGGTTTCGGTAAAGAGTGCGAGAATGCAGGTGGAGATGATGAAGGCTGAGGACGAGCGCCATCTGTAACCCCATGGATATTCAGTTCTGTCCATTCTGGCTGGACGTTGTTGAGAAAAGATTTCCCAAGGCACTCGCTCAATCATGGAGTAGGGGAGACTTTTTCATAATGCATGCCCGCAGAACGAGGTGTGATCTACATGATACAGTGGCGATCACTACCGCAAGTGTGACAAAATTGAGACTATCTGCGGCTGAGACCTGCAGGATGATTGGTTTAGATCTATTTGAAGTTCTTGCCCGGGGCAAACAAGCAAAAACCCGGTGCAGAGTCGAATAGTGCTAACTGCAGGCAGTGTGTTCGCGTTTTGAAAATTGTGATTTGAGTTGCATAAAACTACAGGACTATGAGTAACACAGCCCCGCCAGTGGAGGCATGCTATCAATCTGTTTTCAAAATTTGAAAATCGTGTGTTGACATATTTTTTCTTTTACTCTACATACACAGTAAATCATAAATAGTGGGAGGCTTTAGTAATGCTTGTGTATCTAACTACGCTCATCGCCCAGCTCTGTGAATATCAGTCGGGACTTCGACGGCCCCATCAAAACTCGCTTGAGATTTCGTTAGTAGCCATCAGGTCATGATAGTCAAAAAGAATAACATACCACTGTAGTTTCCAGCTTGTAGCTTGGATCTCTGGTCCACTTGAGCGCCCTCAAAAGCTCACACAGCACAACCTTGAACTGAGTCAGAGCGAAATGACTCCCCAAGCACCGGCGTGTATACCCGTTAAATGTAATAAAATTGCCCTTTGCCTGGTGCATGCGGAAAGCGTCGTTGATCTGCTCGATGGTCGTACCCCATCGTGAGGGATTAAACTCCCTCACTCGTGGACCCCAGACATTTGGGTCTGTCTGTACACCATATGCGCTCCATCCAACCCATGTACCCTTAGGAATCACATTTTCCTCATCAAGAGGCATGTCATCTAGTGCGTACCGGCCAACAAGCTGACTGAGAGGTGGGTATAGGCGGAGGGTTTCGAGGCAGAGGGAAGTCAGTCGTGGCAGATTATTGATGTCTTTTCCAGAATATGTACCAGGTAAGGAATCTATAACCTCGTCACGAACAGCGCTCTGGAGATCCAAATTCTTTGCCAACTCCCACATGGCAGATGTGAGTGCTATCTGGATATTTTCCGTTCCTGCAACGAACAACATATTGAGGTTGGAGCGATAGCGATATTCGGATAGACTCCCCTCTGCACGGGCGCGCTGTAGTCCGTGTATCATTTTGTCCGCGTTTTCAGGAGAGGGTGGGATTTTCATGTGTTGTTCCGTGTATGCAACCAATTGTTTCTCGATCTCATCCACATATCCAAAGGCACGACGACGGTCAGGAAATAACCACCAAAGCCGCTCAATAATGGGAAATTCGGTAAACAACGGAGCAAGTGGGATCACAGAGTCGCCCATTTTGCCCATGAGTTTTTCCAGTCGCACATCACTTCGCTCCAGACATTCTACTTCAACATCAAGGAAATACTCGCAGTACGTGGAAACAGACCAGCGGTGCGTCAATGGATCCACAGTAACTCCTGAATTCTCGGGAGCGTTGAGCCTCTGGGTCTCGAGAAAAAGTCTTGCAAGCTTTTGGGATTTCTTCACCAATGAGGCGATGCTAAAAGTTCGCTGGATGCCCGGCTTCATCACCGATGCAATATATCTCCATTCATCCTCGTGGGCGTCGATGATGTTCTCACCCATTAGTTTGGCGAAAACCCCCCCATGGAACTTTCTTGATAAAACCGGCCTTTGAAACGATTTGTTCATTCTTGAATACCCGGGTGAGATAATTGGGTTTTGTGAGGAGGATTACCCATCTACCTGCACTCCAATACCACACTGCGCCGTATTTCTCAGTTAGTGGGCGGAGACGGTTATCATAGAAGGGAGTTTTGCCAACACCACGAATTGCATCATAAAGTGAGAGATGAAATGGAATGAAGGGTAGTTTCCCGGTTCGTGGGAAAAGAAAAGGTTTGACACAGAATAAAATGAAAAGAAGCAGAGAAACCAGGATCACGGAGGGCATATTGATGGAAGCGATGGCCCAAGTCTACACAGTGTATGAGAGCATAGTACTCGGTAATATCTGAATAAATAACATACTTATGAATCACTATGCAGAACAATTAGCGGAAATGCACCTTGCTGTGCTTCCAATCCTGCCTGGCATAGCCATAACATCAATAGCCACTCTCGCGGTGAATCTTCAAATGTAACTCCGAGTTAGCCCCTTACAGTCTTACTGCCTCAGCAATCCGCTGTGGAAACTGTGTGACGCCTAACCCGCTATGCTCTATCCATTTCGGCACTTGTTTTTTTCTCTTTCTTGCGTGATTGAGAAAGTGAAAACCGGACGTGGCGGTGTGGGGTGTGGATAGATCGATAGCTGAATTGATGGTGGGAGCTGAGTTGAAGGATCTCCACTTTCATGCATAATTTATGCAAGAGTCTCCTTCAGCTGTGCCTTTGCGTGACAAGATCAGCCACTGAGAGCTGTACATCAGCCAAGTCTATCTGTGCCATCCCCAGATTTTGGTGCTAGTACATTCTGCACCGCCTGCATATATTGAACACGAATGAGCTAACTGTATTGGCGAGTCCTAGGCGCCTTCACTTGGACTAGGTAGACGACACGGCACAGAGCACTCGCTTCTTACCATGAAGCCAATGAGTATTCATTCAGATTACCCCATACTAGCAGGGTACGTCCGTGCCACTCGTGAAATAATGGACATTGAATTTTGTGTTGCGTATTTCTCCGAGAATCCCAGCAGTTATTCAATATTCTTCAATTCGGTGTCACCTGCGAAGAGAAAGCTTTCAATTTCCCCATCAACCTTACAACTTCTTATTCTCAGCTCTTGCATTCCAAAATGGCGGCACGCTCCAAAATTGTTCAGACTCTCGTCGATCAAATCCATCAACAAGATGATTGGGAATCCATGTTTCAGGCTGCTGTTGCTGATTGTATCAGCCAAGCGCCAGTATACATGGAGAAGTACAGCATCCGTACCCTGAATGACTATTTCGATTACATGGACACTCTCTTGACTTGGATTCCTAGCGAAATAGTCACAGCGACCCAACTTCTCGAGCGCGTTCGAGTCTTTTACTTCCTGTTCCAACAAGAAGCTGTCCGCAGCCTCCAGACAGAGATCAGTCCGGAAACAACGCATGTTCCTCTGTCTTGGATGTCAAATTGGCTCGTTTCCTATGCACGCAGCCTGGGAGAATTTCTCGATACTCCTGCCTCCCTTACTTCTGAATCACTGGCGACTTTCTTTGCGTGTCCGAAGCATAACCTGAATGATTACATTATACCTGAAGGTGGTTGGAATACATTCAATGAGTTCTTTGCTCGCCGAGTTCGACCGGAATGCCGACCCATTGCCAATCCCGAAGATCCTACCGTGATTGTCAGCCCTGCCGATTCTGCATATCAGGATTCTTGGCCCATCGATGATCAGGACGGTACCGTCACTTTCAAAGGGATTTCTTGGCGGATTTCTGATCTACTCCAAGACAGTATCTTTAAGGATGAATTTCGCGGCGGTACATTTGTGCATTCCCTTCTTTTCCCGTGGGACTATCACCGCATGCATTCACCACTCGATGGCGTAGTCCTTGAGGCCCGTGTTATTAATGGACAGGCAATGCTAGAGGCAATCGCCGTAGAAGGACGTCCAAAGAGTAACCGAGATAAAGAGGAGGGTTATCAATGGTGCCAAACACGGGGACTGGTTGTTCTGGATACACAAATTGGCAAAGTGGCAATTCTGCCGGTTGGTATGGGCCACATCTCGTCGGTACAATTGAGTGTGGAAACGGGTCAAAAATTGCGCAAGGGAGATGAGCTCGCTTTCTTTCAGTATGGCGGTTCAGATATTGCTCTTGTTTTTGAGAAAGCGAGCCAAGCTTCCATTTCCGCTGTTGAAGATCCGCAACATCCCATGGCACGCTACATGGTGGGCGAGAAGATAGGAGTTTCCGAGCGCCATTAGACACATTGATGGGTGCTCCGCAGTAGGTCAAGTGCTTGAACCGCTATCAAATATTCTATCTGAGAGTTTGTATGTTTCAGTTCATCCATTTGTTGGTGTCCTATGAATAACTTGAACCTTCAAATATTGGAACCTCATGCGCTTTTCCCCCCACTTCCTAGTAACCCAAGCCAGTCCGGCGGTATCACAAATATTTCTGAACATACATGTGTGCAGATCTTGCAACTTCAAGTTTTAAAAGTTTGCTTCAACTTGAACATTTTCTGATCGTAATGCCTAGTAATTGAAGCACTCGGGTCGATGGAATTACCTAGGTATGCTCACAACCTTTTCAACTGCCAATTGTACCTTGCAGACTAGCACATTGGCCGCATCACGACTCGGACTTTCATTGCATACTTTGAAACTTTACGTATCAAGCCATTGGTGCAGCTATGCTACCTGGGATCGCAAAGTTAAGTGCTAATCTTTCAGGTCTAATGATGCGATCAGCAAACAAAACAAGTGCCTAGCGCGCAGCTTGAAGTAGGGACGTCTGTGGAATACTTCCATTGTTACATGGGGGATCGATAATAGTATTGTATGGTATTTATTGTATTTAATTCAACTGCGGGGTAGGTAAATTTTGAAATTAACGCGTTCCATTGGCTTCAAGTTGCGCGTCACCTGAGATAAACACGTACAGTACTCGTACTATTGATGGGTATGTAAAATAATCCCGGTATTTAAGCACTTTGGTGAGACACCTGGGCAGTGAAGGTTGGAATATCATGAACTCCCGAGGTCTGGAGTGGAGTGTTCCGGAGAACAATCGGAATCTGCGCGTCCGCTGAGATAATATCAAAAATCTCAAGCTTCATACTTTCCTCTTGCATGCGTATCTGCTAGGTACCTCTCACATTTGACAGGGCTGCCTGAAGTTTACGTAGATCAAGCCCCTGGAAAAACACATGCAGCTTACGTGCATTGCGATATGAGCTACTGCATTAGACTCAACTGCTTCAAATGTTTGTGCCCCGCTAGTGTTTGGTAGTTACGATTGGCTGGGCCTACGGAGTCCACCAGTCATCATGAGTCTACGCTACACGGACTACGTAGTACGTAAAACACGAATTTTTGAATGCACGTCGATCTCAGCTGTGTTACCCCGTCGATCTGTGTAACCTCGTGGATTAAATACGACGAAATGCACCTGGGCAGCTGAGAAACCTCTCCGCAGTCATTTTAACATGCTTTTGTTACCGATTGATCATTGGCTACTGTGTACTTTGTAGAGAGCGCCAATTCCACCATTCTGGCTACAATTGATAGTCTATAATATTACCCCTCATGTGCGGACTATTTTCATAAACTTTGTCGATCAATCTCTAGGCTACGACCAGGTACTTTTTCAGGTCGATCGGCCTATTCAGCTTTGACTGCCAGATACTGCCTCAAGAAGAAATATCCTTTCACGATGGATATTTGCGTTTGCAGCAAGGTTCCGCTAGGGGCCTCTGGGTTTGTCGAATGTTTTGGATAGTGTACTTTGAACCGATTGACAGCTCTATTGGGCAGTTGCCAGTTAAGGGTGGCGGATTTGGGTTTGAAGATTTATAGAAGCTAATTGATATCAGCAATAATACCCTTGACATCATAATTATGGGCATTTTCTGTTGAATTAAATCAGAAAATCAAACTCGGAACATCCCATGTCCTTAAAACCGTATCCAACTGAATAATAGCTCGGACTGGGTTGATCGAATATAACCAAATCCAAGATGCCTCTTTCCACAAGTGATATTGCCCAGAAGTATCACAAGAGGTTGCCAATTGCCAACTTGCCCGATCGCCAATGGCCGTCAAAGTCACAAGACAAGGCTCCAATTTGGCTATCGACAGATCTTCGCGATGGAAATCAAGCACTCCCAAGCCCAATGGTATGTAAAATTCTTGATGCCACGAAGGTTCAATGGTACTGAAAATTGACTCCAGAATTTTGAACAAAAGTGGAAGTTCTTTCATCTGCTTCTTGCAATGAGGTTCAAGCAGATAGAAATATCATTTCCCTGCGCTTCGGAAACAGAATTTGCGTTCACAAGAAGCGTCGCCGATTCATCAGGAGTGGTACCTGACGATGTAACTCTCGAGGTCATCGCTCCCTGTCGGAAGGATACACTTGCTCGAGCTGTTGAAAGTATCAGGGGTGCTCGGAATGTCATCATCTTCACCTTCTTGGCGACCAGTGACAATTATCAAGAAACCATCTTCGAAGCCAGTGAGGAAGCCTTGCTGGAACGCGCGAGGACTTGCGTGGAATACCTCCGGTCAATAACAAAGGATGACCCCTATGCCTCTTCGCAGACCAATTGGTCCTTCGGATTTGGGTTTGAGGACTTTGGCAACAGTCGACCCGAAGTCGCACTACGCCTTGCAGAGACTGTCAAGGCAGCCTGGAGGCCAACACCAGATAAACCCATTATTCTTGGCTTGGCAACCAGCGTGGAATCTTATACACCCAATGTATACGCTGATCAGGTTGAGTATTTCTCACGCAATATTTCCAACCGCGACGCGGTTTGTATATCACTGCACACACACAACGATCGCGGCTGCGCCGTTGCTTCTGCAGAACTCGGCACCTTAGCTGGCGCAGATCGAGTTGAAGGCTGTCTCTTTGGCAATGGTGAGCGTGCCGGGAACCTCGATCTTGTTACTATGGGCCTCAACTACCTGACACAAGGAATTGATCCTGGACTGGACTTTTCAATTCTTCCTCGTGCTCGTCAGGTGTATGAAGAAATAACTGGGTTGCCCATACACCCTCGTGCCCCATATGCAGGCGACTACTACTTCCGTGCTTTTAGTGGATCTCATCAAGATGCGATTCGTAAGGGCCTGAAAAAGTATTCTGCGGCTGAGGCAGAGTCCAATGTGCAACCTACATGGCGTATACCATATTTGCCTCTTGACCCGGCGGATGTCGGTTTGACATTCGATTGTGTAATTGGTATCAATAGTCAGAGTGGTAAGAGTGGGGTCTCATGGGTCCTTCGGCAGGGGCTCCAGCTTAATATTCCAGACGTACTGGCCAGTGTTTTTTCGAAGTATGTTAAGTCTGAATCAGAACGTGTCAGCCGAGCTCTTGTTGAGCGAGAAGTTTGCGATTTGTTCTTACGCACATATGCAGTTGGGGAGGTGGACTCTCGTGTTTGGGTCAGACAGATCAATGGCGCCCAGTTTAGCATGAATCTGGATACCTGTGCAAGGAGAAGTGTTGGCGATATTGCATTGCATATCTCTCAGGTCTTGGGTAGATATGTGCGTCCCGTTCAAAATCACAAAGACCAGTTTATTTCCGAGGCCACCCGGAAGGTGACTTATGTTGAGTGTACGTTGGATGGAGCTTCGCTTGGCTGGGGAGTTGGCATCGGGGCCGATGGAAAAGAGAATGTTCGAGCGATCATATCTGCACTATCAGTAAGTGGGCACCCATTTCATGGTTCGAATTATATGAAAAAAGCTAACGCTCAATTCCAGTCTACCGGACTCATCAATGCAGAGACAGGTCTTCCCTCACCCCAGTCACCCACTGCAGCTTCTTTGGACGGCGGCGAGATGTCTCTATCGTAGAAATCAGTTTTTGTTGACATAGATGAATACTTTCTGCGTATTTTGAATACGTGTGGCTTTTGCTAGTGTAATTAGATGACAAGGATTTGGTGTCTCTGAAGACACCGAAGCAATGTCGGCTTTTGTCTACTGAGGCTAATCATATGGACTTGAGTATCGATAAAAGGATCATGTTATCCAACAAAGAGACCAATCATGCAGTAAAACAATAGGCACTATACACGGAAAGATACTAGTGTACTCAGATAGTCTTGTGCCGCGATCCATCATTCTGTGTCCAATCCCATTTCTTCATCGACTTGTCTCTTTGGATCTGACAAACTTGACTGACGTTCCGCTGCTTGTCGCTCATCTCGATCCTTCTTCGCTTTCTGTATCATCTCCTGGTATTCACGGTAACCAACCTCTAATTTCTTTCTCTTCTCAGTCGTTCCGAAACGAAGTTCTTAAATATGGTAGCGTTGAAAGCAAGGGGGACGACGACGAGAGAGAATGCAAGTGTAACTCCAACTGAAAGAAGAGATATGAGAAAATTTTCATCGGAGCCGGTCAAGATACTATATCCTGAAGAGGGTAAAGGACTCACAAATTATGGGGAAGATCCACCGCCCCTGGAAAGCAACGCTATCCCCACGATGGGGATATTCGACAACATTCAACGCAAAGAGACTCGCAAGGAAAGAGGCCGGTAGCTAAATCAAGATTAGTATGGAAAATCTTGGAAGAGCTCTGAGACAGGGCCAAGTAGTGTACTCACAAAAATAACAGTAACCACAGTGAAAACCATCACACTATCACTTTGTCTTCGTGTCGCCTGGGCCTCGATGATAGTGGCTTCTTTCTGCTTCAGATCAAGCAATGATGTGATGTCGTTCTGAACGCTTTGAGCGTCTGCAATCATTCTTTGAATCTCGTTCACTCGCTCCCTTGGAGTCACTGGTGGATTCCATTCGGATTTCCGTGGGAGGTCGCTGACTCCGATTTCCGTCTTCAGGATTTCTCGCTCTCTCTTCTTGACGCTGATCTCTTTCTTGTAGATCTCAATCTCCTTTTCGTCAAACTCTTGTACCCTCTGATTTATGGCGGCTAATTCGCCATCCTCAGGATCGGATGCCTTGGCACTGATCGCCTTCCGCATCATCTCGATTTCCCTTCTTTCGACCTCCAACTCTTTCCATTCAATCTCGATGTCTCTATTCTTCATTTCGATATCCATCCTTTCGGCATTCAACTTCTCTGTACCTGCATCCTTGTTCTTGCCCAGTTCAATGCCTTTCCAAATTGAATGGATGTGCTCCTGGTCTTGTGCTAAGTTCTTCAACATGTTGAGTTCATCCAAAATATCTTTGACCTGGTACAAAAGGTCTATCTCCCGGTGGATGTCTTCATAACGATTTTTTCCTGCCGATTGACTTATGTTTTTCTTCCATTTCCTGAAACGGTTTCTGAGAGAACCGTGAAAGCCAAGAATGGATCTACCTAAGTCAGCATTCCCCCGTGCTTCATTCCCATCCGTTGCGATCGGTATCTGGGGTAGCTCAGGCTCTTGACTTTGCTTCTTTATTAATCCTGATTGACTAGGTTCTTCAAAAGACCTTGTTTTGTTCTTGTTAGGCCCGAGTGAGTTCATGAATCGTGTAAACAGGTCTGCTTCCTCATCGCGCTACGCAAAATCAGCCGGTATCACTTAAATTCTGTTTTCTCAAATTACAATGCTTTGCAAAGATTCTCGGGATATTTCCAATGGCGACTTCTTCTCTTGAGGTGAAAGTCGGGTCTCAATTTCTTGGGCGTCAAATAAATCCCTTGCTGTATGGAGAATAAAATCTACCACTTGTCTGGCTGTGAAGGTCAAGTTTCCACTCTGGTCTCGAAGAACTCGGAGAGCTCGCTGTAGAAAGGTTGGGTCAAAGTCTGTTGGTTGTTGAGTCGTGCTCGTGATGATGAGATCTAAATAAGTTAGCCATCATGGGAGTTAGTTGAGAAGGGTTATATAGCAAGCATACCGTCATGGAGTGTCCACAGCCATAGTTGATTCACCATCAGAATCTGAGCTTCTGCAACACTCTTGACCATCTTATCAATGACCCGCTCATCATGACTTCTATTTTTGGAAGATTCAGCCAGATCTTTCCTTAGTCGTTCAAAATACCGACCGACTACCTGCGACCTGTCTCTTTGCATCGTGTCGGAGAGGGATGTATAGTAGTATTGGTCAAGAGTGAGAGACGTGTGAATCGGTCTTTTGATATTACCCTTCATCCCTTGTTGTTTTAAACTTCCATCGGAGACCCCCTCCCTGTGGAGATAATCGCTGCCGATTCCCTAGGCGGTAACGGAAATCCCTCGTCATCGATCGTTTCGAATGACTTTTTCTCACCTTCTCGATCTAAAGGTTGAGCAGCATCGTCTGGTACCAGCGTTAATTTAGGTGCTTTGGAGGTATCTTCATCAGGCAGAACTTCAAACTCGAGGCCATCCTCTTGATCTTTACTGAGACCGGGCTCCCTACCCCAGAACAGGTATGGCATCTGTATAAAATATTAGCTATTGGACATTTTGCAAGGTGATTGAGTGGTATTCACATAGAGCGCTGACATCTCGAAGATAGCTGAGTCAGTAGCCTGGAGCGACTCATTCTTCACAATTTGATCGCCACTTCCAAGCCCATTTTGTATCTTTATAGTGTCAACATCGTTATCCCCTTAGGACAACTCGTTTTCTCATTCTGACTACTAACTCATCGTCTCACATTGGGGCTTCATGTAACAGTTTTGCCTCAAAGTTTGGTCTCTACCTCCGGCAGAGATCTCTGTTTGGCTTCTCCACAAGAACTCACTCAATGATTGCTGGGCCGGAATACTCATGTTCTTTTCTTGTGACTCGTACCATGAGGTCCTAGAGAACATCAATATCAACTCTCCGCAAAATGAAAGGCGCAATTACATAAACCAAGTGCATCTGTGGGTAGAATTCGATGAGTAAGTAAAGGAATCATCTATTGAAAGCCCTTCAGGGAGGGATGCCCACATTGTTTGCTGGGATATGAATCCACCGGACTCTGCGTTCAAGACGCAATTTTGTTCTGACCCAGTTTTTAACTCTATCTCTTCGCGTCTTCTTTCTTTTGCATCCTGTTTCCCGGTACCTGTGTTGTCTTTGGGTTGTAGTCTTGCTTTCTTCTGCCTCTCTTTCCGGCTAATCCGTACCCCAAAAAGCTCACTGTCTATGTCCTTGAGACTGTAGTTCTTGTTTTCTCTCATGATCTGATCTGGTCCTTTTGCGTAGATGATGTCTTTCATGGAAGACTGAGCAAACTGAATGGTAATATTGTTTTGGTCACTGATAGTGAGATCAACAACTGTACCCTCCTGCATATCGGAGATTGTATCCCTGAATCTAAAATCAAGTAGTTCAGTTTCAAAGTTCGAAAGCGGCCGTTCAGGAGGTGAATAGTCCAAAAGACTCTTTATCAATTTCCTGGATTTCTTTTCTCCTGGCTTGGATGTAGAATCCCACTGCTCCATTTCTGATCTGCCCTCTTTAATGTGGCTGTCTCCAAAGTAGGTCCCGCTAGACAGAAGCCACCAAAGGGCCACTGGAAATTTGTGACGCACAATTAACTGCAAGGAGGTCGGCGACGGCTTGGAATGCTCTATCTTCTGTGGTAAAGTTTCTTCCATATGATCCATGAGGACATTGAAAGGGTATTCGATTCCCGTGGTGTATCTCCATGCTGCAAGTCCCATGAGAAGCTCTTGGTCCTTTCCATGTGGAGCTGCAAAGTCAAATAACCCGGCCTCATTTTTGATTATCCTAAACAAACTTTTCCATAGTAACTGTTCGGTGGAGTTCTTGCGATTGATTGCAGCCTGCCAGATCAGACTTTCTTCCTGTTTTGACACCCGGACAAGAAGACCCAGTAGGTTGGAAGAATCAATATGATCCAAGAACAACTCCACCATATCAGAGTTGCCTTCTTTAACAGCAATACTAAATGGTGTCGCTTTATTTCTTGGGCTCACTTCTTCCAATAAATGATCCTCCCAGGCAGCCATATTGTCCAGCAGCACGTTACCTTCCATTTTAGCCTTCCCAACAAGCGCAGCGACATGTAACCATGTGACTCCTCTTCGATCCAAGGTCAGAGTCTTACCAAGCTCCCCTATCAGGGTCATTATGTGTCTATCGTCATTGAGAAGAGCCCAATAAATTATCGCCTCAATCTTTCTCTGACTCTCCGTACGCGCCATGACTTTAATCCATCGTTCAAGCCAAACAGAGATCAGTTCTTTCTCCTCAGGAGAGGAAATGAGACCTTTGTCTTGGGCAGGATTACTCAGAAAGTAAGCGTCCGACTCCAGGAATAGAAAAATTATTGCAATGTCGACGTTGGTTCTAGTGATAGCGCAATGAAGCGGGAGTTCTTCCTTTGATATCCCGTCCGATGACCGTTGCCTTCCAATCCTCATGTCGATGTAAATTCCAAGAGTGATCCAACACCTTTGCCACAACATCAAGGAAGCCATAGTCACAAGCATGATGTAGTACATTCCTCCCAAGGTTGTTTGTGAGTCTGAAATCAATTGGTTGCGTCATCAGATAGTCCACAATAGACCTTGACCCAGTCCGCATGGCACGGAAGAGTGCAGTTTCTCCTTCTAACTGCTGGAAGTTGACGTTTGCACCCTTGGTACAAAAGTATTCGACCACTTTGACATTTCCACTTGACGCAAAAGACAATCCAGTCTCCTCGGCCTCGTTGATGTGATCCAGGAGGTCGGACCGCTTCTCTACTAGTTCTTAAACCAGCTCTAGATGCCCACATAATGCAGCATCCAGAAACATCCTCTCTCCCTTATTACCATGGGCATCAACTTGTGCCCCTTGGTCTAGGAAAAACGTAATCGCATCCACGTTGCGATTAAAGATTGCCACTTCGAGGGGAGTGTCCCCATTATTACTTCGTCTCTCTAGGCGAGTTTGCTTTTCTTCCTTGGAAGTGTTCTCCAGCAGGACCTCCAGAATATCGGTGTTTGTAGCGTGTGCAGCTAAATGTAGAAGCGTATTGCCAAATGCGTCAGTCTTTGTAGTATCCGCTTCTTTCTCAATGAAATAACGAGTGACATCAACCATTCCGTTCTCAGCTGCGAGCATGAGAGGAGTGCTTTCATCCTGTCCCATTCCTTGAGAAATGCTTCCGCTGCCAAAAACTGTATGATCAACCAGAAATTTTACTACCTCGCTGACTCCCCTTCTTGCAGCTAGACATAAAGCATTCCAATTTTTGTGATTTGCCTTTCTTATTTCTGCTCCCTTCGTGGCCAAGTATTGAACAATTTCGAGATTACCGAAGTCTGCTGCGCTTAGGAACGCCGTGTCCCCATCAGTATTCTCTGTCTCCAGAAGAGTAGACTGCTTGCTCGGATCGGTATTCTCCAAAATGAACTTCACAATTCCAAGATCTCCCCCTTCCACAGCTAGATGAAGCACTGTCCTTTCACTTGCATCGAGCTTAGTCATATCCGCGCCTTTGTTGACCAGGTATTGAAATGTTTCAAAATGTCCGTACCAAGCGGCGGCCATCACAGGAGTTTGAGTATCAAACCCTGTTAACTCCAGGTGTAATTCTTGATCCTGCCCCGCAGGTCTCTCTACAAGGTTTTTCACAGTCTCTAAATGCCCTTCGGTCGCAGCAATATTAAGGACATCGTTGTTGTCAATGTCACGCTTTGATGTGTCAGCCCCCTTTTCGAAAAGGAATCTGTCAGAATAAAGGCTTATTCAGCAGCATGTGGCACCCAATGGGGTCCAATTGTACAGATGTGTGTATGTGTGTTCAATTCTGCTAAATCTAAGGGGTAAAAATACAGTGTAGGTTTACGTAATCTCAGGCAGTAAGGCCTCTATCCGACAGAATCGAAAAACATCAAAGTGGCCATTGGTAGCTGCAAGGAGCAACGGTGTCTGTCGCCATGAGTTTTCCATCTCGAGAAGATCCAGATCCTTCTCTAGGAGAATTTGAGCAAGACGGAGATTTCCACTCAAGGCAGCGGCATGTAGTGCCGTTTGGTCGTCCTGATCCTCGATCTTAACATCGACTCCGTGGTCAAGTAAATATTGAGGATACTCGACTCCATCCTTCCACGCTACAAGGCAAAGGGCGTTGCGTCTTCCTGTGGACTGCAAGCCCAGAAGAGTCGGTCCTCCCGCCTCGAGAATCAATTTTCCAACATCCAAGAAGTTTTCCATAGCAGTCGCCAGGAAAGCATTCACACCTCCACTTTTAGTTCTTGTCAGCATATTAGCCCCCTGAGAGAGGAGTAGCTTTGCAATTGTGTATCGGCCCAAAAAGGCGGCAAATATTAAAGGGGTCATCCCAGTCGTGACATAGTTCTCTGACTCGAACGAGAAATCAAATCTTATCTCGCGAATGTCGGGGTTTTTGACCAGTATTTGTTCCACCACAGCACCTCTGTTTTGGAGGATTGCTTGCCTGATTTCTTCCATGCCATAGCTAGGGCTTTCAGGAGGGCCTCCCTCCGGATCAGGGGGAAGTTCCTCGGCGGCGTCTACTGAGATTAGCAGGTGAGTACTTTTTAAAAGCAAACATGTAGGGACTAACCGTTCATAGGATCTGCCATGATCACTTTAATCTCCCAGATTTCATGTTCTGTTTTCTACACTGAGTCGAACCAAAGTTGTCCGAAGTTGAATATCATGCGACCATGCTGATGCGACCATGAGGGCCCGCCCAGTCGACGCACGCGCGCCGAGAACTTGACCAAAAATAACAAGAGAAAACGGAGCTTTGGCCCCAATCCCACGGCCCATCATTGGCTATCGGCTCCCCTGAATATGCGGCTAAAGTACTTGGGCGGGGTATCTTTCGAGTAGCCCATGTCAGCTGCACTGACATGAAGTCTGACAAATGATTCCTCTTCGGCATTTTGAGCCCGCGATCTCGCTCTGGCTGACCAGGGTGTATTAAGTGACCTGGCCCAAGTTTCGGATACATCATCCCGAGGTCGTGTAGTAGTAAGTATCTGGTCTTCTTTCGTGTGTTATCCGATCGTTGTTAAATGCCCAGGTGAATATCCATCGTCTAATTAGGCTTAGCCTGTACACATCCACATCGAACGGCCCACATTGAACAGTAGCAGCACTGGAGGTGTATGGAGTACCGTGTGCAGTATTGCTGAAGTTACAATGCTCGACGACCCTAGATGATTGTTTTTTCTTTTTTGCTGACCTCTTTCTGGAGGTTATCACGAAGAGAACTCTGCAGGGTGAAGACTTTGGTGATTGCCTGCTCTAGATCATCGTCTCGACTCCGATCTGGATACTGAAGTGCAATGAAGGACAGCCAAGGAATGGTTAAATAATCTTTGATTTTCTGCGTTCTCTTAAGAAATGACTGACTCACTATTATAAGTCTACCATTGCCCTTCAGAGCTTTGAGCTTCGGTCGTTCATGTGCGTATCTGTTACATCTGATACAACATCCTTCGCGTTCGGGTGAAATTGAATTCATTCTTCCGAGCTGTTTTCCTCGTAACATGGCCTGTGCTTGTGGGATGTGTCCTTTTGTTCTGGTAGACCTTTTCTACAGTTTTCTTCCTGCCCTGCTTGCGACAGAATGTCGTACCCGGCTTCCGGGTCTACGTTCAAATCCATGGATGTTGCTCTAGATTACCGTTGCGGCCTTAGCTGTGAGGCAATAACACTTTTTTTTGCCACTCTGGCGCGGAAACTTGAATTCATATTTATCGGCATCCCATAATCTCACTCTATATCCTATTTGATCTCCACATGTGCAAGTTACTGATTAATGAATAAAAGATATATGCAGTATGCAAGGTCATCCAGTCGATAGACTCTTAGGACATATAACACTGAGTACTGCATCATGTTCAAGGCGTTGATATGCGACCGTCATACTCGGATATAACATACATCAATTAAAAAGCCTGCTCCATATTTCGATGTTTTCTAGCATCATAGAAATAAAGCGGCACAGCACAAACCAAAATCAGGATATTTGACATGAACATGATCATATAAACTTGCACGAACCCATTCTTATCCACCCACTCCACAGCCACGTATAAAAACACAAACGCAACAAGGTTCTTGAAAATATTAATCAAAACCAAACACTCTGCAGCGTGTCTCTGATGACGGTGCACGATATACGTAATCGCAATATTAGGCGTGTAGACTGATCCAAAAGAAACGAGTGCGAATCCAACCGCGATAGAAATCCAGGGTAGCTGGTTCCCGCACGCAAAAGCGAGAAGAATGCATCATGCGGGTCCGAACAACATTCCAGGGACTAGGGAGATTAGACGCTGCTCAGGCCAGATGTCTTGGCCAGAACTGCGGCGGACGATCGCGTTTTTTATCATATCGGAGAGCTTTCCGCCACCGAGACAGGCGATTAGGAAGCCGATTATCGCAGCTACTTGCATTAGGTCGACTTGTTGTGTTGAGAAGAGGTATGGAGGTGCTTCGAGGAGAGAGGACATGCAGAAACTTTAGATGCGAGATTAGTATTGAAGGGCCTCTGGGGAATAGATAATCACTCACATCAGAATTATCTGGGGGCTCAGTGTCACGGTGTAAGTGAAAATCCTCCACCATATGAAGGATGAATGAGAAGCTTCAGAGGTTCGAACATGACCTTCAAGAAATTCACATCAGTGTTATATGAAACAAGCGGTAGGATCTCTCGGAAAGATGGATTGTGAATAGTGTAATCGTGCTGTTCTAAAGGTACGGCCTTGACATCCTCGCACAGTTCCTCTTTAGGGATATTCTCATTTGCTTTGAAGGACTCTCGATTGCGCATCATTTCCAGTTGGTCGGTGGTTAAGTCGAGTTCAGGACGCGTGAAGTTGGATTCTGGGTAGAGAGAGAATATCAAAAAGAAGTTTAGTCCTCCAGCTCCGCAGCACAGGCACATGAAGGAGCGCCATGTATCGGCGAGCTCTGTAGTCATGAAGCCAGCGATGAGTGGACCTATTGCGCTACCGCCTGAAATAAGGAGGATGTAACTTTTGAAAGGTACTTATTAGCTTGATTTTTGTAGCATAATCCTCTTTTGCACCTACATGGACATCATGGCACCTCGACGGTGGACAAAGGTAGTGTCTGCTACAATCTCAGGAACAATACTCTGTCAACATAGTTAGCTAACTGTCGAATCACAAGCATGGAAACCTTAGAAATCTTCCAACGCATACTTCACCAGCTGCAGCTGCAAATCCCTGTAAACACATAGCAGCCAACAGACTATGGAATGATCTGGCAGCAGCGGTCCACGCGAACATTCCCGTCTGCAAAGCCATCGATGATAGAAGGGCAGTACGTTTGCCAGATTTCATAGCGACCGGTACCCAGAAAATATTGCCAATGCTGAGAAAGAGAAAGTTCAACTGGAAATTTTTTAGCTTTGAGCTCTTCATTCCCCTAGATTATCGAATACCATACCGTTAGAACTTGAGTTGCCCCTGATTGAGATTTATGGTATTCCTCCATCAACAGCGGGATCGCCACTGAGATTCCTGCTCCTCCTATATTTGACACAAAATTGGCGGAAGATGTGACCAGGATAGCCACAAATTTGAGGCCTGAGGGCCATCGCAAAGGATCCTTTGGATCATTGGTTGGAAAGGGGAGAAGAGCAAAGTCGTGATTGCCCATGTCTAAAGTTGGTGAAGATGCAAGGTGAGATAGACTTGGACTTGGAGCTTTGCATTGTATCGCTAGATAGCTCTGGAGAATTTATATGAATAGGGGGAAATCGGGTAGGTGGACGCGTAGAGCATTTTTGACCAAGGCCTATACAGTATAGTAACACAAATTCCGGGGAACGACCGGGGTATATTAGTGTGGGGTAAGAATCTGGGGTGGAATCCGGGCCGATGAGCCTGATCAACCGCCAAAAGTGATAGTAAATCAGATAGTTTAAATTCAAGCTTCCAGCTTTCAATCGTATTTTTGTTCTTGTACGCATTGAAAATATACACATTCATCGAAACAATCCTAAAAACTGTAAGTGTGATCATATAGGGATCAATGGACATTTTACGACTTGTCACTGTCGACCAAATCTTCCAGTCGCTCATCATTTACCTTTGCTCAGCTCGTTAGTTCTGGACTTCATAAGGTTTCTGAGGCCTTTACCGCTCAAGCTATTAACTTTCTTTGGTAGTTTAACGAGTCGCGGTTGCCATGTCTACCCTCGCTCCACGAATCGAATACGTCTTCACACTACAAGTTGATCTCGCGCCACCTCTGGACTACGGTTCCACTGCCACTGGAGATAAACGGTTTATTCCGATCACCGGCGGAAAAGTCACTGGACCAAGATTTGCAGGAAAGGTTCTAGGCAACACAGGAGGCGATTGAAACGCAGTGCGCGCCGATGGAATTGTACATCTCTATGCACGGTACTCATTCCAAGCAGATGATGGTGCTATAATTGGAATCTGTAATGAAGGTAGTGTTTGAGGATGCGGATCCGTCCAAGGCCTCAATGGCTAATGAGGGAGCCGATTGGTATACACGCACCAATCCACGCTTTGAGGTTGACGTCAACAATGAGAAGCATGGATGGTTAGGTCATTCTGTGTTTCTTGGCAACTTGAAGCCTCCACAGCGACCGGGGTATGTGAAGATTGATGTCTATGAAGTGCTATAAAATTGTGGGGCGGGGATAGGCCGGATGAGAAAATGGAATGTGGGCCCGACCGGGATATTCATCTGAGACGTTTGTTTACCTTAGGGACTTCAATTAGAGCCAATCATCAAATTCATGTTCGTCGCCCATGTGTAATTTTACTTTAGTAGCTTGGATAGTGATGGTTTAGGCTAAAGCCGTGTTCAATATGCACTCTGCCGAGTCTGGGCCCAGCGGTCGGCGTTGTATTTGGCAGAAGATAGATCAATTGGGTATTAAAAGAATGAAGATGCTGAGAAACAATGCCAAAATAAATGCATGTGGCCAATTAGATATGAAAGAAAAGCCCGAAACTCACCCAATTGCTTCCACCGGTCCAGCATGAGAGGTAAAAGATTATTTCATTCAAGGACCCAAAAGCCGTTACGACAATCCCAAGTCCTAGAGATCCATGTCATATAAGGACTCAGAAAAGGGCAATTCGCGTATTGCCAATAATTGAATCTGTCAACTGCGAGTGCACCGATTGAACCTTTTCGAACCTCATGTACTTGCATGATTCACTCTCCAGATGATTGAACAGTGCGGCGAGCGTAACGAACTGCTTCTGACAGCCGCGGCGATTAGGACAGTTATATGCCTTTTGTGTATGGGCTGGCGAGTTAAGATGTTGGGTCAGAGCTCTTACGGTGCCGAATTCCCGGTGACACAAATAGCACTCTCAGTTGTAGCCATTGTGTGCACTATTTGTCACTGAGTATTCCACGTTTTCCTCCTCGTTCCATTCAATATGTTTATTAGCAATCATTCCCTGGGTATCAAGTCAGTGGATCATGCTAGCAATTTTTTGGCGGTTCAAATTGGGGGCCTTTGGACATGAGCCAGTCTCTAGGTGATGCGAGACACCACTCGCTGTGACAAATCCTGTTCAACAAAAGGGGCACTTCATTTCAATTCCACGATGCACTTTGGAATTTGAATGCTGGAAAAAAAATTCAGGTCAACTTTATGGTTCGTGAATTTGCATTTTTAGTATGCATACCGCGCGCAGATTATTCTCGTTCTGGAATTGCCTGTCACAGGATTTGCAATAGTTTTTCCAGTGGGGCTTGGCCGTCATGTGTGCTTGAACAGCTTGATTCGATGAGAATACGCAGTTGCATGTCTCGCAAGGAAATTGTGGAGCCCAGTGATTCATTGAATCCATATGTTGATTGCAGCCGTGACGGTTCAGAAAAAGTTTGTCGCAAGTCTCGCACTCAATCCAGTGATTTTCATGATTCATGTGAGCATAGCAATCATCTCTCCAGCTGAATCTATCACCACAGGTGCCACATTCAAACATTTTGGCGACTTGAAGTACTGTTGACGATCAAATTTGGAGGCCTGGGGTGTCAGATGGTCGTATAGACCAGGGAGGAAGAAGAGGGGGGAAGAAGAGGGGGAATTGTAGAAGAGTTGAAGAAGAAAGTGGGGGGAGACAGAGTGGGCAGAAGCTTATCGATCTATAATAAATCGTGGGAATCGTGGGATCTGACTCCTCCAGGGCTGAGATGTATACTCTCTTACCGCCTTCCAGTTGCAGTATTCTGCTTTGGATAGATCAACGTTGCCTGTCAAATGCTCTCGATAAACCACAACTGCAACAGAGTACAAACAACCTTGGAAGAGATCAAATTGGAACTTGATTGAGACATAGACAAGCAATATCAAAATCTTATTTCCTTCCACAGATCCAGATATTACCCTCAATTCGAGATCGGAGCTGGCAGAGGAAAGCTGGCAGAATAGGGTAGTGTCTTTGTTGATCTCCAGACTAAACATGCACTAAACCACACTAATAACGGTTAAACCAATGGAGTCACAGGGGGCGAGCTTTGACACGAAATGTCATAATTCGTCCACGGGTGCTCAGGTGGGGCGAAGAAGAAGATGTAAACAGAGATGGTGGAGTCATGTTTCTGAGTGGGTTCCGAAATCCGGCCCCAGGCGATTATTATTTATCTGTCAGATGCTCTGATAACCATGCTCACTCCGCGAATACAAAATTCCCTCTGATGCCATCACGGTTTTACCAAGCTACGACGCTCACTTGATCACACTAGAAGAGCACACTTTGAGTTGAAGCCTCAATATCAAAATGGGTGAAACTGTTGATGCGGATGGCCATCCAACCCCAGTGTCGCTACCAAACTCGGAGCAGTTCTACTTGAAGAACGACCAAGGCCGAAAATATTCAATCCAAGTATCTTGGCCTCTGCTGTGGGAGGATAGGGAAAAGCCCAGATCCTGCCCGATAATGTGAGCGGTTACGAATATTATGCTTGAGATAATCTTTTGGCTCATCACTAATGGTCCACAGATATCTGGTTGACGGAAACTCCATGTTTCTGACAGCCACCGAATCTGCATGGCGCCGTGGCTACTCGTCGCGATTTAACAGCGGAATCATCGTTGCTATCGGGTATCCTCTAGAGGGTAAACTCTACGATATTGAACAACGCAACCTCGACTTGACGCCCCCATCGGAAACCCCTGTACCTGGTCATGGACAGGCAGATGGTTTCCTAGACTTCATTGAAAATTCAGTCAAACCAGCCGTGAGATCACGCTTTCCTAAAATATCTTTCGAGCGAGAGGCGCTTTTCGGGCATTCGTATGGGGGTCTGTTCGCCCTTCATGCATTATTCACTCGCCCTGACTATTTCGACTGTTTCATGGCAAGCAGTCCATCCATTTGGTGGAATGGTCGGTGCATCTTGGACGAGGCAGAGAAATTTCTTGATGTGACTAGCTTAACAGGCGAGAAGGTTCCTTCAGTAATGTTTTTCTGGGGTGCTCTTGAGCAGAATCCCCCCTCGATGGGATAATGAATCCAATGAAGACTACGATGCGAGAAAGCAAACCGCACTGGGTTTTCGAATGACTGATAATGCTCTAGACTTGCTTCTCAAGTTAGAGGATTCTACTCATCTGCGTGTGCTTTTGAAAGATGAATATGAATGGGAAGAGCATCTGAGTATAGTGCCTTGCTCAGTTAGTCGGGCGCTGACGAAGTTTTTTGAGGAATGGCCATTCGAGAAATCGGAGTCCTAGCCCGGAGATAGGGGTGAAGAACAGCCATTAGAACCTTGGACAGCCATGGTAGATATCTTTTATGATGATTGGCATGTGATGGATTATTGACATTTGCCCCGGTGGATGCATTGAAGTTATCAAAAAAAAGTATGTATGATCATCATCATTGAACATATGAAGAAATTGATATCCTATAATTGGAACTGTATATCATTCAACGGATTGATTCAATTTCATATTCGACAGCCTCAACATGAATCATCACAGGGCCATCACTGGAAAAAGAAATGGCACGCGTCGCGGGCGTTCGCAAGATAGGATCAGAAGTAGCAACGATCTACTACTCAGCAATATCTCGTCATCTCAGCTATTCGCATAGATTGCGTCAGGCATCCTCCATTTGAAAATTTGAATAGAATATATAAGGATATTCAGCTAGTCTAGTACTGAAAGCCTGAAAAGGAGAGAAACGCGATCTGCGATTACACGAGACAAAAACTATAGATGCGCGCTAGCCTTATTTGGGTAATCCATTCGAGGCTATACCATATATGGCAATGATATGCATCAAAGTCAAATAAGGTTTTGGGAGTAGAAGATGAGCCTCGAACACAGAATTGATAAAACAACTCATTCTCGAAAGAATTCTCTTCTTTGGGGTTGCTAGATGCAGTTTATTTCTGGATCCATCTTGAGCTGAACAAAATTGTGGCGCAATACGAGTTTAACCTTATAATTTCCTGATCAAAATGGGTCATGGTATTTCGACTGCCAGAGATTTAAAAACCTCAATAGTACATCAATTCTCCTGTTAATTTTTCCACATCTTTTCCAGATTCTTATTGGATCCTCTAGATTGACTACTCAAACCTCGCTCTTAGCTTGCATCTTCAAGTCTAACTCAATATGGGCCTCTTCAGTAGCAATGGCAGCAATCATACTTGCCCCATGCCTACCACATTTGCCAAAGGTATGATGATCTCATACCACGCTCGTTTAGCAGGTTACTGACTTCTATACAGAGGCATCCGAGCCTATAGTGGGAAATCTATACTTCTATCATCTGAATATGATAATTTCAGGAGCCTGTGCCGCGCTTGTCTGTTTGGTCATTTTTAGTCTGATGTTCTGGCATGCGATACACTTGAGCAAACCAAAAGAGCTAATAAAGTAAGATTCTAGCCATTCAAATGTTAGAAATTATTCTTCTGACCAGCTTAGGATCATGAAAATTTGTTTCCTACTTCCACTCTATACTATCACGTCCTTCTTATCGATATGCTTTCCACACGCCTACACATTCCTTGAACCCTGGCTTGATTTTTTCCAGGCTGTCGCTCTTGGGTCGTTCTTCCTGTTGTTGTGTCAATTTATTTCAAGTGACTCCCAGACGGATGTGAATGTCTTCTTCGCTGCCTTCGAAGCGCCGCAAAAGAAAGATAATTCATTTGTGACTGGGTTGGAATGGTTCCGAGTAGGTGACCTACATCAAATCAGATTATGGCAGATTGCTAATTTTTCTTTCTACTAAAGAAGCAATGGATTGCGATATTCCAATATCCTGTGGTCGCCTTTGGTGTGGCTATTGCGACCGATATCACACAAGCTGCCGGAATCTACTGTTTGGACAGTAACAAGCCTTACTTTGCACACCTATGGGTATGTCACAGCCCGTTACATCAATGCAAGTATTGCTGTCTTATAGTGACTTTCCTTAGCTCACGATCATCTCGACGGTGTCTGTGGGGTTTGCTGTTATGGCAGCATTGAACTTCTACCGAACTTTAAAAACATATCTAAGCGGGCACCAGCCACTCGCAAAGCTACTTGCTTTCAAGTTGATTGTCGGTCTATCATTTCTCGAGAGGGTAAGTCGTTCATCATCCAGATTTATCAGGATCCAAGCTTACTGAGATCCGCATTTCTAGATTATCTTCACCATCCTCCGAACTACCAATACCCTCAAGTCTACCTCCACACTGAGCTATGCGGACGTTAACATCGGTATTCCTGACCTCGTCATATGTCTTCAAATGGTTCCTTTCGCCCTCTTCTTCCCTTGTGCCTATCGAGTCTCGCCCTATATTGGCACTGGCCCCTACAAGAGTGGATTCCTCGGTGCCCGGGCTTGGATTGGCTTATTCAACCCCATGGAAATCCTTCGTGCAATCAAATTCATCTTTGATATGGGCACTGAGTTAAGAAACCAGGGAGATGCTGAGGGATACATTGTTGAGCGAGAGGGCCGACCGCTGTATCCATATACTTACCATAACCTTGACTCTGCTGGGACGTCATACGATCAATCTTATGATCTCAGGAAGTAACCTTGGAAGTTCCAGATCACTGAGATAGCCATGCTATTTCTTACCATATTATAGAAAATCGAGGCTTTCTCGTGACCTTCTAGTGCGAATTCATGTCATCTTTTTCTCCTATTCGTTATGCAGATTACGCCAACAACCAGACCGATATTTGTATTTGATTGAATGGGAATGGTTTATGCATTCGTGTAATTATACTCATACAAATTTTAAGTTTTAAGTTACTGCCATCGGAATTAATCCAAATCATCAGTTCCAAGGTAATACTGTTCTATCCTATAGGAATTGCCGGCTTCGGGTGATACTTAATATTCAACCTTGGAACCGACTTCAAGAAAGGACTTCGGGAGCTTCAAAAGCGAATAACACACCTGAGTATTCCCAAAGTCATCAATTCAAGGGCTCCTGGCTCAACACGAGACAATAATGATGACCATATAGCGTAGGTACTTGACTGTATCATTCTCGACACATGCATGTGACCATCCTCCAATCCTAGATCTTGACAATTATTTCTTTTGATGAACCAAGTTTGTTACTTGACAAAACCACCAATTGAATTGGAGTATGAATGGGTACAAGCTCCCCGATGCTTTTGAATTCTGACTGATCAAGGTGGGATTCCGACAAGGCTTGCGAATAGCGATGGATACCATTATCCTAGTTGGTTCGATTTCAAACGCTCATCCTGTAACTCCAGTACTTCGATTGAATGACAGGGACATGGGAGCTGACAATACCGATGACCTACAGAGCGCAAGGTGAGAGCAAATTTGCACCAAATGAAACTGAACTATCCCATGCAGCCTGAGATTAGACATTTGGAAGAGACTCAAAATGCCCATCGCTGATCCATGCAACATAATGGTGATTTGACTGACCAGGAAAACCTGTTTTACTGTTGACATTTTTCGTTTGACTCTCAGCTTGTGTGAGCTTCACTTTTCAGTATATAAGGTTCTTTGCGTTCATCAACATCCAAAAATCTTTCATCTACTACATCAACGACCGAGATCGAATCATCTCCACGTCCAAGGAACCACATCCGCGTCCGCAATAATGAAGCCATTTACTACAATCTTGAGTCTCCTGGCATTAGCCACCTCTATCTCCGCACAGAACACATGCACTGCAGATGATGTCCTCGTCTCACTGGAAATCAATATCAAATTTGGTGATCAGATGCAGACAGACGTCGATACTACGAACAACAGTATTGATACTAGTGGAGTGGGTTTAGCTTCATTTGAGCAGCATTTCGATGACTCGCCGATGCTAACTATTTTCGCTTAGCCGGTGTATAAAAACTACAAGTCACTACTCAATCAATACGCACATGATGTACAGTGCACCATCAATGCGACTCAAGACCAGCAGACCCAGATTTGTGGTGCTTATATTAACGTAAGTGTACACTACTAACAACGATTCGGTATACTTAGAAGCCCTTTCTGAATTATTCATAAATGTTAAAACCATTAGTTTTCCACGAGTCAACTCCGCTTCCTTCATGTAGCCGATGGTCTCCAATTCTTCATCACAAATGACCATGGAGACAACGAAAGCAAGATGCATGGTTATATTTTAACTTACCAAGCTGCTTTAGAGGTAATTTATCTATTTTTTCTTGGAGATTTTAAATTCAACTCTAACAATTAAATCATCATTATAGGGCTATACTTCTCGGATCAAGGCTGGAGTTCCTCTCTGTGCTAGCCAAATTGATGATGCTTATGCACCTCTAGCTAAGCAGCTTGCTAGTCTTATACAGGATTACCCAGCATCAACATCTACTTAGTGGCATATTGAGTCAAATTGTGGTTGAATTGCAGAATGAAGGTATGTAAGGAGCAAGATTGACATTCAGGATGTTGTAGGATGGTCTCGCTATAGCGAAGATCATTAGCTCCATACACCTATGGCTATCAAAACTAGTTTGTTTTTGATACTAGCAAATTGAATCCGAAATGGGGTATGGAATAATAATATGCACCTTCTATAATCTTATTAATCTAGTAGACTTTTTTTTTATAGTCATACAGTATAGTGCTAGCTCTACTTAAGAGTGACATATTAGAACAAGATGGGAGTGGTTCAAATCAATAACCTTGGAAGAGAGGATCAAAGTTCTAGAGAAATAAAAAAGAAAGAATAGAGGGAGTAGGGATCGAACCGGGGACTTCTAGATTTCGCCAAGTGAGGCATCAAAATGAGCAAGGTGATGACAGCCTCAACTTTCAGAAAATCATAACAAATCCAATAAAATAGATAAAAATATAAAAGTAATATCAAAAGAAAGAGCAAAAAGAAAAAAGCTCCGCAGAAGTCTTTTACATAGTCCGCTGCATGCTTTCTCACGGTGGTGTTCCACTTAAGCAAGTCTCACGCTCGTTGATGCTACGTAACAACCCTCAGTCCTAGCACTCTAGTCTTATGGTATCATAGTATCAAATCAAATCGGGACAGACACGATAGCCCGCTCAGCTACTAGGATGCGAATGGTTATCTGGACTCCTGAACTTACCCTTATAACGTGATTCCCAAGTGAGCGGCCACCTGACCGCGTTCGCGTCACCCGCGTCATACCTTACCATCTTCAACCACCAACCATGCCACCAAAACGCAATGTTTCGGCCAGAAAAAAATGGCAGTCAAGAAGGTCGAATCTTACTTGCTATTGAGGCTATAAAAAAGCAAGATATCACAGCAATAGCCACAGCAGTACGTGTATTCGATGTACCTCGCTCTACGTTACGGCGCCGCCTTGCCGGCCATACTAATCGATCCGAAACTCGCGCGAATAACCATAAATTAAATGAAAATGAAGAGAATTCACTTCTCCAATGGGTGATCTCTATGGATATACGTGGAGCTGCCCCCCGTCCGGCTACCGTCCAAGAAATGGCCAATATTCTACTTACAGCGCGTGGCCAGACCCCCCCCTCAAACTGTTGGCAAGAATTGGGTTACAAACTTCGTAAGACGACATTCAGAGCTTACAACCCGTTTCTCTCGACGATATAATTACGAGCGTGCGAAAATGGAGGATCCAAAAGTGGTTCAAGAATGGTTTAATCTTGTTTTTCAGACAATTCAAGAGAATGGTATTTTATCAGAGGATATCTATAACTTTGATGAGACTGGATTTGCAATGAGACTTACAGCAACTGCTAAGGTTGTTACTCGTTCTCGATATTATGGTCGACGATCACTTTTACAGCCTGGAAATCGTGAATGGGTAACTGCTATTGAAACAATTAATGTTCCTGAATGGGTACTTCCACTAGTAATTATTTTCAAAGGCAAAGTTTTGATTGAAGGATGGTTTGAGAATCTTCCATCTGATTGGCGATTTGAAACTAGTCCAAATGGATGGACAACTGATGAAATTGGACTTCGATGGCTTCAAAAACACTTTATTCCAGCAACAACTGAACGGACACTTGGAAAATATCGACTTTTGATTCTTGATGGTCATGGGAGCCATTTAACTCCCCAATTTGACCAGACTTGCAAAGAGAATAATATTATTCCAATTTGCATGCCAGCCCATTCTTCACAGCTTCATCAGCCACTTGATGTTGGATGTTTTGCACCTCTTAAACGTGCATATGGTCGGCTTGTTGAGAATCAAATGCGGCTTGGTTTTAACCATATCGATAAATTTGATTTTCTTGAAGCCTACCCAATCGCTCGTAAAGAGGCTTTTCAAAACCAACCCATTCAAAACAGCTTTGCAGCAGCTGGTTTAGTACCATTCAACCCAGATCAAGTACTTTCTAAGCTTAATATTCTTCTTCGAACACCTACACCCCCAGGTAGCCGCCCTACCAGTCGATCAAGCCAATTTTCACCCAAGACACCCCAGAACCTTATTCAGCTTCAACGGCAAGCTAGTTCAATCAAAGCTCTTCTAAGACAACGTTCAAGAAGCCCTCCAAGTCCACTGAAACAGCAGATAGACCAAGTTCTAAAAGCCTGTGAAATTCAGATGCATTCGACAGCTTTATTGGAGGTTGAAACACGTAAATTACGTGCCGCCCACGAGAAGCAGAAGCAGAAGCGCCAACGGTCTACTAGGCAGATACCTAATGAGGGTGGTATGACTGTTCAGGAGGGCCAGGAGGCTATACAGCGTGCTATACAGGTGGTTGAGGCGCCAGTGATCCCTCCCGTACCACGGCCTAGGGCGCCTTATTTACCACCTCAGCCAGCTAGGAGAAAGCTACCGACATGTAAGAAGTGTGGAGAAGAAGGCCATCGATCAGATCACTGTGATATTCAGATAATTATTTTAATAAATTGGCGTTCTGGTGGTAATATTTATGATTAAAACTGTAGGGTAGGCGGTGGGTGGCCCACTCGCTTGGGTGGCCCACTCGCTTGGGAATCACGTTAGCTAAGAAACGATATTAAGGCCAGGATTTACAGGCAGCCATCAGAGTCCACTTCTTTGTGGCCCACTCTATATAGGGACACTCTTAAAATTTTAGAAATTATCAGGTAGCATTAAAAGAAAATCAAGGGTATATTCCATGAAAACACAGCTCTAACTCCCGGTCTACCTTAATACCCAAAGCATATATGTACATCATACTCTCAAGCTTATCATGAAAGCTTAGGTCGCTTCTGGTTTCCAAACCCAGAGTCTTGACGCGACCGCTTCCGCTCCATAGCCTCCATCTCCGCCTTCATTATCCTCTCCTGCTCAGTCATTTTCTTCGGCTGTGCAATCATAGGTCCCTTTTTACCCGCTAGGGGATTCTTCTTCGCCGTCGAGAAAACATTCTTCGGTTTCTGCGCACCAAACGACATGGAGAATTTTGCAGGTGCAGCAGAGGTAGATGCAGGTGTACCTGCGGCCGGAGACTCTGCGCTAGACTCATCCTTCACGCCCGCAGATTCCGTAGCCTTCTTCGGACCCAGTCCAAGGTTCAGTGTCATCTTCTCACCCTCCGCTCGCTGCAGCATTTTCGCATCGGGGTCCTCCTCAGCCGCTGCAGCAGCGTCTTTCTCCCGTGCAGCTTTCCGGGCACGTTCCACCTGATCCTTAATCAATTTCTGTTCCCGTTGTTCGTCATTCTTTTCTTCGCGATCTTTCTTTTGAATGGCTTCTCGCTTTCTCATAGTCTCTGGTGAATTATCGATCCATGATACAAAGAGTCCCTTCTCCGTTTCTTCGACACGACATATTCCGTTCTTGCCGAGGTATTGCGCGAACTGCGTGAGAGAAGAAAATTCGGTGGCGCTCATGTGAACGTGCGTTTTGTCTTGGATAACTTCTTGGTAGTAATGGTTGATGTTGACAGCCTTTTCGCCGTGTCGAGTTCGAAGGCCATCCACGAATACCTTGACGAATTCGTCGGTGTACTGCTTGATGTATTTCTTGGGGTCTTCTCCGACGAGCGCCATTCGTCGGACATGGCTTTCACTATTATCATTGATTCTCGTTAGAAGATACTCAAGTAGAGCTCGAAAACAGGTCTAGTCCGCCACTTACCTAAGTAGATGCTGCTTGAAACTGTTTGCCTCACGGGTTTGTTTTTCGCAAATTTGACTAGATGGAGGTTAGTGGGCTTCATGTTTCCGGTATTTCAACAGCAGTGACTCACCAGTACCACCTTAGTCGACCTAGGCCCTTCTGCTTCATGCGATTTCCGATCGCCTTCACGGATCCAGCTTCGGCTTTCGGCATTGTGTGTGGTGTTGCGAGATGAGAATTTGGGAGTGCGGATTCGAGGTGTGCTGTTGCTACTGATCAATCGTTCCGTGGTGAAAGAGCTCCTGTCAAAGGATTTAGCAGTGGAAGAAGACCAGTTGAGTAGTCGCAGAAGTTGAAGGTCCAAACTTGATCAAGATCAAAAGATGGGGCGCGATAAGAGATAAGCACGTGTTTTTATGAGCCTTACATTTCGGGCACCAATATACTCGACCCTTATATATTTTAAGTCTTATCTTTAGGAGGCCGGATTGAATCGCCAAAATACAGTGATCTGATTCTAGAACTTGAAATGGATTTTGAGTACAAGTAGGAAGATCGAACCTAACTCCGCAAATCCACTGCACCTGCACCAGAAAGCTTTCTAGGAGGGCATAATCACAAGTGTAAAATACACAAAAAAGAAAAATCCAGACCATGAACCAGGTCCCCTTCGCCATAATGAACACATAGATATTGGAGGCAAAAAAAAATCAGAGAAAAACAGCGCGCTGAGTCGTAGAAACCATCAAAGCCAACAAGCACCAGCCAGTCCTTCTTTACACAATGTACTCGTGAATGGCCGAAGGTCCGCTCTCGTTGTATTCAACACGGCTCATGTAGCCCTTGGTCAGACCCTGATCCAGGACGAAGAAAACCTTGGCTCCCATCTGGGCTCCAAGGAATGACCCTTCCTCCATGCCGTGACCGCCTGTAGTAGCGCTGGGACCAGTACTGACGCCGGGGGCATTGGTGTTACCCTGGTCTTTGAAGTCGGGGAAATACTCCGGAAGTCGCAAGGTCTTGACGGAGGTTGGAGTTTGAGAGTGGCCGCTTGAACGGTGGTGAGTCGAGATATTAGGGTCCATGCCAGGGGTGCCTGGTGCAATTGGCATGCCAGGGTTGTTGTGAGTAGCGGCAACTAGAAGAGGGTTGACCCCGTGTGCGGCAGGGTGGTACATAGGCCCGGGCTGTTGGCCCATGGGTGCCGGGGTATTAGTGCCGCCAGTATGGTGAGGAGTAGTAAAAGTAGAAGGAATTTCGGAAGTGAAGATAGTGGCAGATGGAGAAAGAATAAACTTTTGTGTGATGACGCCAAGTAGGGCCTGGGTGAAGCCTGTATATTTCAAGTTAGAAGAGAACTTTTTTTGGCTACATGGTTACGGAAAGGGAAAAGATACGTACCTCGAACTCGACTACCACAGCCAACAATGATGAGTGAATCCCATAACTCACTCCGCTTTGTAGCATCAGGGACAGCCAGGATAGTGTGGTGAATCTGGGTTGCAATGTCCTCCAGGATGCCGCTGGTTAAGCGATCTCCAATCTTCTGACGGGGTGTTGCCAGGAGGAAGCGCTCAACTCCAACCTCAATTTCACGAGAGTGTCGGAGGTAGCGCTGGGTGCCGCTGGTATTATTATCGCCATCCATTTGGACAAACTCCTCATACTGGAAAGAAGCCCTCTCCTTCTTTGAGTTGGGGAGGCGAGGCTGTTTAGGGTCGACGCCGCCTTTCTTATTGGTAGCTTTCTCCTTTTCCATGTTGGCGAGATATTCATTCGTATCTCCGCTGACAATGGCGGCAACATCCAGGACGCCTTCATCATCATCTCCGTTTGTCTCGTTGCCGGTCTGAGCACCGTTACCAAGGCCTCGAGAAGCACCATCGGCTCCATTGGCCTCGCCAGTTGATGCCGCGGCAGCTGGGTTAACTCCTTGGCGTGCGGTGGCTGCAGTACCGGGAAGAGAAGTACCGGGAGGTAGAATCTCAGCAATATTACTCCGCTTGAGCTGCTCGCACATCTCCCGAGTGAAGCCCTTGGGACCTAGTAATTCGATCAATCGATCGGTCATCGCGTCACCACCACAGCCTTCCAGCGCAATGCCTCTGCCATGCTCATTGACCGCGAAGTCCGTGACGGCAGTGACATCCACTTTGCCCTTGCCGACATCAACAACAGTTGCGGTCTGAACACCGAATCCGTAGCACGCCGCGAGAGCTGCGTCCATCATACTGAAGCCCGGGACCTTGAATTTCTCGAAGACGAACTGAGTGATGGCTTCACGGTCGCGTGCTGACCAGATCGGTTGAGATACCAACAGGATGGGGGTGTGGAATGGGGGACTAAGAGAATTGTAGATATGCGTCAACAGGGCGAAGAAGCAAGGCCAGTCAACAATGCGCCCATTTTGAATTGGGTAAACGGCTCCTTGTTCGGAGGTGACATCCTCCTCGTAGAGAACTTCTTCGACAGCCTTTTGAGCGCTATCAGTTCCATTCTCCCCTTCTGGCTTATCAGCCTTCTCGCTTAAACCTCCATTCGCGGTGTCATTCTGGGAAGGAGCTCCTTCCGCGGAATCTTTCATCTCCACATCCTCTTTCGGGGCCTCTGCATGTCCATTGGCGGTAGTGGTGACCTTGGCTTCGCGTTTGTGCTCGCGAACTTTGTACGGCTCGAATTCACCCTTGTTCTCACCGGGGAACATGCGCGTGGGGAAACGGTATCGAGCTGGGGTGAATGTTTCGGGAAGGCCGAGCTGCGCCAGGGTCATTTGCGAACCTGGCGCGATCAACTGGAAAGAAAAGGAGTTAATCAACTTGAGGAAATACCGAGTAGGAATCCAGACTCAACATACCAGCACATGCTCATCCTTGAAAGGTGGCATGTTGGTGAGCTTGCGTTTAGGATACAATGGTGGTGAGGAAGTGCTCTTTCGCGAGCGACGAGGGGTTCCCTTTTTGGGATAGCGTGGGCTTTTGCTTGGCATTTCACGTGATTTGTAGCAAAATATCGTGTTTATGTAATCAGAAGTGGAGTCGCCTGCAGCCTTCTGGTCCGAGGTCCAGAGCCTCAATGAACTCAAGAAGTTAGAGTTGTCAATGATCTGAGCACTTTTGACAAAATGCCGCGCGATGTAAACAGTAGTGGTGGATTTAGAGTGTTGGGGGACTTCTCTCACTTGTTCATCTGATCTTTCACTTAGGCACAGTGACATCTCCCCCAAAACAACTCACCCATTACCGGCAATATATTTACAGACTCCATACTAGTAATAGCATCCAAGTGAATGGTCCGACTCAGAGTTCGAGTTGTTGAAGTTTCTTTAAGCTCAACTTGAAGTTCCAACTTGAAATTTGCGATAACTATAATAGGATCTACTACTAGGTAGTACTACATACACAGTTATCAAATTTAATACAGTGTACATATATCAGTTGACTGAATTACTCGGAAAAAAAAAGAGACCCACATTTGGATCTCATTCGATAAAACATCTTCAAGTTGAAAAGGAAAACTGGCAGAGCAAGAAGTTCAATCTTGATTGCTTGAAGCCCGAGGGCATGCAAATTCTGAAAGCTCCCGAGGTCGCTGCAAAGCTTCCAGATGTGAAACTTCAAGTGCTCATACTAGTATGTCTACCTACCTAGTATCAACGGAAATTCAATACTTTACATGTACCTAGGTACAACCCGAAGCATGAATTGAGTATTCAATCAATGTTTGAATCCCAAAAGCATTCATACTAGGTAGCTACCTACTATGTGTACCAGCTCCAGCTCACAATTTTGTCAACATGAATGCAGATACGCATGGGCTCACTACTGGCAGTTACTCAGATTCTGGGATATACTCATAGCTTATCAAGAAAGTTCGAATATCCATAATGCATTGCAACATCAGGCATATTATAAAATCGCGCCTCGGTACATAACAGACGGAAAAAGATCAATAAACTCCAGATGTCCCTCCCCATCTCTCCCATAAAACACGTAAAGCAGAAAACGCCCAGCGCTATTTTCCTCTATGTCCAGCATGAGTGCTCATGAAGCTCATCCATTACTCCGGACCCGCATTATATTTCTCTGTCGCAGATCGGAAGAGCTCCTGCTGTTGACGTAGGAGCTCCTCCTCTGAGAGACCACTCTGCTCCATCTTGCTCTGTTTCTTCTCTCGGGACTGTGAAGAATAAAAAAGTTAGTATGAAAAATCAAGATGCAAGCAGCCGTTCCAGGATCTATATCCACATACCTTTAATTGCTCTCTATGCTCCTCTGCCACAGCTAGTACCTCTGAGATGTAGTCGCCGAATCCAAGATCTCGCAGCGCCTTCTCAACGTGTTCGCATGCAATGGTCTTCTTCGCTTCTTTCTCACTGATGTCATTGGCTTCGGAGGAAATCAGCGTGATGAACTCAACGCAGCATTCCATGAGTAGATCGCGCGCATCTTTGGAAAATGTTTGACCGGAGGAAGGAGGCAAGATCTCGGTAATGATTTTCTGGACCGTCGCTATTATTCATATTAGTGAGGGGAACGAGACTCGAAACACGGTCCTTAACGGGGTTCCGCGACGCGGGCATTGTATAGCCCTTTATCGGGACTCGACTTTGTAGTCAAACAAAGAACATAGATTCGCCGGAAAAGAACACCCCGTAAATTATCCAGCTGAAATGAAGGAAACAGTGAGCTTACCCTTGGGAAGCGACAGATCGTCGTTAGCTTTAGAGCGAGTCATGTTAGCAGTTGAGCTACAGTAGCGCGCGGAGGTTCACTGGTGTAAGTAAAAGCAAGAGACGGACATACAGTTAAACTCTCTGTCAGACATAGTGAATGATTCAGAGAAAATGAAATAAAGGTCAGAAAGCCACGACAGACCAACGAGATAGGCGACAAAAGGGAAGAATTGAAGATCCGCGTGGGGCCTGGAGCGCTTCCTATTTAACATTTGCGCGCACTTCGGAGCGATATATTTTCCTGCCGGCAGAATTATCCACCGCCTTCGAAGGTACTTATAGGAGTTTTTTTTCTTCAAGTTTTATCTTTCTTTCACTCACTCATGAGCATGGGATTCTATCCTCAATCATCTGTTCCTCGGAATGAATCTTGATGCAGACTCAACTCCGAGGAACTTCGCATACTAATGGTAAGCTTTCCTGTTTTGTGTTTTTTTCTTTGCTTTTTTCTACTATGATGAACTTTCGTTGTCGCCCCTATCTTACAAAACCGTGGTGATTTACCTGTCCTAGCCAAACGGACGAACTGATATCTTGTCTTACAATCTTGAATTTTGTTTGCATATTGGAGTTGAATTCAGTGGCTAACTCCTTGAAGATTCTACAGGTTGAGCTGGACTCGAAAATCTCTATTCTCGGTTAATATCCGAAACCCTCAATTGCTTTGATAGCAAATGGTACGCGAGCCTCTTTCCCTCACTCCATACATACATATTGTATGATGATCCTCCTACATTCCATGCTAAGTATGAAGGTGTACTGCACCTAATGCTTATAAAATGTATTGCTTTTCATCTTTCGGCTGATTACAATCAACCAAATTGAAAAAGTTTTCACTCAAAACATTCCATGGCATTCGATACTGATTGCTTTGTTTGCAGATGTGTAGTATATGAAAATAATTCCTAATGAAAAATTCATACAAAAAACTTCTTGAAAACTTTAATTCTCGTAACGTAAAACAATTGCAAAGCCTCCATGTCCTGATTGATGCTGAGTGGAAAAAACCAATTGCCCAAATCGCGAGTAAACGTAGCTCACGATTAATTTCTACAGAGATGAAGAGGAAGGTAGGTAGGGCTAGCGGTCCGAAGTATTCGGTATGGCCACTCCATCAGCTTGAAGAGCCCTTTCCAACCTTGGTCCTTTCCAAGGTTCCTAAATATGCTTGTATTATCCGCCTGGAAAAGTCGGATGGCTAGCATGGGGTACCTTTGGGACGTGGTTAACGGAAAGCCTTGAGGTCTTCGCTATCCCATCTGTGAATCATTAGCACACTCCATATAAAGATAAGAGAAAATTTCATCAACGTACGAAAGGAATAATCCAGTCAACTCCTTCGGCGCATCGAGCACCAACTTGGCCATGACATGACCAGGCTGCTCTGGGGTAACAAGCTTGCCACCCTCGTGAGCTCCAGTAAACTTCGAGTGCATCTCAGCATCGAGGGTTGCGCCATGAACCTCGCGCAGTTCTCGCTGCATTTCTGTGTCAACCATGCCGGGTCGAACGGCAATAGATGTAACGTCAGGCTCTTCACATCCTAACGTTTGGGTGAAGTTGTTCATTGCTGCTTTGCATGCGGCGTACATGCCCCAGCCACGGTACTTGCCCACAGCGGCACCAGAGGAAGTGAGGATGATTTTGCCCTTGGACTGGCGCAAGGCAGGAAGAGCAGATTTCGCCTATTATACGATTAGCAACGGATTCTTTCGTAGAAGTCAAAAGGATTGGGGAATAAATGAAGGACCGTACAAAAGCGACCAAGCTCATGAAGTTGATGTTGAAGGTCTTCTGCCACTCCTCGATATCGGTGACAGCAATGTTGCCTGTTTGGCCTAGGATGCCATGGTTGAGAACCATGCCGTCGAGTTGGCCGAAAGATTCAAGGGCGACATCAACTGCTTTCTGGGCGAGTGAGAAATCTGCAAGGTCGCCGTTCACCACCTCGACCTGCTTGCTGTACTCATTTTTGAGCTTCTGTAGAGGCTCCAAGCTGCGAGCTACCACCACCACATTGTGGGATTGGGGTGCGGTAAGCAGATACTTAGCAATTGCGAGGCCAATGCCTGTGGAATATCAGCGATGTTTCGTTAGACTCGTGTTCTGGATTCTTACCTCGAGAAGCTCCTGTGACAATAATAGTTTTAGCAGCCATATTGTCCTACATGATATGGTTAGCTAAGGCATCTGGCGCAGGAGTGTTTTTAAGCGGGGTTAGACGCGAGGTTGTTGTAACTTGTGCCATGCAGCCCCGCGAGACACCTGACGAATGAAGCAATTCAGAGCAGGGATTGCGATTTCGACCAACCTTATTTTAAAGATGAAACTGATACTCGAGCTTTTAAGACCGGATGGAATTCGAATATTCTTTATAGCATCGTTTCAAGTCCCTTTATCACACCGAGGCTAGGTATGCCAATCGGCGCTTAATAATCTGGTGGGGTGTGGCCGATCCATGATTCGAGTCCTGAATCCTGATGGAGTTCACGTCAACACAGACCATTCCAGTACTATTCTGTTCCTAGAAGCATCTGAGAAAAGTTTTCTACCCTACATTCAATCCATAATGATCGGGTCAGCCACTTGGGCGCCATGAAATTTTTTTAAAAACGAAACTGGTCATGTTTTTCGGCCTTGGAACTTAAGTTGTTCAAGCCAACTGGTTGTTTCCTTTATCGATTATATACACTGATCAATATAGAGAGGGGCATTATGCCATCTAGCTATAGTATGTGGACCCGACTCCGAGTCGCACTACTAATATTAGTCGCTCTGTGACGATGAGGACAGCCTGAAAGCTAAATCAGACATATACAACTTCCGACTTGCTGACAGCACGGCCAGACTTTACAGCAGCAACCTGCACCACCTTCGTATCTGTCGGAAGCGAGAACTGGGTCTCAAAGCCCTTCTTTTCAATCTGTCCCAACAGACGAAGGCTCACTGCACTGCTACCAGCATAGACCTTATACCCCTCGACATCGGTAGCTCCATTCCAACTAACATAACCTCTGAGGGAAGATGATGCACCGGCACATTCGCTGAGAACATCCTCGGAGGTGGACTTTGAGACAACCAGACTCGGCCGGTAGTATGGAGTCGCACTCCACTCTTGCTTGTAGGCGCGGTAACTCTGGCCTAGGTCTTCGCCTGCGAATTGAGCAGACCACAGAACCTTGCCAGTTGAATCGTATTCTTTGATATAAGGTTGGTCACCATATCCCATCAACGTATTGCCGTTCTCAAGAGGTGTAAAAGATCCCTCTGCAGCAGATGAGACAGGGTATTTTTCGTCAAAAAAGTCAGTCTCGAGCTTTGGAGGATTCGCGGGGTTGGGAGGCAATGTGAGGCGGAGGGTGGTACCCTTGGAAGGGTTGGTGGCTGAACCGGTGTCAAGATCATTTGCAAAGTAGCTGAGGAGGACTTCATTGGGGTTCGAAGAGTCGTTACGAAGCCGGGCCATGTGTTGCCAGGACTGCTTACTGTCAGCAACTTGAACGAATGTAGTAAGAGAAACGCTGTGTGACTTACAAAGTTTCCGTTCTGAGGCAAACTGCCAAAGTCACCGCCAGTTTGGCCATCAATATACCAAACAATCTCACCTTGACGGTTCACAAGGAATGTGCGCCACAAATGACGCGAGTTGATCAAGTAGTGGTCTCCCCATTTCTGAATTGAGTTCATATGGAACCAGTCGAAGGGCTCTGACGCGTTGGATGGGGTATACGGCTCATGTGTCAAATTAACGGCCAGATGGGCCAACGGGCTCCAGATGAACACGGGCTCATTGGTGGTTAGGTCAACCTCCACGGCGATAGAGTCATAAACCCATCCGTCTTTGGAGCCACCCACAGAAGTCAAATCCGCTTGAGTTGTGTTGTACGCAGTCAACAAAATGGTGTTGTCCTCCGTGATGAAAGACTCGTGGACATCTGCATCACAGTCCGCGGTGGTACCCTCTGGTAAGGTCAAGTTCAGATCCAAACACACCGACTTCACCAATGTGTAACTTTCGTCATAGAACTGGACCTTACCCCATCCCCGGCCAACATTAGCACCGTATGCTGCAGCACCTGTGCCAACCCAGAATGTGATAATAGACTTGTCTCCCCAGAACTGTTGTCGGAAATTTGAAGTCTCGCCTTGCGGTCCACCCCAGACAAGTTCATTGTCATCTGTTAAAATGAACGGCGACTCTTGTTTCACGGTCTCTGTTGTGGAACTCTCGTCCTCTTGGCTAATGAAGAGCAGGCCAGATGCAAGATCATTGCTTGTGCGATTGATATCCAGGTATGGAGGAGTGATATTTGATGACTTGAAGGATTGCCAGGGCCAAACATTGGTGTCGTTAGAGACAATATCTCGGCTATTTGTAGCACACAAGTTTGAAGAACCCGCTCTTTTTGTGCCAACTGATAGCGAAAGAGCTGGGGAAGGTGCTATAAGCCACCCGAGGGCGAGAGTGGAGGTCCAAGTTCTCATGGTGACAACGGAGACAATGGCTTGAGTCTCTTATCCTGGAATACTTCAATCAAAGATCGAATACTACATTCCCCCATGGCTTTTATATTATTTTCTTTCTTCCAGGTTTCTAGCACGACATTTACTGAGCTTTCATATTAATTGGTGGGATCATTGTTTACACTAACTATGCCGGACTCCGTACATTACAGAAACAAACAAGGTAAGCTGGGGCAATTATGGAGTACTTGCGGTCATTCTGATTGGAATTTTCGTATTAAAATGAGGGGAACTACAAGCACTCAAGACTCGAAACAAGCAAGATCAACGAAAGTTTCCATACATTTGCGGGATAAAGCCGTTGATCATCGTCGCCAGTTTGATAGCCGAGGGCACTAAATATGTCGTCATTAGAATGATCAATCCCGCAATTTCTCAGAAACACGACCCGTGGACAATATCAATCTCTGCAGAGAACCAGATAGGAAATGCACCGGCCGATCGATCACACGGAATTAAGTATACCTGCTTATTTTTGAGGGGCTTCAATACGCTTTGTCCCGCGGAAACTCCGAATGAGTCCGGTAGAACTGCCGAATCGTCAGGTACAATCTTGTAAATGTTGCGTGCTGCCAGCAAGCTATCACGCAATTCTAGGAACATGAGATTATTTTATAAGCTATTTTGAATTGCATAAACGCTGCGCATTGAAAAGTACGAGTTCAAGTTGCAACATTGAAATTTTCCATGTTTATCAACGACTTCAAGTTCCAACTTGAATATTTGAAGGCTGAATTCATGCCAGTATTTTCATACACCATCCATCACATGCAGCATCATACATATGACAATGTATATATCTTCCTGATGTGGGGGAAATATTACTAGTATGATTGCTAGGTGCCCAGGTGCCAGTCATCAGTTTAAGAGATTAACACAAAGATCCGAGATTCGGACATTCAAGTTTGGAGACCTGACATCTGGACATTTGAAGTGTGTTGTCATCTGGGCCTGCACATGTGATATCAGCACATATGCAGGGCTCAGGATCATCGCTATGCGACCTAAGCATGATTAATTCGTTAAAAATGGTGAAGTAAGAAATTAATTCACATAGATTGGACCGGAGCTACCTGGGAGCTACCTGGGAATTACTGAGAATTACTGAGAATTACTGAGAAAATATTAGCCGGGAATAAAAATTTGAAAGGTTGCGTACTAGGTATTTCGCACTATAATAGGAGGAATACCAGTGGACTATGCATAAGAACCTCTTAACTTGTTTAACCCCACTTCCATTATAAGGTTAAGCCGAGAGCTTGAATCCTTCTAACCTTGAGATATTCCCGAAAGGACTTGGTAGAACTTTACTTATTATATCCATTATATCCATTACTTTTGCGAGAAGAGTCTGTAGACAAGCTGAAAGCACTTGAGAGAAGCATTGTTGCCGAGAAACCGAAATTCCAACACTTAAAGTTGGGCCCTGGCAAAAGGGAGGTGAGGCTTGAGGTCACTTTTCTTCATCCGAACCAGTAATAAGTATGTATGCGCATGCTCAGCTCTCCCCACTGCCCGAAAAACATCAAACTTGAACCTTGGAGGGGGCTTTTGAAACCAGCTTCAATTCTGGGTCTGGTTTAATCCATGTGCAAAGCTAGGCCTTTTCATTGAAGAATCAATTGATAATGCTAATTAAAAACACAACATGTTCCAGATGATTTCTTTACTACCACATTCTAAGGATTTGCGAATTTTTGTTATTAAAGACCCATATTATCGATTCAAGTTTCAACCAAACTAATTTTGATGCTATAAATGATCAACTATTGCTGGATCTTCAATGCACATGTGGAGTGATTCGATGCGCTGTTGTTGCGAGATATGACCGTGGACAGAATGAAGCCCTGGAGAGACTCAATTTGAACTTTGAACTTGGGGTCACCTGAATATTCCTCAGCGCAAACATTTGAATATGGATGTATTTCCTCGGAATTGAACGTATGCAATTCTTCAAGTTTTTTCCAATGTTCTGCCTACAAGTTCAAGCTTTCTCTTCAACTGAAGTTTATCTTGAATTCCGAGTACAAGGTTCAACTTCAAGTTAAAGTTGTGATAACAGTACTGCCTAGTAGTACTAGGACTAGGTAGTAAGGGACAAACATATTGTAGTATCTGTCAAGAGAGAATCGGATCCCGTGAGCTACTATTGGGTACTGTTACATGCAAGATATCGCAAATTTAGTGCTGATTTAAAGATATTAAAGCCATTGGAAAAGAAAGCTCAATAATGTAATTAATAAGAGAGTGAAATTAGTTAAAAACTAGAGGTGATGTTCTCTATTTCCTCTCATCTTCCCATATACAAATAGCGGTCAATTGTTATTCCGAGAGAGCTGTCCACGATTAGTCATCTCCGCCACATGAGCGCTGGAGCTCTCCAGAAACTTCAGGCATTCGATATCAAAGCAACTTTCGGTGTTCGCTTCGTATCCCGAAACCTGTCCCCTTCGTCGCTTTTGCACCTACCCGTCCAGATAATTACCTCTCGTCTCGACAGAAGCCTCCGGAACCCACGCTTGAAACGCCGCACCTCAATTCATTATGGCCAACTACCTCGCTTCCATTTTCGGTACCGAGCAGGACAAGGTCAATTGCTCCTTTTACTACAAGATTGGCGCATGCCGACACGGAGACCGCTGCTCCCGTAAACATGTCAAGCCTTCCTACTCGCAGACCGTTTTGATGCCAAACATGTACCAGAACCCGGCCTACGACCCCAAGAACAAGATGAACCCCAGCCAGATGCAGAACCACTTCGACGCCTTCTACGAGGATGTGTGGTGTGAGATGTGCAAGTATGGAGAGCTCGAAGAGCTGGTAGTCTGTGATAATAACAATGACCGTAAGTGATTTCCCGTTACCTTTTCCCTTTTCCCTTGTTCATGTTCGAGTTCGCGCGCAGGGGGAACTAACTCTTTATCCGCATTACAGACCTCATCGGCAATGTCTACGCCCGATTCAAATACGAAGAAGACGCACAAGCAGCATGCGACGCTTTGAACTCACGTTGGTACGCGGCGCGACCCATATACTGCGAGTTATCGCCCGTGACGGATTTCCGAGAAGCGTGTTGTCGTCTTAATAGCGGAGAGGGATGTGTACGAGGTGGATTCTGCAATTTCATTCATCGCAAGGACCCATCTGCGGAGTTGGACCGGGATATGCGACTCAGCACAAAGAAGTGGTTGAAGGAGCGTGGTCGTGATCCTCGCAGTGCTACCCGCAGTCCAAGTCCTGAACCAACCCGGAGGCGGTTCTAGATTTCCTTGCTCTCTTCTCTCAACAAATATGCTTCTCCTTTGTTCTTTTCTATTCTGTCCATCTTTGGCGTTGGGTGATTTCAGTTGGTGGTGAGTCCACCTTTGCGCGAGCGTGTAAGGGCTGGGGTTTCGGCATTCTCTTTTGCTGATTGGCATTTTGTATTTTATGTCATGATATCAAAGAAGCAAGTGAATTCATTTTTATCACAATTGAACTTTTTGATGCGGCTTGGATAGCGAGAAGTCAACGTTCAAGTTACTTGAATAGGGCCTCGAGGATATAGGCGAGTACTGACCTCGGAAGATCATGCCTCGGACTCAGACTCAGACTGGGCATTTCTCATGCTTTTGCTTGGAGATGTCTACTACCTATCTAGTAATTATGCATCTTGAAATGTTTTCTGTAATCTACATAAGGTCGTTGGCGAGTCAAATGAGAGCTGTGACCCTCAAGCGCCGTGCCCTTGGAGCTCTACAAGCCTTGAATTATGTAACAGTTTGCATAGTTTTATGTAGGACTATGTCAATCATTTTCATAAACTCTGCCATCATAAACTAACCTTGGAAAATTGACCCCACAGAAAGAGAGTAGTTCGTCCTCGAACCTCGAACCTGATACATAGTTCCAGAGTTGGTTATATGCGCAAGTCTTGGCGTTCCCCGCGTCGCGTCAATCCGCGTCTTTTCTTTGCTCTTGATATCGAGACACCTGTCACTCTGTTCTTACTACACTCTTTTCCATGCCCATCAAATCACTGGAATTAAGCTAGGAAATATGACTTCCTACGATGACCGCAACCGAGCCTTCCTGCAGGCCTTCATGGGAAGTTCGTCCATGACATTTGAAGAGGCCCAGCCAGTTCTTGCGGCAATCCTGTCTGCACATGGTGAGTAGATGCGATTCAGCTTGGAAGCTCGGAAATTTTGCTAATATCACGGTGCGTCATACAGATGGAAGAGACGTTAGCGTTGACGACATCACTGAAGAACACCTCTCGTCATACATCTCTGCGGCCAATACCGCAGTCTCTCCCTTCGACCTCGAAATCAGAAGCTCCTTCCACCAGACATCAAGACAGTCCGACCAAGAAAACACAAATCCCCAGCCCACTAGAGTCTACGCCCTTGTAAATACAACTAGTGACCCTCTCACCCAATTGGCGACAACATACTCCGCAGATGAGATCGCCTTTCTTAAACGCGTCCTCGACTACATGTTCGTGACGAACAATACACGAATATGTGAAGGAATGCTTATCTCATCCATACAAGCCATCAATATTCGCTCTGCAGCGGAAGCGAATCGTCGACGATCCACAAACGCTGGAACGCAGGGTGGTGCAGCACAGTCTTTGACAATGACACAAGCTGAAAGTATGATGAAGCGTCTGGTCGAAGAAGGATGGTTGGAAAGAAGCAGGAAAGATAATTTCAGTCTAAGCCCTAGGGCACTGATGGAACTACGTGGCTGGTTGGTCGCGGAATATAATGAAGATCCTACAAGCAGAGGGAACCGTATCAAGTTTTGTGCTGCGTGCAAGGATATCATCACTGTGGTATGTGTCTTTATTCTACATTTACTGGTTTTATTCGCGGGTTATCTAACTTGTCACAGGGACAACGCTGCGGTGATCGTGAATGCCCAGGTCGGCTACATGCGCATTGTCTGCGGAACTTCTTCCGGATCCACAGGGCAGAAAAGTGTCCTACTTGCAAGGCAGATTGGCCTGGCGATGTGTTTGTTGGGGAAAGGGCTGTACTTGCGGCGAGCAGTCGGCGAGAGACTACCAATGAGCCGCGACGTGCGGCTCCTCCTTCCAGTGCAATGGATAGGGATGTGAGTATTGACGCAGGGCCAGTAAGTTCTGATGGGGGAAGTGAGAGCGCAGAGGAAGAGGAAGAGGAGGAGTGAGTTAATGAAAAATAGTCACCTTGGACCGCCTATCTGGAAACAATGTGAATCTGGCAGCCAATTTGATAGAACTGCCGTCATTACACCGCATACTGAGGAACAGAAATGTTTGCTCTAGTCAACTACCTAGCCTAATACTACCAAGGTCTTTGTCTCAAGCGCTGCTGGGAACATTGGCTGGGCTCCAATCCAAAGTTACCCACCGACTGCGCAGACTTGTCTGATATTGATATCAAAATCAAGCTCAATTCTGCTGCGGAAATATTGCAAGAGCCTTGAATGAGACATACGAAGAGGCTGCCACTCCTGGTGTGTCATATCGGTTTTTACCACACATACTCTCAAGTCCCAACCGCATCGTTGAAATCTGTACAATATGAGATCACACTTCTACATACTAATAGAAATTTTGACAAATGTTCTTACTTAATTTCTCTTACATCCAATTTGTCCTGAAAAGAACAGGTATATTTCCGATCCTCATTTAGGCAGTTGGTCTGCCACTGCCGCAGGTATTTCCTTCTTGCCAATGAACTTAATCCAACGGCCCGTGTCTTCAAATTCATCACAAACTCCTTCAATGATATGTCCATCCTTCAGTTCACCAGCGAGACCAACTACACCGACCTCCTTGGCATAGACACTCCAAAGTTGGAGCAGCTCATTGTAAACCTCAGGCTTCTGCTCACTGAGATCAGTCGTCTCGCCAGGATCGTTGATGATATCGAATAGTTCCCAGCGCTGTGGCCCTCTGGGAAGAGGCACATAAGTAATCTTATAGAGGCCCTTTCGAAGACCACCGCTCCCAGCAACCTCCCAGCCAGTGACCCGGTCTTCACCATGGATGGCCAACATTCCAGATCCACCAGATGAGCCAGGGGCAGCCACAGCGTCCAGAATCGGCTTCCAACTCACTCCTCGTACCGGCGCAATATCTTTCCCCTTATATGTACTTCCTGGATGCTGTAATCCAGCATAATCCAGTATAGTAGGAACCATATCCATAACCGTGCAGAAGGAATCAACAACAAGACCACCGTCATTCTGGTTAGAAACCGGCTTCACAACCAGTGGAACTCGACATCCACCCTCAGTGGAAAACGTCTTGTATAGTCTTGACGGTGCAGTAGCTGCATGTGCCCATTGACTCCCATACCAAACAAATGAGTTCCCGCGACCAATGTTTTCCAGTGAGTTATCGTAATACTTCTGGATATGCTCAACAACATTGTCACCAATCAATGGAGTGGCCTCATAACTCGCCCCCTCTGCTCCATTATCCGACATAAAACAGATAACTGTGTTGTCATATTCTCCCGTCTCTTTCAAATACTCGGCCACTCGACCGATGTTTTCATCCATACGATCTACCATCCCGGCAAATGCCTCCATCGATCGAGAAGACTTGGCTCGTTCATCGAGTGGCATCTTTTCCCACTCCACGGGCTCTCCAGCCACGGTGACGATTTCATGGGGCACGACGTCCGGAGCTACCATACCTAGGTCTTTCAGCTTCTGTAATCGGCGAAGTCGGAGAGCCTCTGGACCGTCATCGTAATAGCCACGATATTTGTCCATAGAGGCTTTGGGTGCTTGTAATGGCCAGTGAGGTGCGGAAAATGGCAGATAAGCAAAGAAAGGTTTTGATCGATCCTCGTCAGATCGCTCAGAGAAGAAATCAATGAGTTTAGAGGCATAGTGATCTGAAGAATAGAAGTTGTCTGGAAGCTTGCTCAGATATTCCCCATCTTCCATATGTAAGGCTGTCACGGCAGTTTCGAAGAAATTTGGTGGTTCCTCGAGAACATTTTCGTACTGTGGTTCATATCCTGTTTTCATCAATAAAAATTCCATAATAATTTCCCTGGGGATTGGCAATATAGAAAACATACCATAATGATTTGCACATCCAGGTAGTAATGCAAAAGACCGATCGAAACCTCGCTTATGTGGTCCATACTCTTTCTTAAGTCCCAGATGCCATTTCCCAGACATGATAGTATGATATCCACCCTCTTTTAACAACTCTGGAATCGCAACAACTTTATCATTGAGATAACCTTCATGGCCCGGTGCACCTTGATGAGCAGGGGAATTGCGAATAATTTCCGACAATTGTCCCAGACCTGTTAAGTGGTGATCCGTACCCGTCATAAGCATCGATCGCGTGGGTGAGCAAGCAGCGGCGACATGAAACGCCGTGAATCGCATTCCTCCATTTGAATTTGCAAGCGAATCGATATTTGGGGTTTGGATTTCCGAGCCGAAGCAGCTGCAGTCGCTGAAGCCGAGATCATCGGCGACGATGATGAGGAAGTTGGGTCGTTTGGTTGCGTCTTGCGCCATGTTCAGAGATTCAGTATGCAATAAGAAGTTTGACTTCTCAATTGCTACAGCTATTTTATTTTCTTTTACGCGCGTCTTTCCATCCCCGCGCCTCTCATTTGCCCCGCGTTCAAAGCTGATGCCATTGCGGGTGTCGGATCGGCTCTCGCTCGGCTCTCGCTATACTTCAAGACGGAATTTCCGAGTGATATTTGAGACTTATAAACGATCGGATACGCTTGGTGAGTATTGAAAAATTAAATAATACTTTCATTTAAAGACTTTCAGGTCATTATACCTATGTTTCTAAACAGATTGGAGGGTTTCGGGGAGCTTGGATCTTCGGAGCCTTAAAGTAATGCACAATGCATCAAGGTCCAATAAATATAGATACAATAGAAGTTTATCTCGGTTAAAAAATGCGATAAGGAGCCGTAGGTTGCTTGATTTATCCCTTCAAATGATGTTACAGTCAGAGTGATGTACAATGCAGGGGTCTGTTTTGGATCATGCAGATCTGCGAATTCTCGGCAATTTAGCTCATAATCAAGGAGATGCATTCATCATGCTCAATATTAGCTACTTGAATCCATCATTTTTGTAACTGCCTCGACGCTCTCTTTTGCTCATTTCGTACTAAAATTTCTATTTATGATTCTGGAAGAAGTGGAGTTCCAACATTGGCATGGCTGAGAATACTAAGTTACCAACCGTCAATTGGATGCTAATTTCCGACAATATCCCGTATGAACTCGAAGTATGGAATTCGACCTTCTAGTAGAACAGAGCACGTCAAGTTGTAGCCTTCTGCATTCAGTGTGTTAGGAGTTAATCCATAAAATTGCAGGTCAAGTCAATGTTTTAAATACTATTTACATGTCTCTGCTAAATGAGCCCAGCATTAATTGTGGACCTACACGATGTGATACGAAGCACGAATCACATTCAAATTAGACTAGAAACCAATAGCTCCCCAACATCATGCATCCTTCCTAGCTCCAAAGCCAAGATGCTAAGGCAAGTGGAGGGTAAGTGGAGGTTGGGAAGTCCACGATCCCCATCGGTGCGGATAAGTGCACATCACCCGCACCCGTGGACTCCAGACCATCAACATTACCAAGCATTCCAGCCTCGGCCCTTTGCTTTTTAATCCTAGTTTGTGAAGAAACTTGAATTTCATAAATGACAAGGCCAAGAAAAGTCCACGCAATTGATATATTATGTCTCTCGATTTGGTTTTTCCTCCGATGCCAAGTACTTGTAAAGATGCTGGGGTACTCCGTACTTTGGGCATCTGTAACTGCTGGGGATTAATCAACTGCAGTCAGGCTGTGACAACAAATTCAATGCCAACTAATGTTGTTCTAATAGATGTGTTCTCGTTGGCTCGGCATTCAGAACTTTGAGCGAATAAGCCAATAGGATTCTTGATCTGGAGCTTTCCCCGTGAATAGATGCATTTGTACGACACAAGATGAACTGGCCAGCGGGGTGCATTACCTCACATTTCAGATGTTTTCGTCGGGGCTTATCCACATATCCGGTGTCTAGCCCACTTTGATCGAATAATCGTGCCAGTCTCTCATATTATTCAGCCCGTCTGCCTAGGTGCTTTATGCTCTCATCCTGCATTAGCTCGTCGATCTGCAGGGCCGTTCCTAATATTGAGATTATCATTGGCTAGCTGCGACTGTAGCTTTTGCTCGGGAGAGGCGGAGGAGAATTATAAAAGATCCCTCGGTTCCTACCTTGCGTCGCTTTGCCGAGTTTTTTGAAATCCTTCTTCCAAAGTTAGGCCTGAGCACTAGCCCAGTGTCAATAATGCATTCCGCCGTGATAATCAGGCTTTTAGGCCTCATTGGCATCGCCAATGCCGCTTGTCCTTATATGACAGGTGAAGCACCCGACCATGGACTCCACCGTCGCGATGAAGGAGAAGCCTCTACCGATACAGAGGACTTTCTCTCCCAATTCTACCTAAATGATGAAGATGCGTTCATGACGTCCGATGTGGGAGGACCGATCGCAGATCAAAATAGTCTCAGTGCTGGTGAACGGGGACCAACACTACTTGAAGATTTTATTTTCCGTCAAAAGATCCAGCGATTTGATCATGAAAGAGTATTTATTCCTAAAGAAAATTCAAGTTAGCTGAAAACACCATTAATTGACAAATTTATTAGGTCCCAGAACGTGCTGTTCATGCCCGCGGAGTTGGCGCACACGGCGTCTTCACCTCCTATGGCGATTGGTCGAATATAACAGCTGCGTCGTTCCTCGGAGCAAAGGATAAAGAGACTCCGATGTTTGTACGCTTCTCAACCGTGGCCGGTAGTCGCGGAAGTGCCGATACAGCACGGGACGTGCATGGGTTCGCAACACGATTCTATACCGACGAAGGGAATTTCGGTATGTAATTGAATTAAATAATTCAGTTGAAACTCAGTGTATTGCTTCCACATGCTAATTCGGAAAAGATATCGTCGGAAACAATATCCCTGTTTTCTTCATTCAGGATGCTATCCTCTTCCCTGACTTAATTCACGCTGTTAAGCCTCGTGGTGATAATGAGATCCCTCAGGCTGCTACTGCTCATGATTCGGCTTGGGACTTTTTCAGTCAGCAGCCCAGTGCCTTGCATACCCTCATGTGGGCGATGGCTGGTCATGGTATTCCACGATCTTTCCGCCATGTCGATGGTTTTGGTGTGCACACTTATCGCTTTGTCACTGATAATGGTGCCTCGAAGCTGGTCAAGTTCCATTGGAAGACGCTTCAGGGCAAGGCTAGCTTTGTATGGGAAGAGGCGCAGCAGACTGCGGGTAAGAATGCGGATTTTATTCGTCAGGATCTGTGGGATGCTATTGAAGCAGGGAGGTATCCTGAATGGGAGGTGAGTCCAAGTTTAAATTATGTATCTTAATACAGTGAGGGTATGAAGCTAACTGGTTTAAGCTGGGTGTCCAAATTATGGACGAGGATGACCAACTGCGATTCGGATTTGATCTTCTCGATCCAACAAAGATCGTTCCTGAAGAATATGTCCCCATCACACCTTTGGGCAAGATGCAGTTGAACCGTAATCCGAAGAACTACTTTGCAGAGACTGAGCAGGTCATGGTAAGTTGATTTTGAGCACCGGAGCACCAGATCAAGAACTAATTCCACCAGTTCCAACCCGGTCACATAGTCCGCGGCGTCGATTTCACCGAAGACCCCCTTCTGCAAGGCCGTATCTTCTCATACCTTGACACTCAACTCAACCGGCACGGCGGTCCCAACTTCGAGCAACTCCCAATTAACCGACCTCGCGTACCAATTCACAATAACAACCGTGACGGCGCAGGACAGATGTACATCCCACTAAACTCAGATGCATACTCACCAAATACTCTGAACAATGGCTCCCCCAAACAAGCAAACCAAACCACTGGCGACGGTTTCTTCACTACACCAGGCCGAACCACAAGTGGTAAGCTGGTGCGCAGCGTCAGCTCAACTTTCTCGGATGTTTGGTCTCAGCCACGACTATTCTGGAACTCGCTCGTTGACACGGAAAGGCAATTCGTTGTCGACGCAATGCGTTTCGAGACTTCCAATGTTGCTAGCTCCATCGTGCGGAATAATGTTATTATTCAACTCAATCGTATCAGTCACGATCTTGCTCGACGAGTCGCTGCTGCGATTGGTGCTGATGTACCCGCGCCTGATAAGACATATTATCATCATAATACGACGACTGGTGTTGGGGCTTTTGGGCAGAAGCTACTCAAGATTGAGGGGTTGAAGGTTGGACTCCTTGCTTCTGTTCAGAACAGTTCGTCAATTGCGCAGGGCGCGACGCTGCAGAGTCAGCTTAGCTCTGTTGGCGTGGATGTTTCGGTCGTTGCGGAGAGATTGGCAGATGGTGTGAATCAGACGTACTCTGGATCGGATGCGACGAACTTTGATGCTGTTGTTGTGGCGGATGGAGCGGAGGCACTGTTTAATTATCGGTCTTCTGTTAAAGTTCAGAATGTGACATCGGGTGTCACAACACTCTATCCTGCTGGACGTCCGTTGGATATTCTGGTTGATGCATTCAGGTTTGGAAAGCCAGTTGGTGGACTTGGAACCGGGTCTATCGCGTTGAAAGCTGCGCAGATCTCGAGTGATCGCCAGGGAGTTTATGTTGGAAAGGAGGTGGATCATGACTTTGCCAAAGGTGTGAAGGATGGATTGCGAACGTTCAAGTTCTTGGATCGGTTCGCGTTGGATGAGTGATTTTATTCGGTGACTCAGACACTAGCCAGGTGTTTATCTACTATTGGAGAAAAATCTCCTGTTTTCTACGATATATCTATGTGACTCAACTTCAATGTGATAAATTTAGTGAATGCAAATTAATTGAGTGAGGTATTTGAGAACGATGGTTTTATATCACCACCTAGGTGTCGAGTCTTGATTAATTTTGGGGAAGAAACTGGTGGCGACGACGCATCATCTCACCCGATTCTGAAATAGCTGAAGCGGCACGGACGTTCAACTTTCTCTTCTTGAGATGAGCGGTTGATGTCCCATTGCTGGACTGGCTCTCTCCGAGAATAGCCCACTCAGCGACCGTAGCGCCAGTTCCATTCTTGTAAAGGACATCAACCGCATCAAGGTCCTGGTTTCCAATAATGAACAGAGATGCGTACTTCGCCGCAAAGACTGGGCTGGACAGAGTCACATTGGTTGTGTTGCTCGTGGGCGCAACAACTTCATTAGCCACCTTCGCATCGTAAGGGTTGGAGATGGAGAGATTTGTCATTGCACTCGTCACACTGTAGTGACCATCCTCATTAGACGGAGAGAAGGCAGCCGCGGCATCACTGGCATTGTGGAAGATCACGGTCGCGTTCACGGGCGGCGCCTGAGCCCAGTCGAAATAGAATCCTGTTACCAAAGATCCGGCCTCATCGCCAAGAGAGACAGTGATAGAGGACCAGTTTGCAGCTAACGAGGGTTGCCATTTGGTAGTAGATGCGCCATCAATTGCTGAGATTGGGAATTGGCCTGGTTCATAGGAATCCAGCGAGTCGACAGGTTGGCACTGCACAAGGTTTCCTGCAATCGTGTTGGAAGAACCAACCTGGCGATTAGGAATAACTACGGAGCCTTGGACAGGGAGACGATAGTTTGTTGAGTTTGAATCAGAGCCCGAGCTGATGGTGATTGCCTTCTTTGCGAAGCGACGATCCGCGGTAGCAAGTGGAGCGGTATTGCAGGCCCGGCTGATCGTGGTGTGGGTATAGTTGGACCATGCAGAGATTGGCCATCCACGCCAGTAGAATGTGCGATACTGAAGATAGGGGATCTGGGGTGGAAGGTTGGGGTCTATGTGCAAGATGTCGTCCGGTAGCAGTCGCAATCCCAGGTAACCGAAGAGAACAACTTGGTTGGATCCACCATGTCCGGTAAGGAAGGGGAATGCAGGATGAGTGCCGCCGTTTGTGGTGGAGTTATCAATGAGCTGCTCAGACATTTGGAAGAATGGAGCCCGAGTATAAGGTTTATAGGCATACTGAGCATATGTGAAGGCTGAGCATCCGGACTCGTATATCTCGTTGGCGATAATAGAGAAAATTGCCCAAGTCATGGCAGGCCCATCAGAGGATTGCTTAGCAGCGTACTGTTGAGATGTGTTAGTGATTCATATCCCCTTCGAGTTCATTAACGATGACTTACATAGTCCAAATCGTTCACGGAGTCTTCGGTGGTGTAGTTTGTCGTATAGTCAAGAGGGAATGTATTAAGGACCACGTCAGCCTGCTTGACCACCGCACTTCCGTTCATAGTTGTAAACTCGAGTGTCACCCCGTTCTCACGAAGGACCAACACATTTGATGCTAATTCATCCCAGGTAGAATTCTCCTCCAGTCCGAACTGCTGGCGGAAGTCATTGGCATAGCCCAGCGTCTGTGCAATGAGAGGCATAGTGAAGCCACCAGCATCGACTTGGTTTGCGTACTCATCCTAGATCGGTCAGTAACTTGAAAAATAGCTGTATAGCGGCTCTCAACTTACAGGGTCAGTCATGTTGGTCAAAGTCCAGTAAGAACCATTTGGCTTCAACAGGTCTGCATATAACGTGGACACGGCGTCATAAATCGGGAAGAGGCTCTCTTTGAAGAATTGAGTGTCGCCAGTAGTGACCCACTGGTTGATAAATGACAAACCAATGTCTCCGCTTAAGTGATATTCATAATCCCAGCATGGGCCAGTAGCTGTGCAGTTGCCATACCGTCCGCTAGTCCAGGGATAAATAGCGGCAGCGGAGGAAAATTGAGTCTTATTCTGGGAACCGGCGAAAGAAGTGTTGATGTTTTCCTGAGCCTGTCCAAACAACTTCCGGCGATAGTTTGTGATACGCTGTGCGGATTCTGGGTGAGAGGTTGACAGGCCTGGCTGCATCCAGAGATCGGCATCCCAAAAGACCTGTCCGGCATAAGAATCGGACGTCAAGCCACCAACAGAGATGCTGTCGGTGTTGAGATTAGTGCCCGATGAAGAATTGATTGCTTTATTCCCGACAGTATTCTGCAGAAGGTAATAGGTATTTGCCACAGCGATTACCGCAGAATCGATGATGAGAGTGTCATCGGGCAAGGTACCATTGGGGTACGTATAACGATCAACAGAGTCGTCAGGCATGACACTCGCCCATTCAGTGACATGCGATCGCAGGGATCTGGCATATCCATTGCGAAGAGCAGTAGACGCTGCATTCTTGGCAACCCGCTGTGGGTCTTTGAATGAATCGGATGAAGCTCCACCGACAAACTTCCTGACATGGGCAATCTTGCCTGCCTTCAGGTTAACAGTAACAGCCTGCGCAATGGATGAGTTCTTAGAGCTGACATATGGTTTGTCAGTGACAATCTTTCGCGAGGACAGATCCACATATTGGTTTCCAGTGATGTTCGCATAGATGTAAGCTGTGACATTGGCAACTCCATTCGGGCTCACGGCAGAGTAGATTGCGTTGCTATCCACACCGGAATCCACGAAGTCTGAACGAACAGCGGACTCTCCATCCAGAACATTCACCACAGTAGCATTGGTGTCAGTGGTCGACACAATCTCCATATCTACAAAGGCCTGGTTGATGTAAAGCTTGTGAATAAAGAGCCGATAGGTGATATCGAATGAGCCATCACTGTCCTCAGGCGACCACGTGTATGACCATAGCAGTAAGCCCGCCTTGAAATCATATGTGGAACGGAAATTGGAGATGGTAGCATTATCAACAGTAGCATCCAGATAGGTGTCATCACCAAGGTCCAGGATCAAACCACTCCAGTGTGGAACACCACTGATGACACTGTCCCAACCATATTGAGACAGCCAGGGGTAATTCGAAGAATTAGTGTTGGCCTGAGCATCAAAAAATCCGCTGATAGTTGCAAATGACTGTCGGCGAGAGTACAAAGGCCAGCCACTAATTCCGTCGCCGCCGTCGTCAACTGAATCGACTTCGAAGAATGGCCCAACACTAGCAACGTTGATGCCCAGGTAGCCGTTGGCCACAGAACCCCTGGTTTCGAATTGGCCCTGGTCCAGATTTGTGGTTGAAAGAAGCCAATTATCCTCATCCCAGGTCACACCGTCAAAATCAGTTTCGTAAACATTATGACTAGCGTTACCGAGAGAGCGGCCACCTGTATACCTGCGCACCGCTTTAGCAATGCGACTTGCTGACGTATTCTTAGCTGAGCAAGTTGCTTGTGCTAATGGGAGGACACCCAGAAGCAATGGCGTCATTGCCAGGGAGGAGTACTTCGCGCTTGTCAATTAAGTGAAACCAAGGAAACAGATCCGAATATTCTTGACTCACTTTGAACCTCATCTTGCACTATGTTCACCCTTCCAAGGGAGGAGGATGTGAGCACAACACAGTGCGATTGAAAAAAATAATAAGGACCTGAAAGTCTCTGGGTTGGAGAGTCAGGATATCAGCCCAAGTTGAGGAAATTGCTGGAAAGGAGATTCCGAAAGAAGAAATTTAAGGAGGGAAGGTGCCGGGCTTAAAGAGATTTAAGTAAATCCAGTCCACGCCCAATACAGCAAACAACTGCAGATCCAGGAACCACATGGCAACCTTGGAAGTCAGTTGCTCGGGCCCTTTGCATCCGCAAGCTCATGAAAATGTGGGGAAACAGTCAAAGCTTACTCGGTTGTTGGATGACAGGACGCCACTCGGGCACAAGCGAGACGACTCGGAACTGCCAGTGGGCGCGCTAGTATAGCGGGGAGATGTCGTACGTTGCTCAAGTGCTTGTGCCAGTACATACGGAGTATACTTATTTATGGCATGCATACCGGAAGAACCGGGTGCGGGGTGACCGAAGATATTTGGAGCCATGGCACAGTATTTGGTCATTGTCCGCACGAAGCCGATGATTCTTGGCCGGTAGATCGGGGAACTCAATTAATAGCCCGATGGAGCTTTCGGGGACGGCACCATCGTCATCGAGTAGATGAGACTTTGGTCTAAACTTTGTGTGGGGTTGGTTGGGGTTAATGTGGGGTGGATGGGGTCAAATAGTCCGACAAAAGCCCGTTTTAATGTTAGGGCCTTCCATTAAAGGCAGGTGAGAAGACAAGTGCTCACGCTATACGGAGTACGCCGAGTTTTTATATGAGAAGGTCAATTGGTCTTTGATCTTTTACCCCAAGTTCTCATCCCTTGCCGCTTTTTGCTCCCGACTAAATCTGATTTGGATACTCCTCGGCCTTGAAATGCCCGGCGACCTTGACCTAAATTGTAATGCCCAAGTGAGCCATCAAAATATCTCTGGAATCATTATAATATTGCTGATGGTTCTCATGTATGTCCAAATTTCTGTCACATTACCTTGGAGTTGCGACCACTGGCAGTTGACTCGGCACCAGCGTGGGATCAAAAACTTTCACATAGTACCGAGCAGTGGGTAATCTCAAGCTATAGTACAGTATTTATAATGTTCAAGTTAGCCTTAGATTTGGTCCATCTGGTTACTGGGCAGAAAATAATTCAATTGATCCCAAGCATGATACCTAGATCCGATCAATTTTTGGGAAATGTAACAAAATCCCAATCCTCCGCTCCACTAATCAATTGTTGATCCACACCATTGGTCCCACTATTGACATACAAGACCTTAGTAAAAGCAACCTCACTATAATAAGTAAAAGTCGTCTTCGCAGGAATAAAAGCCACATCACCCATATTCAATCTCGCAAGAGGGTACTCCCCAATCTGGATAGAGAGCATGCCCTCCAGAACCTCAAACGCCGCAGCTCCATCAAGCGTATACGATGGAGGACTAGTCTTAGTCTGGTAGCTAAGCGAGATTGTAGAAAGGGTATAGTTCAGGTCTTGGGACTGTGTGCTTGTAACAAGTGGTTGAATAACCTGGTACCCGTATATCGAGCTCAGATATTTCGGACCGTACCCGTTGGCTACGAAGTAAGGTTCACCTGCACTGCCGAGATCGTTGGAACCCTCGTGCCAGTTGGTATCGTTGACGGGTGCGGTGCCATTGACCAGGTCGCGACGAGGGTCGAAGTCTAGTTGGGCGTATACGTCGTATGACTCGAGGGTTTCCATGGTTTCGGAGTCTGGCACGGAAGAACTTGAACTGGAGTCGTTATATGTCTTGGGAACGTAGGGAGTATCGGTAGTTGATGTGTAGTTTGTGCCGAGGAAGTAGAAGAGATCTCTTTAAAAATTATCAGTAATGGAACTATGATTCTATAAAGCAACGTGGTTTGACATACTCAAAGCCTCCAGGAACAATCACACCCACCATCTCAGTGTCTGGATCAAGAATCTGGAAGGTGTGTGTTGTGTTTCGCACCACAGAACCGTAGTCACCCTGGGTAAGTAGACGAGCTTGTTGCTCGTTACCATCCTTCTCAGCCCATAGCTGGAATCGACCCTTGAAAGCGAAGAAGTTCTCATAATGCTCCTGATGGATATGTGGCAAGACGCCCAATGAGCCACTAGATGGTGCATTGGTGCTCATAAGAGTGAAGGCATAGTCAGAGGAAGGCCCGGTAACTGTGAACCGGTACAACTGACTGTCAATTGTCACAGCATGCGAGGTGGCATAGTGAGGAATGACGTAAGGTCGCGGCGAGGAAGGGGCATTTTCAAGGAAAAGGTCCTCTAAAGTAAATGATGACTGGACAAGTCCAGCGCCAAGAGACGCCAGCAGGAAAATGGTAGAAGACAGCATGTTCAATGATCGAAATCTCACTTGTGGCCCGAGTAGCATAGATCGAAGTCGGGTCTTCAAGCAAGATAAATAACTATTTCCTGAAGATAAGTTCGGGATTTCCAGACTGCTATTTCAACTTTAATCTCCATCTGATAACTAAAGCGGTTCTTCCCGCTTGGTTTCGCTCTAATAGAGCATTGGTCTGAGTACTCATGCTGGGCATTGTCTCAGCGTCTCGGGAATCCCGGATCGACAGTGTGTACCTGCGCGAAGGGTTTCAAGAACAGCCAGTTAGGATTGGAATATCGATGCAAGTAATCTCCACCGATGATCCCTTTTTTGTAGATTTGCCGAAATGTATTCCGGGATCAGTGGGTCGGCAAGTTGAGACTCAGGTACATTGAGAGTGGAAGACTGATTTTTCCCAGACTCACTGGGATTTCCGAGAATTCCAAGGTTCGATGGCATCAACGGTTTCAATCTGTGAGCAGTGATAAGGTCTAGGTGGGTCCTGACTTTCTGCAACATTCACGGGATGTTGGATTCCACATGTGCAGGATTCCCCTGAAGAATCCTGAAGAATCTCGGCATTGAGACCTCGGGAGACACGTTTCCCGAGTCCAGGCTCCACTTTACCGGCCCGAAAGAAGAATGGTGATCCGAACGGACTAACAGAGGGTAATGTAGGTTATATTTTATAAAGGTTTGAATCGCGAGGTAGATAAAAAAAGTAGAATAAAATTTGTATCGTGATCAAGAATGTACACAAAAAAAAGAGGAGGCCGAAGTGGCTGAAATATTTACAATGCAAAGAGTGAATCGTCAGGAGAACTATATGCAGGTTCTTTCCATCCTGACTTTGCTGGATATCAGAATAAAAGTCCGAGAGAATCCAGCTGGAATATTAAGTAATTGGAAGTAAATACGCCCCGACCCTGTTGTGATTGTTAGCAAAGTTCAAAAGAAGACAGATAAGTGAGGAAGCATACGAGATGGCAGCAAAACAGGCGCACAAAATAGCACCTTCTAAGTAATTGGTCTTTCCTTTGAGAACAAGGAAACTAACCAGAAGAGCGGAGCCAATCAGTGTCACCATTCCAAACCCATCAAAGTGCAGGGTCATGGGCTTATCCAGAGCCCAAGCGACAAGAACGATAACAGGGGCAACCAAAAGACCAATCTGAATGGCAGAGCCCAGCGCAACACTAATCGCAAGATCAAGCTGGTTTTTTCCAGCCACAATGACAGCAGTCACATTCTCAGCGACGTTACCAGCGACTGGGATGACAATCAAACCAACGAATGATTCACCGAGAACACCCTTCTCATTGAGAACGCCAAAACTGGAGGCGAAGAATTCGGCACAGATGGCAATGAGTACAGTGGCTGCAATTAATAACACAATGGCTGTGATGCGGTTCGCTAGGGATGTGTATTTGCATTGGTGATCTTCTTCCTCTTCTACCTGGTCTGAGCTCTCGCCTTCCCCGGCATTCCATGATTGACGGCGTGGAATGCTTCGTTCTGTTGTGTCGATCCGAGCTAACGGTAATCCTGACTCCGGTCGGATATCAGCTGGTGGAGATGATGGCCCGCCAGGGGACTGAATTTGTTGCATCTCTGGGCGCTGTGCAGCTTTGGCGATCAAGGATTCGGACTCGGGTTGAGATTCGATATCCATGAATATCTCATTATATGAAGACCTGCGACTGGGTCGGTGTGTTTCCAAGGGTTTCACTTGGAGACCTACCGGTCTTGACCGGAATAGGTGTGCATGAGATTTAAATTGGAAGTACAGGTAAAGAAAGTAAATACCAAGGAGGATGACGGAAACTCCTCTGCTGAATGAGAGTGACATATGATCTGCTGATCTCACATCTTTCACGCTCCAGTAAAAAGTGCTCTGGACGGAGGTTAGAATGTGATTGATGCATATCTCGTTGATCTGAACTTACTGGAATCATGAGACATGATACTGTCAGATTGAGTAATCCGATAAATGCGTGAGTGAGATCACTGTTGTATGTTTGATCGTTGGATTTTAATCCTCCTGCGATAATAGCAGATCCCAGAACGAGAAGCAGATTGACTAGAATTGATCCCAAGAGAGATGCCTGCACCACTTTAATGTTATTTTTCATCAATGCCGTACTAGATTGCAAGTTAGTATGAACAATAGCAAATCTATCGATCAAGCGTTGTTTCTTACACACTAGACACTAGTTAGCCAACCGATCATGGATTACCCTTATTGAAGTTGAAGTAACTCACAAAATAATTAATTCAGCAAGATTGCCAATTGTAATGTTCAAAAGAGCTCCAGCAGTCTCTCCTAATTCTTGGGATAGTTGTTCGGTCGCAAGTGTCAGGGTGATGGATAGAGGCACGATAGCGATTAGATTCCAGATAAAGATAACCAGCGGGGAAATGTCGGTTATGGAAAAGAAAATTGCGATGAGCGCGAATGGGATCGAAATGAGATTCTTCGAGGTAATAAGGGCTTTGGCTTGCTTTTTCAACGCTGCACTGGGTTTGTCGCAATATTCACAGGTCGTCTTAGGTAAGGAAATGGTGCTCGTTCTTCGGGATCGATTGGGGTGGAAAAACTGTTGGACATGGCGCGTCATATTGCCTGAAGCATTGGAGACTGCATTTTGTTCTTCATGAATAAATTATGTTAGCTCTGGAGAAGATAATGGTATCCGATAACGAGGGTTAAAAAACGCACGATTGATTCCCCACTGCAAAGCGCGAGATCTATTTCCGGAATGGATACTTGAGCCACAATCGTCAATCAAATGAGCATCGTCTCCACAGGTCGAATTATCGTGGAAAGGACTATTCGGTTGAATGTCTTCATCTGTCCCCAGATGGTCATTTCTGACCATATTTGAGGATTTGTTGGTTGCGGGCGAGATGTGGAAGAAGAACTTCAAGAAAAGGGGGGAAATTGAAATGATAATTATAGCGATTCTCCGCTTTGATTTATCTCCATTGCCAAGGCTTAGGGGGCTTCGACGGGCTTCAACGGGGGGCTATTCTCCATATTGCGGGAATATTGTTTCGGACTACATCCAATCAGCAAGCTTAATGATCGACATTTGACATCTACTATCGCTAATCAAGCCAATACAAGAAAAAGGGTCGCAGTAAGCACTTGAGAACGAACTCGAATGGTTTCAATTGAAACATCTGAACTTATTCTCTATCTAGTCCGTACTCGTACAAGCTCGGGGGTAGATTGTCACCAACATGATCCATCCCGTGGAAGTGGGGAACCTGCGAGATTCGTATTCAATTCCTAACTGGGCCGTTCAATTCGCTCAATGCATTGGTTAACGCGTGATGGAGAGCGCGAAAACTCATAGGTCGGATGATACGACGTCAAAATCTCACAGGAATCTTTGCGCGGGGGTCAGGGCTATCTTCTAGCAGATAAAATTGGCCGGATTAATGCCTCATCTCGAACTTTGCAACAGTTGACCTGTTTTGTAGTTCTAAACGAATACTAGCTCCGTGCGGGTACGAAGATTCGTTTTATCAGGTGGATCCGCCCGCGTCATCTGGCGTCATTTGGCGTCGGGGTTGTCAGCAGCTGCATCTGAAGATGGTTTGAATTGACACAAAAAATCTCTTCTGAAAAGGCAAACCGGACATGATTGAATGTGATATTCAGAAAATGATGATACGAGACCAAGGTCTACTGAAGGGACCTTCGAAGCCATCGGTTCAGTCGACCACCACGCAATATTGCCCCACCGATGAAGAATTCTGCATCTGAAGGTGGGGAACTGTGGGAAAGATGGGATTCATGATAAGGCTCTCATCTCGAAATAAAAGAGTGTCATCTGGGCAGGCATCGACCAATGCAGATCTTTGTGAAGAGAGAATTGTGGAAGTGAAAGTAATGTTGTCGAGATATCAGGTCACATCTGTCAAATTGATCCATCATCAATACTCAAGTGTTCTCCTCAATACTAAGCTCGCATGAGAGATAGACCTCTTTTACTACTTGGGTACTGGAGCGTTTTTTTATGTTCTACAGCTGACCATCAGGTTTACAGCTAGTAGCCCACCTCCAGGGCTGGCATACATTCATTTCTCTTCCTTATCCATATAAAGGCTAGCCTACCTCTTTGGATACTTGCGTACCGAGGAGGGTAGGTAACTATTCACCTACAGGTATGACTGACAGTCTAGCTGAGTACGTAAACATGGGTGCTTTCATGTAGTTGAATCTGATTGGGATATAGGGTGTCCATTTAACAGTACTTCCTACTAGCAACGTAAATAGCTTTCCTCAGGCTGATCCACGTCATCATCCGATGAGGGGTCATCATCATCTGAGTCCTCTTCAGCTCCCTGCATCGCTGCGATTCTTGTCATATGCCACATGAGGAGGAGGTTCCAAGATGGGAGTGGTAGGTTCTGTGGGTCATCTGTGGTGACTGATGATATCGCCTGACGCTATCTCCTTTTTTGTCTCCAAATTAAAAAGGCTCCTCCCGCCAGCGGAGGGGGGGGGAAGGGTAAACAGATGTTTGTCTCGATTGAATGGGTTCTCTGTCGCCGAAATAAGGTCCTTTCGCTTGACACTAGATTGCAAGACTGGCAGCCAATGAAAGCCAAGACACATCTCAGTTTTGTCCTCATTAATACAAACCGGGCGAAGGGCAAACAATCAATGGATATGACCAATATGCGTAGACTCCTGGACTCAAGGTCATCATGTTCGCCGTAAACTCAGTATTGATGACCGAGTCGTCACTTTGTAGCAGGCTCTCCAATTTATCGGCCCACTCGCTGCCCCACCAGACCGTGAAGTATGTCTGGAATATGCTTCTCTTAGACATATCTGATTTATTAAACCTGAATGGGACAATATGGACTGACTCAAGCGTCGGTTGACCCCGCTTGCTGACTAGGCACTTATCATGGTCTCTTTCCAGGCTCTAGAAAGAAGTCAGATTAGTAACACCCTGAAATTAGGCCAGTTGGTAGTAGTCTTACCTTGGCGATGATAATCTGATCGCGGATTGATTTGTCTGTAACCGTGACTGCCTCATCGCGCGTTGGTGAGTCTGTGGCCGTTTTTGCCTTAGGCTTTACGCCACGGGCATCCTTTGGGACACGGGATGGAAATGGGTTCGCCCCAGAGCGGACCACTGTATGAAGCTGTTAGAGGTGAGTCAAAGAGGCCAGGAAGCCAAGTAACATAAAAGCAGTGTCAGCCTCAGCACTGATACAATGAGACTTAACACCACTAGCGCCATGCACAGCCAAGGTATAGCAGTATTAATCCCACTTGTACTTTTCGCATCCACCACTGATCAGGATATTGTCCCAAATATATTCCTTAGGCTTTAAGCAGTTAACGCCCTTAAGCAAAATAGTATAGATCTGATACATGTTAGTCTCTGTCTCTGATATTATCAGTTGGGATGACCTACAATTCCGCCAACCAGGAGCGCAACGGAAGCAAAGGCGTCTAATGCCCACGCAATGATCCCGCTCAAATTCTCGACGAATAGAGCTGCAATACCGACTAGTGAAACGAGGACACCAAGTGCACCGGCGAGGGCCGCATATCCAGTTTGGGCTGGGACACTGCCATGACCTTGAGCTCTAGCAAGGGAAACCGAAAGACCGAGAACGACGATAGTGGAAAGGAGCTGCGGGGGCACTTGAGCATTAGTACTAAGTTTGTCAGGTAAGAAGATAACCATGGAAGGGTACATACCTGAAAAGCTCGCGCGATGCCGGTGAAAAGCCGCATGTTGGGTATATCAAGTCGTGAACTCGGTTCTGTTTCCCTCAGCGGCCCCAGCCCCGGCTCTGAATGGCATCCCTGGGCAACCAATGCATCACCCATCCTTCGAGTACGGGCAGTACTACCAAACGGCCTATCAAAGTCCGGCTTAGGTTTTGCAAGACTATGCTACAAGTGTCAGCGTAGCTCAGACTGTGGTGCATCCCTGGAGTGGCACTATACGGAATGCAATCCGCTTACAGTGGGTCCACGGGTATGCAGTGCAGCAGACGTGTTAGGTGGGTGCCTCCACTCCCGAATGCAGTAAATTCAACACTCTTCAAACATGGCTTGAACAGCTTTATTCAGGAAATCAACCTGAATTGATTGGATCTTGAGATCAAAATATATATCAAGAAATGGCGGCACATGGTCCCCCTCTATCATTTTCGTTAAGGTGAGTAACCATCCGCTAGTCTTCGATCTTTCGCATTGACAATCATCATGATGCCAAACTCGTAGGCCCGCTGCCGAGATCAAGGCTCACATGTTTGCCGAGGAAGACATTTTTGTCCGAGTATAACAGTCAAGTGGGCTGAGCAAACCTGCAATTCACTGCACATGGAATGTCTTGGTTCATGGCCATCACGCGGACGACGATGATGATAATGACTGTAGGCCGATCGAGTCAAAGTCTTCGGCATTTGCACGAAGCTCCTGATCAAATTTGTTCAAACTTCCATGAAAAGACTTTGTTTTCGGTATGCATCCATATTCCTTATCGCGCCTACAGTGGTACTAGGCACTCGTTGAGAATACACCCTCCTACACCTCCTGATCAGACTCATAGAGTCATCCCTACTCCTAGTCCACCCATGGATGGTTTGGTGGTGGTTGTTGTCTATGCTGGGGCAACCCGTGTACTCTGATTGCACAGCACTACGTTGCCCTCTCTAGGTAGTTATGATAAAAGCGTTAAATTCAACCCACAGCAGAAGGGAAAGAGGAAGGTGATCCCCAAAAGTATTGACGAGACTGGAAAAAAAGATAAATCAAACCGACAAAAAAAAGCAAACCGAAGAACTCCGCAAACTCAAGGAGGTGACCAGAGCTTGATATTTTTGGCCTTGGTCACTTCTTTGATATCAGCAAGCAAAATATCCGATCTGGTAGAAATTGTTATTCCCTCCTTCAGAAAGCCCGCGATGACCATGCCAATGATGGAAGATTCCTTCCCTTCCTCTGGCGTCACTGGGTAACCAATCATTCCTCCAGAGTCGCCTGTTGCAGAGAAAGGCTGTTCTCCATGACTAGCCACAGAATACTCACGCGTTGGCCTTGTAGTAACGGCTCCATCAGTAATCTCAGTCTCAATATTAGCACACCGAAGTCCGCTGTAAGTTCCAATTGTTTTCATGGAGCGATATCCATGCATACGAACTTTCTCACCATGAAGCTCCAAACTTTGTAGAATTGAAAGCGTGGCGAACTTTGTGGCTAAGGGGTGGGTGCTGTCAAACTATTGACTTCCCCCTCCTAACAATTATTTTAAAGGAGAAATCAAAGGGGCAAAAGAGAGCGCAGTAAGAAGCAAATCATCATACCTATATAGGTGGCGAGCGAGAAGTACTTAGATGGACAAGGGCCCAGTCAAGACTCGTGTAACAATCTTTTCCATCTTCCTTCAAGCCACAATTCTTATATTTGAAGCCAGAGGCCACAGGGACTTTTCCAAGCAGCTGAAAACCATTCTTAAAGCGATCACGGAGGGCCTGAAGATCCTCTTTTCTCTTTGCCTGATCAGACTTGGATTTTGCATAGCTCTCGAGTGTCTGGCTACTCAGCTTCTCAAGCATACCCTCATCTTCAAGCTGGCGGAACAATTTGTAGCTACTCCGCTGTTCATATGTCTTGATTGCCTCTTCCATAGTTGTCACTTGTTCTCTGTAGGCACGTTGGGTTGGGTGGTCGACATTAAGAAGGCGATTAACATCCGCATCGTCCGTGACGCTTGCTCAGATACCATTCTGGTTCCATCCCTCAATTACTAAGTGATTGTCAGTTAACAGAGTTAAAAGCACTTACACTTCTTATCCTCGGGCGAGAGGCCAGAGAAAGGGGGGACTACTACGTGCCAGCAAGTTAATGCAACGGTATGCCAACTACCGGAGTACGGGGTTTGAAGCTCAAGAAAACACCCAAGCGTACCACTCCCATCATGCTCCAGAGGTAAAGCAATGGAATCGATCGCCATTGATTGGCCATCCCTGGATAAATCCATGGAGAAGCTCGGTGCTGCTGCCTTCCCCTTGCATCTGACGAACCAGCCTATCCTCCACAATTTGAACAGCCACCATTTGAAGACGCCATCTCTTCAGAATAGAGACGACCTTCTCCCGGGTTTCAGTCCAGTCCTGGCTGCGATCGACTAGGATCAGCACGGTTGGAGGCAGTCCAGCAATGTGGAGCTTCGACCACGTCGGTAGCATCCAATAAACCGAATTGAGGTTAGATCCAATTGATCGAGGAGCTCTTGCGGGAGGGGCTCCCATCCCCAGAATAACTTATCACTGCGGAGGATAGGAGAGGTATTCATTGGCATAAAAGCCATGGGGTCGGCAATTTCAACCGAGCAAGAGGCGAGGTTATTGCTAATCAGGAGTGTGCGTAGTTCTCTAGCACACTGGAGCCAAGTATCGTCTACTCCTTCTCTCTGCGCCAGAATGTAAAGGGCGAAGGAGGGCTCGGGCTCGGGATTGACAAGAGACTTTCTTCCAAAGAAGGACAACCGGATACCGTGTTGTTTGAGTTGGTACTTGTCGATAATGGCAAGAATTTTCTCTGCAAGTTCACCTCTTTCGGATGTCTCAAGACGTGTCAACCCGGCATGAGGATGGCTTTTGGGAATAGGGAGGCTTTCTGTTGGAATGGAGCATAAGTATGGCCCCCACGCGAAGGTCTTCGTTGTGCCTCTCGAGGGATTCTTTATCCCGCCGTTCAGCAGCAACTTGCATAACTAGAGGGGATGCGTATGAGAGCTCATGGTCTGAGCCACGGGAGTTAGAACGCAGGATTGTTGAAACTGAAGCCAAGGTGTGATCGGGAGAGTGCTTTTGGTATTTGTTGAGGCCCTTAAAAGTAGTAGAGTCAGAGACAGCTGGAATGGAGGAGGACTTGATAACAACAGGGTGGATGATATGATTCAAGAGAAGAGAAAGGACCTACCAGGTTGCAAAAAAGAGATTGGTCGGACAGAGCGGATCTTAAAGGAGGTGATCCGAATCCCAGAGCGGTAGAGCGGAGCCAGAAGAGGTGAAGAAAAAAACTAGCCAAACCTCAATAAGGGTGGTAGTAAGACACAGGGTAGACTGGAGCTAAATGGGATAAAAAAAACTTGCTAGACCTCAATAAGAGGAGCGCGAGCAGGAAATGAGGCGAAGGTGGGAACGGGAGCATCACCAGTAGCTGGCGTAAATTGTGATACTAGTCCTAGTTGACGCTTTCTATTTCCGACCAAAAACGCGAGATGATGTCCTTCTTATCATTGAGGCCTGATCGAATCTGGTCGATGGAGGATCTGGATACACAGGAAGGTTTGGAGCTCGGGTTGTATCTACTCGATGACCTCTCCCGACGAACAATTTCATTCCACCTTACTCGCTCCATCCATGTGGACTACACGGATATTCCTCATGGAATGGTAGATAGCGTGACAAAGCTCTTTCCAAAGGAGAAAACGCAAATCAGGAATCCTCTTGCGAAGAGGGGGCCGGGGGCATTTGAAAAACCAAAGGAATTATATTTCAAGGCATATCTTGCACATTCTCTATCTGATATTTCCCTTTGTTTAAAGTAAGAGGGATTAGTCTATCCATATATTATAGCATATCAAATTAAAGTCTAAGAAATAAAGGTACTCTAAGCTATATTAATAATGTACTATACTAGATAGGTAGGGTATAAACCAACTTCAAGTACTTAGCAGTAAGCCATACTAGCTCATATATATCTTCAAAACGTTTTCTTTACTTTACTTTTTTCATCACTTAACTCTTTCCCTCATTTAACTCTTTCTCTTACTAAACTCTTTCTCTTACTCAACTTTTTCCTTCACTTACTAGTAGATCACTCTTTCCTTTTCAAGGTTCCTTCACTCCTTCCTTCACTATAATTCTTTTCCTTCCTCTTTTCCTCCAGGGCTTCTTTCCTCTTCCTTCCTTCTACCTTCTATTACCCATCTTTCTGCTATCCTGCCAGTTTTTTCCCAGCCATCATCCATCTTCTCATTGAGGGTGAACTTCTATCTTGGCCGTCTTTCCTACCATCCTCTCCGAGGATTGGTCTCTCCCTTTGATTTCTTTTTTACACCGTCCTCTCCGAGGATCGGCCTTGACCCCCTTTTCTCTCTCTCTCTCTCTGTCTGTCCTTTGTGAGGATTGGTCTCCCCCTCTGCTATCCACCACCGTCCTCTCCGAGGATTGGTCTTTACACCCTATTCTCTCTTGCTGTCCGTCCTCTCCGAGGTTCGGTTTTTCCCCATCTTTAACACCCCCGCGACAATCATCATGTCTTCCAATGACATCAGAGAGTTCAATTTGGGGAGCTCGACTGACATCGTGATTATGGTCAGTGAGAGCGAGAACGAAGATTCCTCGTTGCCATCTGATAAGAGAGCTCTGTTTCGAATGAAAAAAGTCTCTTTGAGCAGAAACAGCGACTTTTTCAAAGCTCTGCTGCCAGTGGCCGACCAAGACCCTCGCTGGTTTGACATCCAACGCCAGAATGACCTGTTCAAGGCACTTCTATCGAAAAAATGGAAGGAAGCCGTGAAGGAATACCCGGAGATTGAGGACCACGTCATCACTTTATATGGAGACAATATCCAAAGCATGCGGATCTGGTTCAGCGTATTTTACAGGGAGGAAGTCAACCCCGCAGATGTCTCCATCAAGGAGATATGGCACACAATCAGAGCCTCAGACAAATATGCAATCGACGGAGAGAAGCTGTAGCGCTGGTTCCGAAAGTGGATCAAATGCTTCCGAGAGAAAAGGCCTGCGGTCTGGGAGGAGCTTGATACCCAACGGGAGCTTCTTTTCCCGTGTCATTTCTACGATCATGCCGAAGCATTCCAGATCCTGACCAAAAGCCTTGTCTACAAGTCCGAAGAGCAGGTATTCGAGAAAAATCCCATTGGAGATCATCGCTTGCACTTGCGTCCTTTGGTGATACGTGAGTTAATCTACTAGTCTTCCTCTCCCATGGCTAGCAAAAGAAGAGAAGCTAATATTTCTTTACAGAACAAATGGACGCTGCGAGAGGACGTTTGCGGAATAGGCTACAGTTTGCGCTATTTGACAAAAGGATCGACCAAATCCGTCGTTCGTCCTGCCAATGTAAGAAGGCTACAGTTTTCGACTTCCTGGATGAATTGTCTCGTGTCGATGTGAATCCATTGAAAGATATGATCTACAAGAGCAGCATCTCTGAGCTTCTTCGAAGGTTGAAGGATTTCAAGGTAGAAAACATCGGACCTCCTGACGAAGATTGCTTCAATTGTGGGATCGATTTCCAGGACCATGTGGAGACCGCCGCTCGCACGGTTGAGAAGTATTTCGATGGAATGTGTCTGGACTGCATGAAGGAAGATCCAGATCTCAGCTCTCCGTATTGGCAACCGAAAGGTTACCGTGGATCATATGATCGTACTTGTCGTATTCGCCATGGAGAACCTAGTTGGTACTACAGCTTTATGGGTAGACGTGAGAGGAGTCGGTTCCAGGAGAGATAGTGAGCCGCATTGGCCTTGACGTATTTGCACAAATCTTCTTCTACCGTTCACGACCTTTGTTTTCTTTCCTTTTTTTGAGAAATCAATATCCAGCGTCCTGCCATTATGGACAATGAAATTTCCATCCTGCTTCTTACTATACTAGTGTGTAACATCTAGTTCTCCTTTGAAGCTAATATCAGATAACACCGTTCGATTTCAAAATAACGTTAGCTAACTACCTACCTTCGAATGTTTATGTAATCTTGAACCACTCATGACTTAATGCATGTTCAATGCTCACGCGTTGTCCAGGATCGTAGCGGAATATTCCATAGAGAAGGTCCGCCAAAAGCGCTTGCTCTTCTTGAGATGTAACCAGTTTCTGTTGCTTGGGCTGAACGATCTCAACAGGCTTATTCAGTGCCACCTCGAGCGACCATTCTTGTGCGTCAGGTCTACCCCGAAGCCATTTTCCTTGATCATCAAAAAAGTAATTCCGCGCCTCCCATTTATCCCACCACGCTTGCGTAAGTTTACCAAAAAAGCGCGCCATCTCTGCTATGAGTTCATCGATGTCATAGATCATGTAAAAAGAGGGATTTGTTGCCGGATTTCGAAGAATGTGCATCCAAGCGCCCAAATATCACAGGCCGGGCCGACTGAATCCTCGTGCTCTAGTAAAACCTCAGGTGGCAGATAGTTCTCAGGCATTCCTAGATCCTCTGGAGGTGAAGATATCGGGAAGGCTTCGCCGAAGTCAATGATGCAGATTTTGTCGGTAAGAAAATCCTCACCCAGTCGGGAGATGTCAGCTGGAAGTGTCAAATATTGTGGCGAAGATGCTGGAAGGTCCTCGCCTGACTCGGTGCGCACATAGGCCTTTTCAGGATGACCTATTATTGAAAGTAACTCGTCTTCGGATAAGTGGTTAAAGTTGTTGAGTTTGACCAGTATATTCGAAGGTTCGGAAATCTAGACACCTGTTAGTCTCGAAGATATTTTGAATGGGGTCCTAAGGAATGTATACCTCCGTGACAGAAGCCGTGTGTATGCAACCATTTCATGAATAGTACAGCCTGATATGCCATGTTCCGCAGGATAGGTCCAGGATCATTTCCTAGCTTTAGCCATAGCTTAGGCGAGACGCATGGGCCAAGGACTGGTAGGACGATACATTGATGCGATCCGTTTGGCCCGTCAATAGAGAATGAATTGAGAGGAATCGTAATGTGATCGGCTCCGGGAACTGATTTATCCAAGTTTGTCAAAGTTAGGTCCGAAAAGGTTTTTGGATCCGCATCCGACTCCCCGACCATGACTTTGACAGCAACATATCCTGTCTCTTGCGTATCACGGCAGAGCCACACAGCACCGAAGCCACCATGACCCAGTTTGTGAATGACACGGTATCTTTGAGATAGACCAAGCGTCTCGCCAAGATGAATGGGGTGGAAACCGCCAGATTGATAATCCTCCAAGGGTTCCAGGCCTTCATTCACCCCCTCCAGATAGATGCCATGACAACTTGAAGGGGCGTGGTCAAGAGGTTTAAACTCTTCAGATGGCTCATTATCGGGGGAATGGATTTCCCCTGCTGCTATCACTTGTCGTATCATGATCAATGGAACTGTGGCTCGCCCTCATTAGAGAGTGGCATGGGTATTGGCTTGACAGACCTAAGTTCTGACTGCGCCCGGCAGGGAAGACAATAGTAGCAGAAACGGCGACCGCACGTACATATTCGATTACTGGACGCGTAGCCCAGGAGGTGAATTTGGCGGTAAATTTCCGTAACTTACAATCTGAATACCCGTGGACATCATGATCTATCAGAACCTCCATGCTGGAGCCTTCAAGTTGGAACCTTTGGACTTTGAATACACGTTGTGCAAATGAAATCATGAATTCTATATGTTGGTTATTTCAAAGCACCAAGCATGACGCTTGTACGCCGTGAATCATGTACGTGGACATGTTTCAAATGTCAGAATTTGGACATGAAACCTGGGATTGGGGCGGATTCGAGTTGAGGTCTAAAGCATATCTTCACGTTGTCTTCTGCCATCATCAATGACCCAAGTACTAGCGATTCTCGAGGTCTGGAAATGTGCAAAGCGTATGATGTATGAGAAAAATCGTGAGAGGGCGTTAAGAAAAAATCCCTTTCTCGGGTAGAATCGGCAGATCATACTACAAACTAGGGAAACTTAGAAGCCCAAGAACTCCCTTTCGAAAGATCCGGTTCAGAGAGAATACTGTTGAGAGAAAATTAGTCACAGAATGACCTATGGATCCACAATGTGTTCTCCTTCTACCTAGTCTACGGAATAAACGATCTAGCGTAGATCAGCCTTGAGACGTTTTACGGTGGGTTGCGGATGAGTTTTAGGCAGCTGCATAAAATCCACGTTCCAACACTTCAAATGTTGGCATTCCAAGGTCGATTTCATTCGCTTATCCAACTTTGGAAGTACATATCATACATAGCCTGACTCGGACCTCGGAACCTGGGACTCTGGAAGGGAGTAAGTGGGTCGCAGTGGTTCCTTGATCCTGCGCTCCAGGGCCGGTCCTTCCCGCTTGAGTCAGATTTTGGCGATCAGCCACCTGTCAAAGCTGGGCAAGTCAACTCGTTAGGCTTCAAAGATGAGGGGAAAAAATTTCTCTGCTGTCGATTTGGTGCACGGGTGGTTGGTTTGGTGAACTAAAAGTCTGAAATTCAAAACATAAACCGTAAAAGTGCAATTCGAGCAAAAATACGGAGCACAACGAAGTCACTTGTACAGCAACACGCCTGGCGCAATCCTCAAGGCCGCGTCACTAAGTCAAGAATCCCACTTGGATAGCTTCAAGAGTGGGCACCGTGACCCTAGGAACGATTAGGTTGACCGGGACTGAAGTACTAGTTTGGGCTTAGCTTTTTGATCCATCTTTCAAGGTTCTTACTAGCTCCCGAACTAGTCATAATCTGACATTTGGCCGAAAGAGAATAAATATAAGAGATTACAAGAGAAGTACCACATAATAACACTCGCCCAGGGGTTTGAACTATCGAGGGAGAAAATAGAAGAACCTTCAGGGCTTGGAAGATTGGGAACTTGAAAGTATGTACATACTAGTATCTTTTCGCTTAAATATACATAGTAGTAAGACAGTAAATCTCGAAAAGATTAGTAGCACTAACATTTGAACTTCAAGTTCACGTTGAATCATTCTCGGTCACTCAAACTTGAAGGAAACTAAAGCAGTCTATGTAAACCCGGCACCGAAATAGCGCGATAAAAGACTGCGCTAGTGCCAGTGCTACGATCTTGCTACTTAGTGTGCAGCAAGCGTCAAACTGATACCATGCACGTGTACACTCGGATTATGCTCCAAAATCGCTTAGGTAAGACGCCGACAGTGAGAATTTGCCAGCAATGGGATCTATAAAACGGCCCCATCTCCCCTGTACTGAGAAGCCAGAAAATTATTGCAAAGCTGGCATTCCATTGCAGCTTCTGAATTTACGCAAATTCTTGTCTGCACAAATCGGTAGGTACTAGTTACTACTGGGGTGCCCATCTCTGAATTTGGACTGACATTTGTGGCATGCTCGGAAGACTTCAAAAAGACATCTATGGATTTGGTTCATTTCGCCGCCATTATTGTCCTCGATGTCCTTGCCATCTACTACCGATTTACTGAAGGAACATGGTCAAATACAGCGGTATCCTGTGTGGCGCTCTCGCATGGTTCCTTGCTGGTCCATGTCTTGCTGGAGACAATGAAACAACATATGTGATTACCACCCCAATTTTCCAAGAATGGGACGATGGATCCAACATGACTGTAACTCTCCGTGTCATCAACGCCGACTACGCGTGGGAATATGCCAATACCACGTCTGATCTCAGCAAACGCACGAGAGTTAGCACTGTCGCGACAGTAGTCAAGACCGGAGCAGATGTTATTACCGTGGCTAAAGGAACGAAGGAAATCTGGGAGTTCGTTGCAGGTATCATCAAGTCCAAGTCAGACGCGGAGTCGTGCACGTTGACATATGGGACGGATCTTAGTGGTGAGTATTTCTATGGTTATGCGTATAAGGCCACAACCACTGGAAAGAATTGTGACACCACGGCGGAACGCAAGACAATCCTGAATGCCGTTGACAGATGTGCGAAAAAACTGCAATCTAAAGGTGCTGCTGTTGGCTGCTGCACTTTCGCCCATGGGGGGAACTTGGCATGGCCATCTGCAGCTCACTGCTGAGCCATCGATATATCCTGCCCATACAGTGTCTTGTTAATGTATGCCGGGAGCCTTTCCCTCAGAGGGAAATTGAGGATGAAGGACGAAACAGGTATTCTGATGCTTTACTACTTTCAAATCAAGTGCAAAAAGCGTTTCATATGAGACAAATTTGAAGTCAACTCAATTCTAGTTTTCTTGTCACTGTCGTTTTTTCATCTCAAGTATTATTATCCAATAAAATAACTACTTTCCTCCCAACGTCTTGAGCAAACATCTGTTTCTTGGGCGCATTCTCAACGAGATGGGTTCGACGCCGTGAACGCAAAATCCACAGAGGGCTCTCATTCAGACGTCTGGTGCACCGAATTCCGGGAAGAGTATGATTGTAGCACTGTAAATGTGATTAGAGAGGAATGATAGAGTGGGGGGGCCGTTGACTGCGGCGTACTTCGACCCAGTCTTCTCAGTTACAGCATGCCATTCGATCAAGCGGCACAACATGCATACCGGCTTCCAAGCTCAATGGAAATGTGGGGACTGGCCTGGGATTTTATCAAGCAAAACCTCAATGTCATTACGGACAGCCCTTGCAACTACCAGAATGTTCTCGACCAAGAGTCCCACTGGCTCAATAAACGTGACTACCCATGTTCAAGATACATGCGTATGTACTATTGACCTGTTGGATTCAAATGTTCCAAGGTTAGCGGCTATGATTTTGGGAGCTTATGATGAGCTATAGCGTACTGGTGTCGACCAGTTCCCTGATAGTATTGAAGCGAATTTTCAAATGTTGGGGATACAGGATATATTTGTAGGATAAGCACTTAAGTGCAAATGCTCAAAGTATTCCAAGAGTCCAAGGTTACCTACATAGTACTAATATATGTATTGCAGTTCAAGGGTTCCGTTCTCTCCCCAACATGCCAGTGCATGTGTCTACTATGTAAGCCTTTCTAGTACCTACCATTACTAGTAGATGCATGTAGTGAAAGTCCAGAGAAATATAATTGAGCCATTCGATAATTACCAGTATGCACATTTGCATGTCACCTAAACGATTAATTGAATATTTCAAAGCTATTAACTACTACTCCAAGCGTCTCGTTTTGAGACAGTGGATGATAGGCAATAGGGCAGGAAAAAGTAATGAGATGGAATAACTGGTGTCACAGTGACACGTGCAGCTGTGAACGAACTTCACCTGGGCAAGAAAGGAAACCCAGCCAGAAGCATGTCCAAGAATCACTTTACCATCATTCATTATTGAGCAGGTTAGTCGATACTTCGGAGGAAGCCAGAGGACTTTTTCCCCAGAAAATGAGATCCATTCACTGTCCAGAATTTGAATCTTAACCTTGTCAGTGGCTGATATCTTTGAGGATGTCGTATCAGAGCTGTAAAAAGAGGTAATGCTTAAATGGCCAAGATTTGTCTCCAAACACGGGCTGGTCTCGGAAAATTTGACATACTCAATGAAACCCGGCACTTCTATTGTTTGCTGTAGTGCACCTGTCTATCCCACAGTTTGATGCTGTCATCATGACATGCCGAGGCTAAAAGTTGTCCATTAGGAGAGAAGACAATTGAGTCAAACCATTCAGAATGTCCTTCTAGTATATGCTGCTGTGCGCCTGTGGCTGTCTCGTAAAGGTTGAAAGTGGCAGTGGCAGGCGCCTCAAAAGTCCCCACGACTAGTAGTCGTCGATTCAAACAAGGCGTCTCGCAGATCAGTGCGGTTTTGGGCCATCTAGCTCGCAATCAGTAAAGTTTCGAGTACTGAAATTTTTGTTGTGATTTACTGTCAATCTTAGCGAGATAACTGACCAGGCCCTTGCAGTAATACCGGTCGCGTCAAAAGCTACAGCTATACTGATATCATCTTTAAAGGACAATACATCATTAATGACCTTTTGAGATACCCTTCGAAGGTTAATATCCTCCCTAGAGGACTTGTGAGTTTTTATTCCCCCTTATTGATACTCCTGGTATCACTCTTTAGTCAAACGAATACTATCATTAATAACGCCTGTTTTTTGAGAGGGAGCTTTGGTGCCCGTGCTTGTTGTTGCGGGAGGACATCTTCTTAACAAAAGAATCTGCTCTTTCAGGTCTAATCGCTCAAAGGCAGCCTGCCATAGGTCATTTGGAAGAGAAGAGACTTTTGACTGGAGCTCAGTGTCACTTGACGATTCTGGATCACGAAACGCGCAGGCAGCTTCGCTCTCAGTTTCAGGCTGATCAGGCTACGGCTGGGGATCTGTATTCCGCGGCTTCGCGTGCCTCCCATGGAGTCGATCTTGCCATCTTTTAAATTTTCTTATCGTGAGGCTTTTCAATAGCTGCAGTTCCCTGGTTAAGACTCTGGTTCCTAGCAAATGCGGGGCAATGATTCCCCTCCGTGTAAACGCGTGCGGTTACTGCCTGATGCCTCCAAGTGGGGGCCAGCAATTGATACTAGCATTGTTGATCATCTCGCCAAAATTTTACTCTCGAGTCCATCTTTCGCTCAAAATGAATTTTCAAATAACCTTAAATTCAGGTTCAAAGGGCTGCGGATCCTAACAAAGGGGCAGCTCTAAGATTCCAAGATTCCAGTTTCGAGTATCACTCCAAATAACTAAATTAAGACCGGCGACTCTCTAACCTTGGAAGTTTTCTTTCTACCATTACTTATGGATTTCTTAACTTGGCCTTCCCAAGATAGTAGCTTCCGATGGTAAATATTTTGAAGAAAAAGCACCGTGTCCTCATCACTTATTCTTTTCACATTCTTCAAGCTTAATCTTGACCAACCAACTCATTAACTCCATACCAATGTCGGAGCGTCTTCGTATTTCAACACAAAATTTTCTACGAAGCAGTCCGGACAGCACGGCGACTATCTTTCGCAGGACTTGGCCTCGTGTCAAATCGTACCGTGCTCAGCCCCGCAGTCGCAAGCTATAGACGCCTCGACCCGATTCAGCACCAAGGCGAAGCATTATATAAAGGGCGATCATAAAGCCGAGAGGTGTTGGTGTTGTGAAGCCTTGAATCTTCTAATAATACAGCATTATCATGTAATTGCTAATGCGGATCGTCAGGTACATTATTTTGGTTCTCCATATCTTTTGAACTTGTGAACTTTCCTCCTAATATATCTCTTTCTAGCTACCAGCATAGGAAGAGTGCAATCTTTTCCCCAATTTCCCACATAAAAGCTCCTCCAACGGAATTCTTCTGTGCTCGAACTGCCATCTATTCTTTGATAGTCTTAAATAGCCTGTGTTCATATTTCTGCCAGAGGATTTCGACTTTTTCATTCAATATGAGCGCAGAGGAAACGGAAGACCTTGGCATATCCCAAGTGCATCAGAGTATCGCGCGCCCATCAAGGGGAAAATGGAATCATTCCGCATGGTCTCAAGGGTGGATGGTAAAAAGTATACATCTTGTCCTTCAGGAAACACCGCGTACCAGCAAGACATTTGAATAGAAACCTGGCAAAGACATGGCATGGGCCGTCGTTGTACGCAATATGACGTGGCTTCGCCGCAGCCTGTCACACCTCCATGCCCCACAACATTCGCCAGCAACCTTAGAACTCACTGAACTTTGTCATCTTTACTCTGACTAATACCTCCAGAGTTCGAACAGTTATTTGGGACAAACCTCACACTCCGATTCAGTTCATGGTTCGCCAGACGCCCAAAAAAGGCCGGAGAACCTCAATCCAAGCGCCGCAGGATAGAGGGTCCTGACGCCAATACTAGAGCTGACCAAACATGCAGATAATCAGGTCAACTAATGGACCAGTCCATGCAGGATGATAATTGTCTTCATGTGCATACTTGGCTTTTCAGACTGCGAGAGGAAACTTTAACGACGACAGCGGATTGTCCATGACGACCAGTGTGTTAATTTTGGCTCTTTCACACATGGTCCGATCACTAGGATGATCGTCCCAGTCCGCCAAAAAGAGTTCTTTTGATGTCATTGCTACGGGTCTTGAAAGTCACCACCGGGCGTGACATGGATATGCATGTTCACATACCTAAGTACTCACTTGGGTAGTAGTCGGTAGGTAGTGTCTACAGTTGACCGGTGACCTACTAGTACCCATCTACTTATCGGAGTACCTAAATGGGTACCTACAAAGGTCTCTGGAGGGTTCACTGGAAGGGAGGGCCATGTAGCTACTGTATTGTTGGATATAGGCGCCTGGTACCTCTAGAGACATCTGGATCTACGCTATAGGCTGATTCTGTCCTTCTGCTTGGTTATTATGCCAAGCGCTAACATTCCAAGTAAAAGTGCAGGAATCCAAGTACTAAAAGAGGTCTCTACTCAGATTGAATTACCTACTCAGCCGAATCAACCACCTGGCAGCCAACAAGTCTCCGCCTAGATGTACCTAGGTACCTAGGTAGTGGGCGTGGAGAGATTGGTCGGCAGATTAATGTATGCAAGAATAGTTGTATGTAGTCAAATAAATCAGTTTGGACCAAATAATCAATTTCCTTTCAAACAAAAATCACAAAGTTCATTGCTCTCACTTCCTACGTAACTATTTATTTATTTCTTTTCCCCACTTCTAATCTTTCTTTTCCCCCTCCTCACCTTTCTACAACACTTCCTTTTTCCCCTCCACACTCTTCTCTTTGGGTCGTCAGCCTTCAAGAATCTCACATGTCCTTTGTGTTCTAGTCAAAGCTTCCCGTGAAGTCTACCCTCGTCCTAAGAGGTTGTTGGTAGATGAAACCGGCTGGTATTTCTGCTTCGGCTGGGCTTAATTGTCCTTGAATTTATTATCAAACAAAAACAACAACATTCACTTCTCTCACTTTCCGGCGTCTGCCTGATTCGTGACTATTTGAATTCTTTCTTTTCTCCCCTCCCCTCACCACCCTTATTCTTGGATCGTCAACGTTCAAGAACTTCATATGTCCTTTTTGTTCTAGTCCAAGCTTCCCGTGAAGTCCACCTTCGTCCTAACAGGTTGTTGGCGGATGAATTCGGCCGGTATTTTGGCTAAGTGTGATACTCACCTAAGCTGGGCTTAATTGCCCTTAAATTCATTGTCAAAAAGAAAAAACAACATTCGCTGCTCTCACTTTTCTGCCTGATTTGTGAATATTGAGCTCTATCCTTTCTCCCCTCCACCCCCTTCTTCTTGGATCTTCAACCTTCAAGAAATTCTTCTTGTGTCTTCAACCGTCAACTGCTACATACCTCCCTCGTGCTATCCAGTGCAAGCTTTTGTTGACCGACAGACGCGTGAGTGCCGGTTTTCAAGACACATCTTCTATCACCATATCTTCGACGCCCATTTTCCCATCACGTTCGTGAGTCATCACCATGCCGCGCGAGAAAACAAACCGTTGGACCCATGACGTGGAGGTCACACAGTCATTGCTCACAGAAGCTGGTCGTGAGAAATAGAATGCTCAGGAGCCCCTCCCCAATATCCGCCCAATCCTCACTGATGAACAGCCGCTATTTCTGGAATGCACTCTCATGACAGATTCGGGCCAGCTCTTATCCACAATCATCAGAGGAACCATTCCTGGCCGCCTTCATCAGATTTGACCCACAATACCCGGATCCCTACCTTGAGGTGAAGTTCAAATGTGTGTATCACGATACACTTCCTCCCGTTAAAGTCGACAAAGATGCCCACAGTGAGAAGGATGCGAGAGTGAAACAGCAGGCGTATCACAGCTACTATGAGGGTTGCGTTAAATTCACCTCTTTGGACATCAGTACCCTCAGAATCATCAACCTGGAGGTGTCAAGTGACCAGGTAGGTTTTCCCCTCCTATTTCCAATTGATTGACTCTGGACCATATGACTAAATTTTCTAGAATGAGGAACTCCAAAAGATGAAGTTTTTAGAGGCAATCAGTTTGTTTGACTCCGCAATCGTCAATCCTGAAATGCTCAAGCATCAAGACTGGTCGGAAGCTCTTGCGGAGGCTAAGCTAAATGTTTTGCGGATTGAGTTCACAGATGGACTTCAACCTAAGGCCCTCGGCATGCATCCACCACACAACCTTGGCCAGTATGATGAGAACTGGCGCCAGATTACGAACCTCATCATTGAATCACAGGCGCTCAACATCGTGCTCACACTTCCTGAGGTTAAAATCCAGAAGCACCTCGACCGGATCTGGGGTAGCTGGAGAGAGATGCGCAAGACAAACGGATTCGCTGGCTTCTACGGCAATCACCAAAAGGAGCCCTTTGTTAAGAGTGGCGGCCTAACCGATCTGGTGCCTCGAGAGAAACGACCCATGGGTTTTACTTACTCGGCGCGAGTTGGATTCATGCATAGACATGAATATGTGGCAACTCTAGCCTATGGTTACATTGATGAAAATTACCACCAGAGTAGAGCCGCGAAGCGCGTGGCGGAAGGATACCTGGCGGCGAGACTCATGGAGCGAAATCAGATTCTTTCCGCTTGCCATGAAATGTGGTCAAAAAATAGAGCAATGGAGCATATTTGGGACTTTCTCCTCATGCAACGCGCGTCAGAGCTTCCCGATGTTGATTTCTACGGAACACTTAATCCAAATTATGACTTCACGAGCCTGCTGTCAAAGTTGAATGACGGACAAATAGCTGCCTTCCAGAAGCTCCGCAAGATGACTGGATGTGTAACATCTTTGCAAGGTCCACCGGGAACGGGAAAGACATACTGGGCCTGTCATATTGTGGCCCCCTTGTTGAATCCGCGCAGCTCGATAATGGGTTGCCGCATCGATTTCTGGCTTTAGCAGCCACGAAGGAGCAAGCTGATAAGTTTGCTGCGGACTTGCGAAAGTACCTCTCCGACAACGTTCATCTTCTTGATAAAAAGGATGTTCTCGTAATTCGAGAATTGAACGAGGCCACGCGACAACTTCAGGATGATGTTGTTCAGAGCGCTGATGTGCTTGTGGCAATACCCGATGCGGCATGCCATGAGTATCTGCGCCATATCTTCAAGCCTACCCACATTGTCGTGGATCAGGCAAATCGAATTTCCGAGCCACGATTATCGCCATTGATGGCGTGGTACACGCACGCAAGCAATGAACAATTCAAGGCTATGGTGCTTATTGGGGATCAAAAACAACTCTCTCCCACTGTGAATGCTGATGTTCCAGCATTCGCATGAGGTGTAGGACTAAGAGACACTCCATCAATAGGGACAGCTGCCAGTGGGGATAAGGAGAAGGTAAAGAGGTCTAAACTTGGAATTTTCTGGTATGTAGGTAGGGTCTCGCCAGAAGGATCCAGTACCTGCGCTTACAGAAAATACAATTGCCGGGCACCGATCTCCCAAACTAATTACTATGTAGCAGTAGAAATGGAGGGCGGCACGAGCACCAAGGATCCAAATCCCGGGCGCTAAGTTAAACATCCCCTAAAAAGACAACATGAGTTCCGTTGATTGCAGATTTACTTCCTTAAATACTAATTAACCCACCTCCTTGCCATTTGGAATAACAACAAATCCTAAATCAATCAGTCGCGCTACAAAATGACTGAATCATTATCCCTCCTCACACTACCGCCTGAGATACTCGGGGCTATTCTCGCAGTAATCGGCTCTTCACTGGAAACTTTGAACTCTCTAGCTCAGTCCTGTCGCTACTTGCATGCCATCGCAGCACCTCTTCTCTACAGTTCGGTTGTCATTCGGAGCCCGAAATCTATGGACCGCTTCCTTGAGACAGTTGAGAATTCACACTACTTCACGTCTCTTATACGAGAATTACAGATCCATTATCATGATCTGAATGAGCATACCGATCACTCACCGGAGGACATTGAGCCTGTGCTTCCAAAGCTTGTGAATTTAGAGTCATTGGTCATTAGATGAAGCTGGTTCGACTGTGCCCAAGCCTACCAAGATGCAACTACTTTGCCACCCAGAACAAACTCTCCCCAAGCTGCGATCATGTAAGTGTTATCTACTGATCCATTTAAGGACTGACGAAAGTACTGATAAGCATAGGTACGCTCGGCCTTGACCTTGGTAACGAGTGGGGCTTCTCATTTGGATCATATGGGTTCCTGCTACATCACCCAGGTCTGGAAAGACTAACTCTATCCGGGGCTCAAGTGCAATCCGCAGATCAGCGTGCGTGCAATACCTTTCCGATCAACGCCCCTTCAAGAGCTCACATTCTTGAATTGTGATATTAAGGCCTGGCACATCCAAGAAATGCTCCGTTATCCCCATCGACTCAGACATTTCACCATTAAGGGCCAGGAAGGAAGCTCCGATCTTGGCCTCTTTGGGGATCAAAATCGGCAGCTCTATGTCGATGCCCTCATGTCTCAATTGTCATCGTTAGAGACTCTTAATTTTGATATTCAATTCCATCTTTGGGGAGAGCCAATCAATCTCAGCAATTTCCCAGCCCTCCAGTCACTCACGATTTCACCGAGAATGTTAATTGGAGACAATGAGTGCTATTGGCTTAAGCCAGCCACAAGTTTAGAGTGGGCAGGGCTTCTCCCGTCAACCTTACAACATCTCATATTCCGCCATGATTGTGGATTATTTCCAATATTACAGATGTATGAGGCTATCTGCGAGGGTAAACTCCATCTTCACTCCTTAACCTGCCAAATAGCCTCGAATGTGCTTGAGGATGGCTCCCTTTACTTTGACGAGAGGGAGCTTTCTTCAGTCACTCCAGAAGGCATCCGAGTGTTTCGTTCGCCAAATGATCTTATGTCTGAGATTTCTCCAGATGGAGTTCCATACTCGCAGGCATTCCGGGAGCTCGGTGTGGAGTTCTCTGTAGTCGAAGTCTCTCGCACAGAGACCCTACCAGGGTATCACTCGTGTCCGTGTTCCTGCTGGACATACAATCATCGTCTCTATCAAAACTCATCTCGATAACTTTGATCGATAATTCCAAACAGTAAGTTTGTCACAATTGGGTGTTTGTGACTACATATTGGAAAGGGACTTTTTACCCCGCATTTGACCTCGTGATAACAGTATTAAAAAGGTATTGCGTCACCATCACTCTCACAGACCAACCCGAATACCTAAATTATGTGTTAAAAGGTTTTAAATACTCAAACATTGAACGGTTCGGAATAGGTAGTGAACATGCCGACAGCCAGGGCTTATATGAACGACCTCCTGTTGGCGGAGGCTGATTCATGGGAGACTGTTGAAGGGAACGTATACGTTAGTCAAATCCGCCCGCTTTAACTTGGAGATAAACAATACTGAAAGCTGCATGCAAGTTTCCACCGTCCTCTATCAAAGATCAGACAGTGTTTATCAAGTCTGATACGAAGACATTCTGCCCTTGGAAAGGTGAAGCGGAGTACTATACTATCAAAATTGGTGGTAGGTTGGAACTTGAGATCCGGCGAATATATGAGTATCTAATCTCTTAATCAGATCAGAGTGTCCAGGATGCAGCGTGGTATTATGCCAATCCATATGAGAAAGCAGCGAACATCAAGGATCATATTGCATTCTGTAAGTGGAATTTTCTATCTGTCACTTTTAATTAAAGCTAACCATTTTTCCAGACAAGTCCAAGGTTTCAGTAACTGTGGAAGAGGGATGAGACATTGAAATTATGTTAGCTGCTACTAGTAGTAGTAATATATTGGGATTCAAGAGCTTTCATCTGCACATGTGCATTGGAATAACTTGAAATAATCCAAATTGCGATTTGAAAGAACTGCTAAAGTCTCTTAATCGATATTATTTTAATAATTCAAGATAATGAAGTCGAGAAGCCAGATCTTCAGAATGATGCCACGATGATGTAGTGCCTACTGATATCTCCCAAGAGATTCATCTGAATAATCCTTCCGAGGTCATACATATGTATTTCGCATTTTCGTCAGTCAGTCCTGCAAAAATCATTAAACTATGCAACATCCACACAAAGACAATGACCTCCCAGAAATCCATCGCTACATCACAACTCACAGCACCGAAGGCGAAGCCGTCTTTCTTTCCCACGCACAAGTCCCAGACTACATGCCCTCCCAACCAGCCGGCGGCGACGGCGAGATTGCACTGTTATACGCGACCGATACATCCCCCGCTTCACTGGAGGATGAAGCCGATATAGCACTATACGATGAGTTCCTACATCAGCCACCCGGTCTCACCACAGGCTCGGGAACAGTTTTCCGCATGATCGATCTTAAGCCGGGCAAGAAAACACCGATGCATCGCACTGTTAGTCTTGATTATGGGGTTGTATTAGAGGGTGATGTGGACCTTGTGCTGGACTCGGGGTCAAGTCGTCATTTACATCGAGGAGATGTGTGTATACAACGTGGAACGGCACATTCGTTTCAGAATCGAAGTAATAAGGAGTGGTGTCGGTTGCTGTTTGTCTTCTTGCCGATGCAGAAGTTGGTATATAAAGGGAGGGAGCTGGGTGAGGAAGTCTATGATGAGCCCTACGAGGATGAAGAAAAGGATGAGGAAAAGCATGAGGGAAACGATGAAGAAAAGGATTGAGTGGAGGGTGTGGAGAACGGATACTGAGGCAGGTGTGTTTGATCGGAAGAGTGGCATTTAGCACGTTTAATGCGCAATAATATGAACAATAGCATATTTTAGGTCATATATATTTCCTATCACGGAAATCCGGGGACTCGAAAGCGTGACATTCATGTATCAAAATCTAGATTCGAACGCTCTCTAGAAACGCAGAACAGCAGTAGAACTTGGAAGCGCAAGATTAGGCGATCGTCTCCTTGACCTGCTTGATCAAGTCGATAACACTATCCTGGAAGCTCCGGTAAGTGACACCAAGCTCACGCGCCACTGTCTCTCCATCAACCCCGTAAGAGGCCTGTGGCTTTTCACCACCCTTATAGTTGGCGGTCACAGAGTCGCGCGCCCACTCAAACTCCTCTTTCATAATATCCGCTGCATACTCATAGGAGAATGGCTCCGGCGAGGCAGGGATAAATCGCTTGCCACCAGCTTCGGGTCTAATTAATGCTTGAACATGCGCTTCGGCAAGATCACGAGCATCAATCCAGGCTGGTACTCGTGCACCGGGGAGGGGATCAGCGCCATCGGCCACAAGCCAGAGAGAAGCGTTGGACTCGTTCAGCGATTTGATATCGGGAACTGGGTGTGCAACGGGACCGAATACCATAGGTGGGCAGAGGGTGACAAGGTCAAATTGGGGCTTCTCAGTTTTGATAAAGTCCCAGGCGGCTAGCTCGGCGAATTTCTTCGATCCTCGGTATGCGATAACAGAGGTTGAGGCGGGGTCAACGGCTGTTTCGTATGTAAGTGGGTTCCAATGTTCGCCGGTATACAAGAAGCCCGGCGGAGGAGTGCTGCTGACGTCCACGACGGAAGCGAAGGAGGATGTCATGACAATGCGTTGGATCTTGCTCCCTGGTTTCGCCGAGGCCGAGAGGATGGACTTGACGCCATTAATGGCAGGCAAGATGAGTTCTTCTTCGTTATTTGTTGTATCTAAGAAGAATGGCTGGAAATTGTCAACATCAGTGATCGGGATTTGGAATTTGAGTCAACATACACTTGCGACGTGGATAACAGCATCAATACCCTCCATGACACTGTCAAAGACGCCGGTCTTGGTGAAGTCCTCCACAACCACAAAATCCAGCTTGTTGGCATATTGTGGTCGAGCAGCCTTCATCTGCTCACCTTTCTTGGCTGATCTGGTTGATCCGCGGACGGAGAAGCCTCGGGCCAGTAGATTATCGACTACATGAGCGCCGATAAATCCCGTGGATCCGGTAACAAGAACGTATCTGCTGTTGTTAGCTGTGATATAATTGATAGGAGCACTGGGGTGATGATACGATGGATTTGTTGCTGACATGGTGCCTCTTTGGAATGATTATTGAAAATGAAAGGTGAAAGCCCCGCGTGGGGTAAATATGGGGTGCGAGTTCGGAATATATCAACCTCGGAAGAAGTCCGATTCGGATAGCTTTGCGGAATGAAGCGCGATGTCTTCGTGTGGGGCTACAGTCACTCGTCATAAGTTTCCATACGGTCGGCCCCATATGGCATTTTCGCAACCGTGCTTTCCAACCCCAATATCTTAAGGTCCTTAGGGAGATTTTACTTTAAATTATGACTAAAGATTGGCTATCCATTCAAGATAATACCCCTATTCACACAGCCAATATTATCAAAAATTAGTTGTTTGAGATGGGGTTTAATACAATCGACTGGTCGTCCTATTTATCTAATCTTAACCCTATCGAATATACGTGGGCTTAGCTAAAACGTATGATTGATGAGCTTAATCCGGACCTTAATAAATTCGGAGGAACCAAAGTAGAGCTTATTAGGTATTTTTCTAGCCTAATTCACTGTATGTGGGCTGAGATATTACCTGATTTCTTTAACAGGTTGATTTGAAGTATGAACTTGGTGTGGAGGCTGTTATCAAAGCTGAGGGATGGTATACTGAGTATTAAATCAAACGAAAAACAAATTTGTATTTAGGCGTTATTGTAAATTTCAATATATATTTTATTATATTTTTATTGAAAAATTTGATGTTGTCGTGTTAGTTTTAGTAATGTCGATATATATATTTTTTTGATGGGGTGCAGATCGTACGGAAACTTGTGACGAATAAGTGTATGTTGACGCACAGGCAATGGAGGTGTTTACTGTGCACGACAGCGGGAAGACCCGAGCTTGATAAGAGCACTTTACTAGTAATACCATGCACACAGGGAAAACCTGGTAAATATTAGTAACTTGAAAGAGATATCATTATGGTTCAAATCAAAGATCTAATGTGATGGGCCAGAAATTCTCTGGCCTAGATTAGTATGGCTCATGGCGTTGTGGCTCTTCAGCTTGAGAGCATCGTGGCGGAACATGTCTTTAACCATTGCTTGCACTAAACGTTCGGACTTTGAGATTTGGATGGGCAAATAGTGACCACAAGCTATTTTGCCCTTGATCAATGCCAGGTGGCTTTTAGCATCGGATTGCTAAATATTCTGACCAATTTGGGACTTATGTTGAGGTCACGGCGGGTGAGCGCAGTTCATTATGAGGAAAGTCGGGCTTCTGCAACTAGCCGCTAACGTGACGTGGCATGAGCTGGGTGATGGATATAATCCCTATCTATTGGGCAGCCAGACACTATCAATTGGAGATATCCTGTCCCTCTTTTTGCAGTGCCTTCTTTTCCATCGATGTTCATGAACTATTCTTACCGCGGAGTTCCACCTAAATTTTAACCATTTGGCGGCCATGGACGGAGACCCCGCAAGCTCTGGTCACAAAAGCGGCATATCTTTGGGCGCGCGAAGGATGCCTTAAAAAGAAGAGGGCAAGACAAACATAAAGTACTACATGGGCGAGAATTCAACACTCGGAGTGAAGTCACTGCTCCAGACGCGAATAGCGACCGTGCCAATTTTGAAGTCAATGCCGAAGTCCCCAATTCCAATGTCGACAAACCCAACACGGACGATACCAAGGCTGATGATGGCAATGCAAAGGATTATTGGCAAATGGCTTATGATGAATTAACCGACACCGATCAAAATATCCTCGCAAAACATCTCCCAGCAACAACAGAGCCCCTGGAGACAGGTCGTGCACGGACCAAGGAAATATTGGATCAGGTCATCAAGGCAACAGAGTTGCAATACAAGGAGAACCAGCGAAAGGATGGAATTCGAGAAATGGCTCAAAAAATACTGAACTGTGTCTTATCTTTTCAAGATGTGGTCAAGAGTGCTGTGCGATTCGATCCAACCGGATATGCTTCAAGTGCTTGGGGGATAGTCTCTCTCGGATTGACGGTTTATATAATCATCTCACACATGTGCAGACGAAGCCAGACTGTTAGCTAACATGGCTTATATAGATGGCCAAAAACCATGCAAATCTGCGAGACGCCCTGTTGGGATGTTCTGAGTATCTGGCTGACTTGCTGAGCCGCTGTGCCTTCATCGAAAAACAGTTCTATCGCAACTCCGAACCAGCCATTAAAAATAGTGAAAAAGAACAATCAATTGTGCGCATTTATGGGGCAGTTTTCAAATATACCATCGCTGACAAAAGGCTCAGCAGTTTAACAAGGGCGAGGAAATTGTGGACAGCATAACCGCAGTGGCAAAGCAGGAACTCGAACAGCTCAAAACTTCAATCAAGGAAGAGGAGTCCCACATGCATCATTGGTTGCTGCTGGAGATTGGGGATCAGCTTCAAAGCTATTTCCAACAATTGTGAAACAACTGGCTACTCACATTGCTCAAATCATTGACGGAGTTCAGCATGCCCTTGAGGATGATCCGCGATCGCCGGGAAATCGCTTCGACTTCAGTTTGACAAGCTGCTTCTGCAGCCGCTACTCAGCGTGGGTCCCAATCATACTGCTGATGCTGCCGCTGTCATTGTTATTGACGCGCTTGATGAATGCGACCGGGAAGATGACGTGGAGTTGATCCTTGAGCTATTACCCAAGGTTGATGAGGCAACAAATATAAACATTCGATTCTTTCTGACAGCCGACCGGAATCACCAATTCGCTTTGGGTTTGATCAAATCGATCACACGTCTTTCCAAAACACCATCCTTCAAACTTGGACAATGATGTGATTGAGCATGATATCACTCTGTATCTAACCAATGAATTTTCCAAAATAAGAAACAAACGCCACCGTGATCTTTCACCCGAGTGGCCTGGAGAGGAAAGAATCAAAAGCCTAGCACAGATGGCTGTTCCCCTTTTCATCCTTGCAGCCACGGTGTGTCGCTTTGTAGCTGATAAGAAGTTCAATCCCGAGAAACGACTCCAGCAATTTTCTCAAGACTCGCCAGGGTCTAAGATGGATAAGACCTACCAACCGATCTTGAATCAACTCCTTGTCGAGGATGAAGATGACACGAACACATTACTCGGTTAATATCTCTTGCCGCTCCACTATCATTGAGATCCCTTGCCGAATTACTTGAACTGTCAGAAAGCGACATCAACAACCAGCTTGACTTATTTCATTCCGCTTTGAGCATACCCACTGACCCTGAGATACCTATTCGAGCTCTGCACTTATCCTTTCGCGATTATTTGGTGCACGAGCATACAAGATCTAAGCAGTCTACGTCTCCATTTTGGGTAGATGAAAAACAGAAACATGAATTCATAGCTCGTAAATGTCTTGCCATCATGAATCGCCGTCTCAAGAAGAACATTTGTGAACTTTCAAGCCATGGTATGCTCCGAACTGAGATTGATCAAGCATCCATAGCAAGAGCCCTACCGCCTTCACTTCAATACGCCTGTCATTATTGGATTCACCATCTTGCCCGCAGTTCATCGCCAGATAAGATCCTAGAACTAGCCTTTACCTTCCTGGAAAAGCACTTTCTTCATTGGTTGGAGTCTATGAGCATTTCCGGAGTCATGTTCGAGGTGCTCAGTGCAGTTAATACACTAATTGAAGTGACTGAGGTGAGTATGATCCACATCGCTTCATAGAATGCAATCAGCTCACTTTTCCCGATACAGAATACGGTCAACGAGAAGGACTGGTCATTTCTAATAGATGCTCGGAGGTTTCTCCGGGAATTCACAAGTATCGTCGACAAGGCACCCTTGCAGCCGTATAGCTGTGGCCTGATATTTACACCAGAAAATGCGCTGATCAGACGAACTTTTGAACTTGATCCTGCTCATTGGTTATCTAGAGCTCCAATAGTGGGAAAGGACTGGAGTCCGGCAATACAAATCTTAGAAGGTCCTAAGGAGGGAGCTATGTCGATTTCCTTTCCACTAGATGGACGTCTAATGGTGGCGGCGTTTGAAGATCACAGTATCAGTCTTTGGGATCCTACCAATGGTGAACAAGTCCGTACTACAGCCAGTTTGGCAATGAATCCGAGGCCATCTCAGTTGCTTTCTCGCCAAACTTCCATTTGGTAGCATCGGGATCTTCGGATAAAAATATCAGCCTGTGGGATCCTACGAATGGCGAGCTGAGACGTACTCTGAAGGGTCACGAAGACTTTGTCATATCACTTGCCTTCTCACCAGACGGCAAGTTACTAGCATCAGGATCTTGGGATTGCACGATCAAGTTATGGGATCCAACTACTGGCGACCTCAAGCATACCTTGTATCACCATACAAGCTGTGTTACCTCAGTGGCTTTCTCACCAGATAGCCAGCGCCCGATCCTAGCATCAGGTTCTTGGGATTCCACGATCAGGTTATCGGATCCTATCACTGGTGATCTTAAGCATACCTTGGATGGCCATTCAGATGGAATTGTCTCGATCGCCTTTTCATATGATCGCCAAAGCCCCATTCTGGCATCTAGCTCTAAAGATTTCACTATCAGGATATGGAATCCCATTACTGTTGGCCATACGCATACCTTGAACGGTCACATGGCTCAAGCTCTGACAATTGCTTTTTCGCCAATTAGCAATTTACTAGTATCAGGGTCTGAAGATGGTACCATCAAGCTCTGAATACCACTAATGGCGACTTAGTGCGTACTTTTAGCAGCGGCGCAAGACGAATTACATCAATTGCCATCTCACCCCAGACAGATTCATTGGTACTAGCGTCGGCATACAGCGACGGTACCATCAGCCTCTGGGACCCTACTGCGATTGACCATGAGAGGATTCCAGAAACTCACTCAGAGCAGGTCATCTGCGCGGGGTTCTCGTCCGATGGCAGGCTACTAGCATCAGGCTCTGAGGATTCAACAATCAAGCTTTGGGATGTTGCCACTGGAGATCTGAAGCACAACTTGACGGGTCGCCATGGGCATACTCAGTGGGTTCTGTCAGTCAAATTCTCCTCGTACAGTCACTTCTTGTACAGTAACTCCCAAGTTCTCGCATCGAGCTCGAGTGATCACACTGTCAAGTTATGGGATACAGTCACCGGCCGCCTCCGGCATACCCTACGAGGTCATAAAGCGTCGGTTCGTTCAGTGGCTTTCTCACTGGATAGAAAACACCCACTACTAGCATCAGGGGATGCAAATTGCATTTTCAAGCTATGGGACCCCGTCACCGGCGACCTTAAGCATACACTGAATTCCCAGGGCACATATCCTACAAGGATATGGTTTTCCACTGACCTAAAAAGTATTGTAACACCGGAGACATCCTTCCAGAATCCAGAGTGGTATGAAGGAATCTCTAATGACTTGCCAATCGAGCGGAGCGACCAGAGTGACCAGACTGGTGATTTCGTACCAGATGATGAAAAGGATCTTCGTCTGGACGAACTTGATGAGCGGTGGATTACTAATAATGGTAGAAGGGAAGTATGGCTTCCTCCGGACTATGACCCCAGCTGTTCTGCAGTGAAGCGAAGCACGATAGCCATTGGGTGCACTACTGGCAGAGTCTGTATAATCGAGTTTTCAACTCTTAATACGAAGTCTGTCTCTTGAGTACTGACCTTGAGATTTGATGCATACATCTATGTTGGGAAGAAGTTATCAGGTGGCGAAGCGGGCTGTACAGTAAAGTGAGACCCGTCATCTCCGCAATACACATGGTTTAGGCCTCTTTTATAGGCCTCTTTTACTGCTTGGGTTCCTGCACTTTTACTTACCGCCTGTAATAATACCCCCAGGAAAGCGCCCTGGCTGCAGAATCAGGCTACATCTTATTCCTCGGGCTACCAGTTGGCTATACTCGACTATATTGATAGTCAGGTAGGCCTTTGCAAATGGGTGATCCCGTCTCAATCATGGATGCAGGACAAGGATGTCCAGCGGGATTCCTGCGTAAATACGCTAGCTACCTTAGGTTAGTACATGAAATCTCTTGGCAGTGCATAAATTTTGGAATAATATCATTGGTTATCATTTGGTATTAATTAATTTATACTGCTTGACGCTAACCAGAATAGGAAAGATCTTGGATTCTATGCAATAAATGGGAATTTATGGGAATTTGCGGGAGTTCCCATGAATTCCCATGAATTCCCATAAATTCCCACAAATTCCCGGGAAATCCCGATTTTATAATGGGACGGGATTTTGCGGGACGCTGCGTCCCATTTACAAAGGTCTATCAATGATAGTACCTGGGTATGTAGCTAACCTTCCCTTCCAGGTAACACTCTAGGTAACCTCGTGGGCAACTCCGTAGGTGCTTACATACATAGAGAGGTAGATTACTAGTTACCGACTGAGTACTGCCCAAGTATATGAACATGGCTGTCTACCGGGATGTGGGCACACCCAGGCACATGCAAGTATACCGTATGAGCGCTTTCAATTTAATCTGATTAGGATGATATAGTGTGACAATTTAACCAAAATTCCTAGCCACTCACTCCAGTGCTGAGTACTTGTCAATTATAACCCAGATGATGAGGGGGGTTCCATCAATATTTAGCATGGGAGGGTGGTGGCACTCAGTTCAGTCAACATTTCCATCAATCCCGGGGTATCAATTCCAACATGAGCACTGTCATCAAGCATTTCACTCCACAGATCCTCCAACGGAACCACACTCAGATCATTACCCGCATCAAATGACATATTGTCTGATGTCAGGGGATACTGAGCGGAGTGCGAAAATTGGCTTCCACTCTGTTGCGAAGTGCCACTGACGGGCGTTGGCTGCTGCGCTTCAACACGATACTGCGGCACTGATTGCCTTTCTCCAGATCCTGACCTTTTTTCATGCTTCCAATGCTTGCGTAAAGTTCCCATCATCTCATTGATTCCTTCCCTGGCAATCGAAGAAACCTCCTGAGCCCGACTCAACATACGACAAGCATCAAGGACCTCCTCTTTTTGCCTCTCGGCAAGAATGTCATCACAGTTGAAGCAGACATTTATGAGTAAAGTGACGGCTGCCAGAAACACATGATGCATAACTGCCCAGAAGAATGATCCATGAGGCGCCATCCCCTCCTCATCCATGATTCGTTTTAGTTCAAGTACTTTGCGAGCTGACTGCATAGACACTACATGTGAGTAAGAATATCGCGGATCCTTTGCACCACGAATAAAGTGCCATCGATGGAGTCGACAAAAACGAGCTTGGTATCCTTGTTGGACGAATGCGCTTTGCCAGGCTATTTTTGGTTGCTCGCGATAGAGATTCGCATACTTCCGTCGCATGGATGGCTCAAAGCGGAAGTAATCAGGTACGTTGGCATATGCCTCGTTGAGCTTTTTGTCTAGTTCAAGAATTGTCTCGTAGGGCATTTCGCCGCCTTGGAAATGTTTTGAGGCGGTTCTGTTCACTATCTCTCGGCAAACTTCGGATAATCTTAGACGACCAATCGTATATGACATTATGGTCGGCGTGGAGAGTGGTCGCTCGCTTCCAGTTTCGAGGTCTTCATCTTCGATGTTCAAAGGAAGGTTCACGTTCATATGCTCTGGAAATATGGAATAGGTATACTCCTGTGGGCCACTTAAGAAGCTGATGAGCCTGCAATCGGATACAAGATTAGCAATGGACATAGTTGGCATTTGAATTCTGATCCTTACCAATCGTAGGTTGCCAAGTCCCACCATATTCTCCGCTTCAGCTCCAATTCTGTCTTGTTATAACCATTTGCTTCACGTTCCTCTATTGATTGGGGGCTGTCCAAGATGTGAAGACCGAGACTCCTCGCCTGAGTTATTATAGCACCTTGCATAAATAAAGAACCAACAGATGGATCCAGTGCGAGTCCAGATGTATGATGTGCAATGATAAGACATGCTTGCAGTCCCGCAACACTTGGGTACGTCATGTAGTTTCCTTGAATCAATGCCGCTCCCGCGAGGAATGCTGCTTCACCACTTTTCTCCTCCGCATATTCTGTCGACTGGGAGGATAAGAGTTGGAACAAAAGAGCAACAGAAGCAATGCTGAATGACAAGGCGAGGATTCCATAGTCAAGTGGCTCGTTCCGTGCAATCGCGGCGTAGAGTTCATGTATGTCCCTCTTGGTACGATGGATAATCACCAGATGGTATTGATAGTCGAGATATGTAGAATAAAAATCAAAGAGTTCCATCATCTCACTTTCAGGAGGCAGATATGAAATTATTGGCACATGAATGGGATTATGTTCGGTGGCGGGAGATCCACCGTGAATCAGACTCGACAAGCTTCCTGTGGTGGATCCTTGCCGCGAGCCAGCTGATCCAAGACGCGGCTGTGAGAGGTGTCGGCGTACTGTGGACGGAACAGCACTCGGAATTCGATGAGCCATGAGAATGTTTTCCAGACGAGTGGCAGTATTGAATGGCTCATCTTTGGCCCTCTTTTCCTGACTGACTTCAAGATACTCCACGGTGGGTTGACGAGCTGATTCAGACCTTTCTTGTGCTGGTGGGGAGGATTCAGTCTGGGTGCCGGGCCTGGCTAGTATGTTACTGCCTCCGGCTGGGCCATAATCACCGAAACTACACGATATGCGCCGTGCCGAACAATTGCTGCATGGGAGAGTACGGTCGCATTTCAGCTTCTTCTTGCGACACGATTCGCAAGACACTGGGACTTGTCTGGGTTGCCTCTTTTCAGAGGTTTCATTTGCAGCAGTGAGCTTTCGTTTCATCTTTTTTGGTGGATATGAATAATGGTATGTCGATTCCTTCTGGTCTAACGTGGTGGGATGAGCTTTGATGAACGCAAGAGTGAGATTGTATGGGGGCCAGACTAATATCGGAGTTTCCGCGGAGCTTCCGGGAATCTCCACAACTCTTATAGTGTAAGAGTAAGTATGAGAACAACATCTCATCAGAACGGAGACTCCGTGAAGGATCAGAAAAATGAATTGGCATAATCGTGTATATATGGTAAGATGTTCCTCTGTTTCATGCAGTAGTCAGATAAATGCATTATTAGTATTGAACCAATTTATAGACATTTCGTCTAATGCTTTGTTGCTGTCGATAACTGTGCCGATAGACCCTTCCTTTCTCTTCTACTTTCTCTTTCTCTCTTCGCAACATTCACCACACTCTAACCTACATCCGTCAGACTTCACGATGTCTCAAAATGCACCAAGTGAACTTACGTACGCTGGCACATTTACCATATGATATTACCTGATTCATGCTTTTAACACATGCCCGATAGCCCTAGGACGTGGCTGGTGATCTTCGGCGCGTTCACCAGTCTTTTTTGCACGGTCGGCTTTTTGAACTCTTTCGGGGTTTTTGAAGAGTACTATGCAGAAGTTCCATTGGCCAATCAATCAGAATCGACCATTGGATGGATCGGAGCGATATGTCTGTTCTGTCTTTTCTCGATCTCTACAATCGCTGGATCTTTGCTTGACACATTTGGACCAGAGGTATGATTACTCACATTTTATAGCATCATCTCACACCTCGAAACATGTGTACAAGTACTAACACACATAAATTAAAGCTTTTGATCCGGACAGGCTCAGTCGGCACCGTACTTGGGGTCATGATGATCTCGCTGTGTACTAAACTGTACCAGTTTATTCTCGCACAGGGATTTCTTCTGGGTATTTCGATGTCGCTCGTTACGTGGCCAGCCGTAGGCCTGATTGGACAGTATATCAAGAGGAAAAGTGCTGGACCGATGGGTATTGCCATTGCTGGTTCATCGTTCGGTGGCGTAATCTGGCCCATCGCGATTAAGCAGCTTCTGTACAAGCCCAACATTGGGTTCGGCTGGACGATGCGCATTGTCGGATTCATCATGATACCACTTCTTCTTTTCTCGTGCATTGTTTGCAACTCGCCACCAAAGGCACCAGTGGTCATTGAAGATGCTACCAAAATTGAAGATGGGAGTGTCGTGAATCCCACTGATCCTATACCTGAGAAAGTTGTGGATCGGAAGGCACAAGCCATGGCGTTGTACAAGAAGCCATCGATGCGGCTCTTATGTCTTGCAGTCTTCTTCATCTACTTTGGAATGTTTGCTCCCTTCTTCTACACAACGTCTTATGCAGTCAAGAAGGGGTTCTCTACCTCTTTTGCATTCTACACAGTGTCTATTGTCAACGGTGCCTCCTTCTTTGGCCGAATCATTCCAGGGATTGTCGCTGATAAGCTTGGTCGTTTTAATTGTTTGATCATTGCAACTTTGCTAGCAGGTGTAATTGCACTATGCTGGACGAAAGTTGACTCGGTGACAGGACTGGCCATTTGGTCTGCTGCATATGGGTTTGCATTGGGGGTAAGATGTTGAAATGCCTTATAAGTGAAGACCGACATAGCTAACATATATAGGGCATTCTCTCGCTTCAACAAGCTTCTGCGGCTCAAGTGGCCACTCCATCGACCATTGGTCTAGCCATCGGAAGTGTTGCTGGCTGTTGTGCACTCTCGTAAGTCCCTCATGCCATACTTCATACTATTTTGACTGACGTTAAGAACTAGTGCCATGGCAAATGTGCCTATCTCGGGAGCATTAGTTGAGAAATATGGCTATCTGGCCCTATCAATCTTTACCGGAGTTTCATTACTCGTTGGTGCCATACTGCTTCTCCTCGCTCGTTTCGCCCAAACCCGAACCCTACTTGCAGTCATTTAGATGAGACACTAGGACCCCGAGCATGCTACGAGATTCTAAAATTCCTTGATTCCGGGTTATTTCCGAGTTACCTCCGACCTAGTTTTCCGTTTTTCCTCTTCTCGCATCGAGTTGAGAGTATATCGATAACCTCCATCTTCATCGTGCGTTTTCCCACCACTGATAGCTCGACTTCTGAATTTATCACTCAAACGTTTGCATGATATTTCAATATGCTCATGGGCATGCAGAGAAGAAAAGATTCGACATCAAACCCAGGCTTATACATATATGGCCGGATCAAATGCATTCACTAGGACCAGGCAGTTTAAATATCTTTTCAAATGAAAACCTTTCCCTTATTATCAAACTTGGACTATATACAGAACTTGAGTATAAACACGACCGAAAACCCTCCACGCCACCCAAGTCCATCGAACCATTAATCATAACTTACAACATATGTGCACGTCCTTATATCTTCTCCGAGGAGTACAGCCGTACTGCAACACCCTCATCGTGCATCATAGTCAAATTGGACAACTTAACAGGCTCTTCTCGGCCATTATGATCTGCGTTGTCCAGTGTATCGAAATGCTGCATCAGTCGGATAATCGTGTAACTAGCCTCGGTGAGTGCATATTGTTCTAGAATGTGTTAGTCTATATGTCATTCCTAGAGAGAGGCGGACTGACGACCAAGACAAATCCGAGGACCACCGTTAAATGGTAGATAATCCCAGCCGTGCTTCGCGTTCTCTTCCCATCGTTCCGGTCGGAATGAACGTGCATCTTGACCCCAGATATCTGTACGGCGGTGCATAGCGAAAACACTGTACGTGCACATACTTCCTTTTCGGACGTAGACTGGTGATTTTCTATCGGCTCCACCTCCAACAGGAAGTGTCGTATCCTTTGTTGCGACTCGGAAGTTCATGGGGACGGGCGGTTGAAGACGGAGCGCTAGAATCATTAGCATCATCCTCTGCATACCCGAAGCATTGCTTCATGAACTCACTCTCATTCAGGACATATCGCAGATAAGGAATATCCTTCAACTTAGTCTGTGTAACCTCTGTATGCGGATCCATGCTATCCCCAAATATCCCCACAATCTCGCGACGCAATCTACTCCACACCTGCTCATTCCGGGCAAGGTAATAGAAAACTGAGCTTAGTAAGCTGGCAGTGGTATCTCTACCAGCAAGTAGAATATTCAACATATTGTCCCGGAGAAGTTTTGGATCGTCGGTATCCGCCGCTAAAGCATCAAGGAAAATATATCGACTCGAATCCTTGCGATTAGGATCTCTCTTTTTCTGTAAAGCAACCCTCACATAATGATCAACGACCTCATGAACCTGGCGATTTGCTTCTTGGAATTTCTTCGGGTTAACAAGCCAGTATAGACCTTGTGCACGAGAGCGAGAGGCAAGACAATCCTGTCCAATTGTGAATGCATCAGCGAAGCCCTGTGCATTCCTAACTGCAGATTTTGCGAGAACGCCTGTTGTCTCGGATTCGGGACGCATGCAACCGACTGATTCTCCGAAGAGGAAATGTGTTGCTGAGTCGAGTGTGAAGAGGAAGAAGAGACGCTGGATATCGAAGGCGGTTCTATCTTTTGGAATGAGATTAATCAGGTGAGTAATGTGGTCATCTAGTAATGCTAGATCTGCGACCTGTATAATTATTAGCGACTGCAAGATTCGCACAGTAGTTCGGTCCATACTTGATCTCTCGTAAACTGCGGTCGCAATAACCCTCTAGCATGCGACCACCCAGCACCATCAAGAGTAAAAATCCCATCTCCTAACAACGGATAAAACTCCCGATGCCGGGTTCCAAGCGAGAAATCCTGAAATTGGGTCGCTAGAATAGCCTTAATATTCTCCGGTTCAATGGTATTAACCATCGGGCGCCCAAAAATGGTATTGTGAAATGTCAACCCGTAGACTCCATATAGATTGGACAGATGATCGATCCAGCGCTTTTCGCGGACGGCTTTGTTTAGAGCGAGGAATGCAGGGATCCCGAATAGACCTCTCGATCCGCCGGGGCAAGGCTCACAGTGCCATGCTTTTGCTTGTTTACGGTGACGATGTAACTGGAGGAGATAAGACAGAAATAGATATGTTAGAAATGAGCCTCCGACCAGTACAATGATCGGACTGAGTAACATTGCGGGATGCCGATTTACTTCAATTAAACTATAGTCAACTGAGGTTTTGAGTGGGTTAAGATGAGATCTGAGAGATGTTTTTTAATTTATTTAGGGGTAATTGGAATATTGAATAAAAGCGCAATCCTATGCATCCGATTGAGTATATGAGCCATCAAGGAATATCCTCGGTTACATCACACGTGAGAAACCCAATAGTTCGGGTAGATCGCAAAATGGTATGAAAATGGAATAGATCGATTCCTCCGATTCGACCCATTTCATGCTAGTAGCTCCGTATATGCAGAGTTTAGGGGGCTGATCGCCGATCAGTTCGGGATGGACCCGGCATGGTCTGTGTCTGGATCAATACTCCGTAGAGTACGGAGTATGTGTACATTATACCTCGTACCGACGTTTGAATACTTCATTTGATGGTGAGATTTGAAGATTGAATGTACTGATGATGCAAGATATTAAGAACTATCTAAATGTCTATGTATGATGATGCCAGGCTACGCAATGAACTCTCGTCGAACGCTATGATACATACGACCTGATCTGACGATCTGGCCAGGGGTTCAATGAGTCTGACTGATCTGATTCCCCTTAAAGCAAGGCAACCACTCCTTCAACGCCTTGTGAAAATATCCACGTGAAGTCTTGCCCGGTGCAAACTTCATATTAAAGTCAAAGCAATGCTCCGCGTTAGGCATGATGTAACCGAAGACTGTATCCTCGGCAGTCTCCACATTACACTTGGGGATCTCCGTCGTGAAATGAACATTCTGTGGGGCAGCCTTTTCCGTGGCGAGGGGAGATAATGTTCGCCACGGATCAAATTGACCGCCGCTCCAGTAAACATTTGATGGTCGAATTGACCAGCCTCCGGTTTGGTTATTCGTGGCTTGTACCAATGGGTGTCTCGGAAGAAGTCCCATTTTAACTGCCTCGGGGAATTGTCGGTTACAGGTATATTGAACATATTCCAGAGATTGGTACCGAGATAGAAGTGAGTGAGGTCCGATGTTAATGCTTTGAAAATATCCCCACTCGGTGCAGAATTGCCATGTCCAGCTGATGGTGTCGGCGTCAATGGATTTCGGGTTCAGTACACAGGAAAGGGGTTGGTCCACGTCGAGTTGTTCGCAGTTGGTGTCGTAGTTGAAATTGACTAGTTCCACAAAGATCGGCCATGAGGCAAAGCGTTTCACGACATATTCGCTACCATGGTATGGTGCAAATCCACGGGCGCCAGCGATGGTAAGGTTCTCATTGTCGGTTTCGAGGTGTTCACAGAAAGCTCCCAGACTACCCTCTCCACCACCCAGACCATAGGATTGGAAGTATCCAAAAACTCCAGCTAGTGCAGCTGTGAAATCGCCGTTGTTGTTTGTCTCGGCACCTTCACCAAAGAATAGCTTCTTGATAGCAGCAGCGGATGATTCATTTTTCCCCAACTCAGCGTCGACATACTGCATCGCCGCCTTGATATCCCGCGAGCAGTTCAAATGTCCATTGAACACCATGCCGTCGTAAACTTGGTCGAAATACACGCTCATGTCGATCTGCGCTTGCACCGGAGCTGAGGATGCATAGGATGCGAAAATTGTTTCCGGGTACTTGTTCCGAGTGAAAGCAGACCGCATTCCAGAATATGAGCCTCCGACCATGACCCAGGGGGTAGCGGAGGGTCTCAGATCAACATCATGGTATGCCTTACGGGAGAAGTTCTGGGCAAAGTACGGCATGTCGGCCAGGGCTTGTTCATTGGTGAGGTAGATGAAGTGCTCAGGAGGGGTATTGTTGGTGATGGGGAAGGGAAGGGAGTCGCCATAGTATCTGTTGCATCGTTAGAACGGACTCGTAGTTATCCCATGGGTATTGGTACTCACCGGTGCTCCCAGACAATTCCCATCGCATTGTGCTCTTGCAAGATCCCCGCGAAAAAGGAAGTCGCGTTTCCAAGCTGCAGCTGAGCTGTGCTCTCGGCATTCGATTCGCCCACATCATACACAAAGACCGGTCCGCCTTTTTCGTAGTACTCTTCCTGTACCCAGTATCGGTTCTTGTAGGTACCCACAGAAGAATCGGTATGATCGATTGGCAACTGATGTGTGTTAGCAAAACTCATTAATCCCTGTTTGTGATGTGTAATTCTTACTGTCACATATTGCGCAGCAATATCATCGGAGCTGTTCTTCACGACTGAATGAACAGAAGTCTTCTGCACCCGCATAACATCCGGATCGAGACCCATCTCAGCCATCAGCTTCAAATCGCGTCGAAAGGGGCCGAACGAGGCCGAGACGCCCTGCACCGCAATCAGGGCGATGGTGTACCAAGTCGAGAGCTGCATCTTCATGTATATCGGAGTTGAAACTTTTCTTCTGATCAAATTTGATGTCCATCATGTTGATCGGCGGTCGTGGTGGTATATATGCCCGAATTCAAGCATTTGATCACCTTCACCCAAATCCGAGAACAATACTAACGAGGAACAATGCTTGCGTCCATGGCGTCTCGAATGGGTCCCTGTTACTCATTGACCAGGTACAGCATTTAATTGATTGGTGCAGTGAAGACGTCTGTCAGGTACACCCGAGACTGATGTATCGTCTGCGGACAGTGTGGATCTACATGTGTGACCCCAAATAGAGAATTGGGCCTTGGCGTGTACCTGGCATATTATGGATTTGGGATGATTTGCACTACCTCTGCATCTTCCTGCATGAATTTATAGTCTTTCTTCGTTCGAGATAAGCTTCCTTGCATCAAGCTGTTTCCCGTTTTGTATGAGTCCCGGAAATACCCCATTCCTATCCATGGATGATACTGTGCTTTCTACTTCGAGATATTTCATTGATCCCAAGTCTCTCCAGGGCTGCCAATTAGACTGAATATGACTCCTGAATTTCCACTGAATCGGTCTCGGAAGCCAGCATCCTTCATACCCAAAAGAATCACAGACTGTTCGGAGGTATTTCCGAAAACTCCCAAACCTGGACTAAAAAAAAGAGCCCACGCGCTACGGGAATCGTAGCCGAAACCAGAATCACGACTCCCATGTGGTGATGATCGGCGGAATGTTGGCAGGGTGGCAGTTCAGGTGAAAGAGAAACAAACAATGAAAAGACTTGATATTGTTCTTCGCCGGAGTCTCCGCCCTGATCGGCGAGTCTAATTAAACAAGCCCGCCACTTCACCGCCACCAACTGTCATTTTCAGAACATGATTAATTGCTGTCTTGACAAAGCTGTCACTTTCATCCCTTGCTTGGTTCTGGTATGCGGCTGAAAGCGATTTCGCTGGAATGTTGTTGGTGCGGTGGAATGTAGCCTCGGAAATGACTTTCACCTAGGCAGAGTGAGAGGCACATACTAGTACTACCTACTATATAGAGCAGTTTCAGAGTAATTCTTACTCCGAACTATATATACAAACTATTCTCATCCATAACTATTCACGTTGGATTCAGCGTGCCGAGGCGCCTCAGGCTTTCAAGCTAGCCCTGAATCAACACATCCTTCCCCAGGCCTCCACTATGTAGTGGCACTCAAGTGCTGCCCAGTGGTTCCAAGGTTCTTAAAATCCTCATCAATAGTTAAGATTAAAAATATACCTTTATTCACTTTGAGAATTTCAAGTAAAATGGGCTTAAATCCGAGTCTCGAAATATACATGCATATATGTAGTAGAAATAAAGTGAAATATCCATGAATGACGGGCACCTGGGGTGACCTCTGGGCTCAACTCAGCGCCGGGCGCTACTAGAGCCTACATATGTATGCCAGTACTGGATGTATACCGTGGCTGGCACTTGCACTACATATCATGCCTAGGTGTAGGTACTAGCCCTGGTAGTTAGTACTCCATATTATGTCATCATGATATCATGAGACTATACTATCATGCTAGATAGGCTCATTCAAAGCCCAGATTGATATATATTGTTACCTACTAGTATTAGTGAAAGTCCAAACCCGAACAGATATTCTGGAACAGCCTGAGCCATCACTGACTCAGAGTATTTAGTATGTTGCCATTGGGCTGTTTGACTCTCGCTATATTACACCTTAGACGTTTCGTATGGTGCGCATAGCCAAGTCCTGAAAAATCGTTGTTAAACCGGATAAAGAAGTCAAACCCAGAAGGTTTCCACCTGCGAGACGCGTTGAGCCGGAGTAGTGGGACTTGCACCCCTCTGGGAGTTAGAATATGATGTTCCCTCCGCCGTCGGTGAATGTACTCAAAACTAGATTGATGAACTCCTCTTGGTTCCAGCTCGAAACGATTAACCCTCTGTTGACAGGAGAGGCAGGTCCAATCGTTGTCTGAACATTCACCATCATGATCAATGCACTCTCGATGTTGCCACGTCAAACACTGACAACAGAGCAGTTCTTCATCTGAATTGATGCGTTTCCCACAACAAGGCACGGATAGAATAACTCTTGCCACCTTTAGGATATGTGAAAATTGTGGCAATGACGCATAATATAATTCTTCAATCTTGAATGACGCTTGTGCCAATGCCACTTGGTCCCTTGGCTCGGACTTTTTGAAGATAGACATGAGGATTTCCATCGGAAGGCGAGAGAGAAAATTCTCAGAGGAGGCATAGTTTGATTTGACGCAGTTTGTGGAGAAAATATGTGCTAGAAGGCGAAATCCCGGAGAACTTTCCGACCCTGCGAGGCTAGTGACGATTGGAAAAGGTCTGGTCCAAGTACTGCTTTTCTCAAAGATCTCGCAGAACACAGCATGCATGGGCGAGAGGAGAACGCAGCGAACTTTGCGATGTGAATCGGATTTGTCAAGAAATCTTTTAGCTTTTTTTAACGCCAGGTGAATGGAATCCGGACAGCCAATATCGCTATCGAGTATTACTAGCACGCCATGAAACCAGTAAATGTCGCTGTCTGGGTATTTCCACTCCGGAAAGGATTCATATGTTACTGGAAGCCCTTCTGGTTTGTTAGTCACCTCAAAATCCCAAGCCGCGATGCGAAGAAATGCGCTTGACACTGCACGAAATGAAGTGTGAGAGTAATTACAAGTAAACGGATCATCTATAAAGGCTCTTCATATGAGAACGAGGTCTATAAAGAATTTCTGTTGAAGCTCAAACATGGCCGTGGGTGGTTCAATTTGTGGACAGATTGCCACTGGCAATTCAGGTATCGGCTTCTTCTGATTGGGGGTGCTTAGCTTTGGATATTGAACAGGTTCGTAACGCCAGTCTTCAGGCATGAAAGCAGGCTTGTTGCACACGGCAGCGAGTTCAGCCTCGGAGACTGTCATTTTCTGAGGGCCTTCCTTGTCCTTATGCCACACCCGAATCATGACCATGCCAGTTTCGAGGTCCACGAGAATCATGCGGTTATATCTGTCCCAGAATGGGACAGGAAATGGTATCTCTACCCATTCTTCAAGATTGATTTTCTTCTCCTGAATCAGTTTGATCTTTTCGAGAACGAGTATATTTTTGACATGCACATAGGACACACGTGAACGATACCATTTGTCTGTATGATGTCAGTTCGTGTGCATAGTCGACCAGATTATTTTATTTACGCCAATACTCACTGTTAAATCGGAGGTTCCACAACCCTGATTGTAACCGGGTCCTTAGATCCGATTTCGCACCCACCAGAGCCACACCAGTTAGCCCTCATACTGCATATGGATCTCCTCTAAATTGGCGTGAGATTTTGCACCTGAATTCCCATGCGACGAGGTAAATGAGTGAGAAAATAAGGAAATAGCTAGGTAGGGACCTAGGGTATTCAATTTTCCGAGGATCTTTGCACTAAGTGAGAAATAGCCGAAGTCAGACACTGACAGTCTCGGGCTTCCAGCTGAACAGATTTGAAGGATTTGAAGGATTATGCCCCCTTGGAAGTGAGTCATAGTACGTTCCGGAGGTCCGAAGTTGGACATAGCTTGAAGGTTTGTATTTTGGACCGTTAACTGCAGTACATAAATCCCCATCTAAGCCCTCCGATGCACTAAACGCCCTGCAACCCAAACTGCCTTGACATTGCGGTCATCACCACTCCAAACCCACTTCTGGATCTTCTCTTCCCAAGTCTCTGTGCCGAATAAGTCAACATTGCCAACTGGTCCATCCACCAGCACATTTCCAGTACCCTCAAGTAACCCTTCAACCGCAGCAACCGATCCCAATTGAATAAGCTGCGCATCGAAGATCATCCCCTCCTCAAATCCACCAAGCTCATCCGCCATATCAATAACAGCCGCGCCTCCTCTAGTAGCGAGGTACAAGCTCTCTTCCACAGAAAGCTTCTCTCTCCCAGCCTCACATTCCTCATTCTTCTGGTCTGAAAAGGAAGCAGTATGTCCTAGTAACCTCGACGCAAGACAAGCTTGTCTCGCCGCTTCAAGAATACTAGGACTATACCCTCCACTTACATCAGTCCCCAATCCAACTGTCAAACCCTCATCTAGAAAGGTTCGCACGGGCGCAATACCCGATCCGAGCGCAGAGTTCGAAGCGGGACAATGTGAGATCTTCGCATCGCGAGCTCGAATAAGCGCGCGCTCTGAAGATGAGAGATGAACCGCGTGCGCGAGGATCGTGCGCTTTGTAAGGAGGCTATATTTATCGTAAACACCTGCGTAACTTACACCAGGGAACAATTTTTCAACGAGGGCCACTTCGTTGAGGTTCTCGGAGATGTGGGTTTGGATATGTAACGGGGGTTCGTAACTCGCAGCCAGGGATCCGAGGCTTTCCAGTGCGGGTCTGGTACAGGTTGGCACGAATCGAGGTGTGATGATTGGTTTTATAAGATGGCCCTTTGGATCGAGTGTGTGAATATATTCGATTACCGATTTTGTGGATGTGAGTGATTCCTCGGCTGTTGCGTCCCGGTAGTATTCTGGACAGAAGGATGGGTTATCCATGCAGACGCGTCCTATGAAGGCTCGTTGACCCCGTTTGTGGCATAGAGCGGCGAGAGCATTCGTTGCTGGGACGTGCACGGTTGCGAAGTAGGAGGCGCAGGTTGTGCCATGAGAGAGAGTGCGCGCGATTACTTGGTCGTAGATTCGTAGAGCGGATGGGGGTGTATCTTTGGGATCATTGGTTGGGGTTGTATTTGTTTTACCGAAGGCTGATTCCACGGGGAAGGTATAGGCTTCTAGCCAGTCAAGTAGAGTCGTTGAGCCGAAGAGACCGGCGTTGGGATATTGAGGAGCGTGGATGTGGGTATCTGTTTAGGTTAGATGTGAGAAAGCCAGCAAGAATGTACCTAGTTCGTATTGACGTACCGATGAACCCAGGGAAGAAGAATTCGTTTCTTGCTTCATCCGCTTTCACAACCTGCACCTTCATACCCCCTGCTCCAGGTGTCTGTGTATCCGCATTGATATCTATCCAGCCATTGCGGGCCATCAATGCGCCGAACGATTCTTCATCTCCAGCACTCCAATCAAGACCCTTGATCCGGCCGTCTTCTGTGGATACCCAAAGTGCACCACAATTGCGAACTAGCTGTGGTTTAGATCGAGATGGGCCCTCAGGAAGCCGTGTCAGATGAATGAACGTGTCGCGATAGACCGTATACACAACGTTGGACATCATGGCGTTCAGTTCTTCGAATTTCTGATATATTCACCACTGGCAACAAATAACGCACAAATCGCGACTGTACAGATAGTCAAGTCTACTCTATTCTGGATATAGGTGTATATAATCAAGCTTCAAGCTTCGACTGCAGATCAGATCCACAAGCGCAAGAAAACAGTCCAAATCAGAACATCGCGATGAACGGGAATGATGGCCAGATATACGCGTGAGAACAAGAGGAGATAGTAGCGTTGCAATTACCAGCAGGATCCGATCAAGGTTATTCTTCCTGGATTTGTTGAGAGCTGAATAGAGCGGGTGAGATGAAGATGATCGAAAGATGAAAAGTGGATTTGCGGTGGATTTGTACTCGGTGATCGGCTGGCTCCGATAGGGTAATACCAAGTATTAATTACACGTGCGGGTGAGATTGGGGAAGTTGTCCGCATATATAAGAAACGCCAAGTGGGGGTTTGTACTGTCATGTATTGTAAAAGGGGCACTGATAAGAGCTTTCACATGTCGGCATTTTAAGCAGGGAAAAACGTCAACGTGCAACGAATAAGAGTAAGCAGTGTGCGGGGAAGGTACAAGTGGGAATGAGAAGTTTGAACAGAATTACTCGGGCTGGAGTGTAAGTTCGCTGTTGAATATAACAGGAGGCTTAGTAGAAGACTGGTCTAAGAAGGCACCTAGGAAGTAGCTGTGGAGAGATGCGATCATCTAGGCAAGGCCTGGTACCCTAGTTCTCCAGGTAGCTTAATAGGTAATAGTTTTAATGGTCTAGAGTATTAATACTACTTACTACCTGCACACTGACATTCTTCCAAATCCCAAGTCAAGCATATACGCAAGTAAACAGTGATAAGAGCGAACGTTTGAACAGCCATAATAATATTATTGTTGAATTGACAGCTCTATCGCTAGCCACAAAGAAAATCGTCATCATAAAAATGTTGAATGTATACACAGAAGAAAACCGCAGAGTCAGTTAAAGAATCTGCAAAAACAGGGGTATCATATAATCTATTCACTGTCTTCGACAGGGCCACAAGTGCAGAACAGATTCTGGTCACCGAAAGCTATGAAAAAGTTAGTATGCGATGAAATCAAAATGGGATGAGTAGAACGAATGAAACTTACCATCATCAACACGAGTGACTGTGGGCCAGAACTTCTTCTCCAACAACCAGGGCACAGGGTACGCCGCTTGTTCACGAGTGTAGGGGCGATTCCACTCGCTTTGAAGCAGATCCCGCTGGGTGTGTGGTGAGTTCTTCAGAACGTTACCCTCGCGAGGTTGCTTGCCAGCTTCCACCTCAGCGATCTCACCACGGATAGAGATCAGGGCGTTGATGAAGCGGTCCAGCTCGGCCTTGTTCTCTGATTCTGTGGGCTCGATCATCAGGGTGTTGGCGACGGGCCAGGACATGGTGGGAGCGTGGAAGCCGTAGTCCTGGAGACGCTTGGCAATGTCGATGGCCTCGACACCGCAGGTCTCCTTGAATCCACGCACATCGAGGATGAACTCGTGAGCACAGCGACCGTGCTCGTTAGTGTACAGGATTGGGTAGTGGGGCTTGAGACGGGACATGATGTAGTTGGCGTTGAGGAGAGTGATCTTGGTAGCGTGGGTCAGGCCGCGCTCACCCATCATATTGATGTAGTTGAAGGTGATGGGGAGAATGCTGGCACTACCCAGGGAGCGGCACTGATCGGGGGAGAGGCCTTTTCACCGCGCTTGGCTTGGAGGTACTCGCTGGTAGGGTGAGAAGGCAGGTAAGGAGCCAGGTGCTTGGCGACACCAATGGGGCCAACACCAGGACCACCACCACCGTGGGGAATACAGAAAGTCTTGTGCAGGTTCAAGTGGCAGACGTCAGCACCGATCTCGCCAGGAGAGCACAGACCAATCTGGGCGTTCATGTTGGCACCATCCATGTAGACCTGGCCGCCGAACTCGTGCACCAGGCGACAAGCCTCCTTGGCACCGGGCTCGAACACACCAAATGTACTGGGGTAGGTAATCATGAACGCGGCCAGCTCATCCTTATGCTTCTCACACTTGGTCTTGAGATCACCCAGATCCAGGTTACCAGTCTTGGTGTCACACTTGATGGTGACAACACGCATACCAGCCATAGCCGCACTGGCAGGGTTGGTACCGTGAGCAGAGGCGGGGATCAAGCAGACGTTGCGCTGGTTGTCACCCTGGGCCTCCTGGTACTTCTTGATCACACGCAGACCGGCGAACTCACCCTGAGCACCAGAGTTGGGCTGCACGGTGACCTCAGCCATGCCAGTGATATCGGCGAGCTGAGCCTCGAGATCATCGATCATCTGGATATAGCCCTTGGCCTTGTCAGCAGGCATGAAGGGGTGAATGTTGGAGAACTCGGGCCAAGAAACGGGGATCATTTCAGTGGTAGCGTTGAGCTTCATGGTGCAGGATCCAAGAGGAATCATGGAGTGCGCCAGAGACAGATCCTTCGACTCAAGGTGGTGGATGTAACGCAGCATCTCAGTCTCGGAGTGGTGGGTGTTGAACACAGGGTGAGTCAAGAACTCAGAGGTACGCTCCAAGCTAGCAGGGATAGATGCGACGGAGAGAGTACCATCAACCTCAACAGGGGCAGCGCCCTTGTGAGCGGCAAAAACCTTTAGGATGTCCTTGATCTCATCACGGCCAACGGTCTCGTCAAGAGAGAGACCAACCTTGTTACCGCCGAGACGGCGGAGGAAGATGGAAGCATCGCGAGCGGCAGCAACAATGGCATCAGCCTCAGCAGCATCACCGAGCTCAATGGCAAGAGTGTCAAAGACAGCCTCGCCCTCGGTGTTGGACCGAACTGGAACATTGTAACCGAGACCGACCAGCTTCTGGCGCAGGAGAGAAGTCATAGACATGATACGCTGGGCAATTGACTTCAGACCAACGGGACCGTGGTAGATGGCGTACATGGCAGTCATGTTGGCAAGGAGAGCCTGAGCGGTACAGATGTTGCTGGTGGCCTTCTCACGACGAATGTGCTGCTCGCGAGTCTGCAAAGCCAGACGAAGAGCACGGTTGCCAAGACGGTCCTTGGACACACCGACAACACGGCCAGGAACCTTACGCTTGTACTTGTCCGCGCAGGCGAAGAAAGCAGCGTGGGGACCACCGAAGCCCATGGGGACACCCAATCGCTGGGCGCTACCGAAGGCAATGTCAGCACCAAACTCACCGGGTGCCTTGAGGATGGTCAGAGCAAGCAGATCAGTAGCAACACTGAAGGTACCGCCCTGGCTGTGGATGGAGTCACTGAGCGACTGGAAGTCGTAGACACCACCCTCGGTGTCAGGGTACTGAGCGAGAACACCAATCAGGTGATCACCCTGCTCCTTGACCAACTTGAAGTTCTCAGCCATAATGTCTCCCACAACCAGGTTGATTCCGAATCCCTCGGCACGGGACTGCATGACGGCAATGGTCTGAGGGTGGCACAGGTGAGACACGACGTAAGACTTCTCGGCCTTCTTCTGCTTCGAGGCGGGCATAGTAGCGAAGGACATGGTCATGGCCTCGGCGGCAGCGGTGCCCTCATCCAGAAGGGAGGCACTGGCGAAGGGCAGACCAGTCAGGTCAGCGGAGAGAGTCTGGTAGTTCAACAGAGACTCCAAACGACCCTGACTGATTTCGGGCTGGTAGGGAGTATAGCTGGTGTACCAGGCGGGGTTCTCCAGGACATTACGGAGAATAACCGGAGGCACAATGGTCGGGTAGTAACCAGTACCAATGTAGGTCTTGCCTGAGACATCAATCTGCTTACGGTAGGTGTCCAGCAGCTTCAGCATATCAGTCTCGCCCAGACCGCCCTGGACGCTTGAGCGATAAAGGTTGATGTCGGCATGGGGCTCAGTGACTTTCAAGTCCTTCTTGGAGAGAATATCCTCGGGAAGGACCTGCTTGACAAATTGGTCCAAATGAGCCGCTGGAGGGTCCAGGGCAGCCAGCATCTCGGAGGCCGCATCGGGGGAGGGTCCAATGTGGCGACGGGGGAAAGTGTCGAGGGGCTGGAAAATGTCCTCGGGGTGAGGATCGCCATGGGCGGCAACGGAGCTAGTATAGACACCGCGGCGCGTAGCGGGTTGCTGAGGCTGTTGAGTGTGTAAGCTGCGTCGGGTGAGGTTCAATTGAGAAATTGAAGCTGATCGCAGGGCCACTGGTGAGGGACCAGCCCGCACACGCGACCGCAGCAGCAGCTGACGGCTGCTGCGTAGAGCAAGACAGGACGCCGCCATTGAGATAGCTACCGGAGTGTGACGTAGGAAGGGGGAAGCGGGGCGAAACTCCAACACCTTTTTCAACACGTCTAAGGTAACAATTCGAAGGTAAATAGAGGAGAGAGGAGAGGAGAGATTGAGAAGAAGGATGAATTTCTTTTTTTAAGAAATATTTAAGAATTGCGTGAGAACCACATAGTAGATTGACCGACTCAACTTGACCGACGGTAACTCTTTTGATCGGGAAACGCATTGATAAAGATTGTTATCGCCCCAATCACGTTACTTCCCGTTGTCTCCGGTGGAACCTCTTTCTCTCATTACCATCAACTTGATTCATTTTCCCGTCGGAAAACTACTTCTTGACTCCACACTGCGGAGGGGCTCTCCGGATTCTTTCGATACCGGAGCTTTGCGGCGAACGGGGAGCAGAGGGAAGCTGGATGTGTCGAATCAATTTGGTCACCGTTATTTGGGTCTGGCCCTGAAGTTGTGGAATGTTGCACCCATGAAGCTAAGACATCCCTGCATAATATCCCTGTGCTGCCAATACCCACGGAGTCGATACTCCAGAGTCACTGATAAGACGGTTCATAATGTGGAGAATGAGCTTCCCGATCGCAGGATTACAGATTGCTCGCCGATATCCAACCACTGCATATTGTGCTATAATTAATTGCTTTATAGTGTCTTCAGGGTTTTCTGATAAGAACTTGGAACAGGTATCACACCGCTAACTGTGCAAATCCCCTGGTCTCTAGAGATATCCTACAATAGATCCATCCTCATGCCTTCAATGAAGCTATCAGTTTCCCGGAGTACAATTTTCTCCACGTACCATTGGTGAAAGGCCGATTTCGCTCCGTCAAACCCATCTTGAAGCCGCGTACCGCGTATTGATCGCGTTGATCGTGCGGGCGCTAGCCGAGGCGATTACTATACCGGGAGATCCCGTTAGGCCAGAGAGCCGCCATTTTATTTCAACAAGTCCAAGCTTGATTATTGCCAATGTGACACAACATATGCACCTTATTCCAATATTTGCGGACTGCATGTGACATTCAGCCTGGGGGTAGACGGAGGAGACGGAGTGGTAAAACAGAAATTGCATCCAGCTTGACCATTTATAAGGGTATCCTCAATTTCAACTTTGGAAAATACCCGACTTGGACTCTCTTACTACATAGTATACTACCCCACACTGGGCACACGACCAGTTAACTTACACCTATTCAAGTTAACTGTGAAATTGGATTCATCAAATTAAATCCATGGAACTAATAAACCCATAACAGGAGTAATGGCTGTAAAGCTGACTAGAGGATGACCGCAGAGAGATACACCTCCTTCCAAGGTTTCGTTGCCTCCATTTATTGAAGTCAATTCAATCAATGACCTTAATGATCTTGCGAGTCATACTCATCAGATTCATTGTCATCTTCATCTTCCTCAAGCAGTAGTGGCTCTCGTTCTTCGTCATTCCTTTCCGCCTGAGCCTTAAGTCTACGACCTGCGACAGTAACAAAGCTAACAAGCGCTACTCCAACCACAAACCCTGACGCGGCCAAGAACGCATTGATTGGGATGGGGTTCTCATGGAAAGTATGGTGAGTGAGAGCATCCAATCCATATTGAGAAAAGTTGACAAGTCCTGAGAGACAGATGATAGCCCCGTAGACGCGGCCAAACGTAGCGAAGCCAAACACCTTCGTAGCATAGTCACTGAATAGAACAATTAGCATATCTCATGTTCTGGAGATAGGAATGTACTCACGACATCGCAGAATAGTATAGAGGACGTAGCAACACAAATAAGACAACAGTCATATAACCCGCCCATAAAGTAGGGATCGAGTTCAGAAGACCGATTATCGTGGTGAATATCACAATCAAGGTTAACATTGCGGGGACGCTCAAGCGATCGAGTAAGAAGCCAATAAATGGAGTGAAAAGAACACCACCAACAGGCAAGGCAACATCAAAAAAGCTGTTAATCTGCTCCGCTTCCTTGAAGGAGCCAAGCATGTACTCGTACTGCGCGCGGATAGTTGCAATGAAGTAGTTCATTCGCACCATCTGGAGTACCGTCATGAGCGTGATCAGAATAAACCACGGTGTAGCCATTTGCTTCTGCGCTGGAAGACCATGCAGAACACCCCAGACCTGGCTGACAACCTGGCGATCCTCTTCCCTTTCTGCTCGAGATTGAATCTCATCTTTACTGCCAAGCACCTCGTGGATTTGACGTATTTTGTGCTTCCGGTGCTCCGCACGCCTGCGGCGTACCTGCTGTAGTTCCCGTTCGGTCTCGATCTCAATGTCTGATTCATGCACATCTCTGGTTGCGTCTTCTGCGCGTTCCATTTTAACTTTCAGTCCAGATGTGGGCACATAATCGCGGGTGGGCATGAATGTAAGGAGGGCTAGGAGAATGAGTAGCGGAACGATCAGGTACATGAGGAAAAACTGGTCCGGGGTGAAGTTCCTATCTGAGGCCTCATATATGGAGCGATAGAATAGGAATACACCTGCTGAGGCATCGAATGCACCAGTGACGAGTGCGACGATGGTCCCCGCGTATCGCGGAAAGGCATTGGCGATTTGAAACGAGGGCACGAAAATGAAAGTTCCACTCAGAGCAAGGAAGAAGTTGCCGGCGACTAAACCCTCGAATCCTGGTCGTAAAAAAGAAAATGCCATTAGCAAACTGCCAACTGCCAGCAAAGCACACCCAATGACGCCACAGACACGCGAGCCATATCGATCGAGGATGGTTCCAACAGGTAGCGCAGACACATTTGCCGTGATGGAAGCGATGGTGAAGAAAAGGTTGAGCCTGATCGAGTTAGAATTGTAAGTGGCGAATAAAGCTACCACACGTACCTTAGATCCTGTTGTTTGCATAGACTGACTTCATCGCGTAATTCCTCTTCGGTGCACTTGTCGTGATACACACCTTCCTCGATAAGAACTGGCTTCAGCGCTGCAAATCCAAATACAATCCCTGACGCGACCCAGCATGCCAGAACTGTGAATATGACCTGAGCTGATAAAGTCAGTCGCTTGCTTTCAATGTATATTTTCCCCGGTCTCAGTCGACGTACCTATTCTCTTGGCCGAGGAGTGTTTATATGCTGGGGTCCCCGGTACTTGCTCGGCAACGGCAGGCGTCAAGCTCGGGGTCTGCAACACATCATAGCTGATTTTGCGGCGAATGGACAGTGCATCCTCTCTGGACTCGAGTTCTGGATCCCTATCAATTCCTTCGATAGCAGAGACATGCTGGACGAGAGACATGATTGTTGAGGGAGTGGGTTGTTGGAGTTGGGGGATCTAAAGAGGGGAAGGCACCCGTCGAAGCTTCCTTTATCTCAAGTGCTTCTAGGCTCTGCAGCTCTAGGCGTAAGCTTGATCGCATCGAAACCTGGGCAGAATATACCGATAGGCCGTGGTCAACTACAGTATTCGTATATCACAAGCAATTACTAGGTAGCTAGTGCTATCTCTATTCTTCTTCCTTATCCACGTGTGCAACTTCAAGTTCCAACTGTATATGTATAGCAGTTAGTTTGAACCTTCAAAGGTTTAGATAGCCCTCTTTGTATCATCTACTATGTACTAGTAGAAGCTACTGCTGTCATATTCCTGTAGATGCTCCTCATTCTACATAGAACGGTAGGTAACTATTCACCTAGGTACAGATACAACTGCTAGTAACAACGCTCTAACCTAGTATGTAACCATGCACATCCATGGATGTGAGTGCTCAAGTGCTTGATATGAAAGTCAGGCTCATTGCGATATATGGTGTTCACTTAACAGAGCTTCATAGCCGAGTACTAGTACATGAAGCGTGGTGCTAGCACTTGAGGACTTATCTACTGCCCAGGTATACTGCGGGGTTCGGTCAGGCTACTAAAATGAAGTCTTTCTCCAGGGTTTGAACTCAAGCGGAATCCATTAGGATTTGAGAGTTAAATTCAAAAGGAAAATCTGTTGTTCAATATGAGTCTTGAACTGAAGCAAGCGAGATCGAGCTGTAGTTGTACAAGGGCCAACGAACTAGATTCGAGTCTTCTCCTCCTTACAAGATATGATTCTCGGGAACCAAACATGGGCGCGTGCTAGTTTTTCTTTTCAGCTATTCCTCAAATCACACTGGCAACCCTGGATATAGCTTGGGAAGCCTTATTCTGACGATTATTTAGTAAAGATAATTCGAAAGTGAGAGAACTCAAATTAGCAATAGAAGACACTAAGGTCACCGAGGCACTCTTCTTTTGTCCCAAACCTATGAAAACCTTGAATCAACCCTTTCAAGTGAACTGATTTTCTTATATAAATATAACCAGTTGGGTAGATTAATACTAGTATTTTTAATATATTAAAACTAGTTAATTCCCTGTCATTGCAACTAAAATGACGTAGATGGGGAAACATCTGCGCCGATGACGTAGCGCCCGTTATCTGTCATCGTACCACTTGAGTGACTTGACTTTACACTGGCAATTCTTCAACTTGATCTCGATAAGATTGTGAAGCTTCTATCATTTTAAAGGATTATCATACTTGACTAATTTTGAAATTTCGAGTTTGACTTGGTGTTGTTAGAACCGCATCACAATTCCAAGGTTCGGGAAGTCAATAAGATACCAAAAACAGCAAAATCGGAACCAAAAGAACTGAACCAAAATGGCGCTCGTATCCATTAATGCGCCAGGATTAAGTAATGGTCTTCTATATAACAACGCGAACAATAATGCCCGACTATGCATCACCTCAGAAACCGACGAGTTCGACACCGAAACAATCAAAAACTGGCAAGATGAAGGCTTCGACGTCGTCTACCTCCCCCTAAACGGTGGCGGAAAAGACTATGAAGATCGACTGCGAAGTATCAAGGAAGGGCTCGGTGTGGGAGAGAACTATGGAGTAATTGGTATACCGAGTCAAACCCCCTGATGGCAAGCGCACAGCTAACTTGATTATTAGCATTCGGCGAAGCAGCCAGTTACTGTCTGGACTACTATACCAAATCAATGAACTGCAGTAGACTCTGCTGTCTCATCGCATACTACCCTACCAATCTCCCTGATACGCGCTATCGCTTCCCACTCGGCGTCCAGATTCTCGTGCACCTTGCTGGGAAAACAATCGATGTAACCACCACCCCGACTGCTCTCGGGCTTCAGGGGAAGAGACGTCGCAAGACAAGACCACTTAACCCTGGTGTTGGAACGGGTGAACGGTTGAAACTCGCGTATCCTGCTTTCACGTACAGCGACGCCGAGCCTGGGTTTGCGGAGCATGATATGGAGGAATATGATAACCTAGCAGCGGATCTTGCATGGACACGTACGATCAAGAACGTGCGCAAGGGATTTTCTCGTGATGTGGATTTGGAAAGTCGATGGGAGGATCATCAAGAGGGTATGTATCACACTTTACTCTAAATCGCGCAGATTTTCATTCTTATAAATGTTTTAGGCAAATTCTTCGCGTCAAGTCTGGCCAAGACGATGGATGGATATGTGAAAGAGAAGACTCCGGCAGTGACATATACCTCAACTATGAGCGGAGCAATCGGCGCACAGGCATTGCGTCGCTTTTATCAGCATTACTTTCTGGGAAAGCTGCCTCCATCAATGCATATCAGACTTATCTCCAGAACCGCGGGAGCAGATCATATCGTTGATGAGCTTTATCTCTCCTTCGAACATACACAGGAGATTCAGTGGATGTTACCCGGAGTTCCAGCTACGAACAAACCCGTCGAGATCATGATGGTTAGTATTGTTAGCTTGCGTGGTGGGCGACTCTACTCGGAACATGTATACTGGGATCAAGCTAGTGTGCTTATGCAGGTTGGTCTTTTGGATCCGAAACTTGTTCCGAATGGAGTACAGGGTGTGGATCGATTGCCTGTTATTGGGAAGGAAGCGGCGCGTCGGATCCTGCATGAGGATCCGGAGCTTGAACAGGAGGATTATCATAATCGGCTTATTCGGAGGGCAAATGCCAAGGCGAGGAGGGAACGGGATGAGCGGTCTTCGCAGGCTGCGGAGGAATCGGGCGCTGATATGAAAAGTGAGGCGGGAGATTCTGTTGAAGGTAAAATGCACGTGATTAAGGGAAAGTCGGTTCTGGAGAGGCGGCCTCCTAAGTTGGAGAGGGCTGCTACTGAGAAGACGGAGAAGGATGATGAGGATGAAGGTGCAGCCACTGAGACGGAGTCAACGGCCAAGTTTAAGGATCAGGAAGGTGAGAAGAATGCCACGGTGGAAGATGCCAGTGAGCAAGGAATTTAATTGGAGAATGGTTTTGGTTATGCTTGAATGTTAAGCAGATCAAATTGTATCAGGAACGTGCTGCATCATTTCAGTATATTGATGTTAATCCGATATCAGGTTATGACTTTGGGATGATACTATCCACCTTGGCAGGAATATGGGTTAGCATTCGCAAAAGAGAAATTGTTTCGTATTTTCTATCATGAAACTCTCATCCTGTACTAGTAGGATTAGATTCCTATCACTTGAACTAGACCTTGGTAAATTCGGGTTGTTCAGCAGATATTGACCTGGGCGTATCGCCAAGGTTGACTTTGCGACCTCACTATTTTTAGACTGCCGCCAGTGATTGACAGTTTCATGTACGCTTGAATCAAGGTTTGGAGGGGAATTATCCTACTGGAGAATGGATCTGCATCCTCCAAGGCTTGGCCTGCGGGTTGGCGTTTCGAATGTGTAGCGGGGGCCGCCCCATGGGCAGTGCTTTTAACTCCGAGTTCATCGAAGGATCCATGCCAGCGTTAAGCTCTAAGCTCATAATTTAGACCTATTAATCTCTAGAATTGAATATTCAGGCCTAGTAAAATCATGATATGGGACAAGAATGGGATTAAAACTTGAAATGGCCGTTCAAATATTAGTTTACTAAAACTTTGTGGGAAGTAATGAACATTTCCGCTGTTTGTTCGTTATGAGGCTCAACCATGCACAACTTGTGAGCATAACGGAACAGCGCCTAAACATCAGTAACACAGACAACATGTGAAGGGAAACCAGGATCTTGAGTCATAGTTTACCAATCGAAATTTCTTAGCGAGGTCCCAACAACAAATGAAAATTCTTGCTCTATCCCAAATACCCACTTAGTAACATTTAGCCCCAATGGGTCAGCCCCCAGTCCCTTATTTAGCCCTGTTAGACCCTTGTCCCTTTATATGAGGCTCCATAATAGAGAACGGTTCCTTGCTAGTCTAAAGTACTAGTTGATTATTAAAATTGCATTTATTTAAAATCCCTCAGAGTTCAGCCTGGTGACCAGGATAAATACCAATGGATGTCCCCGCTGTTTTGACTGAGTTTTCTTTCTTCTAAGAATACTATTCACAGCCAAAACTACACATTAAACTTGATATATCCAATATGCAGCTTTTTACCGGCATCGCACGAGCTTTTCAGGTAAGCCTAAGGTTATCTTCTTACCTGATGGAACTAGTACTAATGCCCAAGTGCCCCGCAGCTTCTTTTCACGATCGTCGTTCTCGGTCTTTCGGTTACCCTCGCTAGAGCTCAAGGTCATGGCAGTGTCCCAGCCCAAACTGGATATGCGGCCTTCGCCGGTGCACTTGGCGTCCTCGTTTCACTAGTCGGTATTGCAGCTCTATTCGTCGAGAGTTTGAGCGGGATCATTGCGTGGGCATTAGACGCCTTTGCTTCCGTTGCGCTCCTGGTTGGCGGAATTGTAGGTCATCCCAACTGATAATATCAGAGACAGAGACTAACTTGTATCAGATCTACGCCGTTGCACTCAAAGGTGTTAACTGCTCCAAACCTGAGGAATATGCTTGGGATAACGTGCTGGTCAGTGGTGGATGCGAAAAGTACAAGGGGGATAAATACTGCTATACATTGACTGTGCATGGCAAGAGCGGTGTCAAGTCTAATTGCATTAGTGCTGAAGCTGACACTGCTTTCATGTTCCTTGGTTTCCTGGCCTGTCTTGCGGCTCTTGTTGTGGGCTTCCTTACTCGGCGCTCATAGAGACTTCCAATGTTGGTCTGAAGTGATTACCCAGGTGACTGGCACTGGTTGTACATGGATGAAGGTGCGCTGATCTGAAAGGCACATCTGATATGACATTGTTTCTGAGTCGGGCTTTTTAGCTCAAATATGAATAATAAAATAATATAAGTTTTTACCTTGACCTTCAAATGTCATGATGAATGGATTATTGAATCCAGTTGAAGCTATCTATCAAAGTCCAGATCGCATACTACTATTACTAGTAGTATACGGAGTACCGATCAGTGGTTCACCTCGATGTACCCAACCCGCTACATGCATCAGGGTTGATCGGCGCAGCGCGAACATCTGGATAATCCCGGATGATCCAAGCATCCCATTCATCTCAGTCATCAAAAATGGATGAGCTCTCAGCATTAGTTGGAGTTGATTGAGATCCTTCATCCACCCTCCAACGTCAATATCAATATACGAGATCGACGCATCCTTATCATCATCGGCACCCATATTCCAGCGGACCGCGTAAGTGGGGCAGCGCTCCCCCCGGTCGACCTCACATCCGAATCAACCACAAACCTTTCACTTATATCAACCCAACTCAACCCTGTTATAACCCCTTTGATTCACTCATCCTGCAAAAACACAATCATCATGTCCCGCCCACTCCGCATCGCAGTCCTTGAGTGCGACACACCGATCCCACCCGTCGTCGCCAAGCACGGCAGTTATGGAGACATCTTCAAAAAACTGTTAACAGACGCCGCGGGGTCCACCATTAAAGTAGAAGTCAGCAAGTGGCATGTTGTCGAGAACCCAGTCTACCCCAACCCGAATGAATATGATGCTTTCCTCCTAACCGGAAGCAGTAAGTTCCCTGCATCTGCCCAGAGAAATCAGTCCGAGTTCCTCTGCTAACTTATTTCAGAACATGATGCCTTTGCGGATGATGGCTGGATTTTGACACTGACGAAATACGTCAAAGATGTTGTTAAATCCCATCGCAAACCTGTCGTGGGTATTTGTTTTGGTCATCAAATTCTTGCTCGCGCGTTAGGCGCGAGGGTAGGTCGTGGTGAGGGGTGGGAAATCTCTGTCGATGAGATTACGCTCACGGAGACCGGGAAAGAGGTTTTTGGAAAGGATAAACTGGTGAGTAAATCCCCATCTATCACTTTAATAGTGATCTTCTGGTTGAGTTCTATGCTAAACCGGTTTAGTATTTACACCAAATGCACCGGGATATCGTTTTCGAAACGCCGGAAGGCTGCGTCAATCTTGGTTACAGCAAGCCTTGTGCTGTTCAGGGACTTTATATGCCTAATCGACTGATCAGTATTCAGGCCCATCCTGAGTTTAATGAGTTTATCATGACGAATCTCTTGACGGCGCGTCATGATAGTGGGGTCTTCGATGATGAGCTATATCAGGATGCCAGTTCTAGAGCGGGAAAGCAACATGATGGTGAACTGCTTGCTCGCAGATTTATTCAGTTCATTGTTGATGCAGTGGCACAAGTATAGACAGATGAATGGAACGAAATACACCTCATGATGCCTCTAATAAACATTTCGAATTCGCTTTATCAATCCTCAAACCGAAACTAATCTTAGTTGAAGTTTGACTTTCTATTCGAACAAGGTACCATATTTGGCTCTATACACCACGCCCATTTCATAAAAATATCAGCTTCTTTAAATTTACATTTCCGTTATTCTCAAGTTCAATGTTCTCGTGCTTATCGTCAGCCCCACAGCGCGGTCTCGGTCCGCGCTGCCTGTTCGGTATCCACACCTGGGAGATCAAACTGGCACGAACATCAATCAACCTTAGAACTTGAAGCTGGATTTTATTATGAGCAGAAGCAAAATGCTTAGATAGAGTTCTTTCACTCGATTATGCGTGATGCAATTCATTTATTCGAGCTCGCTAGCAGCTCGTTGTTCGAAAAAACCTGAAGGGAATCTTATTTATCGTACATCAATCGAGTCGCATCATGATACATTCGTGAGCCGCATGGATTCCTAATCCTGACAAGAGGTATTTCTCAATTATATGTGTATGGGAAATCAACTTTATAGAATGTAGCCATGCTTGATGATCAGGCGAAGGAGATCCAGATCTCCTTCTGCTGCATCGATCGACAAATATTCCAAGGACCCGCCTCAGACGGTGGCACATGCCACATTGCCTCCAGCAACTGCAGAGTGCGATGCATATTTCCAAGCCCAAAATGACTCGACATGGCAGTCAATCTTGTTCGCAAACGATCCTGTTCATCCAGGCCTTCTAAACAAGAACCGACAACAGCAATCGGCCAACACATACCAGAGTTTATGCGCGCATTTGGCGATAACTCCTCTAGATATGACATCGCTTCTGTGACGGCAGTCTGGATAATTCCTCTGTACATTCCATCAATGGCATATTTATATCCTCCCAAAGACGTGTATAGATAAATCAACATGGCTTGCTGGAAGATCAAGCCTGCAAGATACACTTCCGACTCAACAGATGGAAATGGCGCCCATCGTAAAATCTGTGCTTGGATCGATGCGAACATGGCGATGTCATCTGCGGTCGGAATGATCTGTGTCTCCTCCATCATCCATTGGCGGCCGAGATCGAAGATAACGGGGATCAGAAGTAGTAGCTCAAGCCAGCAGCCGCATAAGTTTCCAACGTATTGTATTGTTAGAAGTTCGCGTGCTCGCTGCTCTAGATCGAAGTTTAGGAAAAGTTGGCGACTTAGTCGGGCGTCGACAGAGATCATGCTGACAGATGCTGTGTAGACGTAATATTCGATCACGAAGTCCTTTAATTCTCGTGGCACTGTGGCATCGCTTTGCGCTAATAGCTTCACAAGGAGGGTATTCGCCGCTGTCAAATGATCGAAAATGGTTCCAGTCATGTCTCCTTTTGCTGTCTATGAACACGGTTAGATTTGCTGTCGGACAGGTATTGGGATTGGGAAAGCCCTACCTCTGTAAAGCACATGAGAAGAGCCCCAACAAGAAGCATCAACGGATTGGATTCTCTTCCATCAATAAACTCGCCCACTCCATGTCGAAATAACTGGATCGCTTTCGTATAATGAGATTGAGCAACCGCGTCCGATTCATCTCGGCGTCGAAATGCCCGATGCGCAGCGCTTTGGGTGATGACAAGTTGCAGTAATAAGTCGCTAGTAAATGCCAGCGGTACAATCTGGACTAAGAAAGGATTGATTGGTGTTGTGCCGTTCGCCATGCAATCTGCAGTGGTACTAAGATAGTGGCTCAGTAGAGTGTACGACTCCGCATCGTAGCCCGGGAGCATTGACATCGTCCGCGGGACCATATTCCCAACGGCTGTTGAAGGAATTGAAGGAATAAGAGCATTTTCAATATTGCATGTATTTGATCCAATGCTCAAATTCGAATCCCGGCGATCGGATACTGATGTCTCATCCTGGACATTAACTTGGGATTGTGTTATTCCATCGTTGAGAGGCTCCCCGAGAATCGGTGATTGACCTCCGACCGATGAAACGGAAGATTGTCGTATTGAAGAGTTAGGACTCTGTACAACTTGCGACGGCTCAACCTCCTCTATCACCTTCACGGGGCTTGAGCGCCGCTCCTCGACTCGCGATAAGTCGTTGCCGGGACCGGAGTTCCTCCCGGGAATGATTGTGGGCCATTGGCAGCCGAGATCATTACGCATACAGCCCCCGCATATTGGTCGAACTTCATCGCACTTCTTCTTTCGTCGTCTGCAACTCCAACATCCTGTACGGACGCGAACTATTCGAGTTGCGCGTTGTCGATCTGGTGGCATGGCTGCAGTAGTGGAAGGAAACTAACGGGAAAAAGGGAAGAAAGATAAGAAACAAGGTCGCGTGTGGGGTAGAACTCTATCTGACCGACTTGACCCGTGATATCATTCAAAATGTTGGTACCAGTGGAGACAGGAATGGAGTTATTGGATCTGTGATAGGTATCGAGTAGTAAGTTCAAATATTGAGCTTCTGACATGGCATCGTCTATAGACCACCGAAAGCTTCATCGGTCCCGGTCGGAAATGTCTCATTCTTAAAGAGCGGCGTTAATATTAAGTGCCTAAGATATGTCATACACAAGACACGTATCAACTACACATCTTATTACCTACAATGGCTTGGAATCATCACACGGCCCATAAACGAACTTGAAGTAATTACTTGTCTCCTTAACTGCACTTTTCATTTGAGCCTCCGATCTGTTAGTTCGGTCCCATATATCCCAGAGTGCTATGTTTCGCAGTACCTCTCGGTCCTTCGTTTCCTTTTATCGCACCAGAAGCACTCCTATTGCGAGATATTTTCATCGGGTCACAACTGATTTCGTTACTCATGACACGAGAGGCAATCTGATTACCAAAAAAGTACCTGTCATTATTGGAAACCCAGGAGAGGCTTATCTTTTGATCGATACAGGGGTTGGCAGTGAACTCCGTGCTGCCAGTCCCGACGAATCAGTCTCTCCGACTTCAGGTGCTTATGAGAGATGTAAACTTACATTTTTCCACGATTCACTCTACTTTGCGTTTGGTGAGTCATGGTTGTAGGAGAACTAAAGATGTAGCTGGAATTTTCTTTTCAACGCTAGGGTCATTGAGTTATCCCGGTCTCTATGTTCCAAACCAAATCCCTCGCCAGAAGGAGTCAAATACAAGCCCTGCAACATTGTTCTTGAGTGGATTCTTGAGTGGAAAGATGCATGAGATAGTTCTAGATGGAACTCCTGATGGTATAATCCATGCACTAGGCCCCCCTTTGAGTCTGAAGATACTAATCATGCTGTCTAGCGGAATTTGCTGAGATGGCACGCGCTACCGGGCAGGACTTGGCCGGACCCCTTGAACAGTTGAAGGATATGCGATACATGCGATCAGTTGCTTTCTCCAGCAAATCTGGGCTGGGAATAGTTTCAAGTTGATATAAGTGTATAATCTGAGTTCAGATGTCCCTTTCTACCACTGGCAACCAGACGAATGTAAAACATAAGGCGCATAGATAACGGATGTAAGGTGAAAGAATTCAATGAAAAATGAACATGATTTCCATGTAAACTCCCAAATATTATTGTAAGATCAATTGATTGATGCTGCCACTCAATTTTGATGAAACCCATGAAGTTGAATTGTTAGAACATCTGAACTCCAGGTGTCGAAAGATGACCTTTTATCCTCCATCACTTCCGCAGCCCCCATAACCAATTGCGATGGATTTATAATAATTTCCCAAATTTTCAGCTGTCCATTCTTTGGTAACAACAGCGACCTGAGCATTTGCTAGCCTCGGGTTGAGTATATCATCCGCAGACGGTACCTCTTGGAGGGAGAAACCATTGAGTTTCAAGAACATATCCGCAGCCACTAAGGCAGTGCGTTTATTGCCATCCTGAAAAGCATGGTTTTTCATTAGTTTCTCAGCAAGATTTGCAGCGAGTTGGAAAATATCTTCGATATTTGCATAGTGCTTCTGATTCATCGGCGAATGCACTGCAGATTCTAGCATGCTTGGTTGGGTTGGAATAGCGTTGGGGATAATAAGCGTGGCATGAAGTCGTTGGACTTGGGCGAATGTTAAGAATCGAATGTTTGTTGCCATCTTAACAGAAAAAAAGCTTGTGTCTATGACGCTCCGATGGCTGTGTCTTCCAATAAAGCACTATTGTTAAAATTGATAGAAGAGTGACATGAGAAAGTGGATGGATGTTGGCGCCTATGAAGAGAGAACGGGAAGGGGAAGGTAAGGGGTGAGAGCTATCGACATGGATGTGCTCAGGTACTTTGATCTGAACTATAGAACCACCTGATAACCCTCCCAGAAATTAAAAATATGGAGAAAGTCATCTTGTATGCGCAGAGTTGAATTTTGAGATATTTTTGGAAATTCTAAGACTTGTCATCCCAGCTCAGAGTGGCTGTTTGATCAAAAACGAATCTGCCACAAATTCCGATCATTTCGACATAAATAACCTTGAGATAGGTTATAATAAAGATGTAGAAGCTCTCCCACACCCAGTACCTTATAAGGTTGAGGTAGATTGAAATGTGAAATCTCAAAGCCGACTGAATAGAGGAACCACTCTTACGAAGAATCACTGTCTTCGGAATGGAAACAAGAGTTCACGGCGGTTAGATCGACCTGTAATCCGTATTCCTTTTGAATTTCTGAGATGTCTTTCTCGGTCGGCTCCTTTACCTATAATTTTGAAAAGCCAATGTCAGTATTTAACGCCATGCTAAAAGCAAATGTACGAAGAGCTTTTCTCTTTTCTCTAGGGGGGTTAGGTTCACATACAAAGACTACCAGCTGGTTCGCTGTCCTTTCCTCAACACACTAGATTATGCTGTTAGTCACTGAGAGCAGCAGAATTGGATCGATAGCGACAAGTATGGAACACTCACAGTTTGCGTAAAGAACCAACGGTCTTGAATTTCGGATTTACCACTGGAATATACAAGAAGATCTGAGCCATTTTGTTCGTTTCCAGTGTTTGATCCCTCAATAACACCAATAGAGATGTCTTTTCCTTGTTTCGAAGTCTTGAAGTAGGTGGTTCCATAGGTCTGGATTGTCAAATTGAACCGATCATGACCAGGTATGAAAGTAACAACTTGTGTTCCTACGTGGTTATTGTAGGCACAATAGGTCTTCTCTCCGCGATCGAGTAGAGCATCGACGTCTGAACCGCTGTAGTCTTTCGCTTCGCATGCATTGGTCTTGATATCTATTAGCAATTTAACGAATTTGATGGGACCACGAGAGACTTACTGCATTTTGGGCTGCAGCAAGACCAAATGTCAAACCAAGATAAAAGAGAACCTTCATTATGTCGATAAGATGCTTGTGAGGTGTGATGGATTAATCATGGGTGGGTGATTATGAAGATGACCAGGCTGAACTGTTGCCCTAGTTCCCTGGCCGTCTTTAAGTAAATCCCAGAACCAGGAGATATCATGTGTCATATCCACAATCGAAGTAATAAATTCGATCATCTTGCATAAACTATCAGAGGCTAAAGGGTTGAATGTCGATCTTCACCAGCATTAGATTCAAATGACATAAAACATTTGGACAAACCCCTTCTCATGCTAACTGGCTATAGCGTAGCTAGTTTGTATTCTGCTTTCAGGAGAAAATCTTCGAGGTGATATTTGTGACTTATCAAATATAAATCGGGTCGTTTGAGAGGTGTATAACTTACCACAAAACGATAGTGCTTAAAGTGGATCGTCAAAGTTGCCGGACACTGTATTGACAATGATTTCTGCTCACTGAGCTTGGCCAACATTAAAATCAGACCCGGAGGTTGCTGTTGTCATCCCGCCACTATTGGCTTTGAATCAATAGCGGCCCCACGGGTTTGATTCAGCCCTGTGATCCCCATCTGAGGTGAATTCAAAGCCAGATCCTGTCACATTGCTTTAGAAAGATCATTTCCTGCAGGTGGACGGAGTATACACATGTAGAACATTTCACGGGGCCCCGGAACTGTACAGTCTACTGCCATGGAGTACTCTGTATGACCTTCAAATGTTGCCAGTGGGCCAAACCCAGTCGTCCTACGCTTTACTGCATAATGGGGATGACATTAATTGAAAAGTCTAATGCGTTGCATTCATCTTATCTATGGGGCATCAGTAACTACAGAATAAATAAAGTCGTCAGGAGCATGAAGCAGCCTCGTCAAATCTAAGCGAAGACCTTGACCTCGCTGCCCTTGATCTTGCCAGCATCAACAAGGCGCTTAGCCTCGGCGGTGTAAGCAGCCTTGACGGCAGCACCATCCTTGCCAGCAATGTTGAGCTTCTCAGCGAGAGCAGCAAGCTCATCAACATCGATCTTGCCCATGATGAGCTCAACGTCACCGAGGACGGAGTCAACCTGGGAAGCAGAGGCCTCGCCGTCAGCGAAGTAGTTGACATCCTTGACGGAACCCTTCAGAACACGCTTGTTCTTCTTGGCAGCGTTCTTAGCAGCCTCCTTGGCCTTCTTGTTCTTCTCACGCTCAGCCTTGGCAGACTCCTCGGCATCCTTCTTAGCCTGCTCCTCCTCGGCCTTCTTGCGCTCCTTCTCGTCCTTCAGACGCTGGGCCTCTTCCTCCTTGGCCTTGCGCTTAGCGTCCTTACCAGCACGGGCTTGCTGACGGAACTTCTTGATACGCTCATCACCAGCGAGAACCTCGTCGACGAGCTCACGGAGACGGGCGACATCCTCGTTCTTGCGCTTACGGCGGGCGTTGGCGTTCTTCTTCTCGGTGTGACGCTTCTGGTCACGGCTCTCACCATCATCGGGAACATCCTCATCGAGGTACTCGAATGTACGCCAGCTGTCAAAGTTGTACCAGAAGTTGTAGAAAGTCTCGACCTCCTCCTGGGCGCTCTCATCGTGACCGAACTGAGGGACAGGCTGCTTGATGGAGAAACGACCCTCAGCCTCGAAGACAGGGGACCAGGCCTTGTAGTAGTTCTTCTGGGTCTGCTTCTTGGTAGGGGGCTCAACGTCGGCGGCCTCATCGACGGAGTCGAACTGGCGACGGCGGGTGTTGTCGAGCAGAAGCTCGGTGGCGATCTGGATACACTTGAAGAAGCTGTCGTTCTCGTCACGCTGACCGGAGGCAGCCTTCTTATCGGGGTGGTGGCGCAGAACCTTCTTGCGGTGAGCACGCTTGATCTGCTCGGGGGTTGCGCGCCAACGGTAGCGGGTCAGACCGAGAACGGCGTAGTGGTCCTGGGACTATAGAGGGAGTCAGTCAATTGATACAACATATCCGAAGTAGAAATTTGAAACACTGACCTTCCAGTCCTTAGCCTCACGGGCAAGCATCATGGGGTCCTCATCCTCGGAGATCTCATCATCCTCCTCATCCTCAGTCTTCTTGACATTCTGCTGGGCCTGGAGACGCTCGTCCTCAGAGAAGGTACGGTTGTGACGCTTCTATAGAATTTATTAGTACAATCATTCTCAATGTTGCGGCGGGGCAATTAGATGGAATCACATACACGGCGGGCGTGAGCGAGGAAGTGAGGGCCAACGGGCTCCAAATTACGCTGAGTGGCAGCAGAGAGGGTACCGACGGACTTGAAGTCTTTCTCAGCAGTCCAGCCAGCAGGCAAGGAGGGAAGGGTCACGTTGACAACTTGAGCGGGAGCCATTGTGGAGGATGTGATGGGTTGAAAGGGACAAAGTGGGAGAGGAAGTCCCACTTGATTTTTTTTTGCTCGACTGGTTTTCTGCCCATCTTCGCCGCCCACCAATCATATCTCGGATGATACGTTCGTTCACTTTGCGGCTTCAATTTAGTTCACTTTGAGTTGTGTTTTTGGTATTGCTTAGGCAAATATTCTCACTGGAGTTCAATTAAGTAAGAAATCTTCTAACCAATATTCACCCGCTTTGTTCAACCCCAACCGAACCACCGTTACCTTTACTCAACCGAGACCGGCTTCTTCACCCAACGGCCGACTTCCAACTCCGCATTCCCTAGACAAAATGGCTTCTCCGTCTGCTGCTGCCCTGAGCGCTTACCGCCAGGTCATTCGCGCTACTCGTGTTGCTTTCCAAGGTCCGTTTTCCACTCAAGTGTCATGCAAGAAGCCCTCCAGCATGGCATTGTCTCTTAGCCGGTTATAAGTACTAAAGTCGCAAGCAGATGATGTACGGGTCATGATGGCTGCTCGTCAAGAAGCTCGTCGCGCCTTTGATCAGAACCGCCGTGTTGCTGTGGACACTGGTATGCAAATCAACCACGCCATTGAGGTTGCCAACATCCTGCGCCACAACTTGGTCCAGGGCGCTCGAGAGGACGGTAATGAAGCCGCGAAATGGGGTAAGTACAACCGTTTCTGTTTGATTATACGCATCTTATGACAATGTCCCGATTCATGGTGCAAATTACTGACCTTGTCATTTTGACAGAGCTCCGAATCCACGATGAGATCGAACGCGGCGACAACGACTCCATCAAGGTTGGTGGCAAGGATGTTAAGATCCACAAGGCTTGCTCATCGTAAACTGGGCCGAACACAACTCAAATTTGTACATCACACCGACTCTACATGATCATGCCCCAGCATAACATTGGTGGAATTGCGGGATCTAAAACCAGCCTTGGACTGGAACGTGTATCATAATATACCCAACTCTTTTTGTTATTACTATCTGGCGTCACAAGGGTATTTTTTCATTGAGATAGAATCTGCATAAAAACAAGAACCAATCCATATTCAACGCCCGCTTGTATGAACCCACAACATGCACACCTTTTTTATCTTGATATTACACAATGTATGGAACGACTACTTGATTAGTCTCCAGACATACTGGCATACTGAACTGATCCAGAGCCGGGAGGTGGAGCCACAGCAATGTTGTTCTGCTTGGCCTCCTTGTCCGCAGCATTGCCCGCAGCAGCGATAGCTTTCTTATCAGACTGGGCACCTCGAGTAGGGCCCACGGCTTGACGACCTTCCCGTGCGTTTTTCATTCGCTCCTCCCGATCCATATTATCCAGCGGCTTGGGCTTACCCCAGCGCACACGCAGAGGACAGCCTTTAACGATGGCCTTACCCTGGCACTCCAACGCCGCCTTCTCCGCATCAGCACGGTTGACATAGTTGATGAACGCACAGTGGGAGCGATGGGAGCAGACAAGCGAGCGGAGAGTGCCGAACTTGGCAAAGAAAGTCCGAACATCGTGTTCGGGTAGATCATCCTCCACGCCAGTCACAAACAGTGATGTGACATTCGGGTCTGCCGGCGGGTTAATATCCTCTGCAGATGGCGGTAACTGTGTGGTACTAGGAAATGGACGTCCACCACGAGCACCGCCGCGACCTCGTACGGCACCACCTCCACGACCAGGCAGCCTGTTACCGAGTCGACTCTCGCTCGTGCGAACCGGACCAGGTGCATTTCCGTATTGGCTGTGTGTTCGGGGCTGCTCTGTTGAGCTCGATGTTTGTCCCCCCTCGGAGCCTTGTGCGCCTTCGATCCGGCGAGGTTTGCGATAGTAGGGCTCACTGTTCGCCAAGCGGCGCAGCAATTCGCGGGCCTTGTCGTCGGTCTTTTCGTATTCCTCCACCGCCCCGATTCCTTCCTCGATTTCTTTTTCGTGATTTTGCGCGTAGTATTCACGGTTGATACCACTCTCCGGGCCCGGCGCGACCATCTTTAAGGCGGCATCACGGACGGCGATCGGTAGACCGAAAGACAGATCGAGCATGCAGCATTGGCAACAGTTCTTTAAGCGAGCGCAGGTGAGACAAATATTGGTTCGCTTCTGGCGCGAAGTGCGATCGGCTTTCCAGCGGAAAATGGTAAAAGGACGAGTACACTAGTAAATTTTTGTGTTAGCAGCTTGTAACTTGATCGAGTCATCGGATAAAAGACTTACAATCTTGCATTCTGCGCCGTGGTCTTCCTTCAACATCTGTACATAAGGGTTTTCGGGAAGACAATTTTCGCAGACTGACGGGAAGTCTGTAGATTCCCAACCTGAACGGTTGAGATCATGTTTAATCTGAGGAGGCATGGTGGGGGATGAGCAATATCGTAATACCGTTATCAATGAAGGTCAAGGTGAAGATTGGACCTCTAAGTTGATGATTACATAATCTGTGGCGCGTGACTGTGGCGGTGTGTCATGTGACTTCCGAGTCTACAATCGCTGCGATCTTGCCGTACGATGCTCAATAGATATCGGATTGTCGTTTGAATTGATCCTTTTAGGCAACAAGGCTATCGGGTACATCTTTGAAGGATTCCGGTCCAGGTCTGGGGGATCTGTGATGCTGAAACAAGCATTGTCCCCTCCTCCACAGTCTACATCAGGTCACCACGAACCCATACCGGGACAGCCACTTCCCGGATAAGCCACAATACGGAAGACACTCGTCCCGCCACCCCAGACTGACTCGGTCTAGTCCTGCAGTACGCTCAGGGGCTCCGTGATTGGCTTGATTGGCTTAATTTTTTGGATTGCCAAAAAGTTGCTTCGCATTCGATAACTCCTTTTCTTAAACTCCTCTTCACCTCTCTCTCCCTCTCCATCTTTTGACAATTTCTTTTCTCCAGCGGTTTGTTTGGTTCATTCCATTTACCGTAACCTTTTTCACTCTTAACGGACCCGTGTCCCTTTTTTCTATCGCCCCTCTTAAACCTTTTTCCTTCACCCCCCTTTTAATACCAACTCCCTTTTCAATTCCTTCACAATGGCTCCTACCGCTCTCGAACGTGAGGATGTCTCGCGCGATGCTGCCTTCAACAAGGCTCTGCACGGAAAGTCGGCTCAGGCCCGTGGTGGTTTGACTGCCATGCGTGGCAAGGACGCTGCTGCCCAGAAGGCTGCTGTGGACGAGTACTTCAAGCACTGGGACAACAAGGATTACGCTGTTGAGACCGACGCTGATCGCGAGGTGAGAGAGACACCCTGCTCATATATTCTCAATTGACTCAGTTATTGACTTGCGAAATTGCAAATAGACCCGCCGAGCTGAATACGCTACCCTGACCCGACAGTAAGTTTTCTTTTACTCCTGACTTGTTCGTCTTATCGCATGAAATACTAATCATGGTATAGCTACTACAACCTTGCCACCGACTTTTACGAGTACGGCTGGGGTTCTTCCTTCCACTTCTGCCGCTTCGCCTACGGTGAGCCCTTCCGTCAGGCTATCGCCCGTCACGAGCACTACCTCGCCATGCAAACCGGTATCACGGAGAACATGAAGGTTCTTGACGTTGGCTGTGGTGTCGGTGGTCCTGCTCGTGAGATTGTCAAGTTCACCGGTGCCCACGTCACCGGTCTGAACAACAACGACTACCAGATTGACCGTGCCACCCACTACGCCGAGAAGCAGGGTCTGTCCGACAAGATGGCCTTTGTCAAGGGTGACTTCATGCAGATGAAGTTCCCCGACAACAGCTTCGATGCTGTTTACGCCATCGAGGCCACTGTCCACGCTCCCGAGCTCGTTGGTGTCTACTCTGAGATCTTCCGTGTCCTGAAGCCCGGCGGTACCTTCGGTGTCTACGAGTGGCTCATGACTGATGAATACAACAACGACGACGCTGAGCACCGTCGCATTCGTCTCGGTATCGAGCAGGGTGATGGTATTTCCAACATGGTCACCATCTCCGAGGGTGTCAAGGCCATCAAGGATGCCGGCTTTGAGGTCCTTCACCATGAGGATCTGGCCCAGCGCCCCGACGCTACTCCCTGGTACTACCCGCTGGCGGGATCCTTCAAGCACATGGGCTCCGTCTGGGATTTCTTTACCATTGCCCGCATGACCTGGTGGGGTCGTGGTCTTGCCCACCGCTTCGTCGGTGCTGGTGAGTCTATTCGTCTGTTCCCCAAGGGTTCCCAGAAGACTGCCGACAGCTTGGCTCTGGCTGCCGACTGCCTGGTTGAGGGTGCTCAGAAGAACCTGTTCACTCCTATGTACCTGATGGTTGGCAAGAAGCCTGAGTAAGCGTATCAGCCGCTCAAAAAACCTCCCTCTTTGGTTTCGACCTTTCTACTTCTCTCCTGTGTTTAACATACATCCACCTTATGCGCCCCGTACTTATTCTCCTGTCTCGCGGCTTCTCTTCATACATTCCCATATTGCATTTCCCTCTTATTGTCATTATTTCCTCCATGCCGCTGATGAGACGCGTCTTTGAAATGGTCATGTCCGTTCCGATATCCGCGGAGAGATTTGTTTTCTCCATGTGGTGACGAATTCTTTTTTCTTCCACTTTGTTCTTTTTATGTTTCTTTTTGTACCGAAATAGATACATGTAATAGTTTTTGAGGCAAAATAATGAGCTAAGGATTACCGTGTTAATTTCAAGTTCCCATGTTCAATGGCTGTATTCCGTTTCTTTCATCCGAGTCTGAGTGTACATCCTATATCATACTAGAATTTGACCCGATTATTTTTGGGATTAATCTGATATCTGTTGACCAGGTACTAGTAGAATTAAAGATCTTACAGGATGATTATCACGATGAAAGGATCTATCCCTGCAGGTGTGGGGATCAAAATGTGTTGCATCAATACTAGCCCTGGAGGCATTGAATTTTCCAGAAGGGGTATGGACATCTACTGACCTCAGGCTCCATCCCAAGGTCCATGGATGCTGTAAAATCACACCTACAGGTGTACTATTTTTCCGATATGTCTTCTAGCGACTACCTAGGTAGAACTTCAGGAACTTGAATTCACACATAACTCAAAATAATGCCAGTGGCAGCACCGTGGCGGCACTTGATTCAATTGTCGGCAGATTCCGTTACATACTACTATATATCGTGCTCGGAGACTCGGGAATAGTACATCCTCTGGCTTTACTGGAACAAGCCACCACAGCACTAGTAACACTGCAGTGCCAGTGGATATCTCCGCAATTTAACAGGATTATTAAAGGCTGCATACGTTGTGGAATCAAGTTTTTTTTATCAAATTATTACTAAAACACTACACGTGCGTGGTTCCTCCGGCGCTCCAGCAAAGACTACATCTCAAAGTGACTCCGAGCCCGAGGCGGACGATGATCTCAAGTTAGATTATGCGAGAGAAAACACATAATTACCTACTACTGGTCTAATGCAGTACTCAAATGTTCGAGGATATACTAGTAGTAGCCTTTAATATTCTCTTCAATATTCTTCAAAACCTGGATTTAATACTACAAAAACACAAAAACTCGAAATAAACAGATCAAACATGATCAGGTGATCCCCTCCTCGCCTCTGAGTGCCGATATTATAGAATTCCGAATCCACTTCATCCGACTGTCATTCTGCATGATATACGCATGTCCCCTTGTCTACCAATCGGCAAGACAGATCAATGGCCTAGATCAAAACGATCGCGCCACGCGGCGTCCAAGTCTACCTGCTTCGAGAAGGTGGATGGTCGGAGATGAATCCCCATCGGAAATGGAATTTGGCAGAGAAACTTCCACCATCTTACTTCGTATAAGTCTTGTACCTGACAATCTACATCTGCAGCCAGTCATTCTGCTTTTAATTGCAACGTGCCAGGGACCGGGAAGACCCACCATTATATCTACCAATAATACACAATTTATATCCCGGAGATCTCCACTCTCACTTGGTCTGTGCCGCCCTTATTTACTCGAGATACGACCAGTGACTCCCTCCCGGGGATGCAACGTGCTGCAACGTGCTGCACCGGGTTTCTTGCCCGATTCTTGGCTTTATTTTGACTCCATACAAATTTCAAGATCACTCTAAGCGAAGAGGGGCGTAATATGGCATCGCGCGGAATCCGAATGCTCGGGCGCAATGTCGCCCCAGGTATAAGATTGTCTGGAATGCCACGCTGATCACTGCTCTTTTTCTTTTTTCTCCGCATCGCCATCAATTTTCTTCTTCGCGATCGTCAAAATTAGACTTGCAATCTATAGTCATGTTCACCAAGCAGACTTTGACCGCCTTTGTTGGCGCATTGGCTCTGGCTTCGGCCAAGACCATCTCCACGAGTGACGAGTACCCCAGTGCTGCTGAGGTCGCTAGTGCTCAGGCTTCCGTCCTGCCTTACTCTCCCGTTTCCAACGTTAAGGGTCTGGCTTTCAACCGCTTTGCCCAGATTTGGATTGAGAACACTGTGAGTTAATTGAGTAGCTTAGTTACTACACCCGCAGAAAAGAAGTATCAGGCTAATATTAATTGATAGGACTACTCAACCGCTGCTGCTGATGCCAACTTCGCCAAGTTGGCCAAGGAGGGTATCCTTCTGACCAACTACTTTGCCTTGACTCACCCCTCGGAGCCCAACTACTGTGCCTCCGCCGCTGGTGACAACTTCGGCATGGACAATGACGATTTCCACCAGCTCCCTGCCAACATCTCCACCCTGGCCGATCTCTTCGACACCAAGAAGATCGCTTGGGGTCAGTACCAGGAGGACATGCCCTACGCCGGCTACCAGGGTTACCGTTACCCTGAGACTGGCGCCAACGAGTACGTGCGCAAGCACGACCCCTTGATCCTGTTCGACTCCGTCACCAACGACGCTGTCCGTCCTCGCCAGATCAAGAACTTCACCACCTTCTACGAGGATCTTGAGCACGAGCGCATCCCCCAGTACATGTTCATCACCCCTAACATGACCAACGATGCTCACGACTCCGACATCACCGTTGCTGGTGACTTCCTGGCCCGCTTCGTGCCTCCTCTTCTCAAGGACGAGTACTTCAGCAAGGATACCCTCATCCTGGTCACCTTCGATGAGACCGACACCTACGCTGACCCCAACCGCGTCTACAGCTTCCTGGTTGGTGGTGCTGTCCCCGAGCACCTCAAGGGTACCACCGATGATACCTTCTACACCCACTACAGCATCATCGCTTCCCTCTCCGCTAACTGGGGTCTTCCTTCCCTGGGTCGCTGGGACTGTGGTGCTAACCTGCTCAAGCTCGTCGCTGAGAAGACTGGTTACACTAACTGGGAGGTTGACTATGACAACCTCTACATCAACGAGACCTACCCCGGTCCTCTCTCTGATGGCGATTACTCTACCTACGAGCCCCTCTGGCCCGTCCCTGCTACCTCTGGTAAATGCTCTGCTGGTCACGGTATCGCTGATATCGTCAAGTCTACCTGGAAGGGCCAGGAGGCTACCTACAACTACACCAGCCCTGTTCCTTACAACAGCCACAGTGGTACCAACGTTGGTGTTAAGTACTGGCGTACTATCGTGAGTTCTACATCCTTTTTGGTAAATTTGTGGAGATTAAGAATATGTTTGCTAACTGGGACAATAGAACGGCAAGAAGGTTGAGCGCTCCACTTAAAAAACGGTTGTGGATGATAGACGGATCATTTCTGAGATTTCGGATTGATTTATCTTGATTGTGATATTACAAGTACACCTATAATAATGGAAGATATTAGCCTTCGACAGGTTTTCAGATTGACGTCATTCAAGTTGTAGACTCCGAGAAATATAGTGGGCACAGACGGTAGCTCTTAGTATGCGTAGATACATAGCAATCGATCAGATCTGGGGTAGCAACTCAGACTGCTACAGCTTACATCCATATCCACTTTTCCGTCAACTAAGCTTCAGTTCTATGGTATGACTTGTTAGTGTCTGATAAGGTGAATCGATCCATGAGCCTCTAACTGGTTGTGTGGGACAAAAATCATAGATAGCCCTGGAGGGTATCTGCAGTGAGAGTCGCTACATATGCCTAGGTGCATAGCATCCGAGTATCATGTGCGCACGATTCATAGTTCAAGTTTACCCATATTAAAAGCTCTTACTTAATACGTGCATAGGTCTAGGAACTTACCAGGTTACAAGGCTATAGACTACGGAGTACAAAGAGAGAGGATACTATCTAACTAAATCTAAACGTGAGAAATGAGAAGGAAAAAGAAAAAAGAAGGAAAAAGAAGCCAGAAAGAGAAAGAAAGCAGAAACCAAGAAAGGACGCTGGAACACCAACACCCGCTCAATTGAAACTGAAAGAAAGAAAGAAATAAAGATGAGAAAGCGACATAAGAAGTCGCCAAAAGAAAACAAAAAAGGAATTCAAAGATCAGGGAGCCCGAAGGCGACAAACTCCTGCCGAATCCAAACAAAAAAAACCAAAACAAAACAGACAGACAGGCCTCTTCTGAGGGGGATGCATGAGGCGCTCACTTGTTAACGGTGGTGATGGTTTCGGTTCATCAAGACCAAGAAGCCGATGTGACAGGTCGGGGTAGAAAGGTGATGGTTCCGGTTCATCAAGACCAAGAGACCGATGTGACAGGTCGGGAACGTTAACTGTAGCAATAAGTTAGCAAATGAAACAATGAGGCTGAAGAAACGTGAATGTGAGGTGAATAAGATGTGAGACTTATACTTACCAAGTGAGCAACCTCAGCATACTCCACCCTAGTTTTTGGCGTGGCAGCGGTTGGAGATCTCCCGGCAAGTGTGGCACTGTGCCGTCACCTTGCGCGGGTCGACCTTGTGGACGAACTCGCTCCACGGCTTGAACTTCTTGCACTTGGTGCAAGACTTCCCCCAGGGGCCAAATGCAGCAGCGGCGGGGGCAGGGGCAACGGGGCGCACAGGGCGCACAGGGCACACGGGGCGCACGGGGCGCACGGGGCGCGGTCGAAGATTGTATCGGTGCTTACGCACCCCAGCAGGACGAGTCTTTGAGGAGGAGGACATTTTTGCAGATCAAAAAAAAAAATGTCTGGGGGTAGGACGCGTGGAGATACGAAGGAGGGAAAGCTCGTGGAAATACGAAATATTTTATTTTATAGTGTAGGTGCGTTCGCTGCCTGGAGATATCGGCCAATGAACACGCAGGATCAGGGACTCAAGATCACCACCCCTTCACTGATTCTAAATGTTTGTATAAGTTCAGCGTCACATGTGAATCAAATTAACTGATTCTACCTGATTGCAGGCATCGCAGGTAGTCCAGGCTCCGAGGCCATCAATTCTACCGAGTATGGGGGGTTTCAAAAAGAGTCCATACTGTGCGTTGCCCGAGCACGCGGTGCGTACACCACACACCTGCGTCGGCACACGCATTTCAATATACTTCGAAGGTTACTGAATCCAGCTCTCTATATAAGTTCACCTTTTGCCCATTCTACGCCTGCATATTCCAGTTTTCATGAATATATCTAACTCTATAGAAGTTTACCTCTCGATCATTTTACTCCCGTCCGATGAGTTGGCGATGACCATTACAGCAAGGCTACCTGCATCATATTGTTCCCAAAGCACAAGCTAGCAATGGCCAGAAATTCCAAGGTTTGAGACGAAATTGCTCACAAAGCCCTGAGCCGGTGACTCCAAGATCAGAGATATATTCTACACTTCAGAGCTTTATTGATGCTCATTTCTGACATGGGCTGCTCCGAGTCCCCGAGTAGCATCTGCCCTCGACTGGGAGTCCTCCATATGGATGCGGATACTACCGCATGTCATCCAGGAATATAAAATTTCCCAGTGCCATACTGATCATGGGAAACACAATTTGGCTTCATGATACCTAGTAGTTACTCCCCGCTTGATTCAAGTTGGCAGCTTCTGTTCTTGGGTACGAGTCTTCGAGTCACGGCAGCAAGTGTCGCTACTCCCTCTCAATTGAGGACCAATACCGTCTTGCTATGCATTTATGCCTCAATACAGGTGCGCGAGCATTGATCCAAGTAATTGCGCCGAGGTCGGATAAACTTTCCGCTGTGGTGTCTCAAACTCTGATATGGAAGCGCAGAAGTACCAAGGCACTAGGTATTAGGAGCCTCAGTAACACTGCGTCCGCATATAATTTATTTGTTGCATATCGCCTGACTCTAATTTTATTCTAGGACCTCCATGAATCCTCGATATCAAAAAACCGACCGCGGTGCTGTATACATACCCTGAGAAGAGCCGGACATACAAAACATACCTAGGTACTTCCGGAAGCAGGTTAGGTACCAGCGCAGACAACAACCCATTTGCTCATTTGCCATAATTTTGACCTTTAACCATATGGAGTGAGGTGGATCATGGGCTCCGGAGGAAGTAACGCTGGAAGTCGGTCTAGAAAATACATGTTGGCAGGCAGTGCCAACAAAGCATCCAACCCATTGTGGCATGAGCATTTACAGCTTTCGTCAACATACGAGAGGTCTGTGAGGAGGCTATTTCCACAGGTGGGCTCGTTGATGCCCTGTCAAAAACCTGGAACATGACTCGAGAATGAACAGATTTATGACATTCTGTGTTCCTGATTAATGGGTGAGAATATCAATACCTAAATTGGTATAGTATACATGCATGATCGGACATCCGGACGGGAGGTTCATGCGACGTTTAACGATCTCAAGATGATGCGGTGAAGAGTATCTGACAGAGGGTCTGACACCAGCCTGTAGAGATCTGCGCTCGGGCTGAATAGGAAGCGCCGATAAAATATCAAAAAGATTTACATGTTCAAATTGGTGGTGCCCAGGAGCGGTGTGGATGTGTCGTGGTCCGTGGATACTTATTACTGTTCACCCGGGTACGAATGATCGACTATCGCCAGTGGGTTGGGTGACCACTCGATAAGTTCCTCGCACCTGGTTTTCAACGGCATTCTGATCAGATAAATCTGAGGATCCTGTATGAAGCCGGAGGATATTGGCTGGGTTTAATGAAATCCTAGTTTAGGTACTGGGTATATCCTTGGACTATTTGTACCTGATCAGGCTTCCAAGGTGTCGACTTATCCAGGTCAGTGTCATCATTGGCTCATCTGTGCATATGGCGTATCGCTCATCATGCATCAGGTACGGCTGAGACAAACCTTTCCCTCCTAGGCTCTGATGCTCTGTCATTCACTTTGGGACTCCAGGGCTTTTCACATTTATTCCCGAGGCTTCTATTGGCCATAATCCCATTGTGATTGTGGGGGCGGGCGGCCACATGCATGAATCCTCTCCTGTTTTCTGTCACAATGTGTTATTATAGGAGCAGAGATCAGAGCTAAGGTGTATGGAATCTTGTCTTCATTGGTTTGAATATTATATTGGGGCGCAGCTTATAGCTGGGACATTCAGAGGATGTACCGAGAGCAGTCTTGACTTGAAATGTGTCTGCATACATTAAAAATGATTAGGCACGGTTTTCGCCCAGCAAAGCAACCTGAGTACTCTCATTCTGATTGAAAGGTTTGATGTTGTCTCTTTGGGTATAAATACTCATTATCCATAGTAGGACCGTTTAGTGTGTCCATTAGAGTTGATTATTCCAGGGATCCAAGGAGCAGAGCTCAAACGCTTAGTTGCTGACATGCTATAGCTATCCTCTGGGATACCCAAATCTCACGATAGCAGTGACAGTACTTTTAGGCTTCTCCTGGTTCTCCTTGTAAGTCCTCTCCAATCACCTTGGGGTTGGAATACCCCGGAGTCTCAGATCACTTGAATCATGTCGTTTCCAAGGCAAACTCTTGGCTATTCCACGCCGGAGAGTTTGGATGAGACAGAAGACCAATACTTTCAGTCCACTTGGCACTCATCTGGGAGTAGTTTCGCAGTCCTGCCGACGCAAACCATTCCGGACTGGCAACTTGAGAGCGCACCTGCCTCCTTCGGCATCTTAGATCCACGGATGCACCTTATGCCAGAGTATCCGCCAATCGCTCCACAAAGCCGCACCGTCGATCATCGTATAATTCCTTCCAGAGGTGATCCGGCCACCTCGAGAGAAATAAATGGAACCGGATCAGCTTATGAGAGACACGATGAGTATAGCCTCGCGCCGCTTCGAGCTCAGCGTCCACCATTTGATACAAACAGACCGACGAGTGAAGCCAAGGCACACGCGCAACACGCGACACAGGATCATGTCACTCATACCACTGCGGAACCAAATGCGAGGTTGCCTCAAACAAGAAAGTCATCCCGTACCGACAGGTTCGAGTGTGACTGGCCAGGCTGTCGATATCCAGGAAGCTTTGGACGCAACACGGAATTACAGCGCCATATACGGACTTTGCATCAGTTACCGAAATCATACAAATGCCCGGCCTCAGGATGCAGCGTGTCATGCAATAGAGAGGATAACCTAAAGAGTCACCAACGCAATATCCATGGCTGGAAGGTTTAGAGCATACCGATTGCTTAGGAGCACCTTTATTGATCGCGATATTCACTTCACTTCTCCTGTTGATCTACTGGCACATTCAACTGTTGGATCCCGTCTCTCAAGTCTCTGCTTTGGTTTGTTTCATGCACTCTGCCTCGAGAATGTCCAGAATGATGATTTCCTGTTTTTAAAAATAGATTCATGTCAAAAAAAATAATTTAATCCAGCTGCAGATACCTGCGTCTCATCATTTGACTTTCGATGTTCATGGGGAAAAGATCCTCGATTACAGTCTGGGGATTTTCCTGCGGACACCAAGCTCGGAGCTCCCCCGTCGTTAGAGCCTCAAGAGCTATCTGAGCTAGCTTCTCATCATACGTAGGGACACCGGATTGAACCTATTCGATCCCCGACGCGTGCCAAAATATGATACGCATCCCCGATTGGTTAGTTAGAACTAACATTCCAGACGATCAAGGTCACTCGACAGCTCCCAATTCGGTCGTGCAGCCGTGAGACCTTGGAAGAAGGTCGGGCCCCATGTGCAATACCACGCTGTACCTGGCCTAGCCGAGGCCGAGAACTTGACTTTGGTACCTTATCCTGCAACTTTGTTTCATCACATTCCAGGGCTGGTGAATTCGATCCTAAAAAGTTGATCCGGGGGGGTCGGGGAGGACATAGCTTACCTCCAGGGCTGTCGATCATCACTCAGTTAGGTGTTGCTATTGTGGTGCATCATCACAGTCCTACGCATCTCAAGCACGTGGCAATGATATGCTTCACGCGCAAGGGGAACTTCATATCCAATCTCATTTGTTCTTTTCGATTTGAAGCGGCGATGATTGGTTCTATTAAAATTCTGGGGCGAGACACCCCTTTGCCCTATGGATATTGAAGATCTTTTACGTTGCTTGTCTGCAGCTTGCATCAAGGGGGAGAGTGAGAGCCTCGTGTTTACCTATAAATCCCCGTGTTTATTCAGGATCGAAACCAAACTTTTATTCCGCTCGTTCATGACTCAGTTTTACAGTGTGACGTTCAATCAAGAGCTTAGCTCTTGTGCCAGCTCTTAGCTTACCCGTTCAAGAGGGTGCAAGCTTCCTGCTTGATACCATCTCAGCGTCAACCATGACCTCCAACAGCTTCCCATACGATGTGCCAGACGCCTGGATGGGTAGAACACCTCACCAATCTGATTACCCTGTCTACACACATGAGACATCTCCAACCTTCCCTGCAGAGGATCTCGAATGTCCTCCAGTCTCAAACAGAGATCTGTTTACCCTCCCGATGCCATCGGAAACCCAATCCATGAACCCCGCATTCCCCGTAACTCCGGGGACCTGCCCACCGGATTTCCGAACCAGTCCTATGGGCGACGGGGCATATTATGACCACCACTCCCCAGAATACAACCACCCTTCGTACCATCCACGCGATACGGGGTACGGCACCATTACCCGTCCCCAAACAAGACCTCAAAATCCAAACTACAGCCCACCATATCTCCAGCGAGCTCCTCCCGTAGAACCCGCTCCCCCAATCGGAGACGCTCATCGAATCCATCGCCGAAGTTCCAGTGCGGTGCACCTGCCCACGGCAGCAGAAAGGTTCCTTCATAGTGGGTTTCGATGCGAGTGGAAAGGATGTAGGTACACGGGTGCGTTTGGACGGAAATTCGAGTTGAAGCGCCATGTTGAAACGCAGCATATCTTTCCTAATTCTTTCGAGTGCCCGGATCCACGATGTAGAAAGCCGTATAACCGCAAGGATAACCTGGAGGAACATCTGCGTCGAGTTCATCTATGTGGTATTTGAGGTATGAGTTCTGGTCTTGTGCATCTCTCCCATCTTGTTTCGGGTTGATTTCTCGTTATCCTTTTGTTCATCTCCATAATTTTCTCAACTTTTATCTCTGCTATCTTCTTGTCCGGTACAAGTTGGGATCTTGGCATAAATGTAATTCAGTATTCAATATCTAGGGCTGGCCAAGGTTGGGAATAATAAAAATTTCACTATTAGTACTAAGCTAAGTGTTTTAATTATACAACATCTTCACTTTAGCACCAGGCCAAAATGTATGCACAGGTATCTGTTTATAATGCAACGCTAAAACACCAATCTACCACCAGGGTAGCAGGATTGAGGGTTGAATAACCCCAAACTCTCAACAGTGATATGAAATGGCACTCCACCATTAACCAGCCGCATAAGGACTCTTCTTCCGCAACTTCTCTCCAAATTTCCACAAGAAGATCGGAGCCGGAACTCCAATCGCAAGAGAAACAAACGCCAAAACACTGTTTCCCCAACCGTAATGCAAAGCATCATACATCGCCGGCGCAAAAAGCGGGAACCCGAATCCAGCAAGCGAACGCAAAAACGCACCCGCAGCCAACGCACTAGCAGCGTATCGAGTATAAGTGTCAACCATATAAGTTTGAATACACTGGAACGCAATAATAGTACCCATGCCAAAGATAGCGGCACCGATATTCGGCGCAATCCAGTGACAGCGTTTCTGGGCTGTCCAGCCGTAGATAAATAATCCAGCTGGAAGGAGGATCGCAGCAAGACTCATCAGTGGGATTCGGAACTCTGGTCGTCCGATATTATTGTTTCGTGCTTTAAGACGACGGTAGATTCGATCGATCATTGGTGCACAGATTTGTGAGCCGAGCCAGAAACCTAGACCGAGGAAATGTAGTTTAATCCGCCGATGCCGCTGGATTCGTTGTAGTATTCTGCGCTGGTCCAGAGATCCGGGAATGTGGATAACATCAGGTACATGAGACCGTAGATGTATGCCATGTAGATTGCTAAGACTTGGACGATTGGTTGGGTGAGAAGGAGTCGGAATGGTCGAACCAGAGAAGTGGCCATCTTCTGTTTGAATGGGATCTTGGTGAGCTCCGCTTCTGTGTGGTGCGCCTCCCCAGTTTCTTTGGTTAGACGTCTTGCGCGGTCGCCGAGGAGCTTGGGAGCGTAGGTCTCGCGGAGGAAGAAGAGGCCGGCAAGTTGGATGAGGGCGTCTGCGATCGAGACAGACCAGAATACCCAGCGCCAGGTAACTTTCTCGGCGATGAACCCTCCAGCAATGGGTCCGAGGGCAGGTCCGAGCATTGGAGCAAGACTGTACATTGCTAGACTCTTGCCTCGTTGTTCAGGGAGGAAACAATCAGATAGTACACCGCCACCAATCTAGAATTCTGTCAGAAGGTGAATGGTATGAATATAGTTGGTTCAATACTCACTGCTAGTGGGGCACTACCACCTAGTCCAGCTAGGAATCGACAGATGATCATTTGTGTTGTTGTCTTGGCAAATCCACATCCGATGTTGAATGCCAGGAACCACAGGTTCGCCAGCTGGAGTACAATCACTCGACCATAAACCTCCGACATAGGGCCCAGGAAAAGAGGTCCGACGGCATATGCGAGAATAAAAATCGACATCGTCAATTGGAGCACAATAGTGTTTGATATTTCCAAGTCCGCCTTCAGAGCATCCAAAGCCGGCGCGACCATACTACTGGATACTGGTGAAATGAAAGTAAACAGCGAGACCATAATAACCGCCGACCATTTCTTCGTGCTAGACCAGTTCTTAGGATTGGTCGGATCATATGGGCCATCCCATGTAATCTGTGCATGGAATAATTAGTAATTTGAGATTGATACGTAAAGTATGCATGATAGAGAACCAACCAATTTAGAATTCGCCAATGTAGATCTCCCCGTTTTGGACTTTTCCAAGCTTTGCCCCGCAGCTGGTCCTGATTCCAAGTTGACTTCCCTGCGGTTCAAGTCACCCTCGGTTATTTCGGTGTCTTGGTCCATGCTCTCCGTCGGGGTATGCCCCGTGCGATATGCAACGGTGTCATCCGGATATGATCCTGAGTATGTTAAGTGCAGGTCATTTGTGTTGATTTTGGACTTGATTGATCCTGTGAGACTTGCTCTTCGAGACTGGGTTCTGGATGTTGAATTATAGTCGGTTTCTGTACTGGTCGTCGAGTTCGAGCGAGATCGACTCCCGTCCATGGTGTGTTCTTTCGACATGAGCGCTGCACATCAAAGTGTAGACAGTCGTTCCGAAGTTGAGTTATCTGGTTGGAATTCTCTGAAGGCAAGACTCTATACTAGGTGTAGAGCTCGAATGTAAACAACAGGAATGGCTGTTAGATGATTTCAGGAGCACGCGAGTTTAGATCTGGACATGATCGAGATTAGTACCACCGGGGACCCATGTGGCTTTATACGCCTCATAGCAAGTATTTTGTGCCCAGGAATACACAAGCATAAGAGCTTTGATGAACTGTAATGCATCTCGAGTGGGGACAATGGAGATAAGTGTTTCCTATGACCATTTGCTCTGCTTGTTTTCAGAGTTTTCAAGACCCTTCATTGGCTCAATTATCAATTTGTACACAAAGATTGGGACTCGGCCAGACCCCGTGGGTCATTTTTGAGGATCCCTTTACTCCGTTGAATCTAGCGGCGGCCTGAACCGGCATGACATGCCGTTTTTTATCGAGATTGCCGTGAGTTAGCCCAGGTAAACGGCCGTCAATGCTTGATAGGCCGGTTCCGCGCCCGGTACAGGCATGCATGACTCAGCATTTCGGGTCTTCGGCACATGGAGATCACGCGGCGATAAGCTTATCTTATCTCGATGCCATTTCATTTTATCAGTATCGCTGGTGAGTGGTGCTGTTTTGCTCGACTCTAGAAATCCTTGAGATTAAGCTAGCTTTTATGAGTCTGTGCTCGATATACCATGTGATCTTGTCGTATGACTATCCAAACCACTAGAAAGAGCTTGACACGACCAGTGGTTTGTACCGATTTTGTGGTGTATTAATTCTTGTTGAAAGGAACGGCATTGATCATTGCCAACTTGAAGTATCACGTTGCATTAAATATCAAACAGATCAAATTGAGCTATATTAAGGTCCTCCAAAGCTTAGGACCTTCAAATCGTCCGCCCTCAGTTTCGGAATACCTATCATTCAATAGCAACCTGCATCAAGTATCCCAAAAATTGCAGCTGAGATGGTCGTATTTTCCCGGCTTCATGAGCAGCTCCTGGCACAACATCCAATTGACAATTAATATCATCCGATGCCCAAGCAGCGTGCAGATGTCGTACTACTTGTAGTCTTCCTTGGTTTGTAATCTGTCTCGTCGTATCGGACTCCTTCCCTTGAACCTTCTGAAGCCATGTCCAGAAATCATTACCACCATGCACTTCATTATCCTCGTCGCCAACAGCCAGCTGAACGGCAACATCGCGGATAAGCTCTTTGTTGATTGTTCGAGCAAATAGCTTCTGGACATCCGCAATGCCCAGAGGCCATTGATATCTCTCATCCAACACGGTCGCGCGACCAGGTGCACCAACACTAACAGCTAGTAATCGCTCGGGGTGCAAATAGAGAAATCGGTGGACGAATTGGCCACCACCTGAAAACCCGAGCATGAACACTTTGTCGGTGGCAATTCCAGGCCACCGTGGTGAAATCTCATCCAGCATGGATAACAGTGCGAGATCCGACCGAAAGGTCGTGGATCGTAGTAGTTTGTAGGAGTCCAGATCATTTGGCCCGTCAAGTCCCGCGGGGAAGATCGGAGCGAGAATAGCGCATGGTGTTGAGTTTGCGAATGCGACGAGATCTCCATCCTCCAGAGCGCCGAGTCGGCGCCGAGTCCCGTGAATCCAGACTAATAGAGGGAGCTTTCTGGAATTCGTGTCGCTGTCGTAATGCGCTGGGGGGATATAGAGCATATAGGAAACGCGGGGGTCGGCTTCCAGCGCCTTTAGTGGAACGTGACCCACAAGATAGGCAGCTTGCAGAAACTGTTGTGGCACATCTGCTGTGGAGAGGACTCTCTTCATCTTGGAAGGGTTTATTTTCGAGGAGGACGAAATCAGGATGAATGCAAGTGTTTGAACCGGGAAAACTGTCCAGGTAAATAGAAAGTGGGAGATATATTTGGCCTGAACCGCGCTTCCCGAGAAGATACCCCCGCGAATCGCCGCGATCACTAGCCTCAGCCGTAATTGAGAGAGTCCTGCGTGTTCCAACCCATGTTCAGGCTTAAAACGGCCACCTGCATACTAACCTTGTAGAAGATAGTTGTCTAGACATCTTGAAGCCGCCCAGTGCGCATAACACAGATGGCTTTGCGTTTTGCGTTTGCTGAGCTGATGTTACTGTGGCTCGCCACTCCATCATACGGAGGGGTTTCTCAAGCGCTTTAGTACTTCTCAAAATCTGAGGGGAGAAAGAATCCAAAGATCATAAATGGGGCTGAAGAAGTCCGACCTAGCCCCTTGAAAGCCAGCAATGTAGTTAGGTCAAACTTGAAATGAATCACAAACAAGGTGACAACGACGCTAACTCGGGCACTAGCATAAATTCCGCTGAACTACTCCGTATCAGCTGCACACTTCGACTAATGTGAAATTCTTGAGGTCTCTCAATACGAATCAGATGCGACAGGGCTCTTAGTCTAGACTATGGTCCAAAAGGCGAATGAAGGCTGAATATGCACGGAACCAAATCAAGTTGTTACATGCATTTCCATATCCCCCGTCTCTGCAGCTGACCAATCTGATTCTAAAATCACGTCGTTGCTATGACATTGACTGAATATCTCCAATTTAGCGCGAAGGTTGGTGGCTTGTTTACACTTAGGTCATCGCGATGCACACTCTCCAACTCAGATAAGATCGACAGGCCGATCTGTGCTGTCAAGTGGGTCGCTGAGACATCTGGATATTGGCATCCTTACTGTCCACTGCTAAGGTCTCCTGGTTCGGTTATGCTATACTATATGGGTACGAGTTTGTAAACTGAAAATTTGAAGTTCTGACTTAAAATATCATGCAAGACCTATCAGTGTCAATTTAAATTCATCGTCAACTTGAATGGACCGGGAAAGGTATCCTCTTAGTATCATACAATCTTCATTATCAAGGCCTAACTGGAAGCTATTCTACTTTTAGTACTTGAGTGAAAGGGAATTGCTTAAATTAGCCGTATTCAAACTCAAGAAAAATAAGTCCCCAGTCCCCCACGCACTGTTCTCCAGCCTGAGGTTTAGCGGCTTTTCCCGATGCCCCGATCTCGTTCCGCTAGCACTAGGAGTGGGCCGGTTCCATAGATGTGAAGGTTGAGGTCATTTTCTAACATTTGAACCCTTATATTTTTCAGGTTTCCTGTGCTCTACTACTCGTAGTAGACCTGCAGCCAATTAAAATAATTCCAATCAAAACAACTAGAATAGTCGTGTGCATATCCTCAGTACTAGTCTGCTCAAGGCCTCGGCTTTCAAATGTAGACCTCTTTTCCTACTTGGGTTGCAGTGGTTTTTCAAGTTTCCTCACCGTCTGGCAGAATACCCAGATTTAACAATAGACTGGATTTTTCTTTTCTATATTCCATCTGAACGTAGTAGGTATACCCCTCTTAATTCAGCTATCTCTCGCTTTAGCTATCTCCGAGTCTTCCCCTCCAGGTAAACATGTAGGTAAACTAGTAGGCAACCATGTAAATAACCAGTGCTGTAGGTACTTACATACAAAGAGGTGTAGCTCATCACTCACCTGTAGATGCTACTGACTCGGACATCTGGACTGAGCCCTGTACTTCAGTATGTGAAAATCTCTGTCTGAGAGGGGGTAGACACATCCAGATGTCTGGCCAAGCACTCACGTGCTGAGGACATACCTCTCCCAATTTCAAATGCTCGCTACTCTACTGACAGTGCCGCGCGAAGCGCGGCGTGATGACTTGTTTACCTACTACATAGTAGTACTGGGGAATTAGTACATCTTAGGATTCATCATACATAAGTTCTGTTGAAATTTTACCACATCCATGTGCAGTTGATTCGAAGTCCTGAAAATTAGAAATACAGAGCATGATGATGTATGCTGCATGCATACATACCAATCAGTCGTGCCAGTGTCAGTAGTATAGGATCATCCATGATACACAATAAATTCACGCACTTGAGTTATTGCTAGGGGGAAACTTCAACCTTGGAACTACTTTTCAATCAAAGATTCAACTTGGAGTTCAAGTTCATAGTCTTTTGTGATATGGCTCGCTGCTGCTACTGGTACTTGAGTTAACTTTACCTTCCAAAGGTTGAGAGGTACTTTGCACGTATTGAGTAACACTGGCATAGATACATAGATTTTTTTTCTATCTGAGTCTGAAATATCTGGAACTTGAATCTCGGAAATGTTGACAAGTTCTACAGGCAAGAAAAGTCATTTTTCGAAGAGGTCGCCAGAGTCTCAAATTCCAGCTTCTTTGCTTGGATCATGGTAGGTCACTTGATAAGGACACCAAAGCCAACCACCATACTCCAAGCTGGGAGGGCTCTCCGATGGCATTTTTCGATGGGGCCCCCAGGACTTCAAGTTCCAACTTCCATTTCATGGCTTCCTGCCATACCTCAAGCTGGAAGGGCTCGCCAATTTGATTCTTGTAAAAGCCCCCGACCTTCAAGTTCCAGCTTCCATTGAAATGCTTAGTGTGCGCAGACCTCCGCCGGTATACCTCAAACTGGGAGGGCTCCCCGATGGCAATTTTCGATGGGGCCCCCGAAACTTCAGATTCCAGCTTCCATTGAGAGACTTATTGTGTCCAGACCTCCCTCGGTATACCTCAAGCTGGGAGGGCTCCCCAATGTGACTTTTGTAGAAGCCCCGACCTTCAAGTTCCAGTCTCCTTTGCTGGGATCATGATATGGAGCTCTACCCTGACCTTGCGTCTTTGATCCTCGAGTGTTGATTGCACTGCCTCTGACAACCTGGGTTTTTGGGCATGAGGTTGAGTGTAGCATCAGTTTGAATGTGGCATCAGTTTGAAAATAGCATGGGGTTGAATACAGTATCAGGTTGAATATAAGGACAACCAAATTCAAGGCGGGAATTTGTTTTGACATTTCATAAGTTGTGATTGATTGAGGGAATGATAAGCCTAAGTTGAACAAAACATTAGTCCTGTCGTACAAAGAGAGTCACACGGGGTTGAAGCTTTATGCTTACCACAACAAAGAAAAAGCCCCGGAGGCTGATGTTCCAGAATGCCAGCCGCGCCCAACATCGATCAGTTACATAGATGAGAAACAGAAAGGTTGATATTGTGATGGTCAAAATGAGTTCTAGTATAAAAATAAGATGTTAGTCATATCTTAGGTATAGAATAGGAGGGGTGAAGTGGTACGAACCTTGAAAGCGGATCTACTAAACCGTTCACTTACATGAACATGAGGTTGACTGTCAAGACTGATGGGCCTACCCCCCAAGCCTCTTGATGGGAGATGTGTGTAAGGCCTGGGGTGGAGGAGTGATTAAGAAGCACAGAATATTGTGAATGTGGTGGAAGGAGAAGGGGGAAGAAGAAGAAGAAGAAGAAGAAGAAGGGTGGAAGGAAAGAATTTATAGACCTGAGATGATGCGATCCGCACTCAAATGATGCAATATTAGTTTGATGTTTTTAATAGACAAATACCTAATGGTGCGATACAATTTTGATGCTATTCAGACTAAAGGACAAAGTGAAGTGAACTTGAGGAATTCATACTTGAGGAGACAGGTAGGACCGGCAATACCCTCACTGTAAATACATGATTGGTGACCTAAGACGCTATACATTTAGAATCCTCTGAATCAGACATCATATAGCCACATTAAATAGCTTTGGATCCTTACAACCCTGGAAGTATAATTGAATAGCTTCCAAACTTCAGTGATATCGCGCCAACTGGTAGATCTGCATATGCTTAGATAATGACATATTGGACCAAGGAAATCCACCAATAAGAGATAGCCAAGCCGCGTACCTCTACGTAAGAAGAGCGATCTATCTTACTTGCTCCACTCCCTTCTCCTTAACTGGAGTGATCGTCGTTTGTCAACTGATTGGAATGAAGTCACTGTGGAATGCATATCGGCGTCCCCCCCCGGGACTCCTAACCACCCTGATTTTTGACTGGTTGCTCCCGTGGCTGGACTGAAGAGTGGATCAAAACGAGGGATCATGCAGTGCTACGGAGTTTCCCGTTGGTTCAGCACAGGGACCGCTGCCAAGACAGAGTATACGTACACCTGCAGGGACAGCCACTATTCTTGGCGTTGGGTGATCGTCGTTGAAACAAGTTGTACTTAAAAGCCTTCCAGGACCTGAGATGATTCTTTGTTGTGAGACCCTGATTTTTAATTCATACTTAGTCTTCTCCACGGGTTGAACAACCGGTATGTTGACAGTATCTTATCGATCTCTCAGTCTATTCTGCTTTATACTAACAACAAACCTAGAAAATATTTTTCTCTTACAAGCACAATTACTGTCGCGATGCGATCATATCTCCCCGCTTTAGTCCTTTTCCTCGCTACGGCCTCGGCCTCTCCTCTCCAAAAACGAGATCTCCAGTGGTCCTTGGAATGGTCATTCGATCTTTTCCCAACAATTCAATGCAATCAAACCGGTGATCTTCATACTGGCATTGGTAGCACAGGCTGCCGTGCAGACTTGCATAGTGTTGCCTCAGCATATCGATTAAATCAGGTGTCAGAGGGGTGTCAAATCGAGTTTTTCGATAATACCATGTGTGATGCGACCGAGACAACCTCCGACATTACGGGCTCCAGTAGCAATACAGGGACATGTCAGATCCCCGCGCTGACACGGCGGTACGGATCTTATCAGGTTACTTGTGATGGAATGGGCGAATTGAGGTGATGCTGGTCATTGCAGAGACTGAGGACTGCTGTGTTTCGGCTGGGCTGGCCCCGGACGAGAGGTGGATGATTTATACGTGCATGTACATGGAGCGTTTTATTATGAGCGAAGCCTTGAAAAAGAACCTTTTTTTAGAATAATTGTTCCTGGTTCTCAATTGGAGTGATAATGATATTATAGACCCAACAATGAGCAGTCGAGTTTTGATTGAAATCACCCTCCTGGACATGTACACGTATACCGTAATTTGTGGGCTATTTACAATCTCCGTGGGGTAATTTAGGGTCCTGATTCGTGGAGAATGGAGAAAGTGATGCAGGATATTCCTCACTTTTCCCCGCGCCACCAAGATAGCGCTTGCATCAGCACAGAGACTGATGGCGTCTAGACACTAAATCCTGTTAGTCGAGACTCTGGGGATGCGCCACTTGAGGCTGACATAATCGTGCATCTATTCTCGGGTACCGGTAAGGGGAGCACACTTTTTTACTAACGTGAAGTCCGGTTGCGCGGGCGACCCGGTTGCGCGAGCGACCCCACCAAAAATACACTTCAATAACAACACCTCTTTTTTAACCATCACAATAATGCCCCCCCCAGCGCTCTGATAAAAAAAAAAAGTTGACGGAGCAGGAGGGTCGCCTTTTATTAGCTATAAAAGCTATAAAAGATGGCAAGTATCCCTCTGCTGCCGCTGCTGCACGATCTTTTGAGATACCTGTCTCAACTTTGAAGGCCCGGATCAATGGGCGCGAATCTGCTACTGAAAAGCGACACAATCGCTTTATTTTTACCGAAGCTGAGGAGGGATCGATTGAAAAATGGCTACTGGATATGGATTCTAGAGGGGCAGCTCTTACTTTGCCTATGTTGCGAGATATGGCTAATCTTCTACTTGATGCCCGAAAAACTACACCCTCTACTGTGGGTAAACATTGGCCTGCTGAATTTATCAAACGACGCCCAAATCTCTCTACTCGCCTCTCTCGTAGATACGATTATCAGAGAGCTCTTTCAGAAGACCCTCGAATCATTAAACCATGGTTTGATTTGGTTCAAAGGACGATAGAAAAGTGGGGTATCGCTTCAGACGATATCTTCAACTTTGATGAGTCTGGTTTTGCGATGGGTATTGGCGCAACACAAAAGATTATCACTTCAGCGGAATACCATGGGAAAAGAGCTCTTTTACAAGCTGGAAATCGTGACTGGGTGACTTCGATTGAGTGTATTAGAGCTTCTGGAAGTGTTCTCCCGCCGCTTTTTATTTTTAAGGGAAAAAAGTTTCCAGAGCATCTACGCCCTTATCTCCTTTTAAATCAAAAAGGAGCTCGTTTGACTATAAGCGAAAATGGCTGGACTACCAATACAATTGGTTTATGGTGGTTAAAATATCATTTTATCCCAAACATTAGGATAAGAGTGGGAAAATATTGCTTATTAGTCCTTGATGGTCATGGGAGTCATTTAACCCCTGAATTTGACCAAATTTGTGAAGAAAACCAAATCATCGCAATCTGTATGCCTCCTCATGCTTCTCATCTTTTACAACCTTTGGATGTGGGTTGTTTTTCGGTTTTGAAGAGGCTTTATAGAGGAGCGGTCTCGACTTTGATGCGAAACGGAGTTAACTCTATTGACAAGGAAGATTTCCTTGAACTGATCGCAGATGCGAGAATGGGTACTTTTAAGTCTTCTACTATACAGAATAGCTTTTCAGCTACTGGATTAGCACCATTCGATGCTAATAGGGTCTTGGAACAGCTAAATTTACACCTGGATTCCCTTCCTTCTTTGGAGATCCTTTCTCAGCGACCAGTCTCTTCTGGTAGCGATAGCGATCCAAATACTCTCTGGACCCTTTCAAAGTTTATAAAATCGCAATCTCGGGTCAAAAAAGGTCTACAATCTTCTTCTTCAATCCTTTCTTCGCCTACAAAAAAGGAGATTGAGAAGACCTACGAGATGACTATAAAAGTGGTCCACCACCATATTTTTCTCCAGAATCGCTGCACTCAATTAGAGGCTGCCAATAAGAGACAGACCAAAAAGCAAGAGACCAAACATAAGTTTACTACCCAGAAAGGCATCTTTGGGGGTCTAGAAGGTGGTCAGGACGATGTGGTGGTCGAGGATAAGGATGAAAGCAAAGATATATCTTTACCACAGGTGCAGGCAGAACCAACAATTGAGCCAACTTTACCCTCTGTGCCCTTGGTTCGACGACAAATAACCTGTTCTGCGTGTGGGATTAAAGGTCATGCTTATACTAAGTGCCCTGGACGTGTTTAATAGTCAATATTTTATTATTTTTGTGGTTTTAATAGTTTTTAAAAAATGGTAGTTTTTGAAAATTTGGTGGGGTCGCTCGCGCAACCGGGTCGCCCGCGCAACCGGACTTCACGTTAGACGGAGCACAAAACGCTTATGTAATAACACTTATTATATAATCAACTTTTTCTCAGCCGAAAAGAAGGTCACTGCATATAATATCACTGCATATAATTAAAATAAGATAAAATAAATCAAATTTTAGACTAATTATTTACATGATCGGATCGTATGCCCTATCACCCCACATTTCGAACATTTTGGTGCTTTTTTTGGTGCTTTTAGAACATTCAGAGCTGCTGTTGAGACTGATGCAGGTGTATGAATTTCATTAGGGCTAGGCACCCCCCCTAGGCCCCCCCTAGGACCCTAGGCTCCTGTAAGGTCCAGGCTAATGATTCAGAAGAATATAGCCTCCAAAATGGGTGTATCGCAGATATCGGAATAAATTGTTTACTATCAATCCATCCTTTAATCTGATGTGCACACGGTAAGCCCATAGTTCGGATAAAACCACCTGTACAGGCTTTTAACGGGGCCTGAGCTGTACATCTTTTAGCAATATTAGCCTGATCAATCACTAAATTCATCGAGAATCTAGTAATCTTTCGAACTAAATGTTGAAAAAGATACTCTCCTTGGGTGGAAATTAGGGCTTTAGTCTGATCATTTAAAAGATCATTCTCAATAGCCCTAATTTGCTCTGGTAGTGCAGCAGAAATTCGGGACCAAAGGGTTAAAATATCACATCTTGATGTTTTAATATGTTTCTTAAGAACAGCATGGGCCCCCTCAACGCGTGACGTTGTTGAATTTCCTAGGTGAAGATATTGATTAGTCCAATATTTAATAAATTTTTCTTTATGAACCAACCAAATCGATTCAATATAATAGATTAAAGAGGGGTACTTGGCCTGATATTTTTCTTTGAATTTAATCAAATTTGATTCATATTCATATAAGGATATAGAATTTACTATTTCCATCCAATCAGAATAGAATTCATCCCATTTCTTTTCCTTTTCATCTGATATTTTCACTGTTTGGTCTGATGTTTTTTCAAGTGTTCGGTGGGCGTGTGAGTCTTTCTCTGTTATAACAGGCTTGCACTTAGCTAGAAAAGCTTGATTTATATGCCAGAGACATAGAAGATGTGGAAATATAGAATATTTTGTCCGGATTGCAGCTAGTAGGGCAAGGTCTCGATCAGTAACTAAAACAGGTGTAGGGTGTAGGGGGGCCTATGGGCTGGGGGGTAAGCTTAGTCTGTTCAATAGCCTGTGTATCAGCCTGTTCAATAGCCTGTTTAATAGCTTGTATAGCAGCCTCTGTAGCCGCCTGTTCAATAGCCTCTTCAACAGCCACTTCAACAGCTACTTTAACAGCCTGTGTGGCAGCCTGCGTAGCTGCCTGTATAGCTGCCTGTGTAGCTACCTGTGTAGCTGCCTTGGGAGTGGCCTCGGGGGCCTGGGGGGCCTGCCCAAGCCAAGAAAATAGGGTATCTAGTGCCCACTCATAAGCTGCTTGCTTCTCATTCATCATCAGACCAAAAGCAATTGAAAAAGAATGATTACTAGATGAAACCCCAACAATATGTAAAAGTGGCATATTGTAAATATTTGTCTTATAGGTGCAATCAAGACATATAACCCTATTAAATTTATTAGCAAAGTCGATCATCTTTGGATGTGCAAACATAAGAAATTCAATATGCCCCTCAGGGCTTGTTTTAACCTGATGTTTCCACTGTTTTAATCCTAACTGTGTGATTAAATATTGAACCTTTGACTGATCTTGAAGCTTTTCATTCCAATAAGTCTTCCGTAGATTGTAGATATCTTGAATCTGTATTAGAATATTAGGAAAATCTGTCTGGATTAGTTCTAATATTGAACTTGGTGTGATATTTTGATTGAAATAGGTGAAAATTTGCTGTTTTTGGCTATCTGTAAGCTGCCGGGCCCCTGGATGAATAATTAAATTAGCAATATTGACCTGATGTCCTGTATGGGTAAGGTTAAACTTAGTGATATGCCACTTTCCATCAGATGTTTTACGTGTAGATCTACAAGCGTAGAGAAAAAAACAACAATCTACACGTCTAGTACTTGTTTTTCGACGTTTAGCCCCATCTTTTGCTTCAATCTGATCGTCATATCTGCGAGATTGATCACACATTAGCCTCATATTTCGATCTTTATTATTACTAGTAATAACAGCAACAAATCCATCCTGTAAGGCCTGTGTTTTAATAGCCTGGACTAGCTGATCACTAGTATCAAACGATTGGTTCATAAGGGCCTCCATATTGGATGAAAGATTAAAGAAATTTGATAAACTCAGGTGAATAGAAGAAGAAATTTTAGTAGAATAATTGTTTATAATTTAACTTATTATTAGTTGCTACAGTGACCTTCTTTTCGGCTGAGAAAAAGTTGATTATATAATAAGTGTTATTACATAAGCGTTTTGTGCTCCGTCTAGTAAAAAAGTGTGCTCCCCTTACCGGTACCCTCTATTCTCGGTCAAGGTTGGACCCTTGTTGATGATGATACAAAGTCGCAAGGGATGAGATGTGACACTAACCTGAAACTGACACATACGTTGCCACCCATGCAGGAGAAGAAAGATGCCAATAAGGAAGTTCTAGAATCAGTATAGTGTGTTCCAAATTTAACTCGTGTGTTGCAACTCAATCTGTGGACACCTAAGGCCTAAGGCGAACACTCGATCGCCGCAATAGCCAGGCCGCATTGGGTCGGATATACAAGACTCTCTATAACCGCGAAATCGATAGCAGAGAACCGATCGACCCGGCTCACGGGATATAACTTACCCTTGTAAAAACTCTACTGTCAATAAACCGCTTATTCCAACCTCAAGGACCCATTTTATTTGTTGGCTATTGGGTTGTTCATCGATGGTTCTCGGAGATAACATGGTTTGTTACCCGAAATGGACAAATGCCGAACCACCCGACGGAAACGGTCGCTCGGAGGGAGTTTGCGGTTACTGAGCACTGGTGTATATAATATGTCATTGTGGGCTCTTTTCTGGGTGATAGACATACGAAAAAATCGAACAGCATGTCGGTTGACAAGATCTCTGATGATGAGCCAGCTGGGCCTCCTGCTCCAGTGGGCTTTTTCGACTCCTCATTGAACGAAGTACGGAAGCAAGTCTTCTTTCTATGGTCTCGCACAGGTACCTGCCCTGACCCAGAAAAAAAATCAGATAGTATAGCAGCTAATCTCTCTCAGTATTCATTCTTTGCGTCTTTGTTCTAGGCGTTTTATCTTTGTTCTGGGGCTCTCAATACAACACCGAATCCAACTATCCAGCCCTACATGTCTGGGTTGTAGACTTTGACGGCCTAGTTGGCCCATATATAACCAACAACACGATCGTCGGACCAGTCGTCACGAACGTTACAAAGGAATACGAAGCTTCCTCCGGTCTTCACCTCGGTTACCATATCAAATCAGCCGCAGACTTCAACTACGATCCTTGGAACGTCCGCCAGGCCATCTACGATGAGCACGCGTACGCAGCTATCATTGTCAACCCGAACGCAACCTCACTCCTTCGCTCAGCAATTACAACAGATAACACGACCTACGATCCGACTGGGGCCATCGAAACCGTGATCATCTCCGCCCGCGATGAAAATACCTACTACACTTACATCCTCCCGGACCTCGCCATCCTGCAGAATATGGTTCTAGCGGAGTTCGGCCCACTGTGGGCCCGCGACTTAATCTCATCATCTACGAATTTATCTTCCATCCCAGCCCAGGTTATTAACCCTGCTATCGGATTTACAAGTGTCGATCTCCGTCCATTTGCGCCAGCTGTTGCAGCACCCGCTGTGACAATCGGATTGATCTACCTGATCATTATATCGTTCTTTAACTTTCCGTTCTTGATGCCTGTTCATGCGCTTTTCATGAAACCGGATGGTCATCCCCCGCTGAAGGTGCCGCATTGGTTGATCTGGCGAATTTTGTCTAGTATCACAGCTTACTTCTTTTTGTCATTCTTTTACTCCCTCGTCTCTTTGGCGTTCCAGATTCCGTTCATGAATTCGCCTGCGCCGGATACAGTGTCTGCGAATAATGCGAATGCCTATGGCCACGGCTCATTTGTTGTTTTCTGGATGTTGAATTGGGTTGGTATGTCCGCTCTGGGCTTCCCTTGTGAGAATATGGCCATGGTGCTTGGTTTCCCTTGGAGTTCGTTTTTCTTGATCTTTTGGGTCATTACGAATGTTGCCACGGGATTCTATTCGTTGGATCTGGCATCGCCGTTCTTTTCGGTGGGGATATGCTTGGCCATTACATCGAAGTGAGTTTCTTTCTCGGGATCCAGTTGTGGATAGTAAGACTAATGGGGGTTTACAGTTGTCGAGGCTCTGCGGACGATTCTTTTCGGGACACACTCGCGTATCGGTCTCGATTTCGGAATCCTGTTTGCGTGGATTGCCGTTTCCCTGGCGTTCTATCCTATCGCCACTTTAATCATGCGCTGGAAGATGAAGCGCGGGCTTTGATGAGAGGATTGAAAAGTTGTTTCATTTCTGGTGTAGATATACTGCTTGATTGTAAGGTGAATGGGTTCATATAAAATTTATTACTAGTATAGATTTTATATAGATCTAAAGTTGAGATCTTCCTTATCCAAACAAATTCCAACGTTGTTCGAACCAGTACTACTAGAGAATAGCAATTATCTGTCTAGTCTAGCCTTGACTCAAATGGTTGGTGCCAAGCATCCCCGGTATGCTGGAATAAATCAGTTTAAAGAGTGAATGGATTGTCATAATCTCATCATATGTAACGACCGTATTTACAAGTCTCTCTGGAACTTGAACTGACGTTCACACAAGAGCCTCCAGCTTCCGGAGTACCCTCTCTCTCGTCCGCATGGTATCCCGCGGGTCCTTCACACTAAAGCAACAACCACCATCAGAATCCAAGTGTCTCGAAAACAACAGTCTCGTATACCGGGTTGAGCGTCGGGGATTTCTGGAACTCGACATACTTCAGGCCAGTGTTCTTATCACCCATCGTCCGCTCCTCATCACTGAGCGAGTCACTGAAGTGAGAGATCTCCGATTCGGTGGTGCGTGGTGTCTGGTCTGGGCTGTGCACGTCTTGGGATTCTCTAGCATTAATAAGGATCAGTAAGCATGGCCTCTAAACATGCCCATGTGGAAGGCTGTTTCTCATGTACCCTACCGAGGGGGTTGACTGTGTACTGACGCTTTGTAGCTACCAAGACGGGTACCCGCCATTTTACTGCTTCGGCCCATGTTGGAGAGAATCTTTTTTTTTCTCTTTTTGTCTTTTTCGTGGTGAACTTTTAATTGGACTTGTTCCTTTGCTTGACTTGATGTTCGATTGTGATTTTGACAGTCTTGTGTTGAACCCCAACGACCCCCGATGCTCTGAATCCTGTTCGCCGGGCCGAATATATAGATTTGGGCCCGGCCGCTTGCCACGGGTGGCTCGAATATGTCAACGTCGATATGATGTCGGTATTACATCTCCATGAAAGATCTCCGAATTGAAAAACTTTCAAAGTTCAAAGTCTGTAATGATGAGTAAGTTAATTTGGAAATCCAACCTGAATATGGAGCGGGTGGTGGTACTTTCGAAGCCGTTATGCTGACTGTGGATATAGATCTCGTGTCCTTGACCTCGGGAGTCCATGGATATAGAGAAAGCTTCAAAGTATCAATATAGCGCAACGCAATTCATGAATTGACCTATAGCCTCGGGCCACAAATTATTGCAATGTTTGAATGATGCGAAGATGAAGCTGCAGGACTTAGGAAGGAGGAATTCTATTATCAGACTATCACGAAGACGCTCAGGACGACGACTAATCCTCAAGATGACGACTAATCGAACGACTCATCCAACGACTCGGCGGCCCAAGTAGTTCGTTTGCCATGTGCCTTCACACAATCGCATCATTGGCCGAACCGATATACAGGTACCGAATTCCAGCTTACCGATGTCAGGCACAGAGTCGGACTGTAAGGTACCTCCTTTATCATACATTTTCCCATACTTAAGGAAGTACCTCCTGATCTATTCAGTGCAAAGAGTGTAACAATCATCACAACGAACGGTTTACCCTCCGTTATTTTGTTTTGTCGAACGCAACGTTGCGTTGCCTGTTCCTCGATCTCTTTTTTCTCCTTCACATCTTCTCCTTCTCTCTTCCTTTTCCTTCCCACCTTATCCTTGTCAGACTTTCTACTTGTCTATCTACGTGTTTTTCTCGTGTTTTCTTCGGGATTCCTCATTATCAAGTCTCTATAGGCAACCATGAGCTTCGCTATGCGTCCTTTGGGTCGTGATACGCCTGATGGTGCCTTGGTGGGCATGAATGAGCTTCCTCCGCCTGCCACGCTTGCCACGCCTGATGAGCCGGCTGATCCTGCTGAGTCTGCCGAGCCTACTGAGCCTGTTGAGTCTGGTCAGTCTGCTGGACCTGAGGTGGAGCACGAGGAGTATCAAATTACTCGTTTCCATCCTTCAATCGAACGCTCTGATCGTGACGCCTTCCGCCGTCGTGCTCTCGATGAAATTGAAGATGCTCCATTCGGCTGGCGCCATGTCCGTGCTATCATGGTTGCAGGTGTCGGCTTCTTTACTGACGCTTACGACATCTTCGCCATCAATCTTTGTGTCAGCATGCTTGGCGTTGTTTACTGGCAGTCAGCCCATGATCACCCCGGCAAAATTCCCTCCAGCTCCGACACTGCTCTCAAGGTTGCCACTTCTGGCGGTACTGTCATCGGTCAGCTTGTATTCGGAATGCTTGCTGATATCTTCGGACGCAAGCGCATGTACGGCATCGAACTTATGATCATTATCTTCGCTACCATGGCTCAAGCTCTGTGTGGAAACTCCCGCGCTGTCTCTATCACCGGTATTCTCATCTTCTGGCGTGTCATCATGGGCATTGGAATTGGCGGCGACTATCCCCTTTCTTCTATCATTACCTCCGAGTAAGTATTCACTACTCTCACACTGACTTAACATACGGAAAATCTAACTTGTATAAGGTTCGCAAACACCAAATGGCGCGGTGCAATGATGGGTGCTGTCTTTGCCATGCAGGGCTTTGGTCAATTCGCTGCAGCAATCGTCGCATTGATCGTGACTTCTGGTTTCAAGGAATCCCTCGAATCCGCTAAAGATGTCGGTCACTGTACTGGTGACTGTCAACTCGCTGTGGACAAGATGTGGCGTACTGTTATCGGCATAGGCGCTATACCAGCCTGCATTGCTCTGTATTTCCGTCTGACTATTCCCGAGACCCCTCATTACACTTTTGATGTGGGCCGAGACCCCATCAAGGCACATGCGGACATTCAAGCCTACGTTATGGGCCAACGTGAAGGCCGCCCCAACCTACTTGAACGCGCTCTCCATGTCGGCACTCTACTCCCCATGCCCGACTTCCTGCAGCCTCGCGCAAGTTGGAAAGATTTCCGCAAGTGTTTCTGGAACTGGAAGAATGGCAAGACTCTTCTTGGCACGGCGAGCTCCTGGTTTTTCCTTGATGTTGGTAAGTACAGCTTCAATTACTCTGATATATTTTCGTCCAATGTGAAAGATACTGACTCAATTTCTCAGCCTTCTACGGTCTTGGTCTGAACAACTCGGTAATCCTCAGCGCGATTGGCTGGACCGGCGGCGAGAATGTCTATGAGATATTCTATCGCAACGCCGTCGGAAACCTGATTCTCATCTGTGCCGGTGCGATCCCTGGATACTGGATGACTGTGGCCACCGTCGATACGATCGGGCGAAAGCCCATTCAGATTGTCGGCTTCGTCTTGCTTACCATACTGTTCGGCGTCATCGGGTTCGATTACCACCCGTTGAAGGAGTCACACAATGGGCTGTTGGGTCTTTACGTGGTCGCTCAGTTCTTTTTCAACTTCGGCCCAAATGCGACCACCTTTATTGTCCCCGGCGAGTGCTTCCCGACTCGCTACCGCTCTACCGCTCATGGTATCAGCGCCGCCGCGGGCAAGATTGGTGCGATCATCGCACAGTGCGTGTTCGGGCCCCTGGTCAACAAGGGAGCGCCAAAGGGTTCAACCGACAGTCCGTGGTTGAACAATGTCATGAAGATCTTCTGCCTCTTCATGTTTTGTGGAATCCTCACCTCGTTCCTGATTCCGGAGACAAAGAGATTGTCTCTGGATGAAATTTCGGGGGAGTTCACCGAGGAGCGTACGGCTCCGGATGAAGAGATCGCCCAAGAGACCCAAGCCAACAAGGAGCCTGAGGCTGACACCCAAGGCCGCTAAGGTGTCACAGAGAACCTTGTGCCCATTGGGCTGGCCCTCCGGCAACGGGGGGCGTTCTTTTTTTCTCTTTTTTCTTTCTATTTTGTATTATCATTATATTTTTTTATTACGAGCTCAGCCTCATTTTTTGTTTCTTTTAGTTTCCCCCCTTTCTTAAGGGTGGCTGCGCGTGTCGTTCCTTTACCTTTCCCGCGTGACTCTTCAGAGTCAAATGAAGTTGTTACTTCCTTAATTTCTCTTACTTCTCCTTAATTCTCTATTCTATATGTAATTACTAATGGCTCGCCTTTCTTTCACTTACGAGGTTCTCGGGTTCGATTCTTTAAGCTTGTTGCTCCCGCGCAAACCGGGTACTTGCAGGAGTTCCACTTAATGATACACGGTGATGTGACGCCAAAGCCTAGAAAATCTAATTGGAATAGGTAAAGTGGACGTGGAGCTTTGACGCTTCATTTAAAATTCTCCTATGACTTCTAATCATCTATAGGAATACTAAAGTCATGTGCAAGCTGTTGTATATCATGATGTGATTTCTCACTTAGAATGTTAATCATGAGTGTCAAGGGTTGTATGGATATCAGAACAAATATAAGAGTAGATTCCTCATTTAAGATGTAGCTAATAAGAGTTTAATTGACAAGTTTCAGACAATTCAATGTCATAGTACAGTCGTTTTCGAAATCAGCTATACCTCGACAAACACACAAGTCCTCTCCCGGATAATATATCTGCAAAAGAAGAAATTTGATTTGATGGTGCTAAAATTGGCCCATTAAGTACCAGATTTTGCAATACTGTAAGAACCAGTACTGCCCAGGTGCTTTCGATAACTCGGAGCAGGCCATTCCCGAAGTGATGAGACCGGGAGCCGGAACACAAAAGTCATCAGCGCCGCAAAGGTCAGGCCACAGACAGGCCGATAGCCATCCGAGCCACCAAACCGGATAATGCGCATTTGCCCGCCTGTGTTTGGCTGGAACCTTCCTGCATGTATTATGTTTAATTTAGCATGATTAGGATTTAATAGTAGGGAATATACTCCGTACTATATACACTACATAGCACATAGTACTCTCGCCCAGATCCTTTCTTTTTTTACTCCCCTCTTCAAGAAATAGTCTTCTCCTTCTCTCAGCCTCTGCTTCTTCTCTCTTATTCGAGACCCGCTAGGAACTTGAACTACAATGTTTGTGTCTCCTCCGCTTTTTTGCAACCCCCGGGTGGTTGAATTATACTCTTTTGTGGAATTTGTCGCATATTGACCCTTTTTCTCCTAGGAATTCTACCGTGCTACCCCCGGCACCTATTGGGGCCGATATCAGGATGTCACCAAATTCAATACCCACCTGAGCGTGGCAGAGAGGTTGTGGGTCGCATGGTATGCGTGGATGCAGAATGATGTCCTGGCCACCGGCATCATGTCCTTCGTCATCCACGAATTGGTCTACTTCGGCCGCTCTCTTCCGTGGATCTTCATCGATAGCTTGGGTTTATTCAAGAGATACAAGATTCAAAGTGTAAGTGACAAGCCTAACACCTGGCACTAGCCGAAATCAACCCAATTCCAGCCGCCATCGAAACTAACATCCTGCTTCAGAGCAAAGTACCTTCCTTACGCGAGCAATGGGATTGCGCCAAGTTTGTGCTTCTGAGCCACTTCACCGTTGAACTTCCTCAAATCTGGTATGTTCCTGCCCTCGACGGAGTGGTATTCTACCTGACATTTGCCTCTCAGACCCGATTGAGTATTAACGGCTCTTCTAGGCTTTTCCATCCAATGGCCCAGTTCTGCGGTCTATCAACATCGATTCCTTTTCCATCTCCCTGGACTATGACATATCAGATTGCAATATTTTTCGTGATGGAGGACACTTGGCACTATTTTATCCACCGAGCTCTTCATTGGGGTCCACTCTACAAGGCTATTCACAAAATTCACCATCAGTATTCCGCACCATTTGGTTTGGCCGCTGAATATGCTTCTCCTATTGAAGTGATGATTCTCGGCTTCGGGACCGTCAGCTGCCCGATCCTCTGGTGTGCTTTCACCGATAACCTGCATATTCTCACTATGTATATCTGGATTGTGTTGCGCTTGTTCCAGGCTATCGATGCCCACAGTGGCTACGAATTTCCATGCAGTCTTCACCATTTCTTGCCTTTCTGGGCTGGTGCTGATCATCACGACCTCCACCATGAGAAATTCATTGGGAACTACTCAAGCAGCTTCCGCTGGTGGGACTACCTCCTTGGCACCGAATACACTGCGGATGCCCTGAAGCGTCGAAGAGGGGAAAACGTGAAGGCGAAGAAGACACAATGATCTGAACTTTAGCAGTGACGGTCTGCCTATTTTCTCTTCAATTTGGGCGTTGGCTCCGTCTGGAACTATTTACCTGATAAATGATAGCCTTTCTTATGGTACTGTTCAAGGGTTGATTTATCATGACTAGACTTAGCTAGTCTTCAAAGTGTTGAAACTAACTGGTCTTCTAAACATCGCTAAACTCATGCTATAGCCGAGAGCGATCCATGGCAAAAGATGAAGCGGCCCGTCTCGATTAATATACGATTTGTAGTGTGGCTCTGTGATGAGAACTAACTCTTCGAACAATTTTAGAAGAACCAGGAAGCAGGTCAGCTGAACATTCCGAGGACCTGACCTGAACATTGAGGAAAATCTTCGCCTAATCAGGATGTTCAGGACCCACTTTCTTTGTTATAACTTATGGATAACTTATAAGTTATGGTATTACAGTAAATCTCCACACCTTCTCCATCATCTTTTCTTGCATCAGCTCCTTTATTGCTTTTATTCCATTCAAGATCTCCTTATTATTATTGTTAAGCGCTTGATAAGTGCTAAAAAAGAATTAATATTATAGTCTTTATTAGTTAGATAATATTATTAAGAAACTGATTTTCAGTGTGAGCTCTTTACCCCGTATTAGTAGATCAGACTACATAGATCAAAAGCTGTTTCAAGTTCTCGATAGCTGCCCAGGTTTCTAGGTCATGTCGGTATCACCAAATTATTTGATCAATTTACGTTTAGTGTGATTAGTTGTTAATACAGTTATAACTATGTTAAAAACCTTTATCTCAGCTACCTACTGATGTTCCATTGTGTCTAGTGTGGTGGCTGGCTTTGTTCACTTTACGGCCTTTACTACATTGTCCCAATTTTCTTTCATTCAAATCCTGCCCTCTTTCATCTCCCCCACCGCGACGGTCTCGGTAGTCGATATCAACACTTACACACCTTCTTTTGGGAAATTGAATATAAATCCATGGATCTCCCTTCCTTCATATAGCAAAATTTCAAGTTCTGCGATATTCATTCGATCGAAGTCCCAACTATGATATATTCCGCCGATGTGTCGTCTATAGAGGACTCAGAGGAGGGAAGAACATCACCCGAATCATCACCGTCGCCCCTCCTTCTCTCCCCTCCACACAAAGAAAATGCCATACCAATATACAGTCTCGCGGATTCCACATCAGATCAAATGATCGACAAATCGACAGAGACTCTCATCCAAACTCCTATGATAACTACTCCCCGACAATCACAATCTCCAACAAGGAACCTCGAAGAGAAAATTCCCGCGATCATCAGAGAAACCCCCGTCGAAGACGAAGATCCTCCAACTCCAACGCCCATCTACAACCCGAGTCCCTCTCCGTCTCCTCCTCCACTTCCATCCCCTCGACCCTCTATCGAAACACCAGAACCTCAACCCCCAGCTGAAACAGCGGAACCGCAGATACAAAACAAAGACAAGGAAGGAGGCGTTCTAGAAATTTATCCCGCAAAAACAGAATCCGACCTTATCACCGTACTCCACTTAATAACAGACAGCATCGCGCAACAAAGTCAAATAGCCACGAAATCCATCCTCTACAATCCACTTTATTGGCTTCTAATGGTCTGTCTATTCCAATATCTCTACCAAGCTCTTTACTACGACACTGTGGATTGGATCATTATTCTTGTTTTGTGGTCAGCAATTTTATTGTGCAGTAGAAGTGGTGTGAAGATCTTGGTCAGTGGGTATATTGATGAAGCGGAGAAAGTGGGGAGGTGGAGTTGGTTATTTGGGGTTGAGTGGATCACGAAATTTGAATCGGATCGCTATCAGCATTCTTTTATTGATCGTTCCGGTGCTTTTGATTTGAGGACTTTGGTCTGGGTTTCTCTACGAGAACTTTGGGTGCGTGTTCCTGGTGGTGAGGTTCGATATGCCGAGGACTGGATGAAAGTTCGGAAGAAGAAGAGGGATGCTAAGAGTCGTAAAAATTGGAGACGAGATTCCGATTCTCCGATGATAGGATTGGGTTTATCGACGAAAGGGAGAAGTGATTGGGAGAAATATAGTGATGCGGAAAGTATTCAAGTTGCTGCGTCTGAACCGACAAATGATATGGAAATTGAGGGTCTTGCGGATGGCTGGCTTCGTGATATGATCTTCGTTGCGGCATTCAAAGGAAAGATCGCTGCTGCGCTGGTTATGAGAGCGATACCCGTTGATATGGATGTCGTTGGTACAGCACATGCTTCTGCTCCCTTGTCTTCTGGGATGGGACAATATGTGCCGGGACATGTTTACCGATGGAAGGCAGTTATTCGAGCATGGACTGTTCAGAAAGGATATCGCGGTTTTGGCATTGGGAGGAATATTCTGCAGTATGCGGTCGAGTATACGGTGGATCGAGGCTGGGAAGGACCCGAGTTTGCGGTCGATCACGCCAATTCGCTGCGCCTGTTACCAGCTTTCTTGAATGGAAAGGTGGACCGCATGGAAATGAAAGCGAGAGAGATGCTTGCCGACGATATTCAGACATATAAGCGTCTTATTAGGAATAGATATAATTGATGTTTTCGACGCCAGCCTTTCATTTTAAAGTTCTTGAGTTGGTTAGTAGACAAAACTTGTAATTTGACGACGAAATCGATCTAGCACTTGGGTGAGATCACTATAGCACCAGTTCTGCTGAGTGTGTAATATTTCAAAAATACCTTCCCTTATTGACTTTCTTTTTGATGGTGCCCAGGTGAGTTCCAAGGTTCCAAGGTTATGCCGAAGCCTCACGTCCCAACAGTGTCATATTACGCCAATTTGTTATCTCCATCATACAGCCTCGATTTTGGATATAATAATTCGAAATAATTGATTCCAGCTGCTGACTAGATTTGTAAGAGTTTGGGAATTGTCCAGGCAAAAGTAATCGCTTTTCGTGGTTTCCCAAGCCTTTTTAGAACATCCTCCTTAACTACTACTACATCCACAATCGGAAAAAGAAACAGACAAAACAAAACAAACAGGCTGGCCTGGGGGTGTTCATTGCCAGCCTTTGAAGAACTATGCAGCGGCTGAACTACTAGTACGTCAACCTCCAATAACCTTTATGCTGGGGGATCTTTCTGTTGCCAGTGGGATTGCATTATATTGAAGTTTTTATCTGCTTCTTGAAATGTTTAAAACTGGCAAACTTAGTAAAGATGCCCAAATAATGGATGTAATGTATAATATTGAAGCTTTTGGATTTGTAGCTGCACACTTTTATGGGCGATAATCCATCAGAGAAGGATATTGGCTTATGTTGAAATGCATAGGACGTCCAGATTTCTGCGATATCAACAGTTGAATAAATGCCAGTGATTAACTTAGTGATAAATTCCTATCAACAAAGAGCGTTATGAAGACTCTTGGGCGGATCCAATCTTATACTGACTCAGAACCTCGGGGTCGGTACTCATCCTCTCCTGGACCTAAAAATAGTCAGTAACAAGTTCATGCATGTAATCGAGGAATCAAGTAAACATACAACATCCAACCCACCAACCATCTCGCCATCAACCCATAGCTGGGGATAGGTAGGCGAGTCTCCAAATTCCTTCAATCCCTCTCGAACATCATCATCCGTCAAGATATTAAAGGACCAGTATTCAATACCACCTTCGTTCAGACTTGCAACAAGCCGTCGGCTAAAGTGACATGCTGGGAATTTGGGTGTTCACTTCATGAATAACATCACCGGCGCAGTTCGGACTAGCTTTTCCAAACATATCAAAACAGTTGCTAGCTGCTCGGGTGACAGAGCCGGCTTTGCTGGAGTGGCAGGAACCAGAGAGGTATTGACGCCGCTATATCGTTGTATAGCACTGTTGATTACTGTGAGATTGGTTTCTTTGATCGACTCAAGGACCTCGCCACTACGCAGGAACAGAATGCAGGGGGCTTTGGAGATTCCGTATTCTTTTGCGATTTCTAGGAGCTTTTTGGCGTTGATGTTCAGGAATCTGATTGCTGGTGGGGTGGTTGCGGGGCATTGCGAAGCGAGGGAGGATAGTAGAGGACCCAGTTTTGTTGTATATGATGTCCATGGAGTATAGAAATGGAGGACAAGGAGTGTGGATGGTGAGGTTGATTCTATATAAGAGGAGAGCTCGGGCTTGGAAGTAATCTCTATAGTGGTCGACATGGTACTGGCATCTTCTGTTGAATAGAGGGGAGTGGGCATACTGGGGCAAGAGTCGACGTCGAGTGACAGACAAATGTGAAAGATTAAACTGAACCTACTACACAATGTTTGAGACTGATTTGGGACCAGAGCAGTGGGACAGAAATTGTGCACAACCAAGGAAATGGATATTTCTCAGCCACGAGAATACCCCTCAATTCCTCTTCCGTGTGTCTCATGCATCTCGTTGATAAATGTATCCATTTGGTCGAACCTTTACTCCACGTGCACGAATCACTCTTCGCAACGCCACAACTACCTCGCACTTGAGTTTGGAAATCCCTCAAGATACCATTGGTTCACTGAAATTCACAAACATCGCTCAGCGAGGCGATGGGAGCACATATTAATCTCTCAATACTAGATCGGGATACCTCGGGCGGGATGGAGTATGAGGGATTGCACAGATAATGGAAGCTCTTTGACCTTGAGCCAATCATAATATTTCGATTGGGAAGAACGTGTTCTGCAGAATGGATCCACTCGCGGAGCTGCATGTGTATACGTTGCACAAAATACAACGGACCTCGGAGTACATCGAGTGATGACTGTGGATCGAGGGCCGTCATTCTTGCGGGAACACACAGCTATTGGTATCAACTAAAAAGTGAATCGATTGATCTCTCACGAGCCTCAAAATCTCAGCGGGCTTTTAGGGGGAAAGAACAGGGACTTCCGATAGCGCTGACATCATTTTCGCATTTTAGTTTACGAGTGCTATGCAGTTCACACAGAGCTAGTCCGATTAAGCAGTGATCTTCAAATCTTCGAAGCCCCCAGATTGGGGACTGCGTCCATCGTCATCAATTGACAACATTAAAGTTGGGCATGAGCTAGCGAGATGCATCTGTGCCCCCGGAATTTACTCGGTGAGAAAAATTCACGGGGTATTCGCTCGTATAAATAGTAGTTCAGCACCTCCTCTCGGGTCAAATGACTCCTACTCATCCATCAATCTTATCATCCTTGAAACACCTACTCCCATAGCGACCCTTTCTGTCTGCATCATGCCCGAGTATAAGGTTACTTTGAAAACCCCGGGTGGTGATCAGACCTTCCAGTGCAGCGATGATACATTCATCCAGGATGCAGCCGAGGAAAACGGCATCGAAATACCTTATTCATGTCGTGCCGGCGCATGCTCTACCTGCACGGCACTTCTCCTCTCTGGGACGGTTGACCAGGTCGATCAGAGTTTCCTGAGACGATGATCAGATTGAACAGAAGTTTGTTCTCCTCTGCGTTGCCTATCCTACGAGCGACTGCGTCCTTAGTACCGACAAGGAAGATGATTTGTACTAAGATGATGGGCCACTGGTATGATTCGTGATCGCCTAGCTCTCTGTATGGTTATCAATAACTACTCGCATACATGTAGGAAGACAAATCCCCGTAACCCAGTCTCGATACTTCTCCGACAGCGGATACATGAGAGCAATTATGTGCATTATTTGACCTACATATGGCCTTAATGTACAGAAAGCTGGATGTGGTCTACCTAGTGTCGATGAATTAAAACATTTAATCTATATTCAACAGATCCCAAGCCTGGGGCATGTGAATAGGACTGGAATGGATTACGTGAATTCATTAATTTCAAGTCGAAAGTGTCCCTTTCTCGTGCTTAGAACAGTGGTGAATAGTATCAAGGCACTTCCCGGCTTCAGATCATCGTAGGGCTTGGAATACCCGAGAGTGAATCTGCGCCTATATCAGTGGGTCTAGCCTGATGGTTCCAAATTACGGTCCTCGCAGCTGCCCAAGCCATGCAAACAAGTACCTCAAAAATCAATTATTACATCAGGTCGACTGTTGAGTGGGACAATTATTAAATCCTAGTCCAACTGTATAGATTCCCATTAACAGGATGGATACTGATTATTGGCTGATTGAATACTGAAGAAGCCTTGGAAGACAATAACATATTTAATGTGGAAGGTGAAGGATAGGCTTTCTGATGAAGATAGTCAACTGGTCGGAAGAACCCGCTAAACCGAACTTTGACAATTTGATGCCTGAGGAGTCCATTCAAATCAGTCATCACTCTGGGCAAATGAACGCACACATCTAAACCAGAACAACAGACAAACCCTTTAAGGACACTTCATAAAATCGAAAATCGGGGAACCACTTGCTGGGTATAAAAATCAATCATGGCGCGCAAACCCGCGAATTCACCAAATGATCCCTCTCAAATAGCAACCATCATGCTATCCTGGCACGCCCTCGAGCTCATCTCATGCACCACTCTCCAAACTCTCTGGGCAGGCTACGGCCAAATCTGCGCACTTAACGTGCGCGCTACAACCGATAAAGCTGCCGCAGATTTATGTCAGCTCTGCGGGACGGATTTACAGGGCGCAGGCTCTACATTTCCTCTTATCTTGAAGCTCATTTCACCGCCAAGCCATAACCGCACTGCGGATGAGGGGCATTTACGGAAAATGTTAAGTTATGAGGTTGAACAGTACTTTTACAGTGAGGTTGTTCCGATTCTCGGTGATGAGGTCGCTGTTGCGAAATGCCTTGCCTCGACGAGGTATTTAAACGCCGATGGCCCGAGAAGAGATGGTCAGGAGTTGCTGGAGGGCCTGATGGCTACTATTATGGTTGATCTGCGTCCTGCATTCCCTGTTTCTGGTGGGAAGAGAAGTGCTCTGAGTCAGGTTCAAGTCCACGGAGCTTTGGACTGGTTGGCTCGTTTTCATCGGAGGTCGTGGGATTTGTTACCCCGTGTCTTTGATGGATATGTCTTGCCACCTTTCGAAGAATCAAAGCGCAGAGAAGGAAGTGGGAGTGGCGGAGATGGGTTATGGCTCAATGGAGGTTATACTTATCTTGCCACGAGGCGTATGGAGTATCGCTCTTTGCTCCAGGATTCGGGTTCAGTGTGGTGCGAGGCTTTGTGCACCAGAGTGTCTGATGAATCGCCGCTTTCGATTGCTGAAATGGTGGCGCTAGTCTTGACACCATGCGGCCGGGATATTGAGTCGTATATTCATGGAGATGTCAAGTCCGAGAATCTATTCACAACAAGTGCGGGAGATGGTGTGGCGTTTTTCGACTTTCAATATGTCGGGCTAGGACTTGGAGCCTGCGACCTGGCGAAACTGTTCACATGCTCAGTACCGATGCATATGCTTGTTGACGATGAGGACTATGTGCCCGAGCAGCTGGCAATGTGCAAGGGCGAGAAAGAACTGTTGCAACGGTACCACTCCAACCTACTTCAAAACAAAGGGTCAGAATTTTACGAATGGAATGAATTCTGTCGACACTGGGAGACAGCACTGGTGGACTGGTGTAGATTCCAGGCATCCTGGGGGTTCTGGGGCAACACAGAGTGGCTCGAAGCCCGCGTACGATCAATATTGAGTGATCTGGAGTGGTTGGCCTGGTTAGATAGAAGTGTTAAAAAGTCGCAAAGATTAGACGGCGCATTTGCTACCTAGAGTTGCAGTCAACAATTGAACTACCAATTCGGGCAAATGGATTTGGTTCGAGATGTCGATATTTCATGTGCGAACGCCCACGTTTCTGACTAGAGATGTGGAGATCGTCTAGCTCATTAACTGGCATCTACTCGGTCGCAGCTAAAAACCACCCAAGGTTGAAGGCCAATAGGACCAGCAACCCGAGGGTACGTCAATTGACTGACATGTTCAGTGAGGTTCGGATATAGTTATATCCACCCATGAACATGTCAAGGAGCGTCAAGCACTCGGGCGAACATCGGAAGAGCAATTCGAACCCCACATCCCAACATCTCTATGCCGCTACAAATTCGCCGAATGGAAATAACGCTGTGACATCAGTGTACACTATAACCGATCTTGGCACCTTGTGAACAGGATCATACACACATATGGGCGACCAATCCCCGACAGAAAGCCGACCAAAGTTCCGAGCGACCCGTTAACTCCAGGTTCACTCTGTCAGTACGAGCTGGTAGATGACCTGGCTAATACCCCAGAAAAAAAACGCATTTTAGCCAAAATACAAGCTCAATCGAGACATTGACATTGGGATAGGGGTCTCTTGGAACTTCTATTTACCGGTTATATAGATACCGGCTACAGAGTTCTTCTATGATGCCGGGGGCGGCGGGAGAGGCGTGGTGGCCCCGTCTGCAGGGTGAAACCAAAAATTCAACAGGCTAAATTAGCTGACTTCATCCGTGGAGACGTGGAGTTCGGGAAAGGGGATTGGTTGTTGGATCCTGAGCTACTAGTCGCTAGGTTGGTAGTTGAGTACGTTCTCTCGTCTCGTGTCTGTGTGGAGTTATCGCCCGATCGAATCATCATGAATTAATTTCTCCTTCGGGTTCCTGCTGGTCTGTGGGATTGCTACCCTGACACGGCAAACGAGATGCGAAAGGAACTTTTCATCTTGTAAGATTCGAGTTGAACAGGTTCAGGTTCGGAGATATCAATTTGTTCAACACAGCCAGAATAATTCAACTCAGTGTCTGTTCAAACCCCTACATCCTCCCCATCTCCCCACCTCTCCACGAGTCTTCCGGTGGGAATAGCGCGGGGTCCCCAGGGGGTAACTCCGTAAATATGCCGGAGAGGAAGTGGATCGGCTCTTGAACGAACCAATGAACCCGCAATTCGGCATCCCCTCATCCCGCGGACAGGATTTGGCCCCGGACTGCGGCTGATGCCGACAGGGTCAGGTTCAGTGCAAGCCTCAACTTCGCAATTAGCCAGGGGGAACAATAGAAGTGGTTAAAGTAGGTTGGAATTATAATATCAACGCCTTTTCCAGAGAACCAAAAAATGGCAAAAGAGCATGCTCCCCAGACCGAGCACAATCCCGAATCAACTCCGATTTATCCAGAGTTCAATTCAGGCTTGGCTCTCCGGATAAATGCCTCGATCCAAGCCCCGTATTGCGCACGTCCATCATACATCGGCATTCAATGACCACTGGTATCCACAGACCACCGGGTTTGTCACCTTCCTTGTATGTCCGCACTGATCATTTCCGTATGTATGCTCTCCCCGAGCCGGCTCAGACGGCGCGTCGGCTATGGAGTTGTAGGACCCTCCAGGAAGCTTGGTCAGTTTGACAAAGTGGGCTGACATGGTGGACTTTTTGGAACCGGTCCGGCCCCGTGGGGATAAATCGCTGGGGAAATTATCCAGTCGTTTGCACAATTTGCTGGATGAATAAATAGAGCGCAGATCCCACTTTGTGGTTGAATTGTTGAAGCTTGATTTCTTTTTTGAGCTGCCAGACCTATCTTATCGTTCATAGAAGACACCAAGAGAGATCTGATTACCTCGTCATGGCTCCTCTACCAGGTGAGACGGCCATCTCGGCAAAGCGAGCTGAGCTCGCTGGTAAGACTGGTATCTGGGGATTGCTCAGCAATAAGAAGACCTCGTTGATTGGACTTTTTGCTTCGCTTGGTGGTCTTGTGTATGGATGTGAGTACAGGAAATTCTACTGGATTGATGCGACAGGTAGCTGACGATCACAAGACAATCAGGGAATGTTCGCCCAGGTCTTGACAATGAAGTCGTTCCAGGATGCCGTATGTACCCCCGATCTCTGCTAGTCGACTTTATCTGACGCGAAAAGACAAATGGATATGCCGCCACAACGAGTATTCAACAGGGAATGTTGACGTCGGTTCTTGAGCTGGGTGCTTGGGTCGGAACGCTCATCAACGGATACCTCGCTGATAGACTTGGTCGACGTGTGACGGTTTTGGTTGCTGTGGTTGTTTTCTGTGTTGGTGTGATTGTTCAAGCTTGCACTCAGAATAAGGACTATGTCTTCGGGGGTCGATTTGTTACTGGTCTCGGTGTCGGTAGTTTGAGTATGGTTGTTCCGCTGTACAATGCTGAGTTGGTGAGTTTCGCTGGGATTGAAAAGTGGAGAAACATATTGACTGAATCATGAAGGCACCACCTGAGATTCGTGGATCTCTTGTCGCGGTTCAGCAATTGGCAATTACGTTTGGTATCATGGTCTCATTTTGGGTAAGTATACTCCGCTGTGTTTGGTCTCAACCATATTGACTCAGGCTCTTTTAGATCGGTTATGGAACCAACTATATTGGTGGAACAGGGGATGGGCAGTCAAAGGCATCCTGGCTTATTCCCATCTGCATTCAAATCCTGCCCGCCGTCGTCCTCGCAGCGGGTATGATGCTGTTCATGCCGCAATCTCCACGTCACCTTATGAACACTGGCCGGGAAGAGGAGTGCTTACAGACTCTGGCCCGCCTGCGAGGAGCCGGCACCGATGACCTCTTGGTCCGGATTGAGTTCTTGGAAATTAAGAGTTTGCATTTGTTCGAGGTTGAGACCGCTGCTGAGAAGTATCCACACTTGCAGGATGGATCATTCAGCAGTAACTTTAAGATGGGCTTGAATGACTACATCTCGCTGGTCACTAACAAGTCTCTCTTTAAGAGAACGGCTACTGCAGTATGTGTGGCTTCTAATGAAATTCTTGACGGACTTTGGCTGACTCTCGCAGTGCATGATCATGGTTTTCCAGCAATGGAATGGAATTAACGCTATCAACTACTATGCGTAAGCCTCCCACGTCTATCATGTTCAAGCGTTGCACTGGTATACTAATAGAGTAAATACTAGTCCTTATATTTTCCAAGAGATGCAACTTCCCGGAAATACCACAACGCTTCTCGCTACCGGTGTGGTCGGTATTGTCGAGTTCCTCTTCACTATCCCTGCGGTGCTGTGGGTTGATCAGATTGGTCGAAAGAAGATCTTGATTTCTGGCGCAGCTGGCATGGCCATTTGCCATTTCATCGTCGCTGGTATCATTGGTTCTTATCAGCACTCATTCGGAGAGCACCGCGCTGCTGGTTGGGCAGCCATTGTATTTGTGTGGATCTTTGTGATCAACTTCGCCTATTCTTGGGGTATGTCACTCTCGGTCATCTAAAATCGGGAAAATATGATACTAATTCTTGATTAGGTCCGGTCGCATGGATTGTCACATCCGAGGTTTTCCCATTGAGCATGCGAGCTAAGGGTGTCAGTATTGGTGGTAGCAGCAACTGGGTAAGTCTTCCTGCCTTTGCCATTTTACTACTAAGCTAATACGTCGTTTAGCTGAACAATTTTGCGGTCGCTACTGCTACATCTCCCTTCGTCAGCGCCTCCACCTTGGGCACATTTATCTTCTTCGGGTGTGTGACCACGGTCGGTATCGCCTATGTGTGGTTCTTTGTTCCTGAGACTATGGGCCGAACTCTGGAGGAGATGGATGAGATTTTCGGATCGACTGGTCTCGCAGCCTCTGATGCTGAGCGCAAGCATCGTATTGAGAGTGAAATTGGTCTCCTTGCCCTTGTGGGCGTCGAGTCCGCCGACATGGTGAAGGAGAAGGAGCTGGATGCCTCCCATGATGAGAAGATTGTAGAGAGTAGCGAAGCGCCGCTTGAGTCGCACACCGAGACTCACGCAGAAACATTTGTCGAAAGCACCAGTCAGTAGAGGGTGCTTGGCGATGAAGGCTTCAGTAAGGAGTTTGAATACCTTACGACCGGTATCTCGACATGTGCAACCTTCTCAGCTCAAGATTCGTACATGTGAAGACTTGAAGCCGCGTGGACGTGTGCGTGTTTGCTTGGCTCGGTACTCGATCAATGTATGGTCATACTATTTTTATACCCAAATTTGACCTTTCTATTATGAGGACAGTTCGCCATCTGGTTGGCAGTCGAGTGTCCTGAGTCATATCTATGTGTTGCCGCTCAGGCTCGGTGAGGCTACTCAGTCCAACTTTTCTATTTTGTACTAATATCAACTTTAACATGGATTCCGATAGCAAAATTTTCAATACTCAGGATTTAACAGCCCTATAATAACGTAAGGTCTAGGCATCCACATAAATCTCAACCCCTTTTCACCCCATACGGCGATCCTGGGGTCCCTTGTTTATTGCATAACCAATAATCCCATAGGCTGAACGGGCCCAATACGAAGATCATCGCTTTTCAACCAAGCTGAGTGGCTGTGACAAGTAACTATTGTATGAAATCATGCAATAACGCTCATCATGCAGCGGATGCATCACAAAAAGATTTTCCCTGCTTATTACTATGTATAGTAGTGGGTCAAGTCCCCTTTTCCCCACAATATAATGAGTGTTTTTGAGTGTATTGGTTGTGTTCCGGACTGACACTCCAGTTTGATCAATTTGACCAGTCAGATTCAGATGTCTTACTTGGCTCCCTTTGAACCATTTATATACGAAACTCCAACCACTCTTTTTTCTTCTCACCTTTTTTCTCTTCTTCGATTCAGGTTACAAGTTTCTCACTTACAATCCGCTCTGCCAAAATGTCTACCACTACCACCTCTACTACGTCCTCCGCCTCTGCGACTTCCACAGTCTGCACCGGAAATGTCTGGGAGCTCCCAATCACCGATGCCGCCTGCGGCTCCAGGATCACCGGCAACATGACCACTGTCTTCGATGACTGTTGCAAGGGTGATAGCCCCGTGAAATACGATGGCGATTGTGGTGTCTACTGTCTCGCTCAAGAACAGACCGTCAGCGAACTCCTCACCTGCCTTCATTCCAAGAGCAACGACTACCAGGATATCTTCTGCAATGACAAGCTGAATGCTACTGCTACCGCCGCTGCCACAAGCACAAAGTCTACCTCAACCTCTACTGGAACCAAGACCAGTACCGGAACCTCCACAAGCACTTCCACCAAAAACGCTGCCGTTGGTGCTCAACCTGTCTCGACAATGGGACTGGGTGTTCTGGCGATGCTGTTCTGCTCTGCTGTCATGGGAGTTGTCGCATAAATGCCTTCACATGGGATCGAGTCTGTTTGGGCTTGTGCTGCGCTACGCTCTCTGTAGGATGGATGGGTCGGAGGGTTGATGAAAAATGATTTCGGGTTGGAACGACGGTTCTTTTCACAATCATATGACGTATGAGGCATTTCTTTCAAATGTTTGTTTTGTATCAGTACTTTGCTTCGAGCATATGCTTTTAATTCAAGCGTTCAATATGTTTATTCAATGCCCTGTCAATTCTTCGTTGTTTTTTTTGCTAGGATTTCCCTTCCGGTTTAGGCTTCTCTGTTCCATCATAGGATATCTTGCATATGTCTAACCCCTTGCTATTGTGCGTAGAGTTTAGCCTTGTATCGACAACAACTAGCTCTTTTATTTTCTGGCAGGGAATAGACTCTTGAAGAAACATGCTTGTGCACGCTAGTCACTTCCCCGGATTCAATGGAATAATTCCGTCCGAGGGTGTGATCTGCTTTCCCCGAACTCATATAATAGAGCATTTCAAGTTTGAACCAGTGGCACCATTATACCGCAAACTAACTAGTTCTCCTTTGATAATAGCACGTTCCTCTAATTACTTGAAGAATCAACCCAATCGCCAATAAGGTCTACGTCACGGTCTTCACAATTCAGTATTATCCGCCCACAAATCATCGTCTCAGGATCCGGCGGATCGTCGCGTTAGTGGCATGCAGTTGCAATTAGTTGCATTTTCTCCTCATTTATCCTTCCCAGATAGGTAAATTTCCGTAGTTCATAGTATCACATAGTGAACATAAATAAATGGTGTTATTTTAAAATGTGCATGAATTTCCACATTTTGGTAGACTGCGGAATTTCCACTGTATCTAAACCAGTCATGATGTTCTCCAGGCTTCCAAGTTGTTTACTGTTGGCGTCATTTGTTCAAGTTCATGCGGTGCGACATCACCAACGATCCGATAATGGAGTCGCAAAGACACCGCCCATGGGGTAAATCTTGTTTCCTCATCTTGGGATCCTTGATTTTGAATGTTCAGCTGATCCTCCCTAGATGGAATTCATACAATCACTACTCCTGTTCCCCCAATGAGACTATAATACACTCCAATGCTCAAGCGCTCGTCGATCTTGGACTGGCTGATCTGGGCTACCAATATGTGACCACTGATTGTGGATGGACAGTCCCTGACCGTCTTGCTAACGGCTCCTTAACCTGGAATGCAGAATTATTCCCGAGTGGATTTTTCGCTCTTGGAGACTTTCTGCATAATCTGGGATTGCTGTTTGGGGTTTACGAGGATGCGGGGGTTGAGACTTGTTCCACCACAGCAGCTGGGACCCAAGCCGGTAGTTTATGTGAGTCACCACTGGCATGCAATACGTGTGCTTCTTTCATGTGATATGAGGTTACGTTCATGTCACTCATATGACGCGTTGCGACCTTGGAATACATCCGAGTACTACGTCACTTCATAGATTCTGACTTGAATCCTAGATCACGAAGCCCAAGATGTAGCTACATTCAAATCCTGGGGTGTCGATGCTCTCAAATACGACAACTGTTACTCCGACGCCGCAACCGACTACCCGGATACAGACTACACACCTAGTGTTTCCCCTCGCTATCACTATGAAAATATGAGCAATACACTTGCCGCGCAAGACGAGACGATCCTTTTCCAGATTTGTGACTGGGGTGTTGACTTTCCCGCTCTCTGGGCTCCAGAGTTAGGAAATACTTGGCGTATTGCCAACGATATCATCCCAGATTGGCGGACAATTTTCCGTATTTTGAATCAGGCTGTACCGAATACACCATTCGCTGGCTCAGGACAATGGCCAGATCTTGATATGCTGGAGGTTGGAAATGACGTATTCACGACTCCTGAGGAACAGACACATTTCTCAATGTGGGCTATTTTGAAGAGTCCCCTCACTATTGGTGCGGCGTTGAAGGACGATGCTACTTCGATTGCGGAGTCATCGCTTGAGATTCTGATGAACGAAGACGTTATCGCGTTTAATCAGGATTCACTGGGTGAGAGTGCGAGTTTACGAAGGAGATGGACCGAGGATGGGTTTGAGGTTTGGAGTGGCAGTCTTGAGGGTGAGAAGACTGTGGTCGCGTTGATCAATTGGGATGATGAGACAAGGGATTTGACGCTGGATCTCCCTATTGCTGGATTTCAATCTGCTGGCTTGGTCAAGAATATCTGGGCTAATGAGACGGTTGAAAATGTGAAGACGACGTACTCGGCCTTTGTTGAGGGACATGGAGTCATGCTTCTGGAGCTTGGAGATACTACTGAAGCTGGAACTTATTCAACCAGTCTTTTTGGTTCCTCGACTGGGTGAGTGCTTTATGAATAGAAGGAAGAGCCCTGGCTGATATCTTACAGAACAGAGACTACTTTCTCGTCTGTCTATGCCAACACTACCAGTTCAAAGTACACCATCGACATCATCTTCACTAGCTCGTCCTCGAAGGCAACTACTATAAAGCTGAGTAGCTCGACAAACACAACATCAAAGAGTGTCTCGGTTCCAGCTTCTGGCAAAACAGTTTCATCGACTCTATCCTTAACTGCTGGCTTTACCAACACAATCACAATCGAGTCATCGCTCACGATTGAATCCATCAAAATCACATCTCCCACAGGAACGTACTATACAGGCAAAGACTCATTCACTTTATCCGGAGACGCCATAATTGAGGACTGCACCAACGGCACAGTCACAGGCTGTGCGCCAGTGGGATACAAGATCGGGTACATCAGCGCCTCAAATAAAGCAACGGCAACCATCAAAGCGACAGTCTCAAGTGCCAATGGTACCGAAGCAAAGTATATTGAGCTGGACTATATCAATAACGACATTGCGCTCTCGACTTCGTGGGACTGGGGTTCCAATTCTAGGAACATCACTGTCGCCTTGAATGGTGGCTCGCCAGTTCGTCTTGAAGTTCCGCTTTCTGGGCGCCACAGTGAGCTTTATAGTGCCGGATTGGGGTGGTGGGATACTGCCACATTGGGTATCCTGGTGGATGGATGGAAGGATGGCGATAATGAGGTTGTTATCGCCAATGCGGCGGATACAGATGTATCTCAGACTTGGGGTGCGGATTTTGTGGGATTGAGGTTTTATGATTAGGAGTAAGAAGTAGCACTCCATAGGATAAGGTAAATGGATACTCCCATTGTGATGGATGGACATTTTTGACTTCCAAGGTTCAAATTTGAAACCATTTACTTGGCCATGTAAATGTGGAGTTTCAAAAAAGCACTAGTAGTAGATGAGAAATATGCGTGAGTCCCAGCATTAGAATTGGAAATCAGAATGAATCTCCAAGGTCTACCTATGGATGTAGCTGCTATATGCCGCTGGCGATGAACACCCTCTAGGACTAGTTATTTGAAAAAATCTTTTGTCAGATTTTGTATCTAGTGTTAAGGTGTGGATAGTGGTAGATTATTGATGTAGTGCCGGTTTTTGCGTGTAGTGTCAGATTATCAATGTAGTGCTAAATCATGGGTGTAGTGCCAGATTGTGTGTGTAGTCAGATTGCCCATGTTGCAGTAGTTAAGAAATATTTTTTCGAAAGCTTTGGGAAACCACCAAAAGCAATTATCTTTGACTGAAATTTCCTCAGGGCCTTCCGAATATACTCAGCAGCTGGAATCAATTATTTTGAATGATTTCATTCAAAATTGAGGCTGTATGACGTGGAGAACTGATTGGCGTAATATTACACACTGTGGGGAAGTGAGGCTTTGGGATCGCTCACCATTAAAAAAATACAACGACGTATGGTATTCTTCTAATATTACACGCTACTAAAGGGACATCCAAGGTTCGTGTCAATGCCACTGGCAGCAGGAACTAGAAATCTGCTATAACTATTTGACGATGTGACGTGTACTAGTAGACTCGTGCTGAGAGTTTTGAGCTTAGTATAGCTCTTCTACAGCTTGGTGATACCCTAAGGAAAGCGAATACGGAGTACAGAGCGCTGAATGGTCAATATTTAAGTGCAAAAAATTCCATTATGTATCAGAAGAAGAGGACATCAAGTCTGAAACTAAACATAAACAATTCGAACGCAATGCAACGCAGGAGATGCGTTGAACAGACCTAAATGCTCATAGCAGCTATGCAAATATGCTCATCTATTCCGCCTTAGCAGCCGTCCGCATCTTTGCAAAGTCCGGCGTTCCAAGCCCAGTAACAGGATCCCAGCCCTGAGTCGCATTCCAGCTCGCATAAGGAACGACAGGACCACCATTAGTAGGCCCACTAAAGCGACCGTTCCCATCACAGCCGGTACTTCCACCAGTGGTGATATCATTCAATGCGGTGCGGCCGTCGGAGTATAACCACGGGTTAAGGAATCCCATAGGCGCTTTACCAGTCTGGATACGAGCATCATTCAGGAGAGCAATAACACCTGCGAAGGTAGGTGCAGCGCAAGATGTACCATCTACAGAGCTGAGAGAGCCCTTCTCATAGATAGCGTAGTTCTCACCTTGGGCGGCGACATCGGGGAATGCACGGCCATTTGGATTGAAGAGACCTTCCCATTTGTTACCCAGTTTGGTCAGGTACGATCGGACAGCGTCGTCTTGCCATGATGGTCGATCCCAGAGATCGGAGAATCCACCAGAGGAAAAGTAGACGGCTTTCTCGGGAGAGGTGTGTGTTGTTGCGCCGACTGATGTTACCCAGGGACAGGCTGCTGGGAATTGGGGTGGGAAATGGGTTTGGTTTTTGCCGTCATTCGTTTCACACGCTGCGCCAACGCCAGAGTCTCCTGATGAGAAGATTACGGACACACCACGGCTGCCGAGTTGGGAGTACAAGTTGCAGACGGTCTTTGCGTACTTCTCTGGTACGCTTTGCTCATCTTCGCCGTAGGAGTTGGAGATAACCTGTGGCATTTCCTCGTCGCTAAGTTTGAGTACGTTCTGGAGGAATTCCAGGTATGGCTCGTTGTTGTCGTCATTAGGGTCTGGCTGATCAAGGTCGGGGACAAGAGGGGCGCGTCCGCCGGTGCTGAACTCAGTGACAGGGACGGGCGAGCTCACACCGACGATGTACTGGAGATCCAGGTTGGCTTCGCTGCTGTCCTTGGAAGAGGACTGGTCGTTGCCGCCGCCATTATACTGAATGACAGTGAAGTTCTGGCCCTGGGCATATGGAGCAATGTTCTCTTCGAACAATTCGAGATCCTCGTATCGAGCATACTGTTCCAAGTAACTGGCGAAAGCAACCTTGTTACCATTATCATCCCGGGCCTGGTAGTCACCAATCGAATAGAGATCCTTCAAGCATTGCGGAGTGATAGCGCTGTTGCAGTCGGCACTGGCAACTTGAACAGCAGCGCGGAATATTTCATCGACTTCTGTCTTCTTCTCGCGAATAGTGGCGCGGTTTGGGTGAATATGACCGAACCGAGTAGTTGGGGTAACCAAGTTGACATGAGAGACCAAAGAGTCAGGAATCGAGTACTGCAAAGTCCGAAGTCGCTCAACATGCTCCTCATTGCTGATATAGTACTGGAAATTGGCGTCTAGCAGTTTGTTGGCTGTTTCGACGGTTGTTTGAAACTTCAGCCAGTCCGCATCCCGTTCAATATTTGTGATGCCAGCATCTTCCAACCACGTCTGCACAGCGTTGACCGAGGCAGCACTGGGCTGCAGCATACGTTTCATCTCTTCGTGAGTCCGGAAGTGCTTGCCGTAATCCGGGTGATCGGGGGTCGACATGTCCATCAAGGCCTGCTCGAATCCAGGAACATCCCCCTGTGCGAGTGCTACTTGCAACTTCATAGCCTGGCTGGCCTTGGGTGTACGAGAGTAGTGCCATCCTATACAACAAATTTGATGATATTAGATCCAGGGATTGTCAATCTAGCGGGAGAGCAAACATACCCTCAGGGACAGCAACCAGCTGCTCAAAGACTTCAGCCGTAACATGAGATGCAAGAAGCGACACAGCCGCCAGCGACAAGATGCCGCGGTTCAGGAAAGGCACGAGCATATTGGAAAGGAGCGAATGAAGACTCCCTACCAGGGGCGCGGCCAGGCCGGACAAATGCCAAATATTTAAATAGGCAAGGTATACTCCGAGCTTGGAATGGGGACACGAGAGAGGAGGGGAAGGTTCACCGTATTATTTATTATGGTTGCATTCGCGGGGAGAATGAGCCACTAAAAGACCCAAGAATGTGGTGCAAGATCCTCTCTCAGGGTCCAAGACCAACCACTCCTGATTGAGAACTGCATGTCCATCGCAGCTTTAAACATGGCGGGCGCTCTTGGCCTTGCATGGTCCCACAGGCTTAGTGGACCCTGGAGGCGGATGTCCGTCGGGAGCGATCCATAGTCTCAGTCACGATCAGGTCCCTGAAACCCCTGATCCAATGAAGTCGGATATTGCAGTCTGCAGCTTGCCGTCTCGTCACAGGTGTTCCACTGCAATTCTCACGGGGGAACACCGGCGAAGGGCCGGGCTAAGAGAAATCGATGACGTCCGGGTGAATACTCAGACTACTCCATCACTGATGTGATCGGTATGGAGGGTGACCTCCTTTCCTCGGCTGAGACATTTTGACCGACGCGCGACGCGGTGGTACTCTGATGATCGACACGGGAGCCCCACCCACTTGATACGAACGAATGTGAGGGGCGTGGGCCTTCCAGATCCAATGTGGCTGGGACTTGACTGCATGAGATCGATAATCATCAAACATCCATGGATGGGCTGGTCCAGATAGACAGATGTCCAGGTGGAAAAGCAAATGATTACCGAGTCGGACTGGGTTGGTGGAATCCTGAATGCAACTATCTCAACCTCCAGGGCTCGGAAATCATGAAAACCTTGCCAAGTCGACGATCACCTTGGCGCATGATCATAGAAACTCAACCTTGGAAGCCTTGAGGATTGAAGTGGAGGTTGAGAGAAGACAGTTTCGTGGGCTTGGATATATAGCTCAACCTGCGAGTTCCTGATATCGTCAAGGTATATAATGGTGTGAGCTCAAGGTGATTCAAGGTGCATATGCCATGCGTCTTCCAATAACGTCCGGTTCGAATTCGAATGCTTATTGTTGTCAAAAGCCGTGGAGCTTCTAAATCAGCCTCGGGCGGCACAGTAGTGCCACACTGCTGGTCGACCTCGGGATTATTGAGAAAAAAAAAAGTCTTTTTTGCTGGTATGAGCGTGAGCATGAAAAAAGAACTTGAATGTATTTCTGGGAATATTCACAATAACAAAGTTGCAGACCTCAAGTGGACTTTCTCCCAACCTTGAGCGGACTCTTCTGAAGTGGTATAGCGGCAAGCACCAATACACCAACCAAAGCGACCGCCAAATAGAAGGTTGATCGCACTGCAAGATCATATGAAAACGCGACAGCCGCCACATACTGCGAGGGGACTTTCCCTGCCAGGTTAGCGGCGCCTAGATGAATGACGCTTTACGGCGCGAGATCTGGCGCTGTAATTTCTATGCTGCTTGTGAGAGGATTTAGAAGAATCGCCTGTATCCTCCTGCGCCGAGAGGGTTGCAGAAGTGATAGATACCTCAGGTGTCCACTCCAAGTCTTTTCTAGGTCATGAGGAGCCAGTCGCGAATCATCATTATTAACGAGGTTTAGGGCGTCTTGCTGAGTCATAGCTTTCCGTTCAGCAAGAGGCACTCTAGTAAGAAGAAGAAGAGCCTTGTGAAATTTGGAATGCAGATAGGCAATTGAGAGGGAATCTATGAGATCGCCGTTCATTGAAAATAAAGAAAAACCACGAGAGACTACCCAAAAATCAAGCGCCCACTCCGACTTCGATGCAAGAGAGTTTCATCTTTCATGTCAGCATGCGCAATATGAACAGTATTTGTCGTCTTCCAGGCCATCATTGCTTGATCTAATTAAGCACCACGCTAACTCAATTTGCTTTATATCCCCCACTCCGACCTCGACCCCGATTCCAATTCCTCTTACTCCGACCCCTCCAACTTTCGAACTATATAACGATCCAGCCCCAATGGGGTTATGCAACCTTCATTTTTGGTTTTTGGGGTTTTTGGTTAGTGTTGCCCAAGCATGGCGGAATACCCGTGTATGGCTGACGAAAATACTTCGTTCCTCATCGGCCCTCGAGATTAACGCAAAAGGTTTGATGTAAAGTAAATATCATTAATAGTATGTGCAATACTGAACATGGATATGTACCTAGGTAAGATATTGAGGAATAGAATGTTCAGCTCTACCCGTGGACAGGCAGTGAGATATTTCAAGTTATATACAATAGGTACTGCACCACTGCAACCTTCAAGTGTGATCGGGGATATCACCACGGATATATTTTCACTCTTCAGATGAACTGGCGTTGTCTCCGGCTGATTCCGTATTCTCCAAATGCTGAGCGTAAACCATTTGCGCAAGAGCATCCTCAGTTTGGAGGTATGTTCTGCTACCCTGAATGAACCAAAAGGCGATCGCAATAACAAGCATGACTCCAAATACAGCAATCGCATAGTTCATCTCGCTTGGTGAGGGGTTTGGAGAACCAGGGAAGAGGAAGAAAATCGTGGTAATAACACAGTACACAATACTCACCCAGTTCAACCAGGGGCCCCAGCGACCAAGCTTGAAGGAACCACCCGCAGGCAATTTGTCACGGCCAACAACCAGCAAGGCAAGAATGGGCATTGCGTATGAAACGGTCAGAGCGATGGTACTGACACTCAGAATAGCTTCGAGCACGGTATTAGCGAACAAATACAGCACACCAACGATGCCGATTACAACGCCTTGGCCCCACAGCGATCGGGCGGGGACCTGCCAGACGGGGTCCACATGGCTGAAATAGCGGCTCCATGGAAGTCCACCGTCACGGGCAAAGCCCCAAGTCAAACGGGATGCGGTGGTCAACACACTGACACCTTGGCCCAATCCGTTGAAGATAAAAAGGGCGATCAAAACAGCACCACCTTTCACACCAATGGTCTCGATCAAGAGCTCCATGAATGGGAGGTTCGCGTTGGTGACATTCGTCACGCTCTGGATACAGCCCAAACAGACCACCATGAAGATAAAACCGGTGATCGCGCCAAAGAGAACGGCCATCCAGATCACACGGGGAGCGTTACGGCGAGGATCGGGGATTTCTTCGACCATGTGAATGACTGAGTCAAATGCAGTCAAACCATACGCAGCCTGGACAAGGCCGGTGAACCAAACGACACCATCACTCCAGCCTGTCTCGTTCATCCACTTTCCAAAAACAAACGAGGCCGGTTGGAAGGATAAGTCACTCTTGACGCCAACCGAGATGAGCATGGCAAGCGACAGAACAATAAACAGTCCTCCAAACCACACACCAACGAAGTTGTTGAACCAAGGCAATATCTGTTCCTTGCGGCAGCTAACAACGTTGATAAGGGTGAGCAGAAAGACCACACCGATGTAGACCACGAAGTTTAGCCAGCCTTCGTTGACTCCATTCCAGTCAGGTACGAACATGGTCTTCATGCCGAGCAAGAATTCGGTCATAAATGCGACTTGGGACGCGGTCAATGTCCACCAGCCGAAGGTATTGATCCACGCACACATGTACGAGACGTATCGGCCGAGGGGTGTGTTCCAGAGTCGATAGACCCAGTATGCTTGACCAAGCGCTGTAGGCATACTGCTGGTCAATTCGCCTAGAGACAAGGCGACACACATGTTACAGGCGGTGACCAGCACCAAACCCCAGAGAATAGTGATGGGACCTCCATTGGTTAGACCACTGCTAAGATCCTGGGCGAAAGTTGAGTAGGTTCCTATGAAACAGGGATTACGTTAGCCTGTGTTTCCAGAAGAACTTTGCGATATCGTGCCCAGGTGATAATTGACATGATATGAATGGTGGAGAATTCCAATGTTGCAAATTCATGTTTGGAACACCAGGACCATGAATCCAACTTGAAGTTTGTACTACTCTGGGTCCGATTCTGCGGTGATATATAATGGACCGGGTGGCAATTGACCTACCGAGAACACAGAATGCCAGAGCCAACATGCTCCATATATCGAATTTGCGGGTCAGCGCCTGGGCATGACCCATGCCTGCGAGATCGGTCGCATCTTGAACATCCTGTTCATTCTCCAACGGCGGTTTCAAGTTGTGGGTAAGCGAGTTAGACTCCAAATCCATCCCGAGGTTGTACTTCAGCCGGAGGCAATAAATATCAATTTAACTGAAAAGCAAGTAGACGTTATGCCCATTTTCTGCCTGAAGCTGGAATAGAAAGGAGAAAAAAAGCAAAAGGGGGCGCGAAGCCTGAATTCTATATATCTTTCTAGGTTTTCGGAGGTCTGATCGTCCCCTCCATGGCGCTTTCAACAGTATCTCTCCCCAGGAAAAATACGGGGCACAGATAAAGCTGGAGCCGAAATGATAGACCAATGACAAGCGGGTCCTAAGGATATTTGACGGGTGGGACAAAAAGAATTGGTCATGAGCTGGATTTACGATTCGTAACACAATTGAGAAACTCGTGTGATTTTTTTACGTGATTTTTTGTGGTTTTTTGCGGGGAGCAAGTTACCGCCTCGGTTGTACCTTCTTGAGTCAGGTCTCTCCACAGATAAGCCCGGGGTACGCGAAATCAGATCAAATGCTTCATATTGGTATCATGATTTGTAAATGGCATTGCTCCATTAAAATGAGTTGATTTATCATATTGCGAGATAGGCACAGTGCTCATTCTCTTGAAAACATGACAGGCAACTCCAATTGACCAAAATCGATGCATATATCTCAATTTTTTGCTATATCCAATGTGAATATTTTTTCTGAATTCAAATTTTACGCCGCATGCGCCACACCCAAGGGTCCTTGCAGCCATTGAAGCCTCAATTCATCGGGTCATCGGTGGCAATATTGGCCGAATGAGGAAGGTACATGCGACAGATAAGGGCTTATCGGGCAGCGGTCCAAAGTCCGCTATATAAAACATTGAATGTTGTAAAAGCTCAACATCTGCTAGTTATCTGCAAGTATATAGCGTTTGAATAGCATGTATATCATGAAATAATTCCGAGGCTTTGTAATACATTATCAGATGTAGTCTATCTCAGTGGATCTTATTCTAGAAGCTTGTCCCCACGTACCGGATTGTTTTCGTCCTACTATAGCTCTGGTGTCTTGTGATATAAGTAGATATTTCGGAGGAATAAAGTTGAACACGAGTTCAAATTATAACCTACTTCTCATTGAACTAATCTCATAAATATTCTGTCATGGAAAGAAAGGAAAGGCAAAACAACCTCCGCGGCAAGTCAAACAAGCAAGGCAGCGAAGTCGGGGACAACAGGGAGACACGCCAGGATCCACTTCATCGTAAACATTCAAACCATTCAGGCTGAAAATGCGGAGAATGGTCGGTAACAGCTTTAGCGAGACATTTTCTGCAAGATACACTCTTCATCTCATCGATAGCTCCCTATGTCCCCGGGTTTTGTAGCCCTTTTTATTGGTCTTCCTCGCCGACTCGGTGCTAAGCTCTCCTTCACCTTCCTCTCTCGGAGATCCAAGTGGACTCTCATGCTGGATATCAACAGAAATAGCATCGAGATTGACTTGGAAATGGCGGGAATAGAATGCGGGGTACGTTTCTATGACATGAGACTATCATCCATGGCTGATATCAAGCTTTTTATCATCAATAACATCATGACCTTTCCAAAATGTCACAAAGATGAGTTCAATCTGATGTGAAATCATGGACTTAAGTTGCCGAGTGCCGAGCATAGTCAGGTCCTGTGCATTATACCAAACCTATTTGGGCATTTAGAGCCCGATCCTCCTTTTAGGTCAAGACCGCCGAAGCTAATCTCCGCCGCCGAGGGCCATTGCGCTTGGGAGCCTCTCAGGCGACCATCCTGCCGAGCTTGGTAAAGTTTCAGGATTTAGTACCAAATTCTCTTGGTCTCCTATGGGCTGCACATTTGAACCCTTGCTCGGGTTTCTCTTCAAATGTTTATGATTGTGTGCAGCTGACTTTACCTGCCCGTGTGCTCTAACTACAGTAAACATGGGCTGGTACGGAGCCATGGCGACTGAAGATGAAAGTGGACCTCGGGATACTTGGGCTAGTCACTACACAGGATATGGATTAGAGTAATATTCCACCAGGCATTAAGTCATTCATGGCAAGAACTACCCATGTTGTTGAGAAAATTTTGTTACTCCTGCACTTATGGGAATGGTCAGCTACGTTCTTTGAAAGACTACCTAGGTATCATAGCGTCTAGGCCTACATAATGACCCCCACGTTATTCAAGGTTGGAGAACATAAGAAATATGGACATTCAGGCAGACATGGATCCTAAATCAAATATTATCAGCCCTTGGCTCCTTTGAGCCTGCGTACACCTGAAAATCTCACTTCCTGGCAGTGTGTAATCATACAGCATTAGGTTCTCACCCGTCATAAAGCCTTAATTTTTGATTAATTTGAAATAATTATTTCAACTACTGAGTCCATCTGCAAGACCCTGAGGATTGTTCAGCAAAGAAATCGCCGCTTTTGGTGGTTCAAATGTTTCTCAGGCCTTTTCAAAAACATTTGAAGCTTTGTGTATCTTCAAGTTGAACTACCGATACATTCGAAACCCATGACAGAAGATTTTTCCAAACAACTTGAACCTGCACATATGACTGATTATGTCTCGCCAAGTTTATTTTGTTCACTCAACCACCCGGGCACATGAAACAATTGCTCAAGTGCTAGTAGGGTCGCGTGTTTATCTCCAAAAGAACTATATAGCACCTGGCAGGTATCCATAATAAACAATACATATGTAGTATATTTCCAAGGTTGTATATGCTGTACATAATAGTGCTAGGAGAACTTCAACTTGGACATTGAAGTTACATCAATGTGAAGATCTTGACCTCAGGGGGATGAAAACCGGCATGCTACTACATAGTGATGTATGCTCGGGTGTGTTTCAAAAGTTCAGGTTCAACATTTGAAGTTGCTACATACATACTACCTAGGTAGAATTTGAATATACTACTATCAATTGATGGAATTGATGTGTCTTCAATTTCAAAAATGTTCATACTAGTAGTAACCGCCTGCTACTAGTAGTACATCCTATCATGTAGTATCCATCATGATATAAGTTCACCTGGGCAAGTCCCAACTTGAAGTTCTTATACAAGTCCTGCTACTACAACTTGAACTTCAAGTTGAACCTATGTATCACCGAATCTTGACGGGCTCCACGGGTGAAAAAAGTTGCTGGTGGAAATTGAAGTCACGCTAAACACTAACTAAGTACTAGCTTGGACATTTTGAAGGTCACATAGGGAATTTATAGAGAATCTCCAGAGCTTGCCGCTTCAAGATCGTTTAGACATGAAGATCAGACAAAGACTGATAAGCATAGATAAGATGCAGATAACCGGAACTTTATTCATCCGATCTTTTATCCCATCCACAGAAAAACTTCATCCCCACTTGGATCAGATTAATCAATCTACCTTCGTTCATATATAACATGATGGCAAAGTCTAAAGCTGCCAAGCGTAAGCGCAATGCGCAAGTCAACCTGCCACAGAAGGTCGCCAAGGCTGATACTATACTCACGCCACCACCCGATGCCGCGACCGAACCGAAACACCTCTCTACAGTGGTCGCCGACGAGGATCTCGAAATCACAATCGAGACGCTTAATACTCTTGCCCAATACCCCAGTTTGACCAAGTCGAAGGCATGCAAAGATATCCGAACCGCAGTCTATGATTTCCGCCAATCTTGTACCACGGGCGTCAATTCCGCCGAGGGCGCCAACCTGACGGCGCGGATCACCGGTGCTTTGACTGATAAGAAATACCTCGATGCTAAGATCCTTCTTGCGGAGATGAGATTGCGGGGTGAACAGCCAAAGATCGGAGCATTGTGCCGTTGGGTGCGTGATCTGGATGTTGTGAGTGGCCTGTCAACACAACCAGAGCTAGTCAATCAGGCACCCCCCCGAGCGAAGTCCAGAGGACCTGGAGCTACTTGGTGTCCTCGATGCTGTTCTACGTGTCAGCACACCGATCGATGTCAGCCCGAATGCTGTCTTCTCAACATCTCCCATCGGTTTCCAGTCCATCTGGGACCTGCGCCCCTCATCGCCACCGCTCGAAATCTACGCCTCCGTCCTCGATAACTCCATTCTAAAAGATGCCCCATCATCACCATCCGCTATTCGCATCATCGAAACAACACCTGGACCCCTCCGGAAGCCTCCAAACCATCATCCCGCTATCCTTTATACGACCGCTCCCAACGCGGTCCCTCTTGCCCCCGTTGGTCCGTCCATCACCTACCACCCACATCCCGCCGTTCCCGGCCTCGGAATGGCCATGAATGTCCTTACTCCCGCTGAGTGCAAGGCTATTATTGCGGCTGGCGAATCCGTCAACTTCATACCGGATGTGCCTCTCCGTGAAGATGGAGATATGAGCGTCCTCGCTCACAACTTCTACTGGATCATCGACACAACCTTCCACGACATGCTTTGGGCTCGCATCCAATCTTACGTGCCCCAGTCTATTGATGGTCGCTTGGTAAGGGGTATCAACCGTCGCTTCCGCGTATACAGATATGTCCCTGGCGCTGAGTACCGATGCCATATTGATGGTGCTTGGCCCCCATCCGGCATCTTGCCCGATGACACATACGTTTACGATTCCTCACCGGAAAATAAGAAGCAGAGCTCGATGTACACCTTCTTGCTTTATCTTAATGATGAGTTTGAGGGTGGCGAGACCACATTTTTCATGCCTGCTGCACGGGAAGGAACCCTGAACGCATACCCTGTTCGACCAGTAATGGGTGCTGTTGCTATCTTCCCCACGGAGAGGCTAACGGTGCCTTATTACATGAGGGTACTGGTGTCAGGAAAGGAGCCAAGTATATCATCAGAACGGACGTAGAGTACGATGTAAAGCCTTCTGAAGAGTAAAACCAGATTGGGTGTCTGAATACGAATAATAAACGAATTAACATTGAATAAATAACTAGGTTCTCCACGTAGAATGAATATGCCTCAACTACATACACATATTTCAAGATTTGGTGTCTTCCTAGTGCCTTGGAATGCATAAATGCATACTCATATCACAATCACAATCCTGAGGTCACAATCGGTGAAATGGAAGCGCTTGGACGAACGGTGGAGCCCCAAGTCCACGTTTACGCGTACTCTGGAGTACAGCACATACATTGGCTCCACTCCTAGTTTGCTCTCAGCTAGCCTCTCGAACCTATCAAGAAATACTAGCCCAGAACCTTACTAGGTGATACGCTAGCCTGCCACGGGTAATAAGCGCGAAAAAAAGCAATGCTTGATTGGATTGCCTCCGACAAACATCATGACTTGCAGATTGGACCCCGAGGCCGGGAGAACCCCATGTGCATTGGGGAACAGAGTCATAAGACTCGCTCTCATGTCCCTTTTCGAGTTGTCGGCGCGTATCTCGGGCACCTGGAAAATGTCCAGGACAAACTGCGTAAGTGCCGCAATGTGCTCCATAGATGAGCGCAGCTGTTGTATCAAACGCGCCAATGAATTCCTCCCCACACTTGGCGCCCGATTTCCTTGATTTATTGGTGAAATCCCTCAATTCATATGTACGGTGATAGGCAAGCTTCAAGTTTGTGATGGTGGGGGGCTAAAATAGTTGCATACACTGCGCTGTGCACTGGCCGACGTGCGTCATACTAGTCCCAATGTTTAGCCGAGATCTCGATCTCGATCTCGATATTTGTCAAATTTTGGACCAAGGGAATCCCTATATAATGATGACATGGGACCCTTCAAGTCGTGGCTCTTTCCAGCTGTGTAAGGGATAAGCATCACTGGGAGCTCAGGTTCAACATGTCTCCACTTAGGCCATGCAAAGTCATTATTTCAGGAGGGGGCGTTGCGGGTTTGACTCTCGCTGTCGCACTAGATAAGATTGGTGTTGATTACCAGCTTTTAGAGGCCTACCCTGACATTGCTCCTAAAGTGGGTGGAGGCATCTGTTTCCTTCCTAATGCCCTGACTATCTTCGACCAATTGGGCTTCTATGAAGACCTGACTACTATTTGTCCCCCTTTGAGCAATTTTGGTTTTAGAGATCCCAATGGAGACTTGTTATCGTCTTCGGATAATAACTGGGATCCCGTGTCTCTGTGCAAAGAAAGGTCTGTCTTTCCAACTTTATCCCATTTTATCTTCCAGATGTCTGCCTGACCTCTCGGTTCGTGAAATGTGAAGCTTGTAGCTAAATTAAGAACTAGATATGGTTATGCATTCCAATGGATGGAACGATCTGCACTCCTACGGGTTATGTACAATCACCTAAGTGACAAGTCGAAGGTCCTGACCGGTAAGAGGATCAAGAGTGTCGAGAATAGTGAAGATGGAGCTGTGGTAACCACCACGGATGGCTCCGTCTTTTTTGGTGATATGGTCATCGGCACAGATGGCGTTCATTCTAGCGTTAGAAAGGCGATCGTTCGTCAAGCTAAAGAGCGTGGTCTTGGGTCGGAGTATATGGAAGAAGACAGTGAGTTCATCTCTTTCCCCAAGAGCTATGACGAAATTGTCTAACTTGGATGAATTACAGACGTGACTTCTGATTTTGCCTGCATATACGGAGTGTCTCCAAAACTCGGGGGTATGCCCGAAAATTGCCTTGAATTCAGATTCAATCGTGGATCTTCCACCCTCATCGGAAATGGACCACCTGATCGAACATTTTGGTTCTTTTATAAACAACTAGATCGGACCTATCGCGGTACTGAGATCCCTCGTTTCAGCGAAGCGGACTTGGAGAAGGTTGTGCGAGAGCACTGGGACGAGTACATCACAACTGATATACAACTTTCGACACTCTATGAAACAAGAACTGAGGCTTTGTATACATCCATGCAGGAGTTTGTTTTTAGCAAGTGGGACTTGGACAGAATGTTGATCCTGGGCGATGCAGCGCATCAGGTATGTCAATGAGAAAGATGATGGGACCTTCGCTGGCTAATGAAGTCTGCTTTTCCAGATGACATCCATTCTCGCTCAAGGAGGTGCCCAGGCTGTCGAAAGCATCGCGTGTTTTGCCAACTCATTGAAGAAAGTATTATCTGACGTATCCAAGACTGGAAGACTGTCGGCTAGGGAAATCCATGACATGTTTCAACAGATACAAGATATGCGACTTCCACGAGTGAGAGCCATGCTTGAGAGCTCCAATAAACGGCAGTGCATGGATGCAATGGTAACCTCGGAATTGGAAGACTTGATGTTAAACAAGTTTCCTAAACTAGTGCCTGGAATTATTGTGGAGAGATGGGATGAGACATTTGAGCAATCTGTGTTCTTGGACATGTTTCCAGTACCTGAGACTCTGAAGGCATCGTGGCTTTATTGTCAATCTCATGAGAGAAAGACAGAATTGATGAGAAGCTCATTGTAAGCGGATCTCGTTAACATTTTGGATGCTTTATAGCGCTGTCAAGGGATAGGATGTCACAATCAACTTGAAGGTTGGAGTATTCGAGCGCAGCTATTATATACTAAATTTGACGTTTGAGATTTCAGACTGAAGCATGTGCTTTTTTTAATTTGTCTCATATGTCTCATATGCTTATCCTGGTCTCCGTAGATCCTCACATGAGTCAACTTGTGATTGCTGAGACTTGAAGATCAAACAGGAATGAATCTCGACCTTGCATTAATCATTTCTCTGTATCGCCGTACGCAAGTATGCCAGATTCGGAACACTTAGTGAGATATTTATTCCATCTGAGTTCTTCCAAGGTTCCAAGGTTATCTCCGCCATGCTTACTAGACATCTGGAGTTAGCCAAGCATCTTCATATGGATCTTGATCTTGACCTCGGCCCCGGGGGAGTAAGACTAACTTTGAAACACAGGTTCACCTAGAGGGAGAGAGTCCTAAGCGATCCGGGGCAAGGCCAGCCTTGTCAAGAAAAGAATGGGGGCCAAATTAGCGCATAAAGTTCAAATGTTGTGGCGAGCTGCGTTCCATACATTCTACCCCAAACATTGAATGTTCCTAGCCACATGCCCTTTTTAACTCCACAGCCTCACAAAGTCAAAACACCATCTCTTGCAACCCGCGATACGAGAGTGATATACCATGAAATTCATCATGACAGACTCAACCACTAGAAGGGGAAGAATCCTCTTCATCACCAACACTGAACCCAGTGAATCCAATGTCTTCCTAGCCACCATGCACGCCTTACTACAAATCCAGCCAGACGCAGACATCCACTGCGCCAGTCTAGGTGCACTAGCAAATGGAGTCACGACTGTCGTCGAGAATCTTCGTCAAAGCGTCCCGGACACAGAAGCGATAACTTTTCACGAGTTAAGGGGTATACCAATGAAACAAGCCATGAACCTCACCTTTTCGAGGCCAGGTGCACCACCCAGAATTCCGAATTATCTCCCAGTCTCAGCGCTACAAAGACCTGGATTTTTCAAAACAATGCGCGCGGTGCGCGATATGATCCCGCTATTCTTACCGTATGATGGACCGCAACTTGTTGAAGTTTACTCATCTATCGTGGAAACTATCCAGTCGGTTAAGGCGGATCTGATTGTCGTTGACACATTGATGACTGCCGCTCTCACTGCTTGCCATCACTTGAATGTTCGATTTATTTGCTTGAGCCTGAACTCACTCAAGGAATTTACAGCTATGGCGCAGCCGTATAGAGCTGTGCTGTGGAAATTTCCGTCGTGAGTGGTCTCTTTCATTGAAAAACAATGCCTTGGGCTGGTCAGGGTGGAGTTCACTAACAACGAGAAGTATCTCATCGGGCTTTGATTACCCGGTACCTTGGCACTTAATACCCCTTGATATTTACTTTATGCTCTTCACAGTCTATACATTTATGACAGATGATAGACGAAAAGGAATAGAAAATCACCTAACGGCAGAAACCGGTGCGATACTTCGTACACCTCTCGATCTATTCCGCAACAGACCACCCGGAATGAAGATTCTCGTCGGCTCTCAACCTGAGATTGATTTCCCACTCGTTGTAGCAGACGATATCTATACCTGTGGACCAATCTATTTAGGTATCTCTTCTGTTGAAAAGAAAGACCCAGATCTAGCGGCATGGCTTGGCAAGGCTCCAACAATTTATGTGAATCTGGGTTCCTTGGTTCGTCTCAGTGAGCCCAGAGCTATTGAGCTTGCTATGGCTCTAGCTGTGGTTTTAGAAACATTGCAAGGGAATATCGAGCTACCGCAATACCAGGTTCTGTGGAAGATTATGAAACTTGAAGATTATCCATTGTCGGGTCCAGATTCAAAGATTGCAAGTGTACTGGGGAAATGGATGGAAACGGATGTTGTGAGGATTGTCGAATGGTTCGAGGCTGATCCATCGTCGATTCTCAAATCGGGTAATATTGCTTGCTCCATACATCTTGGAGGCGCGAACTCTTATCATGAGGCTGCGAGGTGAGTTTTCTATGGGGACGATTGAGGTTTCGGAATTCAGAATAATGTGAGATACCAGTGCTGGCATACCTCAGATAGTTTTGCCTCAGTGGGCAGATTGCTTCGACTACGCTCAGCGGGTTGAACTGCTGGGTATCGGTTGACAGGGAAGCAGGACTGCTAAGCCGTTGTGGACGGCTCCAGAGCTCTCAAAAGTTGTGCTGGATGTGTTAGTTGGTGAGAAATCAAAGGAGATGAAAGATAAGGCCACGGCGAAGGCAGTCAAGGAGAAAGGGCCCGGGGCAGTCAATGCTGCTCGCATTATTCTTGATGAGGTTATGTCAACGTCTGCTTGATACTACCGGCCGCCTGGCTACTGGAGAATTGCTACTATGACGCTGGATTCTATGTGAGAACAGACTTCATGTATGATTTGGATTTGATTATTTGTACCACCAATGACAAACTGATTAGCAGCTATGCACTGAAACATGATAACCAAAACTAAATTGTTCGCTTGATGCGCAGATTTGTTCATTCATATGCTAACAGAAAGGGATAATACAGTTCGTCTTTAGATCATAGCAGCCAGCTGTCGCAAAAGACCGTTAGGCTCGGCAATACCCTGATCACAGATCTCATCGGCACGAGCCTGGTTATCGCCAACAGAGTAGATACGGAGCTCATCCGCATTACCAGAAGGTCGGATATGAGCGACATCGCCATTTTGGAAAGTGACACGGACTCCGTCGGTGTAGTTCACCATCTTGATCGGGGTAAAGCCGGCTGAAGAGGAGAAGACCTTCTGGAGTTGATCGCGGATCTGGGAAAAGTGCTCGAGTTCTGAGGCAGGAGAGTCGATCTTGTTTCCGTTGGGATCAAGAGGGCTCACACTGTTATCATCATAACGAATAGACTGGATAGACTTGTCGGTAGGTGAGAAGCGCTGCACAATCTTCGCACTTGTCGGGCGAGGGAAGTTTCGGATAACGGACGCGCGACTGAAACGGGCCGGAAGAGATGTGAAAAGAGCCGGGATGGTGGTCTGACGCTTGCGAGATGCGAAAAGAACAGAAAGCAGAGGAAGAACTGCATCGCGGGTAGGGAGGGCTTGAAGCTTCTTGCCGTCCAATTCGATGTCACATCCTGTGAGGAATCCACCGTTCGCCTCCCAGCCAAGGACACGGCTACGTCCCTTGGAGACGGCGTCCTGCATGCCGGAAATGACATAGGGGCTACCGATTCTTGTCTTGGGCTCGGTAGCAGTGGCCAGAGCACCTCGGTCAATAGCATCGTTGGTACTGATGGGCACGACTACGGCGTCGGCACCCAGGAACTCGGCAACAACCATACCCAGCAAGTCGCCACTGAAGAAGCGGAGCTTGCCATCCTGGGGTGCGAGAAGAAGGGGACGATCGCTGTCTCCATCTGTGGACAGGACCGCATCGAAACTCTGGCCTGTGCTGTCGTAAAGAGCCTGAACTGTATCCAGCTGGGCTTGGTCGATAGCCTCAGTATCGATGGGGACAAAGGTCTCACTGCGTCCAGCTGGGACGACCTCCGCGCCGAGAAGCTTGAACAACTCAACAAGAAGATCACGGCCAACGGCAGAGTGCTGGTAAACAAGCAACTTCATTCCCTGCAGGGAATCGCCCTTGAAGAAGTCGACGTATCGCTGAATGTAAGAACTCTTACCCTCGGGAATGGCGGGAACAAGAGTAGAAGTGGCACTGCGGAGCATGCCCTGCTCAGTGAAAAGAGACTCAGCGAATGGCTGAGCCAGGAGCTGAACACGAGTAACTTCAACAGACTCATTGATAGGCTGCTCGTCCTTCTTCAACAACTCTCCCTTGGAGGTGTTGAGCTTGTAGCCATTGCGATCGAAAGGAATATGGCTACCAGTGACCATAATACTTCCCTTGGCTCGCTGTAAGGCAAAAAGCGTCAGGGCAGGTGTGGGGATCGCGCCTAGACTGATAGGACGCATGCCGCCATCTCGCAGAGCCTGCTCCACGGCTTGGCACAGACCCCCGCGGTTAGGGTCAACATAGCCAATTGAACTGGGACGAAGATCGTATGCGTAGTAGAAGTCGTCACCAACTTCAATACCACCTTCGGAAACAGGGATTTTCTGAAGGTAGCGGATCTCACCCAGGACATTGGTGTAGATCTCCAGTTGAGTCAAATGAATGATCAAGCCACGTCGACCGCTTGTGCCGAACTTCAAGACCTGCGGCTCATAGGCGAGGCGAGCCTCTAGAGAGTCTGGTGATGGTGCAGACATTATGTTTAGGATTCAGACAATGTAGTTGTGCTGAAGATGATGAAGGAGAGAAGAAAAAAAGGGAAAGTCGAGTTTACCCCACGACCATAAAAATGCGCATTCGGCCATACAAATTTGCCCCGCTTACACCGCATCCAGATGCCAGGGACCAAAATTTCCCCTGAACGGGTATCAATATTTTCCATGTGGCGATTCCAAGGCTTTTTTTATTGAAATTTAATCATAGAACTAGGAGTTTTTAGAGAATCCTTTTCTAGAGTCTTGCTATAAATAAGTTCCTTTTTGTATTATTTGTCAATTGACCTGTGTACTCCATATGCAACTGCAACTTTCATAACACTTCACGCCACGTGGGTGCTTATTTTTTGCAAAATTTGCATGGATTTCCAATTGATTTATTTGAAGTGTATGGAAATTATTTCAATCACGAATTGACATTGGAAAGACAACGAGAGACTACCTCATTAAGGAATATTCCTACAACCTTGGAATGAAGTGAGAACAGCTCTGGCCTCCAGGAGCGGCGGGCGGTCTAGACGGATGACTCAGCAAAGAGATTTTCCAAGTTTCTGCCTCAGGCCGAAAGTTCTATTTTTAGTCTATACGATTAATCCAACATATTCAACACTTGAATAAGAAGGACGATATCTAACTGTTGGAAATAAGGGATTGATTTCATGACTCGGTTTATTCTAAAAATCTTGAAAGGCTTATATTTGACAGCAAAACGAACACTTACCAACCTGAGTCATTTAATCTCGTCTACTCCGTAGTAGTGACAACTCCATCACTGATGGGGCTGAACCAATCAATTGATAATAGGACATCCAAGGAGAATTTTATCTGCAGATTCCCCTCAGACTTACTGTGAGGAATGATTAAGTTTGCATTTATTTACTACTGACACTCCATGGCTGGCATCCATCCCGTCTCTAATTATGTAGTGGTATACCACCATCTCCACTCAGTTCAGGCTAAACCAGCAACCTGAACGGCCCCCACGCTAAGCAAGGCTTCGCACTCTGAGACTACACGGAGTAGCAAATCAAATCCATCCATCGCAGGTGTCATCTTGAGCTCAGACCCGCAAAAAGTGATCCTTTGAGGAACGCTTGTTCTTATGCCCCTCCGTTGCGTACATAGGTATGGAGCTCCGGACGTCGCGACTGGACGTACACATAAGAGCTGAACTCCCCATATTACTCGTGCCATATTTTACATCCTAGAAAGTCTACTGCTCCTCTCAGCTTGAAATTTGAATAACAAGTTTTAAGAACTTCAAGTTTGATCCATATTTCCACCATGTCGGACCTCAGCTTTCTGGCTCTCACCACAAAGCCATCGGCTCAGCTTAGCTTCACCTTTTCAGCCCCCTCTGAGACGCCCAACCCTGTGCTTGTTGTCTTTCTGAATGGTCTAGGTCTTCCTCAAGCCTTTTGGCAGCCAATCATTACTCAACTCAAAGACCGTCGGAAAGACAGCATCCTTCCCGCTTTCGTTACCTATGATAGGTTCGGCCAAGGCCAAACTACAGATCGAGACCCTCAAGACGCTGGCGCAGAAGACCCTACTCATGGCCATGACTGTCTTGCATCTGTCCGCGATCTGCATCAGTTCCTCACTCAGATCTCCAGCGATAAGCTTGGCCTGGATTTAGAATCCGTGCCTTTGGTCTTAGTTGGTAACTCAATTGGTTGCGCACTAGCTCGGCTTTTTGCCCAAGAATATTCCGGCACCGTTGCCGCACTGCTATTACTAGACAGTGTGCTAGCAAACTCGGACTTTGTCTCCGTCTTCCCTGACCCAGACGCTGCCGATTTCGACCCTGCAAGTATCGCTCCGATCCCTGTGGAAGCGATCAAAGCCGTTCGAGCTGGTGCTCGTCGTATCTTCCACCCGGATGTTGGCAATAAAGAGGGTCTTAGCCGACGAAACCTTCGTGAACTTCTTCCCGATAGTGATGGTCCTTTGCTTAAGGGTCCCAATGGTAATAAGCCCTATGTTACAGTGGTAGGCCATGATTTCGATGCTTTTGCTGAGGAGTCGGCGAGGATGGGCCCGCCGAAGCCTGTTACCAACCGCTTTGTCAATCCTTACTGGCAGCGCTATAATGAGGATCTTGCTAAGATCACGGCGCCCGAATTCAGCAAGGGCCCTATTATTGCACCGGGTGCTGGTCATTTTGTGCAGAAAGATAACCCAGAATTTGTTGTGCAGGAATTGAATGAGCTACTTGAGAAGGTCCTGTGATATAGAGGTTTGGGCTATATTGGGTTGAAGTACAATTAAAGCCGCGGAGGTCCATTTGAAATGCCCCGGCAAGACTTGCCAATAGCCATCAATTGAATCGATCTTTGCGTTACAATGTGAACATTCATTATGGATATTATCGACGTCAATGTTGGGCTCGCACCCCATATTAATTCTTCTCCATCCTCTCCATTCATAAATAGAAGAACTTGAATCATATTCCACGGTGAAATGTCAAGTGCCTCTCTACCAAGTCCAAGTTACACTCGACCATATTTCCATCACAAGGCGAACTTGAAAGCCGAAAAGACCAGGGTGAAAAATAATATAGTCATCAAATCATTCATCTTTGGCAGCAGCGCGCACATTCCGTACTCGATAAACAATCTTTGAAAAGGAAGATCGAGCCATTTCTTGTACCGAGATCGGCATTCCTCTCAATGCGCTGACCAAAGATAACCTGGTGGGAAGTATTATCTGACCCCCTTGCCGAAACAGAATCTGATCGATGACCCTCTTCGAAACAGTCTTGGGAGTCATAACTGGCTGACCAAATGTAGATTGATAGTCGGTGAAACCCTTAACCATTGGGGTCTGAACCCAAAGAGGGTGCACGATGCTAAGCATTGTTAACTCAAGGTCCCACTCAAACAGGGATATACTCAACTTACGTTGTTCGCACATTGGGGGCATTATAAAAATGTTTGAGCTCCTGCGTAAGGCCCTCATGGAATGCAAGAATACTTGCTTTGGAACAACAGTAGTCCACCATTTCTCCAACTGCTACGAAACTTGCAATGCTTGCCATAGTGACAACGTGACCCTTATTGCGACGAACCATCGAAGGAAGGAACTCTTTCACCAGAAGGAAATGAGCTATGACGTTGACATCAAAGGTTTGACGAAACTCCCGCTCAGGACTTTCGAGGATGGTGCCGTGGTAGAAGACACCGGCATTGTTGATGAGCACGGTTGGATCTCCATGGGCCTTTCGTACCACTGAGGCGACTTCTGCAATAGCTTGGGCTGAGGTTATATCAACATGATAGAAATGAACGTCTTCGGGGAGCTCGAACTCTGGTTGCTGGATGTCGAAAATAATAACGCGGTTTTTCTTACGACATAGATCTTCAACAAGTTGTTTTCCGATACCACTGGAGCCGCCAGTGATCAGAACTAACTCGTTTTCTGGATCCCACTGCTCGATCTTCCTTTTAAAAACTGTGCGATAGATGCCGTAGATTGATAACGAGCCGACAAGTACGACAGCAATAGGACTGAGGGGTGAATCCATGGGAAATGATTCTGCAAAGGGCCACCGTAGAGAGGTGGGAAGAGACAGCCCGTTCATGATGCGAATTTGAGAGAATACTTCCTCAACATTGATCGATCACATGGATGGAGGGATCGAAGTCCCTTATAAAGGGGTTGATTTAGTGTAACCACTAACCGCAAAGAGAGTTGTGTTCAGCGTTCATAGCAACGCCCTGTACAATAGAGACTAAGAGCCGAGTACATTTCACTGGTTGACCCGCAAGCCCCATACCTAATCGGACCTAGGGTGTAGCTCGGGTGCGTGAACCACTTTTCAGGTGTGACGGGGTAGACAATTTCATGGATGTGATTGATTAAATCCCCCAGGAGATTATTGCCGAAGGTGTACATGGGATCATGTCACGGGCTGAGCTCTGTATTCGGTAGCTTGATTGTCACATCATGTGGTGGTATCATATCTTTCCAGTAATGATTGACAATAAACTGGACTCAGTTGTTGAGAACTGTGATGAATTCTACAGACCTCAGACATCATCTGCCAGATTAGGAATGTCACTTATGATCGACGCATATAGGTCCACTTCTGCGTTTCGTCCCCACCTAGTAGCTGTCGGTAGTGTGTCCGAGGAATTTAAAACGTGTTTAAAGTGTAAGTTTGAACGATTCTGCGCCCGACAAATCTTATGAATAACTTGCCGGAATTTAATAAGACTGCAGCTCTTTTCCTGTGCGCTGATCAACGGGAGCGTGGGGTATTAGGGATCATAGCGCTAGCCATGCGCCCTATCCGCGATATTTGATGAACACATGTGCATGTTCGTATGTAACGACGGTCGAGAAATTCATTCGAATTAAGCGAGAAGCTGTGAGAGCATGGCTGCATGAGAACTGCATATTGCATAACTTCGGCAATAAAATAAAAATCGCGACCAAAAGATGACGTGGTTGCGATCAAAATATCCAGCTGTGTATGAAGGCACCCACCATTTTGGCCATCAAAAATCATAATTCCGCCAAGGAAGAAAATCGTTGGGAGTGGCTAGCTGAGAGCATACATATTTGTTAAATGTTCGAAGGTCTTTGGTGACTACCACCATAGGGAGTGGTTATCTCGGCTCGGGTTCATCGTTCACGCTCATCGAATTTAAAGCATACTAGATAGCAGAAGATTCAGAATTCCCCACAACTCGGAGGAAAGAGGACTACGGGGGTGATACTAAAATTTGTCCAAGTTGAGCCCTGACCCAGGAATCAAGTTTCACATCATGATTCATGAAATGAGCGTGAGGAGGAGAATAACATGGATATCTACTGGTAACAGCCTGGGGGAGCGACTCTTTTTTACAAACATGTGAGAATTTTTGAGGCTCAATTTCTGCTCTCATTTGTCTAGCTCATCTATCTATAAATGTCGTGGCTGATCATTTCACTCGGGTCTCAGTGACAATTCTGCATAATTGGCAAAGTGACGAGCAGGAATCTTTCGCTCGAACAACTCATCCAGCTCCTCATATGTCCTGTCCTTGGTCTCAGGGAACTCAAAGTATACAATAACAACACTGATCAAACTGGTAGCCAGGAAGATCCATCCCATCTTGCCACCAAGGTTGCCTTCGTCGGTGTTAAACATGTAAGGAACAACCACATTCCACACACACGAGAAGAAATAGTTGAAGGCGAATCCGATGGACTGAGATTGAGCACGCAGGCGGGCTTGCGAGATCTCACCCGCAATAGCCATGGCGGGACCAGCGACTGGTCCCATAGTCCACCATGTGAGCTCGAGTGCAATACCAATGGTCCTGTAGATTTGTTAGTAAAGGGTTATCTTTGACAGGATTTGACGGTTTACTCACCAAAGAGCTGTGGAGTTGGACCAGATTGCAGCAATGCCCATGAGGAAGTAGAACATAGCTGAAACAATAAGACCCGACATGATGATCTTTCTTCTTCCAACCATCCCAATGATAAACCAGGTAATGATGGCACTGGCAATTGAGAATCCGATACCAATTTCAATGATCATACCAACATTGTTAGAACTCATTCCCGCGCTTGTCAGGAAGTATGGTCCATTGGATTGAAATGTAACTCCAATCATCTGCGTGAGACCGTTGCAGTAAATGATGATTCGTGTACGGCGCCAGTTGTTACCCCTGAAGCAATCAAGGAAGCCGGGTTTCGATTCGTTATGCATCTGCTCTTCATGTTCGTGGACGCGGACAATATCGGCTAATATGGCAGGAGCATCGGACTCATTGTGCGAGATCCGCTCCAGGACTTGTTGTGCTGCCTCCTTCTTTCCTTTCTGCACGAGGAAGTGAGGTGATTCGGGGATAACCCAGGATAGGAGGAGTAATAGGCAGGGAAAGGCCCATCCGGCAGCGAACAGGACCTGTGTACATGTTAGCCGTTGTGATACGCGCCCAGTTGTTTCCTCCCAAGGTATCTCTTACCTTGTATGCTGAGGAGTTCATGATGTCCATCCGGCTAAAGGCAACGGATGCTGAAATCATAAGTCCAAGGTTCTAGAACAGGTCAGTACAAATTTCCCCTCGCATACAAGAGAAACATACCATGCTAAAGGCATACGCAGACAGCAAGATACCACGAATGCGGAGAGGAGCAATCTCCGACACGTAACTCTGGCCAGTAGCCAATGCCATGCCCAGAGACAAACCATTGACAATCTTTCCAGCAAGGAAAACTCGACTGTTGGATGCGATGTATAGCACTGCAACTCCGACCATACCAACCATACCCGCCAGAATGAAGCATACGCGTCGTCCGTATGTGTCAGAGACTTTACCAATTCCCCAAGCTCCAATCATGCAGGCAATTTGTGATAAAGCGTTCCATACTGATTGCCACCATGTAGCGATCACGTATCCAGTTGCTGTCTCTTGACCGAATTGTTGCCTATAATGAATCGCCAGTTAGTACCATTTTCCAAGGGTTCGGCTGGGATTCTCAAGTCAGGAGAGAAATGACATACTCAAATGGTGTCATTGACAGACATAGCGACAATGCCATAGTATCAAATCCATACATCAATCCTCCCAAATTGGCAAACAACGATAGACCAACAATTTTATAATTATTGACCAGGACTTTCCATACCGGTAATGAGTCCTGGGGATCATGTTCACGGAGATTTTGGAAGCCTTTGATGGCATCCTCGAGGTGAAAAACCTCGTTCTTAGTCTCTTGAGTCATTGCTTCAAAAAATATTAAAGAAGACACAAGTTGTGTAGGTCGTTGAATTCCTGGGGTTGTACCAGTCTTTATCCCCAAACATTTATGGGACCCTGGTAGTTCAACTCGTGCTGAGAGCATCCTCTCCAGTTTTCCCCAGACTTCGTTTAGCTTAACCCCAGTCCTCCACCTCGGCAAATCCGTGCATGGCTATTGGATTACATTCGGCAATTATTACCCCGAGGTGGTCGGGAAATCCGTTTCTACCAAGTTTGTCTCCACTTAAGAGATGACGCCCACACGACTTGTTAAGATTTGCCACCAGGGCCCAGGGGACAAGTCTGGCTGCGCCTATTCCGCATCATAACTTTTTTATGAACACTATTATATGAGACCTTCAAACTCAATATTCTGCCTGAAGCCAGTAGTCATGCGATCCGGCATAAGTCCTCTGCATCCGACCAGTTTAACAGTTCAAGCTTTTTTAAGCTCAACCAGATGTAACATTGATCGATGGGAGTACCCGTTGAGTTCGATCATTCGGAATATCCGTGTCGTATAATGAAGTGAGAATGATATTCAGTGTGAGTGTAACTGGTTTTTTCGCTCACCGACAGCCATCAATAGCAACATGGATGACTATCATTCTGGGGAATATTTCCGACGATTCATATTTTGCTTTGAATGCGGGGTGGGTGGACTGGGGTGTGGAGTTCCACGTCACGGCATGAGAAACAGAGCGCTCGAGGGTGTGAGATTCGTACCACTCTGAGCGCTTTGGTCGATATGTGACTGTACTCTACCATTCACCGTTCAGAGTCTCGATAATATGAAACGATACCTAGAAACTCTGAATTGAGGATTGATTTATGAAAAGATCAACACTTGCGGTCCACCTCGGAAGACCTTGGGGATAATGCACATATTATGAGTCAAGGCTATGGCTTCAGTGTGGCGTACATAACGTGTGGATCGAAGCGTTCAGATCTGAATTCACTAATTTCTCGGTGTCCATTACACCGAATCAATTCACGTGTATAATTATTTCTGAGCTCGGCTATTCCGCTCACTGCTAGCTCATCGTACAGCTTGATGGTCCATGCTTTACACCTTCCCCTTCGGGCACTATGTCCAAGTTAATCTACTCTTAGCTATGCAATATGACCAACGGTTTACATGGATATCAGTCGGTAGGTCGCCATTAGTCTATTGATCACATTAAATGTTGTTACTACTTATGAAATCTGTACAATGATCTCATTATACTGATGGGGGAACATTCAAGTTACCGAAAGGGATTCTCTTCGGAGGTACTGCATTTGGACTAGGCAACTGAATCATAAATACTTGAAAGCACAAAATTCACCATGGTTTTCATTCTCTCTTGGCATTCAAAACATGCTGATCGACGACAGAACAAATCGTAGACGTAACAGCAATCCTCCTGCTGATGCTTTCCATCCACATATCCGAACCAAGGATTTGTGATCTTGGAAAGGACGTGTAGACATATAGCATGACAATTTGATCAAGGGGAGTAAGTAAAAAGAGGAGGAGCTTGAAACTAGAAAGCCGATATTTGTGGGTCTTTGATTCGTTTAGTAAGAGTATGGAGAAGACTCACTTCGGGATACATCATTTCGGCCCAATCAGCTGAGACATTGAGGAATCATCGGAGCCAGGCTCGTCCTGGGGAATGAAAATACCAAGGTTCAAGAAAAATCAGGTGGGGAACCTCCAACAAACCTCTTGCACAGAAAATAAAAAGCCTGACACGGGAGCCGAATTTCATCAATCAAGTGGCGCAGACTAGGATCAATCGTCAGGGTCAAAGCATGACGAGCGATAGCCCGGTTCCGCTGCCACCTTCGATATCGCTCACGAGGCTTTGTGACACGCCAAAGCTCCCAGTCCTCCATCATTTTGTAGCTAGTCTGTGCCCGTTGCATGCCATACTCCTGACCCGCCTTTAGCTCAACCTCGCAGGCGTCAAGCTCTTTGACGGCATCACCTTTTGGAAGGGTAAATGTACCGCTCATGATATCCCAAACGTCAGGGTCAATAAGACACATAACGGTTGGAATGTCAGAATACCATTGCATGAAATTGCTTTCACCCTGGAGCTTTGTGACAGTCCCAAGCCAAATCATGATATCAGCCGCAGAGGGATGAGTTACGTCCATGGCGATAGTTGAGAAATGAAGCGTCAGTCAGACAGGTTGCGAGGGGTTCGAAAAGATGTTCTTGTTGAATCCTCACTTGAAGGGGAAAACTGAAGAAAGTGGGCTTGGTGATGGTTTAGTATGAGGTTGCTGTTGTCAACAGTTTGAAGATACAAGGTGGTGAGAAGAGGGGGATCTGGAAATTGGGAAACTGAAGTTTGTAGAATGACATCTGGAGAAATTTGTTAGGAGAGCTGGGCGTTTGTTGCAAACCAGAGGAGTAGCAAATATAGTAATGCGATTGTCTAGATTTATTCTTTCTCTTTATCTCAACATAAAGTCGTCACAGGTCTGCTGGTAAATCCCACTTCTAGTGGTTTCTATGAGCTCAAACATCCAGTGTAAACAGCACACCTTCCTTAACTTGATGAATTTCCTTTCCATCCTTGCCAGAGATCTCAATATCCGTATCGAATGAAGTCACCACATCAATCGGTTTTCCAGAATTCCAAGAAATTGATATTGAGCCTTTACCCGCAGTGAAAGAACCGGACATTTCCGGCCAAATATCACGACGAGGGTTCAGCCTGATTCGTTTGAAGCCAGGTTCAACAGGAGCTAGTCCCGCAATATTGGTAACAAAATCATGAATAGGGACAGCGCTCCAGGCGTGGCAATCACTTCGTGGCATCGCTGCCGATTCAGCCCACGTAGTGAGGTTCTGTCCAATCATAGTGCGCCAGGGATCTAAAAATGAGTTCCGCAACTCATCATAGATACCCACGGCAAGGGCAGCCTCAAACACATAGAAGGACATTGCATAGGAGCATCGGACGAAGCTTGGATCAGTCAATGCACGGCGCAGAATTGTGCGTGCCTCCTCACCCTTCAAGGCACCACAGAGGACTGCAAATACCTGGGAGTGCTGGCTGCGCTCCTCAAGAGGGCTGTCTGGTCCATCGACTATAAACTCTCCTCGGAAACAGTGCTCCATAACAGCAGAATTCAGCTTATCAGCACGCTCACGGTATTCGGCACCAGTGTCTCGTCGACCAACGAAGTCGCAGAGCTGAGCAGCGCGTTGCAGTGCTAGAGAGTAAATCAAACTGGTATAAGTCATCACACCAGTTCTCTTGTATGCAGGAGGAACGGCCATGTTGCGGAAATCGTGTTCTGGGCCCGGATCCGACCATTGTTGCGCCCAGTCAACGAAAGGCCATGTATCCCACTCAAGGCGACCGACTAAGTCCTTGTCACCGAGTCGTAGATTGAAGTGCTCAAGGATGCCATCGATGGTGCCGAGGTATCGTCGGACGAGCGTGCTATCTGCGAAATACATCATATGGTCGTGAATCATGAGAATCCAGTAGAGCGAGAAATGGGGAATGTTGGTTCCTGGTACGGGGGCAGGGAAATGTGTCTCAATAAGTCCATCGGAGCGACGGCTGGCATAGAATTCTGACATGCATTTCCGCGCAAGCCGGTCGTCGTTCGATAGATGGTATGTAAAAAGGATCTGTAATCGGGAATCCATGGCAAATTGATTCTGTTCGTAATAAGGGCAGTCTTCGTATGTTTCGTGCATGCAGTTCTTCAGGGTGTTGATGCTGATGTTCCACAGCTTTGCTTCCTCGTCGGTGGGGAATTTGGCGAATTGCGTTTTCCTTTCCAATGGATAGTGAGTTTCACGGAATGTAATCTTGGAGAATTCCAAAGCAGCCGCCGCAGTTTCCACCTCTAGTTCAATGTATCTGAATGTTCGGAACCAGAAAGGCTCGTATACAACAGTCTTATCATCTGGGGTATCCAATCCGCAGGTGTAAAAATCGTCTTGACCAACAAGAATGCCAGACACATCCGTTCTGTCCCCCTTATTACGTGCGAATGGGCTTGGAATGCCTGAATTTGGAGGCATTTCAAAGCACTCCGCCGAGCGCATACGAATTTTGGCTCCAGCACCCCCGCGCATCTGCAAATCCAAAAACGCAGTTGTAAGCGTTGAGACATCGAGAACGACTGTAGTCTTACGGGCAGCTTGGATGGTCAACGATTCGTCACTTTGCACAAGTTTATTCCAGGACTCGATCGGGGTATCGGCGGAATCGCATTTGACTGCCTCGGTGAATCTGGCAGGTATTTCGGGTAGGAAAGGAATCGAGCGCGGGGCTAAACGTCGTTCGTCAAGGATAGGCATCATTGGGGCTTTCATGGTCATGACCACGGCAGGTATCCAGGTCGAATCGTCAAATTCCGGCTCAACCCACTCCCAGTCTCGCTTTGAACCGTCCACGCGCTCGTTGACAGAGACCATCGCGGGTCCGAGGGATGGATCCCAGGACTCGGCGCTGGATATAGACACGGCATCGTCGATCTTGGTAAGCCAACCTGACGTACTAGTGCTTCCAAGTTCGGGCTACTCAATTAGCGACCATTAAGACTTGAAATCATTCCCAGAGTAGGAGACATATTTACCAATGCATCAGAATGGACAATCATGCCAGGCAAGGAAGCTCTAATGAGTGACATGTTGCCTGGGAAATAAGTAGAGAAGCGCAAAACTCGCACAGCAAGGACGTTGCGCCCAGGGCGACAGAATGGTGCAATATCGATGGTTTCGTAGTTCCATTCTCCCAGATGGCTTTTGGCAGGGCCAAAGCACACACTTTGTCCATTGACATAGAGTCGGTAGCGCGTGTCAGCAGAGATATGAACGCGACATTCTGAAGGCACTTCTTCAATCCTGAAGGAGCGTCGAAACTGCACAATTCGAGCTACGTTATGTCGTTCATCCCAATTGGGCGTCCAGATCCAGTCAACGGTCTCACTCCAATGGCGAGGCATCGTGCAATCTCGTATGATTCCTGCAATTGAGGATTGGAAGAGAAGAAGGGGAGAAAGCTGTCAATTGCGATGCGATCACATGGCTCTTGTACCAGCTATAGCTTGGTAGTGGCGTTCGCATTCGGGGACAACTAAACCGAGGACCGGCAATTCCGACACTGCACCCCTCCACAACCCGATGCGTGGTTGTGTGGGGTTTGGCGGGGTGTTGGTCTTCCTCCGCACCGCTTAAGCAAATGGCCTATAAGAGGGGGAAAATGCTTTTCCGGTCCAAGAATGCATTATGTATTGATGATATTTGCCAGTTCAAGGACATATAGGTAAATATCGTCCACGGGTGAATCGGACAAAAAGGTGGTGCCCAGGTGCCAGCCCTGGAAGGTCTGCGGTCCAATTTATGCGCTGACTAATAGTATTGCTGCCGCCCATGGACCTGCCCAGGTGGGCACCTTGGAGGGTTGGGCAGGTGAACAACTATCTTGTCTCCTATGTTATGCGTCTATTCTGTCATCTGAATAATGACTGATATGGTATTCCCATATTACAAATGGAAGTTCAAGGGATGATTGCCTGGATCATGGTATGGAACATCGAGAAAAATTCGGGTATTGCTTCCAAGGTTCCAAGCTTCTTTGATGACTGCCCAGGTGCACCCTCCCCGGCGGGCAAGGACATTGTCAATTGGGATAAAGCGGCAAGTCCTGAGTTACATGTCGCCAGTCAGAGACTTGAAACGGCGCAAATGGTTGAAGGTGGTAGACCGAGGTTTTCAATTAATGATTCAGTTCAGGTAGAAATGAAAGGCATACAATCAACGCAAGACGGCAGGAAAACCCCAACAAAACGAAATTTCCTCATAATATTGTTCCATCATACCACTATATTCGCTGGGTTGCAAAGCAATCACAGCATATGTGGCTAACTCTAACATCAACTCTATTTTTCCGGGTCAGAAACAAGTCTGACCCCCATTATCATCGTGAATATTCTATACATCATAAGCAATATCCATCCCGACCTTCATGTTGTCCCATATGACTGGAAGGATCAAGTTCAAGGGCGTTAAACGTTTCAACCAGCTTAAGCAGCCAGCTGAGACTTGCCAGCCTTCTTGCTAGCAGCAAGGGCACCGGCAAGACCGAACTGGGAAGAGATTCCGTTGACACGGTGGGTCGAGTTCAAGTTCTTGACGACAACCATCTGGTAGCAGGTGGCCATACCCTCACGAGAAGCAATGACAGACCATCCGAGGAAAAGCTCCCAAATCTAATGAATATTAGCATAGCACGGCAGGCGGGCGTTAACACGGGGTGAAACTCACTCTGTACCATCTGGGGCCGTACTTGGCATTGATGGCCTCAACGTTTCCAACCCAGTTGCGGTACCATCTCCAAAGAGTGCCGGAGTAGTGAACACCAACAGTGTCAATTCTGCATATCGTCAGTATTTGAGACATTCAATTACATTCCCTTGCGGAGAACTCACCCCTTAATCTCAAAGCCAGCCTGTTCCAGGCACTTCACGTAGTACCAGAGAGGAGTGGAAGCATCAGCACCACGGAAAATGTACTTGTTCAGGTACAATCCCCAGATAAAATCCTCGTACTGCCAGGCCTGACGCAGACCAGACAGCTGAACGTACATGGCACCATCATCATTGAGCATGTCATAGCATTGGCGGAAGAATCGAGTCAGCTTGCGGATACCAACGTGCTCACCCATCTCGAGCTGTGTGATCTTGTCAAACTTGGTGTTGGGGATATCACGGTAGTCCATGCACAGAATACGGCTCTGCTCCTCAGAGATACCGGCATTCTTGAGAGCATCGTTACCCCAGATAGTCTGGTTCTCAGCGATAGTAACACCGGTAACCTTAGCACCGTAGTTCTTGCTAGCAAAACGAGCCAGGGTACCCCAGCCACAGCCAATATCAAGCATTGTCTCGCCTTCCTTCAATTCAATCTTCTCGCAAACAACGGCCATCTTGTTATCCTGCAATTCCTCGAGGCTCTCTTCCTTCTCGGTATCGGAGATAACACCAGAGGTGTAGATCATGCGAGGGCCGAGGAACCAAGCGTAGTGGTCGTTACCGCTGTCGTAGTTTGGACGAATCTGCTCCTCATCCTGAGCCTTGGTGTGGAAAATCACATCAACGAAGAAAGTGAAGACAATGAACTTGAACAGGTCCAGGGTGAAGGAAAAGTTCGCCCAGTCGTGTCGGTACTCGAGGATCTCGAGAAGATCGCCATTGAACTCAACGACGCCGTCCAGGTACAGCTCCGCGAAGGTCTGCAGAGGGACCTTGTTCTTGCCATGCCACTTCGCCTTGTCTTCCTCACGCTTGAAGGTCAGGTAGTGCTCAACTGGGCGGCCGGGGAGTTTGACTTTTTCATTTGTGCGGGGGCTGAAGGTGGAGGACCAGGTCCAGAAAACGACGAGAATTGGCAGGACCAACAGGATAGCGAAGAAAAGGAAGGTCTTCCAACCGAGGCCTAGCAGGTAGGTGAGGAAGGCGGGAGGAGCGATGATGGCAATTCCAAGAAGGATGTTGGAGAAGCTCTCGCTACCGGGTCCGTCAGCGGGGAGAGGGGCATTGTGGATGGCAGGAGACTAGTATCAGGATATGTTAGCTATGCATTGAGCAGGTATAACAGTAATATCAGCGAAGATATTGTGCCACGTAACTCACATTGGTCAATGCAATGCCACAGTCCTCACCGGTCTCGAATTCCGCGGGCTTAGCTGCAGGAGTCTTGATGAAGTTAATGTCGCTGGTGACCTGATCACCCTTTTTGTCTGCCATTGTCGATAGACGCCTCGAGGCAATTCTTCTCTGAGTTAGAAAAGAAATTGACGGGATTCGAGTGGTATGAGAAGGGAAGGGTTGTGGACAAGATGAAACGTGTGCCGCCTTGGTTGAGAATGCGGTCAAGAGCTCAGGAGCTCATATTGCCACGTCTCCTCCCCACATTTATCCCCGCTGACGCATATAGCATTGAACAAGGTAAGCGAATAAGACTTCAAGCTGAATGTTTCAACGCTTATTTCTTCTTTTATCGTCTCCTGTCTCTTCAAACCTGTATCTTGAATTCATTTCACATCAACAATGATGTTCTTTCTCAACAAGAGCACTGGCATATTGCCATATTCCAACTTGAATCTGATACATAAATCCTACTATGTACTAAGTGATAAATTCTTCCCAAGCTTCTCCAGTGCCATCACTTGTGCAATTGATAATAAATACTAGTATCATCTAGTGCTATGATTTCAAGTTCTCTCAAATCTATTCATGGCACTGATCGGTCTTCTTTAAACTCAGAGTGTGATCGATGCACATGTGTGCTCCCCTACATGCATTCCCAAATCCAACGGTAATTTGCTCAAGTGCTGACCGCTAACCTGCACATGTGCATAGTGAGCTTGAGGATCTCAGCGGACACTGGCATCTGGATGAACCATCCGAGTCGCTTTAATCAGATGAGCTCAATATCGGTGATTGGAGGATGGATAAGAGTAATATACTAGTAACATATTATTCTTGACATTCAAATGTTTAATCAACATAGTTTAGGGCCCTGTTATCCAACATTTGAACATTTGAACAATCACATCACACAATCCACCTCGATAATTGTGGTTGGTTTCGTTCCTCCGCAAGCGGGTCCCGAGGTCCCAGAAAGCTCCGACCTTTGGCCCATAAACATTTGAACGAGTACGAAGGTAGATACTTTCAATGCTGGAAATTATGCCATCGGTCAATTGAGAAGCTTAGTTGAAACCAAATTGACAGACTAAAAATAATCCCCAAGTTCCATATCTCCTTTTACGTAAAGAGTTTCGCCTGATGCCTGGTGCCGGGACAGGTCCATGGGTGTCATTGTGGATATAGGAGTACGTGTACATAGGGATGTGGAAATAACGAAAGCCAAGACACGTCGATCTTCCCCCTTAACAGATAAAGATCATCCATTCTTATTTAACCTTGGGAGACTTCAACATATTATTTAGTCTTATACCTCTAGCATTTTATTCGTATTTAGATTCTATTCCTGATTTTCAACTAATGTACAAACTAAAAGGCAAGCCGGCGAATTCCAAGATTCTATTCTATTTACTGAGAGTTGAGAACAAAACAAATAGTCAAATTCGGACAAAAGAGATTAGAGGGAGCGTGCTCAGCCACATTCGAAGAAAGTCAAAAAGGTTAGGACTGATTGATGTAATAAGAAAATAACATTATCCAAACACATACATATTGAAGATATGGGCATTGCAAATGAGCATATTGGACGGAAGAACCAATTCTGAGTTCTATATGTGGAGTGAATGGCGATTTGACCTTCATCTCACTTGCTGATCATCTGTAGTAAGACAAGTTCATGCCTCATTGTACAAGACATTCATTGTTATCTGAATTCCCCTCTGCTTCAGCGGTCCAATTCCTCTGATCAAGCCTGTATTCAAAGTACCCAGGGAGATCGGAGGTCATGTATCGGGGTTGCATGGCAAGTGGTGTTTCTGCTTCTGTCGCGAGATTTTGGCGGTGGACATAGGCTACATACTGGTCCCATGTTGGTGGCTGCATCCTTGCATCTCTCTGTGTCGTCCAGTGCGCTTGAATAAGTCGATGTTGCTGATAATTGTCCCAGGTAGGTATCAGTCGCTCCTCGCCTTCTGGTAGGTCCCTATTGTGACCTTCCAGCCACTCCAAGTACTGAAGATAAGTAGGCGGTCGCAAATTTCCTGGCTGGTAATCGTCCGGCATCCAAGGCTCAAGAGGTCTGGAATTTTCTCTGCTTTGCTGATATACTGGCGCAGGCGCAGACTCAAGCCCAATGGAGGGTTCGCGAGTAGGAGGTACCGTAGGTGCTCGAGCTATCATCCAATCCACTCTAGGAATCGCATCACAGAGCTCTCCTTTTTCTTGTGCTGCATATAATCGCTTACGATTATCAGGAACTGTAGCAGTATAGAGCATATGTCGCCACCACGCTCCACTGAGGCTACATGATCGTTGACCATCGCTAGGTGGCTCATATTCTACAGCAAAGAAGAGTCTTCACCCATCTTGTCATTGCTGCTCTGTCAGTTGGGTTGTTGACAATACAAACTTCAAGCGAGTACCGATGTCCATTGATTAGTCTACTCATGACCTCTCGACCTAGCGCTGATCCTAGATGTCTTGCTTTTCTGCCACAAATAGACTCTATCAGTCTGATATCGCCTACAGTCACCACAGGTGCCGCTGCTCCAGTATCATCTCGGAACTCCGCGATCGAAGCAAGCTCATCGCCAGTCCCGGGAACCTTCAAAGCAAAAGTAACCTATGAGTGAAATTCGTCAGACTTAGCATCCAAGTAAACTTATTTTAGAATCTTTGAGCCTACGTAATGTTGAGTTAAGCCACGACCTGCACCCATTGCCGGTGGAATCGTCTCAACATTTCCGAAAAAGGAGCGTCCAGAAGAAGCGTCCTGAATTCATGTATTGTTTAGTTAGCATATCAAAAAGCAGACTACCTAAGAATACATGGGCAGGACTATCATATCCCCTCAACCCATAGACCATCAGTATCTTCGTACTCTCTATACAGCGCACCCAAATTGGCCGAACTAAATTCGATTGGACCACGCAATAATTTTCCCTTTGCCCAAATAGTGAACTTCTCTCCATTATACCAGTCAATCTTGCGGCTTCGGTTCGCCGCTATCAATGCCTTAATATTGATAGAACTGTTTATATCTTCCTCGCTGGTTTTTCCTATATAATGATCCCTCATGTGCTTCAGACTATCTAGCCGACGGGCGACATCAAAGCTGAGACCAGGCTCGGAGGCCATCATCTTTTCACGGGCTGCTTTTCTCTTCATGAATCCCTCCAATTTCATTTTGAAGACTTGTGGCATGATTCCTGTTTCGATGCGCTCGTGGCATCTCTCAATATTTGCTTCGATATCACTAAATTAGAGATATGTCAGCGTAGCTCTGCCATTTTTCTGCAGAGTCAATGTACTCTTCAGTAATATCTAGCCCCATCATCTCCCATCTCCATTCTTTTGGAATTTTGTGGGGATCCATGATGGGCGGATGCTGCTTTGGCCATCTTCTGTGCAAACCTATGAGCTTTCCTTCAGGTCCGTATACAACAGCCTTAGGGGGGTACTGGAAGACTTTCGTCTGCAAGTTTCTTGTTCTCTGTAGGTGCTGCGCTCTTCTCTCGGTGGCTCTTTTTGTCTTTCCTTTTCTGTTTGTGGTCGCGTTTGGTCGACTTAGTGACCTTACTTGAGCCACCTTTTGCCATTTGGTATTCCCAAGATACGTTCTGGGCTTTAATAAGAGAGGATAGAGTAAAAGAGTATTTGAGTATTTGAGTATTTGAGTGACGATGGGGAGTGGGTATTTGAAGTCATTCTTCGTGAGTCTTGCCGGCCAGGAGGCTTCTTTACTATGTAGTATTTGCGATGAATGACGGTTCTCTTTCAATGTCTCCCATGAGGAACAAACATTTGTTTGCTGAGACTTTCCCAAAGGTAAATGTTGACAAAGCGCGATTGCTATTCATTCTCGCTATCTGTCTTTGTGTCCTGTCTTGAATTTGCCAGTTTCTCTCTGGAGATGATGGCTTTGGCCCATCATGAGTTTTAAGTTGGTATATTTGGGTGCAGGCTCTTTGATATTCTTGCAACTATTAATGACCTCCAGGCTTTGACACACGTTCCAAGGTTCATTCATTCAGATGTTCATTTCCAGTGGTGAAGAGATTAGAAATATCAAAGACGCCTCTTAAGACTCACGTGAGAGCGCCGAAAGAGACTAATGTTCAAATTCATCTGGCTTTCAAAATTTTCACTGCATGTCGAGTCTTATTCCGATATCATCCTTTGTTTTCCGTGTACCTTGCAGTTTTCATTCTTGTTGATGGTAGTTGAGAACTGCATACATTGGCACGCGCATTTCCCAGAATTTTAAGAGCACATCCTGCTTCAGGTATTGAAAACCAAGGCCTTAAGGTTTCAAATGATCATTCAAGCTGACAGGTTGAATACTGGCAAAGTTTGAAAGATCAAATTTCTTCTCTGAGTCATTGAGTTTAAGTTCAAGTTGACATTAATCATGCCAGGCTGAGTGACTCGAATCCACCTGTCCTCCATATGGATGCAGGCTGTGGCACGGGTGGTGGGAGCTAACCTCAGCCTTGAAGTATATATCGGCTCGACTTCGTCGCGACAACTTGAATCTCGGGACATTTGAACGTCAATTTAGAACTGCTGTATTAATCATTCCTTCAACTGGTTATTAGTATAATCCGAACTTAAAGTCATAAAAGTACTTGCCCTTGAAGTATTCATAGGTAGGCACCTGAGTAGCATTTAAACTTGAAGTTCGTTGACCGCGCAGAACACCAACTCAAGTACTCGAGATTCAAGGTATATGGATCTGAATGGAAAAAATTGAACGAAAATTTGAATGTAAAACATAAAAATGTGGCAATGAGACATCTGGATTTATGAAAAAGACTTGCATTCCAAATCTCAGGGCTTGAATTGTGAAACAAGAGGAAGGTTGTTGAGGTCAAATATTTGGCGAAGCAAAAAACAATCATATATTCCATAATTATTCACATATTAGTTAGCAATAAGATACTATGTACACACTAGTAACTAGTCAACTGAGCCTTGTCTATTCTAAGATAATTCCAAAGATCCTCACAAGCATCCTGCAATGATTTCTCCGTCTTCCATCCCAACTCTTTTTCCGCCCGGTCGGGTGTAGCAACACAAGATCCCACATCCCCAGGCCGTCGACCAACAATCCTCACCGGGATCTCCAAATCACTAACCGCCTCGAGAGCTTGCACAACCTCCATAACAGAGTGACCAGTGCCAGTCCCCAAATTGAATGTACGGAAAGAACCTGTGATCCGTCCTTCTTGTGCAGCAGAAAGTGTCGCGACGTGACCTCGCGCAAGATCCGTGATATGAATGAAATCCCGAACAGCACTACCATCCCGAGTATCCCAGTCTGTACCGTAAATACAGAGTTCAGGACTTTGTCCCGTGAGTGCACGTACAGCTGCAGGGAACAGATTTGAGGCGCTATCTCTTGGATCCTCACCCAGAAGCCCGGATTCATCACAGCCGATCGGGTTGAAGTATCGGAGACAGAGTACCGTCCATGATGGGTCCGATTTACACACATCCGAGAGAATGGCTTCTCCGAACCACTTGCTCCGTCCATACGGATTTGTGATTCCCGTGCATCCCGGCTCAACGTGTACTTCTCCTCCGTCTTCTGCTTCATAGGCTATACGTTCATGCACGCAGTTTTCTTCACGCAGTCGAGGTGTGCCATCCGCTAATGTTCCGTACACAGCTGCAGATGAGGAAAAAATAAACGATTTGATGCCATGGTCATCCAGAAGACTGAGCAGATCAATCAACCCTCGCACGTTGTTCTGGTAATATTTCAATGGGTATTTGATGCTGTCTGCGACGGCCTTGAATGCAGCAAAGTGAATTACACCTGTGATCTTTGACCGAGGAACCGCATTTGGAGTTCTGAGGGTATATTGCGCTAACAGCAGACCCATTCCAGATATATCCTGGTAGTCCGCGCAGCATAGCTCTGCCTTGGGACAAGGAAGACCAATACGATCATAGTGGATGTTCGCAGCGGTGAGGATGCGAGAGAAAACATCTCGGTAACTGTTGCTGAGATTGTCGACAATGATGATATTGTAGCCCGCCTTAAGCAATTCCAGAGAGGTGTGGCTACCAATGAATCCCAAACCACCTGTTACAAGCACATACTGGTCGTCGTCATTCTCGATGCTCTCTAGTGGATCTTCCGGCTCAGTGGCTGGAGTGGATGGGTCTGAGCGAAGCTGCGGCGAGCTGGCACCTGTCGAGAATTCCGGAGGAGGAGATGACATGGCTGGGATATATTCACAAGATAATGAGGAAGAAGGCAGACTGGCGAAGTTGAGCTTCAATGGCTCCTTCATGGTGTGTCCATGATCCATTACCCTCCAAATTCGAACCGTGGATACGGTTGAAGCAATTTACAAGAAGTTTTCAATTTTAGGCAGTGGCATTGAGGAATTGGATACGTTCTTTTACACTATCTAAGACAAAAATCTCGCTCGGGGACTCCTCGCCACTTTTCTTGGACTAGGCGCGGGGCTTTTTTTTGGAAAAAAAAAAGAATTCTGGGTCCATGTCTGTCGTGAAGGGGGTAAAAACCTGCATCGGGCTGTTCTGAACCATGACTACACTATTCTTTTTTTTTTCTTTTTTTGGTTTTCGCGTATTGGGGGTATAGACTACTACATCGTATGCTTGTCTTAGATGTTGTCATATTTTGGGGTCGGGTCCAGGTTTCTGACGAGAGAACACACCATTGGCGTCTGTATAGTCTCATCCACGTGTCTAGGCTACTGGGCTCTAACATTTTGAAGACTATGATTTGTGATGGAGAACTCGGAGGAACCAGATAAGGGGGCTATTGCCGCCCACAGTTGGTGTAAGTTGATGTGTAAGTTGTTGTATTAGACATCTGGGGCCTTGGTATCAAAAATAGCGCACCCCTGAGACCCAGTACGAGGTGACCGGGGTCTAGCCAGATGGTGACATGATTCTATGAACTCTTGTCATTCTCAGCTCGCCTCACGGAATATTTTCATTTTTGGCCCTGGCAGTGGCGGTGTGGATCGGCTCGATTGACTTGTCTGCCCTGAATTTCCTCGGCTTTGAGAAGTATTTAGAGTTGAGGGGTTAAGAGTGGCTTTCTATATGGACCTTACAGAGTGCATACGGAGTTTTGCCCATATGGGAGAGAGAGCGGGAACCAGCAGAATTCCAAGTGTTCTAGATTGTGTAACAAGTCAAGTCCTCGCTTATACTTCCAAGGTTCTTCGTACTTTTGTCAATCCTCCGATTCCAGCCCTGGAGACAGACTTTTTCTCCCTGAACCGCCCCTTGCATCACCGTTTTACGAGGCTGAGATATAACTTTGTGATGTGATAAGACAGGTTTCAATCGTTATCTATGGTCAAGGCATCTGAGGCTTGAGCCACCTGGGTTATCCGGTACTTTTACTTACTAGTATGAGCCATCTCATCACAAAATCTCGGGCCCAACTTCCGGGGCTTGCTACTCCGACGATCACCCAGCCAATAAACACATCTCCCGCCTCGGATCTCCGATATCTTTTAACGCCAGATTATATTTGGATACATGTTATATATACTCTTTAATATAGTTCGATTCTTAGAATGTACTACTAATACGAACGCCACGTCCGCATCTGACACCTCACTCCCCTCAATCGTTCCTTGGGTAATCTTTCTTGTTACGAGCCCCGGGTGTCACATATACGAATCTTAAAAGTACCTAGGTACTGTGCATGATACGAATGCGGGACAAGAAAAGTTTCAAGTTAGAAAAAAAAAACAATTAATAAAAAAATAAAATGAAAATCTTGAAATGAAAAATCTGCCATGTGTCTCAATGCCATTCGGAAAATTCATTACCCACATCACTGCAGAGCCTGCATGAATGCACCCCAACTAAGGGGGCCAAACCGCTCGTAAAAATCACCAGCAATTTCAGTCACAAAAATGTATTTTACCTTGTGGCGCAGTTCATGAACCAAATCCGGGAGATCCTCCATAGGGACCTCATTGATCATTACACCGGAGCGACTCCGGTCGTAATTGAATCGTCCTAGCCACGTCTGGACTTCATCGGATCGGTAACGCGGGTAAGGCTCCTCACAAATGAAAAACATATCGGCGGATTCACCTATCAGGGCATCCGGTGGGGTACCAGGATTATGGATTACCTACAAAAGGGGAAGATCCAGTTCATGGTGAGTTCCACATTGCAAAATTATGGAGTAAAAAGGGGTCCTCTTTCCATGGGTAAAGACTTACAAATCGATCTGCTAGGATTCCTGGAGTATTCTTGATAAATTTGGTCAATTCTTCGAGATACTCGGCACGCTCCGGATTGTGATGGTTGGGCGTCTCATCCACAAAGATTCCGCCAACACCAAGGTGCGTCTCCTCGTACTGCTTTGACCAACCCGCGTAGCGCTCGATCTCGGCATATGCTTCGGAGTGGGGCTTGTTGCAGTAGTCGATTCGGATATAGCCCACGGTGTAAACATTACGGTATGAATTCAATCGAGGAACTTCTCGCGAATAGTTCTCATCTGGAAGAGGTGATTCTCCAGGCCCACTGTTGGGGTTAACAATGACCAAAAAGTCAATGTTTGGGTTCGATTCGATGCTGTAAAATTTTGTTTCTTTGTCAAATGTTTGTTCAAGTTTTGCCTTTAATCATGACGTTCTTTGTTTATTTTCAAGTGGTTGCCCTTGGCCAAAGTGCGAAGGTCTCCACACTCTTCCATTTTTCTTTTTCTTCCCGATCCGTTCGACCCCAATTCGTGACTTACGCTGCATAAAGTGGAGCCCATGTTTCAGCCGTCAATGGATAGATATACAGTGGGACAACAACAGTTGATTCAGGCAACATCTTGTTTAGCGAGGGTTAAATATTCCAAGGTTCCAAGCAGGTTTTCAGCTCAGCCTTGGAATATGGGTAAGAAAAAAAAAGAAATTATGATGAGTTGTCAATTTAACGGATATTGAGTCCGGCAGTCAGCCCTTGGCTAGCGTTGGTGGGAAGCGTGGGATGATGGTGTGAATGGTATGGATGGTGTCTTTTGCTACGTGGCTAGACTTCGGAGTTCTCGGGGCCGCTTTTATAACTTGCCGAACCGAGTTAACTAGTGCTGAGCGGCGTCAAACAGGATAAGGAAATTCCAATCCACACTAAAGCGCTAGAAAGGCCACTAATGGGAGCTAAGAGACGCTAGGGCATTGGAAGCCACCCTTCTAGCGGGAGCCCTGGAGCCTTCAAAGTTGGAGGCCTGACTCGAGCTACACATTGCTTAAACTAGTGCGAGATAAAGAAAAAATCTTCCCTATAGATTCACACCTATGTACATGTGGATGTATCTGTGGATGCACTTCTACCTGTGATGCACCTGTGGACCACCTGCCAGGCATCATGTATGAAAGATACGTATTAAAATACAAGATTGTAAAATTCGACCAATAAAAAATGAGAAAAATAATTAATTCTTTACGAGATACTTCGTACATGTGGTAAGCACGTAAAAATAGAAAAAAAAAAGAAATTATATGCACGGAAATAAAAATATAGACAAGCATGATCAATCCGATAATCGTTATTCGCCATGTTCCTCCAGGGCTGTCAACATCATGATGCATGGTAATCACAGATTCCATGGTAAAAAAAGATACGGCTCTTTTCTCCCTCGGACTATCACTATCTTTTGAACATAGTCTCCGAGTCCTGCATTATTAGTGGATCACATCAGCCTCCCATCTTCGCTTCTTGATTCCCAGTTCGGTAAACCCCGACGTTTCATTAGACTCTCCGTAATCTTCGCTGTAAACCAATTATCCCTGTTGCTTCGAGCTCGTTGGAACCACGTCGCAGAATTGTTCCAGATGAGAATCAAACTGCTCATAGTAGCTTGAGTTTAGCGTGGTCGCGAAGAGATATTCGGCCCGGTGGCTAATGTCATCGACAAAGTTTTTCAAACTGGAATTGCTCATTGTGGGAACCGAGTGAAGCATATACGAGTACGCGGTTCGGTTCTTAGTACCCAATGCCTCCAAGGCATTCACTTGAGTCTCGTAATAGTCGTAGGATTGTTCAAACACCACGGTAATGTCGGTAGTATTTTGATCGTATCGAGAATCTGGTATTGTGCCTGGATTGTGGATGACCTGTTGAAACGATCAGCGTTTGGGATCGGCGGTACTTGATCTCCCTTCAGGAACGAGGGCCCATTGCAAAACAAGATGAGGATCGAAAGGGGTAGCAGGGGAGCCCGATCCGGATCCACTCTATGAACCAAAGATCGCTAGATCAGTTCGGTAGATGAGCATGTGTGTCGATCGGGCATCTTTCCCCCACCCTCTCTCTCGCCCCCATCTGTTTGCTTTGGTTTTTTTTTTATTTTTATTTTTTTTTTCATGCATTCTTCCACGCGAACTCACCAAATGTGGGGACTGGATACCGCTCGAGTTTTTAACCGCCTCATTGATGCGGATCAGGTACTCGGATTTAGTGGAGTTCCAGTCATAAGGGATTTCATCAAAGAAGATCCCGTCCATTGAGAGACTAGTCGATTCCGAGGTCCAGTTGGCATAGGTCGCCACATCGTCTAGCACTGCAGAAATATTTCGGGTCGCATATTCGGTTGGGATGTATCCGACTTTTTGCACGTTGGAGTACGAACTCAATCGATTCACTGCAACTTGGTATTGGGTGCTTGGGGGCGAGGAGCCTGGTCCACTTGAAGGATTCACAATAATCACAAAATCAAGTTCAGGATGTGTCGAAATACTAGCCAAGATAAATTTCATTAACATGGGCTCACAATGGATTCATCCTTCCCCTCGGGCCAGAAAAAACAGGTTCAACGTCCTGACTTACGCTTTGTACAAGGGATCCCAAGTACTGTTTGTTTCAGGATAGATATAAATGGGGTACAATACTTTGGAGGCCTTTCCAGAGTGCGAATGTTTCTTCGGTAGGATGATCGCACAGGGAATGACGATCGCTAGGATGACCACTATAGCTGCGGCAACCAACAATGCAATACACCAAGGTCGTCGCAGGTTTAATCTCCGTCGCAAAGGTGGAGAGGCACCCTCTGTAGTGCGTTTGAGGGACTCCATAGTTTGAGCAGCCACAGGAACTGGGGAAAAAGAAAGCAAGAGCAAGCGACCAACTATCAAGCGGGAGTAGCTGTAAATATGAATATTGTTATAGAAGATCTTTTGCCTAAGTTAGAGAAAGAGAGAGAAAAAAAAAAGTTGCGCATTGATCTAGGCATAATGGGAGGCAAACTACGTACGCATTGGCATCTGGGCAGGATTCTCAACTATAAAGTCAACGCGTAAGTCAAGAAAAAGCAACCGACTTAAGACAGGATAGATTAAATCCGGCCCGTGAAATTTGTCCCCATGGTACTAGTATAATTCTGTCTTATCTTTTTTTTTTTGGTTTTTTTTGAGGACTATTTTTCCCGCGTGGGTTTAGCGTTATGATAGATACATTGTAGTGGGACGAATCGGTTCAAATGTAAGTATCCATCGGAAGGAAATGGACTCTCTTAGTCTCAAGTGCTCCAAGGCTAGACGGGTTCCACTTGTCGGTCAGCCCCAAACGCAGGGATTTCGCGCTTGTAATGGTAAGACCAGTCGAAGTACAGTGAGACCTGCATATGCTTTTCATTTACGAAGTGGAAAAAAAAATCTATTTCTGGCGTATTGTGCCATTGACCCGCCCCCTGTATGGCTAGTAATGGGCTGAAGAGGCACCCACTGTAAAGACCACGACGGGTCTAGCCTAAGCCCTAGCCATTGGGCTCTCCCCAAGCTTTTCGGAAAGGGAATTTTTAGCCTCTTTTTATTTGGATTTGAATGACATGTCGACTCTCAATGGATCGGTCTTTGCCGTGTGCTTGGGCTCCTCTTTACTTAGACCTATCGACGTGGTGGCGCTGGTCCCTGGTTGGCCCATAGTATACATAGTCCACTTCTCCCCACTCAGTTCCCAGACGGGGGGACCTTACATATACTAATTGTTCTTTGGGGCTTGAACCCTTCTTCCTTTCTTTCATTGTTCACTCGTTACCAAAAGAGCTCTCTTCCCAAGAGCTCTCGCCATCAATATGGGCGCAAAGTATCTAGGGTTAGATGCTTCGGGATGGAGTCAAATGACATCCACGTGGTGGGATAGGGTATGTCCTTGCATTGATGAACATTCAATGTTCAATGTCCTGCATATATTCAATATTGCAAAGTATATCTAACATCAAGTTAATAGGTAATCGCTGCTTGTCTTTTGGCCACAATCGTTCTTGGTTCAAGTTATATTATCTTCAGAATCGGTCGATCTATTTATCGGCATTGGCGGGTAAGTTTTTTTGTTTTTTTATCGGCCCGAAGTAATCTGCACGAAACAATATACTTACATGAAATGTCAATATTAGGCACGACATGAACTCTCCGAAGTTCCTACCGCTGTGACTCGTTATATTGAAAAATTAACGGCCGAAACCTATAAAATTGGCAAACCCCGATCAGAGGTGAAGACACCGCAGAATTTCGGTGTTTACCTGGGAAAGTTCTCCAACCCTCCGACAGCGGAACAAGCTCAGCTTTTGTCTCAATGGGATGTAATTGTTCTCGATCCCCAGCAGGAGGGTGTTTTGGATGCTCTCTCCACTGGATCTTCTGCCGATCACGTTCTGGGAAGATTGGATGTTCGCCAACTGGTTGCTACCGACAGTGGATCCCACCGCGATGAAGTTATCCGCGCGATCTATGTCCTGACTGAGGCCATGGTGAAGCAGCTCAAGGGGACTCAGAATGAAAAGTCGCCTTTCACTGGAGTCTTGTTGGCAGACTGCCATGCTCACCTTCAGCCGGTTGTGTTAAATGAGGTTGTGAAATTCATCAATGGTCTTGGTCTGGATGTCTGGATGGAATTCAGCCCTCCGCAATATCTCGGCGAACGTCAATGTCGCGAAATCGACTGGACAAATATCCGAGGTGTGGTGTACCGAAATGGAGCCATCCGACCCGATGGTGATCGATGCAACTACTTCCAGATGGAGAATATGAGAACTGTTATGCGTGTTGTCGCTGCCCAGAAGCCCATTGGTGACTCAACCCTCGCCATGTGGGAGACTGTGGATGATGGTGTCGAGCTTAAGCACGAGGTCCTTCACCGTGCTTATAAATGGTATAACTACAACAGTGCTATGAGCTGGATTGCCCCTCAGAGCGCCCTGACCGATGCGACAATCGCGACCACCAAAACTGTCACTCATGAGCCCATCGGAGCTCTGATGTGGATGAAGAACGAACAGACACTTGCCACTCATGATCTCTGGAGACAAAATGAGGACATCTTGCCTTCCTCTGCTGGAAATGAGGATATGTACGATACCCTCGAGTCATTCGTTCCCGATCTCAAGAACAAACTCGCCATGTTCCCTCCTGCGCCCAAAGTTGATAATACTGCCGAACTGGTGAACATCGACGAACTCCAACTTTCATCTCCTAACGAGTCCCTCATGGCAAACCCCTTCTCTATGTCATCTGAGGGTGAAGACTATACTTCACTCGGTTGCTTCCAGATGGGTCTGGAACTCACAGGGAAAGACATTAAGGATCTTCTCCAGGGTCAGCGCCAAGTCCGGGAGCTCAAACTGCTGGATCCGATCAAGTCGACTCAGTTGAAAAGTATTGCTGCCGAGCTCCGGGTTTTGCAAGATTCCCAAGGTGAAGGTGCCCAGGTTGCGGGAGAGCTTCATGATATTCTCATCACCTGCGACGGAACCGACAACGATCGCATCCGCATCTACTCTGGTCTGCACTCTGGTTTCCGTACTCGCATGGAGACTCAAGTCTGGGGTATGTACGACAGAACTGCTGGTTATGGTCCTCTCGATATTTATCTTTCCGGAAAGTGCGAGGAAGGACGAACTGGCGCCATCCTGCACACTTACATGTCAAGCAAAGGATATTCTCGCTACCAGTGTTTCATGGTTGAGATCGCCTTGGCTGCTGCTAACAAAAAGTTGTCTGAAAAATGGGCTGGTCTGTCTCCCCGTATTGTCAGCGATATTGAGCAGCTCACTCCTACTGAGGCTCTGCTCTGGTTGCGACGACTGTCTACCACTCTCTCCAAGGACTGTGCTCAATTGACCGCGCTGGTTCGTGCGTGCACTGAACATCAACTCATTATGGTTCCCTCTCTATCTCAGCTTCGTGCTCTCGGCTCTAGTGAATACTTGAGCGGCAGATCCACCGGAGATGATTTGATCACTGCACGTTTGAACTTTTACCGCGACCAAGGCTGCTGGGCTCCTGAGCTCTCTGCCGCCAAGGCCCTGTTCAAGGAAATTGATGAGCGTTTGCCTGAGGTCTTGATGGCTCGAGACTCTCGAACCCTGGAGCAAATTGCCGAGGTCATCCAGACTGTCGTCCAGAAGGGAGAGATCGATGCTGGTGTTGACATTTTCGCATTGGCTGTCTTCTGCGCTTTCCGCCGTATCTCTGTTGATGAGATCTATCTGGAAGTTCTCGATCGTAACCCTCTTCCCAACATCCACACTGTTCAAGCTGCCTGTTTCGCAGAGATGTACGCCCTCGGTGCCCGTTGCCAGATGTACCTGGATATGACACCCAACGTTCTGGGTAAGATCATCACTGCTCGTTACCGCAAGTACTACACTGAACACCAGCCTACCCGACGCCCTGAGGGCTTTACTGAGATCCCAACCGCTTACGCATCCATGGATATCGATCTGGACCCCAAGGGTGACAAGCTCGAAATTCCGTGGTACTACCGCGTTACCTTCCTCGGAATTTTCGCCCTGCCAGCTCTGATTGATATTACCATGTTGACTACTGTTGGTCGTGGATTGTACCTGACTACCTTCATGAGTGACATTGACAAGACCTTGGCCACAACTGCTCTCATGGTTGCGCTTCTTATTTGTGGTGGTTTCGGTAGTTGGATCAGCTCTGGTGGAACTTACTACCTTTACGCAATGGCCTTCCCTGCTATGGGCATGTTCATCATGACTCGTCTCATTGCTGGAATCGCTGTCGTTTTTGTCGGTGGTATCATTGCCATGATTGTTCTCGGCTGTATCCACGGCTTTGCTGCAGGTGTTCTGTTCTTCCTCTACTTCTTCTTCCTGTCGACCTACCTGATGCTTCTGTCTGTCCTCGCCATTTACCAGCTTCCTGGATTCCATTTCCAATCTGGTCGTACATACATTATCTGCTGTGTCCCGATTTTGTTCATCTCTCCCTCGTTACCCTTTGGGTGGGCCATGACTCGGTCATTTACCTGTGTGTTGTGGGTTGCTTCGTTACCTCGCTGCTTCTCGGAACACGTCGGGTGATCTCGCAGTGGAACCGCTGGTACCTGGGCATTCCCACAACTACCGATGCCGAAGTTGTCAACTGGTATGTGAAGCAGCACGATTCTCCCACTGCCGCTTTCATCAAGGAGATGTCTTCTTCGACTATTCCTCGCAAGGCCTTGGTTGAGGCGGTGAACAAGGAGCGCAAGCGTTCTCTCTGGTCCAAGGCGACAAGCGATCTATTCGTTCGTAAAATGGCCGAGGGCTATGACTCGACCATTTTCCTGCTTGTCTGGTACTGTCGGTACTCGCGTACCCAGATTCCCCTTTCATACAGTCCCACTTGGAATCTTCAACTGAAAGCAGCAGTGGATACAATGGCCGATATGCAAAAGGGTATCCGAATGCACAGCGCGTTCCTTCACTGGCGCCATACTGGAACTGACGTCTGGTGCGGTATTCTCTACTTTATCATTGCCCTGCTTGATAAGTGGACTGCGCTTTTGACTGGAGAGTCCTTGGTTGGTCTGTCGACTGCATCCAGCTCCGCCTACCGTTTGTCAGTCGGATTCGGTCTTGGATACTATCTTACTGGTGCAGTGATGCTGGACGCGGTTTCTCAGCCACTATGGACTGCCGTCACTCAGCGGACTACAGAGCCTATCTCTTCCTTGGATAGCCTGAGTGATGTTCTCTCTCAAAACAAGAAGCAAAGAAGGGCACTTTACTGGAAGAATCTGGCAAAGTTCTTCTTCCTTCACATTTGGGGTGGATCCATCACCATGGCGCTTATGTGGACCTTTGAATATAGAAAGACTTCCACCATTATGTACCTTGCCTACCTTGGGGCGTACAGTGGTCTTCTCTTCTACCAATACAATCGAATTTTCACTGGCCCTCAAGCGGCAAGATGTCTTGCTCTGGGTTCCATCGTCGGATTTGTCACTGGTATCATTCTTCACACCGTTGTCTCTGCCTTCGAATGGAGCAGTGTTATTGGATTGGCATCCGGAACCTGGACTGCTGCGATCTACGCGCTGTTCATGGCTGACGTTGGCTTACCTTCTTTCAAATCCAAGCCTACGATCAAGAAGTCTACTGAGGTCGATTTATCTCAAGTGACCTATAGCTGCAGCTCCCTTGAACCTTACTTGGACCTCTCTCAAACCACCATGGCATACACCTTCGAGCACATTCAGTCGCTTCCGGCTGATGCCCGATTCCGCATTGACCCGGCAGCCCACCCGGGCTCTGAGGTGAAGAACAACATCTTGGCCCTCTCTGGATTGAAGAAGTCGTTGCTGGTAAAGGCTGCATTCCCCGATGCAGAGAGTTTGCTGCACGAGGTCGTTCGCCTTTGGGAGACTGGTAAAACCGTTGTTGAATTCATCTCCGCTGAGCACCTTCTTCAGAAGGAACAGCGAATCCGGGCTATTACTCGTTTGGATGGGGATAATCTCCACATCTTCGTTGTCGTTGATCATGGTCTTGGTGGACAGGACTGGACGACTAATATCCGCCGCAACTGCCATGCTATTGCCGAGGCTGTTATCCAGGCCACCACTGAATCCAGATTGGGTCTTTCTCACGATCATTCCATGATGGCTGAGCTCCTGGTTGTGGATCACCGTGCTAATTTCGAGCTTTCGCTTCCCGAGGGCATGAAATACCAGCTCGAGCGAAACCCAGCTGAGTGTGCCCGTGTTGCAAATCACGGTCGCAATACCTTCCTTCGTCACCTTCTTTTGGGTGTTGATCCTGATCTTGAATGGGACAATCTTCCAGAGAGTGCTCGTTGCCTCTTGATTCGCCGTTGTGCAGGAAAACCCGGAATGGTCGCTCCCGATGAGCTCCAGTGGCTTCAGACTAAAGCTAATACTGTTGATCACGAAGTTCTTTCCACCTATATCGCACGCTACAACTTGGGTGTTGGCATGTCTTTGACTGTTACCTCCTTTGCACAGCGCTGGATGGAGCATGACACCTACCCCGACCTTCCCGTTCTCCTGGACTCCACATACGAAAAGCCTCTCCGGGGACTTCTCCCTCCGGCTATTGGAGCCAACCTGTCATTTGGTCAACTGCTCAAGCTCTCGTTTACTCGTCTTCTTCATTCCCTCAAGACAATTATCAAGTTCACTCTGATTTGTCTGGTCGCTGATCCTGAGTACCAACGAGAACTTAACTATGTCCTTCGTGGACAGCCAATTATCTTTGCGGTGCCTATCAATATCTTACTGAACTGCATCTGGTCATTCTGCAAGCTTCTGCAGCGGATTCTCATTCCCTTGTTCTGGTACGTTATTTGCTCGCAACCTTTTTTTGAATTCTTTTTACTGACCTCTGCTAGATCCACGGACGTGAAAATGTCTCCGATCTGTACAAGGCCACCAGCGGCTGGAAGACAGTCATCGAGAAGGATCGCATTATCATTGAGAGTCTCAGTGGCCCGATGACCTGTTTCTACCGACCTCTTCCCGATGGCTCTGCTCGTCTTTACCAGTACAGCGGCAACCATGACCAGGAGCCAGAGGACCAGTCGAAGCTCGTTGCTATCAACACATACTCCGGCAAGCTTGTCCTGTCTCGACGAGAGGAATACAAGAACAAGAAGGTCATCAATGACTACACTTACGAGTACCCGGAAACCGCTGGCAAGCTCAAGAACAAGCCACTCCCCATCCAGCGACAGTGTACCTCCGGAGAACTCACTGGCCAAGTCATTCAATACGACGAGCGCGGTTACATCGTGTCCGGATCTGCTGTTCAAGGTGTCAACCCAGTTAAATTCCAGTATGAGTTCCGAAAGGATGCCAAGTTCGATGACGAGCTCCTCAGTGGTGAATACATTTTCCCTCACATCAAGATCAAGGTCTCGTGGTGCATGCCACCACCCTACCGTCCTGAGAGGCTGAACAAGTGGATTCCCTACCCCCGTGTCAGCGAAGCCACTTTCGTCCAGGGATCCGATGTTCATCACGCCAGATGGACATACGATCACAAGTTCCATCCTACTATTACCACCATGCTGAACGGAGAGGAGGTTCCCACTCCCGTTATGATCCGCGAAGATTGGTTCCACGTTTTGGACAAGCCAAGCAAGAGCAGTTTCCTCCACGACAACCCCCTGTATTTCTTCAACTCCGTCAAGACAAACTTCGTGACCCGATTCTTGGGACTGAATGTCAAGGCCCGCCGCATTCCTACTGCTAAGGCTCGTACTCACTTGTGGAATTCATGGAAGAGCAGCAAGAAGTTCGATGCTGTCACTACTGTTTGGCTTGATGAGGTTCTCCTGAGATCTGACCGTGTTCTCCGCCCCTACTGGCGAAACCGTGATTTCGGTCGTCTGGATGCCGCTAAGGACTACGTTGATGCTCATGTTGACACCATTCTGGCTCGTGCTGATATCGACCCAGATGTCAGTTCATGGACTCCTATGGCTTTCAAGATCAGCGATCTGTCCAGTTTCGGACAAGGTGGTGACTCTAGAATTAATACCCGCACACTGTCAACTCAGCTTCAGGATACCGACACTCAGCTCCACGTTCTCGCTATGGATACTGCTACTTGGCCCAACGAACCCGGTGGTGTGTCTGCTTGCCGTCGTGATATGATTAACGATCTCAACGGCATCAGATGGCACATTCTGTCTGAGAACGCTAATGACTATGGTGTACCGAAATTCCAGATCGAGCGCAATGTCCAATCCCTGACTGTACTTCCTCAATGGGGTCTCGACTTCTTGAACCCTACTCACGGTGTTTTCCAGAACTGCCTTGACTCGGAAGTTGTTGAGAGAGCACATGATACTCGCGTTGAGGATATTGAGAAGCACTTCCTGCCCATTCTTACCAAGCTGGTTCGCTGCGCTCGTACCACCAATCTGACCCGCCAGCACATCGAAGAGGCTACCAATGCTCTTGTTGACTTGAATGACTACTTTGAAAATGGTCGCAGCTGGAATGATGTGTGGATGAGCGACACTGTCAAGAATGCTTGGCGTCAATTGTGGCTGTCCGAGGATGTCGAAGATACCATTCCAGCCTCCCAATGGTGGAATGCCGAGCTGCCATCACTGCATCAGCTTGATAACGCTTTGGATATGTGGCATCGATGTAAGTTGAAAACAAAGGAAATTTTAACTGCAGCACTATTTACTAACTCTTCTCAGACCTGTTCATCTTCTCCATTCCTGTGCCTGAGAGAATCCCTGATGTCTTCCAGGCCTCTCACCACTTCACTGGCGCAACCTACGGTATTCTTTGCAAGGCTAAGCGCAAGTGTGCTCTGCATGTCTGGGATCACTGTATCAGTTTCCGTGAGATGACTGTCTTCCTGTCCGCTGCTGTATCCTTTGACTCGACTTTCGTCAACACCACTCTGATCTCTCTTGGTCACCTCTCATGTGTTCTTATCGAGCACCATGCCGATGTCGTCCTTCCTTGTGCCGAGTACTTCAACCCCGGATGGGAAGTCGAGCTCGGAACCGCTGAGGGTGCCCTGCAACACCGCCGCACTTTCGCTCGCAAGATCGACCCTGTCGTCAACGGTATTACCAACATGGAGAAGTATAAGCCTATCGAGAAGATCAAGACTCAGACTCCAACCTGTGTCATGTTGTCTCACGTTCGGTTCGTTTTCCCCTTTCATGTTAACTTGGAACATCCTTCTAACTATGTCACAGTTATGTCAAGGATATTAAGACCGCCATCATGGCAACAGATCTCATTGTCAACCAGTGGGGCTTCAAGGACTACGAGCTGCACATCTACGGAGATATGGAGCGCGCGCCTGCCATTGCCTCACAGTGTCAAGAACTCATCGCCTCCAAGGGTCTTAGTGAAAAGGTTATTCTCAAGGGTCTCGGTAACCCGTCTGTCGTTCTTCAGGATGCCGTAAGTCCCATCAAATCCCCACACAAGCTCCGAACTCAAACTAACCATCTCACCAGTGGCTGTTCATGAACTCCTCCGTCTCCGAAGGTCTTCCGTTAGCTATGGGTGAAGCCGCCTTGACTGGTGTCCCCGTCGTCTGTACCGACGTTGGCGCTTCATTCTGTGTCGTAACAGACAGAGCAACAGGCAAGAAGTTCAGTGAAGTCGTCGCACCAAACGACTACGACTCTTTAGCTCGCGCCCAAATCCGTGTCCTCGCCCTTCTCGAGCAATGGGCTCCATTCGCAGATGATCTAGAAGGCGACCTCGTCCCGAAACTGGAGTTCCACCCCTCCGCCGAGGAGATCCAAGCTATTTCCGATCGCATGTACGCGAAGCAGGAGCAGCGCCGAAACCTCGGTATGAAGGGTCGTGATAACGTGCTTAACTCTTTCTCGAGTCACCGATACCTGCGCGAACACGAGCAAATGCTTTGGCTGGGTAAATACCAGAGTCACAGTTACATTGCTCGCAGTGCTGTTGCATCGAATAATTCCAGTGGCTTGCTCATTAAAGAGAAACCTGACTATTCGAGACGTGTTTCATACCTCTCTTCCGTTTCCTTCTACGCCGGATTCGACTTATCAGCCTATTCCGGCTCGGGCATGGAGGGCTCTAAGGGATTATCGGCAGTCTGGGTCTTCGGGAACTCACACGCCGGTATAGTTTAATTTTCTTTGTTTCAATTTCCTCTTGCATTTATTCAGCGTGGTTTTGTTTGCTTTTGTTCATATTGCCAGTGGTAATACCTTGGAGTCTATTTCATATTGCACATACATAGAATAATGTTTATCGTTACTTAATGAAAGTGGCTTATTAATATTTATGCTCAACCTTCTTCCAATTCCGTCAGTAGCAGTATATGTACAAGTTTTAGCTTCGCGCGGCGCTAGGTACGGCCTGAAAATTAGGAAAGGTATGTCCTCGGCACTCAACCTTGGAATTGCTTGGCCAGCCTGAGGTGTGTTCATATACATACATATGTAAGTACAGGGCTCAGTCAGTAGCATCTACAGGTGAATGATGACTCGGATCTACACCTCTTTGTACGTGAGTACCTACGGGGTTACCTAGTACAGGACCACCTGGAGGGGAAGGAAGGCTAGCTGTTACTACATACTTCAAGTTGCATATAGGCATAGGCACTAAATTTTCATTGGGAAAATGAATGGTCCTGGCGAGCTCAGGGGGTTTCTTCTAGTCTTCCCTGCAGAGATGGCCGTCATGAAACAGATTGACAGGGATATGGGATTTTGAGGAACATAATGTTTGCAATCAATGTATTAATCCTTTTCAACCACGAAGTGCGCTCTAGCGTCACTAATTTAATTGCTAGTCCGAGTCTATCAGTCAAGTTCACATTAATCTACCCTTCTCACCTGGGCAAGGTCTGAAAAGAAATATTCTCTGTATGAAACTTGAAAGCATGAAATAGGCATATTTTACCACTCTGAGTCGGTTGTCAGCGTGTTTCTTTTCCCTGCCCCCAAAATTCCAGCCCCTCGATTATACAAGATGTACCAGGAGGGACATGAGATCTTCCTGATCATTTACCGTGTTCCCGGTGTACAGCTCGATTCAATCTGGTCTTCATTGGAGCCATCTGAGAAGGACGACATCATCACGAACCTGAATGAAATATGCGAGAAAATGCGGAAAGTCGAATGTCCAGTACCTAACTTCTATGGAAGTCTGGACGGCGGTGGCCTTCATACCTTTCTATTCCGCAACAATAATGACCATCGAAATTACCTAGGCCCCTTCTTCTGCAAATCTGAATTTGTTGCGGGCCTTGTGGGTAATTATAGAGCTTTGACCAATCGCAATGACCTTCCAAACTACAAGGCTCGCTTTTACGAGAAGTACATGTTTCGTGTACTTGAAGGTCATCGGTCTGTTTTGACGCATGGAGACCTTCAACAGAAAAATATTATGGTTGTGGAAAATAAAAGTTCAAACTGTGAAGGTAGGCGGTCATTTGACGTTGTACTAGTAGACTGGGAGAGTGCTGGTTGGTACCCTGACTACTGGGAGTTCTTCATTGCATCTTGGGCATGACGTTCGAGGAGAACCAAGGCTTGTCCTTCCCAGATGTCTACAAGACATCCGTATTTGACCACAATGTCGTCATTCACCGCTACAATCTTTGTAGCTATGCCTGATCCTAGTATCGTCTGTCCCAGGATATTGGTGCAAGCGCGGATCTCTTCGCTTGTGGGTAGAGGAGGTAGAGGCTCGGCGTTCTGGAAGGGGACTTGCACTGGTTCCCACATCTTGTGAGCTGGCGGTAATGGGGTATCGAATCTTGGAAATGTGGATGGTTCTCTGACCAAGAGTGGAATCAGCGGTGAAAGGAAGAGGGGTATCTCTTAAGGACAGGGATGTTTTCTATATGGGGATTTTGTCCAACACAGGTTATGACCCCTTCTATTTCAAAATCGAGTCCTGGTGGTCATTTTCGAGTCCCAGATCTCGAATTTTATTAAATCACACTCTAGATCTTATCAATGGGCCTATCAGTATCTCCGATATGTTTATGGTATCAGCGTCAAATAGCTGTTTTTTTCCTGTTCCAGGCGTATATTAGAGCTTTTCAGGGCTAATCGCTGGTAAGGGTTAGGTCTAGGTCTAGGTCTCTGGACTCATGGTGCGTTCGATGAGTCTCGGAGTGCGGCCTACATAGTGGTACCTCGGAACCGGGGAAAGGTACCTGCATGAACTGTAAAAGATGGTAGGAGCCCACCAAGGCAGGCACGTATCTATCAAAACAAATGAACAAAGTACCGGATCTTAGCTTCAACCTATTGAATCAAGCTAGCATCAAAGCACAAATTCTCAAACACGCCCACAATGACCTTTTCGCGCCTCATCCGTGTGATATCTCGAGCTGTTTCTCTGTCAGAGCCCCCAATACCATCCGCAACCCCTACACCCTCCCCTTCTACCTCTATCCTTACTGCGGCTGTATCATGGATCTTTGTGGACGTGGCGTCTTTCTTGATTGTCATGGTCGTCTGCGGCGTGGTCGTCTGGCGTCTTCGGTACGGGCTCTACTTATTATATGGGTATTTTTATGTCCAGTGTCTGATAAAAATCATCTATAGGCACAACGCTAGACAGGCGCTGCTTGACCACCCCCAGAGGGTACTAACCAAGGAGTACCTAGACAAGCAGAAGGAGGTCAATGGCGAGTCGATCTATTCGTTCGAATTGATCCTTGTCTAATAGGGCTATGTTGACTGATTAGGAACAGCACCACAACCCAAACCCTGGCAATTCTGGAAGGGGACACCAGAGACATCGAAATCAAAATCGCCAAACCGCTTACACATCTTGATGGACAGCCATCTAGTGTTAGGAGGTGTGCCTATGGAACAGCTACAGGAAAGAACACGTATGGGGGGGAAGCGCGCGGAGGGGAAGTCTGCCCACGTCGAGAGCTATCTACCTAGCCACCTTGGTCTGAACTATACAGACCACGTGATCTAACATCTAGAGCTGGAGCCACTGCGTAGGAAGGCCGATCGGTCCAAAGATGTTTCGGGCGAACAGGAGGAGGCCAGACCATCGCCGGAGGCCCAGCCCTCCACTTACGCAACTCATAACGTTGAGTTTGTCTTGCCTCCACGGGGTTATCGCCTCCCTCTAATGCCAGCGAGGCCCCCAGACGGCCAGCCTACCATGGATAATCTCCTGAGAGCATTGCCCGAAAAGCTGTACCGAGGAGACACTTCTGATATTGGATTTTCATGTATTCCTCTCCCATCTGTGTATATGCTTCTGTTATCACGTCCTTAGAGGCTTTCGTGCTGCTTATATAGACACACTTGTCGATTCAATTTGTATTTTTATTCCTACCAGCAAAGATGCCCTTGTTCCATCTTTTACTTGTTTGCGTGCTTGTGAGATATTACCTGGGGAGCTTTTTACTAAGTGAGAATTCTATGTTGGCGTCTCCTCATATACTACACTGCAATAGTTAATTGAACATTACCCTGGAACATTTGAATTAACCCTAAAAATTCAAAGCATACATGGTGTCCCGAGTAGTAGAAGACAAGTCCAGTGAGATAGGGCAAGGTATCTACTCCCGAGGTCAGCACTCCACATTTGAAGTGCTTGGCCAGGAATCCGAGTCTCGGTCAAGTAGACACCATACTACAGCCATGTTCACATAGTAGTTAAGTACTCAGTCAGTAGTATGTACAGGTAATTGGTGACATACCCCTCTTTGCATGTAAGTACCTACATGGTTACCTACGGGGTTATCTGCATGGTTACCTGGAAGGGAAGGTTAGCTGTTGAATTGTTGGATATAGGCGACTGGTATGTATCCCTAGGGATAAGCTGTAGGCTAATAGCTCCTTGGGTACCAAGACAGGCGGTGAATTGATAAAAGTGCAGGAACCCAAGTAGTAAAGGAGGTCTACCTACCTCGGGAGGTCTATATTGTGCTAGGCATTTTCCTAGGTCCTGAGTGTTAATTTAACAAGCACTTGAGGTTCCAGACCTATCGGACCATCTACTTACTGATACAAGGTTATATTCGTCGATTGTACAAGTCACTACCAAATACCTAGTCTAGTATAATGGATAATATTCAGATAATAAATCATCCGAGTCTTGGCAATTACATTAATGCTAGCACTATCGCATACAACGACACCTGTCGGCCATGTAGAGATATCACAAAACAAACACACTTTTGTTGTCACCACGACCCGAGAATGACAAGGATGAGATGGGAGTAACCAGAACATGAATCCGAACGCCAAAGCAATAGTAAAAAGGGAATAAACAAGAAGAAAACGCCAACCTATTATCCAAACCCCAAACTCCAAGTCCGAAGCAATCGGCGGCTCTAAATGTACATCGCGTCACGGGTCATAAGATAAGCAATGAAAATGGAGTAAAGCAAAAGTAAAGTATCGACGCGAGCGAGCCGCTGAATGATCAAAGAATCACACATCTAGACGCGTGACTGCTTGTGGCGCCACATTGCACCGGGAATCATATTTTGTTTCAGCATAGCCAATTCCTTATGCATGGACTGGTTTTCTTGCTGGACGCTCTCAATGTAGGCTAGAGCATTTGAAAGGATTTCAGACTTTTTCAATGATCCCGCACCAGCCCGAGAAGTCTGTTTAGGAACACCAGCTGGTGAGATGGCTTTCTCAAGTGCGAGGAACTTGGCGTTCATGTTTGTGCGGTAACGCTTTTCGATGATGTTGTGGGCGGCTCGTTTGGCCGCGTTACGCACATGTGGGTCTTGGCCTGTGGAGGAACGGTTGGATTCCTGAGACAGACTGCGGGTCTTGCGGGTGGATGTGGATGTGGATGCGGATGCGGATACGGAGGCTTTCTCGGCTCGGGGAACTTTGTATTCTTGCGGCTTGATTTCTGGACTTGAGGACCACCTTGTTGGAGAGGAATTTTGGGTTGAGCTGCGAGTGGTCACTTTGGATGGCTTTTCGGTGATAGAGGCCTCGGGCATGCTCAGGTCGACCGATTGGCGTATTCCGGTCCATGATTGATCGTCGCTATCAAAGTCCTATTGAATATAGATGTTAGAGATACTAAATTCCGATTGTATGAGTGTATAGACATACCGATGAGGGAGAAACAGCGTCTTCAGCAGTAGGCATGACGAATCCGTTGATTGCCGATGGTGTACCAAATGGATCCATGAAGAAGTCTTTTGTGTCGGCGCTCGTTAAGCTATCGGCGAAATCGAACGAAACCGGATCCATATCGACAGGCGTTAAGGAAAACAAGTCGATGGCACTGTCATAGTTCCAGTTTCCAGGAAGAGGGTCGGAAGCTTTGGTCGAGAACATGTCTAACGGGCGGGAATGAGGACTCAGTTGTTGATTGAGATATCTGTCGTTGCCCATGCTCAATTTAGGCAAAGGATTGCATCGACCGTAAGGCATCATTGAGATATAAGTGGATCAACTTGAAGACTGGGTCCAGATTCAGGAAGTTGGATGGTGAGGAATATAAATCTTTCGATCGGGGGTGGCGAGATAGAATTCAAGAAGAATCTAATGAATATCAAGCTCGAAATTGTGTTTTGCTGTGTTACCGAAGAACTGAATTAGGTTCCTATCGGCCGCAGCAGGAGATGTTTTATATGTATTCGAGATCTTCGTCACCGAATGACCAGGGGGGATAAAAGCAAAGAATTGAGAGGGGCGGCATCTGGACGCGGATTACGACTCCCATGTCAACGGTACCTCGACCGAGACGGCAGCCGAGATTGAACCTGTGATGTCAGGCATAATAGCATAAACGGCATCATTAGCCCCCCTTTCAAGGACCCCCAGATCTTAGCTTTCCGGCTGGCTACTCGAAAGGGGCGCTTCGGTGCAGTCGAGCCGAGATCACCTTTTCTCTCTTTTTTTTTATTCTTTTTTTTTCTCAATTCAGTTCCACGGCCGGCTCCGAGGGAGGACCATTAAGCGGATTCCGATGGGAGTACAGCCAAACGCGTGAAACCGTGAAGAAATCGATAATTATCCAAGTAAAGATCCAGCAATCAAAAGGTCAAATGTCAAGTTTGTGGATCCAACGGGCGTAAGAAAGTGGATTAGGGGCACAGCTCATTCCCGGCCGAAAGTCGGATCCGACTATATTATAATTTATATAATTTATAAGTATAAATTTATTGGCATTTTTTTTTATAAATCCATAAATTTATATTGGTCGGATTTAATTAAGGTAATCGACATGAATAGATGATTTTTATGTATGTAGCGACGGGTAAAATTATACCCTCTTGTACTGGCAGTACCTATACTGTAGTAACTATAGTAACTGTAGTAGCAATGCTACTAAACATCAATCCCTCTAATAAAATTTGCATTGAATACTACCTATCAGGGATTATTCTCTTCACACATATACCCGCATGAACAGCCCTGTCAATGGCGTGGAAATCACCTAATTCATCCTAGTCTCGACGATCCCCTGCGAGTGGACCTATTAAGTAAACCGGTCCTTCAATTCGATCCATTCAGAACATGTCCTAGTCTTTTGCTAGATTCTAGACCTGCAGTTCTCCTTGATACCTCAGGGACCTTTGTTTTACTGGGTATCTGCAGAATATCAACAAGGATGTTGCAAATTTCCATTCCTGCCATTGACTCGACCTGAAGAAACCATAAAATTAAAATAAAATCTAACGCCATTGTCATCATCAATCTATAGAAGCAGGTTCTATGTTGAGTGCAATCTACAAATTAATATCCTCAGATGTCTAAATCAAGGAATTCTCATCATCGTATTCGGTATAATTTTGCCATGTGTACAAAATGCCAGCTAAGCGAGTTCAAGTCCAAGTTCAAGTTCCCATGACGGCACAAGCCTGAGCCATTGTGGCAATCGGTACGAATGCTACTCCCAGTACAACTCGTATTTCTGTCCACCGGTCATCTCCCTTTTTTTCTCTCGTACGAAATATCCGGTTACTCGCAATTCTCTCGCCCGACGTTTCAAAGAGCATGTACTAGTAACGTGTACAATCTACAATAAGGAAAACGGCATCTAACCTTGTCCCAAATTCTTTATTTCTGGATATCGGTGGGTCCCGATGGGAAACTACGGAGCTTTTTTAACAAGATTAGGCGTAGTGCGACCGTTGTGGCCCCTGCGTTCTGACCACTCCGAACACTCACGATTTCCGCTGACCAGACTTGACCTTCCTGGGGGCTTGCTTGTCCTTTTTAGGTCGTGGGGTGACTCGGATCGAGTCCTTCCTGTCCCTGATCATTGCGATGAACCCGGTGTCTACCGATTTTATTATGCTGTCCTCGTGATACTTCACTTCCTTTTCAATCATCACGAATTATATACGGAATCATAGATCTTCATGCTTTATTTCGGTGTCCCGGTTTGTCAATTGTGTTCCGGACATCTTCTTATGCCAGTGTGGTGTGATTCTTGTCAACACATCATGATCCTAGTAGATATTCAATGTAGATTGACCGTGCATCATATATCGGTTGTTATGATAACAATTCATCTGTATCTAGGTTATGTCTAGTTTATGCCCTGCTCAATTCAACGTAATTCAACACCGGCTGTTTCCCGGGCCAATAATGTTAAATTCATTATCCGGGATGTGAGATGGGATAGTAAGCGGCTTATTGTTCTGGCCTCAGATCCCCTTCTTAGTTCCTATTACGTTTGTGGCTATTTGTGGCTCCGTCGATCAATCTATAAACAAAACCGTGGAATCTTCCCCCAATCATGAATGCTTTAATCATCCACAGCTGGAAAAGTAAACCTGCCGAGCTTCTTCCCGGGTTACAGTGGGGCGATGACGGAAACCACTGTTTGAGCTAATGCATTCTGACCGTTATGCTATTGTGTCATTTCTGTGCATCTGGGTCGTCCGACGCGGTAAGCCGTCGGTCCGGGGTGGAGCCGCACCACACCGGACACTAAACCTGTCACCTGCGTCGGATTCACGGGTCGAGGTTGGATCTCACTGCCGATTGCTGCGTTCCCCAGATTCTAGGTTCCGCAAGCACGGGATCCTCTTCGGTAACTAGACGATTTAGTTGCTCTCCCAGGGCTGATCCGCTTGGAATATGGGGGGATAAATTTTGAACCCCTTTGATCTATCGTGGAAATGATTATATCCGTGAGTCCAGATGAGATCTGTGAAGACATATTGACATACTGATGAACGGGTAGATGACGATAGTTGCCACGTTGGTTCATTTCGCGATATCTCCGCGAGGTTTCCACTATGAGTTCAGATAGGGAAAGATAACACGAAGAACACGACGGGAAAATATGTGTGGGTTTCCGTTTTGTGGCCGTCCTGAAATTCGATTCCTCAAATCTTCTCATGATGCGTTCTCATGGTTGGTGGATGACCATAGATGACTGGAACTGCATGGATTATCTTGTTGAGCTCAGTGGATTTTCTCTCTCGCCATCTTTTTTCCCTCGGGTTCGAGACACTGGGTTTTTCATTCTAAGGAATAATATCAATGCAGAGTTGTCATCAATCTCTTGTGAACTGACTATTCAAGACAACCCCTTCCAGATAACCTCCTGGGAGAATGCCTGACACGCCTGGTATGTCTAAGATTACTTCTTTACGTCTTCTCGGATCTCCAAATTCCTTTTTAACACCCTGGCTTTAGATCAAAGCCCCCAACAACAAACCTGAGGACGACATTGAAGACGAACGAGAAGGTGAACATATCGGTGGGTATGGAGGTGGGAGGGGTTCTAGAGCGATGGAGCATCTACAGAGAATCAGGTGACTACACCACACCTGGAACCTCGTCTGGAACCCCTCGTCAGGATACCCTTCTACAGCTGGCATCAGCATAAGCTTAACATGCAGGCGGTGAATGGAGCTTAGGCCACGACCTACTGCATGTGTGGAACATGCACCAAGCTTATCGTCGCTCTCCCTCGAGCTCTCGAGCCCCTCCTCAGACCCCTCGATAGCACATCTCAAATCAAACCTCGGCCCATGATTGGAAACTCTAAGTCTCAAATCGGTCTTTTCCGACTTGTCGCAGATCCCAGCCTCCCTTGATAATACTTATGATCGCATCGATCGCATCGATGGTGGAGCAGCCCTGTGGATCCCGATGATGGGAACCTTGGGAGCCCCGGCATAAGGCTGTGAAAGTCAATTCCAACACCAACAGATTGAAATTTCCGAGTCATGTTGTGTGACCACGAAAATGCTCCGCATAAATAACTTGCAAAATTGATTTTGGATTTGATTTTGTTAGCGCTAGGTGAAGAGAACTGCTCAGTCGCATTATTACGTGTCGAGGGGCTGCGGTCGCCTCTGGTACACATGGATAAACTCCACCGTTTGCTGGAAAACAGTTAACATGATAAAAGTGAAATAAATTGATCGCTTGATATGTCAGGTTTAACAAGTCATGTCTTGGAAATTACCCAATGACGCACTTTGTACTCTGTTTATCCGCTTTTCCAAATTTGTTCGGCTCAGTGTGTTGTGCAAAGTGGGATGTCCATTATTTCTGGGAAGGAATAAATACACTTCTCTCATTTCAGTGCTCCCTTTTTCTCCTCATAATTTATTTGGGAAGGAAAACGCAACCATGTCGTGAGTAAATGCATTGTTTTGTTCGCTTCATCTTGGTTTCTTGGACTCGGCTAACCTCTAACCTGTTATCGCTCTCAGTACTCCCGAACAAGAATACATCGACCTCATCACTCGCACCGATATTTCCGAAGAGGAATACTTTGCAGTCTTTGATAAACTAAAGCCAGTTGCACCGGAGAAGGTTATCGGAAGCTGGGAGGGAGCCAATGTGAATAGCAACCATCCAGCCGAGCAGAAGCTTGCGCTGATGAAATGGGCTGGGAAGGACTTTCATTCCACCGAAGATGTTGACCCGGTCATGGTGTATAAAGACGATGGTTCACGGGTTTGGAATGCAGATTGGGGACATGCTCTTGTAGGCATATTGTCTTTCTGATTTTGAAACATGAGAACTGATCGCTTGTATATCAGCTTCGTCAGATCGAGTGGCGTGGTGTCGTTTCAACAGCTATGATATACGATGACTTCCCCATCATCGATTATTTCCGATACGTCAATGATAATCTCCTTGCAGGCGCTATGGATTCAAAGAATATGGAGGGGACTTACTTCTTCTACCTGCATAAATAGCTCTATATCAAGGTGAAGGGATACGAATGGTCAATTTTAATGAAGCGACGGTCTATATCCGAGCATCTAAGTTGTCAAAGGACACCTGTAATAAGTAGATCCTAGACATGTGATGTTCGGTAGTAGACTTGGCTAATAGATAATAATAGTAGATCCATGGACGTTTCCATATGTAGATTTCAATGATCAAATACTACTTCTTGGATGTAAAATAATAAATTCGCTATGGCATTGTGCTAAATTGAGTTCCAGGAAGAAAAAGCTCTAATTTGACACGATCACCATTTGATTGCGAAATTTATCCCCTTCCTTCCCTGAAGCCACATCAACCATCCAACTAGCACAACTTTCACGAGTCATCAACAAACTCGCTCCCAATTCAGTTGGCCCAAAAGTCCTCACAGGTTTAATACCACCGTAAATAAGACCAACCGGCAAGGGCAACGTCCAATCAACCTCATCTCCACAATTCGCCTCAATCTCATCCCTAACTGCATTATGATCCTCATAAGACTTATCCAAATTGCTGTAGTTCATCATGAACCGAATAATATATGGAGTCACTGCATAACTCTCCCGAACCCCAAGCGCACTCATCACAACTAGACGGGGCTTATGCTCGGGTTGCGTTTTCTGGTCTCGCAGTAATTTGGCTGCGATGGATGTTGTGTCTGCGACAAGTCGGGCTGGGCCGAGGAATCTTCCCCAGGGATTCTGGCCATTTCGTCGCGCATTGAGGAATATGAGGACTCCATCTACGGGTAGTCCTGTGGCTTCGAATGCATGTTTCATGTCTGAATCTGAGAGACAGGAACCTTCGATTATGGTGAGATTTTCAAGGGGTTCTATGTCCCCGGCTTTGCGGACAAGGAGTGTAACATTGTGACCTGAAAATGTCAGTCTGAGTCCATTTGAATCTTCAAGTTCCAAGGTTGGATTCAACGAAGGTTCAAGGAGGTCAAGTTCGAGTTGAATGTGGGGAAGTGCAAGATGCTGTGGATATATATATATACCTTGATCCAGGGCATACTTGTACCCGAACACTCCAGTTCGTCCATTCGCTCCCAACATGAGAAGATGCATCTTGAGCACCAGATTTCTGGACTTCAGATTAAAGTAAACAATATGAGATGAATAGATCTGAACTCGAGGCTGATATGTAGACCATCGGGATTTTATGGCTCATGATGCTTATGTAATGGCAGTCGGATCCAAATTCACCCGACCCGTGGCTTACGATGGCTTATGCTTGACCAATCAGAAGAGAGGCCACAGAGGGGTTCGGGGTAATGATTGCACCTGTTCGCAGTATCCACTATCACTGATGAGTATTATTACTTTAATTGAAGGATCTGGACAGCGAGAGAGGATTGATTTGCTATGCATAATATAGTCGCATATTTAGCTCAAACTAAGCGTGGAGGGTCATTCGGTATTTACTAACCCTTTTATTTTGAGCCTCGGGGTTCGTCTGATGCACCCATATAATGACCCATTGACCGTGAAAGAAAAGAGTCATGATTTCGTAAATCTCACCGACAAAATTGGACTAATATGCCAGTGGCAGAAAATCTAAAAATAATTAATCTCTCGAAATCTCTCGAGTAAGAACTTCGCAGTTCAGTTACTTCCAAGTCAGTGTGTACGGCCCCTTCGGGCCCCGGGGGCCTAGGGGGGGAAATGTGTAGATTAAAGCTTGCATATGTTTGAGAGAACGTTATGATGTCAATATTTTAAAAAGCGTGAACCTTTGGAAGCATCAACATTCAACTTTCAGTTGCAGAGGTGTTTGACGAGTCGAAATCCGGGTAGTGTTGGGTTTATTGTAGGAACTTGAGATATACTGTGGACTCGAACTCCACTCAACTCCCAACTCAATACTCCCTCCGTCTGATCGACTGGATTGCGATTTATTCAAGTTGAATCCATGAGAAAAGCCTTGGCTAGGCGGTTGAGAACGCCTACAGACTTCAGACAGACCACCCCCTCCTCCGAAGCTCAGCACAGGAACTTGAACAACACTGCCTAGAGCAAATATATGAGGGAGTTTGCTCCGGCCAGTGACAATCTTGGAATATTTGCTGAATACCTGGGGAATATTTTGAAACGTGCATGCTTTCATCATCAAAAACATCTCCTAAGCCGAACGCAACCTCAGATGGCCCGAGGTGTTCAATAAAGCTGGTGAGATATTCGCAGCCCTACTGGCCCTCGCCGTTGAATTGCCATTTTTCTTTGTGTATAAGCATTATTACATCCTTTGTGGCCAAGGACATACAACCAAAAATGTTATCAACCCCCTTTTGATCATGATGTGACTAGCTAGTATTTGGCCACCTTCCGCACCACAGAATTTTGACCACAACCTTTTTGATCGACTTGTTTTCATGTAAAGATTTATTTCTCGGTTCAAAAAAGAAAGTTGGATCGGAAATTTCTGAGGTAAAAATTGTGATGAGTATTCACGAGTCTTCATCATTCATGAGTAGTATATAGAGCCGAGATTATGTACATCCATTAGAAGTATATGCTAAACGCCATGTTCAGTTCACGACTGAGACAAAAAATGCAACATTTGAAGAAAATCACTGCGCAACACCACCAGTGCCGAAAAGCTCCATCTTGATGTGAGCAGCCTTGACACCCTTGTTCTTCAGACTAGCTTCCATGTCTGTCATGAACTTCTCCGGACCACAGATGTAGTAGGTAGCCTCTGGGACATCGACGAAAAGATCCTTGGACTCCAGCTTGTCGAGGTCGACACGGCCGGCAAAAGTGTAGTCAATACCTTCCTTGTCCTCCTCAGATGGGTGGCTGGTGAAGAAAGTGGTCTGAAGGTTGGGGTTCTTGGTTGTCAAGTCGGCGAAGTGCTCCTTGAATGCACGCACGCTGGAGGTACGAGAACCGTGAACGAAGTGCAGCTTGCGGTCAGCCGACTTGGAGGTCAATGTGTTGAGAATGGAGGTAAGAGGAGTGAGACCGACGCCAGCGGAGATCAACACAACAGGGCTTGAGGATTCGTCGGTTGAGAGGAAAAAATCACCACATGGGTGAGAAACCTTTAGGGTATCACCCTTGTTGAAAGAATCGTGAAGGAGATTGGAGACGTATCCGAGGTGAGCAGTAGCGCCAGACTCGGCAGTGTTTAATCCCTTCTCCTTCTTCACGCTGATTCGGTAGTAATCAGGGTTAGGCTTATCACTGAGAGAGTACTGACGGGGCTGCAGGTGCTTCAGCTCGGGCACGTAAACCTGCACCGAGATGTATTGGCCAGGACGGAAGGATGGTAGGGGTTTGCCATCAACAGGAGCAAGGTAGAAAGAGGTGATCTCCTCGGATTCCTTGACCTTATCGGAAATCTTGAACTCGCGCCAGTCGGTCCATCCGTCGTTTTGCTGGTAGATCTGCTTCTCGCGGCCGATCATGATATCAGCTAATTGCCAGTAGGCAGTTGCCCAAGCGTCCTTGATTTCGGGTGTGAGAGCGTCACCGAGAACCTGGCCCATGGCTTCTAGCAGGTACTTGGCGACAATTTCGTAGGCCTCGGGCTGAATGTAGAGGGAAGCGTGCTTGTTGCAGATCAACTCCACGGCAGGACCGAGGGCACCCAGGTTGTCGATGTTAGCGGCGTATGCGAATAGTGCGCCAGCCAATGCACGAGGCTGGTGGCCATTCTTCTGGTTGGGAGTGTTGAAAACATTGTTCAATGCTGGGTTCTCTCTGAGGAGATTGTCGTAGAAGACTGATGTGATAGTGCCACCATGTTCGACCAATACAGGTACTGTGGCTTTGATGAGCTTAGTCTGCTCTGGTGTTAAGCTGGCGTGAGAACCCATCGTGACTGTGTTGATTTGTTTTGATTGATGTAAACAAACAAGGTCCTTGGATTTAACTTCCCAAGGTTGATATGTAAGTCGTGTTTGATGTTAATATTCAAGCCTCATAGCGGGAGCAGCCAGGTATTTATCTCCACCCGTGGACCCGAATGACCCTATGGTGGCCATTGAATTTGCAAGCGATCTCCATATAATGCCATAATCTCGGGCTTGCCGCAGAAATTTCAAGAATTGTGCCTGGTCGGAATTTGCGGTTACGACGGCTTCGAAAAATCAGTATCTCCGCGGACTGATTAAGCGGGGCATTCGGAGTGAAAAGTGGGTTGATGGCGTTCGCTTCCGAACCCACCACGGGGCCATGCAATGGTCCCTGAATAAAGACAACGTTTCTTTCTTGTCCGATAACTGCCAAGGCAAACGTTGCCAATGGCTGACAATTCAAAAAATCCAAGCATCTCCGCGGTCTCAAGTATGAACGGAGCACATAGAACATCTTAATATGTGGGGTGGCTCCTTGGCCTTGCCGCTTTATCGTTCTGTAAGGCCTTAGGCCACTAAGGTACAAGATTCTCAATAACTTCCAAGGTTGATTCGGATAGATTTAACTAGAAGGGACTTAGCGTATGATTGACGTATACATGACTCCAGATGTCCCGTGTTCAGTTCGGCAAGCGTATACACGTTGAAGCAATTCTTACACGTAGGATCGGCTCTATGACAGAGATCTTAGGAGTGGGATCATCTCTGTTTCTTACTCCGTAGTGAAATTTCCTCGTTGTTTTATCTTAGTTGACTTTCAGACAAATCGGTTGAATCCCTCGATTCTTCAGACCCCGTGACTAGCCTGAGCCCTTGGAACATCCTTTGGATATTCAAATGTTGTGATTGTTCCCACTTAAAGTCCTTGTGCCGGATTTCCCCCCGAATAGTCACTTAGTTTCAACTAGAGGCTACTATTTCGTAATGAATATCGGTTCGGACAATAAAGAGCAATTTACAATGAAAATGGTTAGCTAGTTTCACGAGCCTCTCATCGGCAGTTTGAATATGTGTATGTATGCACCTTTGATTACGTTCCCTGCGTCGAATATGGAGTTCCTAGGAATAAAAGCAGCAAGTCAATAATATCAAAGTAGTTTAGTTCCCGAGTGGTACCATCCACCATGTTTGTGCTTGATTTTCGGCTTCTCCACTATGGAGTTTTCTCGGCCGCGCATTTTTATGATCCGACGCGAAAATCTTTCGGGGTTTACGAAAAGTTGAAAATTTGGATCTTCCTGGTCATCCTTAGATTTCCTGGGGATATTCAAGGATATTCCCCAGAGCCTCTAAAGTTCGTGTTCACAACTTGAATGTTGTGATAAGGTTGAGATTAATGTCAAAGCGCCGATCTCCACCGGTAATTCTATAGCAAATGCCATACGATAAGAATAATGATTCTTAATGGTTAAGATAATAAGGTACATGATGCATGTCTATTTTAGAACATGCTAGACATATCACCCCGCCTATCAAACCCTTTCCCGTGCTTGGTGGCGTTCTTGAGTTAGTCGGGTTGCCCTTGTCACGCGCGCCAGCCTATCCTGGTTACCACTGAACGAGAATGTTCAGGATGGTTCCAAATTCAATTTTATAATCCATAACTAACAATAGATGATACTGTTACGAGATTTTGCACCATGAATTTCTACAGATTACCTAAGGGTTGCGGTTCCGGTAATGTGAGTCTGAGGCGTTTCAAGGTGATCGTGTTCGTGGTGAGAAGGCTTCATCCCCGATTTACAGTCAATCAATGAGTGAAAGACTAGTATCTCAGAGAAATTCTAGACATGATATCTGGTGACCGCTCTTTCATATTCGTTATAAAATGAAACGCCCAAGGGAACTTGAATTTACCGTGACATGCTATTTTGCCATCCATTCGAGTCTCCCGAGCCTCCGAGCGCTTATTCAAGAACTTCGATCAATTCCGCATAACTGATTATCCGCCTGAACCCATTTTTAGGCCAACTGAGTGAACTTGAATGACTCACTATTTTGGCTGTGATGCCAGGTAATTTGGCTTTCAATCCAAGGCACCGGGTCCTCTACGAGTATTTCATATGGGAGTGCCCAGGTGCATATGTGGGTAATTTCAGCCATTGACAAGTCTAATTGATCAATAACGGGGATCACCGAGGCTTATAGAGTCGATCATTCTCTGGAAACCCCATAAAATTCGGGACCAGACTGTTCTAGACACCCGTGGACTCTATGACATCCGATTCCGGCGACTTACCCGTCCAAACAAAACATGTGGAGTTATTTATCCCAACGTGGAACCACTATACCATTGTTATCATTGGCCTGGCCACTGTATGGACACATCCTAATTCAATTATCAAGATAATAGTAAACAGCATCTAATCAGGCTTGATCTCTGAGCTTAAAAGCCTAATCTAAAGAACTATGTACTTTTGTCACCCATCGAACTTTCTTGACCTCATCACTTCAGCGTCTTCCTTTGGTTGAATCTCGGGTCGGGCAGTAACAATCCAATCAGTGAAACCGGGTGTATTAAGCTCCTAGTAAGCCCAAAATCTGAGCTCTGATTACCCCGGTCCCTGAGAAGATCGATGATACATGGATTTGTTGCCTCCTGCACTTGTAGAGTGATGATGACGTCTGGACGAACCACCTGCAGTGGTAGACAATAAATAACGCGAACAGGCCACACGGGTCAATGAGCTGTGTAATCCCTCTATGAGATAAATCTGGAGGGTTCTCTGCTATAACTTGACGTGGTCATACTATTCAACCCCGACAAATCATAGTTGCGACGTATTGCCAATATGGTCTTTCACAAGCGACAAGTATCGGACCCCTCTACGCTGGGAGGTCCGCCTGGACCCGGTGGACGTGGTCAGCTCCCCATGCTCCAGCTCCCAGATAAGATGCGATATAATCTTCTCTGTGTGTTAGGCGAGTTTGTCGGCACGTTCATGTTTCTGTTTTTCTCCTTTGCTGGTGCCCAGGTCTCGAACACCCCAATGCCTCCTCCTGGCTCAGATCCAAACACGTCCAACCTTCTGTACTCGTCTCTGGCATTTGGTTTCTCTCTGACTGTGAATGTGTGGGCTTTCTTCCGTGTTACTGGAGGTCTGTTCAACCCAGCGGTAAGACTCAGTAAACCCTGTTCAAGGTTATTGTGAAGCTGATCATCTTAGGTTACCCTGGCTCTGTGCTTGACTGGTGGCATGCCAGTACTTAGAGGTTTACTGGTATTCCCTGCTCAGTTACTTGGTGGTATCGCATCCGCTGGTGTTGTTAGCGCTCTGTTCCCAGGACCGCTTAACTGCGCCACTCGACTTGGTGGCGGCGCCTCTATCTCACAAGGGCTGTTTATTGAGATGTTCTTGACTGCGCAGTTAGTACTGGTGATTATCATGCTGGCAGTTGTCAAGCACAAGTCCACATATCTGGCCCCTGTTGGAATCGGATTGACCTTCTTCGTGACTGAATTGATTGGTAAGTTTTATCTGTCGATGTCAAAGACCCATTACTTATTCTCATCGACTAGGTGATTACTATACCGGCGGATCCCTGAACCCTGCTCGCTCGCTCGGTCCCGATGTCATTAATCGCAGTTTTCCTGGATACCACTGGATCTATTGGGTTGGCCCGCTCTTGGGATCGCTTTTGGCGTCTGGCTTTTATCACTTGCTCTGTTGGGTTCGCTGGGAGAATATCAACCCTGGTCAGGACTTCAATGAGTGGGAAGCCAGGGCTCGAAAGGAGTCGATGGCTACGTCGGATAAGACGTTCACGGATCAAGTTCATCGTGCCCCTGATTCCTCTGAGAGTGCAGTCGTGCCCCCTGAGGAGCAGGTTTAGCTTCCCTAAACCAAATCTTGGTACTCTCGGCAGAGTTGAATGACTCGCCATGTTGAATGACGAAGTTCCCTGAATTTATCTCAACTATGACTGTTCACAACTTGACTCGTTCGTTTCATCGGACCTGCCATGAGACAGCTTTAATATCCGAAACCACTAATACTCATGTTTTGCGCCTGGATCTTGAACTCCTTGACATTCGCCTCTTCAACTTCAACATCTTCGGCATCTAAAGCTTCGATGATGTACTTTTCATTCTGCAAATGATTGATTATAAGCCTATGTTGTATATCAATTAGTTAATTCTTCGGATTATCCGTTCCTCGTCCGAATCAGCGATTTTAATATCTTTCTTGAAGTCAAGATTGTTGATAAGACCATAAATCACTAGGATCTGTTCTGGATACCTAGCCTGTTCCATAGTATGTATACAGGGTTTCAAGGTACTGTAACCTTCAGTTCGGGCTGACGTTCCAAGTTCCCATTTGGCAGCCCTCGCAGCTTACAGGGCTGCGAGGCCTCACTTTCTCTCTTCCTTCTTTTCTAGACTTTGTTTTGCGAATCTCGGCACTCTTTTTCTCTTCGGTCGGGGTCCTAGTACATGAAACTAAGTCTCATCTCTTCTTTTCTAGCGTCCGTCTGGGATTTTCCAGCGCGTGCAGCGCGTTTTAAACCGGCAGCGAAAGCTTTCCTCTCTCACTTCACTTTTTAGCCTATCATCATCTGAGAAAGAGCAAATTCTCAAAGCTGCCGCTGACAGTAGAACCAATTCCAAAACCAACAAGATGATTTGACACGCGATGAAGGGGCGTCGTCCTCTCCTCCTGCTCTTCACACGAGAAAGAGTTTAATCATCTTCGACAAGCATAACGAAAACAAGAATGTCGCGCCTAAGAACGCGACAGAATTGACCAAGTTCGTGAAAGAAGACCAAATGCCGTCTTTGAGGGCTTCCTCTTCGGGCAAGGGCCTGGAAGGGAGAGATTGACAAAGTTCAACAGGCTCAAGAAGACGAATTCCAGGAACAGGAGGGCGAGGAACGGATCTTTGTTAGCTACGATATGCCATAGGGGACAGAGAAACATTGGGATTGGTGGTTCACTGGTTCTAAATTTAAAAGGCGAGCCACTGTCGTGGGCCACTGTCCCCTCCAGGCTATCGTACACCATAGTTGGCAATGAGGAAACACTAGTTAGTAAAAGTACTAGCCCTGCCCAGGTGGAGGTAGTTAGTTAGTTAGTTAGCGCAACCAATTACTAATCCACCAACCTATCTTCCAAGGTTCCGGTCGGCAACAAGTAGGCGATCAGTTCTCCACCTGGGTCCGACAGATAGTTCTACGAGTCTATCTGTGTTTTGCTTGGAGAGGCTTACATTTATTATGGCAGAGAACAAGATCATCTGTGTCATAGGAGCCACGGGAAACCAAGGCGGGTCTGTCGCCCGTTGGTTTCTTAAGGCGGGTTTCCGTGTCCGTGGCTTGACCCGCGATACATCGTCCCCCGCAGCACAGAAGCTTGCGACTGATGGCATTGAAGTTATGAAAGCAGACCTTGACAAATTGGAAAGCCTCAAGTTGGCTCTAAAGGATGCGAATGTCATATTCAGTGTTACGAACTACTGGGAGCCGTTCTTTCGCCCGGACTGCCGCCAGAAGGCCAGTGGGCTGGGCATCTCGCCTGCTCGGTTCGCGTACGATGTCGAATACCAGCAAGGCAGAAATATTGCTGACGCAGCAGCAGCGACCTGTGACTCTCTTGACTCCAACGGCTTCTTAGTGTCCACGCTAAGCCACGCCGCCAAGTCTAGCCAGGGAGAATTCAAAGAATTGTACCATTTCGACTCCAAAGCGGATATCTTCCCATTTTACGTTAGAAGAAAATACCCTGACCTTGCGGCCAAGATGTCCTGCATCCAGACCGGCTACTTCTATACAAGTTTTAACATCTTACCTGACTCGTATTTCCGCAAGGCAGGTAATGCTCCCATAATTGAAGAGTTTGACTAATGATCGTCAAGCTCCCGAATGAGTCTTTTGAAATGAGCTTCACCACAGCCCCAGACAGGCTTGTGCCACACTTAGATCCTGTCGGAGATATGGGCACTTTTACCTTCGCTGTCTACCAAATGCCTCCTGGCAAAGAGTACATGGCTGAAGGGACAACTTGTAGTTGGACCGATTGGATCAAGACTTGGAGCGACATAACTGGCGCGCTTGCGTCTTATCGACAAATCACTCCTGATGAAATGATTGAAATGACTCCCGATCGAGACTGTGGCATCGAGGTAGCGTACATGTTTTCCTATAGTACGGACCCAGGATACGATGGAGGTAGAACTCTTCTCACTGCGGCGGACATTCGCAAGGCAAGTTCACCTGTACGCTTAAAATCAGAATGGCTCACTCTAACATAAGGTGACAGACTGGTATCGACTGCCCGATGACGAGTTGGAAAGAGTGGGCAGCCCGCCAAGATTGGTCTGTTGTGTTAAACAAAAGTAGCTAGGTAACATTAACAAGCGTGTCAGGAAGTTGAGAAGCTCATGAATACTCATATACTCTAGTGCCCGAAACTGGCGTCACCACCTGAACTATCTGATTGGGTATCAATGAGCTAGTTAATCAGGTAGTTCTGCTTACATGAACCTGTGTTAGCATTGGATAGAATTATCATATAACCGACTTGTTTTGATATGTACATCAGCTTTCAGACCAGTTGACAGAGATGCATACCTTATCCAAGTTACCGTTAGCACATATGCAAATGCCTGGTTCTCAACCAGGGGTCCCTAATGTCAGCCAATTCACAGCGTATAGTAGCACCACTCATTCCATTAACTCAAGACCCTATAATACTAGTACATTTCTTTTGACGAACACACACTAACACATGAGTCGTCATCGCAAATCATCAGCATGCCAAGAACCGCAAAAAGGGGGCGTGGAAGTTGGCTGCTGACGCGCATTGCAGTCTCCACTAAATTCCTGCCCAACACAAACTTGAATGCAAGGATCATGTTCCGCAACATTTGAAGCAATAATGCCCGAAGTCATAAAAGAAATAGACTTGAAGACTTCACTCTCAAGAGGTGATAGAATCCATATTAAAATACCTCACGAAGCCCATCTCAAGCTATCACCGTGAGGCTTCACTAGCTCTCCCGCTAGGAGGATGAACAGCTCCACCTCAGATCACCCGATCTACAATAAGAACGACAAAACACACCCCTGCGGGCCCCTAAGACCCGCATATGTCTGGCCTGTCTAGCCTTGTGCAACCATTTCCCGATTTAGGGTTCTTCAACTTTAAAATCTGCACGCGCTCTTGAGAAGAGCCTCTCGCCATGTTCTTCATCCTTGTGCAACAACTGACGCTTCAATATGGATGACTCTCATGGTAGGCGAGATGCCGAAGCGGCGGTCGCGTCCGATGCGAATAGTCTTGCTGGTTCTGGGGACTCGGCTCTGCTAGGTATGGTGTCATTGCACTTTGCGGGGTTCTGAACTCGGTCGTATGCTGACAGAGATAGCGAAAATGGGGTATAAGCAAGAATTGAAGAGGCAATATACTACGCCTCAAGTTTTTGCAATTGCGTTTAGTATTATGGGTCTGGTACCCTCGATCGCGTCGACTCTTTCGTTCTCTTTACCTGCTGGCCCGGTCGGTATGGTCTGGGTAAGAAGTCGCAAAGTTGTTATGTGATATTGATGATTGACATCTGGAGTGACTGATCTCGTGTAGGGGTGGTTTACTGCTAGCATATTCATTTTTATCGTTGGACTTGCGATGGTATGTGTCAAATTTGAGTCCTGAACATGATTTATCTCAAGGAATGCCTAACATTATCAGTCTGATCTTGCTTCTGCCATGCCAACAGCGGGAGGCCTGTACTGGTGGACGCACTACTTTGCAGGCCCAAAATGGAAAAATCCATTGAGCTTCTTGATCGGATATAGTAACACTCTTGGTCTCATCGGTGGAATCTGCTCAGTGGATTGTAAGTCGGTTAATTTATCAGAATTTGTGCTATTTCTCACACTGCCATTCGCTAGATACCCTCGCGCTCATGATAATCTCATGCATCAATATCTCCCGTGAGGATATATGGTCACCCTCACGTGGTGAGATCTATGCTATCTATATTGCTCTTATTCTCATACACGGATGTTCCGGGGCTCTGACTGGTCGTGTCATGCCTACAATCCAGACATTCTGCATCTTTATCAATGTCGCTCTGGTGATTGCGACTGTGATCGCATTGCCAGTAGGCAAGGTCACTCGAGGAGAGTCTCTTAACTCGGGGGGGCTATGTGTTCAGACACATCGATAACGAGACGACATGGCCTACTGGGTGGGCATTCATGCTTTCTTGGTTAGCTCCTATTTGGTCTATCGGGTCGTTCGACTCATGTGTACACATGAGTGAGGAGGCTTTACATGCTGCGAAGGCTGTCCCCTTGGGAATCATGTTCTCTGCTGGCTCGGCCTGTGTGCTTGGATTCTTAGTTCTGGCTGTTATGGCTGCCACGATGAAACAGGATGTGACACAGACGATCAATAGTAAATTTGGGCAGCCTATGGCACAGGTAGGAGGTCTCGATCCCACTTATAACTTTCAACCTACTGAATGCATGTTTACCACAGATATACTATGATGCGTTGGGAAAACATGGAGCTCTGGGTTTCATGATCGTTCTCTGCATAATACAGTATCTTATTGGTCTTAGTCTGGTATGTATCCCACGGATAGACTAAATGAACTTGCTCTAACAGCTCTAGATCGTCGCCGCCTCACGTCAAGCATGGGCTTTCTCCCGTGACGGGGCCCTCCCTTTCTCGACCTTCTTCAGACATGTTAGCAAGCGCATTCAGTACCAGCCTGTTCGCATGATCTGTGGATTAGTGATCGTATCCCTCCTCCTCGGTCTACTTTGTTTGATTAACAGTGCAGCCACAAACGCGCTTTTCTCTCTCTTCGTCGCGAGTAACTATTTATCGTGGGGTACGCCTATTTTTTGTCGTCTTGTCTGGGGTCAAGATCGTTTCCGACCGGGCGAGTTTTATACTGGACGGTTTAGCAAGCCAATTGCATGGATTGCTGTTGTTTATCTTCTGTTCGGAGTTGTCTTGTCCATGTTCCCCACGAGCGGGCCTAATCCAGCTCGTAAGTACTTTATCCGAGCTGCACCGTGTGCGCTATCACTGTTGAGAATTTATCTGTTAACTATAACCTTCTAGCTGCCGGTATGAATTATACAGTTGTTATTAATGGCTTCGTTTGGATCGGGTGTATGGTTTATTATTTCCTCTTTGCTCGACATTGGTTTACCGGGCCTAGGATGACAGTCCAAGAGGGAGATTCAACTGGCTCTGATAATTCAATTCCTCCCTCAGTCTCCCTGCAACAGGAATCTCCAGCTACCATGAAGGAGGAATGATGCCCCGATAGTGAGCAGAAAATTGTCAATAGACACTAGCATAAAACGGAAACACTTTTTTCTTACCCTTGCTTACCATTAACTTTCTTGAAACAAATCCGGCAACAGTTTCGGATGAAACAAATGATCCTTTGCTTTTCATGTCCAGATGGGCTTAATCCCTGATTCTAGAATTCCAGAAGGGCTGAAACCTGGGGCTGTTCGGGCCGTCCGTATCTCGTATCCGAGTGTTTCCAATTTAGGGGTTAAGAGTGCTTGGCCAGTTTGAAATTGGGGCTAAATCTTCATAATGCACTGTTTGGGTATTTCAAGTTGACGCTAGGTTTTGTCTCAGGTTGTGTCAGTTAGTAGGTGTAAAATGAAAGACACGCTGGATCCGAGGTTCTCGAAATAACCTAGGTATTCTCCAACACCGTATTAAGTTTTGAACGATTTGAGCTTCCACTGTTTTTTAGTCTACATTTTAGTAGCTAAGATTGTATCCATGGCAAAATCATCAGATCTGAATTGTGGTATGGGCAAAATGCGTCTATGTACAAGAAAATAACATACAACGCCGGCTAGACGTCCCGGAATAAATCATAAGGAATTTCATGAACAGAAAAGCATGATCGATCTCACATGTAAATCTTAGTCATACATGAGTTGAGATGAATCAATTGATATCATAAACGATGTAGATTATGTTGAATATGATTGATAATATCAGTCACCCTACAAGGCGACCATGACGTAGACCAAACCGGCAAGACCAGCAGCAGCCACACCCATGCTGGTGGCATGGGGAGCGGCGTTGGTACCAGTTGAGCTGGAGGAGGAAGAGGAAGAGGAACCGGTGGAAGTTGCCGTGCCAGTAGTAGCAGATGCGGCAGATCCGGTGGTTGCGGCCGATGTGATAGTAGTGTGGAGGGTGGTAGTCTGGCCGTTGGAGTTGGTAGTGGTGACATCCTCAGTGTGTGTCCATCTGGATACAACACCTGAGGCAAAGGTCTCAGCAGCGGACTCAACTCCCGAAGCAAAGGTCTCGGCGGCGGAGGCGGCACTGTCAGCATTGGAATGGACTCCGGATGCGAAGGTCTCAGCGGCGGAAGCCACTCCTTCACCAAAGGTCTTGGCGTTGGAGTATACGCTCTCGCCGTACGACTCGATGCTGTCCCAGTCGGCAGCCACCAGGCCGGTGCTGGCGAGGATCATGGAGGTGATCAGAGTGAACTTCATTTTGGTAATAGTGGAGTTTTTGAGGTATTAGGTTGAGGAAGAGTGTAAAGTAGTGGGTATTGTATTAGGTGTGGTTAGGTTGGGTAGTTGATTGTGATATCCAACAAGATCTGGGGAATCCACAGGCATTTATATACGTGATGCTCTCTGATCCATGGACTGATCTTCCGCCAATATAGATCTGCACAAAAAAGGAAGGTTCTTGATCAGGGCATTAGGCAGCGGAAATAAGTGTGGCAGTGTGGCAACCTTGGAACGACACTGCTACTTCGGGACGGGAAGGGAGCGATCTGCACTAATTCCCGCCGAATGATCGGGGAAGACAGTAGAGGCAATTTTAAAAAGGCAATCGTCATTTCTGGGGGTCCACTTGGTCCAGAGTTGAGGGACCCGTATGCCGATGATTTGTTTTCATGCGTTTGGCCCCAGGTGAGCCTTTCCGTATGTATGAGTGACTCGCGTGAGCAGAGCCGGCCTTATGCATTGAATATGTTGTAGCGTATAACAGCGCATCCTTTGATTCCAGGTTCTGCGCGATCCCTGTTTATTGATTTCCCGAAATTAGAAACATCAGTCGTTTATACTGCTGCCTTTGGAGGTTGTTAAGTTTATTGCTAAACTTGATGATGGTCACCGCCACGCTGCGGCCCCTGGGTCAGTGAATAGTTATCCGCCGGAGGACATATCCATGTTAGCCACTTTTACTCCCTTTGTCTTGGGAATTAGTTTCCGATATTTCAAGTTGAGTGACAAGTTCCTGTAGTTTGACAGTTGTAAGTTGTTCCCTTCTTGTCTTGAGTCTTGACTCTTGACAGCAGGGTGGAGATATCTGAGCGCGGCATTTGCTCTATTGCGCGTCTCCGCGCCTTTGACACGCCTCATTGACTGGGGTCAGACACTATGCTGGGAAATAATGCCATAAGCCAAGAAAGCATGACGTTTGAAGTAGAATCGAAATAGAAACAATGGGCATCAACGGGTCTTGGTAGGACGCCACCAGCGGGGCGAAGTCGGTTCAAGCAAGTCGGAATCTCACGGAATATTGTGCAGAGAGAAATATGTACACAGCAGGATTCCAACCAATCATAGCCACACACAGCCACATTGGAAGTCACGTGAAATGCTTACATGATTTGTAGACACCTTGTGAATAAGGCTGCACGTTTGGCGGATTTGACCAACTACTGACCATTTAATGGAAGCACCCTACAGGTTATAAAAATGCTTTAATAGTAAGTTACTATCTTATCCTCTCATTTCAAGAAGCATTCTTTTGGATATTTTGGCTAAGAACAAAACAACCAATAACGGAAATGACATTCAACTAAAACTGACGCATCAAGTATCAAGCATCAAGCACCATCAGCTGAGAGAACACCAACATAAGTAGAAAACAGAAGCATCAACGCTTGATCTGGATATTGATTGAAAGTGGCATCACCCAGGAAAGATTGACGGAAGTTCTTTCGCTGATATCACGACATTCCTTTTCTTCTTCATTGGTGGCACAGGTTTCGCTTCGTAGGGCATCTCTAATGATCTTGAGGCGCTGAGAGGAGATTCGGCAGTGTCGTGAGGCTTGTACAAAACGATTTTGAGCATCTCGAAGAGTCTTGCCAGACTCGGTCAATGTATCTTCATCCTGGCATTGGTTCGCATTTTTAGAGCTCTGTTGTATTTCGTAGCGCGCTTTCAACAAATCATGATAGGCGATGATCACGTCCGGGCGTTGCTTGCGTCTGAATATTTTGGGGTTTGGCTCATCCGCCTCTTTGGTGGGAACATGTGTTGCAGATTCACAGGCAGTATCATCTCTGAGGACGGGATTGAAATGATCAAGAGATACCTCTGAGGTGCAGATTTGCATGTCGCGCTTCACTATCTCATGGAACATGTTGATAAGGAACGATCTCTCATAGGGTGAGAGTTTTTCCTTTATGTCGCGGAGGGTCTGTTCCGGAATCTCTTGTCGGCCGGGTGTCAAGGTAAGGTCTTGGGGACCTGGATCATGTCTAAGGCCGATGTCAGTCTTCTGTTGAGAGAATTCGGTCATGTATGACTTACTGATATTCCATATTTGGAGCATAGACGCGACTTTGAGTCATTGCGAAAGAGGATTAATTCTCTAGCGGCTTGGGACTCCTGGAAGGTTTGGTGATGTTGGATATGACGATTCCGAATAACCTGGATCGCGTCTAGTGAAGCGAGGAGGTTGACGCGGGTTGGAAAAGTATGAGTGAGAGGAGGGAAGGAGAAGGTGAGGTGGAGTGATTTCAATGTTATTGTGTACTAGGTAGTAGTATTGTTATGGGCTCTTATCGAAGGCATACTATCAGTAGATCACTCGCGCCTGATTCTCCAGGGGTATATAATTTCAAGTTGAAGTCTACTGATCTCACTCTTTCCATACAGCACATAGTACACCTCATCCTCTCTCGGCAGCAACCAGCAAAGTAAGCCTGGAAGGCAATAATTAACCTGAACCAATACACAAGCCTGGAAGGTTCTCTACTTGCCCTTAAGGCGACACACCTAATGAGCGATTATCTCCACGGATACTCTGCAAGAAGAAATAAGGAATACCCATGGGTCAAAGACAGTGAACTGTTCCATAACCCAGAAGACGATAATAAGTCGCGACGAGAGAATCTGCATCGAGCTCCTCCATTCATAAGCGACCGACAGGTCCACAGATTAGCGACCGAACAAGAAGCGTACTTTGTCTACACCGACTACATAGAGACAGACTATGAGAGGTATAAAATAGCACCAGAGGGTCCAGAAGACCGTTATCCGATTGGTATCTCAAGTTGCTGGAATCCGCGTGTATTAAAATAGAGTTAAAACTTAAGGTACTAATGTACCGAAAGGACATGCATTGATCGTCGTAGTCATGGGCTTCTCCGCACAAGCAAAAAAGGAGCTTGTTTGAAGTGGGGCCCAGAGCCAGGCAACACACAAACGCCACAAAAAAAGAATGAAAAATCAAAAAATCAAAAAGAAATGTGCATCATCCGTGAATCGAACACGGGCCTCGTCGATGGCAACGACGAATTCTACCACTAGACCAATGATGCTAGTTAATGTAATGCCAAGCGAAATGCGAATCTATCAATTCAATCAGATATCAAACAAGTTAAGGATCTACATTGTTAGAAGAGGGCTCAAGAGGTCAATCCCCGGCAGCGCTTCTTGAAGCAATGTAATGGTTTCGTTCCAGAGCTTTGTCTGTGCTTGTTTGCCTTGTGGAGACAACACAAAGGAGGATGGTCTGTTAAAGGATGTTAGTGAAAAGTTTCGCAAAAGTATCAAGAAACTTACTTCTTCACAACCTGCTCACTTATATAAACTCCCTGGTCTGTGGCATGTTGAATCGCTGCATCTACCAGATTGTGCCCTCCTTGTTCCGAGCTCCAAGCAAATATTTTGTTAAATATGGCGATTCCTGGAGTGGTATCCGACCGGTGCAATGTACTCGCACATAGACCAGGATTCACTCCGTTGACAATAACATCCGGCCCAAGCACGGAGCTCAACTCCCGCAACCACAATATATTCAGGAGCTTGCTGGTATTATATCGATCCATTCCTTCTCCAAAGGAAGAAGGTTCGTCTAGACGGGCAAGAATATTTGGCGCATCCTTTGCTTCAAACCTAGTCCAGAAATGAACTTCGGATGTGACGATTGTCAGTCGAGTTTTTTGACCGGGGTTAGCATTCGCAGTCTTCTGTAGAGGACCGAGGAGAAGCAAAGATAAAAGGGCAGTTCCAATATGATTAACCTGTATCGCGTTGTGTTAGGTCATTCTAATAATCAGAGATTCATCGAGATAGGATGCGACAGACCTGGACATTCATTTCATGACCAGTATTCTCGGATTTGATATACTCCAACAGTTTGACCCCTGCACACAATATAACAATGGCCAAACAATCCAGCTCCTGAACCACGCGCTCGCTGAATGCATGCATACTGGAGAAAGACTCCTGATCTAGCTTCCAAACCAGCACATCACAGTTTGGCGACTGGGCCACAATCTCGCTTTTGGCAGCCTCTCCTTTCGAGACAGTCCGAACCCCAAGGATGACCCTGGAAATGCCATGTCTCGCCATCTCTTTCGCCGCTTCAAGCCCAAGACCTGTATTTCCACCCGTGACAATAGCCGTTTTTCCATCTAGAGTGATAGAAGAGGGCAGTGGTTTCGGGGTGAAAGTGAGCTGCCGATACATGAATCCTGCCATGCCTCCCATCTTGCTGACAACTTGAAATGGTAATAATTTGAGGTTCAAATAATTAAGAGCTTGAAATGCTTTGGGTTTAACTTGAACTTGAAGTTGGGAAGAGTGCACATGTGCACATGTGCGCGGTGAAAGGCCCTGGGGGGGGGGCGCTCAAGCTAGAAATATAGTCACGGTTTGGGGTCCGCGGGCGGCCTGAAGGATCTTTGCTCCCAAGTTAACTCCAGACATCATATTAAGTCCGATGTAAAGCTACCTAGGTAGTACTAGTATGTATTTTTGCTCTCAAGATATCTCCGAGTCAATCTCTCTAATACTGACACGGGATTCAGCTAGTATTCTTCATTTGCGAACGGACACTGGCATCCGATGGATATATATCTGTAGTAGGCGAGACAATGCTATTATGTACTAGTCTCCGAGTCCGATGCAAGCCCTGGAGGTGATGGAAAATCAAAACATTCCAAGGTTTTTTAAAAAAAAAATAAGACATGCCTGCCCCAGTAGTCAGTGCCATGTGAATCCTCGTGTTCAGTTCAAGTTCAAACTTGAATCTCGCCGTGTTATTGTAGCTTGGAGTGATCGGAGTGCGGATATAGATTCTCGGACCGCGCCAGTCTCTCCCGAGGTCCGGACTCCGTCTTTTTAATCCTGCGACTCATGGATCAATATGGGAGATCCCGAGACTTGTCGAATGCTGAGAATTCAAAATATCAAACTACATGAACCTTTGAAGTCGATCAAAAATTAATAAATGAATCACAACCTTAGTCATCAATAGGTTTGGCCCGAGGCTTTGGTGAATGGGGCTTATATTACCCCTTGAGCCCCTTGATGACTTACAAAAACTTTTGATTCCAACGTCCTCGTTATGGATACTATTTTGAAGAACATGCAGGTATGTGATATTAGGATGAAAGTCACCATTATCGTTCACATAGTAGCAGAAGTTGTTCTACTTTAATAACGTCCCTATCCACGCGGAAAGTGTCAAACAACTACATCCACGCCGACAAGTATATCGCTAGGAGCTCAGATTCAACCAGGATTTGTGAGGCCTTCCGACCGTGGTAATTCTCAAGAAAATAAAAGAAGAATGAGAATCTGAGTTCCAACAAGAAATCGAGGTCTATGAAAAATTGAAGAGTCTCCAAGGATCCGTGATTCCAACCTTTTTCGGTCAAGCGACGTTCGAAGACTCTCCTGCTATTATTATTTCCGAAGTGGTTCAATCGGGAGTAACCTTCTCCATTTTGCAAGAAGCATGCTGCCTGTTTCAGAAGAGGAGCTTCGACGTAAGCTTGAGAAATCGATGAAGGCAATACTCACACACTTGGAGCGGAATACCTAGATCAGCGACTGGACAATTTCATTCTTTGCGACGATGGTACGATTATGGTCGTGGATCTAGAGCAAGTGGATTTCCCATCTGACCTGGATGATTTGAAGCAGGGCGTCAATTATGGGGGCGTGGGCTCTCTGTTGTATCTATTCTACCAATTCAGGGAGAGAAAGATGTTGTATACTAGTGGTCAATGCACCCCCCCCCCTGGAGCGGTGGCTTTATACCTGGGAATTGATCAATCTTGAGTGGATTTTTCTACTTGGTGCTTACAGCGACTTCAATTTGACGATAGGACCTCATTATGATTATGTTTAGTCTAATAATCTACTCATATGCATATGTTCAAGCCAAGAACAGGAGAAAAAACGAAAACAGAAAGAAATAAATCAAGAAGAAAACTCCCCATAAGCCTGGATAACACCCTCCCATCCACCGGGATGATCCGCCTCTCGCGGGTTAGTCTTCCCATCCAGAATCATCACATCAGTCATACGCGTACTGATGGAGTACCAGACCAGATTCTGTGGAGCAGCTGCCACGCGCATCATGTTCGTTTGGCACTTTCCACTGCAAGGCTCATTATACAGACCGTTCCAGTACCCATCAAAGAATGCCCATGCGGCAGAGTTGTACAACGCAATATTAGATCCGCCGTCCACGTTGGTGGCTAGGGCAGTTCGACACTTCTGGTCTGTTGCTCCACACCATGTAAAGTCCGGATCACCGAGACTGGGTTCCACGGTCCATGGTGCTGGTGCATTCTGGTACTCACCAGAGCCTTGCATGTATGGGCTCTCACTTTGAAGAAGACCCGCGTATACGTTGGCTGCATTGTGGAAATTATAATTGTATAACCAGTGGTGCTCCGAGCCTGTACCAGTAAGCCAGGTTCCCTTGGTCGCCTCGACTAGAATTCCACGGCCAGTAGACACAATGGTAAGAAGCGATGTGCTGTCGAGATTATGGTCTGCGGTCCATCCCCAGAAATTCTCGATGTAAGCTGAGGACGATTCGGTGAGGTGCATGACCATGAACGCAGCCATGCAGTCCTTCGGGTCTTGAGAGCTGCAGACATTGGCGATGCTTGTTTCGGCTGTGCCTCCTACCAGGACAACCGAGTTCCAAATTCCAACATCACCGGGTGAGTAGCCAGCAGCATTGATTTCCACCACCTTGGCACCAGGTAGGATCTCTGCAACTGAGAATCGCATATCCTGGATCTCGATCAGACCCACATCTCCTGGGTTACCGATCTGAACAACTGCCTTGGGATTCTTGATGTCTTTGAAGCCGTTACCGTAGCCGGAGATGACTGACCAAGCCTCACCCACAATACGACTGCCGACCGGGATAAAAAGGGTATCGGAGACTCGGTAGATACCATATGGAATGAAGGTGATCTTGCAGTTCTCTGCGTTTTGCTTCAAGATGGCGTTGAGAGACTTGGTGTCATCTGTAGCACCATCGCCCTTCACAGGGAAACCTGAAACAGTCTTCACGTTGACTACATCGGCAGCAGTGTACTCGTTGTAGGTCGGTTGTGACTTGGTGAAGAACTTGTCGTTTACAAGCAGAGTTCCAGGTCTCTCGGTATTATGGTTTGCACCTTGTTCATACTCTCCCTCGACTAGAGTACCCCAAAGCCAGGTATCAACGTGAGCAGTTGCGGCGAGACGAGTGTTCCCTTCACTGTCCACAGCGATCGGGTTTGTGCCATCGTGCGCTAGGTTCTGAATGAGGAACTGACTGTTCTGGCTTCCAGTATCGTGAGAGGAGTCATGGAATCTGACAGCAGGACCAGAGTTTATCACAGTGGAGTCAAGCAGGACCAAGCTGCCCAGTCCATTGCTGGTCATATTGATACCAGTACCACAAGACTCAAATCTCGCGCCCTGGAGAAGGACGGTCCATCCTCCCTTTGCGTCAAATGCGGTACCACAGCCGAGGAATTGGATGTTCTTAAAGTTGACCTGTTGGTTCGAGTTGATGATACCAGTGGCGCCACCGACGATTTTCTATTAGAAATTAGCATTGACTATGTCATAACTCTAGTATCGAGATGAAAACTCACCACGTCAGTGACCGCGATCGTAGAGCCAGCATTGATATCAATACCGGTGTGTCCTTTCGAGTTCGTTGGCATGCGAATTTCAATATTCGTCAACCCTGAGCCCTGAGCAACGCCCCACTGCAATGCAGTGATCTTGCTATTGACAGGGATAGCAGTGGTATCCAGGATGATGTTCTTCATCAGAATCATGAAACTGGTCTCCGGGTTCCCATTGTGTTTATCATAGCCCATGATAAGGAACTGGCCCTGGAAGTTGGGACTGGCTTTAATAACAGGTGGATTGCGAGGGTCTCCAATGATTATCGTGCCAACCGTGAGAGTCAAGGTGCTTCCAAGAGTGTATGTACCACCTGGTAGGAAAACCTCCGCTGGGTAACGTGTAGTACCTCTGCCTTTACGAGAGCCGCCATTCCCATCATCATCAATGGCATGTTGAAGCTTGGCTGTCTGATCACCGGAACCATCGTTGACAACATTGTAGTCCATCACATTGCGGTACACAGGGTACACCTTGGTACCAGCAGCGTACGGGGCATATCCCGCGCCACCTTGGTTATGATCCTGATCATCCAGCCAATAGATATCTGACGATTGTCTTGCGACTCCGGGACATGTCTTTGTAGCCGGTACAAATGCCGAGCCAGCTGGCGCTATGTTGGCACTCACTGAACTCGGAGTTGTGCTTGGAGTTTCCCGTGTCGTGCTTGTTGTACTCGTTGTACTCGATGGTACTGGTACGCTTGAAATGTCCTGTGAGGGAGATTTGATGCGCGTACTTGATGTCTGTGTTGATGAACTGGTTGAGGGAGCAACCGGTGGACTACTGGTACTGGGCGTAACAATCGGAAAGCTGCTGGGCGAAATGGTTGTAGTCGAGGTACTTGTTGATGATGTCGAAGTACTACTTGATGAAGATGTGCTGCTTGGTGGAGCTGGAGTGCTGCTTGGTACACTAATAGAAGTAGTAGATGGAGCTGAAGTGGTATCAGGTACAGCTTCCACTGGTGAAGCTGTAGGTTCAGCACTAGGAGCTGTACTAGGCGTCACAATTGGGTCAGGCGTTGGCTGTACGCTCCTGGAAAAGTATCAGCGATGCTCCAGAATCAGCAGTGGAGATACATACGGGGTCTCATCATCGCTGGTTGGAGTCGGTAGAGTTCCTCTGATGAAGAGTTAGCATTGAAAACCGATCAGATTCTATTGTATACATACGACTCAATCAAACTCGCCAGCCATGGTGGAATTATGTGAAATGCATTTGATGGAGGCTGAGCCGGCGCTTCAGGTATAGCATGAATCGCCGCTCGCACTGATTCCTCTGGGATAGGAATAATTGCACATGATACCGTCGTAGCGGTAGCTGCAAGAACACTCAAGCACAAATTGCTACGCATCCTCGATCTCGCGACCTCGTTCTGTATCAGAAAAGCACGCTGAGGGAGAAAGAAGAGAAGATAAACAAAACATGGCCGAAGAAAGGCTGGCTATGTGATCTGGACCATACATGCCAGTTTCCCCGTCATTCCAGTTATGCCAATAACAATGGCCGATTGGTATGAAAGTGTTGTGGAGATGTTTGTTTGGAATGCGGTTGTCAGCTGCCGGTTGCTCTGCGCGGAGTCTCGGCCGCGCGGATCATCCCTTGCCAGACCTTGGCTTAAGAACTTGAACATCTAGGCTTGTGAGTCTGGAGATAATCTTGATTTTGAGAGATTTCATTGCGAATTAAATATATGTGATGTCATTGAACAGCTAGTTTACTTCCAAGATTCTCAAGAGTGGTGCGTGGACTGCTGTCTTTAAACTTCCTGTGATAGAGTATGAGCTGGGTACCACAGAAACCTGTAATGGCAATGCGACCAAACCCCATTTTCCTATAATAAATTTCGATCACCTAGCTCACTGCTAGTTGCTTTATTATCGTGATATGAAGACTTGAATAATAGATAAGGCTTAAGTGAGAGATGTTTAAACTTCAAGTTCAAGTTGAAGCGAAACTTGAAGTGAGAGATGTCTGAGTAAAGTGAGAGATATATAGTCGAAATAAGAGATGACTAAGGTAAGAGATAACTAATATTGAATATTCGAAAGTACTGGTAAGAGATATAAGTAGCTGAATTAAAGGGGATAGATATACCAAATGTATCATGATGTTTATAGGCTCCTATACTTAGACCTCGGGAGTCACCCTTGTTGGAAACTAGCATATTTCAAAACTGTGATATTTGGATTTCTCATTTTAATAAAGAATTCATATGATCTGGGCTTGAGTTCAAGTCATAAGCGCCAAATAGTTTATGAGCCATCAGCATGATGGGATTATTCCCTAGGTTTCACGGACGGAGAAATAAGGGAAAATGTCAGCTCGATCTGTGCTCCAACAATCAATTTATGTGAGACCGTCAATTTGAAATCAAGTCAACGAAAAGCTTTGCATAGTTTCAAACCATTGAATCTCACACTCTGGCATTGCGGATCAAAAATAAATAGTAGCTTTCCTTCAAGTTTCCCATGTTGAGAACGAGAGCCAATAGATAAAATCATGACTCCCTCTCCACAAACCACCCTCACAGTCGACCAGCTGAGACAAGAGTTTCAATCATATAAACCTGGAAGCCCTGGAGTCACTTCCCACTACGCGAGAATGAGCCTTGTGGATCAAGCTAAGCAGGACAACGTGCGGGGTGGGAGTCATAAATAGATATCTTTAAGATGCGGGATCATTCCGACCTGGAGTTTGATATAGTAGTGTGTTCTCTGCACACAGTAGTGGTCTGACTCAAGTGCTGTACCTAGCGAAGATTCATACCTTTTAGTCGCAGGGAAAAGTCTGAAAAACAGAATCTTTAGGCTAAATGACATGAACAAGCGTGACTTTCAAGCGAGGTTCGTGTAGCGTATAGCAATACTGTAGTTGCTCGCCGCGGGCCAGTTTAGCATCTTGGTGTCCAAGCTTCGAAGTCATCTGAGATGAGAAGCTGTTTACTTTTCCAATCTTCCATCTCTTCGCTTTTCATCTTCCGCCTCCCCTCCCACTCAATATTTCCCATATTTCGCGAGGTCACATTAATCAAGGTAAGACTAGATATCACCATCAGGATTATCGTTCAGGAGCTAATCCACAGATGTCGAAGCCAAAACAGTCAAAATGCGCTGGACTCTAGACGATGAAGGAAACCGCGTCAAACGACCACTTCTCCCAGACTGGGCACAAGGAAACGACCCTCATGACTGCGCCACCTCTTCTGATGATCCCAAAAATCCCGATGATACTTCGCACCGGAAAGAGAAAGCCGAGAGGGTCGCTCGCCTCCTGAAAGTGATGCACGAGGATCATCTTGAACCCGAACTGGATCGTGTTCGGTTACAATTTATTCGCCACTTAGTTGAGTTGAGTGACAATGATTCCAACGACACCACGGCCGATGCTGAGAACGAAGTCATCGAGGATCAGAGACAAGCTGAGAACAAGAACATCGGCGCCCACAAGGTCTAGCGAGAGAACATACTTTTGTCGCGCTGGGTTGAATTTGACTCAAATGGACGATATCTTGCATGTCCTTGCCATTTTCTCGAGATTTTGGGGGTTGTGTTCCCCTCGCCTATTTTTCAGGCCGACTTATTTTGCTGATTTATTTGCAGCCCAGACTTGATTGGGACTTGGATCGCGCCATGATTTATGACATCGCTGATGCTCTGAGGGGTTATCTGGAGTGGGGATGTACTTAATCCACCTGGGCAGTCAAGTCTCCGCAAAAATCGAAGCTTGAATTTCCAATATGTTCAATCCACCGATAGTTTCGTCTGCAGCGACAAAGAAAAATCACAAACGGAGACTCACTTACAGCATGAAAATACCGCGGACTCGGACTCGGGATATGGAAGACGAGACGGACCAGATGCGCAGTTATCACACATCGAATCCCAGCATATTGTGCTTAACCCCTGAAGATTCAAAAAATACTTCACATGTGCATCTAAGCTGAACAGATCACAAGAAGATTACCCTGTGTAATTGGCCAGCTGTATATTTTAGGGAACGCGAAGCAACATTCCACAGATGAACACAAACCCCACCGGGGTAATACCCGCAGCCGAGCCCGAGCGCCGACGCAGGAGACCACCAGTGTAAGCATCCACAAGGTGGTGAATCGGCGTAGATCACTGACCCGCTACAGCTCCTGTACAGTATGCCGGAAGAGAAAAATCAGGTGCAATCGAGGATCACCATGCAACAATTGTCTTCGGTCAAAGAACTCGGTTTGCGAGTATGTGACTAATTCCCCGCCACCGCGCGGTCGTCGATCTCGGGAGGCCGAGCGGAGTACGATTTCATCAGTCGATCAACAGAGCAACTCAAGAGGATCTCAGGTTGTCAGTCATTCTTCCTCGTCTGTGGTACCTCATTCAACGAATCCCTCAACACCTGCTAGCCAGTCATCTACTCGAGAGGTCGAGGTGCTCAGATCCAAGATCAAATTACTTGAGGATCAACTGGCTAAGGCCGAGCGCGCCTCGGCGGCATCGGCTCAGAGCCCGATATGGGATTCCAGAGGGAATCAGTCGCATATCACGGGGATATTCCATGTTCATCGTGAAGCGCCTTCTGAGGGTCAGGCACCTACTATGTCGCGGACTATTGTGCACAAAACACGTATTTTTGGTCAGAGTCACTGGATAAACGGAGTTGCAGAGGTAGGATAATCTACTATGTATGACAGGCATAGGATAGAAAAAGCTAATGTGAATCAGTTTATGGATATCTTGGAAACAGTCGAGCCGCTTTTGTCGGCTGATAATTCGAAAGTGTTGTTCAATTTACAAAAGTGCAAGTATCTTGGGAGAATAATTAAATCACAAAGGACGCCATCATGGCCTACTCCCTCGACTCCTGACTTGCCGCCGAAGAATCTGGCGGATGCCCTTGTGGATGTATATCTACGCACATACGAATGCAGGTATCGTGTGCTGCACGTACCGACATTCCGAAAGGACTATGACGCGTTATGGGGATCGGACACACCACCGGACATGGAATTTATCATCTTGCTGAAGCTGATCATGGCTATTGGAGCTGTGGTCCACGATGATAATTATTCTCTGCGAACTCAGTCAGTTCACTGGGTCTACGAGGCACAAACATGGATTGCCGAGCCGGATTTCAAAGCTCGTCTTACCTTGCCGTTCATACAGATCTCAATCTTGTTGTTACTTGCAAGAGAGGCCGTCTGGGTGAATGGAGCCTTGATTTGGATCACCGTGGGAGAATTAGTCCGGACTGCAGTTTACATGGGAATGCATAGGGATCCCTCGTACCTGCCACATAGAAGCACCTTTGTATCAGAGATGCGCCGCCGGCTATGGAACACTATTCTCGAACTGGCGCTGAACACGAGTGTCGATTCAGGCGCTCCTCCATTATTGACACTGGAAGACTTTGATACCCATCCACCAGGGAACTTTGAAGATGAAGATATTACTGCAGATGATCCTTCGCCCAAACCCGATGGAACATTTACCCAGATGTCTATCTCACTTGCCATTCGAAAGATGTTCAGTACTCGGCTGGCAATTGCGAAGTCTTTGAATGGGATTGGAGCGCACTGTTCATACGAAGAAACTATTCACTTGGATACAGAGCTTCGCACGTCTTATCGAGCGATATGTCGAACACTGCAGGGATATGATCCTGGTGTCTCATCCCCAACACAATTCCAAATCCGAATGCTCGACTTCTTGGTGCGCCGATATCTCTTAGCTCTCCATACGCCATTCTATCCCCCTTCACTACACGAGACATCATACGCTTTCACAAGAAAAGTGGTCGTTGACACCGCGCTTCAAATTTGGTGCGCCGTGAACCCTTCCTCAGACATAATGACCACCAGACACCGGAACCAACCTCAATCCTCCGAACCAGATTATCTCGCCCGCCTTGCTATATGTGGATCCGGGCCATTGCGCATGATCACCACACAAGTATGCTTCCTCATAGCCTCAGAACTAAAGCGACAACTCCAAGAGGAGGATACCATTGGTCCTGTCCCCCCTACGTCGCGATCTTCTTACTGTGGTTGAGAATTCGTGCAAGTGGACTTGGAAATGCTTACAGGCGGGCGAGACTAATACGAAGGGATACCTATTCTTATCACTGGTCAATGCAAATCTGGAAGGAATGATGCGTGGTATCCCAGAAGACCAATTCCCGCTTTTGTACCTCCGTGCAGCGGAGGAGGCACAAGCGACGTGCCTGGCATTTTTTGAGGAGAGGGTTGGGGAGGGCGAAGAGAATATTCAAATGGAATTGGCAGGTATCAATGAGATGCCTTTTGAATCTCTTCCTAATTTGATCAGTAGTTGGGATTTTATGGTGAGATTTCTTTCTCCTTGACTCTGGTTCTGATTTCTAATTGATTCGCAGATACCCGAACAATTTGACCTTACGAGTGCAGACTCTATCTATTGGTCATCATGTGGATTCTCCTAGTTTTCCTTTTCTATTTTCATCTCTACTCAATACCGTGGCGTATATCGCGGATTCCAATAAATCTCTTATTCCGATCTACATCTGTGAATCTGACCATAATAGTTCACACTGTCAGTGGAATCGGACATATCCGGCCCACGTGCATCTATTCGGAGTGAACAACGCATCCAATACTTAGCTCCAGCGCTTGCGCACACCCGAATGCAAGATCGGATGTTTAAGATTGAATGTCATCCAATGAAGTCATCTCCACAGTAAGCAGTAGGATTCTGGTTCCTGTGGAGTAGATGTCTAGAACTCGGGGTGGAAAATGGGTCTCGGAGATAGGCTGGTGAGTGTAAGCCCTCAAGTGCTGAAGAATCTAATCAGATTCAGGTACCAGACCAGCCAGGTTGATCACACCTCGCAACACATACAATTCCAAGGTTCTCATTTGAACTACCTAATTTAAACCAACTCCAGATGTCAAACTTCAACATTTGTAGAATAATGTAAACATCAAGAATCATAGCCATAGTATCCAGGACGTTTACTCCGAGTCAATTCCATGATCATTAAGATATCAAACAACTAATGCGGGCCGCGGGGCGCAAGCACTAAATCCCCGATCGGCACACGAATCAAAATGTTGCATATGCCCATGTCCTGACGATTAACACGATGTATGGTGCCCTGACAGTGAAGGATGTGAATGAGGTTGTATTGCTTGATTCATTAGTGCAAACCTTGGAGAATATTCTCGATTCACTTCTTCTAGTATCTATGGGGTACCTAGTAGTAATTCCAGTGATTGGGTAGTTTTACTCCTTACATGCAGATCCAGATTCCGTTTATCCGCACTATGTTCATTATGATTTGGTTGGGTACACACTACCACTGGCAAATAGGGACATGCTAGTAAATCTGGTTTAGCCTTGTAGATATCTGGATGGTTTGTTCAAGTTTGGGTTGGTCAGGTTGACTATTAATACTAGACCATATCCTCTCCTTCCATTTTTCTTTCTCCACCAACCCACTTTTCAATCTCTCTGACTCTGAGTTACATACCATCTCTGTCACCACAATGCAGGTCCTCTCTCTTGTTCTCTTCGCGGCACTTGCTTCCGCCGATCCAATTGTTTACCTTATCCGTCATGGTGAAAAACCCAGCAACGGCTCTGATGGTCTGAGTGCCCAGGGTCTGGAGCGTGCTCAGTGTCTGAAGAACGTCTTTGGACCTGATTCCGGCTATGATATTGATTATATTATGGCTGAGACTCCTAAGAGTGGTATGTACCTTTCTTCAATGTTTTCTTTGTATCCGTGGTTTTGTTTTTGGTTGGGTTGAGTCAGAGTGAACCAAGGCTCCCGAGCTCGGCTTGACTCAGGGGTCGGGTTAGGCTGCGATGTATTCACCTGGTCAATTTCGTCAACTTTTACTTCAAGTTCAGAATTTTCGTACCGGGAATACGAATGCTAACTAGATCCAGATGGAAAACGTCAGCGTCCTTATGACACTGTCGAACCCCTCGCTGAAGAACTTGGCTTGACTGTCGATACCTCCTGCAGCAAGACAGACTACTCCTGTGTCGCGGATGTCGTGGAGAGCTACTCCGGCAGCGGAAACATTCTCATTTGCTGGGAGCACAAGGGGTTGGGTGAGATCGTGGAAGAGCTAGGTGATGATGATGCGCCTACCTACCCTGATGATGAGTGAGTCATTCTTTTACTCTGATTAGTAAAATGGTTCTAATTTTCTTAGCTACAACTGGATCTGGACTGATCCTTCTCCCTACACCAATGTTACTGCTTGGACAAACGAGGATTGTCCTGGATTGGATGTCTAGATTCTCAGACTGAGATTCGTGTGGATAGATTATCCGATACTAGCATCATGATAGAACTACATAGAAATACTTGACGGAATGGACATGGTTGAATGATAAAATGTTCTGTAATATGGCCAGCACATAATCTATAACAGTATCGCACAGCTATACATGATAGACGGCGAACCAGTCGCCTTGAACATTGGCTAATTATTACTTGCACTCTATGGTGTCCTTGGCGAGAGTGGGAGGCGCCACTGTAGATGCGGTCTGATCCTGCCAGACAGCGTACCCCAATAACTCTAGTAAATGTCGCTCGCGATGGGTGAAAATGCGGACGCCTTCGGTGGATAAAAACCTCCGTGCGTGGTTGAGAAGAAGTTGAGCGTGGCTCTGCTTGGCCTGCGAAAGGCGGAGGAGAACGTCCAACGTAACAATAGTTTCCGGACCATTGGTGGTGGTGGAGTCGGTGGATGGAATCTCGGACAAAATAGAACGAGTGGTTTTATCGTGGGCCAAATCATCAACATATGTCTCCAACATATGGTTTCGCACGATAAAACGTAACATCGAGTCTAGCGAATCGGCACGCACAATCGGCTGAGTGGTGTGATCTAATTCCCGATCAGGGTGCAATTGTGAATCCAGTTCACCCAGGACTCGTTGCATGGCAATGACATATTCCAGATCTTCGATCAGTGGTGTCAACTGTAGTTTGGCCAGCGAGACATGGTCTAGGATCGGTCGGTCATATCCGAGTTTCTGGCGCCAGAAGTGATTGCACATGATGAGTGAGATGATACATGGAATCAATACCACATATCCCTCCCACCACTTGGCTGTCACCATTGACGCGGCACCAGCGACGAGTCCATTTAGGCAATTCACCAGTGAATGCCATTGAAACCTCTTGAATCGTAGCCGCAGTCGACGACGAATATCATCACTCGGCTCTTGACTCAAAACAGCCCGATCGTACATCCGAAATCGACGTATCAAATATATCGACCAAATGGCATTCGCAATACCAAATAGCGCAGCTAAAGCATTGCCGATATACCCCGAGAGTAGGTTACTCGCCTTGTATACCCGTGGGTTCGCTCCTCCAATTGCCATCAACGTTCCAACACCCACAAGCACCGATCCCGCCCCCATTAACAGATCCATCACAATACGATCCACGACCTCCGTTCCAATCTCCCGCATCCCAACACCGAGTCGACTATCCAGAACGCGAGTTAACTCCTCATTCCGAGTCGGGGTGCCCTCATTGCAGGTACGACTGTGATCATGGGAATAATTATGACTATGATACGCTTTCAATCGCATCAAATGCTCCCTCTCCTCACGAAGCAACCGCACATTCCGCCAACTAAGACGAAAGTCCTGCACAGCAACCCAAGTCATTGCCAGGGCTAAAGTCCCACCAATCCCCATTAACACGGCCGCAAATGTCGGCACGGGTATATCGTTCCACACATTCGCGGCAAAGTCACCTGCATTGGCGAGTTCGAGATATCCCACACTGGCGAGAAGGGAGTTCTTGAATTGTTGTTGGTGGACTAGGCGGTATCGATGTAATCCACGTCTTCGGACCAGGGGTACTTGTTCTTGACTTGACTCCAGGCTCTCTTGCCAGGTTATGTCGCTTGCTTCGCGGAAGAGTTTGGGGATTGGGGCGGGTGACTCGGATTCTAGTGGGTAGAGTTCGAGATCAGATTCCATTAGGGTACTGGGTTTGTGTGTTGTTGTGTGGACTGGTGAGGGTGGTGCTATTAATGTGTCGGAACTGGATCCTGGATGTGCGTGCGCCATTCTGGATGTTTCTTTTCCCGGGGGTTTCAATTCTTTCAAGGTTATTGTGTCTTGCCCGAGAGTAGGAGAGGATTTCACATTTCGTTTTTTGGAGGGGTTAAGGATCTCCAAAGAGGAGATTATAGGGAGGAGAGAGGAATAAGAGAGAAAGGAGAAAGAAGAGATGAGAGGGGGAAAGAGAGGTAAAGAGGAAGAGGTTAAGGCCAGGTTTTTTCCCATTGGTTCGGCGGGTCCTAGCCTTGTAGGGCTGAACAATCCCCCACGTATCAGTTCGCCCCCTGGATCCACTAGTAATTTATTTATTTAATTTATTTATTTTGATTATTCGGAATAATGGAACCCGGTCTCATTTTACGGAATACTCTATTTATTATTTCTCTTACTAAATAGCTCTAGGCTTGGGATTCAGGCAACCATGTTGTTCTAATGTTAGAAAAGATCTACCTTATACTCCTATCGAAGGACCCATAAGATGAAAATTACTTGCACCTTATATGCAATGCTAAGCTAATAAAGAAGAAAAAGAAAACAGAAAAAAAAGAAAGATTAAAAAGAGTGAAATACGCTATGCCTCCTTAGTCCACTTTTCATCCACAGGCCTAGAGCCACTGAGGGCACGGATGAGCTTCACACCTGCATCAGCAGTGTCGCATGATAGCCCATGCCAGAACTCGGCCTCCCGGTCAGATCCACGAAGGACTTCATCTTGTGCTTCCTCAGTTGATGGGGTAGGAGAACCATCGTAAGAGGGTGGACTGTCTGTGGGGTTATAAACATTGACCTTCTCATGGAAGCGGACTCGCTGGCGGACTCGAGGGCCAGGTGAGCCATTACCGACCGAGTTATTTGCTTCTAGGAAACTTCTTCGCACTGCGTATCGACGGGCTTCCTCGCGGCGCAGGTGATCGGAGAAGATCTTCTGGAGTGCAGTTGAGGCGACAAATCGCATAGCCAGGTAGGCTTGCTCGGCCACGAAGACAGTCAGTAGAAGAGAAGACAACTTCACCTCGGCCACGGGACCACGGTACATGTGCACGATAGCAGCTGTGGACAAGGTACCCATCCATGCAAGGAAGTCCAATCCCAGCAGACAAGGTCCGATGGAGTCTGCTCGGATAGGTGGTGGTCGCTGACATTCCAGAGTTAACTTGAAAAAGTCTCCACGAATCTCCAGCCAGTTGTTGAGTAGGAAGCCCAGTGGGACAAGTGGCCAGGCAACTCCAAATAAGGCGAGGTAGCCAAATTGCACACACATCTCCAGAATGTCATCTTCAACTTTATACTCGTCTGCGTCTGCTTCACTGCGTACCCGCTTCAAGAATTTGGCTTCGTCGGATCGATCAATTAACAGAAGATCGGTCGCTGTAGAGAAGCTGCGTTGTCGGGTCAGTCCAACTTGGTGATCACGGTAGTTTCGCCATTTCTGCCAGAGCACATTCTTGACATATGGGAGAACAATTTCTTCGGCAAATCCAAGAACTTGTCCTGTCACCGTCAGGTAGATGATCTCTTGTTGGAAACGCGATGGGTCGACCTCATGTTCTTGATGAGATGTGATTTCGGTATTATGACCGTATGTCCGGAGAAGATTCAAATGAGGAATGATGAATTTGCCGAAAGGAACATAGATGTAAGCCGTGAGGAGGGTAGGCAAGAAAGATGTAATGAAGTTCATAACGAAAGTCTTTTGTGTTTGGGCGAGGTCGTACAGATCTTGTGTGCGGTAGTTTTCATACTTCGTTAATCGAGTGGCGATATTGGTTAAGAAGGAATTGATTCCAGGCAATGAGAGCGAGAATAGGATGGTCGGCACGAATTCTAGAAATTCTTTCATCGGACCATCGTAAACTTCTGAGATGAAGACTTCAAATGCAAAAGTCCCCACAATCAAGCTTCCCAGTGCGACTGCGGCAACTGAGGCAAATGGCACTAAGAGTAGCTGGCGAAGGAATTGTTTCCATCCTGGGAACACTTTCATCACTTCGCCTGTAACGGGGTCTTTGACCTCGCGTTCCCACTGGTATTGTGGGCGGTTGACCTTCAAACTGCCAACCCCCTTCACACCCCATCGGAGACTCAAGTCATGCTCACGAATCTTCCAGTATTCGACAAATACCACACACCAGGTGCATATGGCAATACCATAAAAAATAGAGTAAGGGCCCAAATAGAGCCATCCGACAATGCCCAGCACTGCAGGTACGATTAAAAAGAGCGAATAGCATTGGATAAATGCGTAGTAGAAGGCAACCTAGATCTGAGTTAGCACTCTTATAAACGATACCCACCATTATCAACAGGAATGTACCTTTTCACCAAATAGAGCACGGATCGTATCGAGGTCCTCAGTAGTGAGTACTGTTTTCCGATTCAATTGGCCCAGAAGCTGCGAACATGCGTCTTGGTCGTGCAAGGGGAATGAAGCGGTGACATTCTTCCATTTTCCATGATTGGCAGTGATTCCCGCACCTCTCAGTTCTTTCTTCCAAGTCACGGCGTGATATACGGAGCGGATTTCTTCGGCGGCGGTTTCGGCGTGAACTATTGTATTTTCATCGCCCTCGGGAAGTGAATGTGTGATTCCGAATAGCCAATCTTTAGTCCTATAATTATTATTAGTATTTTGAACCCAAATATGCACATGTGTCTTTTTTTTTTAATGTTCCTACCGTGACTGGTGGACCATATTTCCTAGGTGATCTCGGGGAACCCGCACAAACACCAATAGGGAAGATCCATGTCCATGACGAACTTGAGCACGAAGTCCAGCTTCAGTGAGATCATGAATTAAGGAACGAAATTCTGCAATTGCTTGATTCTGGGCTGATAATAATCAATTGGTATTCATTTTTTGTCTCTTTTTGATTTTTCCTTTTTTTTGACTTCCTAGTGGGCATGCAGGTCGGAATACGTACCGGTGTCACTAAAATCGTACTGCAGAACCCAGTCAACGCCTAAATTGTCGTTCTCCTCGTCCTGGGCCTTACCGTATCCCGCCAGCCAAGACATGATTCGACGGGGTGTACGGAGAATAGACGAAAAGACGGTGTAAAAAGAGTGAAATGGACAAGGAGGGGAAGAAGAGAAAAAAACAGGAATGGGGGGAAAAAGAGTGTGGAGAAGAGAAATTAATGGCGGTTCCACCAAGAATCAGCTTAACATTGAACTTGGATTTTAAGGGACCTGGGGTTATAAATGGGGTTTCTTAGTATGAAGTAGAAGATGAAGAATCATATAATATAATCAATTAGAATAAAATCTATCATTAAGAATAAGATAAATTGATTGATAGAATTAATAGATGAGTTCATGGATCCACCCTTTTCTTCAATGTTCAGCCCTACAGGGCGACATTGGCATTGGAATGCGCAGGTGAGATTTGACGACTCGGTGAAATTACCGTAATGCAGATCGACAGGGATCAGAGACATATCAATTGATAGAATTTTAACTTCTTCTATTTCATATTGACATTTGAATATTCAAGTTCCCTCAAGTTGTCAATGATGTATTAATTACTATAATTATTCTTAGCTCTAGCTCATGAACTCCAAGCTCATAATGGGAACTCTGGAGCGAACGAGTGCGCAATTCTGATCCACACCCCCAAGTTCTCGGTTATATTAGCGGTGAAATATTTGCAGATCTTTGTAAATTACACGGAATTTTCAATTATGAAAATCACCTGAACACTGTCCATGGTGGCAGTTATGTATCGCGTAATTAGGGGAAAAACTGCTGCCTGGAACTATTGCCGCCAAGCCGAACATCTATCCATACCTTGAGCTGTTCAAATGTTGGCATTCATATCTCCGGCGGCTATAAAGTGTAATTAATCTAGTCCACCCCATTTAAAAAAACTCGGACTTAATTATAACTAATTTTAGACTCGGAAATGGTTGTTCTTCCGAGTTCAATTTCAAAAAATTCGTCTCTGTTTGGTTATTATGGGTCCATGACGGCATCCCCAACAAAATCTGTTTGGATATCTCGGTTGCCTGAGCCACGCAATGGCTTGACTTTTTATTAGCCACATCCAGATTGTCCCGAGTCCGTTTCCTGGAGTATATATGGGGAATTAGATCTGCGCTTGACACCTGGGTTTCCCTAGGAGTCTTCTCCAGGCTTGAAGCTTTCATCTGATCTACTGAGCTGGACTCGATCTACATCAAACTTGATCATTGAATTCCCTTTCCAGCAAGTGCTACCAGTTGATTTCTGGTACTAGGACACCATCAGGACTTGTCAACTTCTTCAAGTGCTCTTTCTGTTCCATCCGCCTGCTTCCGAGGTCCGGATACCCTGAAGAGCCAACATCTGAACTGAATCAGGCCCATGTTTTCATCCATTCTCGACCTCATGGCCCGCCGTTTCCTCCGCGGTCAGAGTATCACCTTCGGGTTGAGCGTCTTCTTATTCATCTTTATGTTTCTCCCAACTTTCCTTATCCTTCTAGCCGTTGTGGCCTTTTTCCTACTTGCCTATCCCCGTCTGCGCAAATCTTACGGCCTGGACCGGGAGCAAGGGGTTGAGCCAAGACAGGTTGGGGAGAATTGAGTATAATTCCAAATTATGTGGGTATGCATCCCCTATTTCCCCTTTCGCAAAATTGAATTGTAGCACTAATGGTTTCAGATGGGGGTGATACGCGAGAAGCACGGAGTATATGGAGTGCATGGACATAATGAGTCAAATGTTTTAGTTCTGATTTGTTGATGAATTACTACCAGTAATTCGAGGAGTTAATAATCTCGGCAGTTTACATGTATATGGGTAATGGAGTTATCTCGGTTTTATTGTCTGATTCAAGTCTGCCAGTGCTTGAATGCCAGTGCTTGAACTGGTCAAAAGTTTTTCTTTTCTGCACAATCCTTGATATCCCGGATACATACTATCCCCTGTGACAACTTGAATGCAACTTGAATTCTTCTATCAAACTTAGATCCCACTCCATACTATTACTCGCTTAAAATGAAGATGCCTGGTGCCAAGGCTCATTACCCCGACTCGCGTCAATGGTTTGACCCACCGACGCCGGAATGGGTAACCTCCATGAGGACCCTGGGGATGGTTGGTCGGACCTCGAACTTTACATTGAATCTTAGAATATTCAAATAGACAGATCCATGGATGATATGGCTCTTTTAGTACTGAGAGTACTTTGAAGAATCAAGTCATGACAATCTATGGAATAGCCAATCTGACTCAACTTGAAGAAATTACTCACAAAGAACTCAAGCTGATATCAAAACCTCGGCATACTCATTCCGATTCGGAAAAGGTCCGGCCAAGGCCCTGACCAACACATGCGCACGTGAACCATGGATTGATTGGCATTCGATATCTGCTCGAGTCCACTTCGGGGTCGTAAGCGTGGGTCAACTGGGTCAACGGGTAGGGCTGAGTATGCACTTGCCCAACATAAGCAGGATCAGCAAGGCACGTTCAGTGCAAATTCTTTACTCGGCTACTAGTACTACCGATACATCATCTTAAAGGATGATCTGGCTATTGTGAAAGAACTGCAGGAGTTTTCTCTTACTCAATCCCTACTTTCTTGCAACGCTGTTAGGCACTATCCCATTTTCACAGCACAACCCGCCGTTTTTCCTGCCAACTAGAATGGGCTGAATCATCTGTCCTTCCCCTCTTCGATGTATGTTCCTTTCTTGATCGACTTATTCAGCCCTCCCAGTACTGTCTATCTCTTCATGGCAGTCCTTCGACAGCTAGCTCCACACAAAATCAATCTGTAATCATGTCTGCATCACAGGAGAAGCAGGCTGGGGACCTGTCTCTCCCTGTCTCAGACCGATTCAGTTTCTTCTCCTCCAGAAACCAGCAGACATACACCTCTTCCACCTGGGAAGGAATCTTCCCACATGGCCAACTGGATGATGAGGTGATCCAGGAGAAACTCAAGTCCCGACCTGAGCCCTCGTACCCAGTCTTCTGGTTCGACATCCTGGACGCAAACGAAGATGATGTCAATCTTGTCGCTCAGGCACTCGCCATTCATCCACTCACTACCGAGGATATCACTCTCCAGGAACCACGTGAGAAAGTCGATGTGTTCAAGAACTACTACTTGATTTCATTCAAGACCCTCCTTCAACCTTCTCCTGGTACTGGTGACCACGAACGACCTGGTATTCCTTCTTCAGCATCGATGTACATTCTTGTCTTCCAATATGGTGTCGTGACCTTCTCACCGAGTGGTTGTAACCATGTAAACCGTGTTCGCGACCGTATTCGGAAAATGCACGATGTGGTCTTATCAAGTGACTGGATCTGCTATGCCCTCATGTATGTCTCTCTCCTCCATAAACCCAGATCTAAGCAACAACCAGGGAAGCAAATGAGGTGCATGTGAGTCAAAACTTAATACTAACTGTTTCAGTGATGATATCGTCGACAGTTTCCAACCAATTTGCGATGCAGCCGCAAGCGAAGCAGAAGCAATCGAAGATCAAGTTTTCATTGCACGCATCGACGACGTCCAACAACTTATCCCTCGCATCGATGCCCTACGCAAGAAAATCACTCACACTGTTCGATACCTCCATAACAAGGTTGACGTGTTAAACGGTCTGGTGAAACGCTGCCAGGCAACGGATGATAGTCCCCCTGTTTTCCCTGATGGTGAACTCATCCTGTACCTGAGTGATGTTCAAGATCACTTGGTTACTACGCTATCCATTTTGACCAATATCGATGAGATGATCGCTCGCTCTCAGGTGAATTGTCTGGCGCAGCTCAGTGCGACGAATCTGCGGATTAGCTTTAGTGTTAACTCCGTAGTTAGCAAGGTTACTATCTTGGCGACTATTTTCGTTCCTTGTCATCTGGTTACGGGCATGTTCGGTATGAATGTTATTGTTCCTGGTCAGGATGCTGGTGGTTTGACTTGGTTCTTTGGCATTCTCGGGGCTTTTGTCGGGTTTATGGTGATCAGTATGGCTGTGGCCGCGAAGTACAAGCTTTTGTGATCAGAGGTTGGACTAGAGGTGTGGATTGAGTGTTCTTTGTTAGAGATACCTAGTAATATTTAAAAATCATGATGTTACTATATTTTGTTTGAATTTGCACTCAGATAGAGATTGCAGTATTTATGTAAGTTCCCGATACTTTGATAGCATTATTTCTCATCGCTATCATTCAATCATCTTGACTCGGTCTTTGCAACAGTTGAGCCGATTCAGCGTATCCCTCCGTCTGCCTCACATGGAAATCGAAACTGAGCTCTCCAACAAGTTTCCTCACATTCCTATCGAAATTAGCATTCTGTCAACAGATACATGGTGATAAGAGGGAGACTTACTCGATCAGATCCTGCAAGCTGAAGCTTACAACAGATCTCAGCACCTCCAAAGCTACGAAGGCAGAGAACGCCGGGTCCTCCACATGACGAATACTCAGTAGCTCATCATCGATTTTATGCATTTGTCGCGCAAGTGGGAATGAGTCTGGTGTCGAAAGATATGGCGGTAAAGGCTGTGCGTTCGCAATTGCAGCGGATAAATGACAAAGTAACGATGTAATCCGGTGAGAGTTGAAGTCAGTAGATTTCAAGGCTATCTCAGCGAGACGAGACTTCCATGCCTCAGCATCCGCGTTCGGTGAAGACTCAGGCTCTACAGCAAAGCCCTCCAAACTCTGGGTAGTATGAGCCATTAAGGACATACTGGTTAGGATGCGCTGGATCTCCGAGATGATATTGTCGTAGGTCTGTTTTGGGAACTTGCCACCGATGGGTGGCTCAAACGTGCTGAAATGGCTGTGCATCCGTAAACCATTGAGAAGCATCATTTCTTCTTTGAAGATTTTATGTCTTGAGCCGCGGAGTTGGTGTGCTGGTGAGGTCTTATCTTCGATATCGCCTAACTCGTTGCTGAGCCACAGCTCGATCGTCGTGTGCATGGCACTGTAGAACTTGGCCAACACGAATAGACTCTTGCCGAGGAGCTTCCGCAGTTGTGATTTGGCGGTGATAGGGTATGGGAAGATTACCCAGAAGAATGAAATGGCGCAGCCTGCTGCTACAGCGGCCAATTTGTAAGGACCGAAGAGGTAGATCGGGTAGTAAGGTTGGCCGTTTGACTCGGCTTCTGTGATACCCAGTTTTTTAACCTAACCATGAGTTAGCTTGTATTTTCTTGCAGTGTGTGAACTGGGAATCACCTGTAGCTCGTATCCAACAATCACGTTCAAAGTGACTATGGAGACGACGGAAGCGCCAAAGTACTGTGGAAATTTGACATAGAAGTAGTACTGTTCAAATGTCAGTATCGCTACTTCAAACTGACTTGCCTGCTCTTACCTCCAAGACATTTGCAATATACAGGAATATGATCACTCCAGCTGTCTTCCCATCCACAATGTACCAAACAATTAAACTCAGCACAAGCGACATGGCTGTTGCCACTATGCGCGCCACAAAACCAAACATGGTTTGCCCGCTCGTCGGGTTCATCCCGATGACAATAACAATCATCGCCCAGATACATCTTTGTCGAACGAACCAATCTTGTGTCTGGTGCAAGAATGCTAGGATAGCCACAGAAAAGGAAGCGGCAGATACTCGAAATCCGAACAAACTCTGCTCTGACCTGATGACATGAGAAATGGAGCTCAAGATCATGCTAGATTTCTCCCATATGGTCTCTGGTGGAAGATGTTCTGGATCGGGGAACCCAGTAAATGCCTGAGGGCGATGAATATCCCCAGGATCCACACGGGAAGATTGCCGACTATCAGACTGTGCCTTGACATTCTCATCCTTCGGCCCCGTACTAAGTGAAAGCCACTCGCGAATAGATTTCTGGCGCGGGAAAATCAGTCTCCCCCGTTTCATCGTCCCATCAGCAATCTTGCTATCCGCAAATTTGACCAGCTGCAGCGTCGCATTAAGCAAATCATCCTGCAAATGCCCCATAAACAAAATCAGAAAGAACTCCTGTCGCACATCTGCATCCGCACCAAGTATTCGCGAAGATCGCGACTCCGCCTCCGCACCTGCTTTCTCGGAGACACAAAATGCCTCAAGAGACGCCAGCGCCTCAGGGAGTTCTTTCCGACGAGAAAAGTACCCGTGCAGCTCCTCTTCAAACCTTAACGTGAAGTCCTGCTGGAGCGGGCTCAAGGTTTCACCCCTTGCCTCCTCGTCTCTGGCATGAACTCCACCCTGGTGCGCCTTTTTTGCCTTGTCTAAATGCTTAGGCTTGATAAGCTCCAGCGCTAGCAGGAAGTAGTTTAGTCCCTGATTCACCAGCTGCGAGGCATCCACCAGCCGCGCGTGATGCGTCTCAACAACTTTCTGGATTTCAGATTGTTTCAGTGCCCCTTCATCTGGATCGTCGAGGGTATCCCGCGCGTCGTCGTCGTCACGAGGTCCTTCATTCTTGATCATTGTCTCCAGGATCTCGGGCAGCATCGACATTCCCGAGAGTGGGAGGAGAAGACTGCGGAATAGTGTTGCGATGTTGCTAAGATCCTCCGCTGACAGTTTACCCCATGCGATCTCATCCTTGGAGTAGAATAGATCGGCGTGAAGCTTACTGTGCAGCCCATTGACTTTCGCCATTGCGCCCTGCAGCCGTTTCTCCTTGGACTGTAGATCTGTTTCGTCTGAGCCCTGCATATCTCGGGTACTGAGAGCGGTCCGTGCCCGACGAAGAAGACCCCGTCGACGGAATAGACCAGTCACGGAGCTACCCTCGGCGTATGAGAGCTGGGACTGCAGGACATCATCGATTGAGGCTACGTAGCCTTTGAGATCGTGGAATACATTACTTCGACTAGTTATCGGGTAGATGAGCAGGGACACTCCACTGGCAATGGCGAAACCAATCATGAACCCCTTTAGAAGTTGCGCAACAAATTCCAGGCCTTCGCTGAGGGATGTGAACAGACCTGCGTGAGTGATGGTCACTGAGGCAAAAATAGAAAACGCAACCATGGGGTCTTGTAGCTCCATTGGTTTCAAAGCGCGGAGAGAATTCGCACCCCTGTATGAATTAGCGTTTGTATATGAATTTGAATTTGGGATCGTCGTTACCAGATCATAAAGATCAGCCAGACCGCAGAGACTGCACAAGCATCGCTGCTAAAACCATTACGTACGCTTTCGCTGGCATCTGCAGGGGTGTTATGTTCTCTCGCTTTGACAGCGCAGAAAATAGCCAGACAGCATAGCGACGCAGAAACACAGGTGGAGAGTAAATCATAGAAGATGATCTTCATAAATTTGGCTCGGGGCATGAGAGCCTGGGATAGGATGGAAATCAAGGCTGAAAGGTACCCAATGGTGGTGGTTATGTCAGAAATAGCAGTGCTTTGATATCTGAACGAGTTTTAGGTTAGCCGATCGAGCTTGCCTCAATCCTAGACGGTAGCAACTGACATCGCAATGGTGATAGTTGGGGCCAACGCCCCTTTCAGCATCATCAGGAACGTGTGCGAGTCTAGCTCCAACTTCGCCCACCAATAACTTGGATTGACAAAGCTTGAAAGCACCCGTCCGTTAGCTAGTTCACTCTCATCAATTTTGATACTTCTGTTTATTTACCTCAGCATCCCAGGCCGAGATGGCCGGGATTCCTTGTCAGTCATGCCCACGTTTGGCGTGTATTGATCATATAAACCGCCACAGGACCAGCCGATAGTTGAATTAAATGAGCAGAATATATGAAATCAGAGAAATAGCGAGCAAAATACAATATTGAAAAATCAATTCGGTCTGTACTCTCGGGAAAGATGCTGGATGTGGATCGGGTTGCCGTGATAATTCCGTGCCGAGCCAAATGCCGATGGGGCTGAGACAGGGATTGATTGGTGCTTATGGTTCATGCACCATCAATTCAGGAACGGTGGGGTTTAAGCAACGAATTCGTCTCACAGAGCGGCATCAGCCAGCGGTATCCGTGGACTTGTTATTGATAAAGTTCAAGTTAGAATTGAGTGCGGTCGATAATTCCAATATCCGATGATCACGTGAATCAGGTGGATCCTCGTCAACTGGTGAAATGTTCAATGTTGTATACAATTGAGCTGATAAAATATCTTGGATTTAGGATGAAATGCAATGTTTCAGTAAAGACTTGCAATTTATTAACATGGCATATCTCCAGTATCTACGAGTAGTAGCTTAAAAGTCACCAGTTCGGGTCATTGAATGTTACTAGTAATATAAACTGTGATGAATGTTTTGGTGAATTACTCCGGCCGCTTAAAATATACTCCCAGTGTTCAAGTTCCCGATGATCAACCATCTCAACTTGAACTTGAACTTGTAGTACTACTACTATGACATCGAATTCTGATTCCAGTCATACCTAGTGATGATTAACTTCAAGTTGATAGTATTCGCCAGCGGTTTATGCTGCGGCCAAGATTTGTCGCTGGAGCATACTATGAGGGAGGTGCAGATCTGACCTCGGGAGCCCTGCAGAGATGGAGACTTCAAGTTGGTACAACGGTACCTTGGACCTTGGTCATTGATCAATGGGGGAGTTAGAAAATGCACAGAGACAAATCAATCCTTGTCTTTGATCGCAATATTTTGATGTGTGGAGTACACTATCGGACTGGTGCCTGAATGTGTCACACTGATTTTGAGGGCAACATTTGAAGGGTCTGTGCCCATGAAGCTTCTAGAATTATCTCATCAACCGAATGTCAAATGCAAGAAATCCAAACTCAGCCTCAATGACACATTTTGACACATTTTCAATACTTTGTTCCTTTGTTAAGCCAAGATCTGGACCGGAGAAAAGCCGACAATCTCACAGCCACAGTGGGGCTTGACCGTGGCTTAGACTGTTCCAAGGCCCAGTGTCCAGTGTACGGAGGAAATATAATACCGAAGTCATCGGCAAGATGCATAATTTCATGGCAAATTCACAAGTAGGACGGAGATAGTACTCCGTCCAAGTGTCTGCATCCATTAAACCTGCATGAGACTGTACACACAAATTTGGTATCTGACACGTACAAATGACATCATGTGGAGCACAGTCCAGATTGCATTATTCTGTGGCTTTCCACTGGAGGCCTTGAGGCCCTGTAAGTGAGGCATCTTGCATCTCGATCTTCGTATCAGATGCCCAAGGAAAGTTAGACTAGGTTCGATTCGGATATATTTGCGAATAAGTGCGGACATCTCGGGTTTTATCGATTGGCTCGGAATTGGTTAGCTTCAAGTTCAACTTGAACTGTTGCAAAGGTAGGGCCATAGTTGATAAAAAAAGATTGTTTCTGTTCCCCATGGGACAAACCAACTCTCTCTCTTTGTACTCGTTGAAAGAGGGTCCAAAGTACTCCGGTCGCAATCTCCAGTTTCAAGCTCTGTTTCGATTGATTATTGACCCATGGCGGAAGGTCGATCCTGTGGGTAAGCACGTAGAGGAGCCAGTGGTAAGGCGGACATTGTCCATAGTGGATCCGGATTTTCTCCCTTATAGGGAAAAAGGGATCGGGGTTAAGTTGAACGCGTCATTTGTACTTGGGCTTCCACATAACAACTCAACGCCAAAAGTCACCAGAATGACCCCAAATAGTCGAGTTATTGACATCATTTCGAGGGATGACAAGCTTACGAAGCTTGAGACATTGAGAATGTTGGCTGTCAGCTTCAACATTCATGGATCAGAGGGATCTACCTATGCAGATTGAGTGGTACAAATAAAACTTTGTACCAAAAACATTTTATAGGAAGGACCCATAAAATGAACTGGATCATCCTTTAATAGATGCAAGAATTCAATAATTTCGGGAAATCCGTACTTGTAACTGTTGAATCGCAGTCTAAAACCACTTTGTATCTGCCAAGTTGGTGCCAAGCTTCTGCCGTTAAATAGTTGGATCCGCCCTTTTTCTTTTCTTCTTCTCTCTCTCTTACTTCTTCCATTCTTCCTTATTGGAATCTAAGAATCTCTTGGCTTCATCGCCTTGCTTCAATCACCTTGCTGATTTCAAGAAATACATGCGTGAGTGTACTATAGATTAATCTACCTTATCTCCCCTATCTCTCCATTACCCTTCGCTGACCCACACTATACAGACCGTATTAACTCGTGGGCGAAAGCTCACGCCACTACTCCTCGCGATTCTCAACCCCAATCAACTGAACCCTTTCCCAAAGCTCCCGACCCGTCCATACCCAAGACGGCGCACCTCCAAGAACCCAGTCGGGATGTACAAGTGAATATCCCACCAGAGGCCCCGGCGGAAACTATTACCCCGGGGCCCGAAGATGAAAAGAACAACAAGCCGCCCATGCTGGTGCGCATGCGCAATGGCAGCGGGCGCTTCTATAATCATACCAAGGATGCATTATTCCACAGCTGGGTCAATGTCCTGCTGGTCTTTGTCCCACTCGGTATTGCTGTCAAGGCAGCTGGACTAAATCCAGATATTGTCTTTGCTATGAATGCAGTGGCTATTATTCCCCTCGCTGGACTATTAAGTCACGCAACAGAAAGCGTGGCCAGTCGCTTGGGTGACACCATTGGTGCACTCATCAACGTCACTTTCGGTAATGCTGTCGAGTTGATCATTTTCATCATTGCCCTGGTCAAGAATGAAATTCGAATTGTCCAGGCCTCCCTACTGGGATCAATCCTGGCTAATTTGCTCTTGATCCTGGGTATGGCTTTCCTTCTGGGCGGTCTCCGCTTCCAGGAGCAGATCTATAACAGTACCGTTACACAGATGAGTGCTTGTCTGCTCAGTTTGAGTGTGACCAGCCTTCTCCTGCCAACCGCTTTTCATGCATCCTTTTCTGATACTACCGCTGCCGACAGGCAAACCTTGAAGGTTAGCCGTGGTACGAGTGTGGTTCTCCTGCTGGTATATATCCTCTATATCCTCTTCCAGCTCAAGTCGCACTCGTATCTCTACGCTAGTATCCCCCAGCGAATCATCGATGAGGAATCCCACCCTGGTGTCCTTGCAGACCTGATGAACAGCTCGTCGGATTCCTCGTCCAGTGACAGCGAAGACTCGGTGGACACCACCACATCATGGACCACCGCCAAACGGATCAAGCGTGCGATGAGACACCGCAGACACCGCAAGTCGAGTACAAGCTCTAAGGGCACGGCTCGCTCGGTCCAGAAGAAGGTCATGGTGAACGAGAACCAGAGCTCCCTGGGCAACTCCATTGCTAGTAACAATGACAGTAATTCTTGTGCCATCGACTTTGAAGAGGTCCGCTACGATGCCGACGATGATGCCAACCCACGCTTCCGCGACTTCGGCCTAACCATGAGCCGCGTTGAAAGTGCCCATGACAGCGATAAGGCTCGGAAGAAGGAACGTAAGAAGCGTCGCTCTAAGCGCGCTCAGAAGGTCCAGGCCCATAATGAGGCGCAGGCGCAGGCACAGGCAGAGGCCTCGAATGGCGCTCCCGTGAAGGAAGACCCGCATCCCTCCATGAAGGGATTCGCCTCTGCACCCAACTTCGCCGGTATGGAGGGCGCTGGGGAGAATGACACCAGCCGCAAGCGCTCGCCATTCGGTCCAATCCCCTCGTTGCTGTCCAACACGGTCTTTAGCTCGCAGTCCCCTAGTAACTCGCCTCACATTGGGACTGCCGCACGCCCGGGTATTCAGCGCAGTAACTCTCTCCCCGCTCATATGAACACCGTTCCTCCTGCAGGCAATGCCGTGCAGTTTGCTCGTGGTGCTGCCCGTGTCCCCACGGTTGCCAACCCCGTCGCTACCGATGCTGTTCAGGAGCCAGAACCCGTGATGTCGCGTACTGCGGCCGTGGTTCTTCTGTTGATTTCTACCGGTCTTGTTGCTGTCTGTGCCGAGTTCCTTGTTGATGCCATTCCCGACATGGTCGCCAGCTCTAATGTCAGCGAAGCCTTTATTGGTTTGATTATCCTGCCTATTGTGGGTAATGCTGCTGAGCACGTCACGGCTGTCAGTGTGGCAACCAAGAACAAGATGGATCTTGCCATTGGTGTCTCTGTTGGAAGTAGTATTCAAATTGCTATCTTCGTTACTCCCCTGGTTGTTATTCTGGGTTGGTGCATGGACAAGGACATGTCCCTGTACTTCACCTTGTTCGAGACCATCAGTCTGTTTGTCACTGCCTTTGTTGTCAACTTTTTAGTCCTCGACGGTCGCAGTAACTACCTTGAGGGTGCACTGCTTATCGCAGCCTATGTGATTATTGCGTATGTCCATCCGTTCCTGTTTACTCTCTCAGTTTTCTAACTTCTTCTAGTCTCGCATCCTTCTTCTACCCCAGTGACAGTGAGGCCAGCAACTGGGCCGGTTCCTAGGCTTAGCATTTCGCTTCACCCTTGATTGGAATCTATGACTTTAGTGAAATATCTTATGTCTTTATAGACTCGCCAAGGACAAGTAACGTGTTGGAGGATTATTTTGCACTTCCCCTTCTTAGTGATCATTTTTTCAGACTGCATATTCTAATCGCTCGCTCTCTCGATCTGACAGCGTCATTGCCAAGACAATATGATTATTATTTCGGATAAGGCTGAGTTCGTTGAACCTTTATCTACGCTATATCCACTCAACTCCCATTCCAATGTAATCACTGCACTCCGTAGTATGCTTGACTAGGTGCATTCTAGTGCGTATGTATATGTCCCCTCTTTCATCATGCAATTCCGAGCCATGCTCAAGCACTGCGAGATGAATATCCGTATCAATTCCTTGTCTGCCAAGTCCTTTGTATACCCCTGGACCCCTTTTCCCTTTATCCACTTCGGAGCCCCGCCACGTGTATTAATATCAGTGGCTGTGTCAGTATGCGCCACATCGTGTGCTGCTGTCTGTTCCGCACTCTAGCCGCCTAAACTGAAACGACAGGGACTTGGACCCACTGGTGAGGGGTGAGGTATTTGTTTTGACTCCGTTCTCGGCGAGATCATCTATCAATTGCAAGTCCTTCACATGGTATACTCATAATGAGTCTGCAAAGAGGGGGAAGTCTGAAACGGTGGAGTAATTCCCTAGTATTCCGGCCATCTTTACTCCGTCCTGCAGACTCCTACTCATGATTAGAAACATTACCCGAATCTTCCACGCTGTCATCAATGTAACCGTGATGCACAACTCCCGCCCCCACAACCCTTACGGAGAAGGGACAATGAACGATCTCACTGAGCGGGTCATTGTGATCATCATGTTGATCCATGAGCCTTGTGACGCTCAGGGGTTTCAAATCAGCGCCTAATCCAGTACTCCATACCCTGTAAACACTGTACCACATACTCTGATTGCATCTGCCTGGACTGAAAATACTACCAAGACTCCATATAAGGGGTTAACCATTGACCCTCCACAGATGGTGGAGACCCAACCAAGTAGCGCCTTCAATATGATTGTTTCGGTTCAGAGCGGAACTGGTTAAAGAAAATAATAAGAATAACCATAATCCCATAAAAATATATGATAGTCAACTGGTAGTTACCTAGTCTTAATCAACACGCGCTTAATTCAATTCCCCTTATAAGATCCATCCCTCACCACCTGTTCTCTTACTTTCTCTTTCTCCCCTATCCATCTCCCCACCGTCCTCTTCCTCTCCCACACCACATCATGGCGTACTACGGTGGTGATCCTTACAATCGTCCCCCTCCTCCAGGTTACGGTCAACCTCCATACGGTGGCCAACCTTACAACCAAGGTCCCCCTGGTCCTCCTCTCGCGCGTCCCCCTCCAGGCCCGCCACCCCCACTTCCACCTGGCTGGTACCAACAATGGGAGCCAAACGCGCAACGCGCTTTCTGGGTTGAGGAAGCCACCGGTCGCTCCCAGTGGGAAGCTCCTTACGGTTATGGATTCGCTGGTGACCGCGGTGCTCCTCCTCCCGGGGGTTACTATTCCGGTCCCCCTCCTCCTGCGCCCTACGGTGGGGGTTACGATAACTACCCGCCTCAGCAAGCCCCTCCCCAGCAGCAACAGAGTGGTGGTAGCGGCATTGGAAAAATGGTCTTAGCTGGTGTTGGAGGAGCCGCTCTCGGTGCCTTTGTTGAGCATGAAATCGGTATGTTTTTTTCTTTTCTTTTTACCGGTGCGGTGCGGTGCGGTGTGATGCGGTGTAGTGCGGTGCTAATACTATACAGATGAGAACAACAACTCCGATGATGAACGCGAGGCTTACGAAGAAGGTCGTGAGGACCAGTATGAGGATGATGGAGGCTGGTAAACAATTCGGTCTTTGTGATCGACACTGCACTCGTTCCGTTCCGTTCGGATCCATGGTTTTGTTTCACGCTACGCCACCTTGATCATCAGGGGCTTCTTTTTTTCAGGTCTTTTTGCATGGGTTCGGGGCTAGGTTAAGACTTGTAATGCATTTTGACCGGGATCGTTTGTTTTCTTTTCGGGTTTCTTTGTTAGGTTGTTAGGTCCTCGGTAATGCACATGTGCATGATCGCGATGCGATTTTTAACGTTTGATTCTGTGCTTTATAGTGTGCTTTGACAACAGTAATCCCTTACTTCCTGCGCGATACCCATCATAATGAAACCTTTGATATTCTGCATAGACTCTGTGATTCTCGACAATTAGGAACTCTTGCATCTTTTCGTATACCGATATCCTCTAATAGATCATGTGTCCTTCAAAACAAGTTACCTATAAATTAGAGGACGACGCCTCCCTAGGTTGTTGATAAAATAGTGACTATGCTTGGCTCTTCTATACATCCGGATGTCAGAGCTCTCATGTTTCAAAGTCAAGGATATGAGGCAATACTGATAATATTGAGCATATCTGCCATTGTTTACAACACTACACCATTCTGAGTCAATTTATCACTAAAAGAAATACACCCAGCAGGAATCAACCCAACTCCAACTCTCTTAAACTCCTTTCCCACAGGAGTAACAACCAAAACATGATAATCAAAGCTGGTAGATGATCGACGCAACCAATCCCGAGCTTCGTATGCCTCTCTACCAACTATAACCAGCTTATGCTTCTCCAACTGAATACGACGCGGTCGATCATACTTCAACCATCCAGGCTCAAAACTAGTACCTTGCCGCTTATCCGCAATAGAATAAGTTCCTCCATTCCGCCCAACCTGACATTTCTCAGATATCAAACTCCTCATGGGAGCTCGTAAAACTGCATCCTCCAGCTTAATATCCTTACACCATTGAACCTGTGCATCAACATCCACATATTCAATTTCTCCCTTGAACGCCATCCATGACCAAGACGCTGGCGCTCGCGATTCAGGATACTCAATTCGTTCCAAAGCCTTTGACCGTTCACCTCTCTTCCATAAAAGACACCGACCGAGGTATTTCTCAAAAACACCAAAGCAGCACTCAGTTTGAAAGGTCTCAGCTAGCCGCTTCTCAAGACCGGATATAGCTAGTACCCGATCAGTCGCATGCGTGATACTCAATTGCATGTAGACCGTGAATAGCCAATGGACAAGCTTGATTCGATCACGAGTGGTGCGCATTCCCATTCCGAGTGGGAATGCAGGATCCCCGAGAAATAGGGACTGTGAGTTTCGCATATATGTCATCGTCTCACAGCGTATGCCATCTCCACACTCGAAATAGGCCTGCGTACTAGTAAAATGAATTGTTCGGCGTGATAGTGCACGCTCTTGTAATACCCACGCGCGATGGTTTAGTGCTCCACCTGAGACGTCGTGGTCGAAGTTGTCACCTGTTGTACAGACATATAAAGAGCCGTGGGTTTGGGAACGGATTTTGATATAGGGTCGGGAGTTTCGTGTATTTGACCGGGCCAGGAATCCCGCGTCGGAGTTGGTAGCGGATGTCGCGGCTAGAGTGCAATATGCGTTGCTGAATATTGATTCCATTCGAGTCGCTTCTTTTTGCCAGTCGGCTTGGCTGTCACCGGATTGGATTATGCATAAAGAATCGATCCACAGGTATTTCCTGCCTAGGCGACGGGTTACAGTGATGGCGTCGCGGAATGTCAGGGGGAGCGTAGAGAGTTGGAATCCAGTTGTTTGTCTTTCGTTGAGATTCTCGGCTGAGAGACAGTATTCTGCTCTTCTGTGTTCCGGTAATTTCCCCCAACAATGAGATAGAGCAATATATTGAATATTCTCCCTGGACTCGGGTTCTGTGTCGTCTCTCTCGGGGCTTTTGGGCTGGAAATCACGAAGAAAGAGAGTATCAGAGGCCTCCTCGCCTACATCGACCAATCGCGAAGGAAGGGTAGGCGTAGAAAGGGCAACCGATGAAGATTCCGATCTTGGACTGCAAACTCGTTGCTCGTGAGTTTCGTCACAGCATCGAAGCCATTCCCGAAACAGCTTGAATCGAATATCACTCTCCGAGGCTGGAAGCACAGGAAATCCCATTTGGATGTCCGAGTGCGACTCCGAACGCGATTTGCCTTTGGGTTTCGGTGCACGGCAAACTCTTAGTGTAGGAGCTTTAAGCACTTCGATCTTGGTTCTGACTGCGTCAGCCCGAGCGCGATTCATTCGACAGACCAGACAAGGTTTCAGTTTCGCTCGAAGTTCAGTAACCGTTATGGATTTGTCGAAGCGGACAGTGTCGCAGTATTTGCATAGCGGTACAGATGGTGACCTGAGCTTAGGAATATCCTTTTTCTGCGCCTTTGCGAAGAACTTCTCCGCAAACTTGTTATCCACAATATGAACCCAGGCATCGTCCGCATTTCGCAGGAACTCTCTTCGCTCTTCATCTCGCTTTCTTCGCCAATCGGCTGCGGCTTCTCTTTCCTTTGACGATAGTCAGGGATAAAACCGCGGATAGTAGATGTCAGCACTTGTGGGAGTAACCTACCTCCCTGTCACTTCTGATAATCCAGCCATCCCCTCGATCCACTTCCATCCATTGGTCCACGCGATTTCGCATATCATTTCTCACGGTGGCATGAAAGAATTCACGCTTATCCTCAGCTTCCCATATTTCCTCGGTGAAATAGCTGCCAGGGTCCATGGTGGATCACCTTATGTGGGCCTTGCATTGTTGTTGAGGTGCAAGTAGCTGTCCGCGCGGCTTCGTCCGTGTTGCGCTAGCCCGGAATAGCCCCTTATCACCTGGGCACATTATATTATATTCCGCCATCCCCGATTGGCTTAAAACAATCTCTTAAACAAAGAGGCTGGGATAAATGGGGGCTGAGAATTATACTGCGGTCGGATCTTGCATATTAATTTTTAATTAGGCAACCCACTTTCTAGAAGCTATGCTAAGCGAGCGGTACGTGCACAGTTCTTAGATGCGAGCTTGGACCTGTGGACCTATACTATACTAGGTAGTAAACACGAATGGTCTCAAGAGCCTTATCCTTAATTTCCTCAAAAATGATGCCATCGAGCTATTGAAATTGATCAGGCATTGTTGCACTGTCAAAAGTACGCGTAACAGTCAGCGCACACCCGAGGAACCTTCCAAGGTTAGAAATGTACCAGTACGCTAAGGGCATCGGAGCATATTCAATTTTAGCTTGATTCATATCTGACTCCTACTAATATACTATTGACGCGCACTGGCAAATGGGCAGCCTGACCCGGAGCTTGTACCGTTCCTCTCTTGGCCAATCTGGCGAAACATTTCCATCGGATCAAACCAGACATCGATACTCTGCACTTGTAGCTTGTCATTGACCTTCGCCACAATGAGACCCTGGATATCAATGACCCCTCCGTGAGCCTTCACTGTGACTTTCTCGCCAGAGCTGGGATTATCAGTATCATGAGCAAACAGAAATGGTGTAGCATGCCGTACCTATTATATCCCACATAATCATTCTTCATCTCTCCCCAGTGTCTCCACTTCGCAACAACAACTGGGGGTCCAGCGTAGACCTCAAGTACCTCCCAAGCAAATGTCGGCATCATACGCTTAAACGACTTGTGCGAGTCGTCGAAGCTGTTCTTCGTGGGGTCGTAGTACTGATTCGCAGTCAACAGAGCATTGTATGTTCCCACTTCAAGCATGTGGTGTCCTGTTCGTGGCTCGCCGCCGTTCAGGGAGAAGGTGTACACATCTTGATCGATGGTCCGCCAGTCAGCCAAGTTTGTCTTGAAGGAGGCTTCGATCTCCCAGTTTTTGACCAAGTTCTCGACGAGAAATTGAAGGCTGCCGTGCTCGTGGGTCTTTTGCTTTGCTAGGAGATGTAAGTATTGGAATAAGAGTGGGCTTCTGTGGGAATTTGTACTCTGCTCATAAAATGCTCTTGTCTTGGAGTAATTGGGAGGATTTCCGTGACGCCAGGTTGCCTCGGTGTCCTTGAGGACGGCATTGGGGTCAAGGACGTAGTCTGGGAGATCACTCATAGCGATTATTAGTGTTTGAAAATGTATTAGAAAGAAAGAAGGTGGTTATCAAGTGAAGTTAGATGTGGTGGAAGCACGGATTTTAAATCATCGCATGGACTTGGCAGGTACGAGCATGTAACATTCGAATCCACTTCACCGGAGGACAAGGCTCGCCCCGGGGGCCAATAGTATAGTGCTTATATGACTATCTAGACAATTAATATCGAAGCGAGTGGAGTTTTTGAGATTACTCGCAAAGAGGAAAAACGTGTTCATTTAAGCTGCAGTAGTGTAGGCTCGGAGCCCACCTGGGTCATTAGTACAAAAATGTTTCGGCGCCTAAGTTAGGCCTACCAAGCTACACTACTTACTAGGTCATCTCTTAGGCTATTTAATAGCTGATATCCACGTGCACAGCTACTTTCACAGGATTTCTCGTATACTATACGACGCATAGTGACCCCACCTACATATTGAACTAAATATCAAAGCACCTATCAAGTCACCTCAAACTATTAACTTGCCGACTAGATCTTAGATTCTGAAACCACTATGGCGATATACTAAGTACTAGTAGGTTCACTTAATAACAATAGCTATTAGCAATTACTCCACTATGATGATGAACCCAAAGATTGTCGGAAAGCGCTGTGTTGCCAATTATAGACCGTCTTTTACTGTTTATTAGGTCTTATAAGTTGGTCAACTCCGAGAAACTTTGAGTTCAAGGTTGGGGATTTGGTCAGTCTGCTAATTCCATACCAGATGAGGAGAATCGGGAACCTGGTGATCGGGCGCCATATATTAACAAAGTTCCCTCTCCTGTTGCATTGACAGATGACCTGATCCGAAATGAGGTGCTGGAATGCCAGAGCTGGTGACACAGCCAAGGACGATGGTGACTAAGTAAATTTTATATTAGGACCTTGGGAGTCAGGCCAATTTAAACGGACGAGTGAGGCTTCAAGGCTAGCCACCAAGGTATTATCTGGGATAGTAGAGAGCGACTAGACTTGAATCGTAAGCTCAATTGGACTCAGAGTCAATGAATCCAGCATTGATCCATGATTGCTTCAGCTACAAGAGCCATATAATTCTTTTACCTAGCTCTGACAGTTGTTGAATGTTTCAGTAACCTTGGAATATCTTTCTTTTCAAAGTTCTTTCAATAGCACTTCACATATCACTTCACATATCACTCCACATATCACTCCACATATCACTTCACATATCACTTACAATCAGATCATGCAAATTCATCCAAAATAGGACATTTGTTGATTACCCCGCAATGATTTACGCATTGATCACCCCGGATTCTCGATTTTCCGTTCTTGTGCAACAAAACTCTTGATATCCCCTGATCTTTCTTTCTTCACACTATTTATCTCATAATCCGCTTCATTTCTTGGGATCAACCTTTTACCTTTTATTCGTCGAGATATAGTAACCTGGTAGATATTCTCAATTCGGAACCTGACAAGGAACTTGCGATTGCCCAGGTGTCTTTGACAATATTCGCACGTGCCTCCTTTTACCGATGAAATGATGTGGTCGGGACATTGAGAGGATCATGATGCCAATACACTCAAAAAATCGCTAAGCCAGCCGAGAAGGAACTAGAGGAACAAGAGTTTGATTTCCGTCAAGGTATCACCTCTAGAGCCGACATACTATCACTTCTTCCAACACACCTATTCCTCTTCCTCTCTCAACTACTAACTTCATCTCCGCATCTAACACCGTGAATTATCCGAGTGTATGCTGAATAAACAACCATCAACTTATCCTCAGTGCTTTGATTATCCAAATCTTGAAACAGAGACTTTTTTGCACTCCCTCAGACAGAACTCGACTGCTAACAGCTGCAGATAACTTTCAAAATGGAACTAGTAATATCTAGTGGCTATTATTTCTAGGAATGGCACTTGAGTACCTGCGACAACATATGCGTCTTGCTATCCCAATAAGGCTTCCGATATCCCAGATAGCTACAGCGATAGCGCTTCCAAGGTTTGCCTTACCCGGACATGACCAGAGTTATTTGGCTCCAAATTCTCCCAAGTTGACATGACATGCCGGGTTGCTGGAATCTTCCGGGATCTCCAAGAAGGTGCATTTGGAACCATGGAGCCTGCTTTCGGAGTTGACATCAACCCTAGATGGCAATACAAGCGGCTATGGATTCAAATCAAGTACGTTGAAGACTGCGACTAAGAACATGCTTGTGGGATGTGCTCGAAGACTGCAAAAAACCAGAGTCTAAGGCAAGAATAACTACTGACTACTACTAGCCTTGATAATTCAAGGCTTCCTCAATACCTCTTCGGATACTGGAGGTGCAAATTCAAGTATAAACTCAACACACATGCCAGAGCAGAGAATGTATTTACACTGAAGTATTCGCCACTCACAATATGGCCAAGAATCATGGCATCAGCGCTCGCGGTGATAAAGAAACTCAGAGCAACTTTCCTTGTCCACGCGTGTGATAGGAGGAATTATATGCACTCAACCCTTCTCAAGCATGGACAGTGCAAGAGATCATGCTTTGATTGAGTACGGCAGCAAAAAGCCAGATGAACCGTTTGTTACGGGCTGAGCAATGATGAAAGCACCCCATATTCTCGGAGGCGTGGACATGAAAAGAATACCCAACGCGCTTCTTCCTACGGTGAAGCCTAAAACTGATAACACAGGGCATCCCATTCCTCTCAGTATACCTCCCTTAATTCAGAGTTCTAAAAACTGTCTCCGTCGCCCAGAATGGTCTTGGGCACATCTCCTCAGATACAAAGTCCTTCAGGCCGCAATGCTCTTGAACACTTCCTCAACTGGGAATGAGTACGTTTTCAGATGGTATTCCTCACAATTTGATCACAAGTATGTAATGAATCACTCTTCAAGGGTAGTACGAACCATCCATTGCAGAGTATGAAGCTCTCAAGTCGATTCGTGACCGTGTGGCTGACTGGGCGTATCCAACATTGGCTAGAGTTACACATCGGAACCATCAGAGATTTGGAATCTCGCCCAAATTACCATAACTCAGCAGATATCCCAGATTATAGTCGACGAACGTGATGATCATGGGTATGAGGAAGAAATCAATGACCGAATGGAATGGTTCATGCAGCTAGCAAATGAATACCTCAATGTTACCTAGGTACCGGTATCAAACCCGGGCGACGACAAGATCCCACAATCGCTTTACTTCAGTGCGGGTGTCGATTGCTGTTTGCCTCTAGATACTAAGATCAAGTGAAGACTTAACAGCATGCTGATACGATATCCGTTTGTGTTTGCGTGAAAGTCCGTCTTCTACATTTAAATAGTGCTGCATTATTTCTTCTGAGAATTCATGTGTTTAAGCATACTTTACTATCAATACATCGATTACTATCCCGACTCGGAGGTTCTCCCCAACTTTAAGCTGTAATCGTGAACATGAGTCCTCTTCAGAATCATAATATCATTCAACACAGTATTCGATCAAGACTGCTAACCTCATATCTCTTCCAAGGCTGGTAACAATAGCACTCCTAAGTGCACTCAACAAAGTCATCACCGGAAGCACCGGTGTGGGTAATAACACCCGCAAGTTCACCGGAACCATTGAAGATAACACGATCGGCTCCGGGAGAACCACCGTCATAGACATCTCCGCTGCTCAGAATGGGGAACTCGTAGTAGGTGCCGGAGACAGGGAAGTCGAAGCCCTCATAGTCGTGGTACTCGTGTGGGTAGGAGTCATCTTCATCTCCGGAAGACTCAAGCTTGTATCCAGCGTTCAAAGCTGCGGTAACGGCACTGCTGGTGTAACAGTTTGAGCCACAGGTGTAGGCGCAAGCACGGGTGAGCTGTTCCAGGGGGATGGCGAGGGCGCCTGTCATGAAGACGGTCGCGAGGGTGAGGATCTGTGATATTTCCAAAATTGTGAGTTTCATTTCCAATTACAATCCTTGTAATATTAGGATCCGAGGTCCATACCTTGCCGTACTGCATCTTGATGTCAAGCTCAGCGGTAGAGAAGAATGAGGAGGATATTTTAGAATTGACTACCGTGTGCTGTTCTTATATCCCATCCATTGGGGAATCTTGCGTTTAAATACTATTTCTTGTCAGTATGTGCTGCCTCGGCCTTGCACAGAGACATCATCCTTCTAGACAATGTTACATTCAAACTAAACCAACAACATAGTGATGATTGGATAATCGAATTCAGGGTCCAAGCTACTGCACAATTCTATTAAACTATACCTCAAAAGGAATTTCCACCGATCTGCAGGGCATAACCTAAGATAGTCTTAATGGGGTACACCCAACCATTGATTGGTGTTGTCAGACATCGTGAGAGATCTACTGGCGCTCGCCTTATCTGGGGATTGATCGACAGGGTTTACGGGTGTAAAGTGGACCCTTACTGACCCCGCTAACAGACCTCACTGCAGGAACCTATCGGGCCAATCAGTGTTGGAGCTTGGAGACACGATGGGCATCCTCAGCGACAGGGTGATACCGAATGTTGGGTACTTTTGCTGAGTAAATGCAGCCAAGATGATGGATGCATTGAAATATGATTTATGCAACGTTGGGACCTGTATCATGTAAATAGGGGGTTTATCTCAGGTCGGCACTCCGACGGGATCCGTGCCGCTCCTGTCGTTGAAGCTTCAGGTTTAGGTAGTTTCGTCTTGGCTTGCTTGGGTTGGCTTCAAATGTTTAGTTCGAACGGAGATTATTTGGAACTTTTAGCATTGCCGTAGTATAACGAGGCTTACATCTTAGTATCATACCAAGTAAGAGGTTTTAAGTGGACTTCCTACTACCACGAATCCCAGTCACACGTGCGCCAAATCTTGTCGTCATCAGGTTGTGGTAAAGAATACCTATAGAGTCGTGTTTGATTCGTAATGCTCTTAGTCCTGTGAACGTCAAACGTAGGACGACATCTGGAATAGGGTGAGATCGTAACTTGAATCCTCTTGAGGTCGGTGTGCGTAGGTAATGGAGTTGAGGGATAAAGTGACTATTCATTGGTAAAATGTCAGCGTCACCGCCAGGCTGGGCAAGGGTGATATACGACTATCTGCCTCAGGTTCCAGGTAGACAAGCTTCCATACATAAAATCTTCCAAGGTTTGATGGGTCTTCAATTTACACCATGAGTGCCTGTCAAAAAGGGATACGTCAGACCGATGCCGCGGCCTATGCAGAGATCAACCAAGGAATCAGGTGAGCATGTCAAGTTAGCATAGCCTAAGTTGAGAGAGACTTATTCTCAGATGATGCGGTCAGTCCTGAATCGGCGGTCTGACCATTAGAAGATTGTTGTTAGGACATCTGGATGAATATAATTCAAGCAAAGACATTGGTGGGTATCCGTATTCTATCTGCACAGCGTCCTGGCTACTTTGAGATCGTAGAAGACTGTATCTCACATTTTGAGCAACCCATGAAGATCTGTTCTATCAAAAGCTGATGCTGGTATTGATATCATGATGGGTATTTGTCAAATTTGGGAACACTATATGGCACCACGAGTCAGTGCAGTAGCCAAGCCTTGAGACATTATCGATCTTTGGATAGAGAATCCTACAATGTGTAGACCTGTATCTCGTATGAGAATTTTTGGTTCAAGATAGATTTTCCGTCCCTCAAGGGGCTATAAATCAACGTAGAACGCCTTGGGGTTGGCGTGCTAAACGGCGTACTCGGAGGCTCCAGTAACTACTAGTAACTGGCTTCCAAGGTTAGGAGGGTGTGTGAAGGCTCGGCGGCAACTCATGGCAATCGAAAATTATACCTATCTCCAGAGTCCTCAATTTCAAGTTCTATATTTATATAAGCCCCCAAAAGCAATGCGACTATCGTCGTTGTGATCAGAGAACTGGTAGGTCATGGTACCAAAAACATATCAACAAATGAACGCGACGCGTCCAAAGTATGGAAGGAGGCTCCACTAGCCCCATATTTGCATGAAAGGACGATGAATGATATTGGAGGTCAAAGAACAGATGATCAAATGCGTAGCCGCTCTCAGTCTGCCTCGTGAGTCTCAGAGCATGGTCAACATTGGAAGCAAAGTGCCCATTACTAGTTAAACCTCACATATTGCTGCCTGAAGGTGATTCAGAACCAACAACATCCCTCACAAAAACACTATATCTTCCAATCATGTCGCAAGCTTTGACAATTTGCCTTGTCATTGTGTTGGTGAAGTATCCTTGGGGGCTTAGACTCTGGGGGAAATACACATGTGTTTGTGGATCGAGGCCAACACATGGTGGCGTTTATTCCAGACAGGGAGAACTGGCCAATCATTTCAACTACTAAGAGTTTATCGGAAGCTGCATGCATGCAAATGACTCAGTGGTGGCTTTTTACATGATACAGTACTAGAATCATAGTGTGCACCTCCTCTTCTGGTGGGGCGGACGTGCTTTTGTTAGCCGCCCGCAGAGTCTAGACTTCCTGCATACTAGGCTCCTCGACTAGCTCAAGGCTGCCTTGGGGACTTTCTGCCTACAATGTCCTTGTTGCCTGAACAGTTGATTGCTTTTTGCAATTTTTGTTGTCTTTTTTTTCCTACATGTGTATACGTCCCATGTCCGGATACTGACATATCTCGTCTGATCTGAGGTTGATTCCTCCTGCTCTGCATACCATGCAGGGTGCTTTGGCATTGACGACAAATAACAACCGTCAATGATATCAGCACCTATCCTAAAGACCCATTGATGCAGCCGGGTGTAGTTTGATGTATTCAAGATCCTAGTTGAGGCTAAGAGCTTGCACACACTGGCAGATGATTTATGAGTCCTAACTTCAAAATTTCCTCACATACTCGGTAGCAAGATGGAAGCAAAAGGACAGAATAAGCGGACTCGGGGTAACGGGGTAACCGAAAGTCTCCGTCAATATCTCCATTTTTGGCGCCATGGATATACGTACATGGATCTTGTGGTTGGAACACGACTAAACTCAACGCCATGGGCTAGAAAGTTTCCAAAATTCACGCTTGCAAGGGTCCACGTAAGTCTGATATGCATGTGGCAGACTCTCATTGACGCCAACAGATGCTGCTTGCCCATTCCAGTCGCATTTCAGGTTTCTAACCATGTCGGGCACAGCCATAAACCATCCATCTGTGCATCTTAACCGAACTTGGTATCTGAAGTCAACCTTGTCGGGTTGTGTTGCTGCTGACACACTTGAGTCACAGTCTACATGGCATGAACCCGGGCAGCCCTGGGGGGAACTTAAATAGCTGCCCTTTCACCCACATTAGCAGGTTCCTAAGATTCCATATCTTATTCAAAATCATTCTTAAGACCTATTCATCCAATCATAAGCCGGGCTTTACTCCAAAGGGCTCTATCTTCGGCTGGGCAAGGTCATTTATTGAAATTGTACAACGGTGAGTGTTCATTGGGTCTGCATAACTTGAACGAGAGCTAATTCCTGCGAAGATATCGATATGTCGAGCAGGCCCTTTCCTCTGGCGCTAGGGCGAAACAGAGAAGAGAGGGAAAGAAGAAGGCTGGAAGCGGTAATTCCGGGTCAACCTCAGCCAATGGGGCAGCGAGCAGTGGTAATCAGGGGGAGGCAATGGAAACGGAGCATGAGTTTTCTTGTTACCACCTGGGCAGCTAGTATAGCCCTGAACTGTTCTGAGACAACTCACCGGTGGACTCAGGCTTCGGGAATGGCATATCCCAAATTCAATACATATCCTTTGCCTCCAAAACAATGTGATTTCATTTAGTAGAGGAGCTACTACTACTAGAAAATGCCTCGATAAGGTTTTTGTCGTACAATTTCTTGTCATCAACCTTCTTGCTCATAAATCCTTCCGCATCCTTGACCCAGTAAACCGGCATGACATCCCAAAGTTTGCTCTTCAGGTCCTCATTATCCGACAACAAAGAATGGATGTGGTTATAGAATATCTGGAACAGGCCGGTTGGACTTGTTAGCGCAAGTGAATACCAAAGTGCCCCAGACCCCCACGATTGCTCCATGACTTCTGAATGAACATATGGCCTGCCTTGAGGATTCTCCAATTTGCTTTCTTCAGACCTCAAAGCTGTCATGAACTCTTCTCGCCGAATGTTATACTCCTCGCTTTCAATTTCATCAACCCCTTTATCGGTTAACCAATATGGAGGGTGTACCATTTCGATAGGCTTAGAGCAAGCCCATTCAAGATCAATCACACAGGTAATGTTCCATTCATTGTCGACAAAAACGTTACTCTGGTGCATATCTGTGAGTGAGAAGATAAACGGCCCGCGCCTTAGGCCTCGATTGAAGATGAGTGGTTCAATTGTGCGCATTGCTGCCAATGCCGTCATTTGATATTCTGAGTCATTGCGATCATTCACAGCGTTGGGTTGGTCACGTAGCCGATTGTCATGCATTTGTAATATGTCTGCAACGTACGACTGGATTGTGGAAAAGGTTGAGTCACGGGGTATATCTGTAGTGATGCTCTCGTTCTCTAACTCTTGAATCTCCATGGTGAGTGGACGATTTCCGAGAATGAGATCCCCATTTCTGTCGATAAGGAAAGACCCAATGGAGGGTAGAGAGGTTTTGCTGATGCTAAGCAGTATTCGAGTAAGGCTGTGGAAGTAGTTGCTTCGCCGCTCGCTAGTATGATGCTCCTTGTCAAACCAGGTGTTCGACAGCATCGACCCTTGAGATTCCTCAATAAACTCGGTGACCAAATAGCCGGATTTGTCGACCCATGACACGTCTGGGTTGGGTTGAAATTGGTTAATGACATAATTTGATGGTGTCGCGGGATTGGGCAATACAGAAATGTGGCTGAGGCAACGAAAAGCAAACAGACGCAAGTATTCAAACCAGCGACGGTGAAAAAGTAATCTGTCGAGTCGCGTGAACTATACAGTATCCATAAGCGCTGGTCCTCCCTTAAAAATTTCGATATCTTACAGTTTCACCAGTGGAAAGTCCAAAGCCATATAACTGTGGAATTGGCACATCGGGACAGTTTTGTTGAAGCCATGCATATGTGCCGGCCTCGCACTGGAGTTTTTCATCACTGTTTCCGGGTCTGAAAGCATCGCCAACGCGGTAAGGAAGTGGGAATCGAAGCATGACCCGATTCCCTTTTTGAGGCTGAGATTGCGCTCGTTTCGACCATCTCTTCACAATAAAAGGAATAGAGACGTTAAAACTTCCCCACCTCCAATCTCCTGATATAGCTACAACACAATCATCAGGAGATGGAAGACCCAAGTGGTGGGCAACTACTTGGCCCATCCACTCCCATCTTGGTTTGAGATGAGAAATGAACTCGCGTCGTTGGTCATAATAGTCTAGCTCGCGGAGTATGTTCACTTCCTTTTCCTGCGCTTGGGATAAGGTGATCTCTTCTTTTAGAAGACGGCGCGTTTGAGGCATCTTTCACAGCAGAATCTGGACTTTGAAAAAAACGGGGTAGTGCCCCTGGGACTTGCAGAAGTACTTAGGTCGCGTGGCGGAGCAACAATTTACCCGGCAATCAGCTGAGCCGCGAGTTGGTCTGGCTCCTACCTACGTCTACTCCGTATGTATAACGGACATATGACCAAACCCCCTATATGGCTGGTAGGGGGGAAAAGAAAGATTAAGAACGTAGATATCAGTCCCTTTTAACTATCTCTTAATCCAGATATTTTTCACTTCTAAGGTTTAGCCTTATGTATTATTGAAGTTTGGCGCTAACAAAGCAACAGGCGGTGAGCTAGGCGGTTCATTATATGTTGCTGTTATACTATGCACCCGTTCGTTAGTACCCGTGGTTTTCACATGTGCAGTAGCTCTCTGCCCGTAGTATGAAGTACTGAATTCTCAAACGTTGGACATTCTTGAGGTTTCCAAAGTTGAGTGGGATGCTTTCAAGTTCATCTGATAAAAAGTCCTACACCATGCTGCTCTCTAACTCTAACATTTCCCCCTCTCTCTTCATCTACTCTGCCTCTTCCCCACGCACACACCACCCTATTATGTACATTTCTACCTCTTTTTTTTCTTTCTTTTTTTCAATTCTTTTTTTTCATTTTCAAAACCACCATCATATACTTGTTCCTATTCTCAAATTGGATTGAGATATCATGCTACAACAGAGAGGTCTATGGCCTACCCCTTCTTTGCCAGCAGCAATCTCAACAGGCTTAGGCAAACTTCATCTACCGCCTCAGATTTACTACTAGTACCTCAGCTCACTGGAACACATATATTAAAACGGACTTCCTCCGATGACTGAGACAGAGGCCCATTATCAGAGAGCCAACTCTCCGAAGACGATCTAACTATTCACCAGGTACACTTTTCCATATGCTGGACACGCAAACTGCAAACGTCGAAGCAGTCTACCTACAACCTGTGGGACATATAGCTACAGTATCATGTAACTCATGTCTCACATTTGAAGGGCCGTTTACCAGTTGTGTCAAGGTTGAAGAGTACCCAGCAATCACTTGCTGCGCCAACTGCCACTGGTGGGAGTCAGACGACCAGTATCGAGTTAATGGTAGTTCATTTTATAATCTGGCACCTCCACCGCATCCACCACCAGGTAGTAGCGATTCACTCCTATCTTCCAGCCAGAGAATCTCCGACGCGATGAACATCGAGTTTCGGCGACCGAGTCGCGTTCTCTTCTAGCGAGATAAAAACGAGATCCGGAGATGAGCTCTTTCCTGTTGTAAGCTTTGAAAAGCTTTTGCAAAGCTTTTAGCGTAGCCTTGTCCGAGTGGGGAATCCCATGCGAAGGTTTTTCACCCAGGGTCCAATATCCATCCGGGTAGGCAATGGTGTTGACGAATTCCGAAACTAGAAGAGGTTCACTGGAAGAAACCTTTCTCTGATTCAGTGGGATGAGTCCCGAGCTGACGAAGCCGGGGAGCTTTTGTTGTTGCCTTCCCACAGGCTCCAGGTAATTGAGGGCGTCAATGGGGAAGCCAGACCTGGATTCTGCAGCGCCCATATGATGGGTGCCAGCGCCTGAGGGGAGTAAGTACCATTGCGTGGGAATATCAAATACACTTCCAAGATGCCCGGGCTGGCAGTAATGCTCATCGTGATCGTCAGGTCACATATGGACGCAGGTCAGAGAAGTTCAACTTGTAAGTCCCAAGCGAGTAGCAATGAAGGATATGCAAGGATGACAGTATCAGACAAAATGACTTGACGGGGTAGAAAGAAAAGGGAGGCCACAGGATAATATCCACTTTGACGGGGGACTTTGGGATATACCGTACAGGAAGCCGTATACATAGTTTACCCCGGTGCTCCTTAGCGTAGTCCACTTTCCTTGACCCCCGGGGCTGCGCTAGTATCAATTGAGATCTACATTTTGATATTAATATTTGATTTCATCCGAGTCATGATTAGACACGAATTAAGACTGTATTGCAACCTTGGACCTCCTATGGTTTACGGATGGCCAGGGGTCATAGTCCCTTCAGGGCAGGGATCAATTTCTCAACTTGGCCGGCGTTACGTCCAGGCGATATGATATGTACGACAGCTTGAACACCAATGGACCTGATAGTGGTGCCCCTAGGTGGGAACCCTGGCTCCCTCATGTATCTCACCTGCCCAGGTGCATCCACCTTCACGTTCCTTACTGTATGTACAGCCGGAAGACCTGGTGACTGAGCCTAATACATGAACCGACCCGTTTTCAGCTTCATGGGTAGATTCGCAAATTCCATACCTTTCTGAACCAAATCTGCAAGGATGAGATCGGTTCCTGCAAATCCTGATTAGTAAAAAATTCCATGTAAGATTGAAGGGCGAAAGATATTACCGGGAGCGCCAATGACAGAGGCCGCGATAGGTAAGAACTCTTCTCGGTCCGTGACAGTAGATTCGTAGGGAACATGACCAACTAAATAATGTTAAAGTCACTGGCAGTCTGAAGACCTCATTGAGTATTGTGAAGGACCAACCTATGGTGGTGAGCTCAGGCGCTCGCATCATTGGAGACATGTTCAGCGAGGCATATCCACTTAGGATAGAAAATGGTCTAGGAATAATTGATAAGCTGAAGATCATGTATTGGGTCAGCTTGGCTGGGAATTTACGGAATATCATCATCTCGATAATCTGGCTTTCCCTCTTCAATCGGCAAGACCATGAAAGACATCGGTCCTTCGGAAGTGACTTGGAAAATCTTATCCAGAAGCCAGTATCGATAAATTTCAGAGCGACGCCAATACATGTTGCGTTCTTCAATAGTAACCTTGTTGGATATTTCCCTGGTCATTTGGGCGTGTTAGAATGGAAGAGAAGTAGATAGAGAGGGAGAGAGAATCAAGTTACCATCTCCAACGCATAGCCTTTTGCACAAATGGAGGTTTACCGTACTGCTTTTTGTATTCTTCCCTAAAGTTCTCAAGGCTGTGATATGAATCGTAGTAGACGGTCATGCTCCTGTCTTCATCCACGAGGATCAGTGATTGAGGACTTAACACGATAAATGATGGACATATAAGCGTACAAGTTTGAGGTACTCGGAGATGTTCCCATTATCTGGCCCATCGGGGCAATCTTTTCTTTTCCCCAATCTTCAGCGAGAGATATCTCTTCTCTTTCAATCTCAGATGCTTTTTCAAGACCTTGGATGAAATTCTCAATCAGACGTGACTGTGCCTGGTTTCCAGTTGGAAGATAATCCCTCGGATAGAGGATCCTAAGTTTTTGCTGCGACTTGTGAGTCTAATCAAAACGTAAGGATGGCAACTAAAGCTAAATGTTACCTGAGATTGTTTCTGGAGTAGCTCTGAGTTTCCATACCAAACATTGATGAACTCAGGAAACCTGGTCAGATCTCTACCAAAGAAAACTGGCATATCAAATTGCCTTCATAGAAATAGGGCCTGTCAGTGTGACTCCTATAATTTGAATAAAACTTACGGAAAAGTTCCAACAACACCCTCGGTATTCATTATACCCGTTGACGGTCGGATCGAAAAGCACCCGTTGTATTGTGCAGGCTTACGGCCACTCCCATTAGCTATCCCCAGATTAGCAACGCGACAAATTTGAAGATTCCGGCCGGGTACAAACTGTCAGATCCAATAGAAAAGTTAAGCCAATTATAAGATCCAATTCCAACCGCACTTCCACTGCTGCTTCCCGACGGTACTTGATACCCGTCCGCACGAGGGTTGAAAGGGGATGTGAACTCGACAGCCTTGTGAGGCTCCTCCCGCATTATCATGGCCTGCAGCTTTGTCTTTCCTACTAAGATCGCTCCAGCCTCTATGAGCACCTGGACACATGCGGCGTTTTTCTCCTTGGCTGGATAGAGACTCTGCCATGCTCGGTTGCATAACGTAGTTTTGTGCCCGGCGATATCGATGTTATCTTTCACACTGATTCGTGCGCCATCCAGTGGTCATGATTTTGACAGATTGAAGTAGCATCGAGAGGGTACAATGACGCGTCCGTCTATTCCAGCTTCGGGTTGATCAAGCCTATAGAGGGTACAAATCAGTCAGCATGCTGGCAGGTTAATGGGATAGAGTGCTACATATCTTCCTGGGAAGTGTGAGGACGGTTTGAATGTACACCTGAAGGTCGCATTAAAGTCTCGGTAGACCCTCCACGGCTGCCATGTGCTTCCCTTTGCAATGATATGAGGCCCAGGTGACATGCTGGATGCGGTGGTAAAGCCCTTGATAAATGTCCAGATTTTGGTTTTCCAGACATTAAGCTCATCGTAGACCTCAGGATCGATAGTAAGGTTCTCTTTCTTACTTCCATAAAAAACAATACTTTGCAGGAATTCAGGCTGCAAGATATCGTCTTTGTCAAGTGTTGACTCACGAAAACTTCGAAGAGCAAACCTGGAGATCTTTGTCCTGGCTGGGTAACAAAGACAACAAGGGGCTGCGGAACATCGGTATTATCGAAAACATCACCAGGCTCTTGGAGGTTCTGTCGAGATTAGTATGATTTCTGGAATATAGGAATTCTTTGCCAAACCAAATGATGAGGAATCAACAGGTATTCGACCTCGCCAATGGTAACTTGGATTTCATGCTCCATGTGGTCAGAGGGTTGTGTCTGGTCAGGCCTGGTCTTTGACATGCCTTCAACTGGCACCGCTTACAATGTAAGCTCTTAGGGTTGAATTCAGTATCTGAGAATCGCTAGTAGCAGGTGAAGTAAATCAGAGGTGGTAAAAGGCCGTTAGAGGGGTAATGATTTCGGACAAGCACTTCGTTGAGGACATCCATGGGTATAATGAGCCGAATATAGGTAGGAGTTTTCGTTTCTTTCATCCTACCCCTGTCAACCCTGTCAATCGGAATGAGCTGTGTGAAGCAAAGTTGCTTGAATCCAATGGATATGGGAAAAGACAAAGAAAGGATAAAAGTTCGTCCAAAAAAGTCATGATGACTCAAAAAGATCTCGTATCAGCGCTGCAGAGTTGACATGGTCCCCTTCAACAAATTCGAACTGGTTTCCTTGTACTGTGATCATATACTATTATGTTCGATGCTTTGGAGCTAGTAGATTCAGGTGCTTGTAGCCAATTCTAGTCTCAAGATTCGGAGTCGCTGGCTGCTAGCCGTGCTCGATTGGATGAAATATTGAACTCTCCAACACCTGTACTCCTTCTTTCCGATGGCCATGCCCGCCACCTACATTTGAAATACGGCGCAATATTTGAGAAATAAATTCACAACTTTTACCTGGCCCTGGGTATACATGGGATGGATGGTCATTCAAAATATTCAGTGAACTACCTGAGGGTATACCTGAGGTCTGGGTAGTTTCAATATCTCCAAGGTTTTTAAAATGCGTGTATCCCGTGTATTGACAAGTCCCCCCAGGAGGCAAATTGAATTATAGACCTCCTTTTAGACCTCCTTTCCTACTTGAGTTACGGTGGTTTTTCGAGTTTCCTCACCGTCTGGCAAATACTCAAGGAGGCAGAACCAGCCTACTAAGGCTTAGACCACAGATTTACAAATAAAGATGAATGTATCCCTCTTTATTTAGCTATCTCTTACTTCCAGATGTCTACTTTAAGTTTAGATACCTGTGGGGTTGTCAGTTGCCTATATCTAGCTACTATGGATATACTCGTAGTAGCTAGCCTTCCCCTCCAGGTATTTATATAGGTAGGTAACCATCCATGTAGGCAACCTTGGAACCATTTAGGTACTTATATACAAAGAGGTGTCGGTCCAGATGTCATTAGTCATTCGTAGATGCTACTGACTCGGACTGAGCCCTGTACTTAAGTATGTGAATATACCTATCTGAGAAAATGCATGTGTGCTCACATCTAGTCAAGCACTCGCGCCCGGGCGTGCTGAGGACATACCTCTCCCAATTCCAAATGCTCGCTGCTTCACTGCCAGTGGCAGTGCCGCGCGAAACGCGGCGTGAGGACTTGTTGACTCAACTAATTCAAGAACCTTGGAACCTTGCAAGCTGTGCTTAAATTCCAATGTTGGTACACTCAATTGCTACAACTAATATAAGGCTCTCGTTTCGTTCTTCTTCAAGTTTTATATAATGCTCATTGCTACGTCACTTCATTCCAAGGTTGTAGTAGTCGCCGGCGGTTCAACTTTCCCCTTGAATCACTACTGGCGTTCATTTTTCTCTTTTTTCCTTTGTTAAAAGTCTCTCATTATTCTTAAATGCTACAGACACTTTGCTCAATTTTGATATGGTTTCAACTTGCCAAATTGTCAGTGTCAAGCCTCAACGCAGGGGTAACCGCCAGCGACAGCTAAATCATAGGCAATCAATATGCTACCTTTGCGGTGCAAATCCTCCCCTGATGTCCTCTGTGATAAAATCTTCAAAATAAATGCGCATTTTCGAGGAGGAAGAATTCAAAGTTCATCGAAAGAAGGCTCCATTTCCTATGCATTTTTTTGTGCCATCAGTCAACATCGAGAGAGCAAATTTCTCTAAGTTTCCTAGGCTATCATCGTGTTATAATTTACAAGGTAAGTCATATGTTGAGTTCAAGTTTGAGTCCTCAGCGTTTCCAGTTGAAACTAATTCAGTAATATGTACTGATCAAACCTCTCGGTACATCCGAGTACTCTCTCACCGGGATCTGTTTAGCCCATTTTGCTCCTCCAAAAAATAGGAATTCCGCAGAGCTTTGCTCCAAAAATATCTGCACAAAATTCAGTCATACAAGGTTGAGACAAGCCAAGCCAGCATTCTTTGATGAAAAATCACGTTCATACCACGATAAGACCAAGAATGTAGCATATACTTTCCACGCATACTGCTGCATGATCCTTGGTCATCTTCTGGGAAAGGATTTAGACGCAATTCAGAAAATGTCTGGTGAGATTGTGAGGGCCGCAAAAAAAATATTGGCTGGGAGACAGTTTCAATTTACCATATATTCAAAGATGGAAAATTGATAACTATGGTGAATGTGCCATATAGCGTGCCGATAGATGGAAAATTGGAGATCCAGACTATAGGAATGACTGTGATATTTACCGCAGTCCTTGGGTTGTGCCAGAGGTTCAAACGGCAATCAAACTGGCACAGGAGCGAGGAAAGATCAAAAGAATCTACTCTCTCGACAGATTTCCCCTTGAAATCTTTCTCTTAATTACAGAGATTATTTACCCTTTGAAATACACCCGGCCTGACATTACTAATTTATGTAACATGTATTCGGTGTTTTCGTTCGACCTGCCAGTGTTCTTTTGGAAAATTTGCTTACAGCGAGACCTTCACTTCTTCTTCGAGTTAGATTTGTTGACAAAGGCTGACTCTGATTCTTTGGATTGGTAGTTTCTATGGCTCTGCTTGATGGATCTTCTTTTGGACGAAAAGTGATATATATCTAATGGTTTAGCAAACTGTGACCGAGTACTTACATCAATCAAGGGGGTCATCGTGAACTTGAGGTTTGATGAGTGTACTTGTAAGAGATTTATCTTACTTGATCTTGCTTTGTCTTTTTCATAGGGCTGAATTGAGTTTAAATGTTAATTTATTTAATCTTGGATTTGATGATAAGCTGGGAGCTAGTAGAATGACTTGGAATAGAAGGGTGTACTTCAAGTTGGAGATGTATAGGAGTATAGATTTTAGAATCAGATCTGGTAGTCTTATATATATAGAAGTGGAATGTGATACATATAAGGAAAACAAAATGTATGGTGGTAAGTCTATACTAGCCCAGGTGGGTACTATGTATTCCAAAATATTTTATAAAATCAAATAAATGGGAAGCAAAGGCAGGCATAAGTTGTATAAATACTTAGTAGCAACTTGAGTGCTGAAATCTAACCTTGGAATATCATTATCAATAGAAGTCCATCCTATCTGATATATTCTACCATCCAGAGGACTTATAACTCTTATCCATTCTCTTTAGCTCTTACTTATTAGAGTCCTCCTTGTAACAAAGTATCATTACTTATACCATGACCACCATATAGCCCTGTGGCATAAAAGTGATTTTTATCCATATCTTCGTGGCCTTGATCTTATGAGAATATATTTAGGTCCGTTAATGTATCCACAGTCTTGCCATCTTCCTACCATACGGCTTCCTTCCCTCTATGGAATCTTTACCAATCGCTAGTCTCCTTGGATATTCCCAACTGACTTCGTATCACCCGCCTAAGGCAAGACATCAGTATATGGCTACTTGTAGAAAAGTTTTCCTTTGCATGCACCATGTATGCTCGAGCCACCTTCAAGAGTGCGCCGCATACTTCTCTCCGCCCTACCCGCTCCTCTTCTAATTCCTGCCAGGCCCGATTGAGCAGTATCTAGGCTACATTCGCCATTGCTCCGTGTAGTGATGAAAGATAGAGCGGTTATGGTAGGAATAGAGAGCATCCTCTTCAAGTTGATAATAGGTTCAAATTTTGCGTAAGGACTCGGAATGGGTGTCACGATTTTCAAGTTGGATTTTGGAGCTCCATATGAGTTGGACTATCCAGGTATTTATACTAATTGTCGTGTAGCTGACGGGGCCATGAAAGAGTTCCTTGACTCATTGAATTTCCAATATGGAACATTTGAAAGAAGCACACGTAATTAAGCTCTAGAATTAGACTGAAAGACACTTTATACCTAGGTATAACCACTTGCAGTCAACACATCGTCACGGTGGAGCGGTTCATGAAACGGCTTCAATGTTTGAAGTCGAATATAGAAACACCGGGAGTAAATGATTGACTCGTTTCAGTTTAAACATTTTGAACTTGAATGAATCTTGACTTCCATGGATTTCCTCAGCTCGTGTAGGTATAGGTAACTTCAAGTTCCTTCAATGTTCAAGTTTCATGTGCTTTACATCTACGGAGTACTTCCAAGGTTAAAAGAGATATATCGCAATTGATCTCGCATTGTCTCAGGCTGTTTCATAGCGCTAAATGCCAGTGAGCCCTGGAGTTGCTTTATTGAATAGTCAATTCTTGGACCTCGGGATGTCATCTGGGCAACCTCCAGGACTGCCAGTGTGAGCTCAGGCTTGAAGTAGTAGTGTGTAGTATACCGACTCGGACCAGGCAATAGGCGAAATATTACACCCAACACCTGGGCATTTGAAACCTTGGACTCGGAACGAGTAGTTCAAGTTTACGCTTCAAGTTGCAGCTAGGTACCAGGATTTCATTGAGAGAAATTTTGACCTCTTGCCTCTTTCAAATGTTCCAGATTAGTTAACTTAGTATGTAAAGGGCTTTGCTCAGATGCAGGTGTTCGCCTGCAGTCGTGGTACACGCTCAAAGGAAGTGCATTATAAGCCTAGAACATAAAAAAAGAAAAGAAAAATACAAGAACTTCGATCAAAGCCACCATGTTGGTATACAAAGAAAAAAAGATATTGGGTGAAAGACCAAAACACCGATTCCGAATCCTTTCCATTTCCGATGTTTATGCTCAATAATCCAAATGCAAATGCGCCAGGCTTGTGGTCGAGGTACACCGAAACTATGCAAATCGGCGCTTTGAAGGACTTGGGGTACGTAGATGAGATTCCCGCTCATCACTGCGATCGAAATCCCTGGATCTTGTGTTCTCCAGCATCAGTGGCGCATCTTGGTTCTGGGAATGGCCGTTACCCATGTTCATGTTCTGTCGAGGATCGTGCTGTTGTCCATAGTACCCAAAGCTCGGATTATGTTGTAGGTGAAGTGGTTGGCCATGCATGAATTGATTGTGACCGGAGGGCTGACCGGGGTAGTTATTCGGATTAGGATGGTAATCCTGCTGGTTGTGTTTGCTTCTAAAGGAGCGGAATGACCAGTTGCTAACAACTGTCACGGTGGAGATAGTGGCGAGGAAAATTGCCTAAACTCAGATTAGTACACTGACATATGGAGACTGAGCAGTTGATACATACCACTGCTTTCCAACTGATGGGATCAATGAAATTGTTGATGATAACAGCCATTGTATGAGCTGAGACCTTGGCTCGTCCTACTTTGGCTGGGTCGCGATTCATACATCGCTCCCAGTTCTCACACACAGTCTCAAGCGCTGGTAATCGGCCTGGGCCACCACACTTATTATCCACGTAATCCTTGGCGCATTTCGCCATATCTGCCAAAATTCCGTCGGAGACTTCGTCTGCGGCTTGCTCGAATTCGGCCCGAATAGCTGAGACAAAGGTAAAGACGATGTAGACCGCGAGAGAGAAAAGCGACAAGTTGACAATAAGCTGAGCCCACCATGACAAGATACTGGGAACATTGGGATGCGCTTCTAAAAGAGCAAAAAACTCGGAGAAGGACGACATTCGCGAGGGCACCAGTTCTGATCCATGTTCCTGACCCTGCCCTTGCCTTGATAGCTTGCCTTTCCTCTCGTCGCTACTGCTCGGTCGATCGCTTTCGTCATCGCTGTCCGTCTTCACCTTTCGCGTAAGTTCTCGATTTCGTCGTCGCGTCTTTTGGACCTTGTGGAGCGCTCCGTTGGAGTAGTGCTTCGTACGGGGGATCTCGCCGCGGCCGGGGCTACTTCCGAATCGGCCGTAGATATTGAATAATGAATTCCTCCTCTCTGTCCTCATGGGTTGCTCTGGTGTATCTTCATTGTCTGCATTTTCGGGAGACGAGAAGTTCTCGGCTCCAGATGAGAAGTCGACATCGATCTTTCGAGGTGTCATGAACGCTGGTTGTCCAAAGACGGCTTTAGAAGGTACGTTGGGTTGAGTTCGCGGTTGGGAGAAGAGGAATGGTTGAGAATTAGGAGGACGTAGAGAAGGAGGCTTCTTGTCTGGAGAGTTGAATACGTTGTGTGTCCCTGTTTTTAACTGATCAGTGGGGGTGGACTCGCATTGTAGGGGTCATGCAAGCTCACGCTTCTTATTTTCTAGATGGGAGAAAGGAGACGAAGCATCCATTGGAGGGCGTGTTTGCCATTCAAAGTCCATAGGACCTTCCGCGGTCCGCACCATGATGCTCGTGAATCTGGGGATAATAGAAGGGAAATGTGGAGTGGGACGGAAGTTTTTTGTTTGGGTAAACAGACACCGGAGCAACCCGCTCGGCAGATAACGAGATAACCTAGGCGGTGTTGACCTATACAAGAAGTTTGGAATTCATTCTATCTCTATTCAAAAAGTAATGTATGAAAATGATTATAGATTTTGAATATTATCTCTAGTTCAACACGGTCACATTTATGCAGCACCAAAACTTGTCTTCGAACCAGTCCGAGTCCAAGGCTGCTCCCAGGCTTTGATATGTAGCTTAAACAGTTCCATACATAGTATCGAGGACTCGGGTCTAGTGCTATAACAGCATTTTCATACTACTAGGATGGCGCATTGAGTTGAACTGAGTGCCAGCACCCATATACTGATATTGTTTTTAATTACTTCATCGAGCAGCTGATATACCTACTCATCCATCTGCCATTGATATTCCAGAGCCTCATTGCGACTCTTCTTATTGCGCGAGGCAAACCAATCCTTCTCAAATCCATTCGCCCGATCAACACCATCCCACCGATGTCCCGGCCGAATTCCATACCGATTTGGCTGGAACGACCCATGATACAATGGCCTTCCCGTAGCACTAGCCCCAGGACCTTTCTTCTGTGTCAAGAACTGCGCAGCAGGATCATTCCATCGATCACGTTCCCGTAATTCGTCATTAAGTGCTTCATCTTCAATCGTACGTGCGACCGGCATAGCCTTGATCTCTTGCAATTCCTGTCGTCGAGTCTCGCGCTGCTGGCGCTGCACATCACCCATCAGTGCCTCGCGCGCTTCTTCCTCCTTTAGGCGTTTCTCCTCCTCAGCACGTCGAGCTTCTGCGCGCTTCATCGCCACATTGATAATTCGTCCAGATGCATCACGGTAGATGGTTTCTTGTTGCTTTGCATCTGTTGAGGCTGGATCCTTAAACAGAGCTTCCTCGACCTTCTTTCGTCGCTCTTGCGCTTTCACCATCGCGGCTGTCTGCGCTGCGGTTTGGAGACCGGCTCGTGCACCGGATTCCATGAGCGGTGCGTCTTCCTCTTCACCCTCGATCATGGGCGCGTCTTCATCATCGGCTCGTTGTGCGGCGCGCTCGGCAGCTGCTGAGGCTAGGATTGCGTCTGCGGCTTCTTGTTCATTCTTATCGGTGCCCGGCGCTGGTCCGCCAACGGTCTTCCAACCCGATTTTTTAGCGCGGCGGAATTCGGTAGTCTGAGCTGATGTTTCAATGAATGGACTGTCTTCGTCATCTTGGTTGAGGGTTGAGTTGGTGTTTCGGAGGTCTGGTGGATCGTCGTCGGCGATGAGAAGGCCCGCGCCTGCGGTGTCGGTTGTCTTTGCCTTCTTGCGCTTTTTCTTTGGGCGTTCTGGGGCCGGGTCGGCGTTTAGATAGTTTTTGGCTAAGTAGTCTGCCAAGGAGCCCGGCATTTTGAAGGTTATATGCTGTAGACTCAAGTATCAAGGTACCAAGTTCTAGTAGCTTGGGATAGCAGTGATTTCCGCTTATCGATAGTCGGATGAATGTTGTTCCGAGTGATGCTCCTATCCAGTGCAGCTCAACTACATTCTTGTTTATTTTCCCGTTGAGCTGGTCTATGTGAAGATCTAGATTGATAATTCAGAAATGCCTCGATCAGAAGAAGCCGAGTGGTGGGCAAATGCCGTTTACGCTGCCATTCAGGAAATCCCTCCCGGCAAAGTCACATCCTACGGCCATATCGCCCTACTTCTGGGTGAACGTACGAGATCCCACACTTATGATGTAGAGATCACTAACATAGATTTGAATGAAATAGCTCAAAGACCACGTCAGGTTGGTGTCTGTCTCAAGTCGCTGCCTGCTTCAGAATCCGGCATGGAATTCAACTCCTTTACTGTTCCCTGGCAGCGAGTTATCAATTCCAAGGGGATGATTTCTCATCGGTATGGATTGCAGGAATGATTTGGTTTCCAAACTAATGGTTGTCATCATTCTTACTTTTGAAATTATAGTGGCCCCGGCAGCGCAGAGCGGCAAGCAGAAGCTTTACGAGAAGAGGGCGTTGAGGTAACCTCGGACAGTATGGGTGAGATGTATGTTGATTTCTCACGATATGGGTGGTTTCCGAAGACCCTACCAAGTGAGGAATACGAAGATGATGATGACTCTTGAGAGTGTTGTTAAACGGACACCCTTGCCTATACACATCTATCCATCCATGGGTACCTACATACATACCCTTAACATAATAGATATTTCTAATACTACTACCTAGATGGACAAATGAAGTAGTAGGCACTTAGTTAGGCACCCATATATGTACTAATAAACATAAGGGAGTAGACACTGGCAATCAGTCTCTAATAGAGAAAGGTAGAGGTACTACTAGTAGCATATCACAATGTATTGCAAACTATGGAAGCCAAAATCAATATCACTCATTGCACAATTTGAACCAGTTCCAGTAAACCTCCATCTCAGCAATTTCAAGCATGTTCAAGCAGGACTTTTCGAATAGCAAGCGGAATAAAACGCAATGCAGATGTGAGTACCAAACTACAAGTAGCTGGCTCGAACTGTGCCATAACTGATTCCGTTAAACTCCAACTCAAATATCATCGATGCGGAGCAAGGTGTAAGAACCAAATTATAATTCACTTTGTAACACTTCTTGCCCGCAGAGTTAGTATGCAAGTGAAAGAGAGACTTTGGTATCCGACTCAAGTCTGACTCAAGCTCACACACAGAGGAGACACCTATTCCAGTGTTGGATTAACAGATCCAATGGACTAATCTTGGAGAAACTCACTTCGTGTCTTCTTACCCGGGGCATCCTCTTCAAAACAAATCTTCAATTTAACTTTGAAAAGCATATTGTGGTTTAGATCCACTAGCCGGTAGAATGGAAATTTTATGGGCGTATTCTCGGAAATGGGCTTCCCCTAATCGAGCTTAATGTTAACACCTTTCCAAGCTTGGAAGATGAGCTGTTTCCAATGGTTTAGATGGGTCTTACTTTCTTAATGTACCACGTGAGTTGGTCATGAACGTTCCACGTTTCTTCCCATGAGCACCATTCCTTTTCACACTCCTTATGGCGATTCGGATCGAAATTAGAAGAGTGCTTGATACCGTAATGAGCTCGAGCTATTCGATTGTTGACTTGATTTCCTTCCAATCCTCGAAGAACAGCGCCACTAAAGTTGTCAGTTTGTTTCTCTTAAATTCCAAGTTCGGAACGGGAATAGCTCGAGATAATATAACCTACCGAACGACGGCGGACCATCTGATTGGGGGAACAAGTATTAGAATTTAGCTCTTAGTAAATTGGGACAAAGACTCACGCATCACGAGGTTGCATAATCTCGATGCCCTCAAAACTCGCTTTGAGGCGCTTGTAGAGATATTCGGAGCTCCCGAATCCACCGACAAGTATAATGGCCTTGGAGGAATAAGTTGTTGATCAAGACAGAGAAAATGGATGATGCCTCATATCTCACCTTGGGTGGGTACCCAGCCTTTATGGCCTTCATCTCTTGCTCGGAGACCAGTGATTCGATCTGGCTCACAATAGGGTCGAAAATCTTTTCAATCTCATCCCTTGTCGTGTATTAGCATAGATCTTTCAATTTGTGGAAAGCGAGTCATACAAAGGCATATGAAGAATTCCACTGTAAATTTGCTTATCCGGGATATCTGGTACTCCAGGAAGTGGTACAATGGAACCTGTGTCCAGGAAACCATCCTGGTCGTCTTTCCCGGCGAAAAAGGGCTTCACATCATCTTGCCATCGACGCAATGCAACTCGACGACCCTGATCGGACAGGTATTTGTACTTTTTCCCGAGCGTCTCGACGAGAAAGGCCTGGAAGGCGTCATCTAACTTCGTCGAACCACATATGGCACCTATTTTAATTAGTACCTATGTGACATTTGGTGCGATCATTTTATCTGGTACCTGTTCCCTCTGTAACTTCTTCCATTCGTAGGGGCCTTGTCTGTGTTGTTCGATACGTGATTAGATCCTAGTATACGGAATACCTGTCAGTGAATGGGTGCAGAGGCACTGGAACTTGAAGCTTGGGCTATTTCAAGAAGACCCCAACCGATTTATACTCACGACTGTCCCGCCACCTGCATCGCAGACAATAAAGCAGTCACCATTCTATTGAGAGATAGAGATTTAGTATTAACAGCTTGCAATCTTCATATCGGAATACTCACTTCGATTGAGTTTGGTTGGATCATGCGGATCGCATGGACAGCTGCCGCCTCAGGTTCCGAAAGTAGAGCCAGGTTTCCCCTTGGGATTCCTGCAAGGTATGCAGCCTGCATTGTTAAATCCTTGGCCTTGTCAGACCAGACGGCGGGAACAGTGAGGATGTATTGCACATCCATTGTCTTCATGACACTTCCAATGCCGCGGCGATCCAGAATAAATTTAAGGTGGGCTACAAGCTTTCCCAGATATTCTCCAGCCACATCAACGGGCTTTTTGCGCATCTCGTCCAGGATACGACTGCTTTCCTTGGCTGGTCCATAACTGGATCTGTAATGCGTCTCCTTGCTGGTGTCGAGCAAAAGCTTAACACCCTTAATGGCCTCTTTCATATCATCGACTTGGTAACCCCATCGAACTTCGTCATTTTGATAGGAAATGATAGTTGGGGCCTTCTGTGAGGTACCTGTTCCAATAGTTAGTGATATGTCCCATCCCCGTTCTTAGATCACGTACTGTTTCCTCGTCCAGGCCAATCCTTAATCACTTCCATATCATCATCACCAGCTCCCTCTATCGCCCAAGCGATTCTAAAAAACAAATCATCAGATCACAACAATTTTATGTCATCGCTAGGCTGCTGTTTTTGGAAAACACTCACCCAGTGAAAGTTGTTCCAAAATCGATCCCAATAAAAAGCTTCGGTCGTTTGGCCGACATCGTGATTGGTTGTGCTTCCATGAGTTGAGGTTTCAGTAGTATGAAGGTATGAAGGATAAAAGTGAGGGGAAAGTGAGAGTATAGTAGGGGAAAGGTGAATAGAAAGTACAAGAAAAGGAGGGGAAGCTGTTTAATATATGGCAGTGTAGTAAAACTAGAAACTTCGTCATCAAATTGCAATCGAGATCGCCCCGGAGCCCAAACAAGCAATCGGCGATGATATATTCCCAACAAACGCTGGAGAGCGGTTAATTCCAACATCATCAATCTTACACCTTCAGGGTTTGAAGATTGACCTCTGATTCTAAATTTTCAATATGTGGTGGCTATTATATCCCCTTTTCAAAATAGTTTCCAACCTTCCTTTGGAAATGAGACAAGCCTTCAACTGGATTCAAGGAAGATACTCCACGGAAAGCCCGATAGTTCGTCAGGTGGTTTCTGATCGAGAGCCTGAGCGTGAAGAAACGATAGATCGCCCTGACTTAGGTCTGTGTCGTCCATCTTTCATATTCAGCAAAACGTACTCAATCTGACTCATGCAGATACAGACTTAGAATCTGGACCTGTCGATCAGACATCTACTTCCTCCGAGATGCTATCATTGCCCCACGAAGTTCTCCGACAACGAGCTACCTTCCTCCAAAACTCTAACCGCCGATATGTGTCCCGAATAGCACATGCAAATGAAGAGCTCCGTTCAATGGAGAAGAAACTTGGAGAGACCAAGGCAAAAAACGATACGATCACCGAAGAGGCTGAAGGCATCCACCAAAAGCTTCTTCAGTCAAGAATGGCAGAGCAGTCAGTGAATGAGCGGCTTCGCCGACAAACGGAAATACTCAATACTGCTCGTAAGAACCTGGGTGATGCTCTCGATGGAAATCAAGAACTCCTTCTCAAGGTCAAGAAACTTGAAACGTCCACAGACTTATTGAGTGATGACGAAGCAAAATCTATTCTCCATCGGCTTCATCATGATCTGGAATATTGGGTACAATGCCATTTCCCTCCCTTACCCCCGAAACTTGCTCCTCAAAAGAGAGACAGTGATGGTTCAAAAATTGACCCAACTCTTTTGTTCTTTGAAATTTGGACTTTTGTTTCGTGGTCCATATATGAGGTCTTCCTGAAGAGATGTATGGTTGGGACTCACTCTCAACTTGATCAAGATCTTTCTTTCATCGATTCGAAGGTGCATGAGCTATGTAAGCTTTGAATTCAATCAAAATACTGAGAGTTTTACTAAATACCTTCCAGGTCCACCTCACGTTGCACAGCATTGGCGAACTGCAACAAGTACGGCGTTGTTCTCACTGGGAGCTTCGATACTGGAGGATGACTGCTCTCATGTCATCTTCGAGGTGGAAAGAAGATATGCCCATCATTCCCGCACGGCTTCCAACCGAAGGCAAGCAGAGCTGAAGAAATTGTTTGGGGAATTTGTGGACCTGAAAAAGAAACTGCAGTGTCAAGTCGATACCTATTGTTTTCAATGGGTTACTCCCAGTTCGCCATTCAACCCAAACACAATGGCAAGCTTCACAGGAACCTGCGAACAGTTTGGAGACATTGAATACACTCTGTGCCCTGGTCTTTCCAAGACCAAGGTGGGATATGAGCCAATTCTATTGGAAAAGACAATTATCAAGCCAGTGAGATTGGCTCAAACGGCAAAGCTGGAGGATACCGACGATGAAGAGACTGATGAAGAAGAGATCAAGAAAGAACCCGTGGTCAAGAAAGAGCTTTTGATCAAGAGGGAGCCTGTGGTCAAGAGGGAACCTGTGGTCAAGAGGGAACATGTGGTCAAGAGGGAACCTGTGGTCAAGAGGGAGCCTGTGGTCAAGAGGGAACCTGTGGTCAAGAGGGAACCTGTGGTCAAGAAGGAGAATGGGACCCAGGGGAAATATGAGGCCGACGGAGAAGGCAGGCCTACCCGGGAAAAACGCGCCTTTCCCTTCAAAAAAGACGGCTTCAAAATGGAAAATATCAATATGTCAAAGGTACGACACAACATTTGAGGTTGGGAGAGTTGCCACTTCGCTAAACAAAAGGAGCTTCCACGGTCAACCTGGGGGCTTTCATCCTACATGAGCAGGATTATTTACCTCGCAGCTCGCTACTATTATCATTCCTAGTTACGAGAATGACAAGCTTTTATGCATACCTTGGAAAATTCCCATAGTAGTCGCTACATGCTTCGTAGTACGGAGACTAGTACGACTAACAGTCCAGCTGAGTACCTATAGTAGTATGCAAATATGAGTCACTGCCAACTTTAAGTTACTAGTAGTACCTACTAGGTAGGTACCAAGTGTATTCGAGCTGCAAAATACTAGTACTCGTATATTCCGAGTCTCAGGCTGCCACCTGAGCAGTGGTACTATTTCGTTATCGTAGAAACAGAAACTTCCAAAGTTGAAAGAAAGGCAAATGTGCCCCATAAATTGAAGCATTAAATCTAAGACTCGGATTTTTATAAGAGACTAGCAAGACGAAAAGCAGGGATTAATTGCAGCATCGCCAAGCGAATCCATCCATTTCATTGAGTCATAAGCGCTTAAAACCAGCATCTCTGCGAGTGTGACTCGTCAATCTAGAAGTCTGATACAGGATGATCCCATGATACTGTCCCTTTACCAAGAGCATGCAGAGTCTGCGGTAAAATGGAGAAGAAAGGATATAGAAAAAGGAATCGGTAACGAAGACAAGAATCTATGAGGCCGAGGCGTTGAATCGAGTCCGGAGTCAAATCAACCGGAAAGGGGGAAATTGAAGGCATAAGGGTTTGAGTACGGGGGAATCGGGGTTAAACGAAAGAACAAAAACAATCCTTTCCATCCACCGAACTACCGGAAAAAAAAAAGATGAAATGACCAGTGAAATGAACCCAAATACAAATGGAGAAGGAAAAAAAAGCATAAGAAACCACGTTAAACCAATCCCATAGCTGGTGAAGAAAAAAAGATCGTTAACCCACGCATTCGGCGCTGTGAGAGAAGCGAGCAAGACATCTGTTGATTGATAAGCCCCATCTAGGGTGTCGAATCCTTCAACAAGATGGGAAATAAAAACAAAGAAAGGAAATAGAAGGGAAAACAAGAACGCTGGAATAGAAAAAACCGACTGTCCCCGTTCTCGTGCGCAAGCATGGTGGAATTTCTTATTTCATTTCAATTCGTGTTTTTTTTTCATCGCCGCTTAACTTCCATTGCCCATCCATCAATCCCCTCGCCACGAGTTCCGGGAGAAATCCCAAGATCAATTCCCTCCATACCGGCTGCATCTTGCAACCACTCGTGTGCGGCCATTCCACCTGCGTTTGCACGCTTCTCGGGCGAAAGGTCCAGCATTGGTAATAAGAACTCGCTGGTGCGCATGCTCTCTTCCACAGTATAGTGGTATTTCTCGCGGAGCACCTCGGGGAGGGCCCAATGGCGGAGTCTGTGGATATTGCGAAGCTCACCCTTGCGGTTGAAGATCTCTTGAGACCACTTGCCAGAGAGAGACATTGACTTAGAGAATGGACCGAGCAATTCGATGATCTGCGCGATATGATCGTCATCCTTGCCGTATTTGGTTCCAGATTGGGGATCGAAGAGGTAATCGCCAGTGATCAATTCAAAGATCTAAATATAGTTAGTTGTGTTGCTCTAGCTGTGTAGCTTGATCGTTAGTATCAACAGAAAGGAAAACCTACCATACAAGCCATACTCCACACATCTGTGCTGGCACCCCACTTAGCACCTAAAATCACCTCTGGAGAGCGATATTGTCGGGTCTGGATGTCGTTCGTGAAATGGTGGCCCACCCAGCAAGCGTTTCCGAGATCAGCAATCTTGACGGAGATAATACTGGCGTCGATTTCCTCCTCGAGCGATTTGGTGGAGTTCTTATCTAGAGAGATACCAGACACTTCTCTCTCCAGGAGATCGCTGTGTTTATCAGCATTGGTACAGTTGTCATGAGCTAAGAGGAGTGCATACGCTGTCTTCTCTCGCTGTTTCTGTTTATCGTCCTCTTCTTCTTTGATGCCCAAGGCCTCTTTCATTGATGATCCGAGCTCCGGTGCTGCAAAAAAGAAAGTCAGGAATCGCATCGCAGATATTTCGAGGGGGTCACTCACTTGGCTCGTTCACCATCTGACTAAGACTGCTGTGTGAAATGGAAGAGGTGTGCTTAAAATCTCCGCTAAAGCTCGTGTTCAAGGGACTTGGCAACGGTTGACTGCCTTGGATCAAGGTGCGTCGGCGCCGACGACCATTGCGATTGTCCTCTTTGTTCTCCTTCTTGGCTTCTTCTTTTTGCACATGCGCTTGAACGATCTTCTCCACGTCTCCGATCTCAATCAAAACGTTCTCGGGCTTGAGATCAGTGTGAATGATACCACACTCGCGATGAAGATAGTCCAAGCCTAACAGCACCTGCTTGGTGATCTGCTTGACAATGGACATGGGAATACCACGGTGGTTCCATTTCTTGATCAACCCAAGCAAGTTCTCGCCGAGTACCTCAAAAACCATGCAAACATGAACTCCGTTAGGTCCCTTGTGTTCGAATGAGTCCAACAAGCTGACTACGTGCTTCCGGCCCGGGTGGGAGGGCTTAGCCTGAACGATGCGATTCAGCAGTTTGATTTCGTCGATCGCGGTTTCGGTATAGTGAGCGGCCGATCGCACCACCTTCAGCGCGACATGCTTGTTGGTGGTGGTATCCCTCGACAACCAGACGGTAGAGAAATGACCCCACCCTAGCTTTTGCACGATAACATAGCGCCCATTGTTGTAAGTTTCGCCTTCCTCGACTGGGTGGTAGCCACCCTTGCAATAATCCTCGGAGTCCTCCTCTTCAGCAGTCGTTTCAACTTCATCACCGGATGTTGTAGATGGAGAGCGCGACGCAGTAGCGCCGGAAGGTTTGGAGTTAGATTGAGCGGCGCCGCTGCTAGAGAATAGTGACATGATGGTTAGATCTTGATGGTTCAAGGGAAAATGTGCGCGAGGGAAAAAAAGAAAAAAAGAAGGCTAAGGGGGATCTTTGTAAGAAGCAAGGAGGAACAGCTGCCGAGATTGACAGAAGTCAAAAAAAAATCATGTTAAAAAAAAACATACGCATCAGTAGCCGTAGCTGGGTTTGCATCATTAGTGACGATCGGCTTAAGATCTGTTCCCTTTCTCCTCTTCTTTCCACCGTTGCCATTGGCAGCGGAGGCGGCAACCGAAGCCATCTGTTTACCCTTGTTCAAGACAGCCTTTGTAAGATCGACACTGTCCATAATGGAGAAAGCAAGAGGGGAGAAGGGTTCACCAGACGAGGCGGGGCACCGGGATGCGAGATGGTTGGTGGGAGACGGGGGAGGCGGTGCGCGCTTCACCGCAGAGAGAAAGACCAACTTGAAGCCGAGAAGAAGTAAACAAGGGAGTTCGAATTCAAAAATCGAGAAAATTAAAGTAATCAAGAATCGGGAATCGGGAATCAAGAATCAAAATAATAAAAGAAAAGAAAAAAAGGTATGAAATCGAATCGGCATAAAACTCTCTTTCTATGATCCTCTAAGGAAGTTGAGGGTGAACGGATGCCCGAGATCTACCCACTCCAATTGCCCGCAAGCAGCCAAGTTTTTTTCGACGGATGTGGCAAAAAAGGGGTCGCATTGACCAGGAACGTGGAATCACAAAAGGAAAACAGTGGACCTGAATCGTTCGCGATAGATATTAAGATCGGGGAGAGAAGGAAAGGAGAGTGGTTTAAGAGTGGAGTAAACTTGAGTACTAGAGTAAGTGGCTGGGGCTGATCGGGCGAGGATAGAGGATAGTACGCAGTTTAACCGAGTAATGATGCAGTGGAGCAAAGATGGGGGTTAAAAAGAGAAGATTGATGGTCTATAGTGTAGATTGTAGAGAGACTACAATGACTTTGAATCTCAATGAGAGTCGGAATATCCATCTAATATCATCAACTTGACATTGAAGGTCTCGACCACATCCTGATGTCACTGATCCCCGCTTTGATGCCAGTTGGTGGCTTAGTCATTAGATCTACAGATGGACCTTGACATCTCTGATAGTCCTTATGTTCAATATTCTACTATTATTATAAGAGAATTGTGACTCGCGTGAGAGAAATGAAATAAGCGTAGTATGTATCATTAATAGTATAGGAGAACTACCTGCGCATCTATTATGAGGGCATTATTCCCATTGAAAGCGTTGGAGGCAGTATAGAAACTTCAAGTTGGGAAATAATAGAATAATGCCCAAATGGATACCACAATAGGGATATAAGAGAATAATATGACTCAATAGGATCGGCACTTGAGATTTCATGCATATAGTAAATGACGAAACTTTCAAGTTCAAGTTGAATAAGGCCCCTGCGAAACTCCTTGGGCAGAGAGCAACATATCCGCAGTCTAATATGTATCACCTGGGCACTAATAATGTCTTTTTATTCCAAATTTCAAATCTTTCTACTCATCTTTGAAATACATGACAGCACATTCAAACCTAACCTTGGAATCAATGCTGAATATTCAAATGTTAGGGACATCACCTAGATAGATTGTTGGCATCACGATCTCTAATCATGTGGATGGATTATAGACTTCACTTACAATCCCAGTACTCATGGGTTGTAGATATCATGATAGTAAATACTATGTAAAGTCAAACACTGAGATCAACAGATATCTAGATTCATTGCATTATAAAATGTAGCTACCAATGAAGTCCCCAAAAATGGAGTGTTTGCATACCCTATATAGTTATAACCTCCTTGTTGCCTCAGGCCCATAATCTTGGTGGAGCTGCAGAATCATCTCATTACGTACATTTTCTGCCTGAGGCGATACAAAGAGCGGGGAGCTAAGGAAAGAAAGGTCTCCATACTCTGCGAACTCCATAGATTGTTCTGTCAAACTTTCACTTGCTCCACCATGTCAAGCCCATTTTCTCGCCGGCCCGTACCAGACTATTTGATATCTTCTCCTTTAGTTGCTCTTCTCTATCCCCTCCACCAACTACTCCTCCATCTTCGAGGTTCTCCGCGCCGCCCGCCTCCAGATGCCCATCCTATCCGCGTAGTCTGTATCTCTGACACACATACACAAGAATGGCCCGACGTACCGGATGGCGATCTGCTCATCCATGCCGGTGACTTAGCCAACGATGGCTCGGTCCGCGAAATCCAAGCCGCCGTAGACTGGCTCCGCAGTCTTCCACATCCCCACAAGGTCGTGATCGGTGGTAATCACGACAGCTACTTCGATTCGCGCTCACGCCTAGAAGAGGACCGTGACGACCACTCCACAAACGGGTTTGCGGCAGTCTCCTCTTCAACGGCATCCATCCGCTCACTCGATGACTTCAACGGCGCATCCTCCCGTATCGACTGGGGTGATATCCACTACCTTCAGCATTCATCCGTCACACTCGAGTTTACTCCCCCACAAGCTGACAATTTCGACGACTCCCTCTCTTCGTCATCAGCTTCCCTACTTAGCACCCATCCCCGTCATCTTACCGTCTACGGCGCTCCCCAAATCCCAGCTATTGTTCCATTCGGCCCCGAACACGCTTTCACTTACCCTCCTCACCACGATGCCTGGTCGCGCACCGTTCCCCCTGACACAGACATCCTAGTCACGCACACCCCGCCCCAGGCTCATCTGGACCTCTCACCTATTTATTCCATTGGATGCCCGAACCTCCTCGCGGAATCATGGCGCATTAGACCTTTGCTCCATGTCTTCGGTCATGTCCATTTCGCCGCGGGGAAGGAACCCATCTTCTGGGATGAGGCCCAGCGAGCCTGGGAACGACTCTGTGCTTCGCGTCGACCACGCGCACAGTACGGTCGAGTGCGTGCACTAGCGGGTTTTTGTCGAGATCTTCTAGACCCAAGTGGGTGGGTGGATGCGGCCAGAGTAGTCTTTTATGGTGTTATGGGCGTTATTTGGGCGCAGGTATGGGGTGGGGAGAGTAACGGAGGTGGTTGGTTTGTTAATGCGGCGTGTATGTATCGCAACTCGGGGCGTCTGCGGAATCCTCCACAAGTCATTGAGCTGTGAACGTGGTGAGAATCTCATAGGAATTTTGCTCTTTGTTTCTGCTCCTGGTGTTGGGCATGCATAGCGATTCTTGCTTCTTCGGGCTCGGGTCCGAGTCACTCTGAAATTCTCTCTACCGATTGTACATATGGTGGAAGAACTCAAGACTGTTTATACTATTCGACTGCATATAATTGAGGGCTATGTCATCTGGCATGACGCTATACCGAGAGCTACTAGTACCGTGACGCTTAATGGAATAATAGTAAATAATAATATTGCTAGCGATGCTAGTAATAGCGAGAGCCCGGTTTTCAGCAGCTACATACACAATTGGGAAGAAAACATGAGCTCATATCTGTAGGTCTGCAGTGCTAGTAAGCCACTAATCGGACCGGGTACGATCATCTGAATCTGAATCTGAATCATCCATGTTGTCGTCGGGTACACTAGAAAATTCTCCTCGGAAGGAATCAACAAAGGGAACAGGGTCCTGCTTTGCTCCATCCACAATCATTGCTCTCAGGATAGCCGAGATCTTGTTAGGATCCTCGGAGTTGTGTTGCTCCATCTTGACAAAAGCTCGCGCCCAATCTCCGCTGTCCGTGATATGATGAAACCAGAATAGACTTCCAATGGCTGCTAGTCCCGAGACTGCACAATCGGATTTTCCAGCATCACGATGAGCACGATGTATCATAAGCCATGTAACGGAGCAACTGGTGCCTCGCATCATTATGATCGATCAGTCGATATTTCTGGGGCTTAGCTTCAATCACCACCAGGCTGCATTGTAAAGAATCCTCATCGCCGAACCAAATTGAATAATCTGGTTGGCCCGCGATATTACAGAATTGACCTTTACAGACAACGTTCTTGAATGAGAAGTGGTTGTCTGGTTGGATTCTGGGCATCTCACTGTTCGGTAACTCCCATCCTGATGATGGGTTTAAAATTTCCCAGGCCATCTTTCGTGCATAAAACAGGAACAGACACATTGCCAGTGTAATATCAGTTTCAGGTTGTCGTGTTTCGAGCATGATATCACGTATAGTTCATCAATTAGTATTCTGCCACATGATAAAATAGATATAATACTCACGCCAGGCAGGAGGGAACCTCGTAACAAACCCCGGTTCACACCAAGTCTTCATAATACCCTGGTGGACACGGTGAATACCAAAGATTTGTTCAACATCCCGATAAGAAAAACTTGTGATATCAAGATCCATAGACCTGAAGATAGTTTTTGCAACCACACATGTGCACCTGGGCATGTGTAGTTCACGATACGTGTTTTGTGACGAAATTAGGATTTGTGCTTCGGTTCTCCAGTAGGTACTGCCAGTGGCACTCGAACATGTCGATCCCGAAGAAAGGACCGCGGAACTTCAAGTTGGTCTTTTCAAGTTGATCCTTCACGGTTACCAAAGCCCTGTGGGGGAGAGATGGAAGGATGTGATCCTAGCTCGTTGAAGTCAAACTGACTACCACCCAGTATGTATTAGTTCCAAGGTTCTCCAAGACGAAGGATACTAGAGGAAGAAACTTGAAACATTTAGGTATGATGCAAAAGATCATGATGGAGAGTTCATGCCCAGGTGGATCCGAGTCCGAGTTCTGAAATAGACTCGGATCTGCCTAATGGACACATTAGTATCTAGTAGAGGTGATGGAAACGACCACCGCGGCGGGCGGTGTCTGTATTAGGTATGATATCGAACTTGGAGCGCGAACTTGAACCTTGGAACTTCAAGTTGAACCCATATTAGGAAATAGTATTGATTTTATGTCCAACACCGCCCACATACTGATAGATATTGGCCAGGTGAGCAAAAGTAAATAGTTCAAATGTTGAAAGCATGACAATAACTTGAATATTCCAAGGTTTGAAAGCCGCCCAGATCATTCCACCTGGTTCAAACCTTGGAATGTTTGGTGAAGAACAATCTTCAAGTTTAGGCCCTGCCCAGGTGCTGTGACCTGGTTGGTTATTCAAAATGTTGAGGCTACATACCTAAAACATCGTCCAATTTACGTTCAAGTTGGTCTTCAAGTTCATGTGCCTATGTGATACCTCTAGTGGGGTTCAAGTTACTAGTGGCATCGTGATGCTGGCGATTCCGATTCAAGTTCCGATGTTCCAAGGTTCAAATGTCGTGCCGAGATATATATAGTATCCATCTTGAACTTGAATGTTAGTGTTGATGGATGGACTCGGGAACAACTTGAACTTGAAGTTTGACATCGGACTCAAAATGACTGTCGGAAGTTAATCAGACCAACCTATGGATCAGACTCAGTCACGGTGTTCGAAGTTTTAATCCCTCCGAGTCAGGCTTGCAACTTGAACTTTCCAAAGTTAAGATTAGTATGCCAGTGGAACTGCCAGTGGAGTCCCGAGGCCCACTGGCACTTATCTCTGTCAACTGGTGGACATGTAGGCTTCAATTCCAAGGTTGTTGAGTCAGTGCTCCGACATTTGGATACTCCTCAGATGAGGTTCGTCTTTTTGAATCTCTGGATATTGAGAGCCAGCAGCCATTAAAAGTAGTGTCACCTGGAAAACCTGAAGGAAATATCGAAAGCAGAGTGTTGGTAGACGGAATTATGTCTATATGCTTGAAAATACTAGTAGTATATACCACATGCGCACAAACAAAATTTACAACTTGAACTTGAAATCATAACCCAGCTTGACCTTGGAACTCCTCGCTTCAACTTCAACCACATTCATTTACAGCTTGGACTTCTCATTGAATCGCGGAGCCTCAAGCGGGTCATAAGCTCGCAAGCCCAGAGTATCCGAAGGAATCACACCATAGTGTCCGCTCAACAAGCTACGAGTATCCAAGTAGCTCGGGCTCAAGTCCTCAATACGGTTTGCACCAATCAACCGCATATTCATCTCCATCTCATCCTTCAGCAATTGCATCGCTCGGTCCACACCATCCTGTCCATACGAAGACATGGCATACAGGAAGGGCCGACCAATACCCACACCCTTGGCACCGAGACACAAGGCTTTCAGGATATCAGTGGCACGACGCACACCTCCATCAACGTAAACCTCAATGCGCTTCTCCCAGCCTCGTTCCCGGAGCGCAGGCATCACCTCTGCCAAGACCTCAATTCCCGACCGCGCAGTCTCAAGCTGGCGTCCACCATGGTTAGACAAAACCACACCCTCAACACCGGCTTCCACAGCACGAAGCACATCCTCAACACATTGCACACCCTTCAACACAATAGGCATCTTCGTGATTGACCGGAACCAAGGAATATCCTTCCAAGATAGCGCAGGATCAATAAAGCTAGAGATAGCGCGTGCCGCACCCTGCGATCGATCCACATTACTATCACCAGATTGAACATCCGAGCCCGCATCCGAGAACTTGGATCGCATATCCTTCTCACGACGACCAAGCTGCGGGGCATCGACGGTAATGAATAATCCCTTGCATCCGCGCTTCTCGGCATGCTCGACAATCTTCTTCGTAATAGCACGGTCCTTGTTCACGTATAATTGCAGCCACTGCACCTGGTCACCCTGCTTGGCGTCGATGATCTCGTCGAAGGAGCATGAGGCTAGTGTAGGGATCATTTGGATTACATCGTGTTGCTTGGCGGCGCGGGTCAGAACGACTTCGCCTTCTGGGTGTCCGAGTTTACCGAGTGCGGTAGCTGTCACGTAGAATGGGATGGAGGTTTTGCTGCCTAGCATGGTGGTAGACATGTCGACATGTTCGACGTCGACGAGAACGCGAGGACGGAACCAGATTTTGTGGAAGGCTGCGTGGTTTTCACGCATAGTCTGCATAAATGTTAGCATCTAGCATTGACAATGGTTTGCTTCATATGAAGGTAGGCGATAACGTACGATTTCATCATCGGCACCGCTGGAGTAGTATGCCCATGCTGTCTTCTTCATCACTTGGCGTGCGACCGCCTCAAAGTCCATGAGGTTGTAGCATGCTGCCAGCGGTGGCATCAGCTTGATGCGCTCTTGGCGATCGGCCTCCTCCGGGTCAAAGACTTTCTCCTTTTGCTCGACAGTGCTCATATCCACCTCACCGAGGTGCTTAGACTGATCGAGGAACTTGTCCAAGGTGTCAGGCGGATGAATAGGATCGAATTCCTCGGTCGCATCTTTGCCAGCATACTTGAGGATAATTTTTTGGCCACCGGGATGTTCTATATTTATCACTTGTTAATGATTGTACTCGAGTGAGGTAATTCTGCATTCCTCATGATTCTTACCGGGAAGGAATTCAGTGACGTCGTAGGCCTTGCCGTGTACGATGACCCAGCATGAGTCCTTGGAGTTGTGCTCGGCGACTTTGGCGCCGGTCAATTTATTTTGAGACATAATGTAGATATGCAGAATGCGAAATGACTGAACAAATTCAATAGGAAAATCAAGGTTGAAAAGTCAAGTTTCAGTTGAAAAAGAGTTCGTTCAGGGACCTCGGGTTAATGGAGTCCGGGGACAAAAAGTTGCGGGGAGCTCTCGGCCGACTCGTAATTATGAGAAAGGATAACACCATTTTGGTCTTTCGTGCGATAGAATTAGTATGTTGATCGACTGCAAGCTATAGAACACGAAGTTAATATTCTTGATTTCTTCAAGTTTTGTTTGACTGAATTCATAGAGATGTATGGCAATACTGTTCGCATATGCATAAAGCAACCTCCCGTCGGGAATGTGAAGTTCAGCCAGTCACAATGTTTGTATTACATGACGGAGTCGATTTCCAGCCATTGGAAGCAGGGGATTCTCGGGTTGGTCCTTGACATACCCCTTGCTTCATGTATCTGCGCATTCGGTTTTGTATGGAGTACAATGTAAATCAAAATCGGAATTGATTCAATTGAATTGTATAACAGACCAGAGCGAGTATAGGTATCAACCAGTTGGCGGCAATGAGTAGTTGTGGCCTGATAAACTAGGTGTTCATCACCTGACATTTCTTGGTTGCCTCAGGCAACAAACCATCTCTCAACTGGTCTAAACTCTCCATACCAGACTGAATCCGTCCATAAATCTCACCTCTGGATGACCTTCTCCCCGGTCTCACCATCCATGGGCTCAGACCATCTCAATTCAAGATCACCTAACCTTCAAATTGCAAACTAAAACCTCAAGGTTTCTATGGTTGCGGGATCACCACCGGGCCCCGATCTACGCAAATCATAAGTCTTGGCTGGCAGACGCCACTGCAGATCATCAGTTAAGCTTCAAAATCTTCAACAAGATTCTGGTTAAACCAGTAGAAAAAGAACGAGGAAACAAAATCTACCGCTCTGGACAGGAAATATGATATTGGTATCTCAGAAGCATCCCAAGGCACAGTGAATGAGCCGCTGATGTAACGGTGAGAACGTTTTTCGATTGATCCCGGCGCTTCCGAACAGTCCACGTACTCCCTCATGCTCATCTCCGCTTGTCGGGCGTTCTCCAGCTTTTAATAACCAGTATGGAGTAAGGCTGAATCCTTCTTCCTCGTGGCAGCCCCCTTTCTGTACAGGCTCCAGGGTGCAGACACGAGACTCCTTCAAGACCGGGCGCCGGCTGTGGCGTTTTCCCCATAAAGACAAAACCGGATTTGTGCTCGTGCTCAAGTACCGAAAACACTCGTCTAAACCCAACCCATCGGTCTCCTATGAAGATGCAATTCATAGAATTTCCAGAGCCTTGTCAGATAGGACTATGGGTCGATTTATTTTATAAATTATATTCTTAGCTGAACCACGGCAGACTTTCCTTTAACCATTTAGGTGTAGTAGTGCTCTGGTCGAATGACGTTGGAGCTGCGGGATCCAGTGGAGACCACAGAGCAATGAGAATCTTGTTTTGACCCTCAAATCTGCGTCATTATAGAAAATACTGCTATCTGATCTCAGATTCCTTCCCCATAATTCAGACATGTCAAGTAGAACCTGGGGGCTAAAGAGCAAAAGAATAGTCACGAGTATGGGTTTGTTGGATCTGTTCTCCGTAGTCGCCATCACGGACGCATCCTTCATCCTATGTCTATAGTCTCAAACTGCCGACCAATAATGAAAGAGAGGGTCCAATTTCAAGAGCCACTTGAATTTACTTAGACGCCCTGACCAACACGGGATAGTAAGATCGGACGACGCGCAATACGCCCGGGCTCTTATTCACTAGTTCAACAGGGGCTCAGGGCTCGTGTGGTTAAACATAATCCCCGCGTTTTCGTGAATGCTGTTAGCCCGTGTCTATGGAGGTTGCAATTATCGTGAAAATTGAATTTTCAAGGTTTTCAAGTTGGTTCTGTTAGTTCTTATTCATTGGTTTCAATATTTAACCGGAACATGCCATTTGATATCCATTGCTTCGAGAATCTTTCCACGGATGGCTCCGCTATGACGCTTCAGAATTCATTGTTCGATTTTTCTGACAGCTGCCCAGGCACTTCCTATGGTCAGTCCGTACAGTGATGCCTAATAATTCAATATTTTCTATCTACAGGATTTTTGAGAAATGACGTGGGTCTGGATCTCGCTTTCGGTGTTTTCTCGACTCCGCTATACTCAATGTGTGAGCGATGATTCGTGGACCAATTTCGGGGACAATTACTAGAATGAGAATGAAAATTCAACTGAGTGAATAGATCCAACATCATATTTTTCTACGATGAAACAGAAAAGAAAAAAGAAAAGGATCAACTTGAATGTTATTCTTGTACAGGTGCATATGTGCAACCCTGTCCCTGTCCCGCATACTACATAAGTCCCCATAATGTAGTACCGGGGCCATAGTAAACCCTGTGGCTTACGGGAGACTCGCGCAAGTTTCCTGAATGGATACTATATGGGGATAAATAATATCAATAATGTGATATTTTATTAATTTCTTACCTATTTACTTATTTACCGACTGAACGGGTTTCGAATACACAGAGTAAGGAGCACATACATCTCCAACCCGATATTCGGCATTAATTGTCGGAATACCCGTACTAGAATTAAATTCATTATTTGAATAATTTGTTTAATTTCGTTCTATTCCCAAGGGATGACGATCTAAGAGTGGGTCATTATGGATCCACTGATCCGCTTAGAACGCCGCTAGTTCGCGAGCGGCGCATTCTTGCATCATCTTCATCCACTTCATGCCCGGTCTCCGTCCTTGTTCGGGAAGTACGGTGACGGCATCCCGAACACACTCAACCCGGCCCCTCTTAGGATCTCACGATAACAAGAAATGCTAACCTATCGCGAACAATTAACCCCTCTTTACCCTGACATTTTCATCTTTCACCGCTATGCACAAGCCACACCGTCACGGCCCCGTTGGAGTTAAATTTTCTATAGTACAATGATGCTGGGTAGCCATTCTAGGCCTTACCCAATGATACTTCAATACATACATCTACGCACACACCAACACTAGCTCTTCCTACTAACCCCCATTCATAACCTCGTGCGGAGTTTAGATTTCCATCTAATCTATCGGAGCAAACCTGTACGACCGTGCACTCGAGTTTAGGTCGGGACTTGCCCGAAGACTGTCCGAAGTCCGGATGATAACACACCCGAATTCACAAAGACGCCGTTAGTGGGATCTCAGTCGGCTCAGTTAAGGGATCTGGAGAATACAAAGTACACGCGACAAAGTTTTCATTTCGGCAGACCCAGTCCAATCTTAATCTCTTTTTACTGGGTTCTATGGGTACATGTACCGCGCTCCAAAATAAATGGGCCTGTTGAAATCTCGTATGATACTCGACCATTTGCAATATCTGGACCATACCAACAGGACAAGAACCACATTTTTCACTCTCTACATCATCTAAATGGCTCATCTACTGCGGGACTCAACCGTCCTTTTCGTGGACTGTTAGCCAACAATACCTGTTGTGTTCCGGGGCCGAAGCATATACCAATCATGATGCTTCGAAAGAATGGAAAACTTTTGCCGGGATGAGATTAGTGCCATGTAGAATGATTAATTTTTTTGTTATTTTCTGTTCCCTGATGTCATCAGGGACGCAAAGCACCGCGCGCTGGTGGAGCCTCTCGATAATGCTTAATCCATCATTATTGATGCATCCGGGAACTGGACTCCACCACTGCGGGTCTCCCTTGACAAACCATGTACGTGTAAAGTGGAGTGGAGCTATGAATCGGATGCGCACTCGGCTTGGAACCCAACGAGAATTTCTGGTGTTTTTTTGGAATTTTCATTTTTTTTGCACTCGGAACGTCTCCTCGTTTAGCGTGAGACAACCACCACGGGGAAAAGGATGGAGAACATGCAGCCCCCACGATGTATCTCATTGCCACTTTCGTATGGCGGTTGGGTCTCACAGAGACATTCAAATATCTCCCCCTTCCCTCCCCGAAGACTGACTTCTTTCTTTTTTTGATCATCTCATCCCCTTTCCTCCACAGAATCATCCCCACTTCCATATACGACTTGGGTGGTAGAGAAGATTTAGGGTTATTTCGTCGGTCTTAAGTGTATTCGACATCTTTACTACACATACAAAATATACAGTCGACAACGACATCCCTCACCATGTCGTCCGTGTCGTCCCCATCTTTTGCGGGTATGTCCGGCAGGAAACTTTCCCTGACCGTGTCTACCATCGCTACTATGGGTTTCTTGCTCTTCGGTTATGATCAAGGTGTCATGTCTGGTATCATTAACGCTACCGATTTCGACAATGTCTTCACTGCCGCCAGGGGCGACTCCACCATGCAGGCCCTGATCACCGCTGTCTACGAGGCCGGTTGTTTGTTCGGTGCTATGTTCGCCCTGTTTACTGCTGACTGGTTCGGCCGTCGTCGTATGGTTATGCTCGGTGGTTCTATTATGGTCATTGGTGTCATTATTCAGGTTACTTCCTTTGTGGGCCACATTCCTCTGCTGCAGTTCATGTTCGGCCGTATCATCACTGGTGTCGGTAACGGCATGAACACCTCCACTATCCCCACCTACCAGGCTGAGTGCTCCCGTACCAGCAACCGTGGTCTGCTTATCTGTATCGAGGGTGGTATCATTGCCATCGGTACGGCTATTGCCTACTGGATCAACTTCGGTGCTTCTTACGGTCCTCCCGCCCTTACCTGGCGTTTCCCTATTGCTTTCCAGATTGTCTTCGGTATTGTCATCGTCGTTGGCATGTACTTCCTTCCCGACTCCCCTCGCTACCTCATCTCCCGTGGTAAGATCCACGAGGGTGAGTATGTCCTGGCTGCCCTTGCTGGCTGCGAGATTGACTCCCCTGAGACTCAGCTCCAGAAGCAACTGGTTATCGAGTCAATTGAGGCTGCTGGTGCCGCTGAGGGTTCTGGCTACAGCGATCTCTTCACTGGTGGTCGCACCCAGCACTTCCGCCGTATGCTTATCGGTTCCTCCTCTCAAATCGCCCAGCAGCTGTCTGGTTGCAATGCTGTCATCTACTACCTGCCTGTTCTAATGGAAGACTCCCTTGGCATGGATACTACCCTGGCTATGATTCTCTCCGGTGTCAACATGATCATCTACGCCATCTTCGCCACCTTCTCCTGGTTCTTTATCGAGAAGATCGGTCGTCGCAAGCTCTTCCTTGCTGGTATGGGTGGTCAGACCGTTTCTATGGTTATTGTCTTCGCCTGTCTGATCCCCGGTGGAACCGGTCCTTCTAAGGGTGCCGTCTTCGGTCTCTTCTTGTATATGGCTTTCTTCGGTGCTGCTATGCTTCCTCTGCCTTGGTTGTACCCCGCCGAGATCTCGCCTATCCGTACTCGTGCCAAGGCCAACGCTGTTTCTACTTGCTCTAACTGGCTTTTCAACTTCACTGTCGTCATGATCACCCCTGTTATGCTTAGCTCTATCGGCTGGGGTACCTACCTGTTCTTCGCCTGCTGGAACGCCTTCTTCATCCCCATCATGTACTTTTTCTACCCCGAAACCGCTGGTCGCAGTCTGGAGGAGATTGATATCATCTTCGCCAAGGGTTACTGTGAGAAGATCAGCTACGTCCGTGCTGCTCGTGAGCTTCCCAAGCTCACTGATGAGGAGGTTGAGCAGAAGGCTCTGGAGTATGGCTTCGGTGATCTTGGTCACCCTGAGGATATGGAGAAGGGCAACGGCCGCTCCTCTTCCTCTGATGAGCAGAACCACCAGGAGGAGTTCAACACCACCACTCTTGAGGAGAAATAGATTCTCCACCTGTGTGCATCTCGACTAAGGTCTAGATTTGCTGATGCCGATCATGTCTATCGCTGATCGGTTGGCAAGCTACCTGATCGATTTTTTCTTTTCTTTCTTATTTAACCCCTTTCATATCCTATGTCTTTCCTATTATTATGGTCTCATTTCCAGGACTGGTAATCCGGACCCCCCCTTATACCCATTGTTTTTTGCTATCCAAAAGTGCACCTGTTTGATGAATTCATGTTGATGTCTGGGATTAATGGCTTGACTTTACAGTTGAGTATGGGATGTTTCATGAGTTTCATTATGTCGATTGGATGTGCTTTGTATTATGAGGATATAAATCCATGACTTTCTCCAAATTCCTAATTTGGTATCCCGTACCGTTGTAGATCAATGTAGACTCCTTGCATACATTATGATGTTAGGGCTGAACAAGCAAATAAAATTCAACCATCTTTAAGTCTATAGGTTCGAGTTCATGTTTTTTTGTCTGCATTTGCCTTTTTGTATTGGTGGCTGGTCATAACAAGGGGTCTGATTGGCTGGAAGGTCAGATGTCCTGTCTACATCCCTGCCTTCTCCCCGATGTCTTTGTTTTCCAATGACCCCTTCAGAAAAGCTCAGACTTCAGATACCCCAGATTACTGTGACCCTTATGAGTCACTTAACAATCCCCTGACTTGAGCACTCAGCCACTATACGATACTGACCTGGTGACGACCTTAAAATAGACCGTCAGCGATACAATATGAGATACTGAATAAATGTACAGAGTACTAGTTAGTCACCTCGGAATGTCGCCACTCGTATACCTTGATATTCGGTTCTTTCATCGTAACTACCACCAATGAACTCTCGCGAGGTCTGCAACCCCCATCTTTCACAACTCTCTCCCTGCATTATATAAAGCCATCGGTTTCAGCCCCAAGCATTAATGATCACCTTACTACCAAAAACCTTGGAAGGGGGATGACTCCAACGTGACCACACTGCCTGGTCGGCTGATCCCGCTCTGTCCCAGTGTTGCCTTGTTTTGAGAATACCATTTTATTCCTCTACTCACTCTCTACTCCTTACCAAAATACTTATCAATATCATCACTCCATTCCTGTTCCATCACATCATTCCATATACCCGTTCAAGCGCGTCATATCTACACTTGCATATTGCATAGATCATGCCCATAACCCGCCCCCACCTCAACCCCGCGCCATGAGCTCCTCACTCGAGGCCAAAATCGTCGTCCTAGGCGCGCAAGGTAACAAAGAAACCAAAATATCTCAAAACAATAACTTCCATCTAACTATTTATTTTTATCTGTATTAGGTGTAGGAAAAACCTCCCTCGTCCATCGTTATGTCCGAAATTCCTTTAATCCAAGCACAACAACCTCAACCGTAGGCGCGTCATTCATCACAAAACGCGTCCTAGATACAACTTCCGACACAACTGTCCGTCTCCAAATATGGGATACTGCTGGCCAAGAACGTTTCAGATCTATCTCCCGCCTTTACTACCGTGGCGCGCACGCTTGCCTCCTTTGCTACGACATTACGGATGAAAATTCCTTCCAGGAAATGGCGGGCTGGCTAAGGGAGTTAAGGAAGAATATTGGAGATCCGGCTGATCCGGATTCCCCACCCCTGGTTATTCACGTTGTTGGTACGAAGTCGGATATCGTTGCGATTGATCCGAGTAAACGACGTGTTCCTTTTGAGAGGACTATTGCTTATGTTGCCGAACAACTTTATCCTTCGAGGGCGAGTACCCCGCCTCCTACGGCTGGGATTGGGAGTTCCATAGGTATGGGACTTGGGTTTGGGAATTTTGGTCATGGGAATAATGCTGGGAATGGGAGTGCGGTATCGGGTGGAAGTGCGGCGAATGTTTCGAATGGACCGTTACAGAGTCCAGATAGTAAACGCAGCTCTGCGTTTTGGGGTCAGGAAATTGGGTGGGATTGTTGTCATGAGATTTCTGCGAAGGATGGTGAGGGTATTGAGGAGGTTTTTAGGGTCATTACGAGGAAATTGGTTGAGCAGCGGAATCGTCGTGATGCTGATTTGTTGAGTGCGGTCACTTCACCTCTTGAAGGTCCGACTACGACGTTTGCGCCGGGTACTATAGATGGAATGGGCAGCTTTCGTTTGGGATATGGGGATAAGAGGAGGAGTTGGTTGGGTCTTGCGACGCCGACTGTTGGGGAAGCGGAGGAGGTACAGGTTATGCAGAGTGCGAAGCGAAAGGAACGGTGCTGTTGAGCATTGGTGATGAGAATAACAGTGTGATTCATGATTTTTATTCGGTGCGATTGATTTGGTTTTTGATATCCTGGAGGTTCTGTTCCTGCATTTGGTCTGGCGTTCAACTTGTGGTTCATGCTCATATACGGTTCTCGTGATCTAGTGCATCGAGATGATGTTCATAGTTAATTTATCATACACTCGTTCGAGTTCAAGTTGCAATGATTCTGTAGAGCACTTGAGTGACCATTCCTATATTCTAGTCTATGGATTCTGTATGCTCTAGTACTGGGATCTATTGCAAGGTTCACTGTACCTAGTCACTCTAAGTCTCGACAAGGTTATTTGCCCTTGACCCAAAATGGATGCAGCCTCGATCTGATACTATCTACATGTCGATAAGGCTGACTATATCTGCCTTCGCGACGAATGATGTCTTCTTGTCTGATAAATCTGCTTCTCTGGTATGACTCGAACATGGCTATGCTGAACATTTACTTCCGATCGAATTATAGCTCGAGCCGGTGGATCCAGTGCAACTTGAAACGGTCAATCTCCGGGGTAAGCTCTAGTTAGAATGACCATAGAGTATTTCATCAGCAAGTGGGATGATCCTCAGCCTGATTGTAATCCGTGCTGAATAGTTGTTTCACAGGGCGATTAGGTGCTGATCAGTCCAGCTCTGTAGTATATACTATCATGATCCAATTAGAGAGCTGGCGCTCAGCCTCATATGCGCAACATTTTCTTGCACGTTGAATGGATAAGCCTGATAGGGACACTCAGACGGAAGTTGCTGCAACATACGGATTGGCTTCAACTGTCTGGAAGTGTTAGACTAGCCAATGATATGTCGCAGATTGCACGGAATAGTCGAGGAAAGATATTTCGACTACGTTGAGAGGATTCCCGTGCCGACAGAGGATGTTGTATATGCGGGGAGAAGGAGATTATGGCGCATGGGGCGCAGCCTCGGAGTATTGCAGTGTGGGGCGAGTTACCGGGATGAGAAGAAGTGATATTATTCCGCCAGTGATTGATCTTGGTCGGGATGAATGACCATAGTAGAAATTGGTTGTATTACTTCGCAATACTTGGCACTATCAAGTTTTGTATGCTGTCCCCTTATCTTCTACTAGTACTTCGTACTTCTGTTGTAGTTCACGAACCTAGGAAGTTAAGGGCGTTCGTATCTAGTTCTCGTATAAAGAGTGGGACCAGAAACTGCTGGTCCAAGCTTTCTCATTGGTGAATCGGCAGTGATTAAAATTGTTCATTTCGCTTGATCCTGCAGCCTTGTTATCCCTGAGATGAGAGTGAGAATCCCTGAATCCCTGAGTCCCTGAGTTCCCCTGTTCCTGAACCCCTGTATACTAGTACTACTACTACTTAGTACTATTGCATAGGGTACATGGTACAAGGTACAAGGTGCCCATGTACTTCGTATATAGTCTTTATAGATCATATTTAAGATCAAAGCACACTGTATTATGTGCAGATCAACTCCCCCTCGCAGTTATCCACTCTGACATGAAGTAAGAATGTATTACCCTTTTGGGACTATGCATTTCACCCTTGCCTTATTAGCCGACCATTACTCCGTACATTTGTATAGATAGAGTGTTACAAAGAGAGCAGAATAACAGTATTCTGTATAATTTTTATTTCTTTTGCATATGAGTAGAATAGTCGATCGTATGAACATCTCCCGAACATTTTGAGTCCATTGGTGCCTGGCCCCGCTGATCACGGTGTGTGATCGAGGGTCCAGGCAATTGCTATTATAGTAATAGATCGACAAAGATGTATTTATTAAGTACTTTTTATATACAAACCATATAATAAATCTACTTCCAATCTACTTCCTTAATCTACTAAATTTGAATGTAGTCCTCGCCCCCGTGGTACATTACAACCAATCAGGCCTTGTGTTTGTCTTATTCTACTCCTTCTACGGAGTACTCTTTCGCCGAATTTATTTCATCTTCTTCAGACTACCTCGCTTGTCTCAACCTTCCTCTCTCTCGAGTTCCTCCTCACTTTCTTTACACTCGTTTGGCCTCTTTTTTCTCAAGTCCCTTTTTTTTAACGACCCTTTTGACCCCTACTCCGCATGGGGATCCGCCAAGTCCGTCACTAAAGTCTCGCGTCTTTTTTTCCCTTCGACCCGTGGACCTGTGTCTCGGAGAGAAAAAAAAAATCACTTCTCCTTCCCCGAATTCCCCTCCCTTCTTTTTTTTAACCCCATTGCATATCACAACGGCATGCCATGAGGCTATCACTTCGTGTCGGTTCGGCAGCCGCGCTGATAATCCTCGCGCTCGTCCTGATCAACCGCCAACTCCACACCGTCCCCGGCCAGAATCCCTCATCGTTCTGGCATTTCGATACAACTTCCTTCCAAGCTACTCTCCGTCCACAATCACAAGTCGCACAAGACTCTCATCGGAAATGGGGCAGTGGTACAAACAACAAATTGGGTCTCAGTTATCAGACTACTCCTATTGAAGTCCCTAATGATGGGGTGATTGTCATGGGCAAATTGCGCGAAGAAGATACTGCGTGGGTCTCTGCTGAACTCGCCGAGTATGTACAATTCCTTTCAAAAAAAAAACAGAGATGCCTGAATTTTTTGCGCTTGGTGGATATTATCTTTTCCCCTACTTTTTCCACAGAAATAGGGGCCTTATCGGTGGAGCCTTTAGTTACTCCGTACTGACGCGAAATATCCACAGATGGCGCAATTATGTCTACACCGTCGATGATACTACCGTCGCAACACATACCCCTAAGAATAAGGGCCGTGAAGCCCTTCCTTACCTCCAATATATCGTCGACCACTACGATGATCTCCCCGCCGTCATTGTCTTCTTACACAGTCACCGCGACGGCTGGCCCGCCGCTTGGCACACCGATACCATGGAATACAGCAATGTAGATTCCGTGCGGGCCCTGCAGCGTGATTTCGTCTTGCAGGAAGGATTCGTAAACCTTCGCTGTCAGCTGTCACCTGGCTGTCCCGATGAAATGAAACCATTCCGTTCGCCCCCGAAACCTGGAAATACCGGTGAAAAACATTATGCGACCGCGTGGAAGGAAATCTTTGGCAATTCAAATGTCCCTGAGACTATTGCTGCGCCGTGTTGTTCGCAGTTCGCGGTCTCCAAGGACCAGGTCCTTAAGCGTCCGCTCTCCGATTACAAGCGCATGTACGAATGGGTTCTTACCAATGATCTGCCTGATGAGGTGACTTCGAATATTATGGAGTACTCCTGGCATATTATCTTTGGCAGAGATCCTGTTTTGTAAGTTCATTCAACCTTGGAAGACTTGGTGCGTTTACTAATTGTTTCTTAGCTGTCCCGATGTCTTCCAATGCTATGCCGATGTGTACGGCGAGGAAGTCTATGGCTTCTAATTCTATTCCTCCTTCTTCTCCCTTCTTCTCCCTTCTTCTCCTTCTCTTCTTCTTACCTTTTACCTTTTACCCTATTTTTACCTTCTACTTCTTCTTCACCCTCTTCTCTACCCTTTCATATTACCTTTGTATTCTCTTCTACTATTCTTTTTTTTTCTACTCCCCCATGTATTATTTCTGGGAGGATTCACTTCATGGTTAGGGGAATGATGAACCGCCAATGCACATGATACGACTTGCTTCTCTGTTTATTTATTTGGGAGCAATGTACATGGAGTTTGAGATAGGGCGCATTCGCCCATGCATAGCTATCAATATCATTGATAAATCACTTCAACTTATATTTTCCGTATTTCCCAGTATTTTCAATTCATCTCATGTACTAGTAGATGGTTTCATTAAATCCATCACTCCCCTCTCTTCATCCCATCGATAAACAGGCCCCGTGCCAACATTATAATGATAATAATTATTCGTCCCAGCTGGTATGATCGCTTTCCGAAATGTAATATTTATCCTTCCTCGAATCGCATCACCACCTCGTCCTCGTCGTTTCGGGATACTGTGTAGCCAGTTTGCTTGTGTATCACCACGCATCACAATCATATCACCAGATAACAGTCCCATCTTAAGTGGTTGTGTTTGGGTTTGTGTACCTGCACTTGTAGATAACAATGCAGGTCCAGATCGTACCCCGGTATTCGTAGACCCGTTTAATTTGGAACTTGGATCTGACTCGGCTGCAGATGAAGATGCAATGGGTTTGTTTGTACTACCATTCATATTCATATTAACATTCCCTGATTCAGAAATCGGTTTATGTTTCATATGAAATTCCCGTTCTCCACCAAGTGATAACGATGCGATGTTAGGTTGTGCGCCTAGAAATCGCTCGTCGTCTGAGTGGAAGGATATACTATCTTCGCCGCTGGCGTAGTAGTTCACTAAGCAGAAATTGTATCTTGCTCCTGTGGCTTTTTCGATGCATTGACGGAGTGTATCGAGGCATGGAGGAATGGGTCGAGGGGTATATTGGTATTTTGTTGATGAGATGGGGGTTTTGGTGCTTGTGTTTATTAGGTGGAGGTCTAGATTTGATTCTTTTGGATTTGAGGTTGAGTTGGATGTGGGATCGTGAAGTTGATGAGGAGATACGAAGAGTGAGGTATCGTCTACTCCAAAGACTGTTGTATATCGTGGTGTATTGATCTTCGTTTGGATGCCACCGCGTTTAATCTCGTATTGCACGCGGTAAAATGGGAGAGACCGGCGGAGGAACTTGAATAGTTCGTTTGCCGTGGGTCGGGTAATGTAGGGTTGGAATTGGAGGAGGTCCAAGTGTGGTTGATTCGTTATGCTCTTGGCTTCTCGGGCTGGAGTCCCGTGTACTAGGGCGATCTCGATGTGTGAGGGGAGTTCGGGGATTGCGATGGGGTATGTTAAGTGTGTGTAGAGCTTGGGTTCGCATGAGGGTTCAGATTGATCGTTGCTTGTACTGGATTCTGGTTTTGGTCTTTTCGGACTTGGTGGAGATATTGGTTTGAAGAAGGAGTCGAGGGTTCGTTTGGCCATGATGAGTGTGGTTGGTGTAGAAGTTGAAGTTGGAAGTCGACGCGACACGAAAATAATGAAAATACGTGATGTCATACCGTGTGGATGGATCGATCTGATGAATCTAATCTACTATTTACTATGAAGTCCTTCGTCCGGAGTACATAGAGTACCTACTATTTATTGATGTTTTCTGGGTAAGATGATTCATTTTTTCTTATTTATTGCTAATAATGATGATTTTTCCTGCGTATTTGCATGGGTATACTTTTTCAATCTGGCCAAAGATCGAGTATCACTGCTATACTCCCATCCACATCATGATATGTAAGATAACTCTTCTACTTCACCTCAGCAAACTTCTCCAATCCCCGATGCAAATCCCCCAAAACCCCATCATGCCAACCTCTCATCTCCTCCCACTCACTCTCCGGTAAAGTTTTGCTCATCATCTGCAACCATCCTCCCAGAATCAAATCCGCATAAGTAGGTCTCGTCCCCAGAATAAAAGGTCCACTAGGATCCTTCTTCAACAAAACTGCAACTCCAGTCAACGCCTCCCGAAACGACTCCTTCGTCTGTTCCCTTCTCTCTCCCTGAATCCCGAAATCATCCCACGAACTCAATCCAGATCGTCGCACAAACTCCGCTTTCACCTCCTCTGCTCGCGCGGGATCTAATCGCATTCCGTGTGTCGCGAGAATGCAATGTGAGCTGAATACATTATCCACATTCGTGTTGAAGCGCACATATTCTCCATATTCATCCTCGGCGTGCGAGGATAGAGGGGCGGGGAAGTCGAATGGAGGTGTATACGAATAGTCCAGCGTTTGTACAGGGAAGAGATCACCTGCGCCAGCTTCGGGATAAGTTTGTTGTAGGTGGATGGCGATATCGAGGGAATCACCGATGATTGAGTCCGTGCTTGGGTCTGTGATCATGGGTAATGTGTAGAAGTCTTCGCCGTTGGCGAGTTTTCGGCATGCTGGTGCGCCGACTTGTTTGCGTACTTTGGATACGTCGGGTAAAGGGACCCAGTGCGTTTTGTAATTCGCAGCTTTGAAGTTTAGGGCGTATCGCGCTTTCCAGGGGTTTGGCGCGGAGGCATTCGCTTCTACTGGGGCTCTGAAGGCGATGTCGTACAGGGTGATTGGGGAGGACATGGGTGGATATTGTGTTCAGGGTGTTGGTAGTGGTATTTGCAGTCATTGATTAATGGTTAATTGGATGATTTATTCTAGGATGACCTCTTTATAGACATTTGCTTCTCATGGAATGTGCGTTGAATGATCGACGATCGATGATGAGGAGAGATGAGTGATCATGAGTCATTGTGGGGCAAGCAGATCAGGACCCTGGATTTGTTCTCAAAGGACTACAGGTTAGTTCTAATTAGAGTAATAGATCTCATAAAGGATTTGAATTGAGTTTATGAGTAATAAAGAATAATATATGTGGGGTTTTGCAGGATAAAAATTATAGGTTGGTTTAATTTCAGACATAGTCGAGTGACTCGAGTCCAATATGCGGAAGAGTTATCCATCCACTATGAGTGGAGGAAGGAATAATATATAGACTAAAGGGACTTGAATAGTATTCAAGTTTTAGATTAAAACCAGAACAAATAGAAATAAACTACACCAGCTGACTACTATCACGGTAGGTAGTTGTGGAGTTCTGGAAGAGTCTGAAATTTCAATACATTATGCACATCATGATGCATCATTCTTCATTCTAGAATGTGCCAATCCTATTTACATTCACTCCAATCCATCAATCCTGCACATGTAACAATCTACTGCACCACAAACTGGGTCTCGTGAGACTTGTACAAAGTGCTAGTGTCCAAAACCTCACCGGTGGAGGACCGGATGAAATCAACCTGCAAATGCTGCTCATCCAGCAACTTCAGGGTCGCATAGCTGTAATCATCTGCATACGCAAACTCTGTGTAAGATGGCTCAGTACCAACATCACTCAACCCTTCAATGTTTCCAGCTCCACCAGCAATGATGTACAACGGAGCCTTGGGATCAGTCAAGTTGCGCGGGTCAACAGTACCATTGTACAATGGGGTAAATCGCTGTGAGTTGTGGACGTGTCCAAAGACAGCGAGATCAACTCCGTATGTGTACAGCAGCTCCTCGAATGCATCTTGGCATGAATCGCAGATGTTATCAGAGCCTCCGGTGCTGTACCAAGGTCTGTGTCCACCGACAATTAACCAGGGTGTAACTGTTCGGTCCACACTGGCGAGATCGGCCTTGAGGAACTCAAGCTGCTGGCCACTCTTTCCGAATGGACCGCTGTCTAGATCGGCAGAACCATCTGTTCCGTCCGGAGCGTCGGGGAAGTCAGTTTCCGTGTTAATCATGACGATGTGAGCCATGCCGTATTCGAAGGAGTACCAGAATGGGGGAAGTGCGTAGCTCTTGGCCTGAGCTGCGAGTTCTTGGGCAGTGGTGTTGGTGGATGAGGAGGTGAATGGGGTTGGCATAGTACGGTCGAAACGGTGCATAAAATCAGTAAAGTTCTTTTGTCCCTCTGGGCAGAGCTCATCCAGGAGGGGAATCTCGGTGCAATCGGCTTCGTGGTTTCCAGGACTAGCCATGTAGAGTTTGCGGCCTGCGATAGGAGCAAGCTGGTCGTAGAATTGCTCCAGGATTGACTGGTAGGCTTCTGTGCCATCGAGCAAGTTCTCGATGTTCTCGTACCAGTCATCGGCGTAGGCGAAATCTCCGGGGTGGATCACGATCTCGTAGTCATCCACTGTGCTGGCGAGACGAGCGATCGTGGTGTGGTTCAGCTCAGGTGGGACATAGGGGATTGTGTCTCTGCTGGAGATGGTGTAGCCATCGGCACCGTAGACTCCCAGGTCGATCACAACATCGAGATTGAATGGGGTCTTGTCTCCGGGTGTACGGGGACTCAGGAAGTGATTCACAGAGGAGTTGGTCGAGACGATCTTATAGTAGTAAGTGGTGGCTGCGGTCAGATCGCTCAAAATGACTGCACTGGACCATGTTCGTGAAGTGTCATATGTGGTTGAACCGGTAGAGCAGGACTTGGAGCTCAGGTCATCGGCGGAGGTACCGTATTCAACACAGCTCGTGTTGAGCTGTTCATATGTGTTCCAACCGACGGAGACAGCTAGAGAGTGTGAGATGATGCCCTATAGCCCAGTCGATCATGGTTTCTTACAGTTAGGTCCATAAACAGCCAAACGCTGTTGAAATGGAGTGGTCAAGTCGTCTGGAATTGTGGGATAGTTGACACCAGCCCAAGTGCCTGCTGCCAATACAGGCAGAGACTTGATTAAAGTGAAAGATCTGACCATAGTGATGTGATCTTCGATCTGAGCTCAATGATGACTGACTCATGATATCCATTCTGTTCGTCCTTCTTTATACTTGGGAGTATATCCGTCCACTCCGAAGTGTATATCAAATAGGCCAATCATTCTGAATAGACAACCCACGTCTGCACATGCAGATCGACATGCATCCTGCTCAGGAGGGATAAACATCCGGGTGCCTGAACTAGTTTAAATTAGTAGAACCTTGGAATTAGGGCTTCGCGTACACTTCTTCATCCATAAATCATACTAGTATAATAGTAGAATGGTGTAAAATAGTTAAGTTTTCGGAGTGTCGGAGTATAGTAAGTTAGTAAGTACACGTGGGGTAAACAAAAGGAATCGTTCGTTCCTTTTATCTCATAATAATTAATCCCTAGCTATGACCATTAACATCATTGTCATTAGTTGATTCAATTTATATTATTTTCATTCCAGATGTCTCCTGAAGAATCTCCAACCGTTACACTATTCCCATTCTTGATTCATCTCCGTAAAACTAAATCGCAAGTCCGACGGCGTCCAAGATTATGCTTCCTTAACTCCCTCCGTCTCGCCGATCCGCACCACATACTTTACTGCCGAGGCTTTTCCAGCTGCAAGGTCCTGCAACCCTCCTTCTAATCCAGCTAATCCACCCGGGCGCACTTCATAGGGATGTCCCGAGAACCAACCCTGCGCTAGGCCCCGACCGATGAATCGGAAGAATGCAGCTCCGAATTCAATATCCCCGACCTGTTTCCCTTCCGTAACGCTGTGAACCGATCCCACAGTCATACGTCCGATATTAATGCCTGCTGGCACTTCATATCCTTGATCAACAGGCAACAAAGTAGTAATTTTCGCTGGAGCGGTCAACACAGCCCCAAGATTCTGGTAGCTCCCCTTCTCTGAGACCGCATCGAACGCGTAATGAATGGGTCGACCACCCGCTGCGGCTTTGATTTGTGCTCGAACTGCCTCATCACCTTCACGGTAGTCGATGATCGTGTCTCCTTTACTACGATCGATCAGTGTCTCGACAAAGGCGCTCCCCTTTCCAGCCACCACAATCACTGGGTGGATCTCGGAGAGCTTGGCAAACTTCAATGCAAATGCGCCGACCGCCGATGACCCACCGTACACAACTAACGGCAGTGATTCGCTAGCTGGGTTCCAAGGCAGAGGCAAGCTTAACTTTTGGTAAAGACCAACCGCGGCGGTCATTGCCGCGAGGGGAATAGTTGCGGCCTCTGGAAATCAATTAGTCTCAACTCTTGATGATTATATCAGGGAAAATGTGATTCAAATTGAACTCATTGAACTCACCTTCGAAACTTGTCTTGGAGGGAAGATGGAACGTCGTGTGCTCACGAGCGATCGCGTATTCCGCCCAGCTTCCACTCGGAGTTAACATCTCATGAAACGCAGCCACTTTGTCACCCTTTTGAAAGCCCACCACTCCTTCACCCACGGATTCAACATATCCTGCGATGTCATCGCCTTGATTCGTGAGGTTTTGGTTTGGGAGCCATTGTGGTACCTTCCAGTCTTTGGGGTTCGTGCCGGATACCACGACTCGGATGAGGACTTGTCCTGCTGCCGGGACGGGGATCTCCGTGTCCCGGATGGTGACGGTAATCTTGTTATCGACGAGTGCTTGCTTCATTTTGAGTTGTTTATAAAGTTATGCCTATGCTTGCTGGTGGAAGATGAGGTTTTTGTGCAACTTTATACTACCCCACTTGATTTGTAATGCTTCCGACGGTTTACTAAGGTGAAAAATTGGATTCTGGGGATTCCTATGGAGGAATGGATATCCGGAGGTGAGTGAATTATTAATATGATGTGTGGATTAATGTCTAGGTGGTTGTGGACCTTGCGGTAACATCCATGGATCTATTCCTGCAGCCCCAGATTCAGATTGATTGTTCACAAATAAGCATTTTGGCCCCAGAATCCTCTAGATTACCCCAGAAGATAAATTAAGGTGCGATCTTAACATAAAAAATGACAATCTTTCAATTTGAAACTTTCATCCATGTTTGTATCTCAGATTATCTGATCCGAAATGATATCTCACTGATCCAAAATATAGGTCATTAAGGTCATCAAAATTGAACAAAATGAGTTCCAAGCAATCCGAAACTTGAGCTCTATAGACTCCTAATCTCACAGATTCTCACCATGGCATAACTCCCTCTTGTATCACAATCTTTCCAACTGATTCATCTCTCTCGCCCTCAACAACACTCCTAAGCAGGCGACCTCCAATACTTGGGTGCTCGGCTCCCATCTCGATCGCCATTTCAGGTACACCTCCTAAATTCGTCGCCAAAAATCCAGGCCCAACACTCCACACTTTCACACCATCGGCCTTCAACTTATGATTCCAGTCCAGCATAAGCATATTCAGCGCGATCTTGCTGCATCGGTACCCAATGACTTCAAAATCCAGCTTCTTTGGCCATCCAGCTGGCTGGGGCGGCGTAGGAAAATATGATTCCGCAGCCTTGTTGATCTGTGACAATCCAGCGACAAAGATCAGACGTGGATCAGATGACTTGAGGAGTAGTGGCATAAATGTCGCTGTCATAACATTTGTACCGGCAACATTCACGTCATAAGATTTGGTAAAGCAGTCTCGAAGAGAGACTTTGCCAGCGAGGTATGCGATATCGAATGTGGCACCTACTGAGCGTTAGATTATACCGTGAAAATCATGAAACCGTTCATAACTTACCAGCATTATTGATAAGCGCATCAATATAACCTGGTCCCGATTTCACTTTCTCATATGCGGCTTCAATGGACTCGTCACTAGTCAGATCTACCTGAAGTGGTTCGACAGGGTTGGTGGCACCGGGACATTCCTCGTGCAGCTTTTTAATAGCTTGGCTTGCATTTTCGAGCGATCGACTACCCATGAGAATATGGTAAGGCTTAGTTGACTCGATGAAGGCCTTGACTGTTTCATATCCGATTCCACCATTTCCACCGGTGATAAGGATGACTTTGCGGGCCGTCATCTTAGTGTGATGAATTGGTAGGTGTTTGCAAGTTGATATCCAGATGTCTATGTACGATTTGAATGCGCTCCATTTAGTCTTTTATATTCTAATCCTACTCAGCAGCCGGATATGGTTCTATTTCTTAAGACCGATACTTCCGCTAATGATTCTTATATGCAACCTTGTAAGTGGTTCCAAGGTTGGGAGTCGGAGATAGTATGCCGCAGCGGGGTTAACCGCAACGGGGTTAACTTATAGATTGGAAGTATACCTGCAGCTTAACGCAGCCGACTACAAGATGTGGGGAAGAACTTGAATTAGTAATTATTTTCTTCAGACTGGTGCGGCATAGATCAACTTTGAAACGCAGTAAGTCTCACTGGCTATGATGTACCCGGTGTTAACTGTGGTCGCCTAAATCCAGTCACTCGGTATACGGCATTCATTTGAATTCGATAGAATTCGAGATGCCAAATTATAATACCTATCCTCAACTTGAAGTGCTCTTGCAATGCGGGCTCTCATTGGGCGCTTGTGGACGGCGGTAGTTGCAGCCCTGGAGCATGAACTTTTGACACTGGCTGGGCATGTCTGAGAAATATAGTATCAGCAGAAGCGGTTAGTCCGAGTTCCGTCTTGAGATCTTAATAATTCGACACTGAGCCCGGGGGAGTCCAAGTCCGAGAGATATTTGTGCAGTCTGTAGTTCAAGTTACTCTTTTGGTCAGATATATCTTAAAAATTGCCAAATTGTCAACTTGAATAGACCAACTTCAAGTTGAAGTCGAGGAAACTTGAACCTCGGCTTATCCGAGCTAGCTTCAAAGAACCCCTCATCGTGTGGGTCTCATATCCCATCCCCAGGTATTTCCCTCAATCACCAGTTTGAAGACATTGATATAGGCTCCTGCAACCTTGGAAGTGGAGCGACACTCAATAATCGCATGAAGAACCCGACACGTGCCTGAGCAAGATTCAATCGAAGACCACCATGGCACCAACTCTCGAATTCGCATTCACCCTCGAAGTAGACCTCTCTCCAGCTCTCGAGTTCGGCGATACTCCCGCTGGCTCCAGAAGATTTATCCCGATCACAGGGGGAACTGTCGAGGGCCCCAAGCTAAAGGCAGAGATTCTTCCCGGTGGAGGAGACTGGAATGTTCTTCGCGAAGATGGCATCGGACATCTGTACGCCAAATATACAATCAAAGCTGAAGATGGAACTCTTATCAGTGTCACCAATGAAGGATGGGTGAGAAAATATCGGAAAGAGGCTAGTGAGGGTGATAGTGCCGGGGATGCTGGGAAACGCAGGGTGCTAGAGGAGAACTGGTATGCGAAGACGAATCCTCGATTTGAGGTTCAGGATGGAGCTCATGGGTGGTTAAATCGCACTCTTTTTGTGGGGGAGCTTCGTAAACCCCATATTCCGAATCATGTTACTATTGATGTCTGGTCTGTTGAGTGAGGATGTCAACGGGTGGGTTGGTGTACATACGATGAAGAAAACATTTATCGACATTTGAAATGGCCCTAGTATGATTGAGATTATTCCAGGAGAGCATGTATATTCCTTTCAGAAAAGATTCAATACCTGGAATTTTCAAAACTGAAAGTCCAAATTTTGAATAGTAGCGGAGGAAAGTGGTAGATGTTGCAACATTTCCATACTGAGATTCTGGTGCAATATTTCAACGACAGTTGCAATATCTCCAGCCGATCGCTAGGGATTTATGAAGTAAATGATTCTCAATCTTTTATCAGCACTTTCACTAAAATCTTTGTTTACAATTAATTTGAATTTGAACTGATTTATGGTGCAAAGTATATGACGTCAGGACCCAGCAAAACACCATAGGCAGCAACAAGCGAAAAGAGTCAAACCTCGCTAAATGAGACATTCAACGTGAGAAATATGAAGTGACCAAACTATCTGGTGAAGCCAGAGAGTGAGTGACCTGAGAAGTTGACCAGTCGTTCTGGTAGCACTCCGCTCACCATGGATCCCAGCGGCCCCTTGTTCATCGCCCAGGAGGCCCTGTGCTTCTACCCAATCAGCACCATCTATGACTCTTGTCCACGATACCTTTTCTACGCTTTACTTCTTGCGAGCTGTGTTACACGCTGGACGGGATGGCTTGCAGATGTGTTTTTGGGAGCCGCAGCAACATACGCTGGCACCGCTGCAATCGAGTCATTCATTCTTGTCGCCAGTCGCTCCAAGCAAGAAGATCCAGGACCTGTCACAATTCCGTATCTCTCAAAAAATACGACCCTATTGAGCAGCTTCCCACAGCTGGTCACGCAGACTGACACGATCTTCGTTCAGCCTGCGGCTCTGGAGCTGGACGGCGATGCTGTGATGGCAATAGTTGTTACGGGGTATCTCGTCTTTCTCCCGCTACAATCCTGGTCGCGAGTCTTAACTCATGAAAGAGCTCGAAACTTGTTATTCTATCTTTGGAATATCCTGATGATGGCTGGGTCGATCTGTTCACTTGTCTACGCTGCCAACAAGAAGGAAAGTCCGACTCAATATATGTTCTGCTACCCGGATATCCCACCATACCAGTCTACTACGAATGATGGGTGGCAGAGTTATTGGAGACCGACAACATGGAATAACAGTGTTTGGGAAACCTTCTCTAATATTACTAAATGGGGCGAGATTGGTGATATCTGCTATAATCCTTGCTTCAACACTAGTCAAATTCTACGACAAGCCTCAACACTTCAATCATGGGTTCCGGATCAGGGGTCTGAAGTCTCACATGGAACCAAAATCTGGGAAAAGCTCATTTATTCCAAACGATACATCTACAGCTTGATTATCCTTTGCTTCATTTTGAACGTCATTCTTCTCACATTCAAATTTCTTCCATACGAATCGCGAATCCCGTCTGCTCAGATCGTCGTGATTTGGAAAGAAAGAAGATCGATTTGGAAAAGTTTCAAAGAAGAGCTACATGACAGCTTCTTTTTCACAGCACCGGGGACTGAGCTGAAAGAAAGAATTTCCCGATCGGAAAAACCTGTGTCAGTCTGGAGTCGAGTTCGACCCATTTTTACAGTACGCTTCATGAGGGCTTTCTTTCGCGTATTAGCCGACGTTGGTATTCTATTCGGGCTTGTGTTCAGCATGATTATTAGCCCTTTGACTACTATTGCTTTTGTGGCGTGGATTGAGTGGTGGATTTACAATGATGGGCCCTCTCAGGAGAGTCCACAGCAGGTTGGACAGTGGTCCTATCTTGTTTCTATTTCCTTGCTTTTGGTATCTGCGGCTATTCTCACACTCAAATATCGACTCGCTTCCAAGTCTGAGTTGGATGGTGAGATATCAAGACTAAGGGCCCATCTTGAAAAACTAGAGTTGAGGAGGGATGCTCGGAGTGAATCTGAGACTAATGCACTGACTGAGAATGTTGCTTAAAATTAGAGAAAATCAATATTAGATTTTTATCCTTGCTGAAAGTTTGAAATTATTCTTCATCAACTATGATTTGACACTTTGTAACCGACTTCCAAGGTTCAGCCTGACCACTGTTTTTGCATGATACAGGGACTATCCAAGATCCTGTCAGCTTTAGCCAGCTGCTATACAGCTCAATAGCTTGACAGACCCTACAAATCTGACACTAAGGACGGCTAATCCGCAATGTCGAATCACCGGATATCTGGCCAACTCTCGCGTGCTTCGAAAGCTTCTTTAATTGAAACTCCAACCACAACACATACATGTGGCGTCCTCGTTTAACTGAAAATAAACAAAGTTCCGAAGAATTGGCAGTCATCATGAGCTAAGCTGCAGTGCAGAATCATTATGAGAGTCGATATTCACTTGGCGTGCGGGGTGGACGTATTCCAAACCTTGATTCGTACAAGGGTCGGCAAAACCTCCTCTTTAATCATCCATCAGGCGCCGCGCTGATAATCTCTGATGCTGATTTGATGAATATCCATTAAGAATATTTTCAGTCACGGCATCATGTCAAAGCTCATGTTACATTTGTGGACCGTCAAGCCCGGGCCCCTATCTGTGTGCTTAGAGTACTTGAATCTCGTCCATAGATTGCAAGGTTTGCAGCATGGACTTTGGATATATGTGCCACAGCCACCGCAATGAGGAGGAAATTAATTGATTATGATTCTCTCAGTCTCATTACTGGTGCCTCAATATGAATGATTCCACTGTAAAACCAACACAGAGCCACGATGAGGATATCTCACGAACAAGCACGGAAAAATCTTCACAAGAGCATGTCCCACTATGGCACTCAGTTAAGCGATGGCCAAAAGTGGTGATGTACAACCTGGCGCTCAGCTCAGCGATTCTTCTTTACGGATATGACTTGGTCATCGTAGGAACAGTCTCTGCGATGCCTGCTTTCCAGTAAGCTTATGAACCTTTCATTATACCCTGAGCTAACATGACAACTTCAACCTTGGAAGACATGAATTTGGTGAAGAATTCGGCGCCAAATATATCATTCCATCCATGTGGCTCTCTTTATGGAATGCCGCCAGTCCGATAGGTATGATGGTTGGATCGCTATTCGGTGGTTATTTCCAGGATCGAGGCGGTCGTCGTCTAGCTCTTGCGATCGGCAGTTTCCTGTCGGCTATCGCTGTCGCAATCTGTTACGTTGCTGACCTGCCGGATGATATTGAATCTCGCCGTGGAGTTTTTCTTGCGGGGAAATTATTCCAAGGAATGTGTATTGGAATCCTGCTTTGTGTCGTACAGACATACATGTCCGAAGTACTTCCGGTTGTGCTTCGAGGTCCGATTATCGCCTTTCTACCCATCTTCACTCTGCTGGGTCAACTTCTCGGTGCTATCGTTGTTTACATTTCGCTGGGATATAATGGCTCGAAGAGCTACCGGATTTGCTTCGCATCGCAATGGCCCTTCTCTGCTGTGCCGTTAGTTCTCTCTGCGCTGTTACCGGAGAGTCCAACTTGGCTTTTGCGAAGGGATAGACCTGAGAAAGCACTGAAGGCGCAAATGAAACTGGATACATCACACGTGAATACAAGCGAGATTATTGAAGAGCTGCAAGCTTCTATTCTGGCGGAGGCAGAGGAACAAGCATCTTACAGATACAGCGACTGTTTCAGAGGGATTCATCTTCGGAGAACCTGGACTGTGTGTTTTGCAAGCGCACTCCCGCAATTCTTTGGTCTACAGTTGCTGGCAAATGCATCTTATTTCATGCAGATTGTTGGGATGGGATCGACGAACAGTCTGATATTTTTGATTCTTGGTATTGGGCTTGGTCTGATTGCGAATGTTGTCAGTCTGTGGGTGCTGAATGGTTTTGGCCGACGCTTGCTTTGTATTGCTACATTAACAGCTGCCATGGTTTTGTGGCTGGCGATGGGCATTGCTGGTTGCTTTGAGGGAATAGTTACAATATGGTATGAAAATAGCCCCATCATTATAAATTCGTCGTGCTAACGTGACTCCAGGTATACGGCCGTGACAATGATGATCGTCACAATGGTCTGCGGCTTAGGTATCTGGCCAGCATCACACGTTGTTGCAGCCGAAACCTCATCACTACAGCTCCGGGCCAAGACTCAGGGTATTGGCTGGTTCACTAGTGGCGTTGCAACAGGAGCATTTTCTATCTGCCTGCCGTATATCTATAACGCCGATAAAGGAGATCTGAAAGCGAAGACTGGATTTGTGATGGCGGGATTCTCGGCCGTCGCGATTGTCGCTGCTTGGTTCTTTATTCCAGAGATGAAGGGTAGATCGCCTATGGAAATTGACCGGATGTTTGCGCTTCAACTACCGACGAGATCATTCAAGAACTGGAGAAGTGATATTTCCCATGAGGAATCTGGGGAACTACGCCGGGAATGCAGCGCGTGATGATGCGAATAGCTTCAAGCTAGCATTCGACTCGGATGAGTTCGACTTGGGGAGTCTTCGTTAACTATACTTTGTCTTCTAGAAATTGAAGATTCAAATTTCTTTCTTAATTGGATAGAACATGGGTTGTTATTGGCTATGCGTAAACTATTGAGGAGACCGAATTGAAACCTGGTCTAGGGGAATACAAGGGGAAGAGTGGATATTTGATTCCAGGCACCTGTGTTCTATTTTTGAATCTAAATTTATTGCCTCTATGATGGCAAGAAGAGATATTAAAGGAGCTCTTTGATCCTAAATCAACTATTGAGGTCTTTGAAACTCGGAGCGGTCACAACTCAGCTCAAGACAAAGATGAGTCTTCGAATTAAAAAGGGCAAAACATGGATCCTTTCTGGAAGATCTTTGTCGGGACATCTGTAGGCGTGGGGTGTAAATTGCAATGCTTTGATGAGTAGAAATATCAGAGCAGAATACCCTCGATGTCCACCTCGAAAGAACTTGAATCTGATTTTCTTCAATCTCTGTACTCAATCCCTACTTTTGTCAAAATGCCTAAGAAGCGTTCTTCCAAGAAGGAAGATAAAACGAAGTCTACGTTTGGCGACACGATTGCGAAAGAAGAAACCTCCAATTCTCAGCTTGGAGATACTATTGAGAAGACGGAAGAGAAGCCCAAGAAGAAAAGGCGTCTCAAGAAGGAGAATGATACCGCGCCAAAGAAACGGAAAACCGATGTGAAAATCAATGGAGAAGGGGAGGAAAAGGAGGAAAAGGAGGCTACAACCACAAAGACCAAGCCTCTCAAATGGGCGACAGATGCCAAAGTCAAACCTGGGAAGACAGCGGCCGACGTCAAGAGCAGTAAAACAAAGGAGACGAAGACCACGGAAACGAAGGCCCATGAGGAGACAGAGCTTAGTGGACTGACTGTAGAGGAGATTGCTGAGAATGCAATAACTCGCAAATCTCCAGAGCCTCGCAAGAAGTGGCAAATTGTGGGACCACCCATTACTGAGGCGGATAAGGTGCCCGACGGGTGGACTGTCAATGAGGATGATATTGAGGAGTTGTAAGTCTTCCACATTTGCTTTGTTTGAGATTATATCTTATTGACCCACTGCAACAGCGATATTGAAGCAAATATTGAGCGAAATATCGAGAGAATTAAGGAAGGAATTTTGCCTCAGTTTTTCCAGATTCGTCTTATGCGTTATGAGCAGATGAAAAAGGACCGGGAGTGAGTATTTCACTTGTGAAGATATAACTCGGAATGCTGATAATTCTGTGTAGGACCTTCGAGGCATCTGAACCAGGCGTCACTTGGAGCGTACGTGTTCGGATTGATACATTGAAACGCATCGAAACCAGCCTTTCGCAGGATGGAGATCCAGATAATCAGCTACTCAACGTGAGAGCGATCATAGCAGCATACCGTAACAAGGGTTTGGAATGGAAACCACCACTGGTTACTTACTGGCTTCGTGGAGAAATTTATAAAGGGCCAGAGGAATTTGACTCCAAGAACCTGGCTCGCTACCTGGAGGATTTGGCGCATCCCAAGTCATGGTGGGTTGAAGGAGTGAGTGCAGTCTCTCAGCATCTAGATTACCTTGCTATTGCTAACCTAGCCACAGATGGATGGACCAGGTCCCACCTCCATCAATTTTATAGATGCCTTCACCCCTCTATCACAGGAATTCTTTATGCACGAGGTACGACAAGCGATACTCGCTTCTATTTCCTGTCGGGAGCTGACTTTTTTGACCTTAGATTCGCCTTGCGATACGACCAGCTGAGATGCCTGATCATTTGAAAGGAAGCAATAAGTATGTTGAATACGACTTCCTCGACGACACCGGATCGCCAAACATGCTTATATACGAACAAGATCGCTGGGAAATGGAAAATATTTGCAATTACGTCTGCCAGGAGATGGGTCAAACCTTCGTTAGCACTGCTGCTGGGTCCGCTACTATGCGAGTCATTCACCTGGAAGTCAGTCTATTATCGAATCCCATGAAACTTCAACTTGTCCCCTGGACCAAAGTAGCTTGCTATATAATGCCCGGTATGCGCCAGGTAGGAGAACCCAGAATAAGCGGCATCTGGCTTCGTCACTTACTATACACCCTCACCCGACCGGATAATAAAGGAATGTTATTTCTCAGTGATGAGGGATTCTGTGACACCGTGAATATTATGTATCCGGTTCAACCTCGACCTCCGCCCGCTCATAGTTATTTCCCGAGACGTGGAGCAACAGAAGTGCAACAGGAGCAGATTCTGGGTTATGTTCCTAATGTAGGGCCTATATTTCGAGATGATCTTCCACCTGGTCATTGGTACGGTTACTCTCCTCAGGGCTATCCGGGATACTTTCCTCCTCGAAATGTTAGTCCGCTCCTTGAGGAAATGGGTGCAAAAGCACAGAATGGTGGATTTTTGAGGCGGATGTGGCGGTTCTTCACACCTCCGAGACAGGAGTGAGATTTTGTTGATCTGGGCTACTGTTATATTTGCAAGTAGATAGTATAGGTAGTATGTCCAAGTTTCAAGATCCTCAAATTTCGAGTTGTGTCAACTTGAAAGTATTGGATTTTGTTGCGCGTTATTGATTCAAGTTATTTCAAATTGGTGTTCATATCTGGAAATTCCAAATGTATTCTTGATTTAGAGCCTCAAAAACGTGCCTGATTTCCCTTCAAGGTCAAGTATAGTTACATCTCAGCGATACTCTTCATCAATCTGAATGAGTGCATCCATCCCGTCTCGCTCAAACACAGATGTCTCCAGGATGAGCGTAGCGAACAGAACAGCCGGCTCTGTATTACTAGCATTGTCGCTAATGCGATGATGACAGCCAGGAGCCTCGTACCATGTACCACCCGTAGGAATCATTTTCATAGGATCGTTGTTCATCTTGTTGAGGAGAGCGCCGCTGATCACATATGCAGCGACCGAGGAACCTCCGTGTCGGTGAGGTGGAGTTGAGCCGTTTGGTGGGAAAGTAACGCGTAGCCCGACGATTGTCTTTCCGGGACAATTTGCGAGCTTGTAGTTGTATGCGATCTGGATATCTGGCATGGGCCGGCTAAGAAAATTTAGCTTGGGAGTTTTATCATTGTTAGATGTGGATGGATGTTGTACCTGGAATCGTAGGTTGGTTCCTCCATTTTGTATTCTTGGTGGTTTCAGTGAACGCACGTGCGTTGTCTTGGTTCAAATTGGATTTTTAAAGATGATTAACTATATTGTGATTGCCAATGCTTTCTGGAATATTGAAAGTGTCCTGCAAGGGTCCCTTTATACTTAAGTCGACTCGCTGCGGCCTCAACAATTCAACCTGGTCTCCAGTTCAACCAGCCATGGATGGGTTGAGTTATGTTGGGTTCATGCCAGATGTAGATCCGACAAATCCGATTAGGCTATTCTAATTGTTCGATTCCATTTCCAAGGTTCCCCTGGATTACTGGGGTTCTTGTCCCGATGAGTCCGGATACTCGAGTACGGATAGGCTATCAATAGGATATCCACGGATACCCGATTTGCCACAGCGAGGAGCGGAATGCAATGGATTATAGAATAGAAATATGGTATTGTGCCCAGGTGTGTAACAATTAAAATTAGATCAGACATGATATTCGTATTATGCCCACACAATATAACACATTTCAAGAGTTTGAGGGTCATGTCTAGGTTCGAGTCCTTTATGTGCAAGGTGCGTCCAACTAGATAAGCATCGCAGCGACCGAAAGAATCAATGAAAGAGCGACAACTGGCAATTTACTCGAGCTCGCAAAATTATTAGAGTCATTTGTCTTCGAGTCGATTCCATTGTAGCCAATATTCGCTGAGTTATTATTAAACCCAACACTCCTTTCCCAAGATGGCGTGGAGCTATCATTCACCAGCACGTCGGAATGATAGGTATCGATTACACCCAAAAAGGATATTTTGATATTTCCTGGGACAAAGAGACCATCTTCATTGAAATCCTCATTCCCAATTGGTGTTCCTTCGAAGTAACCTTCAATTGTCAGGTTTGCCATATTGCTGTCAAATTGAAGATCAAGGCTCGGGTTCGGGTATGTCCAGTTATACCCGTCCATCTTCATGATGGAGTCAACTATTAAATAGCCTGACCATCGGGTTGTTTCGCTGGAGTTGCAACCTGTCATATTGAGAGATATTCCGCTCTCGCTGCCGTAGTATTGGGTTAATTTGCTTGACAAGTTGTATGGTGCATTCTCAGTATCTTGAAGGGTGAGATTGAAGTTGGTCTGTGCCTTGGAGGTGGTAGAATTATACGTATATACTGGTCTAAACAAGGTCAGTCAGCATTCACAGCGATTTGGTGCATGGTACTCACTCGGAGGAGAAAAATGACCATTCGTTCACGGCCATATCGTCGATAGGAGCAGAGATGTTGAACGCCGTATCCTCTGGCCATCCCATGAAGAAAAGATTCACAGGGTTACTGCCCACATTGTATTCGCTGGTCTCGGTAATACCAAGAATAGAATCAAAGCTAAAGCTGTACTTCTTGTCTCGAATATTGGGACAGGTGTAAGGCGTGTCATTTGCACTTGCAGCGACACCAGAATATGGGGTGTACTCCACTAATGCAGTGGCATTATAGTACCTGATTCCGTGTTATTCAAATGTTCCGGGTTTTCCTTCATGTGGCAAATGCGAATACTTACGATCCCACCCAATGGTAGATGTCCCCTAAGCCAGAAACTGACTCGGGTCGGAAATTCAGCTGAGAATCATAGTCGGAGCTATTGTCGCGCTGCGAAATTTGAGATGCAGCACTTAACCCGAAGAGAAAAGTGTGAAGTAATGGAGATCGATGCATTTCCAAGTTAGATCACGATGCCAGATGGAACATTTGAAAGGAAATCCGAGCCTGGAAGTAGAATTTTGCTCAACAACACTCAAGATATGTACTTGTCCCCTGAGTCGAATACCACAAAGAAATGCTCTATTTTCGGGTATGACATCGGGAGTGGATCTATCTTTAAAATTAGTGGCTTCGAAGAGACCATCCAGAGTCATTGAAAGTTGCACTGTCAGTCCCTGCCAAGCAATTGTGGCCCTGGTCTCAGCTAAGCGATTACACTTCAAATTAGCTCCTAAATCCCCGGCTCAGGGTCTCAGGGTTTGATACTACAACTTGGATTTGATATCATTGGAGTTTTGTACTAATTAGTCGAAGAGGTATCGTTGTTAATCCCGATCGGGACTTGAGATACTTGAAGAACTCCGCTACTAAGCTTTGCCTCTGAAAAATTTGACATTTTGGCCATCGGGTAATGGAAACTTGGAAGTGGGAAGTGGGGCGAATATTTTGGTGGCTTCAAAGGATTGATTAAAATCGATAGCGCAGTCTGATGGAAATGTGGCAGATGACCAAGCGAGTGTGATATTCGAATTATAATGAAGTAGAAAGGGTGATAGGTCTCCGATAGCAGGAGGAGTGCAGCGTGAGTGAGAGCAATGTACCCCTTAAACGCCAGAGTCATGCTGAACGACATCATCCTCTACAGCATAGTTTTGCCAGCCCTTACAAGTAGAATTAAGGACCTCGTCGTTGAGCCGTATCTCCGATTCACGCTCAAGGAGCTGAATAGCAAACCCCTCAGATGTATGCCAAGCGATATGACAATGCATCAGCCAGGCCTAAAAGGATTTGTTAGAAATAACCAATGATATGAGAGGAAAGTGACATACCCCTGGGTTGACTGTCTTCATGGCGATAACCACATATCCACTCGCAGGCAGCATTAAAACATCTCGTCGTGGAGCATTCACCAAGGTTAGTTCGCACTTCATCGACAGGTCAAAATTCCCATATCCTGAGTCTAAGACCCAGAAGTCATGTCCGTGTAAATGCATCGGATGATCCTGTGCAAAGGGGGAGTGGATCACAAAGTACACCCATCTATTAGCCTCGGGAAGATGAATCACACGTTGTCGAGCCAGCCAGGTCTGGTTATTGTCGGCTACTTGCATAAGAGTCGGATATTCCCACTGGGTATCAAATGAAGTTTTGTTCATCAACCACAACATCGCATTGTCCGTAACCTGAACCTCAACTTCCTCTTTCTCACCATAGGCATATGTATCAGAAGCATTCACCTGGAGATAAGGGATGAGATCGAACGATTCCTCGTCGGCGCAGAAGTCAGTATATTCATAAGCGGAAGTGGTTGGATCCACGGTCGAGGAATTATCGTAGCGAATTATTCCTTTGACTTTGCTTGTTAAATCAGTCTCGGAGCAAGCCTCTTGAGGGATTGCGCGCAGCCAGAAGTTTTCACTAGTGAGCTCCTTAGCAGTGACAATAACGTCATAGCGTTGGCCCATTCCAATGCTAAGCTGAGTTGTGTTGAACGGGTGGATGGGAACGAAATCGTTTGCAATCACTTCAAGGTTATGGTCGTCGATCATTGAAACGAAAGTGCTGATCTGCTGCAGCATTCAAGACTCGCATGCGGTATCTCGTTCGCGCTTTGAAGGTTGTTTCAAAACGGGACCCTTTATCGCCCCAGGTATTGGTTCCATTGATCAACCCATTCGGCGCTGTAGGGGGACCACCGGTCGCTGCTTCGAGAACTAGTTGATCGGCAGTTTGCTAACCAGTGAGTTTCTTGTCTCCAGCTGGTGGTAGTTGATGAGCTTACATGGTACCAGTCATTCAAAAAGACATGGCCGAGATCAATGTCGTAGTTGGCCGTTGCTGGCCCATTAATGATGATTCCACCAAAGACTCCATCCCAGGCCTGAATTAAAAGTGTGAGTGATACCAGCCAGTACCATACTCAACCGCGCGCCAACGGTAGGTGTATGACTCTCCTGGTGCAATAGGACACTGTGTGATACTGGGAACACCATCCATTTGGTTGGTAAAGTTCTGGCGGATGCCGTGGAAGTGAAGACCGGTCCCATTATTCTGCAGAGAATTTGTGACGTGAATGACTAGATTCTGTTACTTTCATCGGGTCTTGGCAGTGTGAGAGTATTCACATACCAACAGTATCACCCCAGTCAGCAATGATAGTAGGACCTGGGAAGGACCCATTGATCAATTGCACAGGCATCTCGACACCGTCAGGAGCAGCTGTGGTATTCTCCACATTAAACCAATATTCCCGGACTACGCCAGTGTCCGGTACTTTCTCGTAGTAGTTGGTTGAGATGTCAAATCCATCGGTCCAGCATGCTCTGTTAGATGCACTATTGACACACGATGAATCTCGAGTATGTTTGAATGGCAGAGAGAAAGCCGATGCGGCAGGGATGATGGTAATAAGCGAATGTATAATAAACGAAAGGACGTGCATCTCGTCAGATGTAAGTGCCGGTGCGACAGTGATATTAGATAGAAGTGAACAATTAACGAATGGTGAAAATGAGTGACTAGAGAGAGAATGGGAAATGTGTAGACAGGATTGTCCTTCTATGTACGATTCATTTCTTGAATCCAACTCCTAATGAAATCGAAATTAGCAAGTGGAAATATCCGGCGAAATTCGATCTGATCGACGTCCTTCTGCCTTGGACTATGGAGAACTCTGTAGGAGTCCTTGCGGAGCACTCACACGTTGAGATTTTCATCTTTTGACCCATTCTGGAATTCAGCGTTATCAAGCTGGCGCGGTCAGGCTATCTACTCCACAGTCATTCAGTAGTGGGCTGGGGAATAAATCAAGGTTGTGATATACGCGGTCTATTCCTAGTAACATCCGTCGTCCACGGCCCGGGGGATTTTGACTCGGAGTCGTGGAGGTATAGGTAGAGACCGCGTCCTCATACCCAGTCGTATAACGTATTGAACTTGGCATGGTTCCTGAAATGGGGTCAATATCTGCCGCTCATGTTAGCATTGAAGTTAAAAGGATCCATCGCGATGAGATCTGTTGTCGATTGGCACATCAAAGGGATCGTCGGGATGATCATATCGGCATTTGATCCTCATATATTTAAACATCCGAGAGAATCGGTAAAATTCCAAAACTTGGCATTGATGGAGTCGTGTGCTTGTATACTTCAAGAAGCGGACGACCTGAGCACCTGGGTATTCCGCCGCGGCTTACGTTTTCACTTACGTTGAGTCCCCAGACTTCCAAGTTTATCGTCCAGATGTCTATGTTTAGCAGTTTCCTAACCCACTCAGCCTTTGCCGTGTTTTCTCCACTGAATGACCTCGGGATCCACTGTGACTATTTTATGGCTAAAATGTGAAAGCCAATGATAAGAGAAGAAAAACTAATACTTGAAACTTGCACTGCAAGATTGTTTACAAATTTAGAATATTGGAAAATAGTTATTCCACATTGAAGCGGCAGAAAAAAGAGGAGTGAAACTAAATTACAGCAGGGGTGCAATTAGCGTAATTTTGGTAAATTTCAACAAACATAACAAGAAGCAGTAACAGGATTTCTCTCATCACAAAGCTTCTCCTTTCTATATCTAAGACACCACTGAATACAGATTTGGACCCCTGAACGATACTCTAGACTTCTCCCTCAAATGAGACTTCTCCCTCAAAAATTCGCCAACAGGACTGGGAGCGCACGCGCATTGGAGGTGATTCCTAGCCCGGAGCATCCTGACACACTGCGCTCCCAGACCTTCGAAAGTACGTCTTCGAAAGAAACTGGACTCAAAACTTTTGCTGATGGCGGAAATGCAGATATCGACTCCGAATCGACTTTACCGACGAAAGTATAGGTGCGGTTAGGGGTTATTATACAGACCTAGATAGTGGACGAGTGAAATTTGGAACGCGTGGACGTTTATGGATAACACCTGGAAACCAGGGTTTCGAGATGGGGCTGTATCTGATAGTAGGAGTTAGTTGATGATATGTAAAGGTCGAGATCATGATATTCATGATGACGAAGAATGGGAATGTTCCACACGGCCTTGCGGCTTGGCGCTTCTGGGTCAATGACTTGCTGGATTTGGCTGGGAATTTGAAGGCTTAGTCAGTATCTCCAGATTGAACAGATGAATAAGTACCTGAATAAAAATTTAAAGAGTTTCTATCAAGCACTGCAATCCTTGTCCTGCGTCAAAGAAGAACAGCGGACTTCATCGGTTTATTGCTTCGCGCCGACTGAATGGAATCCCCATCAAGAAAAGAAATCCATTACCACTAGTGAGTGAGGCTTTGGACTGACTGAGAAGGCGAAGTGTTTCACAACGCTCAGAATCCAGAATGCGTATTCTCGTATGCGGTTCAGGAAGAAATATGATGGAGAACATAACAAGAGAGCGTGGGCTCTTATGCGGCCAGGAAAGTGGGAGGCTCAGGAGGTTCGAAGTCCCATTTGCATGATCCCAACAGAGAACATCATAAACTGTGGGAATGGAAAAATAAAGCGAAGAAAATGGCCACTCAAGGTTACAGAAAAGATCGTTTCCTCCAGCTGCAAGTAAGCAAGCAGTCCTCGGTGTGACCTGTTCTTTCCATGTTTCGCCGCTGTCTCTCAGCTGCGAGTTTCTGTTGGGATTTTTCGGCTCCCTTTGGCTTCCTCACCTACAGGAGAGGGTTAGCGCGCTTTTTTTACAGGGATTCTCATGTAGTGATGCCCAGCCTAGCCCCTGATGGTGAGGGGTTATAGATAGTTTGTAATTTACACTTGAATCGAGTGAGTAAAGCGGTGTAGTCGAAAAGGTTTCTTGATCAGTTCTCAAGTGCTGGGGTAATTATCCGAGCCATAAGGTATTCCCTAGGGTAACTGATATATATATTGGCAATAAAAACCCTAGCTATTTCAACTGGTGTAATCAATGAAAGAGCCTGGGCAATGATACGCCTGCACATGCACATGTGTGAGGTTGTTCAAGAGGGGTTGTCAGTTTGCCCAGGTCTGGATTTAGTACGGAGTACTAGTTAGCCAAGGCTTTTTGAAAAGGCTTGGGAAACCACGAAAAGCGATTATTTTCTGTCGAAAATTATTCACCGCGTTACTTACTTTAAGGCATTATATCAAGATATGATGCTGTGTGACGAATAAGAAACCAATGCCGTTATATTACGCACTGTCCAGATCATGATGGATGCCGGGGAGTCAGATTCCAACCTTCAAGTTGGAGATATTTATTGATCGAATCTTCAAGATGCACACTATACAACTTGGGGGCGGACTTAATGGATACCTTGAATGTCAAGAGGAAGACAGTCATTCTGTTGATTGTTAAGGTAGATAGCAACGCAATAACAACAATCTAGAAGAACTCACCACTAGGCATTAATTACTAGAAATAGTAGGTACTTATAGAAGGAATCATGGAGGATAGGTAGATTGTGTAATGTGATCATATTGTAATGACTAGGGGGAAATAAGATGGATACAGTGGAACAAAACAGGAGTCATTAAGATCTTGGGTGGTCATTGACCAAGTGTAGCAATGCCAGGCCCTTGATGGAAACTGGGATGGAATAAGATATAATGGTAGTAGAGAATGATAAATGGATGTCAAGCCGAAGCTTGAAGAGTGGGTGCACTCGGAGCTTCCTCCCCGCTGTGCATTGTAGATCCTGCAGTTTGTGCCACCCCTGCATGTTGTGTTGCACTCAGAGCTTCTTCCCTGCTGTGCGTCGTACCCTGCAGATTGTGCCACCACCTGCATTGTTGAATCGGAAGGAGGGGAGGGAGGGCGTGGAGGATGGGCAGGTGGAGCCTAAAGAAGTGGCTGGATGCATATCAATGTTAGTAGCTTCAAACGCGAGAAGAGAGAAGGATTTTACCTGTCCACCGAAGCCCAAAAGGAAAATATCCATCAGACCAAGAGACCGTATGACCGTATGTATGAAGTGGGCTTGAGATTCAAGTTCAAGTTTGGAAGGCATGTTTGAGAATGAATGGTTGTGAAGAGCACTAGCAGTGTTGACAGATGGTTGTGTGTTATAAAAGGTTTCAGGGCCTCATAGTAGTAGCCATGATGATGTCAACTTGAACAAGAGGGGAGTATGTTGTGGAATTTATGTCATGTCAACAAATTTCTGATGGAAGGTTGTAGTGAGTGGTCATAGATCATGGTGGAAGGTCCGGTCAATGGATGGTCATGATGGAAGACCGTGTTGATATAAAGCCATGATGGAATGTTATGATATGGAAGATCATATTGAGGGGAGGTCATGGCAGCAGGAAGAAGTGTAAACAGAGACGCGTCAACACATTATTAAGGACGGGTCGAAAGATGGTTGGCCCAACATGAACAAGTGTGAAAGTTATAACAGAGTGTTTTGAAGGCCAACTACCATGTTTGATGTGATCGAGGTTCAAGAGAAGATGTGGAGTTTGAAAATGAGTAAGAAGAGGATTGTAGAAGAAAGAGTTGGTAGACCAAAGAGGTCTGAAATCAGGAAGAGTTCCAGTGATTTATACCCTGAGGGCTGCGCGCAAGATCACACATCTCCCAATTGGGAAAGGCGACGAGGCGAAAGATGAGAATTCTTGATCTGCATCTTCAACTATATCAAAATGGCTGCCCGGAGATGCATGATGATCTTGCTCTTCTCTCCTTAGCGAGATCACGATCACATGGCACAGCCGGCTCCTTTGTTATGACTCGCTTATCAGAATCAAGCGAGATCAGATTCTCAACGCTTCTAGTGTCTAAATCAGCTTTGATTGTGTGATTCACGGTTGGAGGTCTGATTAGCTATGATCCAGGATTCTGTCGCAAGATCAATTAATATCGTTCTATTTTGATCTTCATTGAAAGAAGTTCCAAGCCCAGCAAAGTACCTTGAGAAGAGTAGTATCTGCATAGCAATTTTTGGGATTCAGACTCGATCTTCAACACTTACGATGAGCCTCCAACAGGGAGTACTGATTACAGAACACTCGATTGACAATTCAAATGAGATCTTCATATTTAAAAAGGACAACGGCTTCAATTCAGATAACATCATGATGCAATTAGGAACATAAAATATTGAAGCTCGCATTCAAGCTGAAGCTGAGGCTTGACAGCAGTCTATGGCTGTGTGTGTATATGCACTCGCGGTTCAACGGATCTTCATCACTGGCAGTTTCAAATTACCAGCTTGAACCACCTCTCCTCAGATCTTTTTACTAATATGCAGCAAGCAAAACGAATTTCTCGGCTCAAGGAAGGAGTCAGTCCTATAGTGGGAAAGATCTCTGCAGGTTGTTGAAAGCGAGTACCTACAGTGAACTTGACATCAGCTTTTTCGACTAAGCTTAGGATTGGGTTTTCCCTTCTTCGCAGAGCAGCTCATCACTGGACTCACTACTCTTGCTTTTATGAATTATTAAATTGCCAGCCAGGACTCATGTGCCCCGTTGTTGGTAATCGGCTACCATCGTCTAGGAACATCTAGAGATTCTTTGCTTTTCAATGCTTCTGTATCAACAACAGCAACAATGAAAACACCTATTTTCAACACCAAATTATTCCAAAAATTGATCTAGCCTCTCAGTTCAATTGAAGCTCTCCACTCCAAATGTGCTTCCTTGTTTTGCAGAAGCAACTACCGGGTGGGGAGTGATCATCATCTTCCAGGCAGAATCTTAAACTGCTCCATCATAGATCCCGTCGGGTCTTTGGTACTTGATCGGCATAGTATACGTATGCAGTTTTTGGTCTGGTACAACTGAGCTTAATTTAGTCTTACCAGCAATAGGTTTTACAACAGAGGAACGATATGGGTCTGTATCGGTTTTTCCGGTAGTCTATCGGGATTTAGACCCAAGGTTATCTCAATCCCCTATTTTTGTCGCATATCATACGAATTCTCAGTTACAATTATCGCATGATTCTTTTCTGTGCATAGAGCAAATACCTCTCAATACTTTCCCTCCAACTTCTTACCTGTCGTGAGAGTCCCTTTAATCATGCATATTGTCAGCATTCTGTCCGTGTTTTTGTACTCTACACTTGCACTGGCCTTCCATCAGCATGCTAAGCGTGGCGCTGAAACAAATGCGACACTCTATGGGTACGGAACAAACAGTTCCGACTGGCTAATTTCCCACGGCATTGATGATGGTGCGTGACTCGTTCCATACTCTTAAACACTGACCTGTCCACCAGAAGAAACTTGGACAAAGATACTAATAAAGACACTATATCAGGCCTTCTCTACATTGCTGAAAATCCTTCCGACGAGTATGCAAACCTTGCTCCAGTAACCTGGGACCTAGCCTCCATCACAGGCGAATGCTGGATCGCAAATGCCAGCTTCGTCAACGGTACCCGAGCCGGATCAATGTACATCATGGACAACGACGACTATGCTGTTGGCGTGTTGCCTCAGACTCGAGCTGCGTATATCAATGGAACTGCCTCCGGCTTTGCCCTGTTCGCTTCGCAGCTTGTTTTCAATAATGATACGTCGCTGCAGGCGCAATTCTGGGCTAGGAAGACGGATTACGAGGATGTTTATGCTTTGACTTGGACTTTGGATGATAGTGAGCCCAATGGAGATTTTCCGGTTGTTGTTAACGCTTCGGAGGATTGAGCATGATCACCATAAACTTCTTTTACTAGTACTTGGATTACAGTGATTTTTCAAATTTCTTCGCCGTGTGGCATACATATTATGTATAATACTCTCAAGTGCTCCAGTTGCCAGTGGCTATATGTCACAGGACATAGTACCTAAAGGCAACGCGCGAAGTAGGGGCTACCACTTTTACTACAGGGATACGGAGTGATAATAGGTAGTCATATTAAAACCATTTGGAATGATGGATTATTTGGAACGTAATTCTTTTATTTTTATTTTTATTTTTCTAATATTAAAATGGAGGATTATAGGCAAGTAGTGGAGATAAACACCATTCAAGGAACCATATCTCCCTTATATTTGAGTAAAAAGGTCCCCAGGTAACCACTCTGCTCTGCTAGTCTAGCGGTCGGCGACCCTTCTGGGGGACAAAGGTACTGAAATGCGGACGCTGGACCCATCTTCAGTGGCAGAGACTTTACCGGCGGGTGGGAGGGTATCTGGCTTCGGCCAGGGAATAATGCTTTTTTTTTGAATTTTTTATATTTTTACCAATCATACTCCTAGCTATTCTCTTTCTATTCTATTTTTTAGGTCCTCAAAATAAAAATATTTGAGGGAGCTAGAAAGGATTCTATGATGAAGATGGATGTATCAAGTGAGAGCTGTTGAGGCTATTCACGCATTTCTGATTTTGAAGGTCCTGGGTTCGATTCCTAAGTTTGCTGGATTTCTTTTTTTATTGTATGGATGTTAGACGGCATCCGCTGGTTTCAGGTTTGTTGAAGATGTATTTGACAGGCGAAATTTAGCTTGAGTGTTGATTCTGAATCATTCAGTATAGAAGTCGTGTCATAAATCTTGATATTTTATAGGCAGCGCGTGATTCATGTTTATGTACAAAAAAGTGCCTCGATGGCTTCATCAACCTTTGACAGGGACACTGGATGACTCAATCGTCTGAGTCCCAACTGTAGCCGCAACATCAACCTCCACATTGGACAGCGTCCACTGCATTCCAATGTATGAATCACTGATCACCTTGACATTGACACGAGCAATACCATCGGTAGTAACTGACCCCGATTCTAATAGAGCTGTACCGGGGAACTTGACCAAAGAACGCACAGAGAGCGAACCACCACCGTTCTTATCCTTGCCACTTGCTGAGCCAGCTCCGGCACGGCCCTTGCCATGGTTCAATCTGGATGCGGGCGGCCATGACACACGTTTCAATCCCAGAAGCTCTCCATCACTGCCATCAGGCCTAGCACTACAGACAATCAAGAAGTAACCCTCGGTCTGTGGCTTGGGGAAGCGGGGAGCATAGATTCTATACTCCGAGCTCGTGTGTGGGTTTCGTCGAACCACGGAGACACTCATGCCCCTGGGCGTAATTCCAACGACAGAGATCGAAATTTGTGGAAGTTGGGAGGCAGCGCGAGTGAAATTCATGGGAAGGTTCAGTTTCTTGACTAGGCCAGCCACGGAAGATCCAGTCTGTGAAGCCATTGCCACCAATGAGGATGGAATACCGCGCGGTGGGTTTTCAGTGGCCACACCTGGAAGAATGGAGAGAGGATGGTCTTCGGGCCAGCGAGCTGATTTGATACATTGCAGAAGAGTCATCAACATCTGGCATGCAGGGATGTAGCCCAGCTCAGCCATGACATCGATGGATGCTTGAATGATACGGATGCCTTGGTCCAAAACCGATGTTTGGTCACCAACGTAATCCGAAATTGGCAGATCGATGCGCGACATATAAGCCTGGAGCAGGAGGAAAGCCTTGACGTGAGGGTCCCACATGGGAACGTCGCCCATGGATTCAATAGACAAGGGAAGATTCTGAGCAAGCTCGGCGTTGATGAGATCTTCATTGTGGCGGACGGGCAACTCATCAAACTCGGTAGCAGAACACATCCAGCTAAGCACATCTTGGAAAGTAGGCTCACGCTTGGCATGGGCCATGAGGTAGCGGATAGTCTTGTGCGATAGGTAGTAGTAACTCATGATCTTACCAAATGGAGTTGGGTCAACCTCTCCGGTCGCAGAATCCACAAGAACACAAGACGACTCCGCCAAATCATTGAGAGATTTGTCAACCAGATCAACCATGAATTCTTGAGCGACTGCCTGCGCAGCCATGGTGTTTTGCTCTTCTGCAGCAATCTCGAGCCCATAGTAAGATGGGTTCTTATGCAGTCGGCGGAAGAAGAATGTCCAGGTAAGATAGTCTAGGGCATCCTGTTTCGTACCAATGGTTCCTGCCGAGACTTCAGCGCCCAAGTGGTTGTCCAATACCTTGTGTAAGGTGGACTCGACGGGGAAACCAGTATGCAGGAAATGTTTGTAGAATGCCTTTTTGGAATCCTGCGTGAAGATGCGTGCGATACCCGAATTGTCGAACTGGGGACGACCAGCACGACCAAGCATTTGCAAAACATCAGTCAAGTCCATGTCACGGTAGCCCTCGATCTTGGCATCGAAGAATTGCGTGCCCTTCACAACGACGAGATGGGCGGGAAGGTTAACACCCCAGGCCAGGGTACTGGTCGCGACAAGAATTTGAATCTTGTTATTGGCAAAAAGTTCTTCGGAGAGTTGTCGGTCGGATTCGACGAGACCAGCGTGATGCAGACCAATACCAAAGCTGAGCGCCTCTCTCAACGCATCGTCCTTGACTCGAGTGAGGTTCAACTCCAAGTCATCCTCCGACATACGGACAAACCGACGAGGATTATCCTCCATACCACAGTAATTGATCAAGTCCTTGGCAGTGAGACGGGTCTGTCTGCGAGAGGCAACGAACACAATGACAGGCTTCTCTGGGGAGTGATTCTTGATGGCAAGGAACGTCGGTCGGTTCATAGACTGCATCAGTGGACAAAAGCCACGTTGTTCGGGAAATCCGTCGATAAAAATCTCAAGGGGTACAGGACGAACGGAGTGGCGGAAGTTGAACAAGCCTTCCTTGACACCAAGCCAGTTTCCGAGATCAGAGGCGTTTGCACAGGCAGTAGACATACCCATGAGTCGTACAGATCCCTTAGACTGCGAGGCGATGTAGTTCATTCGGGACACAATGATTTCCAAAATTGGACCTCGATCTCCACCCAGTAGATGAATCTCATCGATAATCACAAGACTCACCTTTCGGACGTAATCTCTGGTCTGCCAACTACGTGAGATACCGTCCCATTTCTCAGGAGTAGTGATAATGATATCTGCATCGCGAATGGTTCTGGTGTCAGGGGTATTGTCACCGGTCAACTCGACAAGTTTCAAGCCCATGGGGCCTGTGAAACGCTTGCGCCAATCTTGAACTCGTTCGCGGACAAGCGCCTTCATCGGAGCGATGTATACCACTTTCGAGCCAGGCTGCTCACGGAAAGCCCACCACATTGCCAGTTCACATGCCACGGTTTTTCCACTTCCAGTAGGAGATCCAAGAAGAACATTGGCCGGAGTATGGTAGAGTAGGTGGAAGATTTGGGTTTGCATGGGGTTAAAGAACTGAAATCGTTGTCCGTACAATTCCTCGAGAATGGGATCCTTAAGAGCTGAAACGGGCAGGGGCTGGAGGTTCAAAAGGTCCGTATAGACGCTTTCAGTGTCCGGACGGATAAGATGTTGGAAAGAGACAGGGCTGACAGTTTCGGCACCCAACCAACGGTCGGAGATGACCCGCACATAGATCTGACTTGGTAGCGGATCAGATAGTGGAATGGTAAAGTTAAGCTCATGGTCATCGTAAAGCTTCTTGCGACTGAGGATGAAGTACTCGTGATGGTAAATCTCTGAGGTCTCCGAGTTCTCCACCCAAACCCAGAATGATTCAGATGTACCGTGGTGGCGATCGTTCCAGGTGAATTCGGGGTAGATTGCGAGACGAATGCGGAGTACATCTCGGTTAAGGGGGGGCAATTTCGGTTTCGATACTCAGGGTCGGGAAGTTATCCAGCAGCTTTGACAACACCTTGCCCATTTTTTGATTGTGGACAAGGTTTCCAATCTCCGCAGGCTCCATCTCTCTCATCGACTCGATGGAAGACGACGGGAGCTTCTCATCCAGGTTTCGTAGAACTGGCTGAGGTAGATCAAACTGGTGGAATGGATGGTCGAAAGGCCAGATCTGCTTCTCAATGGACTTGCAGAGCGACAGCAGCACTTGGCACTGGTAGCCCCAACGACGATTCAGAGCAATCATAAACAGCGCACGACAAATACGAGCTGCGTTCTGAGCCACGTATCCTGTGTCAGAGACCAAAGCAAAATCCTCGAGCTTCGCACGAGAAATGTAGGATTGAAGCAGAATGTTGGTTTTGGCATGGGGTGAATCATTACCGCCATCAACCTCAGTCTGGATTACTTCATCTCGTAGACGTTGCAGTTCCTTGGACTCGCTCTCTCGGGCTTGGATGTTGTCAAATTCACCACTCATACTGATCATCTTGAGCACATCCGCTTCTCCTGCGCGTGCGCGCATCATTTCGTTGAAAATTTCAACACTGCCTTGCAGAACATAGTACTGACTAGCGATACGACCAACATCTTTCGCTTTGAGGTCCTCAGTCTTTTCATTGAAAACGATCATCTGACTCTTTTGTAGAGTGCGGGCAGCCTGGATGATCAGTGTTCGGCGTCGCTGAACAAGCATAGGATCATCTCGAAGCTCGGCAAACTCGATTCCATAGTTGCGGGGCTCACGCTGCATTCGAACAAATAGATACGAGTATCCAAGCCATTGCACCGCCTCGGCAACAGACGTCACAGTACCCAGCGAGATTTCCGCATTCAAGTTGTCAACCAGCCGACTGGAGAATCGAGACTCGATAGGCTGCTGAGCAGTAACTGCAGAGAGGTAATGGTGCAACCTATCGTGGGTGGTACAAATGAAACCAATACCGGTATCCTGAAATTGAGGACGACCGGCACGACCGAAGATTTGAAGTACATCAAGAATGCTCAGATCCACGAACTTACCCTCTTGGGGGTTGTACAGCTGAGTTCCCTTGATGACAACGGCTGCCGCGGGAAGGTTGACACCCCATGCGAGGGTGGCAGTACAGCAAAGAACCTTGATCAGACCTTCGGAGAACATACGCTCCATGAGATTACGATCGCTGCGACTCATACCAGCATGGTGAGTTCCGAATCCGCTGGCGAATAAGTCTCGTAGTTCACGTGCACGAGCATGCTTCATATCACGCAGCGCAGAAGAGTAATCCTCATGTTCATGGCAGCTGAACAAGTCCTCGCATCCATCTTCCGCAGCCAGCTGCTTCAACATGCGCGCCGTCATTACAGTGTCCTTACGGGAATGCACAAAAACCATCACTTGATGACCTCTCTCCATCATAGCACGCACTTTCTCAAATGCGACAACATCAATATTTTCTCGCGACTGCTTAGACCCAGGCTTACCTTTCACTCCGATGAAATGCTGCTCTAGAGGCACGGGTCGGAAAGAGGAATCAAAGAAGAAGAGACCAGCCATTTTGTTGACCTTCAAGAAATCGGCGACATCGACATAGTTAGGCAGAGTCGCAGAAAGACCAACGATACGAATTAATGACTGTGTGCTTTCAACTTGACGCTGTGTACGGGCAACCAAGGATTCGATAACAGCACCACGCTCATCGTGGAGCATGTGGACTTCATCGATAATCAGCAGTCGCACCTTTTGGACAAGTTCGGTGTCTCCAGTGCTCTTTCGAGTCACCACATCCCATTTCTCAGGAGTGGTTACAATGATCTGAGTGTCCATAATTTCACGCTTCGTTAATTGCATATCACCAGTGAGCTCGCGGGCTTTGATTCCCAGCCATGCCAGTCGTTTTCCAAGCTTTTCTGTAACTTCAGCCGCCAATGCCTTCATTGGAGCGACATAGACAATCTTGAAGTCATCAACTTCAACTGTAAAATCAGTTGCATCAGGATCCTCCAACGGGTTTGGAGAGGTATTTTTTCCGACCGCATTGAGAATAGTAAGCATGGCGGCATCTGTTTTACCAGCACCAGTCGGTGCACAAATAAGCATGTTCTCGCTGGTCTTGTAAGCAACATCATAAAGTAAGCTTTGCATTCGATTAAGACTCTTGTAGCCCTTGAATGTGCCACGGCAAAGACCATCAAGCGAAGCAATCTCTACTAGCTTCTGGTCCCTTTTCACATAGCCAACTTTGGATGCTGGGATTTCATACTCCTCGTATTTGGATTCTACAAGATGTTTGCTGCCAACAGGAAGACCGAATTTTTTGCCGGCCGCAGAGAGGAGATTTCCAGAGCTGTGCAGCTTGAACACATGGGGGTATGCAGGCTCCCCTCGAGTCTGGGCTGCCATGAGCGGGGCATTCTTATGCTCTAAATCTCGTTGCCACAGCGCCTCCTCTCGCTCAGCGCGCGTCAACAGTCTTCCCGATACCAGTCCATCCGTTTGTGCTTCCACCCGTTGTGGCTTGTCGGACAAGATCTCCGTTCGATGTGCGATCAGTTCGATGACGAGATCCAAATCCTCAAACCCCACAATTTCGGCAAGGGACATCTGAAGCTCAGCATCGTCGGTATCGGCGGCTAACGTCGCGATGATCTGCTGGCAGAGCTCCGCGGCATTCATGCTTGAGCGAGCTGAAACCTCTTGGCATTTTGCTTCCAGCCAAACTCGATCGTAGGGTAAAGTCTGCGGGAAAGACATTTCGTTGACCTCATCTTGGTCATCAGTCTCCTCATCGGAGCTGATAATATCCCAGACATCATCAACGGTTCCTGGAGAAGAGTAGTCCTCATCCAGGTCCAAATCCATGTCACTTCCATATCCAGTTGTATCGTGGGGTAGCTCTTTGGGGAGCTTTAGATCGGCGATAGCCTGGCGCATGGCGGCCAGTTGAGAGAGCCATTGCGACTCGGTAGATGTAATGGTCGCCATGATGCAGTAACAGTTAAAACGAAACAAATAGCGAGTCACAAGAGAGTCTAGAAACGAGTGGAGTCACAGAGTCATGAATAATGATTGATGATAATCTGGGCGGTGTGGTGTTCTGCCTGAGGCCCAAGAACCCCTGCGGAGACCCGCAGTGCCATCATCGCTTGTTATCAGGAGTCCACCTTTCCCTCAGTTGACCTTGAACTCACCTGCCTCAGCTTCCAATATTGTCATTCTGCAGCTGACTGGTCGGAATCTAACACCTGGCATCCCGCTCAAGCTAAATCAGTTACCGAGTCCTCCATTTCTATCTCCTCCCGTATCACCAACTGTGCGAAGCACTTTAATCCTCCCCCGCCACCATGAAGATCCTCTATATGGGCGTACGTTTGATTGAGTCACTGACCTATATAATTGATGTTCTACGATGTATACTAAATTTATTTGGTGACTTAAGATTCTCCGCAACGATGCTCAGCCAGCTCTCCAGCTCTGTGCCGAGAAAGATCTCAGCTCGTATGTACTCCTAGTCGACAGCCCAACTTGAAAGCTACGGTCACTAATAAAGTACAAGGTTCTCCCGTTTCACTCGTAACAAGTATGTCAGACCCGATACAACCCTATTCTCGCTTTATTCAACAGATATATTGACCCGACCCTAATAGCTATGCGGAGTTTCTCTTGCTCTTCTGCCGCACGGTCGCCGAACGCACGAAGCCTGGACAGCGCCAGGACGTCGAGGAGAAGTCATACACATTCCACGCATACGGCCGGTCCGAGGGTGTGGCCGGTGTGATCGTTACCGACGGGGACTACCCTGCCCTGGTTGCTCACCAACTCCTTTCTAAGATCGTCGACGAATTCCTTGCGAAGCACCCCCGTACATCGTTCTCGGGCCAATCTCTGAGCGAGGATGCTTGCCCCCTGCCACAGCTCAAGGAATACATTGTCAAGTACCAGGATCCCAAGCAGGCCGATAGCATTATGAAGATTCAGCAGGAGTTGGATGAGACCAAGATTGTGTTGCACAAGACTGTATGTGGTTGCCCCATTCAAGTGCATTGCGTCTGTATACTAACAGTATCATACAGATCGAGAGTGTTTTGGAGCGTGGTGAGAAGATTGATTCTTTGGTGCAGAAGAGTGATGGACTGTCTGCACAGAGTAAGATGTTCTATACTCAGGTATGTTGACCCGATCATTCTCGAGTATACCAGTGACTTATATGTTGTTCTTTATAGGCCAAGAAGCAAAACTCTTGCTGTACTTTGATGTAAACTCTGGATATGAGCCTTTGAACTGGACAACTATGCTTTGTCTTGGGTGCAACTTTATTCATGTAATCAAACCCGGGAAGCCAGCTCGGTATACTCTCTGTGCTATCCCATTGGATTTACGCTTGCCTACGAAGCTGTGATTTATCTTTTTCCTTGTTCTCTCGGTGGTTTTCCCTCGTTATGGCGAATGAATCCTTGCATTGTTGCTACGACGCACACGCACTCATTTGATAGATGGGACTAGTGAAATGAGATTGATTGAATGGTCTAATCAGAGCTCTATCAAATTAGATCAAAGTTGTCTATATAAATCTTAGTCGATGCTGGAATGTCAATTCAAGCACATCAACTTGACATTCCAGCACATCAACTTGACATTCCAGCACATCAACTTCGACTTGAACTTGAAGTTCAAGTTGGCGGTAATCCACACATGCTCCACCTCGAGTTCATTCAAGTTATATACCGAGTCCACGCAGGATCCATCTCCAGGGTCCGTACTACTAGCTCAACTTCAACCTTGGAAGTTGAAGCGTGAGTCACCATTCAAGTTGATGAATCTCAAAAGGAAAAATTAAACCATTTCTTCAATCCAGCCAGCTTCTCATCCTCCGTCTCCAAAGAATCAATAACCCTCGTCTTCCCACCCATATTCAATTTCACAACCCCATTCACATACATAATCTTTCCCACGATCTGCACCATCGAGTCATCTCCAGCATGACCATTCGTCTCAGGAAGTTCACCCGGAAGAACAGGTAAAGCACTTGTTTCTCCACCTCGAAGAAATTTCACAATCCATTGATTCCCCCTTGCGACAGCCTCCCAACTCGTATACCGATTCATAACCTCGAAATCCTCCTGGAAGAACTCGAACTCACCGAAACTGTAGAACGAGTTCCAGTCCCGGTCTGCAGAGTTCCGGTATTGATAAATCCAGAGCTTTTGCTCTGAGCGTGACTGTTTCGGGATGTTCCCCTGGATCAGTCGCACCTCCTGTGATCCTAGATTCTGGATGGAGGACCCTGAAATTAGTGGGATAGGTCTTGTTGGACCATCGCCACCAAAGGCTACATCAACGTGGTATTGTTGTCCATTTGGAAGCTCGACAATGTTTATCATATGGGTCCTGTCAGTGTTCATGTTAGCAGGCATTCTTGCAAGATTCCGTTCCCTGTTGCTGGGTATGGGTGAGTCATTGAGATTCCAAGATTGAGATAACGCACCAGCCTTTGAATTCTCCTTCCGGAATTCCATTAACGCGTCCTCGATTCCGAACTCCAGTCATGTAAACGGAAAATCCCAGTCCGCGGAGAACATGATTGAAAAAGATACTGCACTCGAGACAATATCCCCCTCGTCCGGAAGGTTGTGTATCTCCCGATCCGATGAACTTCTCATAGATACTTTCAGGTGCGATATCGACTATCTCGGTATCAGTGTGATGAAGAGTGAGGTTATCATAGGGAAACCGTGTGATCTGGCATCGGAATAATGCTGTTAAGGCCTCCTCTGTTTTGGGGAAGGATTGCGGGTCGTGTAGATAAGGAGAATATATAGCAGGCAAGGCCATATATTCTAGGTATTTGGTTAATTGCGCTGGTAAAAATGCTGATACCATTTTGGGATCAAAAGATCAATTGATCTGATATGATAGTAATAATGGATGAGAATATTGAATGTTATGTTTATATGCAGCTTGGATGATTCATCTCTTTGAGTTTGTATGACTCAGTATCTAATTCTAGGCTAAGACCTTGGGATTTCACTTCCTCACTGATAAGCTAATTTCAATTATGTGTGAGATCGCATTTATGTAAGTCAGTTAATATTTAAAAGATCAGATGTTATTTGAAGATGGTATTAAGGAAATTAAACTAGAGTAAGTAATCCAAAGCCAATCCCGAACAAACGCCAGATAAAAGAAAGACCAGAACCATGCCCAGGTGTAATTGAACGACCTCACATACTTTCAATTTGCAACTCCTGTGAAGCGACGTGTCGATGGCCATGTGCATCGGTAATAGTCGGTGTCATAGCTCGTCGATCCACGAATCGCTCGTTGGGATTTTGCTCTACTCGCGCAGAAATAGGAACAAGAACCTGTTTTTTCCCCTTTGACACGGAGATAGACCTCGCAGTCGATACCTCAATCTTCGGAAGTTTCTTGTTAATCCTAGGTCGTGGAATCTTGATCTCGCGCTCGGTGATAACTGGACTAGCAAGCTTTTTCAAAGGTGTAGATGTCATGCTCAGAGGTGAGGCGACTATCGCTGCAGAACTGATACGGGGAACAAGCTCCTTGGGCAGATCCTTGGCTGGGACTGCGGGCGATGCGGGTTGAGACAAGGACTTGTCCTTCGCTGGGGGTGCTGGCGGTGGTGCGGGTAGTGCCTCGAGCTTGGTCTTCACGGTCAGAGTGGGACGGCTTGGTCGAGATTGCTCAGCGATTTGGCAAGGTTTATTCTCCCTCTGCTGAGTAGGTCTGTTCTTTTGCTCCACGGGCTTTGGCTTTGGTGTTGGAATATTCTTCTCTGGTTTGGGTTGGGATTGCCTTGGTTTTGGTGGCACTTGTGGTGATGATGTTCGCGAACCTGAGTGAGTGACTGGTTCGGGTTTGATAGCGGGAAGAGGCTTCTCATCCTTGCGAGTTAAAGGACTGGATGATTGTGGGGTATTGGCACGCTCGGAAAATAGATTTGCAATGATTGGTGATTCGAATGAAGAAAGACTATTATTATTATGGAACGGCCGCGGGTGCTCCATCGAGGGCTTGGATGGGCTTTCCACGGGAAGAGTATTAGACCTGATTAAGGCGCTTGGCCCACGAGAGAAGTTCTGGACACCGAGAACTTTGGTGGGTTGAGGAGTTGGAAAAAGAGTGAAACTGGTTCGTGCCGGAGATGTCGCTCGCCGTTTAGGGACGGGTGGCAGTTTTGCAGACAGGAAGTCCTAATTTTAATTAGTATATATGACGATGCAAGACTTTGATTGACATTCTTACATGAGCACTGGGAACGTGAAGATTATCAAGAGTCTTGCTCCTCCTGGCCAGCAGTGAGGGCTTGTGGTTCTTGGTCATGACATTGCTGAACATGACACTGTAGCGTTCCATTTGCACATCAGGTATTTCCACGTCCAACATAGGACTGCCATCTCCGTTCTTTTCTCTTGGGTTCTTCTTACCCGAGAAAGAGAACTTCCTGGTCCGTTTCGGGCTCGTGTTGCTAGCATTCACAGCTTTAGGGTCGGATTCAATCTTAGGCCACTCCTCGGTCACATCCTCTTTTTGCCCCATCTGGTGATTGCCATTTGATCCATCCTTCAACTGATCCTTCTGCGTTGTCCGGGTAGCATTGGTAGGCGATGTTAATGCGTTCTTCGCTCGAAATAGACCACCGATCTTCTTCCACTTGCTCGATTTATTCAGCTGGGGCGACTCTTGCGTAAAATTCGGTACGTTGAATCTTGGTGGAGGTAACGGCTTGTCAAGATCGATCATTCCTGGACTACCCAAAGCAACACCTATCGAATGCGATCCAATTGGACTCCGGCCTGATCGAGCGCTTGAAGGGATAACCTCTTCCGGTGGTGCAGTGAGTTGGAAGTCGAAGGTAGCATGACCACCAGGGGGTGGTTTCTTGGATGACCGACCATCTGATTTAGGTCGTGACGACCCTGATTCCTTGGGGTTCTGATTCAATTCATGTGCAAGTCCGCCCGTGATATCACGAAGGTCATCCCGAGGAAGTGAATCGGAGTAGGTCAATACCGGGAGCGAAATAGCATTCTTTTGAGCGGGGCGAGCTTTGGTCATTGTCATTGTTCTCGCCATTTCGGTTGTTTTCAAAAGCGGGTCTTCATTCAAAAGAAACAAAGAATAAAAAATAAGACGAATAGAATAGAATAACAAACTATCAAGATTCCAGATCCAGAAATGAATGGACGGTCTTCCAGAAGACCTTGAAAACGAAGTCAAAAACAACCCAGGTAACAAACCACAGGTTTATTTTGGGTGTTTTTTCTCGCGTGTGAGAAAAAGGGGATCGGGGGAATTATAATCTCTCGCATAAATTAATTTGATCAGGACCAGAAGGAGTGGCACCAGTCGATTGTAGTCGCATGAGTGGAGAGAGTGACGCTAAGTTAGTGTATATGAGACACGAGCGGGCCTGGAGTCTCCCGTCTTTCCAACTTGAATCAACCTAACACATCAGAACATTTCAGATCGGCGATTGAGCCTATGAAACAGACATAGCTGAAGAATCCTGAGACCATGAATCGCCAGAGCAGGCAAATGAAAATTAGGCTGATCAGCCAATTCCAATGCACAGGCATGAAGTTCTGGGCTTATGGCTTCAGCTGGGTTGTCTTAGCGCCGCAACGGTCGGACTTCGGTCAACCAACCAGACCAAAAAAGGGCTCCAGTGCCGGGACCAGGTGACCCGCACGGGGCGAGACACGGACTGGCATACGATGCTTATTTGACGCACAGCGAATGAGAGTTGTTGTCGCGGATTAATTGAAATAGATTGACTCGCACTAACTCGCTACCACGTTCTGAATGGGCCACTGAGGGGTCTCGCATGGGCCAAGACGAGCCCCCATCTCGTAGGGTGTTTCATCCCAAACTTGGACTTCAGAATTCTGAGGCGAGAAGATCTTCAAGTTCAGGTTCTCTCAGATGTCCCCATCACCTCAATGTGAGCCTATCAACTCTGTCTATACTTGGACCGTATATCACATTGCATTCGTTGGCGCGAAAGCACGATTGAAATGGGATTTCCCTCCAATCGATGATCAAATTCAGGTAATGGGACATTGAGGTCATTAAATTGCATCAGGAGACGAACATTTTGAGCACGAGCTCAAGGGCACAGACGTGATCAATTTGATTTGATCTATCATCTCTTCTCAAAAACCAGCAAGGTTGCAGTTCAAGTTTCAACTTGTCATGGATGAATTTGGGTGTTTACGCGGGTGCCGGGCGCGCGAATGTCGATTACGTGAGATATCCCAAAATGGATATCCAAGTTATTAAATCGACACCCCTTCAAGTTGCTTCGATCTTGAAAACTTGAATGTTTCAGCTTGAAGGTTGAACCTTGACGGAGATCATTGAAGTTGATTGTGCTTGTACTCTGAAGAGGGCACCTGGGCTTCCTAGAGCTACAGCTGCTACTAGCACTGATACTATTCACTCCCAGGGATGGATTCGATTATTGAAATTAAATCATACATTTACAGTTCGAAGTAAGCCATTTTCGCTGTATGAATTCTCGCACTTTTAATACTCACTTCCTGGCATATTACCTCAAGTCAAATGTTAGGGGAGGGCTAGGATTATCCTACAGCCTGAGCTTATCTCAAGGGCTGTCAGTTGCCTAAATCCTACTAAGTAGCAGCTAGCATTCACCTCCAGGTGACTCTCTGGGGAACCCCGTAGGCAACCCCGTAGTTACTTCCATACGAGTGCTTACAGGTTAATTTGATTCAAATTTTAGAATGATATAGTACATCCATTAAACCGAGCATGCTGCTACCTAAGCACTTGAGTGCTGAGGATATGCTTTTTTCGGAATTCACCACGACAGTGCTCAGCTTCATCGGACTGGAATAGGATAGGAAGCTGCAGTTGTGACTTCCTTATGAAATCAAACTGATGCATAGGTGGCGGGTCTTGCGATAATTGTAGGCAGCCTGATTCTCCAAGACCTTCTGCCCCTCTCGCACCTGTATGATATATCGGAGTGAGGGAGAATTCGATACCATGTCAGGATGAGCGGGTGGTCTAGTACACCTGGCCGCAATTGCTTTGGGGTATCACATATATCGGACATGTCGAACCTTGGAAAATCTGAGTGGTAATCGATTTGTAGGATGGACACATAGGCAGTGTGAGAAGTTGGGATCAATTTAAGAGGCTGACCACATAGGATGAATAGGCTACAAGTTGATGGAAATAGGTGGAATGGTGATCCATGAAGCATTTTCCTTCCAAAAGAATATTAGAAGTAACTTTTTATGTAATATTAATCAAATTCCCAAGGGTAAGAGGAAGTTTGATTATTATATAATATAAACTTAGAGGTCCTGATTATATCTGGTCTCAGGATAATAGTAATATTAGAATACAGTACATAGGGCCTAGTAGAATATTAGCTTAGCTAAACCTATAGCTAGCACTAGTAGAAGAAACCTTGGAAGAAAGAAAATTATACAGTTTTCATCTTAGTTTCTCTTACTTTAGCTATCTCTTACTTGAGATATATTTTACTTCGGCCCTGTATATGGTACTTAGGAGAAGGAAGTATGTGATTTAAAAAGTAGATTTGAAAACAGAGTCAATTATATTCAAAAACATAACAAAATATAAATGATCATGAGAAAGAAAAACCAATATACAAAATCCAACAAAGTGACAAGCATCGCACAAAAGCTAACATCGTCTCAAAGGTCCACAAAAATAGAAAATACAAAATTGTAGTCAAGGGTGCGTTTATTGGACCAACTTCACCATGGCATCCAGAGTAGAATGCTGGACAAGCGTCTCAAGGCGGACACCATTTCCAACACCGCGAGTTTGTAGCTCACTAACAAGCTGTGCCATATGCACCAAGTCTCCACCAGCCCGGAAGAAATCAACCTTATCATTATCTGTCTTAAGGCCGTCAGGGAGAACAGCATCCCATGCTTGCTTCACCAGTGTGCGGACATCGACTGGTTTTATTGGGACTGTCGGGGATGCTGACAGAGGAAGCAAGGCTGGCGATGATCCTGTCTCCGAAGCCGGCATCTTGTCAAGTGGTACGACTGCCCAAAGACGAAGTATCGAGGTCAACTGATCAACCAACAGCTCTGCTGCGAACGATGACATGACCTTTGAGGAGGTGAGGAGGTCGAGGTCAACATATCCATCGGCCACTGGAGTAGACAGTACCGAAACATCGGTCAAGTCGAGGTCAGCTCCTAGGAAGCCAGGTTCGTAGGGAGTAGCATTATCCTCGCCAAGAAGGACTTCGCGATCGGGTTCGATGTTTTGATGTTGCACCACACTGCTGAAATGCGCCCAGGATGGCCACTCTGTGCACTCGCGGATAATTCGACGGAAGCCAAGAGACTCGTGAGGTAGGTTATCCACTTGTTGTTTCTGCAGTGCGAGTAGAAGCTCGAGCACTGTCTGTTCTGGAGTCAGGCGTGCGCGCACTGGCACTACGTTCAAGCAGGGGCCAACGACGGAGTCAATGTTGTCCAAGGTCGCGGCAGACCGGTTGGCAGTTGTGTTACCAAAAACAACGTCATTTGAGCCAGCCAGACGTGCTAACAGAACAGCCCAAGCGGATTTGAGAACTGTGGCTGGTGTAATGCCGTGATGAGAAAGTGAGACAACGGGAACACGGTGGCGGGTAACATGGAGCACACGCTCGTGAGCTTCATCGCGAAGGGTTGGTTTGAACTGTGCAAGGAAGCGAGTCTCGGGCGCACCAGCTAGAAGGTTGCGCCAGTGTGAGCGCGTGGTCATAGGATCGGCAGGTGCCGTGGCTTGAAGGAATTGCCCGAAAGAGGGAGTAGGGATGAGTGGCTGGCCTTGACAAGCGCGCTGGAGGGTTTCCCAGAGTGTTGGTAAGGAGACTCCATCGTACTGTGCGTGAGATAGACGCATTAATAGACGGTGGGACTGGCCATCAGGATGAACAGCTAGAACGAATTTGACGTAGGGCTCGGAAAGTTGGAAATCAGCGGCCACGCCCTCTTCGTAAAGATTTTTGGTGAAGGCCTCGATATCAGTTGTCGTTTCGATGCGGAATGATGGTTGCATCTGGTGCAGGACCACCTGCCAGAACTGACCGCCGTGGAATACGAAAAGAGTACGAAGAATATCGAAATGTTGGACCAAAGAATAGCATCCCTGACGAAGACGCTCGATATCGGCAGTTCCGGGTCCATCGAAGTAGAACCAGTTAAGCATCCAGCGTGATTTGCTCATGTGACCGACCAGTGCGATATCTTGAAAGTCGGTTGTGGACTCGATAGATGCAATGGCACTGGGTTCAACGCCTACTCGTGGTGCCAAAAGCTCCGCCAATGCAAGGTCAAGCACAGGCACCACTGGAACAGGTTCCATATTTGTCTTCTTGGGGGTAAGTGGAGGAGTGTCAGAGCCAGGAGTAAGTGGCATTTGAGCAGTCAGATGAGCAGCCAGATCTGCTAGGACCGGGTGATTGAAAAGATCAGCCACAGTCAAGCTGAGCTGGTTGTTGCGAGCGAGACTAGCCATCTTCATGGCCACGATGGAATCTCCACCGAGACTGAAGAAGGTATCATCTGCGCTGATTGAGGAGGCGTCGACATTGAGGACTTCAGCCCAGAGGCCGGCCAACCGATGCTCGAATGGGGTTTGGAGCGAGCGGCTGGCAGCACGAGTCACAAGGGAGTAGGTTTGCAGCTGATCATCCGACAAATCATTTACAGCGCGGGAGAGTAGCTTGCGATCGCTCTTGCCAGATGAGTTGGTAGGCATGACCTGAAGGGGGATGAAGAGGGTCGGTAGCATGTAGGGCGGTAGCTGCGCACGCAACGCAGCTTGAAGGGTGGTGAGTGTTTGCCGAAGGTCTGGCGTTAGCGCTTGCGGGACTCCTGCAAGATCCATATAGCCGGTGGGGCCAGATGACTGGTAAATGTATGCCACCAGTACTTTCTGACCATTACGGTTTGCGAGCGTCACACTGTCTACCATGCTGTAGTAGCTGGGAAGTTGAGTGTGGATGTGATGTTCAATTTCCCTTGGTTCAATACGACGCCCGTACACCTTGATCTGGGTGTCTGCACGCCCGAGGTATTCGATGCAGCCGCCAGGCAAGAAGCGCGCCAGATCGCCAGTACGGTAGAGGATTGGGAAATCAGCTCGGGGCTGCATCTCTGCCATCCACGCAAGGTCCCGGCAGAAAGCCTTGCTGTTAGCCTGTTCATTGTTGAGGTATCCTTGGGAAAGAATAGGACCCTCAATCAGCAGCTCGCCCACGCATCCAAGAGGCGCTAGGCGATTGAGGTTATCGACATCAGCAATCCAGAGACGACAACCCATTGGACGACCGATGTTAGTGAAGAGATCATCGGGTCTTGTGAATGGACCCCCGGAACACCAAACCGAGGATTCACTAGGGCCGTACGCGTTGATAAGATTAGGGATTTGACCAGCCCATGTGCGCAGATTTCCCTCGGTAGGACACTCGCCGCTGAGAACGAGGGTTTGAATCGATGGAACATTCTCAGGTTGCACCAGACTGGCGACAGTAGGCGTGAGACATGCCCAGTTAGCACGCAGTCGGCTGATGGCGCCAGCAAGGTCGTCGAGGCGGTCTTGTTCTGACAGAACACAAACCGTTCCGCCCAAAATCAGGGGCGCAAAAATCTCAGCATAGCTGATATCGAAAGTGTACGCGGCAAACTGGAGTACCCGTGAATTGGGAGTAATATGAAGCACCGGGCTGAAGGCAACAATACTAGTATGAATGCCGCGATGATCAATTACAACTGACTTGGGCTTTCCTGTACTGCCTGAGGTGAAAGTCATATAGGCCGGCGATGAGACATCAACGACTGGGAGACGGCGCGCATTTGTGGAGGCGCTGGGGAGTTTGGATGCTGAGTTGGCATCAATGACGAGGGCATGGTTTATTGGCAGGATTTCGGCTAGATGGGCATGTTGCGGCGCTGTCAAGATGTACTCGATGCCTGTATCGTTGGAAATTTCCTGCAGTCGAGCTGGTGGGTGTTGGGGATCAAGGTGAACACACACTCCACCGGCTTGGAGCACGGCAAGCATGGCTACAATGGCCCAGCGAGACTTGTCGAAAGAAAGACCAACAGTCTGTCCCAGGCGAAGGTTAAGATCGACCAGTTCTTGAGCGAACTGCGACGAAAGACGGGCGAGTTCACCGTAGGTAAGCTGACCATCCCAGGCCTCAATAGCGCATCGTCTGGGACGGGCACGAGCCTGGGCCCGGAATTTATCGTGAATCGTAGTGGCCAGCGGTGCTACGGGAGGTCCCATCCACTGCTGAAGCTGAGCCAAGTCGGATGAAGTTGTCAAGCTCAGATCCGAAAGAGGCGTTATCAATGGTTTTTGACATAGTTGCTGAACAAGATGCTCAAAGTGCTGGAGAAGCCAGTTCATCTGAGTTGGAGCGATCCGGGAATCGTCATATTTAACATCGACAGTGAGGGCGGAGGTTGTGCTGAGCTGGCATTCCACAATCAACGGGTAAGTCTCGAAGTCAAAGTCATACTCCGTGTCTGTGACATGCTCGAGGCCGAGATTCTCAGCTGAACCTTCAAGCGGCGGCTGGATGAAGAAGAGGTGACCAACATCGACCGACTCTGCGTTCGATACCAGTCGGCGAATATGCTGCAGCCCGACTTGCTCGAATGGCGCCATGCTTCGGGCTTGCTCATGGATGCGGCTCATGAATGACTCAATGCTTTCTTGCTTAGCGAGCTGAACTCGCACTGGAAGGGTTGCGATTGTTGGGCCCATCATGTCGGCCACACCACGGAGGGGAACTGTGCGGCCAGATAGTACATGGCCGAACATAACATCTGGAGAGTTCGTGTAGCGCTCCAGGAGAAGAGACCATGCGGCCTTGAGGATAGTGGTAGTGGAGAAGGGTAAAGACGAAGTGGAGGGAAGGGAAAGAACATGAGACTGCGAGCGGTTTGGACGCGAGGTTAGGGAAGATGCCGCTGCAGCGGGGAGAGCGGGAGGGAATGGAGCGGGCAAGTCTCCAGCTAGCTGCGTAAGCCAGAAATTGTCGCTTTCCTCCGCATCGATGGTGGATAGATAGCGAATGAATTTGTTGTATGGCACAACTGCCGGCAAGGCTGCCAAGCCATCACGATAGATCGCTTCGGCCTCGGCGAACATCGAGGCTTCACTCCAACCATCGTACACAGCGTGGTGGGCTGTGTACACAAGTGAAGATCGTTGGTCATCACGAGTGCCGGGGATAATAGCAAAACGCATGAGGGCTTGGCCATGCTGCATGGGTGTGAGTTTGTCAGTGGCGAGATACTCTGTCACCGAGTCGCCCGAAACCCAAGTCAGGTCTTCGTTCAAAACCACCTGGAACGATTTGGCAGCAGTGGCCGAGTAGATAATGCGCGTGCGCATGATGGCCTGTCGACGAGAAAGGAGCTCCCAGGCCTGTCTGTATTGATCGATTTCAAGAGTGAGCGGCAGACGATAGACAGCGCGTGAAACATATGCGCTCTCATCGCGCGCAGTTAGCGCCATCAAGGCCTCTTGAGAGGGAGTGCAGGGATAGATGTCCTCAATTGAGTCGGTTGAAATTGTGCACTGTTCTGTGGCTTCAGATAGAATGTTCGTCAGGTGAGACTCTGGCACCAAGCTGAAGTTGGCCGGTGCTTCCTCGTCAACCTCTTCAACAGCGCCGCGCTCCATTGCCGCAGCCATGGCTCCGAGAGTTGGGAACTGTGTGATATCTCCCACGCTGAGAGAAAGATCCATTTTGGCAGCTGCAGCGACTGCCTTCATGGCGGCGATGGAGTCACCACCAAGGTGGAAGAAGTGGTCCTCGACACCACCAGGGGTAGTGCCCAGCACCTGTGCCCAGATCTCGGCCAGTGCTAACTCCGCCTCAGTGGTTGGGGCAGTTTTAGCCACTTGGGTGAGGGCATATGAAGCTAGCTGTTCAGGCGTCAGTCCATTACCAATTGCACGCAAGCTCTTGCGCTCCAGCTTCCTCGATGGAGAAAGAGGCATATGCTTGACAGGGATGAACAATTGTGGGACCATGTGGCGCGGCAGCTCAGCCAGAAGACAGGCTTGTAGTGCGAGGAAGCGTTGTGGTCTTCCATCATCCAAGGCGAGCAATAGATCTTCAGTGCTCTCTGAAACAGCGTCACTTTCGCAGATGAATGCAGTAAGGATTTTGAGGCCGTTTCGTGCAGTGGGAGTCAGAACTTCAACAGCCACCTGGTAGGAATCGTCCGTAAACACACACCGAATACGGTGTTCGATTTCGCCAAGCTCGATACGCTGGCCATGTAGCTTGACCTGCGTGTCCTTGCGGCCAATAAACTTGATCGTGCCATCCGCATTGTATCTGACCAAATCACCAGTGCGGTAGATACGGCCACATTCGTAAGACTCAGGCCACCAGGCCGGCTGTCCGATGAAAGTAGCAGCAGTCTTCTCCGGCTCGTTCAAATAGCCCCGAGCGACAATGGGGCCTTCGACGAGTAATTCACCTACGGCACCCACGGGTACCAGGCGGTCGATATTCTCAGGGTCAACAATCCAAGTACTGCAGCCCAGACCGCAACCGATGTTGCTTGGATCACGAAGGGTTGCAGTTCGAAGATTGCAGGTAGTCGAAACAGTGCATTCGCTAGGTCCGTAGGTGTTGATGATCTGCACTGAGTCGGCCCAGCGTTGGATGACCTCCTTAGTGAGTGATTCACCACTGAGCGCGAGCGTCTTCAAAGTAGGAATGCTGCTGGGGAGCAGCAGACTGGCGACGGTGGGAGTCAACTCCGTCCAGGTGACTTTGTATTTTGCCATCGCATCGGCGAGAGCATTCATGCGCTCCTCCTCATTTGGAACGCAAATACATGCACCTAGCATGAGAGAGCCGATGATTTCCTCAAAGCACACATCGAATGTGTACGCGGCGAACTGGAACGTGCGGGTGCCAGGGCCCATGCCCATGGCGGTACAGTGAGCTCGTAGACCGGTAACAAATGAGCGGTGCTCTAAAATGCTACCCTTTGGCTTTCCAGTACTTCCAGATGTATAAACCACGAAGATTGCGTTATCTGGTTGGACTCGGCGCTTCAGAGGCGCGGGCGGCGGCAAAGTTTGAAGGTAGGGTCCATCCACGGGGAGGACACCACTATGAGGCAAGAGCTTGGATAGCATCGCAGTTGAACTAGGGTCGCAGAGCACTAACTTGGCGTCGAGGTCGTCAAGTAGCAACTGGATACGGCTGCTGGGATGCTCTGGGTTGAACATACAGCTAACTCCGCCAACCTTCATGACGGCAAACATTGCCACGATAGTCCAGGAGCACTTGATGAAACACAGTGGAATCTTCATCTCAGGTTTGACGCCACGCGCAATAAGCTCGTTTGCCAGCTTATCCACGAGAACGTTGAGCTCATGATATGTGAGCTCGACATCAAATGACGAGACAGCAGGCGCATCAGGGTTTAGGCGAACCTGCTCCTCAAACTGCTCGTGAACACAGGAGTCAATAAATGATGGACGGTCGGCATTCCAATCCATGATCTGCTGCATGTCCTCAGTGCTGAGAGATCCCATTGGATCTAATTTCTCCGCTTCTTCGTCGGTCTCGGTATCCTTGACTGCATGGAAACGCTCAATAGTGCGAGCGTATTGCTTGAGAATCATAGTCATTTCACTTGCGGGAATGAGGCGACTGTCAAACTGTGCTTTAATTTCAACACGATCTTCCAGTAAATTGCATTCGAGTGTCAAGGGGTATGGATCAGACTGGTGGCTTTCTACCAGGATAGGAGTAAGACCCAAGAACTCAGAACCATCCATCGGGGAGGATCCAGGCTGAATGAGCAGGAGGTTCTGAAATTCAACAGCCTCGCGGGCCTGATCACCCATGCGGCGAATATTTTGCAGTCCAGTATGCTCAAAGGGGATCATGTCAATCGCCTGTTGATGCACTGCCCGCAGTAACTGGAGTGGAGATTGACTTTCAGAAACCTGAATTTGGACAGGCACTGTGGCGATAGTCGGGCCCAGCACCTGGTTAATACCGGCCAGGGCGGCATTACGTCCAGAGAGTGTCACTCCAAAGTTGACATGCTCTGAATCTGTGAGTTGGCCCAAGACAGCAGCCCAAGCCGCACGGAGGATAGTTGGCAGTGTGATGTCAGATGAGGTGCGGCTTACTGGAACGGACTGGAGCTGCACCTGATCCGGACATGCCTGAAAGTTGCGTGTCGGTAGAATGGGGAAAGTTGCGGCAGGGATAGCACATTGAGTTGTCCAAAATTCAGTGAAAGCGGCCTGACTGATGCCGTGGATATACTCAATGAACCGGTTGTATGGCAATTCCGGTAAGGCGATTTCCCGGTGATACTGTGCGGAAACTTGCTTGGCCAGAGTAGACATAGTCAGACCGTCATAAACGGCGTGGTGGGCAGTCCAAACAAAGTATCGTTGTCCGGGAGTCTCCAAAAGGGCATAGCGCGCGAGAGGCTGGCCGTAGGTCATGGACTCAGCTGCGTCCTGAGTAAGGTACTTTTGTAGATCAAATCCAGATGCCCAAATGGTTGGTTCCTTCAGCAGGACCTGGAACGTTCCTTCTGAGTTCACAATGATACGAGTCCGCAGGATAGTGCTGCGCTCGATGACTGCCTCCCATGCGTTCTGGAAACGAGCCAGGTCCACGTTTTCCGGAATTCGGAAGACCTCCTGAGCGACATAGGCCGTTGAGTCTTGACTGGTTAAGACCATGAGTCCTTCCTGCAGCGGTGTACAAGGGTAAAGATCTTCAATATCCGTGGATGGGATCTGGCACTTCTCTGAGGCTTCAGCAACCAAGACCGCGGAATCAATCTCAGAAGGCAACAGGGAGAATGGTTCCAGAGGGCGGTTTTCATGCGTTGCCAGGAGCCGTAGCTCTTTAGCCATATCAGACAGAGTGGGCGATTGGAAGATCCCATTCATTGTCAGGGCCAGGCCCTGTTCACGAGCGGATGCAATGACTCGCATTGCTCCAATGGAATCTCCTCCCAGGCGGAAGAAACTGTCTGTTGGACGAAGGCTACTTCGATCAGACAAGTGCAAGACGTCAACCCAGAGATCGGCAAGTAGTAGTTCGTTGGCTGTGAGATTGATCGTTGTCGGCGCTGGAGCCAAGCGATAGGCCTGTAGTGCTGATTGTGGCAGGGTGACCACCAGTTGGTGAAGTGCTGAGTGGTTAACCTTCTGGTATGCAGAAAGCGGAAGGCAGCTAAGGGGGAAGAAAAGTGTCGGTAGCTGAGACTCTGGAACGTGCTCCAGCAGACTTTCCTTCAAATCTGTGAACTGCTGTTTCATCATCTCTGACATCGGCAGTAAGGCAGGGGCCGATTGAACATGTAAGCTGCACTCAACGTGGAATACTGCCACATGGTCGGATGATCCAAGACGGAGGGCGGAGACCACCGAGTGCTGACTGACAGGTAGAGCTGTTTGCACCTGCTGCTCCAGTGAAACTGCATTTTTATCCTGTCCGTGAGCGTTAATGCGAGGCTGAACCAAGGAAAGCTGCTGGTCGGCCGCCCATCGCCCGAGATGGCCGGTACGGAACAGTGGGACTCCTGGTAGCCATGGAGCATCGTCCACAATTCGGCCCTTGCCGCTCAAAAGGTAACCTTGAGGGGCAATAGGGCCATCTACCATAACCTCTCCCACGCAGTCAGTGGGGGCCAGCGCAGCGGAGTTGAATGGACCGCGAATCCATGTTCGCGCGAGCTGCGGTGCCTGCACAGGTTGCATAGTGACGCTTCCAGCTGGCGAAATAGAGAGCGAGGGCCAGACAGGGAAGTTGACCAATTCACAGGGATGAATTAGTTTGACATCGCGCCACTTGGTAAGCAGGGCAGGTCCAACCTCCTCTCCAGTCACAATCAGTGTGTAAAGAAGAGGAACCTGAGCTGGATAGGTTAGAGCAGCTGCAGTCGGAGTGATCACAGCACAGTTGGCTTGAGAATCGCGCATTGCCTCAGGGAAGCTAGCGCCCTCAGCCGGAACGACAACTGTGCCACCGTTAATGAGAGCATATAGTGTCTCAACTAGGTAGAGGGGCGAAGTAGCTAGACTGAACTGCAAAACACGAGCATCAGGACTGAGCCCAGTCATGGGTCCCAGCTGTGAAGCTACTGTGCTGATGGTTCTGTGCGTGAGAAGGGCCCAGTCCTCACCATCTCTGACAGCTACTGCAGCTGTAGTAGAGGACATATAGCTGGGCGGCGTGGAAACTGGCGGAGCAGCATCCAATTTTTGCATCGCCGTGGTATTTACGATCACTGTAGTAAGCTCATCTGTCTCGAACTTGGATGCGTGATCTGCAGCGCACAGAACTACACCAAATCTTACCGATGGGAGGGTGTTTTTCAAAGTCTCCGCATCATCTGCCGGACCCAGAGGAAGCGCGACAGCGCCCGCCTGAAGCACAGCTAGCATAGCCACCAGAGCCCATGGCGAACGGGAGAAGCTGATGGGAACTACACTGCCCGACCGGACACCAAGATCCCGCAAGTGACCAGCCAGAGCGCTCGCCCTACGATCAAGGCCACGGTAAGTAAGTGTTACCTCCCCATCTGCAGATTGCACCGCTAGCGACATGGGGCGCTGTACAACGTGCTCAGCAATCAAGTCCGAGACGGATGCATCAATGATGGCCGGCGCCGGCTGAGAGATTGCCCGTGGCAGAGCCTTGAGCGCGGGAGGGGAGATGTCTAGGCTCGATACCAGTTGCTTCGAGCTTGTTGCCATGGCCATTAGGACGTTGGTGAATGCCTCAAGAAGGCTATCAGCTTGGGTGTCGCTGAGCATGGATGTGCGATATGTCAGGTGGATCTCTACTCCCGCTGCCTCGCTGGTCGTGATATTGAGATCAACATCATACTGTTAGGGATTGGATTAGCATGATAGTAAGAATGAGGCTGGAGCAAAGTAAGAGCAAAGTGAGAGTAAATTGAGAGCAACATGAGAGCAAAGTAGGATAAAAGTAAGAGCAAAATAGCTTTAAAATCCATAAGACTTAAAGTAAACTTACCTCTGTTGGATCAACCTGGTCGCAAATTTTGAATTCCACATGTGGGGGTGGACCCTCATTTGGCTCACGCTGAAATGAGAGAATGGTGTTGAATAATGCCACATCACTCTTACCAAGGGCGTGCTGGATGGAGGCCAAAGATGTCTGTTGATGTGGTAGACAGTTCAGATAATCTGACTGCACGGTCTGGAGCAGATCGCCTACAGACACTGCGTCGCCAACATTCAGTCGGCAGACCAAAATATTGATGAATGGGCCAATTGCCTCGTAGATTCCTTCAATAGGAATGTCACGACCAGATGCCATGTATCCAAAGCAGACATCCGAGGTGCCTGTGTAGGCACGCAGTACAAGACCCCAGGCGGCTTGGAAGAGGTTGCTCATGGTGAGATCATTTGATTCACAGAACCGCTGGAGATGGCCATCTGCGTCGATATTGATAGTCTGAGATTGGAAGTTCTCATCGGCCAACACATTTGCCTGGAGGTCTGGGAAGTGACAGGGCTCCATATCAGCCAGCCGGTTGGTCCAATAAGCCAGGGCCTCTTCTGAGGACCGGGAGGCGAGATAGGCCACGTAGTCACTGTAAAGAGGGCCCGGAGTGTTGGGCAGTGTGTCCTCATAGCCAGCAACCAAGTCGCGAACCAGAAGTGCCATGGAAGTTCCATCAATCAATGCGTGGCTGACCTCCAATTGGCAATATATCACATCGCCGGATTGGCAAATGGTAAGGCGATGCGCAGGAACCGGTTGACGGTAGTCTGGGGCGCCCTGACGCTGCAGAAATGTGGCTACATCAGTGTTCTCAGTCCTTTCATAGACTAAGTGTTGTACGTCTGATACGTAGGCCCGAAGTACCAGTTGGTCGTAGACCCCAGGGCCAGCCAGTGACTCGATGAATACGGTGCGGAGCAAAGCATGGCGGTCAACCGTGCGCTGCCAGGCTTGTAAAAGGCGAGAAACATCAACAGGCCCGATATCAGCACGTGGAACTATTTCGAAAAGCTGGCGGACCTCGTAGGTTCCGGGCTGTCGAGCCTGACTGATCAGAATACCCTCTTGGATTGGTGAGCAAGGGTAGAGATCTTCGATCTCGGCGGAGGGAAGGCCAATGGCGGGCAAAATTGCAGACGTCAATTTCGCCAGGTCTTGGTAATTGATTTTCAGAAGTGGGAAGTCGCTGATGGAGTACTCCAGACTGCTGTCGGCCAGTTCGTTGACAGCTGAATGCAGTGTTGTTTCGCAAGATTGCACCCATTGACGAATGCGGCTCTGTTGTTTGAGAGCGCGGTTGAAGAAAAATGAAACAGTCAGACGGCCTTGGGAGATGGCGGCCGAGATATCGAAAACTGCCAGGCGACCCATCTTATCACCAATGTTGTTGATGGACTCGCCTTCTTGAAGTGGTTCTTCCTGGAAGAGCGCATCTGCACGCTCGATGTGCTGTGCCTGGCCAAGGTAGTTAAAGCAAATTTCCATATTCCGGTGGTGTGCAAACTGCTTGCGACCTTCAGCGGAAAAATGGCGATGAGTAAAGTATGCAAAGCCATTATCAGTGAAAGCACGACGAGCATCCTTGGTGCGCTTGGCGGTATCTTTGAAGCTCTCCTTCTGATGCACATTGTGCTGAATTGGGTAGAAGGTAGTGAACCAGCCAATAGTCTCGGACAAATCAATTGAAGTATCCCACGGTTCACGGCCATGACCCTCACTGAAAACGGTTGGCATTGCACGGTCGGGGAAAGACTCGGTGAAGGACTGTTGCAGAGCGGCCACTAGCAAGTCCACTGGCTCAGTGCGGAGTGCCGTATTGGCGGATGTGAGCAAAAGGGCAGTAGCTTTCGCATCAAGCGTGAACTGCACCTCCTCGCCATCTTTCCAGCTTGGGAGCTGCTTCAGGCCCCAATATCCCAGATTGGCCTCTGGCAGTGCACTCGGGAGGATAGATGTGCTCGGCAGATTTTCAGCATACTGACGTTGCTCTTGCAGCCAACTCTGGAACGGCATGCGAGATGGACGCTGGATATCGGGGGACACCAGGAGTTGCTCCAATTGACCGATAATGATGTGCCAAGAAACTGCATCAACTATCAGGTGATGCGCGACGAGGGAAAGTAGTTGACCCTCGTTGTTTGGTAGTACGAAATGATCGACCACGAAGATGGGACCATGTTCGATATCAATGCACTGCTGTGACTCTTCGATAATATTCAAAGCCACGGCGCGACTGGTAACACGGTGCGAAGGCACCTCGGACACATCTTTAGAGGGGCTTTGCACCAATTGACTCCATTGCCCGTCAGCATTCTTGCTGAAACGAGCCCGAAGCATTGCATGACTAGCAACTATCTGCGACATGGCTTGAGAGAGCTCCGAGGCTGAGATTGAACGTGTTACACGAAGCAAAACACTCTGGTTGTAGTAGTGATTGTGCGCTCCGCCACTTCGAACAGCCTCGTCAAAGTACAGTTGTTGAATTGGGGACAATTCAAATGACACATCATACTGCTCTTCACGCTGGACAGCTTGGGGCTTAGATGCAAGAGCACGAGCCGCAACACCAGCAAGAGACTTGGGCTGCAGAATATCCTGCACGCTCAGCTCAATATCCAGTGCACGACAGCGAGAGACCACTTGCATTGCAGTGATAGAATCTCCACCCAGACTGAGGAACGAACGGTTCAGGTCCATGTTTTCAACTGGAAGGTTAAGGACGTGGCTCCAAACCTCCGCCAGTTGCTTTTCGACTTGAGTAGTTGGCTGCTCTGCATTGGCGGATGTGATGTCGACCACGCCGCGATAGGTTTCTTCGGACATTCCCTGCACCCATCTTGTGATCGGCATTCGATTGATCTTGCGTGATGCGGTCAATGGAATGGAGTCTAGAACAATCCAGATTGTGGGGACCATGTAGGGCGGCAGGACTGCACCTAGCTCCTCTTGCACTCGTTGAATCCGTGGCTGGGTCTTAGACTTGAGATCACTAGAAATGAGGGCGACGTGATCCCCTTCAGTTGCGACAGGTTGCAAGTCTGAGAGTGCGACCACAGCAACCAGCTTGTTATTGCAGGAACCAGTCTTCGGCAACAAAACCATACCGGCCTCAATCTCAGCACAGGCACGCAGGTGGAACTCAATCTCGCCCAGTTCAATACGCTGGCCGTGATGTTTCACCTGGCTGTCCTTGCGACCGGCAATGTTGAGAGAACCGTCCGCGTTGTACCGAACCAGATCACCAGTGCAGTAGAACTTGTATTTTGGTACTTCTTTGCCTTGCATGAATCCTGGGTTCTCGATAAACGCGGCCTTGGTCTTTTCTGGTTCATTAAGATAGCCCCGCGAAACATTGGGGCCTTCAATGAGTAACTCACCCACGCAGCCAATTGGCGCCAGTCGATTGTGGTCTTGAATATCGACAACCCAGTAACGACAACCAGCTCCGTGACCGATGTTTGCTGGGGATACAGTAGCGCTGGGATTGGCATGCGAAGACCAGATAGTAGTCTCTGCAGGTCCATACGAGTCAATTAGGTCGACATGGCTCCCCCACTGGTCAACCAAGCTTTGGGAGACCGCTTCTCCTCCTAGGACAAGTGTCTGCAAATTGGGTACGTCGCGGGGATCAAGCAAGGCCGCAACTGTGGGCGCCATGAATGTCCAGCTGATTTTCATGCGGTTGATAGTCGCGGCCAGGTGGTTGATTCGATCGTACTCCGTTGGAATACACAGAGTACCACCTTTCATGAGGGTAATGAAAACCTCACCCATGCTGACATCGAAACTGAATGAGGCAAACTGCAGCACACGCAAGCGGTTTTCAGTGAAACCGAGACCCTCGCCATGCTGAATGGCGACCGTGCAGACACTGTTATGCTGTACGATAATACCCTTTGGTTTTCCACTGCTGCCAGAGGTGAAAATCACAAAGATTGGGTTGGTCGGCTTGATAGATGCCAGAGGCAGAGCCTTCTCAGTGAGCGCACCAAGACTTTGAATGAGTGCTTCGCTAATGGTGACCACTCTGACGGTTTCAGAAGAAAACAGTCCAGAGCGCTCCGGTGACGCAAGCACTACTGGTGAGGTCGTGTCAGCAATCACACCCTCTAGACGCGAGATTGGATGATCTGGGTTCAGCATCACGCAGCCTCCACCGCATTTAACAACAGCGAGCATAGTGACGATTGTCCATCGAGACTTGTCGAAGCAAATCGGTACTAGCGACTCCGGCTTAATGGCGAGGTTGGTGGCAAGCCATTGTGACAGGTGCGACGACAAATGATCAAGCTCACTGTAGGTCAGTGATCCGTCCCATGCGTCGATGGCGATGTGGTCGGGACGACGCTTGACCTGCTTCGCAATCTCATCATGTACGCACAGATTCTCAGCCTTGGCCGGAGCGGCATTCCATTCCCAGATCTGGCGCTCATCATCGGCGCTGAACACGTCAATCTGGCGCAGTTGACGATCGGAGTCTAACTTTGTAAGCTGGTTGAGGACGTGTTCGAAGTGCCCAAGCAGACGTTGAGTTTGATCAGTGCTCAGAACAGCATCGTCAAAACGGGCTTCCAATATCACCTGACCTGCGCCCAGATTGCACTCGAGGACCAATGCATAAGGATCGAACTTGGTCATATCAGTAGAAATTTTGGTCAATTCGTTCAAACCAAGCTTGCCATCCGTTTGAGGCTGAACAACGAACAAGTTGGTGAATTCGGTGGCAGCCGCCGCGGCCGGACTGATACGACGGATGACTTGCAATCCCGCATGTTGGTGGCGCATCATCTCAACGTTCTGATCCTGCTGTTGCTGCAAGAAAGTCTTGACCGGCATCTCACTGTCCAAATGAACATTCATGGGCACAGTTGTAATGGTCGGACCCATAACATTTTCAATACCTGCGACTGGCACATCTCGACCAGACAAAGTCAATCCATATAAGACATCCTCAGCGTCGGTGTAGCGCGCAAGAACGATTGACCAGGCCGCCCGCAATAGGATTGCCATGGTAAAATTAGACTCTTGCTGCAAGCTAGTCGAGATTGTTCGGTAGCATGTTTCTTTAGCAGTCGGCTGGTACGATGCTGATGGAAGGCGAGGGAAAACAGCTGGAGGTTCTTGGGGAATCATTGCTCCCCAGAATTCGCGGGAGGCATCTTCATCCCTCTTCTGGAGAAACTGAACAAATTCCGCGTAGGAGGCTGTGGCTGTGGGTGGTGTACCACTTGTGTAAAGCTGGGCAAGCTGATCAAACAACAAGCCTACGGTCCAGCCATCAAAGACAGCATGGTGTGCAGTCCAGACAAAGATATTCGAATCTCCATCAGGGATCAGAGCATATCGAGTTAATGGCGCACCCGCAACAAGTTGCATTCCTTGGATACGCTCCAGGTATTCTTCAAGCGAAGATGCATCCTCCCATTCTAAGCAGGAGGTTGCATGGTTCAAGACGACCTGGTATGAAATCGCCTCGACGGTGACCAGGCGAGTACGCAAGATAAAATGAGCATTAACAAGTGCTTGCCAGGCTGCCTGGAAGCGCGGCACATCGAAACCGGCGGGCAAGCGAAAAGCTGTCGGGGCAACATATGCGCCCTTGTGGGTTGTTGACATGAGGAAGACACCTTCCTGGAGAGGGGTCGCAGGGTAAACATCTTCAATAACTTCGCTTGAGATTGAACACTGCTTGGCCGCATCTTCAAACAATGCTTCCCGCTGCAGGGAATCAGATGGCAGCAATGAAAAAGGAGCATACTCGACCAGTTCCACGGCATCAGTAATCTCAAGACACTCGGCCATATCCGACAGCTCGGCATTCCGGAAAATGTCAGCAACGCTGAGCACGAAGCCTGAGCGACGTGCAGCTGCCACAAGCTTCATAGCGGCAATGGAGTCTGCGCCAAGGCGGAAAAAACTATCATTGCGACCGATGGAGACGGGATCCTTGTTCAGAACCTCAGCCCACAGATCTCGTAGACGCTCCTCGCGCAGGTTTTGAGGCGCGGCTTTCGCGCTCTCTGCCAGTGCATACATCTCCATATGTTCAGCTGACAGAGCAAGTACGTTGCGTCGCAAAGCAATACGGTCAACCTTGCCGGAAATGGTCATAGGGATGTGGGAGATGGGAATGAACATGCTAGGCACCATGTAGCTTGGGAGTTTCTGAGATAGGTTCTTCTCTAGAGCAAGCAGCTTACTAGTCATCTCAGGGTTTAATGGTAGAAATAGTGGTTTCTTCTCTGTAGTTTGGTCTTCGGAATAGAGGAAGGCGACGAGAGTCTGTGGTGGCAGCACAACTGCATCGACAGTGACGTGGGTCGCAGTAGGCATGCTCTCCAGGATAGCGTGTTCAATCTCACCGAGCTCCACACGCTGACCGCGCACCTTGATCTGGGTATCCTTACGGCCAATGAAACGCAGCTGGCCATCGGGATAGTATCGCACTAGATCGTTGGTCTTGTAGAAGTTTCGTGGCTCTCCGCTGGCACTCTTGGGAAGCCAAACAGGATCTCGAAGGTATGCTGCTTTGGTCTTGGCAGGCTCGTTGAGATAGCCTCGAGTGACCAAAGGTCCTTCAATGATCAGCTCACCAACACAACCCACTGGCATGAGCTTATCGGTATTTTCGGGATGGGTAACCCACAACCGAGTGCCAACAGCATGACCCAAATTCGCGGGGTCGCTGTCCTTAGTGAGTGGATCAGTTCCCATACTGTAAATAGTACACTCAGTAGGACCATAGACAACACGAATGTTGATTGCCTCCGTCCAGCGCGCAACATCTTCACGCGAGATGGCTTCTCCTCCGAGCACAACTGTTTTGAGGTTCGGCACCGTCTCGGGGGTCAGTAGACCAAGAACACGGGGTGTCAGGAATGCCCAGTTCGCACCAAGTCGATTGATGGCGCCAACAAGATCATCAACACGATCTTTCTCGTGAGGAATACAGATCGTTCCTCCACCGACCAAAGTGGTGTATGTGTCCGATGCACTAGCATCGAAGGCGTATGCAGAGAACTGCAGAACGCGGGCTGACTGGTCCACTCCCCAGGCGGGTCCATGGGCGAGGATACTGGTGATGAGAGACCGGTGCTCAAGGACAATACCCTTGGGCTTACCGGTACTACCCGAGGTGAAAGAAACGAAGGCTGGGTTGAATGGCTCTGCCTTGGGCAGTCGGAATCCACGTCGCGGAGGTGCCAGACGAGCTAGAAAAGCTTCGTCAACAGCCACAATGCGGTCGACCAGTCCTTCCACAACGGGAACATATTGTGTTGACACGACTGCAATACGAGCAGAGCAATTTTCGACGATATCCTGGACACGCGCCCGGGGATGAGCAGCGCTGAGTCCGACTCCAGCACTTCCTGATTTCATGATAGCCAGCATGGCAACTGTTGCCAGCTTAGACTTCGGAAAACAGTGGGGAATCAGCACCTCCGGACCAGCGCCTAGCCTAGCAAGGTAGTGCGCCAACTTCTCGGACAGGTGGTCTAGTTCGGAATAAGTGTATTCTCCGTCCCAGGCACAGACCGCAGGCGCATCAGGCTGTTGCTTGACCTTGGCATAGATGTAGTCGTGAACGACACCAGGGGCTGCAACAGGATCATCCTTGTTCCAGGTAAAGATCTGTTCCCGATCCTCCTCGGTAAAAAGATCGATGGAGGTTGGAGATGACTGCTCCTTCATGAGGATACTGGAGATAGCACCGTTGAAAGTATTAGCTAGATTAGCAGCATCGCCATCTGAGAGCAGCGAGGACCAATAGCCGATATCGATCTTGACATGCTCCTTTCCAACGTGAATGGCAACAGCCAGATCAAACTAAAGATTGTTAGCCAGAAAGACTTGAAGACTTCACAAAGAGGACTCACATCGGTGGGATCATCTTCCTCCAACGGTCGGAAAGAAAGCGACTCGCCATATGGCTGGTCAGACACATCTTTCTGGACTGAGATAATACTGTTGAATAGAGGCATTCCTGACATGTTCAGTCGGTGCTGCATCTGAGCCAATGATGTGTGCTGATGAGGCAACGCATCAAAGTACTCGGTTTGCATCGCGGTAACGGCATCAAGAACAGTGGGTTGCTCATGAAGGCGTACGCGACAAACCAGCATGTTGATGAAGGCTCCAACCGCCTGATCAATTCCTTCGACGGGAACATCACGACCGGCGGCAACGTAGCCAAATGAGACATCATCAGTGTCAGTGTATACTCGCAACACCAATGCCCATGCTGTCTGTAGTACATTGGCCAGGGTGACACCGTGAGTCTCGCAGAATCGAAGCAATGCAGTGGCCTTCGTAAATGGTACCGGCATGGAACGGATCTTCTTTTCAGCGCCCTCCGTGGGATACATGGGCAGAATAGTCGGTTGCACGCCGTTCAAGTACTCGGTCCAGTAGTCCAATGATGTGCTAACAGTTTCAGGCTCAGATATGAAGTCGATGTAGTCACTAAACAGTGCGGCGGGTGCTGAGAAAAACTTGTCGTCGAATATAAGCGAGAGTTCGCGAAGAACCACTTCAGTAGAGCCTCCATCAACCAGGGCGTGGCTAATCTCGACCTTGATGAAGATACTATCTTTGGCGGCACGGCAGATAGTCAAACGATGCTGTGGTTGCGAGGGCTTGTAATTCGGTGAAGGCAGCGCCTTGAGGAACCGGGTTACTGCACGCTCATTTTCCGCATCCAGACATTCGCATGTTTGAATAGACGCTTCAACTTGCTTCAGGACGACTTGTTGGAACTGCCCAGCTGCATCAACAAAAATTGTACGCAGCATCTGGTGTCGATCAACCACTGCCTGCCAGGCCAGTTCAAGACGAGCAACAGTAGTAATCGGATCGCGAGTGGATTGCACTCGCAAAACACGACGGACCTCATAGGTGCCGGGGAATTTGACTTGACTTAGTAAAATTCCATCCTGCATGGGCGAGCACTCGTAGACATCCTCCACCTGAACGCGGCTGGTCAGACCCGCTGCAATCAAGACAGAGTCATCCAGATCTGCAAGTCGCTGGGCGGGTGTCAAACGAGCCCTATACTCAATCTCATCCGCGCCCCCTTCAGATGAACCTGCGGATCTTTCAGTGGTTCGGGCTGCCAGCTCAATGATGTTAGCGGCACGCAGGATCTCTGGAACTGAGATGATAAGCTGCTGCTTGCGGCAACGAGCCACAATCTTCATAGCGGTAAGAGAATCACCGCCCAGGGCAATGAAAGAGCAGTTGATCTTAACATCTGCGATCGGAATGCCCAGTTCCTCCGCCCAAATCTGCTGCATTTTTAATTCCACATCAGTCGACAATCCAGTCTCAGGCTGATCATCACTGATGCCAGCAATATCGTGGTAAGTCTCTTCAGACATCTCGTGAAGCCATTTAGTCATCGCGACACCGTTGACTTTGCCAGAAGTTGTGAATGGCAGCGCAGCTAACACCACCCAAAAACTCGGAACCATATAAGATGGGAGCTGAGTGGCCATTTGTGCAGTGATCTCTGGCAAATAGGCTCGCGCACTCTCGGATTCCTCTGCGGACAGGGCATGGACATCAGCATCGCGAGGGCCGTCGTAAGGCACATCATGCAAAGACATGACAGCAACCAGACGACCCTTGCAGGGACCCTCCTTAGGGAGAAGAACAAGACCATGTCGCACTTGAGAAGGCTCCAACAAGCGCTGCTCAATCTCGCCCAGTTCCATACGCTGTCCGTTCAGTTTCACCTGGCGATCCTTGCGGCCAATGAAATTGATAGTTCCGTCGCTGTTCTGGCGAACCAGATCTCCGGTCTTGTAGAGACGGAAATCGGCTGGTGCTTGGGGCAGAAGTTCAGCGAAGGCAGGGATTTCATCCAAGAAGACAGCGGCAGTCTTGGCAGGTTCATTGAGATAGCCCCGTGCGACGATGGGACCTTGAATGACGAGCTCTCCAACGGCTCCAATGGGCACAAGTCGATCGTGGTTGTCCGGGTGCACAATCCAGGTCACAGCTCCGTATCCGATACCGATATTAGCAGGATCGGTGGTGAGTGTCAAGGGTTCGTTGATTGTTGCTGCGACGGAGCATTCGCTGGGTCCATAACCTATGATTCAATGTATTAGAAGATATCTCAGAGAAAAAGATGCAAGACAAATGAACTTACCATTGATCAAATGTAGCTTATCAGCCCAGGTGGCCACGTCAATCCGCCCAAGGCCTTCTCCACCAAGGGTGAGGGTCTGCAGAGTAGGCACTGAGGAAGGCTCGATAAGACGCACCAATGATGGTGTCATGAATGTCCAGGTGATTTGGAGGTGGTTAATGATATGGGCAATTCCCCGAGCTGCATCCTCATCGCCGCAGAAGCAGATACAGGCGCCCGTAGTGAGGGTGGTGAATATCTCGAACATGCTGACGTCGAAAGTATAGGGTGTCATCTGCAGCACTCGGCTAGAAGGTAAAACCTTACCGGCTTGCACATGCTGTGCAGCAGCTGTCAGGAAAGACTCGTGCTCGACCACACAGCCCTTGGGTGTTCCAGTACTGCCCGAGGTGAAGATGATGTAAAGGGCGTTTTGCGGAGTGACGGCAGCCATGGGAGCTCTCGTCACCATGGGAAACTCGTCAAAGGCATTTTCGGAGACCACCACAACGGGAATCTCGCCTTCCCAGAGCTCGGCGTTCTGGGCTGAGGTCAACACGAACGGGGCTTCCAGTTGAGCAAGTAGGCCTCGCAAACGCGGCTTTGGCTGTTTAGCATCCAGGTTGACAATTACACCGCTAGCCTTAACCACGGCAATCATAGTAACAATGGCCCATTTTGACTTCTCGAAGAATAATGGAACTGCTACCTCAGGACCGACGCCCAGTTCCACCAAGCGATGTGCCAATTGATTCGTGTATGCTTGCAACTCGCCGTAAGTCATAACACCATCAGCTCCATCGATGGCTAGAGCGTCGGGGTTCGCCTGGGCGGTCTCATCGACGATTTGATGCAGACAGCGCGAGACTACCTCGGGCTCTTCCCCATTCCAGATGGAGATCTGCTCCAGTCCCTGAGGACTCATCATATTCACCTCAGAAATGGGGAGGTTAGGTTGTCGGATAATCTCCCCGATCACATGACTGAGGGTTTCGGCGCAGTTGTGCGCCTGCTCCTCGGGGAGCAAGTTAGTGGGAGATTGTAGGTAAATCTCCAGCTGATTGCGAGTAGCTCTCGCCTGGACTGCGATGTAATCCCCAGTCTGTCCGTTTGAATTAACAATTGTTCTCATTGTGAAAATTTGGACACCTTTCAATACACACCTCGTCTCGTTCTGGGGTATCGCTCTCCGATAGCAGCACAACGCTGTTAAAAACTGGGTGCCCATTCTTGGCCGTCCAGCTCTGTAGGTCGGTCACGCTTGTCGCTGACGGGACCGCCACGGATGTCGCCAACTGCTGCTCAGCCTCTGCCAAAGTCTGCTGTATCGTCTTTTCGCCATCAACCGCGGTCTCGTTAGAACCGACATAGGGTACACCAGCCACATAGCGAACCGACAGAACATTGGTCTCATCGGTGTCGGCATACGCAGCGAGCACCAAGGACCAAGCGACGTTTAAAACACTCAGGAGTGAAACTCCATTACGCTTGCAAAAGTTTTTCAGAGCCACGGTTGAGGTTCCAGACCCCAGTTCCAAGGCAATTCGAGTCTGATCCAGCCCGCTGGCGACTCGCGGTCCAGCTGTTTCGTCATCTAGAATAACCCCGTCAGTCAAGAGGGGAAACAAGGAAGCACCTGCCTTGAGCTCAAAAGGTAAATGGGGACGGTCGGTTTCGACAGATTTGATGTTGCCGTAGTCACCCATGACGAATTAGTGTAATTGATAAGAATTAAGCTCGAGTAATGTCTAAGTCTATAAGTGGAGTAGAGGAGCTCGGTAGTAAAAGAAATGCCGAGAAGTATAGACGTGAGTAAGGTAAGAGGCGTGGTATAGAAGGGTAGGCAATTTAGGTGGCTGATATGTAAAGAAAAGTGGTATAGGAGTTAGAGAGGAGTGTAAGTGCCGGAGTGCCCAGGTGGTATGAGAGGAGGAGTAATAGAGTAAGTGCAAAATGCAACGAGTCTAGAAGGTCGTAGATGAGGTGGGCAGCACAACGACGAAGCTCAAAAAGTATGCGAGCAGATATCAGCAGGATAGACAACAGTTGCGCGTGTGAACAGGGAATTTTCAGGTCTTGAATACTTGATATCAATCCTCAAAGTGCCCATGTAGCTCATCTAATCTGCGATCCCATCTTCCTGCAGGAGACATCGGCCAGCTCCTGCAGAGAGTATCCACCAATATCCAATTATAGACTAAGCTTTGACGAATAGTTTCATTTTCCAGGAGCCTCGACCAGCATCTGTAATACTTTGATGATTCCGAGAGACAGTAAGTGGGGATGGGGCCGTCCGCTTAGAGCTAGAGCCGGGGGGCCGCATGGCTGCCACGTTCCTGAATCCCCACGATGCAAGGAACATTATCAATGCGTCGTAAGGTTGAGGGTCCACGCTAGATCCTTAGCGGCTGATCGTGCATTGGCCCCTGAGAGATATCCATATAAAATGACCTCACTGTGCATTTTGTATAGATAACCCCCAATCACAGCAGAGAATAGGATCCGTTTGCAAATTGGATGACGTACCAACAGTCACGGTCAGACTTAAGGGGGCTGAACAAAAATAAGATAATAACAACTGTAAATAGGACAATGGAACTCGAGCCTTGTGCGATCAACATTGTCAGCATAACACTATCAGTAGTGTATAACACGAACTCCACGAACTCCACAATAGCCACATGGACCATCTCCAATTTTACCAGCCTTCCCCGTGGCATACGTTTCAGTCTGCTTGATCAGTCATGCTGGTCCCACTGCTGCGTCGTTTCAGATTCCCTTACCCCCACAGAGGGGGCCATTTTGTGTCCCAGTTTTCGACCGCACAGCGGTCTCGCGCACAAACCAACCGCGATGTCATCGCGCAATTGCTGAGTCTCATTGATTCGAAACACCAGATTCAACGCTATCTTGAACGGTTTCACCCGTCTCAGGGTGATGCTTTGGCCGTAATTGCGCGTGGCCCGAACACTTTCTCACTGACGGGGCCCACAATCCGAACCCAACTTGAGCGATTGGCTGACTCGCTGGCCTTTCTCAGGCGCGTGGGCTTATCCCTATCGTTGTACATGGTGAGCTTGGTCTAGATTTAGATCTAGACATTGCTTCAGATTCAACAATAGAAGAGCCAATCAATCAGTCAAATCATCTACGCTGTATCCGCACTACAAACCATCTGCTCAGTGCGCTTCTCGAGCACCGGGATGTTGAGACGCGACCGATCTCCTCTGGAGTCTTTACGGCGGTCGCGAGATCCGATCGCGGATTATTTTCACATGAGGCAAATATGACAGGCTTCATCCCTGAAACCATTGAGTCTGCTATTCGTGCCAAATCTGTACCGATCGTGGCCACACTAGGCACTTCGTCCACAAACTCTCGCACATATGCGTTGGATGCTCATAATGCCGCCATTCATCTAGCCCGCGTGCTACAGCCACCGCATGGTATCTTTCTTCATCCTGAAGGCATGCGTCCCTCCTCCTTGCCCCCAGGACCCGCTGCCTCCGCTACACTGCATGCTCTTGCCCATGGACTCGGCCCCAACGCGAGTATCATGCATGCAACAGCAAAATTCTTGAGTAGCGCCATCTTTTCGAACAACTCGGGATGTTCGGCATGACCAGCGACGCGTTCGCCATGCTATTTCACTCAGGGATTTCCCCTCAAAGGAGGCTCTCCGTCTCGCCTTCCATCGCCACATCCATCCCGGCGCGGGTATCAGTATTGATGCACTTATGTCGCAGCTCGAAACAAGAGACTTCGCTGCTTATTTTGATCATGACTCGGCCTCATCATCGCCTGAGCAAACAATCCATAACCTTGCGCTTGTTTTTCCTCGAGCATCGTTTCCTTGGAATTCTCCTCATCTAGATACTTGGGATCCGAGCTCCGCTGCCACGTCTGTTGAGAATGCTCATCGTGATCAAAAGTTTTCTGAGATTGCTCTCTTCGCAATTTCTCAGCCGGGTTGGCAAAACGGTGTCGCCGAGCAATTCTGGAATCGTATTCGCGCAGATCACGGCTCCCTTTGGGGCTCTTTGCCGAATACCGATCCGAGTTTGTCGTGGTGGCTTTCGCGATCGTCCGGGGCTCTTAAGCGTCGACCGGAAAAGAGGGTATACATGTGGCATGGGTTAGTTCCTTAGGTTAGTAAATAATGACTGCCAGATGGTTTTCTTTGGCGTTTTTGGGGATTCATGATTTAGAGGTCGAGGCTCAAGGAGACAAGAGTGGATATAGGTGTAAAGCGCGTGCGGAATTCCACGCGCGCGTTAGTCAGGAATAGCCTAATCTCCAGGACTCCCCAGGACGCGCTGGTCGCGCTTGGCTTCCCCAGACTAAAATCCACCGGCAACGAAGCACTTCCGAATTTCCTAAAATTCGAATTAATGCTCCAACTCGAATTCACTCCTATTTCTCCCGATAAAATTGTTCCGAGTCTTTATACCGTCACTGTTGTACTCCGTAGGCTTGATTCTCATTAACTTCGGCCTGAAAGCTCCACTGTCCCGTTCCGAGGTTCCAAAACTTCCAAGGTTCAAGTTGCACGTAAACATTGAACCTTTGTTCCATGCTATACCCCGTAGTACTAATCAAGTTGATCAAAACTTTGTGAATGACTTTTTATATGCTGTCAATTTGTTTTCGCCAAGTCAAACTCGAATTGGTCTGATTTCAAACTTAAACTTGAATGATCAACTATGAGACCAAATGCTACCAATGGGATAGATATATATCTCAACATTTCAACATTTGAAGTTTTCCAAGGTTGATTTTTTTTGTTCGAATTAGAGCGGCTCAATCAATGGAATCATAGGCACATAGTGCAAGCTTTTCATCTGGTGAAAACTAATCAAGATTTATCCCAAGATCTGAGTCTTAAAGTCCCTGGCCCTTGATATTAACCTTGAAAGCCATGGCTGAGGCACTGCCAGTGGCAGTTGAGAAAACACGGGATCGCCGATATCGGGAGTCTTGTTAAATGGGCACCCAGGTCAACTGGTGAATGTATTGTCCAAATCTATTCAAATGTTGCACATGTGATGGATGATAGCTATACATCGTGACCTCGGGATAGTTAGATGCTTATATTAGTAACTCCGAGTCGGAGTCATAATATGATTAACCTTGGAACATAGTAGGCTCTCTAGCTTTTTGTTCTTCATAATGGATGCTATCAGGAACATTTGAACCAGTGACTCTGAGTCTCTTTGTCTTATTTACTGGCACTGTCAGTGCTTGTAGATCACGTATAGAGGACTGTAGTAGTATTTTCCGTCCGGCGGTAAATGCATTTCTAAACATTAAAAACAATATTCTATAACGCTAATGCAGTTGTATACAAACAGAAACAAATATAAAATCCAATCAATTGATCCTTTCACGCGTTGCCAGTGGTTGCCCTTACATCCAATCTGGCATTATGCGCAACCAACAACTGGACAATGACGACATGTCCATTCTCACTCGCCAAATGTAATGGTGTGGCACCACAGCGGTCCTGGGCATTCACATCAATGTATTGTGAGGCCAACAGGAGACGCACAATACCCAGATGTCCTTGTTGAGCGGCGATATGTAAGGGAGTTCGACCGCTGGCGTTTTGAATGTTCACGTTCGCACCGCGGGAGAGTAGTAATTGCACAATTTGTTCGTGCGCAGGACAGCAGTGTGAGCCGCTAGAATTTTCTGACTCAGGTAAAGAGGTAGGAGGTTTTGGTTGGGAGGTTGATGTAGCGGAGTTGACGCGGGTAAGTGGTGGAGAGGTGGGGAGCCATGATGGGAGTGTGGCATCGCAGGGAGTGTGCATTGGGAATTCTTTCTGTGAGGGATTAGTCATTGTTTATATTTGGCGTAATAGTAATGGGCAAGGAAAGAGGGGGTGAATAAGAAGTGAGGAGAAAGAAGAAACTTGAGCTGCGCCAACTTACAAGTGAGAAGGCACCAGGTTGGGAGAAATGATCCCCGCTTTGTGGTGTACCAGGCATATTCATGTATAATTCAAAGTCGGGAATGGAATTATAAGTATTGTTTGCAGAGATATTCATGTCATCGTGGTGCCATTGTGGCAAAGAAAGTAACTCATTATCGGATTGCATCAGGCCGGTATAGTAATCGTGAAATGCCCCAGAGTCGAGTGAAGGTGTTGATAATGGAGTAGAGAGAGCTATTTCCATTTTTGTATCAGTAAAAGTGCCAATATTGTAAGGATATACATCTGATCGATAAAGCAAAACTGACTGTGAGAGCTGGGTGAAACTTGGTCTGCCATAATTAAGATGAATGTTTATGAGTCTTGTCAAGAGAGAGTTGAATAAATTGAAGGAAATTGTCTAATTTCTCGACGCAGCTGCTTCCAATTCACTGATTCCTGTCTGTCTTGATAGAAATACTGAGCTCGTTGACTTTGCTCTATGAGACCTAAAAGACTCCCATTGATTAGACTTATATTGGTGTACGGGGAACTGTAGCGCTTGTGATTCTGGTTCGAGCTATTCAAGGCCCCTTTGAAACCAGCATCATGAAACTGTTCAATGGGTCTGTGGTTTGGGGGCGACCTTAAAAAGCCCCATGAAGATATGCGGAAATGGATAAGGTTGCGAGATGAGGATAAATTTCAGCATTTTTAGATTATGCACAGGTCGATCTCGCTAGTGAGATTTGGGGATATTCGTCATGGGAATTCTCAGCTGGTGTTTAATTATCCTTAAAATTGTTAAAATGGTCAATATCTCTGAGGCTGGGTGGTGGAGATCTTCGTGATGTCACATAGTGGGGGCCAAAGTGAGATGTTTCAGGAAACGCGACTATATGCACTGTCAGACAAAACCCCCAGACCCACAGATCCATAGACGCAAGCTCATGGCTGACTATTTTGTGATTGGGCCTCATTTTCTGAAACAAGCTAGACTGCATGAACTATTATCAGAAAATTGAACATGTAGGCATACTAGCAGAATCGATAGATATAAAGTGATATCACACGACTCATTGCCTTTCAAGTTCTTCATGATCGCCAGAATCATTTTGTACTCTCAATTTTTTTTTATCCTTGAAGGCTTTTATTCCAAATCTTTTCATTTATTACTACCTTTTGTCATAATGACTTTCCCTCCATCTCCCGCGCCCAATGTTGGTCAGTGATCCCGATTGAGCCAATCGAATGTGTTATAACGATGCATTGACGCATAATAGAGTGGACAAAACTAGGATTCGCCGTTTCCGATTTGGGTGAGCACTGAACAACAATCCATTCTCTTGAAGATCATACTCATACTCCTCAGTTAACGGCCACATCGAATCGACCTATTCGGTCGACGAGGGCATATGGTCGCCTCTCAAGCTCGTCGCAGATCCATATCTGCGCATTCATGGACTGGCACCTGCCCTTAACTACGGCCAACAGGTTTATGAAGGCCTGAAAGGTATGTAAGAAGTGGGAAGGAAACCTGGCGATACATTAACGTTCTCATTCCCAAGCCTACCGCACACGTAACGGCAAGATCCAAATATTCCGCCCATACTTCCACGCCGCACGCATGCAGCACTCGGCCGACGTGGTCTCTATCCCACCCGTGCCGATCGACCACTTCATCACGGCTGTTAACGCGGCCGTCGAAAAGAACGCTGAATGGGTTCCTCCGTATGAAAGCGGCGCTTCCATGTATATCCGTCCTGTTCTGTTCGGATCCAGCGGGCACTTTGCCCTCACCCCACCGGCTGAATACACGTTCTGCGTGTATGTCCAGCCCTTCAGCACTTACCATGGCGTTATGCCGTTGCCGGCAGTCACTCTGGAAGAGTTTGATCGTGCCGCTCCTAAAGGCACTGGGCATGCCAAGATAGGGGGGTAACTATGCGCCCGTGATGAAGTGGTCGCAACGGGCGATGAAGGAGGGATTCCCCATGACCTTGCATTTGGATAGCAAGACTGGGGAGGATATTGATGAATTCTCGACCTCGGGATTCATGGGTGTTAGGGTGAAAAAGCAGGAGGGCGAACCTGATCAGGTCACCTTGGTTGTGCCGAAGAGTGATAATATTATCAATAGCGTCACTTCGGATAGTTTGATGGCTCTGGCAAGACAGTTGGGGTATGAGGTGGAGCATCGCACGGTAAGCTTGTCCATATTTCTGACCTGTGGTAAGATGAAATGACTAATGGATATAATTCTGGTTCAGGTCAAGTACACTGAGCTGTCGAGCTTTAGTGAGGTCATGGCCGTGGGCACTGCTGCGGCTTTGGTCCCCATTCGCTCGATCACACACCAGTCGCGTGGGGATAACTTTGTCTATACGACGGAGACGGCCGCGGGCCCGGTCTGTCAGAAGTTGCACTCTGAGCTGATCAGTGTTCAGCGTGGTGATAGTGAAGATAACGAAGCATGGTGTTATGAGGTGAAGCAGGTCCTGAATGGAGTGAATGCTTAGGAGAAAGTAGATAGTCACGGCATTGCGTTCGGGTTTTTAGGTGGATAATAGAGATAATTTTCAAAGTTTCCAAAGTTCATTAATGAATGATTGTGATTGTGATTGTTTTCTATTCTTCCGATAGCACTTCGTATATACAGATATGTTTGAACTGTTTCTGTAGAGAATTGTGATTGTGGGTAAGTTGAACTCGGAGTTAATCCGATGCACCAATACGCCAAGAGCGGTGAAGCACAGGTCAGTCGCCCCGATGTGGAGTAAAGAGGAGTATATGATCACGTGCTAAAATAGGTTCGGCCGCCCCCTCGGCTTTAAGGTCACATGATTTAATCCACATCAGGGCGGCCGAGGTTTTCCGAAGGGGCGGCGGAACTGTAGTCTCAGTGCCGAGGGGACGGCGGAACGCTCTGAAAATGTTTGGGGCGAGCGAGCTGCAGGAGAGGAGAGAATACCTCACCTAGACATTTGAACAGTATCCACCCTGAAATTTGACCCACTTGGATACCGCTCAAATGTCAGGGTGACATACCTATAGACTATAGTAGACTCAACTGCAGTCTGAAACATTCGAAATAACATCAAGGTCACATTGATTGAAATCTGAAAAGATGAGAAACATTTGAAAGGAAGTCTATGCATACTAGCAAGGCTTCAAGTCCAGCTTGAGGCATGATCAAAACATTCAAGTGCTCAAACGAAAAGAAAAACACCGTGAAAAAACAATTCTATGGATATCCAATATCCCCACTGACCCCAATAGCTCACTCGCGCAGGCGAAGTTGCACCATCGGTCCATCCTTGGCCGCCGTGACATGATCACGGAGCTGGTACTCGGTTTCATGGCATCGTCCAGGCCCCTCAGCGACCGAACCACCGCCCAAATTTTCACTGCCGGGGGCAGAACGGAAGTCAAACTTGGTCAACAGATAAGCCATGGTCAGTGTCAGCTCAGTAAGAGCTAATCCCTTGCCTAAGCAACTGCGGGGCCCAAGGGAGAATGGTGTGAATGCCGAGCGGGCGATCTTAACCTTGTCGGGCTCGTCGAGCCAGCGTTCGGGACGGAATTCATATGGCTCGGGGTAGTACTCCGCATTGTGCTGAATGGCATAGATACAGGTACCTACATCGTAGCCACGAGGGATAACGTGTCCGTCGATTGTGACACCATCCTGAATAACTTCTCGGAATAGAGAGCTGCTGGCTGGAGGAGACATACGAAGGCTCTCATCGATACAAGCTCGGAGATAGACACAGCCAGCAAGATCGGCTCCAAGAGTGACATCGTTAGGGTTGGCAAAAGCAGCGCGGACCTCGTTCTTGACTCGCTCATAAGCATCAGGGTTGCGGCATAGGTAAAAGAAGGTTGATGCAATTGCAGTGGAAGTGGTATCGGATCCTAATATCCAGATTAGCTTTACTAATAAGAGACATGAGATGAGCATATGAGTTGCATACCGGCGACAATCATGGTGGTACTCTCCGCTCCAATCTCAGCTGGGGTGAAGCCCTGTTTGGTCTCGGGATCCACCGCATCGAGAAGGAAAGAAAATACATCGTTACGCTTCAAGGGCTTGGCAGACATGCGCTTCTGGAGCAGTTGGTTGACAAAACGAATGAGCATGTTACGTCCAACAATTGCCTGGGGGAAAAGCTTGCGATCAAGGCGGCGCATCGACAATTCGGGTGCTTGTAGAAGAACTCCAGTACGGACATTGGAGTCTTCGATGGCCTGGACAATTGGGCGGTTTTTGGGGTTTGTGAGTAGGTCGAAACTTTCTCCAAAAATGATACTGGACATGATATCGAAGGTTAAATAGTTGGCTAACACGTTATTAGCAACCTGCATTTAGTTCATTGTATGGAATCAAAGGAAACATACACCACTTGGCCATGTTCTGCGGTGGAGACCATTCGCCCGTGGGGGTATCCTGAGACAGGGCGTCACAGAATGTGCGCACCAAGTTCATGATAGTATCCTCAAATCCACGGAGGGAATTGTCTCCAAATCCTTGGCCGATGGTGCGGCGCTTGCGACCATGCTGTTTCTTGTCAATCAAAGTAAGGGTATTAGGTGCACGGTGTACCATGGCCGCATAGTCGGCAGACTTTTGGAATTGCTTGCTGAACGAGTAGATATCTAGTAGAATTAATGAATCAGCAAGGTAGAGTGCGACAGGAGGATAATTGTACAGTACGTACCCCTCATAGCAGTATTAGTATTAAACAAGATTCGGTTGGGTGCATATCGAACGATGTCACCTATCACAGAGTAGATCAGTATGAGCACGGCTCTTGTCCAATAGGGTATAATAATCCAACGAACCATATTTCTCATGGCAACGCATCATATCTACATGGAGACCTCCGGTCCATGCATAGTATCCGGCATAGAGATTTGTGATCTTGGCCAGGACCGGCCCGGGGTACTTGGCAAGAGGATGAAACCATACCCGGTAGACAACAATGGCCAGCACCTGAGTGAACAGAGGTCAGTATCTCACGAGGATTATGCACATAGATCCATGGATATGGATAAGAGGACTCACGTAAGCTACAAGGGCAAGAGGTACTGCCTTGGCCAAACTGGTAGCCAGGACAGAGAGCCCCCTCAAATGGTTGATGGCTTCCATCGCAAATTATGCACAAATTAACCTCGGATGATGATCACCTGGATGTTTTGAGCCGATCTGAACAACTTGAACTTGAACATCTCAACTTGAAGTCCAGCTGGACAGTCTCAAATACTTCCATAGTGTGGCGACATGGAATATGGATTGATCGGACCACGCTCAGAATCATTCAACCAATTTCTTAGAATTGCCTGATATCGACTTTGACTCCTAAGATCTGATCAAATATTTCCTGATTTTGTTATCCTGTGTTTCAAGAGTGATGAATGTACCGAATTCGGCAATGGTGGTACTATGAGGCCCTCTAGCCTTATGGCCAAAATCCCTACTATAGCATATGGCTGGCAGAAAAAAAGAGAACTGTCTACGGAGTACTCCGTATATCCCTATTGTAAGGATGTCATTTTAGCTATCTCTCATCTTAGCTATCTCTTATTTTAGCCTGGTATATTTATTGAAGTTTTCAAATCATGATAATGATATAACCAGCGGTGAGCTAAGCGGTCAAAATTCATCATATTCATTACTATGAAAATGGGGGTTGGCAGTGTGGGCGTTAAAGGCCCCCGTACTTAGCCCTGGAGTGGGTACTCACCCCAACACAGTTAGCGTCGATCCTCCCGCCCCTTGTCAGCGTGTAAGCCCCCACGAACCTGAACTTATGCTCTCTCATCATGTAGCGTCAGCAGCTAATCTCAACTCCGTACCTGAAATCGGTCTAAATGTGCTGTAAATAGAAGCATGACGGTATTTTGCTTCTATTTTCGCGACATGGATTGTCATGATGCTAGCTGACCACATGGCTCCCCTGATCTGCAGAGCTGAAGCCAATTATAGCTACTCTCTGCAGAACATCATGAAGAGCCCCTGGAGGGGCCGGACTCGTGGCGAACATCTAGCCCTGGAGCTCAGAGAGATAAGATGAAAGCTCAATGTCAATTCTCGGCGAGTATGATTTATCGAATGAGTGTGAAATACATCTGGACATTGTGCCCATTCAACAACCTTACCTAACAAGATGCAGCCCCAGGTTGAGCAGCAGCTGGCCTACCTGCTTCTGGTTGAGCTATTAGCGTGAGGAATTTCAAAATTTGTGTCAAAACTTCATACAGCTAACAAGAGTCGCTCGATAGACATCAATTTGCTTCACCTGTTCAATGGTATGCTCCAAAACACTGTGGCCTCGTCTTCAAAGCTGGAGCGATATAATTTCTAATGCTTGATAGGATTGCCACACAAGAGCTATTTCTCAAAGATTATAATGTCGCTCGATTCATTGAGGTTGGGCCGGCAGATGTCCTTACCGGCATGCTCAAGAAAACCGTAGCCCGACACTTCAATTCACAAGATGCTGCACGACACATGAAGCGACGGTTTCTTTCATATGCGCAGAATGCACAAGAAATCAAGTATCGGTTGGAGGCAACGCCGGCGGACGCTGGTGGAAAGAAATTCTCCAAAGCCTCTGCATCTGCTACGAAAGCGATCGCAGCTGCCCAAGCGGCTGTCAGTGTTCAAACAGCTTCATCGGAAGTTCAAGTCGCTGCAGAGGCACCGGCGCAGGTCGCAAATGTCGCACCCATCCCGGATACCCCAGTCGAGGCTAAGGAGATCTTGGTCGCTATCATTGCCAGCAAGCTGCGCAAGAGCCATGGCGAATTGGCCACAGAACAGTCTATCAAAGCTTTAGCCAGCGGTATAGTCCACCGTCCAACTGCTGCAATTCTTGGACAGCTAATATTAATTTTACTCTAGGTCGGTCAACGATGGAGAATGAGATTGTGGGAGACCTTGACACCGAGTTCGGTTCCCTCCCCGAGAAGCCAGAAGATATGTCACTCGACCAACTGGCCAGCCAGTTGCAATCTGCAGCGGCATTCACGGGGCAGCTACGCAAGGTCTCGACCTCGCTTGTTTCTAAGGTCTTTGCACAGAAACTTCCCGCTGGCTTCTCCAGTGGTGATGTTCGTGATTATTTGCAGTCTCGATGGGGTCTGGGCGCTGGTCGTCAGGACGCAATTTTCCTGAGAGCAAGCACAGCACAGACCTCATCTAGGTTAGGCGACTCGAAGGAGGCACAGTCATTCTTTGATGATATTGTAAAGGAGTACGGTACTTACCACGGGCTAGACTTTTCAGCATCTGCCCAATCTGCATCAGCTGCAGTCACGGTCTCCGCTCCAGTGGACAGTGCAGCTCTCAATGCCGTTGTCAAAGATCAGGACAAGCTCAAGAAGTCGTTGATGGAATTATATGCACGACTTCTTGGGAAGGACCTGAGGCAAGATGCTCAAGAAGCCTTAAAAGCACAACTGGCAACAGCAGACCTACAAAACCAACTGGACGGCATTGCAGCCGAAGTAGGAGATTTCTTCCTCTCTGGTATCCGTCCTCTCTGGGCTGCACCAAAGGTCCGACGCTTCCACTCCAGCTGGAACTGGGTCTTGCAAGATGCCTTGGATCTTTTTCACCGGATCCTGCGTGGTGAATTCTCCGATGCCGAGTTCGCCAAGTATAGTAACGCCATTGCAAACCGATCTAGTCCACGGTTAGTTCGGATGATGAATTATCTGATCAACAGTCAATCTATGCTCTGGGGCCCGCGCCTTCCTGAGGCCAAAGCTGCTGTGAACCGCCTGTTGGAGCGATGTGAGACCACACGTATTCCTCGATTCGAGCCGTTAGCCGCCAACCACGATGCCTTTGTCAAGGGTCCCAACACCGAGATTGATGAAAAGGGCAACATCAAGTACCGCGAAATCCCTCGTGCGGAATCACCTGTTATTGCGCCCATTTCGATCGCGACCCGTGATCAGTCGGCTTGGCACACCTGCCAGTCACTGACTGCACTGTATCGCGACGAAGTTCAATCATCCTGGAGTGAGGGAGTCACATTCGTCAACAAATACGTATTGATGACAGGTGTGAGTATGGGCTCCATTAATGCGGAGGTTCTGAAGGGTCTATTGAGTGGTGGTGCCAAAGTGGTCGTCACTACCAGTAGCTATTCATCTTCCACCACTCGCTTCTACCAGAATCTCTACGTCGAGTATGGTGCTAGGGGATCTGAGCTTATCATCGCTCCTTTCAACCAGGGTAGTCAGCAGGATCTTGAGGGTCTTGTGGAACACATTTTCTCAGATACTGGACTAGGCTGGGATCTGGACCATGTGATTCCATTTGCCGCTATCTCCGAGTCCGGACGAGAGATCGACAATATTGATTCGCGCTCAGAACTCGCCCATCGAATCATGTTGACCAACACATTGCGACTGCTGGGTGCTATCAAGAGGCAAAAGCAAACCCGCGGGTATCGCACGCGACCCACTCAAGTTATCCTGCCACTATCTCCTAATCACGGCGCATTTGGAAATGATGGCTTGTACGGTGAGTCTAAGCTTGCGCTCGAATCATTATTTGAGAAGTGGCACTCCGAGAGCTGGTCCGCGTATCTGTCCATTTGCGGTGCAGTAATCGGATGGACTCGCGGTACTGGACTCATGGCTGATAACAACATCGTGGCCGCCGGTATCGAAAAACAGGGTGTACAAACTTTCTCTACCGCAGAAATGGCAGCGTATATCCTTGTTCTCCTGACCCGTAAGTTGGCTAGTCAATGCAACATTCAGCCACTGTATGCCGATCTTACCGGAGGTCTGAACGCTATCCCCAATCTCCGAGCCACACTCGATCAGGTTCGCCGGGACATTTTCGACGAAAGTACTATACGCGCTAATTTGGCCCGTGAGAAGGAGGCTGAAGAGAAGCTCACGATTCTTGGCCCACAAGCCAAAGAAGAAAAGTCGCCTCGGCCTCGTCTGGCAAACATTCCTTTCACATTCCCCGACATCCCTGACGAGGAGGCTGAGATCAAGCCCCTCAGGGAGCAACTGCTTGGTATGGCGAATCTCGATCGGGTTGTCGTTGTGACTGGCTTCTCCGAGGTAGGTCCTTTTGGCAATTCTCGTACCCGATGGCAGATGGAGGCTACCGGGCGCCTCTCACTGGAAGGCTGCATCGAGATGGCTTGGATGATGGGCCTGATTACACACTTCAACGGTCAACTAGAAGGTCAAAACTACACCGGATGGGTCGACGCAAATACCCAAAAACCTGTTCAGGATCTTGACATCAAAGCTCGCTATGAAGAGCATATTCTAGCTCATACAGGAATCCGACTGGTCGAGCCTAGTCTTGATACCAACACGCCAGGGAAACGCCAAATACTGCAAGAAATCGTCCTCGAGCAGGATCTACCGCCTTTTGAGGTTTCCCCTGAGGTCGCGCGACAACTCATCAATGAGCACGGGGAGAAACATGTTGATTCCCTTCCGCTGGGAGACCGGTGCGTGGTCAACTTGAAGAAGGGTGCCACATTGATGATCCCCAAAGCATTGCAATGGGACCATGCAGTGGGAGGGCAAGTTCCGACCGGCTGGGATGCACGTATATATGGTATTCCAGACGATATTGTCACTCAAGTTGACCGCGGCACTCTCTATACCTTGGTTGGCACAATCGAAGCATTGATCGCATCGGGAATCACCGACCCTTATGAACTGTATCAATACATCCATGTCTCCGAATTTGGAAATTGCATTGGCTCCGGTTTTGGAGGTGCGCAATCACTGAAGAAAATCTTCAAAGATCGATACATGGACAAGGATGTGCAGAAGGATGTCCTCCAGGAGACCTTCATCAACACAACTGCGGCCTGGGTTAACATGTTGTTAATATCTTCATCCGGACCTATTCGAACTGCAGTAGGTGCGTGTGCTACCTCGGTCGAATCACTGGAGACCGGATTTGAGACAATCGCTACCGGTCGAGCCAAGATTTGTCTGGTCGGAGGTTATGACGATATGAACCAAGATGTGGCGGAAGAGTTTGCGAATATGAAAGCAACTACGGATGCAGCCGCCGAGGCTAAGAAGGGTCGACTTCCCCAGGAGATGTCACGACCATCAGCCGAGAGCAGGAGCGGGTTCGTCGAGTCACAAGGTTGTGGAATCCAGGTGATTTGTTCTGCAAAACTCGCACTTGAACTTGGCTTGCCTATTCAGGGTATCATTGCTTGGGTGGGTACTGCTAGTGACAAGATCGGTCGCTCAGTGCCCGCTCCTGGACAAGGTATCTTGACAAATGCCCGTGAGCAGCACACCAGTCGATTCCCGTCGCCGCTGCTAGATGTGCGATACCGCAAGCGCCGTCTGGCAACACGCTTTGCCCAGATTCAGGAGTCTGTTGACATCGAAGTGGAAAGTATGGGAATGATGATGGCCAACGAGAATGGCACGATTCCCGAAACCCACCAGGAGGAGTATGACCATCACCTGAAATTTGTCGAGCAGGAGGCCGAGCGCCAACGCAAGGAAGCTCTGAATACATTCGGCAATGACTTTTGGAAAGACCAGGATTCTATCTCGCCTCTTCGAGGTTCCCTGGCAGTCTTTGGTCTCAGTATTGGTAAGTCACTTCTCCTTTTCCTGAAAGATTTCATATACCTAATTGTCCTTTTAGATGACCTTGACTTTGTCACTCTGCATGGTACTAGCACAGTGATGAACGATAAGAATGAACCATCTGTTCTAGAAGCTCAGATGAAACATCTCGGTCGCACACCGGGCAATCCACTATTCGCCATCTCACAGAAATATCTTACGGGACACCCCAAGGGTGCCGCCGGAGCATGGATGCTGAATGGTGGTCTGCAAGTACTCAACACTGGCCTCATCCCCGGCAACCGCAATCTCGACAGTGTGGATGGCAACTTGGAGAAGAACGAATATATCGTCTACCCCAACCACAGCATCCAGACTTGTGGCCTGAAAGCTTTCTCCCTCACCTCTTTCGGCTTCGGACAGAAAGGTGCACAGGCTATCGTTGTTCATCCACGATACCTGTATGCCATGCTGGAAGAAGCCGAGTTCAATGAGTACCGTAAGAAACGGCAGATTCGCCACCGCAAGGCTTTCCGTTTCTTCCACCATGGTCTGGTCACGAATACTATGTTTGTGCCAAAGACTGAGGCGCCTTACCGAGCGGCGCAGCAGAACTCAGTGCTACTGGATCCTACAGCCCGAGCTACCGCAAGTTCTGGATCGGTTCTGCAGTATTCTTATTAGATTTTCATTGTTTTGCATATCATAATCACAGCTGGATACTGTGGGTTAATGTTCTCAATTTTCTTGTCATAGTATAGCATTGCAATTAGACAAGTTTATCACTTTTACTGTACATTGGAATTCTTGATGCCAAAACTGCTCAAATGCTATTTGTACGATGTAGCGTGTACTCGGATCTTAAGACTCCCAAATCCATTCTCTTGGGAGATCTCGAGAACTTCCAAGGCTATGTATCTCAATTAGGCAATCAACAAGCCAATCCTTTGTGTCAGTGGGCCTTTTGCAGGGGGTGCAGGCTTGTGAGACCAAGTTTGGCGTTGACCATTCCAATACGCTGAAAATCATGGAACACCTTGCTTCAACGTACCAGGGCCAGGGTCGATTAGAAGAGGCAGAGCAGTTGCTTATGCGGATTAAAGATATTGAAGAGGCAAAGCTCGATGATATCAGATCGGACACAAGTGATACCTCCAGTGGAGGCTCAAATGAGACGCGTCAGTTCGAGGTATGTGGAACTCGAACGCAAAAATTGATGATCCCACCATCCCCTCCCCCCTCAAGTTCTCATAACTGGACTACGCTTTATCTTGTCTCTCTTCCTCTGCCGACCAATGTTTCCGCCCTGCAATTCGATGTCATCAGCCATGATCAAGGATCCTGTGATCGCCCACAAGACGGAATATGGTCCTGGTTTGAGGCATCTATCTTGAAACCTTTGAAGGAGAGCGTAAAGCCCGAGTTCAGTAGCTCTGATGATGATCCTATTTATATCACATCATACCCTAAGAACTTGCAAGGGATCCTCCAAGAGCACGGGCTTCATTTCTAAGACTTACCAAGTAATGGGAGCGAGAATCCAACGGACCCACCAGGAATCAGCCTGGTGTTTGCACGGAATGGAATTCGCATACAATGGAAGCATCAATCTGTCTTATGGAGCCGAGATGATAGCGAAGGCGAAGGCGCTAGGTTTCTTTCAGTTCTTGAAGAAGGCGACCGAGTGGCTCTTTGGGTCCGAGCTCAGGTACGAACATTTGAACTCCGATTTGTCCTTTCACATCAGGCACCTTGCTTATCAAACTACAGTTCCCTGGATGGATAAATTGTGTCAAAGAGGTTAAGGTTTCTTTTTCGAGGAAGGTAAGTTTCTTCAAGTTCAAGCAAGCATTCTGTAGGTCTGGGGGTTAATGAGGCCTACTCTGAACATTTCTCACGCCTCATGTGCTATTCTGGGCAATAGGGTCTGACATTCTCATAGACAGAATACGATTTGGAACCAAATGACGATACTACTCGCGCCCTGTGTGTCGAATTGGACTCTCAATGGGGAGAAGGAAGCAGTTCAAAGGTGGATTCAACAACACCTGTGCGAAACCTTGATACAACACTTGCTTCTGCAGATGAATGAATCTGCTCAGTGTATTTAGACTCCTTGATCTCTCAATCGAATCCAACTTGAATCTGGCATATGCAGATAAGCACTTGAGATACCAGCTGAGCATGGGTTACCTGGAAGGGAAGGCTAGCTGCGGATATAGGCTGATTCTGCCTCGGGTATTATGCCAGGCGGTGAATAAATACAAATAGGCCAAAGCGGTGTAACATGGCAGATACCACTCCGCGGTCTTCCGTAGATCCCAGATTATGTCAGACATTTCAATGTGGATCCGGCTAAAACGGCAAGGCGCGGAATATCTAACCCAAAAATTCCACGAAGATCTAATCCAACTTTATTTTGCATAACAATACACCTTGCGGGTACATAAAATTTCTTAAATCTACTTTGGAGTGTTTTCAATGTTCTGATACAGCATTGAGAGTCAACTTGAAGCTATCCCCGGTAATATCAGCCCGAGGGATTCTCAAGGCCCTGCAACTTGAACCTTCACCTCTGGAATTGAACCCTCGAAACATGATTCAAAGATTGGATTGAACATCCACCCTTTAGGATTAGTTTCAGAAGACCTCTGCTAGGGGTAGGTCACTATTCGAATTCTCGAGCCTCGGAATCTTTAAGTTAGACATACAACTAACCTGAACACCACATGCACCGTGACTGCCCAGGTGCACATATCGCAGCCTTAGATAAGAAGCTTATCTCACGTACTATGGGCTATTTCAAGCTATCTAGTGGTACATAATAGCCGCTCAGCCGGTGTTATAATTCCTATAATTCCGCGTAAGGCCACAGAGCACGTATGCATAGTATGTATACCTAGACCAATGGCAAATCAGATCCACTGATTTCCGAGTTGTCCGAGTCGCCACGCCAAATTTGGCATAGCCTTCGAGTTATGTAGTTATGTTCATAACTTCAAAATTGATCAATAGATCCACAAGTGCTGTTTATTGGCTGTAGTTCTAAATGATCGCTCTAATCACGAGCGTTTAATATTGGCCGACCCACAGTGTTCCTTCTATGAATCTAAAGAACATTCATTCTGTATCATTAATTCGAAATCTCCTAGGGTCCAAGTTTTCGGTAAGAAAATGCCGTTTGGCACTGGCATTTTGAATGCACGTGTAGACAATTTCCAGATAGATGAGCTGTAAAGGAGGTAAGCCGGACATTGACCCTCCAGATGTCGCCATTGAATAATGAATTAATACTCTATCTGGTGCTGAAGGTCTAGGTGTCTTGATATGTACCGAGGCTACTATTTAATTCTACAATCGCGGTCCAATTATGCGTGATTTTCTAAGCAGTGCCTTCTCGAAACACTTGGCATCCTAGAGGGTCCTTGCTAGTACGCCTATTACTAGTGGACTCCACACGGAACTCGATGCGGCAATCCCAGGAATGATTTACCCCCCAGTGCCGAGAACTCGGAATATTGAAATATTGAAGGAACTTGAAACTGTGGATCGAGGGTATTGAATGCATAGTCTCCATAGAGTAGTTTATCCTTAACAGGGAAGTTCTTGAGCAGGACTCGGAGTGTTCAAAATGTAAAAATTTAAGCCGCCATATAGCACTTTCGGAGAGCAATTGCTCAAGATTCAAAAGACTTTGGTCAATACCACAATCTAGAACAACCAGGCAGATCAATTCCAAGATGGCTTCCGAGATCCACATTCGTTAACTACCTGCGGAATATTCTTCCCATTTATGCCAATTGGTTCCTGTTATATCCGTGATTTGTACTAGTGCATCATACCAGTACTGAGCGTTTCGATTTTCGGATAGACGGCCCCTCTTCTATACCGAAAGATAACCCTAACCAGTAAGATGCCTAGCCATTACCTATTCAGTCACGATAGCCCACCTGTTCCACTCCAAGTCTATCGAAGTGGCTAGTATGTACCTAGTTACTATTTATAAGAGTAGGGGGACTCATCAAAAATTGACTCAATGTTTCTACTAGGATTTTCTCGTCTTTCCAAATCTAATTTCACTCGTTTTATTCAAATTTCCTTATTCATTTTCGATTCCACTCTTTCCTTGATTCTTATTATTTTCTTTTTTCTCCTATTGCCGATTTTGTTGTTTGATATAATCCACTTCCTGCTGCTCATTTCAAGGCAGTCCCATTCCAATTAAAATGGAACAGGAAAAGGAGGCTGTCCTTGCCGAAAAGGCGGTCCAACTCCGTGAAGAGGACAGCCATGAAACCCTAGCTGAACATATTCAGGTCCACGAAGAGCAAAGCCGTGAGACCTTGACCAATTTCCTCTCTGATGACGAATTCCCCGAAAAGACTCCAGTCACCTGGGGCCTGTCTGGTCAAGTCTCGGCCATGCAAGATCGAGAATTGGCTGCAGGCTATAGCAAGCGTGAGCTGGGAGTTACCTGGCAAAACTTGAATGTCGAGGTACTGTCGGCAGAAGCTTCTGTCAATGAGAACTTCATCTCCCAATTCAATCTCATTCAACTTGCCCGTGATTACCAAAAGAAGCCACCGATTCGCGCCATTGTTCAGGATAGCCATGGCTGTGTGAAGCCAGGTGAAATGCTTCTTGTGCTTGGACGTCCAGGCTCGGGTTGTACCACTTTGTTGAATGTCCTCTCGAACCGCAGAGCAGGGTATCGATCAGTCACCGGCGACGTCAAATTCGGTACCATGACACCCGAAGAGGCCACCCAATATAAAAGTCAAATTGTGATGAACAGCGAAGAAGAGATCTTCTTCCCTACCCTTACCGTTGGACAAACGATGGACTTCGCCACCCGCCTTAAGATCCCATTCCGTCGCCCCGAAGGAACCTCGCCAGCCGACTGGGCAACCGAATTGAAACAATTCCTCATGGAGTCGATGAAAATTTCGCATACCGAAGACACGAAAGTTGGAAACGAGTTCGTGCGTGGTGTTTCGGGTGGAGAGCGGAAGCGAGTGTCGATTATCGAGTGCATGGCAACAAAGGGGTCGGTGTTTTGTTGGGACAACAGTACTCGCGGCCTGGACGCTTCAACTGCATTGGAGTGGGCTAAGGCCTTGCGTGCAATGACTGATATCCTTGGTCTAACTACCATTGTGACCTTATACCAAGCCGGTAATGGTATCTATGACTTGTTCGACAAAGTTTTGGTCCTAGACGAAGGAAAGCAGATATTCTATGGCCCAGCAACCTCTGCAAAGCGCTTTATGGAAAGTGTTGGTTTTGCCTATACCGATGGTGCCAACACAGGCGATTATCTGAGTGGTGTTACTGTACCAACTGAACGGAAGATTCTTCCTGGGTTTGAGGGTGTCTTCCCAAAGAACGCCGATGAAGTCCTTGGTGCTTACCAGAAGTCCGATATCTGTCAACACATGAGACTTGAATATGATTATCCGACAACACCACTAGCTCAGGAGCGAACACAGGCATTCCAGGACTCTGTTGCACTCGAAAAAGATTCTTCATTGCCGAAAAACAGTGCCTTGACTACTGCCTTCCTCCATCAGCTCAAGATCTGTGTGATTCGCCAATATCAAATTATCTGGGGAGAGAAATCTACTTTCTTTATTCGACAATTCGTTTCTCTTGCAATGGCTCTGATTGTGGGCTCCTGTTTTTATAATTCACCGGAGACATCCGCTGGTCTGTTCACCAAGGGAGGAGCGATCTTTTTCTCTCAGGTCTACCAGGTCACCCTGGCAATGGCTGAAGTCACTGGGTCCTTCAAAGGACGACCAATCTTGATCAAGCATAAATCTTTTGGCTATCATCACCCGGCCGCGTTTGCTCTAGCAATTCTTGCCGCTGAACTACCGGTGGTCATTTTCCAATGCACCATTTTGACGGTTGTGTTATATTGGATGGTTGGCCTCAAAGCGACAGCTAGCGCGTTTTTCACATTCTGGATTCTCCTCATCGCTATCACTTTTGTAAGTTGAGCCCGAATCTTTCACTTCTTTCGAAGATCTGTTCTTTACTAACTAAATACCTTACTTAGTGTATCAACGCATTATTCAGATCACTTGCCGCTGCTAGCCCTAACCTTGAAGTGGCCTCCAACCTTTCCGGCGTGCTTATGAAGTTCTTAGTTATGTATACTGGTTACATGATCCCGAAGCCAAAGATGAAAAATTGGTTCATTGAGTTATACTACGCCAATCCAATGGCCTACGCTTTTCAAGCAGCATTGAGCAATGAATTTCACGATACAACAATGCCATGCGTCGGCTCAAGCTTGATCCCTAACGGAGGCAATTATACAGATTCTCAGTATCAAGCCTGTGCAGGTGTTACAGGAGCAGAACGTGGTGCTACTTATGTCACGGGCGACAACTACCTTGCTGCTCTTCACTGGAAGCACTCTCAAATGTGGCGAAACTTTGGTGTTGTCTGGGGATGGTGGGCCTTCTTTGTCGTGGTTACAGTTGTATCAACCTGCATGTGGAAGGCCGGGGGAGCAGGAAGTAGCTCTCTGTTGATCCCTCGAGAAAACATGAAGCAATTCCAAGCCTCTAAGGATGAGGAGAGTCAGTCGTCAAACAAGGAGTCTCAGACCAGCAGAAACATTGCAGCAGACGATCAGAAAAACTCAAACCTGGTCCGTAACACATCAGTTTTCACATGGAAAAACTTAGTTTACACTGTGAACACTCCATCAGGGGATCGTGTGCTTCTGGATAATATCTACGGCTGGGTGAAACCTGGAATGCTTGGTGCTTTGATGGGATCATCCGGAGCTGGCAAAACAACTTTGCTCGATGTCCTCGCGCAGAGAAAAACCGAAGGAACAATCAAAGGAACTGTGTTAGTGGACGGTCGCGAACTTCCTATGTGTTTCCAGAGAATGGCCGGCTACTGCGAACAGCTTGACGTTCATGAACCATTTGCGACAGTACGAGAAGCACTCGAATTTTCAGCTCTCCTTCGACAACCTGCACATGTCCCAAAGGCAGAAAAGCTCGCCTATGTCGACACCATCATTGATCTCTTAGAGCTTCACGATCTTGCTGATACACTCATTGGATCTGTTGGCGAGGGTCTTAGTGTTGAGCAGCGGAAACGTGTTACGATCGGTGTCGAACTAGTTTCAAAGCCCAGTATTCTTATCTTCTTGGATGAGCCTACCTCTGGTCTTGATGGACAGTCAGCCTACAACACAGTTCGATTCCTCCGCCGATTAGCTGATGCAGGTCAGGCAATTTTAGTGACCATTCATCAGCCATCTGCTCAACTTTTTGCTCAGTTTGATACACTCCTTCTCCTCGCTCGAGGTGGTAAAATGGTTTACTTTGGTGATATTGGTGAGAACGGCTCTACGGTCAAGAACTACTTTGCTCAATATGGAGCCCCTTGCCCAATTCGCAGTAACCCTGCTGAGCATATGATTGATGTGGTCACTGGTGGTATTGAGGCTGTGAAGGATAAGGACTGGCACCAAGTCTGGCTTGACTCTCAGGAAAACGCAGCGGCCATGGCGGAGCTTGATCAGATTGTTTCTGATGCAGCCGCAAAACCACCTGGAACAGTCGATGATGGTAAAGAGTTCGCTACCTCCCTTTGGACTCAAACAAGGCTTGTTACACAGCGGATGAATGTTGCCTTGCTGAGAAACACGAAGTATGTGAACAACAAACTCGAGCTACACATCATCTCAGCTTTGCTCAATGGCTTTTCCTTCTGGCACCTCGGATCCTCGGTTACAGACCTTCAGTTGAAAATGTTTACCATTTTCAACTTCACATTCGTTGCACCAGGTGTGATTAACCAGCTTCAACCTCTCTTTATCCAACGTCGCGATATTTACGATGCCCGTGAAAAGAAGTCGAGAATGTATTCTTGGATCGCTTTCGTGACTGGTCTTATCGTCTCAGAATTCCCTTACCTCTGCCTCTGCGCCGTTTCTTACTTCGTCTGTTGGTATTACCAGACAAAACTCCCGCACTCTTCCAACGAGGCCGGATCAATCTTCTTCATCATGTTGATTTACGAATTCATCTACACTGGTATTGGGCAGTTTGTCGCAGCCTATGCCCCGAACGCAACATTCGCAGCATTGGTCAACCCACTTATCGTCAACAGCTTAATTCTTTTTTGTGGCGCTTTCGTGCCTCAGCCCGAGCTGAACGTGTTCTGGAAGTATTGGTTCTACTACCTGAATCCCTTCAACTATGTGGTCGGAGGTATGCTCACTTTCGGTATCTGGAAGTCGAATGTCAGGTGCACTTCGGATGAGTTTGCGTACTTCGATCCTCCCAATGGAACTTGCCAGGAATATCTGGCGGAGTATATCGCTGGTGCTGGATCTGCTGTCAATTTGATCAATCCGGATGCAACTTCTCAGTGTCAGGTCTGTGAATACACGTATGGAAGTGACTACTTGAAGACTCTGAACATCAACGACTACTACTATGGTTGGCGAGATGCTGGTATCTGTGTTATCTTCGCTCTCAGTGGATATGCCTTGGTTTATATCATGATGAAACTGCGAACTAAGGCTTCGAAGAAGGCGGAGTAAAGCTAAAGCGACTCCATCACTCGAATCTTGCGAATCTTTTCTTCAACGCAGATCAAGATTCGGTGATATTTTTGATTTGGTGAAGCCCAGTCTGTTGTTCATCCAACTTGTCAATCTTCCTCAGGCTCTTGGTTTTTCTTCTTTTTTTCTTCCTTTCTGTCCTTTCCATTTCTTTTGCCTCTCACAAATAGACATAGATATAGAATGCATCGTTATAGAATTCCTCACCAATGAAGCTTTTTTTTTTTCTAACATCCCTGGGGCGACTACCTCACTATTACTTTTCCAGTATCCCAAGAACTCCTTTATTACTCAAACATTACATTCTATACTTCACTTTACATACTAAACATCACCAGTTCATAATTCTTTAAATAAGTTTAGCTTAGTTTATAATCCGTGGATCAGATCCCCTATGATCCAAGTCACTGGCACTGGCACTCTGACCCATACCTTGAAATTTAATATTTTTACAAGATAGCAAGTTACACTCCATACCATCTATCCATTTCTTCCAATACATTTACGAACTCCAAAGTTTCAAAAAATAAACTTGAAGGCCTTAAAGATCTCTTCCAAGGTTATTCCCATATTCAACTTCGGGGATCGATTCTACCAGTCGCCATGACTTCTGATACTTCCGTTGTTTGTGCTCCGTTTCGAGAGTTCAAAGAATCATGGCATTGTGTTTCTTCCTGCATCCTTATTGGGGAGATATATGCGGGTTCAATGTTTTTTATAACGTATCTCATCATCCATATCTCTCTTTACTTGTGTAATCGACCCCAACGTGAACTTCGGAACAATGAAGTTATCCATAATCGCTGGCACCACACTCGACCCCAAGATTTGAAAGCACGGCATCATGATGATTAAAGACTTGACGATGATCATGAAAGGAATCCAACTTTTTCTGCTGAGCGTACCCAGATGTACTGAATTGACTGCCAGTGGCATCTTTGTATGTGGGCCTAAGCTAGTCTACTAGATCTTGCTTGCTTAAACTTGAAAGATCTTATGGGTTTATTAGTGAGCCTAACGTATCCTATCCGTACATAGATGTTGTCAAATATTATATTTTCTTTTTGCTATTCGCAGTATTCAAGCACTGAATTGAATTTGATGCCCAGGTATAAGAATCACTCCTGAAGGCTTAGTGCGGTATTATTGAGCATACAATATTCACCGGGCGGTGAATATTGTAAAGGCGGGCGCTTTTTGTCCCTCAAGGGCCTTGACACCACCCATCTTCAATCCATCCACGTATAACAAACATCTCGATACCGCTCGGGCACAATTTTTGTATAAATATTTTGAATGCGTCATACCCCTTCGAATCCTCCTCCGACCTCACCCCTCTCGCTTCATCGAATACCCTTCAAACAAATTCCGTGAACTCCTCCGAGTCTTCAGAACCTCCTTGTCATTCAGTACCACGACTTGAGAAACGATTGCCACTAATGCTGTCGACTTATCCCCTGTTCTAAGCCAACCTACCTCGTAACTGAAGAATAAGACACATATTACGTTCCAATCGATTTCTCGGATCCTTCATGCATCGTTGCAGCACCCCTACATTATGAGACAACGCAGTTTTGCTCGCGCATTGCAAGTCCGAGGTTTCCGATGATGATCCTGAGATATTCTTGTAGTATGATGGACAACAAGGGAAATGAAGCTGCTATGAAGGCACGCCCGGGCAGAAGTGGTCACCTTAGTGTGATCGGATGATCATTCTAGACATCGGTTTATCTTGTCGTAGACCTCGAGATTCATCGAGGCAGTGGAATCCAGCCCCGTTAACCTCGGGAGTTTCCCTTTAATATTTGCAATGGAGTTTCTGGCTTAACTCATGATGTTATATCTGGTATGGTACTTGAAGATTCACTTTCTCATTGTTTGCGATGCGACCAGCGCTTATTGAACGAGCTAACAAAACATGCGAAATCTACAGACATCCAATCCTACATACCCAACTCAGACCGCCGTCGGCACACATTGATAATAGTACGGATTCATCGAACTGCAGACTGCCTGTGTGTTACACGCAGTAGCAGCTGTCCAGTTAATACCTCCGCACTGACCATACACCGACTGTGTTGCATCGCCTCCAACAGCGTTGCTTGCACTGCTTGTTACCTCGGGGTTGCTAGGCGATGTGATAGGAGCTGTCGTCGTTGGAAAATTGGTAGGCACCAGGTTCGCTGAGGTCGTCGTGGATGTTGTCGTGGATGAAGGAACTGCGACACTCTCACTAGAAGATTCAGGCAGTACAGTCGGGCTTGAGCTCGCGACGCTCGTGGATACAACATCAACAGAGGCGCTCGGAGCAGTTACAGCTTCGGAAGTTGTAGCCTCTGCACTGGCATCTGATCCTGTCACAGCAGTGCCTGTCGAAGTGACAGCAGACGAGGACTGGGTGATGGAGACTGCACCGCTAAACATAGTGGGTCCAGGGATATCGTATGTCGACAGAGACGAGTAGATGTTGACCACGATGCCAGCTTCTGTCTCAGTATAAAGATCTGTTCCCAGAACTCCAGATGGTTGCTCTGTTCCAGATCCTGTCACTTGCAAGTTGAAGCATTGAGGATAGTTCTGGGCACCATCTTCTTCCTCCGCACTATGGAGTGCAATGATTTCATGTCGCAGGACATAGTAGCCCGCTTCCAGCTTGGGTGGGATTTCAACAAGCCAGCTATTGTTATTGGAAATCAATTGGTCATCGCCCCATGTTCCAGGGACATCAGTGTCATCGACCAGTCCTACGGCGCTGATCTTGAAAAATTCAAGCGTGGTCTTGTCCACCGTCTCACATGAGTCTCCGCAATTCGCGAGGTAGGTAATCACTGGTCCGTGATGCGATGAGGGCCAGGCTGTCCATTGAAGATTGACCTTGTCGCCTGCTGCGACCACTGCGTGACCAGCGGCATTCGTCGCATTCTCATGACAGATAATGTCAGAGGAATTGTACTGGTCTATAAAAAGGTATAATGAGCATTTGACTCAAACATGAGACAAATGCGACGGAAAGTCGTATCATCTTGGTTTTTGACATACCTGGTGAAATGAAACCATTTCCGGTGTTGGGGGTTCCCCATGCCACAACGGCTGGGGGATCAGACTCATATGGGAATACATCAATATCCCATCCTTCGTAGTAAATTCCGTTGATGACGATGTTTGTGATATGGCCGTGACCAGCAGCCAAGGGGGCCAAAGTGGCCAAGAACAAGGGAGATAAAATTCGCAACATTTTAAGAAAGAGATGCTTCAAAACGCGAAGTCTCGGAGAATTGTGTCATTGGAATCATGGCAAATGCGCAGTCTTTATATCTGTCTCGATATTACTGACCTCCTAGGCCCATCTGCAAGTCTCACGTTTCAATGTGGATATCTGCCAAATTGCCATTGCGTGAAAATTTGGCACGTTAGTAAAACCGATGGCTGATTCAGGAACTGTCATATCAGAAGTCCAAGCTTCTTTACCTAGTAAGTATCTCCATTCAAGGGTCCAGGCCTCATGCACTTGTCCTTGGTGTATGAGCTAAGCGCCATGTGTGGGTATACTCCTCTTAGACCCTTGTCGAAAGCAGTCATACCTAGAATTAAACGATCCTTGAGATGCGTAGTTTTCTAAATTGAGAGAAATGTCCGGAATGCATCGAATTTATTTCAAACTACGTGAGGATAAATGCTCCTCCGTCTTTAGTTAACACGAAACGTCTGCACCGAGACATGGTGCTAGGCGCCCTTGGCACTAGGAGGTGAGAGAAAGTGTTGCACTTCACACTGCTGGAGTCCCAGATAGATTGATCATAGCGCTCTTATACTAATTAGTGCTAGTAGTTAAACAACCTTGTTTGTAATTTAGATTGACATCACCCTATCGGAACTACTTTTCTTCAAAATTTTCGGCTCTGGAGAATAAGCAACATCGGGTAATAGAGCCGAGTCAATTTATGTTTCATCACAGTGGATAACTGACATATGGGTAAAACACCATCATGTCTAAATTAAGACCTGATCATCATGCTATCATTGACTCGGATTCCTAGTGGAAACTCGGCGAAAAATTCAAGTCAAGGAAGCACTTGAGTTTTCATTTAATGTAGGCGAGGATCCAAATTGGTCGCATGTCTGGAGACTACTAAGAGACACTTGCACCGAGTGATGGACTATGGGAATTTTTGTCGCAGGCGCTGGAGAGTAAGATGCCTCTACTTATAGGTAATCTGGCTGGTAAGTTTCCGCATACTAGATTTTTCTCAAACATATCGAAACAATGGTTTCATCATTCAAGGTGAGCCACTTATCGATATGCCTACTATGGAACATTCCAATACATCTAGACTACTACTAAAGTGCTACTAGTACTATATGTGCTCAAAATTTTAACCTTTTAGCTGGGATCAAAGGATTTCTTTCAACGCTCAGAATCAAGCCACACGTACCATCAGTCTGAGTCAATCCTCCCTTCCCACCTATACGTGAGCAATGTTTCAACAAACAGCACTTGAGGATAAATCGCAGTGAATAGCAGGTTTAAAATTATTCTGAGTTATTCATATGTTAAGTATGAACTTGAAAATTCCAGAATATGCCATTGTATGTATACATTCACGCCACCAAGCTCGGGGCTCGGGCACTGTGACTCGGGACGATCACAGAAATGGACCCCACGCGCCCACAACTGGAAAGAGGAGATCTTTCACTTTCATCATAGAAGTTGAACTTGAATACATCTCAATTTCAATAGAAAACAACATGTCTCGAGACCTGGTACATAGCTATCCTCCAGAACTGACCGAAGAAAGACTCATCAACTTGGTTGCTCAGATTAAGGTGGGTATGCAATGGGACTCGAAAAAAGCGGGGATATGAGGCTGACTTTATCAAGGACTGGCAACTTAATCATGGATCCTTATTAAAGCTGGTCCAGATGGAAACTGAATGTAGTTTTGTATCTCAGCCGGTGGGCGTTAGTGTCAGTCTTCATGAAGTCTTTCATCGGATGAAAACGATAAGTTTAGACTAATATTTAAATCAATATAAAGTGTTTCCCAACCATTTTTCCTCGGGCGCGATTTCAGCAAGCGCAGGATATAATGAAGATTTACATCAAGTTATACTGTTCTATTGCAGAGGATGCAGAGTGGATCTTCAATGCGATCAAAGATCTCCTCCCTGTGGAGCCCCTTGCGACTGCACTCTGGGGCATTCATGAAGCAGCCAAGATGACCAACCCGGTGCAAGATGCTTCGGTAGGTATTTTTCGCTCTGATTATATGCTTCATACTGGCCCAGGAGCTATAGATAATTCCACGAGCTCATTGGACTCTGCTTGGGATACCACGCTCAAGCAGGTTGAATTCAACTAATTTTCTTGTTCTGGCGCTACTCATGCCAACAAAGTCGCTGAAATGCATCGCTATCTGGCTCTTGTGGGTGCATACAATGTGAGCGATGCGCCATTTGACCTTGCATCGCTTCCTACCAATAACAACATCGAGTCACTTGGCCTCTTGTTTGGCACTGGCACATCATACATATGGACCACCCAAGTGTAGTGAGGCAAGGGAGACTGCCGTATTATTCATTGTGCAGCCCAACAATGTTAGTACCAGAGCTCCATATCATCATACTACTTTTATTCAAATGAGAACAGGAACTAAAAATATTCAGTTTAATCTTGCTGACGAGCGACCGATCGAATATGCATTATGGAACAGAGAAACTCCCGTGCCAACCTATAGACTGGACTGGGGACCCGAGATTCTCCAATATACTCGACTGACTGAATCACGAGAGCTTCTCTTCCAGCCCCCGTGATTACCATCAACCTCTCCAATAGAAATCTCCGCGATCTACATGCGAGCTGGATATGAGGCGCGGGAATAGACCAAACTGGTTGGAATGTCCGTCCCAATTGGAGATCTCTGCTGCAATTAAGTGCCCGTCTATTTTAGGCCACCTCACAACCTTCAAGAAACTCCAACAAGCACTCACAGCGCCTGGGGCCTTGGAAAGTTTTCTCACGGATTCCGAGGCCGCCACTATTCGCGAAACCTTTGTTCCAGTCTTATCACTTGACCAGTCAGAGGAGGGTCTTCGTGCCCTGTCCTTGGCTACAGATCCTGAAAGAGCTGTGGATTATATTCTGAAACCATCGCTCGAGGGAGGTGGCAATAATATCCATGGTGAGGAGATACTAGAGTTCTTGGCATCTATTCCCGAATCTCGGTGGTCGTCATATATCCTAATGGAAAGAATTCAGTCACCTGTACTATCCAACATACTTATGAGCCCTATCGGTGTTGAGAGTGGCGAGGTCGTCTCTGAGCTAGTGCTTATGGAAAAAGGCTTCACCTCATGGGGGCTGTGTACTGCTTCATAATTCCGTAGGCGGATGGACATTCAAGACTAAACATGCCGATATCGACGAGATGAGCGTTGTCAAAGGATATGGGTGTTTTGACACGCCATACTTGGTGGAGAACTGATTGGAATCCAACGCCTCCGACCGAGACCAATACACATGTCCATTGACTGGCAGACTTTTTGGAGTTGGTTAATATCTGGTCTCTTTCAAATATTATCTCTTTGTTTTCTTCTCTTATACTTTGAAGGTTTCCATGTTTTCGGAAAATTGCCGAGGCACATCCTAGTATATGGCATAGAGTCCATAGCATGGGCATAAAATCAGCACTTGAGAGGTCTAGAAAAATGGTCAGTGAGCACAATTCTACCGATATACGGAGGTATCAATAACCGTGATACTCCTCAATAACCGCGTAGTGAGCTTGAGTGATATACCTCGGTCGATGCCCGCGACTCAAATTGGTTGCCGCTCGAGCCTCCATCCCGATAGACTTCCAGACTACACTCCCCCACGCCAAGAAGCATAGTAACGTTCCCCCGTGATTCTCATATCGGACGAATCATTATCACATCAAGTGTCATGGATTCTCCTCCTCCTCTTGGCCCCATGGATTTCCCTGTCTCTGCCAAGATGTGGTGTGTAAATCTCCCAGCGGAAGTTCCCCGAGGCGCTTTAGAGCCAGAGCTTGCCCATGTCGAATACCCCAATCTTTTGGAGCTCCTTTTCCTGTAGTCCATCAGTAAGGGTCAATATTTTTATCACAAGGTATACTCACGTAGCCTCAATATGATTAGTATCACAAGAGCGGGGTGAGATTGTAACAACGTTGGAAGAACCCTGGAGTTGGATTTCAACAATTACAAGGTTTGATAGTGAAAGAAGCTGTGTCTTGTCTGCCATGTGGCCTTTGATTTTAGTTTTTCCTTTTTTCTTTGTATGAAAAAAGAACCGACGGCAGTTTCATCGAATAAGAATAGACAGGGCTTCATTTCTCGGGGTGCAAGCTCTCTTGGCGATGCTCCCCAGTCTTGGCCGAGCCCGTCTTTGTTCCACTATCCAAACTACGATAATGTGGTCAAAGATCAGACTTTAATGTAGGATTATGTGCATTTAGTTTGCATCAGGATAAGATCCGAAGCCGGATGGTCTCTTCTGCCCCAGATTTCCCCGCATTATAGGACGGAGAAATTCCCCAGGTTTTGACTATTAAAGAGACCTACATATGACCACTTCTCGTTTTACTTTCTTCGTTGCAACCTCACTTACTTTTTACCTTTTAAATCTTCTCTAACTCCTTCTTCTTCTTCTTCTTTCTTACACCTTACACCTTACACCATACCTTACCTCTTGATTCTCTCTTTCTCCAAGTCGAGTATCTTTTCTCGTCTGCCACCATGGCGGGAGCGAAGAAGCCAGTCAATATCTTCCGTCTGAAGAACCTAGGAGATCCCAAGGAGATCTTCAACTGGAGACTCTGGTTCGCTGTTATCTCGTTTGGATTGATGGGAGCAGCCCGAGGTGTTGACGAAGGCTTAATCTCCGGCGCATTCAACTCGAAGGACTTTCAACGATACATCCATTACAGCTCGTACAGCAAGGTCGAGCAGACAAACATCAAGGCAAATGTTTCTTCTATGGTTCAGATTGGATCAGTCGGAGGAGCTCTCTTGTGAGTATATACGTATACGTCTACACTAACTGATATCAATACTGATTTCCTCGCCTGAAAATAGTGCATTTCTAGTCTGTGATAGAATTGGTCGTACTTGGGCTACCCGTCAGCTCTGCATCTTATGGATCCTGGGAATCGCAATCTTCATGGGAAATGGCGGAAACTTGGGTGCGGTGTATGCAGGTCGATTCATTGCTGGCCTCGGCGTCGGTCAGACTGTCGTTGTTGCACCAGTCTACTTGGCGGAAATCGTGAGTCTTTTAGCCTTATTCTTCCTTGATGATTTACAACTGCCGATTCCTGTGTCACTACTAACGAAATACAACAGGCACCAGCATCCATTCGAGGACTATGTACTTGCGTCTTCACTGGCTTCGTTTACCTTGGAATTGTTCTCGCATACTTCGCCAATTACGGATGCCAAGTCAACATCGGTGATACTACACACAAGAGATGGGTATCAGAAAAATCAAACTCCATGGCGGTCTCTTTCAACTTGCTGACAACTATTAGGAAATCCCTACCAGCCTTCATATCATGTTTGCCGGATTGATCTTCATCTTATCATTCCTCCAGTACGAATCACCTCGATACCTCATCAAGCGAGGCCAGACAGAGAAAGCCTTGTCAAATTTGTCACGGATTCGCAATCTACCAATCGATCACGATTATGTTGTTCGCGAGTTTACGGATATCGAAGCCGCACACCAGGCTGAAATGGAAGCTACCATGGGCTCTGGACCTATGGGTATCATCAAAGAGACCTTCCTGATGCCATCAAACCTGTATCGCGTTTATCTCACCATGATGGCTCAAATCCTTTCGCAATGGTCCGGTGCCGGCTCAATCACAGTCTACGCTACTGATCTTTTCACTTTGCTGGGAATCTCGGGGAACAATGAAAATCTTCTGGTAACAGCAATCTTTGGAATCGTCAAACTGGTCGCTGCTATCATCTGTGCTCTCTTCTTAGTTGATGTCATCGGGCGCAAGAGAGCATTACTCCTCGGCATTACTCTCCAAGCAATTTCGATGATCTATGTCGCCGGCTTTCTGTCAGCTGTACCAGAGATGGGAATCGTGGATAGCTACACACTGCCAGATAACAAGAAAGGAGCTAGTAAGGGCGCAATTGCTATGATCTACATTTCTGGAGCTGGCTGGGCTCTTGGCTGGAACTCTATGCAGTACCTTCTTACAGCCGAACTGTTTCCCTTGCGCATTCGTGCTCTGGCTACATCTCTTGCCATGACTCTGCACTTTGCTAACCAGTATGGAAACTCGCGAGCAGTCCCAAATATGCTTCTGTCGACTGCTAGTGGCGGAATTACTCCTAAGGGCACGTTCTGGTTTTTCAGTGCAGTCACAGTTATCGGTGGGATCTGGGTGTGGTTCAGTGTTCCGGAAACTGCTGGTCGCTCTTTGGAGAGTATGGATCATTTGTTCGCTCTACCTTGGTATCGTATTGGTCGACACGGTAACCAAGATGCCGATGAGCGTGATCAGGCAATGGATGCTAAAATGGAGATGGTCGGCACAAGCGAGCATGTTGAGAGGCAAGGTGCACCAGCTACTGTCTAGCAGGTTTTCCGCATGGGTGATTAACCCATTCTCTTTTTTTGCTAAGATTCCTATGGCACTGAAGTGGGCGATTTAGACCCATAGTTTTGCTTTTATGGAACCTACTCTAGTTTTACAGGAATTCAACTGAAATCCGCATTATTTATGCTTAGGTGTACAGTAACAGGTACTAGTAAAGATCCTGGATATCAGTACCATGGCTGCCAGTGGCAATTCAATGGGTTATTCGATTCTTAAATCCTTAGGATATTAAAAATTCCCCAGTAGTAATTCCTGACCGCTGGCTAGTTCTCGCATCTGGTATTCAGGCACGTATGATTAAATACTACTACTGAGTGCCATTGGTATGACTACTATCTTTAAGTGGTTCCCTCATCAAAATATGAATACTTTTCTCTCATTGAGTGGTGATCATTAGGTAACATTAAACATTTGAAATAAAATCCAGTCCTTCAACCCCATCGCGTCGACTTGAATCCCCAGAAAGACACGTTTCAACCCTTCATTCACTTCTAGCAGTTATGCTTGAAGCACGTCTGGATTCAGAAATTGATCCTTCCAGGGGAATAATAACAACTCTTGCCTTCACAGCAGCTTCATCACGGGCTTTAGAAGGGGATTGAGAGCTGGAACCTTGCAAGTGAAGATCCATACCCTCCATATCCTGAACCAACTCATTAGGTAGATCAACCCGAATCAAAAGTCCTCGAGGCCGGAAGAAAGTCTCATTCCAGTGAGAGATATGATGAGCCAGACGCTGACCCCGTGCACCTGTCATCGCTTCTTTCAGATTCTTCTGCTCTTTGCGTTTGCGAATATGACGCGCGAAGAGAACTGCTGGGATGGCACCTAGGAATCCAATCATCAAGCCGCCAATGGCGAGGGTTCCTAAACCCTTGCCCACGACTGTGGTCCATTGCTGTCGTGAAAGCTTGGCTTCATCGCGAATGACTTGTGTAAACTGACTCCATTGCTCTTTTGTGATGTTGTGTTGCATAAGATCTTCTGGGTAATCGAACCCAGATGAGCAGGTCCCACTTCGGGAGGGTACTTGCAAACCTCGGGTCAAAGTGTATGAAGCTGCGAAGCCGAAGTCATTGGACTCGCTGGGAAGAAGTAGGTCTTTGGATTTCGCGTCGAGTAGATAATCGAATTCCTCGGAGTATTCATACGCGGTGGGAGATCGGCGTCACTTTCGTTCGCCATGATTGAGTAAGTTGAAGTAGGAATTTTTGAGGATGGGGATAGTGTCAAGAGCATGCTTGTTAAACTTGAAGATCTTGATGTTGCTTTGTTATCCAGAGTTGGCTTGATTGTTCTCAGATGTTTGATTGTGTGCTTTTTCTATAGGATATTGGTCCTAAATACAACGGTATATATACACATTTCTATCAATTCTGCAGATCTTGAAATTGCCCTGCCTGAAAGCCACGTAGGCATCCACTTCGTGAATAAACTCGTCATTCCGAGTCTTCCCATTATCACGGTGACTCGTTTCCTAGAACTGGGGGCCTGAGGTGGCAGTGCCAGGGCTTGAAAGGAGTCATGATTGCTCACAAGGCTCCAAGTAAAGCGTCATCCATAATCTTCAGGCCTAGAGTTCTAGACTTTTGGACCCCAGGACTCAGGTCAGTAATGATTGACAGTCTCTTACTCGGAGAAACGGGTTAGCTTAAATGTGGAGGTGGAGTCTAAGGATGAAAGGGGAATAGTTGGCCGACGCTCAAGCCTATAGCTGAGTGTATATGTCCAGCCTCCGGAAATTAAATAAGAGAATACGGTGGCCTAAAAGTCAGTTGTGAATTAGAGTAACAAATCACAAAGCCTAGAAATCTTGATAATCAAAGGTGAGTCAGTGTCAGTATCACCTGGGCAATATAAACATAACATTTGAATGAGTCAGAGCTCGGTCGGGCATCAAAGCCACTGAGGGCCGTGCGCTGATAACATCACCCTTCTCTTAGAGGACACCTAGCGCCTGATCTGTCAGGAACACACATCATGACGACTCGTTATCGCGTTGAATGTAAATCCTTCTTACCCTTTTTGATTTGACTCTGCTGACTCCTTTAGATGCCCTTAAGGTATGATATCCAATAGAGAGGAGGAGTTTACTAGGCTGACATAGCAGGTTTTAGACCCATCGTCGGGATCAACTGGTACGTGTCATAGGTGGATAGGTGGATTAATGGTGATCACCGTCAAAGCTAACAGTTCCTAATAGATAGAATGGATTAAAGTAAGTTATTCTAGACTAATTATCCTGAGTCCGACTGATCAATATGATAGGGCCTCCTTGCGGTCCCCTTTGTGCTGCATTCCCAACCGACTGTCACATATCAAGCAACAGGACTACAGACAGCTGCGGCCGACACCTATCAACGATATGCAGAGATTATGCGAGATGTGGAAAACTTAATCATTGATCATAGTAAGAATATTCTAGGCAACATGATATGCCATTTCGGAGATTCGAGACTCGGACTTACCATTTACCCCCCCGCAGTTCAGCATCATGAACGGAATTCCCCCGGAAAGTCCAAGCTCAAGCTTCTAGTTCCTTCAGTGGGGACTTTTTTCACCAAATTACATATCGAGGATGCCTTCAAGTATCAGGATAACCGAAGATTTATCAGTCGACGAAGATTCGTGGCGCCCTCGTTTAACGATATTCGACTTATCTTGAATTCGGCCCAACTACTAGGCCTGGTTCGGTCTAGTGAAGTCGAGCTCGTCACCTTCGATGGTGATGTAACTCTATATGATGATGGTGCCTGTCTGACTGCAGATAGTCCGGTCATTCCGCGAATCCTGCGGCTCTTGGAACAAGGCCGCAAAGTTGGTATCGTCACCGCTGCTGGCTACGAGGATGCGCCAAAGTATTACGGTCGCCTACAAGGTCTCTTGGATGCGGTTCATGACTCGACTACGTTGACCCCAACCCAGAAACAGGGTATCATTGTCATGGGTGGCGAAAGTAATTTCCTATTTCGCTTTGACCAGGACTCCGATGCCCGTTTGGTCTACGTACCCCGAGATCAATGGCTGCTAGAGGATATGCGAGCCTGGGCTGAAGATGATATCAAAGAGCTCCTGGATCTCGCTGAATCGGCCCTTCGGGCGTGTGCTGCTAACCTTGATCTTCCAGCTGCTATATTACGGAAGGATCGAGCTGTGGGGGTCTACCCGGTAAACGGGGCAAAGATCAGTCGCGAGCAGTTGGAAGAAACAGTTCTTGTGGTCCAGAACACGGTAGAGAGGTCTACTGTCGGCTCACGACTGCCTTTCTGCGCTTTTAACGGTACGTGACTTCCTGGTTGCTCTCCCTAGGTGTCAATCTTTTCCAGTATGGGGTATCTCTGACTCTTTCTAGGCGGCAATGATGTGTTTGTAGATATCGGTGATAAGTCTTGGGGTGTTCGTGTCTGCCAACAGTACTTCGGTGGTATTGACCCATCCAAGACTCTACATATTGGTGATCAGTTCCTGTCTGCTGGAGCCAATGATTTTAAGGTATGATAAATCCCTTCATATCATGGAGTAGGCTAACCATCCCCACTAGGCTCGCCTAGCATCAACTACAGCTTGGATCGCAAGCCCCAGCGAGACTGTGGATTTGTTAGATGAGCTGGAAACTTCAGTGAATCCATCCTAGGTATAACCAAGGCATATCGTGAACTTTTCAAGTCCCTGCTCGGGATAAATAACATGGGGGCTTAATTTTCAATAGCATCTTCTTTTTTACTTTTTCGGGTTAATGCAAAGCAAACACTGCGCTTCTTCATTATATGACACACAAATCAGTTTAATATGATCCTCTTCCAAGGTTATATGCATTTTCGCGGTGCTGGCAAAGCCTTAACCCATACTGGACGTACGTTCTCTAGTTAAATATGAGATGATCCGGTTCAGTAATAACCTGTTATGATTTGATATTGGCTAATGTAATGCTATTTTGCAAATCTAACTGCAAGGCTGACCATCGAGCCAGGAGCCAGGATGAAAAAACAGAAATAAACGGCGAAAATGGTAGTATGGTAGTATGGTGACTTCCTAGCCGTGACGGCCCAGTTCGATGTTGAATCTGGGTTGGGTAGCGTTGCATCATACAAACGTGAATAGAGACGTTCTTGGCTGTCTGGGTGAGCAATTGCTACAGAGACGGGTATCAATCTCGAAAGATAGTCTCAGTCGTAGATAAAGTACTCTAACTCCCTGCTACAGGCGGCTTTGTCGGTCACCTTGCGAAAGGGAGAGAGTTAATGTTCAGAGACTTGAGAAATTCCTTCATGGGGTGTTGGGAACAGATGGAATAGAATGGACCGTTGCGGGATCTGAAAGAAAACGGGAATAAGAAGTTAACATCCGGAAGTGAAGGAGAGCCAGAGAAAAATATTAAGTCCACGGTCGGAAAAAAACGGCAAGTCGGTCAAAGGATCAAAAATTCAGAGCGTAAATCGAGCAATGCGTGCGAATAACCATGGGAGGGATAAAAATTGTCGACGATTACGTACTCTCGTAGCAGGACCAGGTCTCTTGGGCGCGGGAAGCAGCACGACCGGATAGAACGTTGACGACATCTTGCAACTCCAGCCAGAATTCGGACTTGGGACGACGGCGTTCCCAGTCGGTCTCAGTCTCCTCCAGTCCAGTAGCACCGCCCATGGGAGAGAACAGCACCTGGGAACCCTTCACGCCGATGACTGTAACTGAAAGAGGATCCGCAGCAATAGCATCACGACTTTGACCAGCGTAAGATTCGATATGTTGCATGCACTTGATGGCCATACGCAGGGCACGGACACGGTCCATGGGGGAAGGCTTTCCACCCTGTTGGAAGTGACCCGGCACAGCAGCGCGCGACTCGAATCGGCCCTTGGCTTCTTCCTTGATCATGTCAGCAACAACCTGGGTAGTGTAAGTGCTCGAAGCGCATTCGTTGCGAAGAATGATCTTTCCGGCACGGTTGGCGCCCTTGTCACGGATAAAGTTATCCCGCAAGAAGTCAATGTCGTGCGAAAGAGTCTTGATGTCAATACCCTCCTCGGGAATGTAAACAGCCACCGCACCGACTGCCAAGCCAGCAGTGGTAGCGATGTAGCCAGACTTTCCACCTTGAGTCTCAATGACGAAGACACGGCGACGAGAAGAGGAGGCAGATTGCCGGATAGCATCACAGAAATCAATGAGGGTGTTCAAGCAAGTGTCACTGCCAAGGGAATACTCGGTACCCGGAACATTGTTGGAGATGGTGGCTGGTAGCACAACGAGAGGGATCTTGAATGCATCATACTTGTCGCGGGCCTGGCGCAGTTGACTGGCAGCAGTAAATGCCTCGAAACCACCCACAATGAAAAGAGCATCAAACTTGTAAAGTTCAAAACACTTGGCGGTGCCTTCCAGGTCCTGGGATGGAAGGCTACGGTTAGTTCCAATATCCGAACCTCCTTCGTTAACCCAGCTGTCTGATTCCAGCCACTTCACCTCGCGAACGGAGCTAACAGGCTCATCAGCGTGGTGACGCACAAGACCAGGGAAACCGTTGTGAATTGCAATGGGGGTGTGTCCGCGGGTCAAGCAGTAGGCCACAGCAGCTCGAGTAGCTGGGTTCATACCACCGGCAGGGGCACCGACGTGGATGATAGCGATACGCATTCTCTGTTATAATTTCAAACAAATTAGCAAACTGTAAATTTGATTAGAGGGTTAATTGTAGGAATTCGCACCTTGCCCTCGGGAAGAGCCATCTTGGGGTGATCGGGTGTGGCGGTGTTCAAGTAGGCATGGTAGTATTCCTTGAATTCAGCATCGCGCTCGTTCATAGCTCCTGCGAAGTCCTTGGCGTGAATCTTGGCCGTGACATCCTTGGTGGCCTGGACTGCATCCATCAGAGGAGTGCGCATAATCTTGTTCTCGCGGATGGTAATAACAGGCACGGGGGACTCGGGAGACATCTCGAGGACGGCACGAACGGCCTCAACACCCTGCAAGGTAGAGAGCCAGCGGTCATAAGCACAAGCAGCACCACCACGCTGGGTGTGACCCAGAACAGTAGTTCGAGTATCCAATCCCAGTCTCTGGGTCAAAATATCCTTGATAGTGTTACTGGAAATCTTGTTGAGTTGACGATCCTGCGCACCCTCGGCAACGATGACAATGGTACGGCGCTTGCCTCTTTCCTTGCGGTTCTATCTTTATGTCAGCGAGTGGTATTGAATTGTGTCCAGTGTAGTTTTAAATTTACCTTGGTGATGACAGAGCACATCTCATCCTCCCAGCCATCCTTAGGTGGCATCTCAGGAATGAACAACCAGTCAGCACCGGTACTGATCGCAGACATGAGGGCGAGCCATCCACAATGGCGACCCATGACCTCAATAACGAATCCTCGCTGGTGTGAAAAGGCAGTGTCGAAAACGTCGTCAACAGCGTCGCAAATACGGGTCAGGGAGGAGTAACAGCCGATAGTGGCGTCGGTGCCGGACATATCATTGTCGATGGAGCCGACAAGACCAACAATGTTCAAGATCTTGTAAGGCTCAACCTGTTCCTTGGTCAATTCGCCTTCCACAACAAGCTCTGACAGTAAGCCAGGCCATTCATCACGGAAAACATCGGCACCCGTCAAACTACCATCACCACCACAGACAACCAGCGCATCAATACCACGGAGAACCATGTTCTTAGCTGCACGCAGGCGACCGGCACGCTCCCGGAAGGACATGCACCGGGCTGAACCGATCAATGTACCACCACGAGATTGCCAGCCACGAACATCCTCCCAATGCATCTGACGAATCATATTACCGCCATTGACCAATCCCTCATAACCTTCGAAGATAGCATAGGCTTCGCAGTCGCAATGAATAGCCATACGAACCACAGCTCGCACAGCTCCGTTCATACCGGGTGCATCACCACCGGAGGTGAGTACGCCGATACGGCGCTTTTTAGCCGGCTCGACGGGGATCTTGACGGGTGCCATGTTGGATTCGGCGGGATTCGACCTTACTCGGGTCGAACAGATAAAACCAATGGAAGTATGCTGGGGAAATAGAAGAAGTTTTGAAATTGAAATGTCAAATTAACATTGGTCGCGTCGGCGAAGAAGTAAATTATCTCGAGTGGAGGGGTCGCGCCCAAATCCGGTGAGACAAAGCAGAAGTGGGGGAATGTCGTCACAGACACGGATGATATCAATGATGTCTCGGCTTATTTTGTTGTTTCGGGAAACCGGACTGCAATCAGACCAGGTTCACGGTTCACAAAACAAGCAAATCCGGGTTTATGAGAATAATGCGAGAAGCATGGAAAGGGGTAGGAGATGAAGATGCCTCAATTTACACCTTTAGGTGAGCTGGTGAAGCCAAGATGAGATACATCATGCAATATTTATGCTGAGTCATCTATAGGCTGTCAACCCACGAGGTTCACCGCCTTTCATCCTATTTGGGTCTAGCGCGGGACAATATTAATCACGTGGATATTACGTAGGTGTATCCTATTCAGGACTTTAGGGCAAATAGTTAGGGTATCATTGGTAAAAGATTCATGCTATTGGCAGCCTTAGAATACTATCAACAGGTAATTCAATGGGATGTTAGAAATGATACACTGAGCATCTCAGATAAACCTCTTCCAGCTTAATGGGTTGTATATCCTCCATTGGCAAATATGGTCTGACCAGTGATCCATGCACCGTCTGTGCACAGAAATCGAATTAATGGTGCAATATCCTGCACCATGGTCAGGCGATTACCCATGCCATTACTCTTGTGATATTCGACAGCTTCGGGTGATTCTTGGGGGTAAAAGAAAGCTAAAACACATTCATAGGTTAGTGGAGAGACTTTTTGCGAAGACTTGCTTAGATCACTGAGCTAGAAAAATGACATACGAGTATCCATGGGACCTGGGGCCACATTGTTCACGCTTACACGCCGTGACTGCAGCTCCTTGCAATCGCCACGCGTGAAATGCTCAACTGGGGCCTTTGATCCAGCATAGGAAGTGTAAAATCCAGTAAAGGCACCGAGAAGGGCAGTGACAATGGTGATTATTTTGCCATCATCAGAAATGTGCTGCGCCGCCGCCTTTAGAATGAAGAAGGCCACTTTTGAATTGATACTAGTCGTGTATCAACTAAATCATTTCTTTTCAATTTATGTCGCAACTCAAGAATATATGGATATGGGACCCCATTATTTTCCTTCTTGACTTACGCAAACATGGAATCATATTCTTCTTCCGATATTTCCGTGATAGGCTTCTTCAAGACCTTTCCGACAGAGTTCACCACAATATCAATCTTGCCAAACTCTGTAAGCACAGAATCAAACAGCTTCTCCACAGCGGCAGCAGAAGTTAAGTCGCCTTGACAAAATGCGACCTTCAGAGTCGGAAATTTTTGCTTCAGCTCGGCTTCCAGTTCTACCGCATTAGCTTTACTGCTGGTAGAATTAGAGTGGAGTGCCAGGTTGGCCCCCTGCGCAGCAAGTTCCTTGGCCGTCTCAGCTCCTAGATTCTTCAGACCACCGGTGATGAGAGCTTTTCCGTTCAATGACATGCTGTTGGATTATTTGAGTGTGTAACTTGAGGAGAGCCAAAGATAGTATGATGGCGTATCTACCACTTGGGCAGTTGATTGGGAGGCTTCAAGTTCAAATGTTCGCAAAGGTTTGGTATGGAAGAGGGGTTTAGACACATGTGCAGCGTAGAGAACTTTATTTTATACCTGGTCAAAACTATGGGTCTGTGGCTCAGATGGAGGAGCTGAAATCCATACTCTTCCTGTACATATGCATGGTGTATTGCATCATCTACATGCACTGTAGCACTGATTGATTTTCGAAGGTCTATATGGTTGGCCTGGGTATGTGGCAGTGGGCCAGATGTTTGGTTCCCAAGTGCAGCTCCTACCTCAAAAAGAAGTTTGCAGATACGGGATCTCGGAGAGCCAGAGCTGACGACTACTAACATTGAACCTTGGAACCAATAGACTGTCCGTCAGCGGGGTGTCGCGAGTCAGTCGCTTGCGTCATAGAACAGATGGCGCTGTGCATTATCGAATCACATTCGGTATGAGACGTCTACCTAGGTACTGGATTTCCCCCGGCGGATTTTGGTGTCTCTTTCCGGATTAGTGCTCAGTCTCTCGCCGCTTTTGCTCACTGAGTAGATCTGAGCACGGCTGCCGGCGCACTGATCGGCTCACTGAGCCTTACGTAAGCTCAGGCGCAGGCTCAGGGGAATTGTTAAGGGCACCACAACTTTTTCTTAATGTGATTCACGGTCGGGCGGGCGTCACTACCGGTCGGGCGACCCCACCAACTTTTCAAAAATCACCAATTTTCAATGACTATTAAAACAATAAAAACAATATATATATATATATATATATATATATTGCTATATAAAGCGAGTAGGGCAATTAGCATACGTATGCCCTTTCATCCCACACCCAGAACATGTCACCTGCCGCCGAATTATAGGCATAGAAGGTAAAGGAGGCTCGACAACCGTTTTCGTAGATACCTCTGGCAAATATATATCTTTGCTTTCATCCTTATCCTTATAGACCACATCATCCCCACCACCCTCTAGACCCCCAAAGATGCCTCTCTGGGTAGTAAACTTAGGTATAGTCGCTCTCTTTTTGGCCTGTTTCTTATTGGTAGCCTCTAATTGGGCACAGCGATTCCGGAGAAAAATATGGTGGTGGACCACTTTGATAGTCATATCGTAGGACTTCTCTATCTCCCTTTTTGTTGGCGAAGAAAGGATTGAAGAAGAGGATTCTAGACTTTTTTTGATCCGAGATTGTGATTTTGTGAATTTTGAGAGAGTCCAGAGGGTATTTGGATCACTATCACTGCCAGAAGAAGGTGGCCGCTGAGAGAGGATCTCTATCAGAGGAAGGGAATCCAGGCGTACATTTAGCTTTTCCAAGACCTTATTAGCATCAAATGGTGCTAATCCAGTAGCTAAAAAGCTATTCTGTATATTAGAAACCTTAAAAGCACCAATTCTCGCATCTACGATAAGTTTAAGAAAATCTTCCTTATCAATAGAGTTGACTCCATTCCGCATCAAATTTGAAACAGCTCCTCCATAAAGCTTCTTCAAAACTGAAAAACAACCCACATCCAAAGGTTGTAAAAGATGAGAAGCATACGGAGGCATACATATTACAATGATCTGGTTTTCTTTACAAACTTAGTCAAATTCGGGGGTCAAATGACTCCCATGACCATCAAGGACCAGTAAACAATACTTTCCCACTCTTATCCTAATATTTGGAATAAAATGATATTTTAACCACTATAAACCAATTATATTAGTAGTCCAGCCATTCTCGCTCATAGTTAGATAAGTTCCTTTTTGATTTAAAAGGAGATAGGGACGTAGATGCTCTGGAAACCTTTTTCCCTTGAAAATGAAAAACGGAGATATGACACTTCCAGAAGCTCAAATACACTCAATTATGGTTACCCACTCTCGATTTCCAGCTTATAATAGATGTCTTTTCCCATGGTATTCCGCAGAAGTGATAATCTTTTGCGTTGTGCCAATGCCCATAGCAAAACCACTCTCATCAAAGTTGAAGATATCATCTGAAACAATACCCCACTTTTCAATAGTCTTTTGAACCAAATCAAACCATGGTTTAATGATTCTAGGATCTTCTGAAAGAGCTCTCTGATAATCGTATTTGCGTGAAAGTCGAATGGAGAGATTTGGGCGTCGTTTGATAAATTGAGTAGGCCAATTGACGCCAATAGTAGAGGGGGCATTTTTCTGGGCACTTCGTAGAAGATTGGCCATATCACGTAACATAGGTATCGTGAGAGCAGCACCTCTAGCATCCATATCAAGTAGCCGGTCTTCCATCGATTGCTCTTCAATTTCCGTGAAAATATGGCCAGTTGGTCTCTTCTCAGCCAAAGATTCGCGCCCATTAAGCCGATACTTCAAAGTTGAGACAGGTAAATCAAATGATCGTGCAGCAGCTGCAGCAGAGGGATATTTACCATCTTTTATAGCTTTTATAGCTAATAAAAGACGGCCCTCCTGCTCTATCAATTTTCTTTTTCGATCGGAACGTTGGGGAGGCATTTTTGTTGTGTTTAATAAACATGTTTCATTATCAAGAGGGATTTTTGATGGGGCCGCCCGACCGGCAGTGTCGCCCGGGAGACCGTGAATCACGTTAAGAAAAAGTTGTGGTGCCCTTAATAATTCCCCAGGCTCAGTGAGCGGATCAGTCAGCTCAGCCCCGGCTCACTGAGCCTGCTCCCAGTCCTGTGGTTCACCAACCAATCGCACCGTAGAGGGCCAACAGTATGAGTTACAGGAGAACACTTAGAAGTTCTAGTAATGCTATATCAAGCTTTGCGTTGATAGTTTATCCTTCCTCAAGCTCTTTCACACACTGGAGGCACATCATAGATGTTCAAATTTGATGCTGATAGCAAGGAAACTACTTGCGTAGTCGTTCGATAGTTGCGCCCAAAGACTCACCCGCTCGGAGAGCCTTCATAATTTTCTCATCAATCTCAAATCTCTCTGCGCATATCTCTACGACTTACTCAAGTAATGATGGTGGCACAACAACCACGCCATTCTCATCACCAACCAGGATATCCTTCGGGTAGACCCAGAGCAGGTGATATCAAATCTTGAATTCGGAATGCTGCAAAGGATCTGGATCTTGAATACATAAGACTGTGTCACGTATTTTACGTAAAGGAAAAAGTGAATTCTCTTGTACGTGTATATATATATACATGTACAACACACGCTACACACACCTACTTCACGTGAAGCAAATGCTTTGAATATCTGGATTATATCGTAGCCCTCACATTTTTGCCATATGCCAAAAACACGACAGTCTGCCAGCTGCCACCGCTTCCAATCTTATTTGATATGTTAAACTCTAGCTCCCTGACTCGCTTTTTGAGCAAATCGTTCTGATACTCTTTAGAATCTCTCTCCTGCGTAATCTGCTCCAAGTGGGCCTGCATAAAAGCTTTGTCTCTGGCGCATCCGTGCATCATGCGTATCAATTCTGGTTCTCTAGTTACAGCTTGCTAAACTTATGTTGAATCTTCATCAGAGATATCTCAAATCTGACTTTTCTTTGAGTAGGATCTGAGACTGAATGAGCACGAAACATGAAATCTTGTTATTATTTACCTTATCGTAGCCAGGTTGCTCGCGTTGATTATAATATGGATATGATTGTATGTCCTTTTGGTGACACATGCTGGAAATTTTGCAAAGAGCTTCTGGTGGAATAGACGATATAAGATTGGAAATTCGGTCCAGAGTGATACTATCGATTGGTGAGTTGAAGGACTAAGGACTTTGTTAAAGATTCTGGGGGCTTAGGAGAAGTTACTAATTAATAGTTAATAAGACTATTCTCTCATAATACTCTTTACTTTTATAGAATTTCTGGTCTATATATATAGGCTTTTAATACCTAAATTTAAGCTCTTATATAATGTATAGTGTCAGGGTGCGGACTTGGCAGGGTTATAATAGGAGAAGATGTTAGGAGGTGTGCCTTTGGAACAGCTACAGGAAAGAACACGTATGGGGGGAAGCGCGCAGAGGGGAAGTCTGCCCCGACACGTCGAGAGCTATCTACCTAGCCACCTTGGTCTGAACTATACAGACCACGTGATCTAACAGAAGATCGACAGGATCAGGTCGTGTCGATCTTCTCCTATTATAACCCTGCCAAGTCCGCACCCTGACAATAATAACTATAGTGGAACTAAAGTATATATCTAGGTAAGGTCTTTTTAGCTAAGTTCTTAATACTTCTTATCTTATAAAGATTAATTATTTGTTACGGACCCACTACGGAGGGATCTCCCAGGAACAGCTATGAACCAATCAGTCGGCGGTCGGACCAAGTGCGGACGACCGGCCATGATGGACGCACGGCCTAGAAGGGTGCAGAGCTACGTTGGTGCCTAAGGCACTAATGGGAGCCAAATATGGCCTGTTACTTACCGTCTGAAAGTATACCGGTTATAAGGATATGACGGTGCACGGGAGGCCACTTCTGGCCCACGGCACATGACCAAGGACTATTCCAACAATAGATCCTGTCCGTTCGAACGGAACGGACCTGACAGCAGGAACGGACCTGTCCTAGGGACAGGAACGGACACTAGGGAGGACTAGATATATAAGGACACTGTTTACCCGCATCATGTATTTAGTTCTTCGCGATTATTTCACTTATTGTTATTGGACTCTACAGTACGAATCAGATTGATACTTTGCTTTGATCACAATCGAACCCTTGAAGACAAACCCAACTAGTTAGGAGAACTCACTCGTGATAACCTCACTCGTGACTGGCCTACTAGCGAACCCCTGACTCAAGCATTAGTAATTACCGTGCAAGGATCCCTAAAGACTCTAGCCCGTGTAAGGCCCGGACGGCGACGGTACCGTTGCAGGATAACGGCTTGCGGTAAGTATTGACACGCACTTGTGTATACTCACGTTGCTTAACAGCCAGTTCGTAACATTATTTAGTTAATAGATATTATTTATTTTAGGATATAGCCTGATTGGCTTAGCTAAATTAGTAAAAGGAGTATTTAGTACTTAGAAGCCTTTAATTCTTCTAGTAAAAATTAGTTACTTTACCGAAGAAGTTAGCTATCTTACTCTAGCTATTTAATTTGAGTATATGCCTTGTTAAGTAAGTTTAAGCTTCTTTTCTAGTGTCACGGGCCGAAGCCCTATGTTGGTCACGGAAGCACGTGACCGACCACACATGTTGACACACGAACATACACGGAAAGCTCCTTTCTTCAAGATTAATGTAAACAGCATGCTGGCCTAGTTAGATTGAATCAAGTCTTGCTACAGCCCTTCACATCTAGCTCTCCTACTGTAAGTCCTCTAGAATCTAGGTGATTAGCTTTCTTCTCTTAACTTTATATTTAGATCTTATCTTACTCTGATTGGGGACTTGGGATAAGCTCTGACCATAAGAGGTGGCTTTTGTACCGAGGTGATACCTTTCTGAAATTTGTGGTATTGTATTAGATAAGTTGTTGTCAGCTCTGGCCGTTAGGTTAATGATTTAATCTCTTTTTTCACAGGGTATATAAGTTTCTTACTGTGGTCTCTTGACTTGAATTTAATTGATTTGTGAGGTATATGTGATAAATGTAGTAGGAAGGTACTAAGAGGATGTGGGTTAATTCGTCAACAGGAAGTCACATAAGCTATTTAGATGGGGAGGGGAGAATCGTGTAATTTTGAGACATGGATGAGATCTTGTGGGTGGAAATCCACGAAAGCTGAATTGCAAGATAATGGGTAAACAAAAGCCAGGGACTAGTAGATCTGCCAAAATAGCTATAGTCAATCAATTTTTTGATAATGTAGGTCCAGTTCTTAAGTTAGGACCCATCCATATCGAAATCCATAAAATCCATCAATTCCATTAACTCCATGACTTCCATTGATTCTAGCCACGCTAGACAGTCAGCGAGCAAGCATACTTTCTTATAGAAATCATTGCATGAGCCCATCAAAAGATGTTATTTTTCCACGTCACTGGCAACATACTTGCAAATTTAGAGATACCGATGTGTCAATGCCCAACTCAGAGAAAGATTGTTACTAGCGCGGTTCACTGAACGGTTAGGGCTGTTTCTACTCCGCACAGTACAGCAATATTCGAAATCGGCTTCCATGTTTTACACAGGGGAATTATCTCACGCCCCACTGCCAAGACTATGTTGAAACTGTCCAGGCCTAATTTGACTAGCCTGTAGATCATCCTTGATCATCGGAATGGAAATGTAAATTACCTGACAAGACAGATACGCCGAGATTGCTGAACAAAATGCGTCCTGCTAAGTTATTTAAACGCTTTCTGCCCTTCATCTCACCTCGCACCACAGAACACACACGCACAAAATGGCTTCAAACTTGCCCACCTCGACAAGAGATTATTCGCGACATAATTTTGGGCAAATCGCTGACCACATCCCAGATCGCCGATGCCGCTGGATGTAGCCCGCGTTTTATCACCGCTATCCGTAGCAACCTACAGCAATTCGGTGATACCAGAGCCCCTCCTATTCGAGCAGGTCGGCCCCGTAGCGTCCCACCCCTGATGCTGGAGGCTCTTTGCGACCATCTGTTGAAAAAGCCCGGCCTCTATCTCGATGAAATGTCGCTTTTCCTGTTGGATGAGTTTGGTCTATACGCTACAACCTCTAGTATCAGGCGAGCACTGATCTCTAAGAAATGGTTCAAGAAGACATCTCGACAGAAAGCAAGCGAACGGAATGCAGATCTACGAGATTGCTATCTACACAACTTGTCCGAGTTCTGCTCGTACCATCAGGAGAACAGGTCAGTCACCGCTTGGAATCACACCGATTCAAATTTCTAAATTCCATCGCGATCAACGGTACCAGATACCATCAGTATACCCCTAAGATGGTATTGTTATATCACGAGGATTTTTGGGTTCGACCAATACATTGGTTTTTAAGGACTTTGTAGAGGCGCTTCTGCAGCATTACAGAAGGTGGCTAAAGCCTAGGTCTCTTTTAGTTATAGACAACGCCTTATTCTATTATTCTGACCGCATCAAACAAATGTGCTCTGATGTAGGAGTGAAGCTGATATACCTGCCTTCCTACTTGCTGAACTTAAATCCCGTCAAGGAGTTCCTCTCCAAGCTTGAAGCCTTTGTTCGAAGATATTGGGTATTATATGAAGAGAACCATAACTAAGGCTTTGATAATTTTCTAGAGTGGTGTGGGGAGCACGTAGGCGAGAAGGGATAAAGTGCGAAAGGAAATTCTAGGTATGTAGGCGTTAATGTTAAGGAAATATAATAAGAATGATCTGGTTAAACATATTGTTATTGTTTGGGCTGTAGTGTATCAATTGATGTATTTCAAAAGCTAGAGATAGTTAGTGAATATGGTGATTAATATATATATTCTATAATACATCCATACTTTATAGTATCTCTATTATATCTCTGTATCATAACTCAAGCATACCTGTTGTGTATAACTTTGCCCATTGAATTATCTCGGAAACAAACCAGCGCGCTATTCCCATACTGACAGTTAAGTTAACGTAGTTCCCGGCCGACCGGAACACCCGGCCGTGCGGAACACCCCATCGAAAAATCGCGTCTTTCAACCATCCTCCCTAATTCAAACACCTACCATGCCACCAATTCGTAACTTTCCGGCTGGAAAAAATATCAATCAAGAGGGCAAGGTCCTATTAGCCCTTGACGATATCGAAAATGGCCGTGTCACGTCTCTCCGTGCTGCAGCGAAGCTATACGGAATACCACTTACCACACTACAAGCACGTACCAAAGGCCGAACCTCACGCGTTGATAAACACCCATCTGGTCATAAACTGACCCAGCTAGAAGAGGATTCACTTACTGAATGGATTATCTCTATGGATACACGTGGTGCAGCGCCTAGGCCAGCTACTGTACGTGATATGGCCAATATTCTATTAGCTGCACGCGGTAGCGACCCCCCACCTACAGTTGGCAAGAATTGGCCATCAACCTTCATAAATCGACGTGAAGAGATTCGGACATGCTTCTCTAGGCGATATGACTATCAACGTGCCCAAAACGAGGATCCTAAGTCTATACGAGAGTGGTTTACATCTGTACAGCGTGTTATTGATGAGAATGGTATTCAACCTGAGGATATTTATAACTTTGATGAGACAGGCTTTGCAATGGGTCTTATTTCAGCACAGAAGGTTGTAATACGAAAAGAATACTACGGTCGGCGATCCATTTTACAACCTGGAAACCGTGAATGGGTGACGGCAATTGAAGCTATCTGTGCAGATGGCTATTCGTTACCACCATGTGTGATTTTTAAGGGAAAGGTTGCTATCGCTAGCTGGTTCGATAACCTTCCAAAAGATTGGCGATTTGAAGTCTCAGCTAATGGCTGGACTACTGATGAGATTGGTTTACGATGGCTAGAAAAGCTATTTATCCCATCAAAAAATTCACGTGTCCGTGGTCGTTTTCGGCTATTGATTCTTGATGGCCATGGAAGCCATCTCACACCCCAATTTGACCGAATCTGTGCTCAAAACAATATTATCCCACTATGTATGCCTGCACATTCATCACATATTTTACAACCATTAGATGTTGGTTGTTTTGCAGTGTTAAAACGTACATATGGTCGTTTCATAAGCGATCTTGCACGTACAGGCTATAACCACATCGACAAGCTTGATTTCTTAACTGATTTCCAACGTTCCCGGCTAGAAGCTTTTCAGCCAAAGACTATCCAAAATAGCTTTTTAGCTACTGGAATAGTACCAATTGACGCTGAAAGAGTTGTTTCTAAGTTAAATATTTCTCTTCGAACACCTACACCACCAGGTAGCCGACCAAGCAGCAGATCTAGTCAATTTACACCTAAAACACCTAAAACTGTGGTTCAGCTTCAAAAACAAGCTTCGATGCTTAAAGATCTTTTGAAACAGCGATCCAACAGCCCTCCAAGTCCATCAAAAGTCATGCTGGATCAGATCATCAAAGGCCACTCCATAACACTACACAACACCGCGTTACTAGCGCATGAAAACGCCAATTTACGTGCAGCGAATGAGAAGAAACGACAGAAACGCAACCAATCAGCTAGACAGATACCATGTGAAGAGGGGCTGACCGTTGAAGAAGGCCTACAGCTACTTGCGCAGGTGGACTTACCTGTTGAAGCATCTATGGTCGAATCACACACCCAGGTTGAATTACCTATTCAGCCGAATCAGCCAGTCCCTAGGGCTCAGCCTAGGTGTAGTGGATGTAGAGAGGTTGGAAATAAGATCAATGTATGTAAAAATCGTATTTATAACTGAATTTATTGGTGTTGGGTTAAAATATTTGAATTTGAATTTGTCTAATGGTGGTGGGTGTTCCGGTCGGCCGGGAACTACGTTAGTTACCTATTTGATGAGATAATCAGGGTCTTGATCACTGTGGATCTGCTGGAGATCAAGCCCATTTATAAACACTAGTTTTACATTTTACTGATCTTATCCTTAAGAACGGCTCTTCTCACCTATAATTGCTACTAGTTACTATACTCCTCTACTGCAATGTTGTGAAGACTAGGTCTATTAACTATATCAGGAATAGGAGCTATCAAGATAGAGGAATATTTTGAGTTTGCCAAACTAGTAGCAACTGGTTGTGATACCTAGTTAGGCAGTAACATGATATTAATTGGAGAGCACACTAACCCGGGTGGAGATGTGGTTCGCTTGTTGTCCTCAGTGTAGAGCTGCTCATGAAGGTTGTCCGGAATATCATTATGGGTTTTAAGCCTTTCTGTACGTATGAATTCAACAAGACTTCTCAACTGATGTGTTCGAAGTTTGTAGTGTCCTTTATACATCGGGTCTTTCCAGTAATATTGACCATCGTGGTAGCATTGTGGCCTAGGACATTATATTATATAATATACCTCTTGCCATAACGAGGGCTGCCCAGAGGTATCTTTAGTATTAAGTTCCGTATCCCGATCGGCAAGTATTCGTTTAGTGACCCAAGCTTTGCCCCTTTTGTCGGTCCTTGATAACGGAGTTCTATCTTTGATATAGTTCACGGATATCTTAAGCCGAAGCTCCTTACCCTGGCGGTATTATCTGGCCTATATGAGCATCAGCTTTTCTATAGCAGTCCAATCCATATACATGCCGTCAAAGCGTTTAGTTAGGTCCTACTGGGATCGGTAATTTATAGAGACCATAACGGTTGTACCATCCGGTCTAATCCGATGGTCGCACGAGAGCTTGGCTCAAAGGATTTGAAATGCTCTGGCCTGGATCAGTAGCCAATGGTAAGACCCATGGACTTGAATCCAAATTCCTGTTGAGGCCAGGTGGGTGTAGGCCACCTGATCCTTTGTAGATATCATCTTTCTCCCTCACTCCGACGCACCACACAGATATATCCCATCCCCATTCAGATCCTCCCTATTCCAGCTTCTTCCGAGTCCGAGTCAATCCAACTCAATATTTTTGATCAGGTCACATAAATTGCTTCCCGGGGTCTTTTCCCTTTCTCCTACATCTACCATGATGCTAAGATATCAATGGATTCCCCCAATTGAGGAAGATTTAGGAATTTATTATAGGCTTAAATGGGCCAGGGCGACTACCAGGTGTCACTAGTACACTGTTTTCGCCGCAAAATCATACCCCAACCTGCAATGTTTCAACTTGGTGCAGTATATCTGAATGGGTTGATATTCTAGTAGTATAGAGCGGTATTGAAGTTATATCCACGTTCATCCGCCTTAAGGCAGCTTGGGAAGCATCTTCATATCAGCAAACTCCTCAAAGACCTTGAACATAGACTCTGTGCTGTCAACGAAACCGAAGAACCCGAGCTTCTTCGCTTTTGTGGCACTGTTATTTGTTAAAATGCATTTTCTTTCAGAGCAGAGCTCGGGGATTATGGGGAAATACCTGAAGTGAATAGGGTATGGCCACGAAATGGCAGCATCCAAGAAACCAAAGATACGCTCAACATCTCCCAAGTCCTTGTTGACCAGTCTATTCTTCTCAGCAATCTCCGCCCAAGCATCTTGAACGTACTGTTGCTTGGCCCACTCGGTTAGAGTGAATCGAGTGCGCACCGTGCCAGGAGGACCGAAGCCACGAGGGGGTGGGTTGTATGGGGTTTGAGTCTCGGTATATTCTGAGTCGTTGTTGGGACCGGTCCATTCAAGACCGTAAAGAGCAGCAAGCTTGGGCCAGAACTTGCCCCAGGTGAAAGGACAGTCGTCACCTGCATTGAAGTGTTCGTTCTCAGTTCCATTTGTGAGGACGACCCACTCTGTAATGTATGAGTTTAGCTGGGCGCTGGACATAGTCTGGTTGGCTTCCCAAGCGGCCAGATCAGATGGGTAGTCCAATGACTTGCCCAAATGCTTCTGGATGGTGGCATAAATGGCGATAGGGAGACAAATATTCATGGCTGCATCGGCTGCAGCACCTGGAATCCAGGATGGACGAGTGACGTTCCAGGGAATGTTGTGCTTGGTGCAGAAGGCGCGAAGGCAATCCTCCTGAGTGTAGTAAAAGTTGGGTTCAAGCAGCACCCGTGGGTCTGTCTCTTCTTGTGGGACTGCAGCAGGACCCAAGTGAACACCATAGTACTTGGCGCCCAACTGGAGGAGAATACGCTTAGGCAGAGCCTTTGTCAAAGCCAATCCTTCCAGGAAGTTGTTAAGCAGGAGAGCTGTGAAGAAGGTTAGTATAATGACGCTGTTGTGTCAATGAAGCAAAACTTACTGTTGATACGGACGAGCTCGTCAGCGGCACTCCAAATGGATCCTTCACCTTCGGGCTTCGCTTGAATGTAGGCGAAGAAGAATGCATAGTCAGCCTTCACACCACGCTCCTTCATTTGAGCGCCAACAGCCTCAGGGTCTTGGAGAAGATCGATCGAGACATGCTCAACCTGTGCGGGCCAGTCTCCAGGGGGAGGTCTACGGCAAAGAGCGTAGATCTTGGTCCATCTCTTTGGTGACTCGCAGAGAACACGCATCTATTCGAAGTTCAGTCAGTTCAGAATTCACCTTTTGCCGTAAAAGTTCACTATCTGCCACTTACCAAGTGGCTACCAGAAATACCATTCGCACCAGCAACAATAGCTGTGAGTCCGATGACGTCTTCGGAGAAGGTGGGTAATCCATGAAAGATGCCCTTTGACTGAATCTGCTGAACTTGAGACATGATGTAGAATCAGATATAAAGTCCGGAAGGTGTATCCGGGTATATCGGCTGATATCTCAACTTAAAAGACCTTATTTTAGCTGGGGATGAGGGGGCTTTATACTACTGGGGCATCAAGGTCAAAGCTTATTAATGAGGCAGTTATAGAGAGTGAAAATGTCTCCGAGAGATCGTGTAATGTGCCACCATGTTCCCCACTTTTCCTTTGCCTTTTTACTTTTCTTTCCCCCCGGGGCCCTTGAAGACTGATGGATGTAATAGAGTGGGGTCTTTGGGACCTCGCTCCGTTTAAGCCTTTGAGTTGTGCCTTAGCAAATATTAGACCCACTACAAGGAGTTCAGTTAAGCCGAATACTTCATAAGTCTCCGAGGGCCCTTTCAATCCAGATGTCCGCTGGATCCGATTTTGGAATTACTCAAGGAACAAGCATATTTTAACCTTGGAACCCTAGGGCATGTCAGGATTTATGTGGGTAACTTAGGAGATCATAATTCATCCTTTAATCACTGGTAGTAATAATGCAAAATTGATCATGATTCTTGTATTGTCTTATGTCAACTGGTACTTATGTGACAGAACACGGGTGCAGAACTAGCCCAATTGGGTTAGTTCAAACCACCATTGAATGGAGAGCTCTGATTGGTCGAACCAGAATGGATCACATGACCGATCAGGTGATCTCCAGGCAGAATTTATGTGCGTAATTATCAGAATGAGAAAACCAGACCTGTTGAGACATCCCATTGGCGACCGCCTACTGCATTAGACATTAAAGTCTGTCACATATTTTGCTGCCTCAGGTTTAGATCACATGATCTGTATGTGGTTGCCTAATTTCTGAGGATCAAAATGATGTCCAACACATCATGTTTGGTCCTAACGTGGTCCACAAGCGAGCCGATCACCCACCCAACTAGAAATTTTTAAAATTCAAATATTTCAACTAACAGTAATAAATTCGACTAAATATAACGCTTTTTACATACATTAATCTTATGTCCAACCTCTCGACACCCACTACACCTAGGCTGAGCCCTAGAGGCTGGCTGATTCGGCTGAATAGGCAGTTCAACCTGGGTGTGTGATTCGACTATAGGTGTTTCAACAGGCGTTTCCACCTGCGCAAGTAGCTGTAGGCCTTCTTCAACTGTTAAACCCTGATCGCATGGTATCTGCCTAGTTGATCGACTGCGCTTCTGCCGTTTCTTCTCAATTGCTGCACGTAAATTGGCGTTTTCTTGTGCCAGTAGTGCTGTGTTGTGTAGTGCTATCGAGTGGCCTTTGATGATCTGATCTAAGATCAATTTCGACGGGCTTGGAGGGCTGTTTGATCGCTGTTTTAAAAGATCTTTCAGTATTGAAGCTTGCTTTTGAAGCTGAACCACAGTCCTAGGTGTCTTAGGTGAAAATTGACTGCTTCGGCTGCCTGGTCGACTACCTGGTGGTGTAGGTGTTCGTAGCGAAATATTCAATTTAGAAAGAACTTTTTCAGCATCAATTGGTACTAATCCTGTAGCTATAAAGCTATTCTGGATAGTAGCTGGTTTCAAAGCTTCAAACCGGGCGCGTTGAAAATCAACTAAGAAATCAAGCTTATCGATATGGTTATAGCCTGTACGTGCAAGATCACTTATAAAGCGACCATAGGCACGTTTTAATACCGCAAAACAGCCAACATCCAATGGCTGTAATAAATGTGATGAATGCGCAGGCATACAGAGTGGAATGATATTATTCTCTGAGCATATTCGGTCAAATTGGGGCGTAAGGTCGCTTCCATGGCCATCAAGAATCAATAACCGAAATCGACCACGGACTCGTGAATTTGTTAATGGGATAAATAGCTTTTCTAGCCAACGTAGGCCAATCTCATCAGTAGTCCAGCCATTAGCTGAGACCTCGAATCGCCAGTCTTTTGGTAGATTATCGAACCAGCTAGCGATAGCAACCTTTCCCTTAAGAATCACACATGGTGGTAATGAATAGCCATCTGCGCAGATAGCTTCAATTGCTGTCACCCATTCACGATTTCCAGGCTGTAGAATCGATCGCCGACCGTAGTATTCTTTTCGTGTTACAACCTTCTGTGCTGAAATAAGACCCATTGCAAAGCCTGTCTCATCAAAATTATAAATATCCTCAGGTTGAATACCATTCTCATTAATGACACGTTGGATAGTTATAAACCATTCTTGTAGTATCTTTGGATCTTCATTCAGAGCACGTTGATAGTCATAACGTCTTGAGATACGTGTACGAAGCTCATTCCGACGTTTAACAAAGCTTGATGCCTAATTAACACCAATAGTAGATAGAGAGGTTGTTCCACGTGCAGCAAGAAGGATATTAGCCATTTCTCGTAAATGAGCTAGCCTAGGTGCTGCTCCACGTGAGTCCATAGAGACAATCCATTGAGCAAGCGAATCCTCTTCTAGCTGGGTCAGCTTATGACCAGGTGGACGCATATCAACACGCGAGGCTCGGCCACTAACACGTAAATGTAGAGTGGTAGGTGGTATTTCGTATAGCTTCGCCGCAGCGAGGAGAGAGGTAACACGGCCATTTTTAATGTCTTCAAGGGCTAATAAGACCCTGCCCTCCTGCTCGGCTGATTTCTGCCGAGATATAGCGCGAATTGGTGGCATGGTAGGCGTTTGGAAAAAGACTTTAGGATTAGGTCGGGTGGTTGAAAGACGCGATTTTTGATGGGGGTGTTCCGGAAGGCCGTTAACAGTAACATGATGTAACTAACGTAATTCCCAGTTGAACAGATCACCCGGTTGAGCGGGTCACCCCATCAAAACTTTCAACCATCCTTCCTAATTCAAACACCTACCATGCCACCAGTTCGTAATTTTCCGGCCGAAAAAATATCAATCAAGAGGGCAAGGTCCTATTAGCCCTTGACGATATCGAAAATGGCCGTGTCACGTCTCTCCGTGCTGCGGCGAAGCTATACGAAATACCACTTACCACACTACACGCACGTACCAAAGGCCGAACCTCACGCGTTGATAAACGCCCATCTGGTCATAAACTGACCCAGCTAGAAGAGGATTCGCTTACTGAGTGGATTATCTCTATGGATACACGTGGTGCAGCACCTAGGCCAGCTACTGTACGAGATATGGCCAATAATCTCTTAGCTGCACGCGGTAGCCACCCCCCCACCTACAGTTGGCAAGAATTGGCCCTCAACCTTCATAAATCGACGTGAAGAGATTCGGACATGCTTCTCTAGGCGATATGACTATCAACGTGCCTTAAATGAAGACCCTAAATCAATACAAGCATGGTTTACAGCTGTACAACATGTTATCGATGAGAATGGGATCCAACCTGAAGATATCTATAACTTTGATGAGACCGGCTTTGCAATGGGCCTTATTTCTACACAGAAGGTTGTAACACGAAAAGAATACTTCGGCCGACGATCTATTTTACAGCCTGGAAACCGTGAATGGGTAACTGCAATTGAAGCTATCTGCGGAGATGGCTATTCATTACCACCATGTGTGATTTTCAAGGGAAAGGTCGCTGTTGCAAGCTGGTTCGACAACCTACCAAAAGACTGGCGATTCGAGGTCTCAGCTAATGGCTGGACCACTGATGAGATTGGTTTACGATGGCTAAAAAAGCTATTTATCCCATCAACGAATTCACGTGTCCGTGGTCGTTTTCGGTTATTGATTCTTGATGGCCATGGTAGCCATCTTACACCCCAATCTGACCAAATGTGCACTGAAAATGATATTATTCCAATCTGTATGCCTGCACGTTACGTCTTATGAATCTTTTGAGCTCAGCAAAACTCCCGCTTCGGTACAAATCTGTGAAATCTGCTCAGAGTGGTGGAAGGATGCATTATCCATGACCAAGACAGACCTCGGCTCCGGTCATCTTCCTCAATGGTGAAGAAGCTCATCGATGAAATCATCAAATACGGAGGCATCTGTTGAGCCACGAAAGATGCGAGAGAACACGATACCATCTTGAGAATATGCAGAATTGGTACCTCTCATTGCGGTGGAATTGCGCCACTTGTTTTGGTGCGCTACACCGAGTGGTGACCAGCCCGACCGTCGGAACCCAACCCGCTTATCAAATCCAGATTCATCAACATAAACAAGGTAGTATGACTAAAATTTGGAGATATTATAGAGATACATTTCTCGCAATTCCACATTTTGCTTTTTGACTCTTTGTTGATAATTCTTTCTCGACCAGCCTTTGGATATAAGGGCTCTTCTAGTAACAGAGGTTATTACCAGGATCTGGAATTCATCCCACAGAAATATCGCCATCTCATCAAGGTATACATTAGGACTCTCGAGCAGATGATCGGCTTCTAGCATTAGTGGTTTTACGCTTTGTCTTCGACCAATACGATTTGACGGGGTATGGACGCTTCCGAACAGTCGTAAATTCCTGCGAATATTTTTGATCGTCTGTTCGCTGCATTCAGCTGCTTCGGCCATTTGAGACCTAGTCAATGACTGGGCTTGTATCATATTATGAATGAACTGTAGTCTTGAGGAGGATAATCTTGGTGCCATAGCGTGCATATGATAATAACGTATATGGAGAAAGAGGGTCTTTGTAGCAGGACAGATACCAAGGTAGTAAAAGCGGGATAGAGGGGCATCAAGGTACCAGTGCATAACGAGTACTTGTAACATACAGTATTTTGCGTTATTTTGTTGTTCAGGGTTTTTAATTATAGGAATGGATTATTTACGGCTTTCCTCATATGGACTAGTGTATACTTGGGTACAGGCCGAGAAGCAGCCGAGAAGCAAAACCACAGTGTCAATGGGGTAATCTGTTTTCGAAATCGACTGTATCAGTAGATTAGACTGGTAAAAACATAGAGGAAATAGCCAGGCTCCAAAAAGAGCACCCGGTGAAAAATACATCATCAAAAATGGACGGTTGCTAGGTATCGTGGTCTCACGAGCCTTTGGTAATGGCCAGTGGAAGTGGCCTGTTGAATTCCGGCAGGATGTGCAACGGAGATTTCATGGTCCACCACCTCTGGTGCCAACATATAACATTCAAACGCCACACTACCTGACAGCTGAACCGAACCTGTCGTGAAAAGCACCAAGATTGACCCTCAAAGCCCTTTTTTCCTGATCATGGCAACAGATGGCTTGTAGGATATGCTCTCCAGTCAGCAGGTAGTCGATCTAGTGGCGAGATGGTTGGAATCAAAAGCAGATGGGAAGAGGAACAGCAAACTGGAGCCAGCATATGAACCATTCGACTTCGGTCAATTCTGGACAAAAATGAGCTGGAAATTTGTGGAGGGGAGAACAACAGTCCAAGATGACAATGTCTCTGTGCATCTGGTATGTACAGTACGTAATTCACTAGGTGGAAATCATGACGAGTTAATAGCAGGTCGACTTGCCTTCAGCTCTCTATCTTCCCAGCGTCTCAATGTGCGAAAGTCTTTTACACAATCATCTACCTTATTGGCTTATCCAAATTGATCTGCAAACAAAGTACAACTTCCACTAGTATATGAAAACGAAAGATTTCTTTGTTATCTAGCATTAGGAACCTTCATTGAATGTCCACTTTGATAGTACAGAAAGGAATAATTCATGGATGTGGCAATTGAGAAAAAATTAATCTAGTCAGTGTCATATTCCTGTATTCCCAAACTATTCACATGAGCTGTGAGTGACCAACATATAGATCTAAGGTTGTGTCAGATTGATACTATAAACGGCCAATTAACCTTATGGACGCCATTCATCCCCGCCAATACATCTCTGAAGCAGAACCTATCCTAGCTTCAACTTTTCCACGCCTTACATTTTCCCCGAGGAGCTATAAGGATCATTTGTAGGATAAAGTACTTATCACGATATGAATTAAATTTGTAAGTTTCTCGGAGTAGGTAGGCTCAACAATACCTTTCAATTTTCGAAACATATAGACTGTGTCAATCAAGAAATTTACAAGTGAAAAGTATCATCTGTTTTTGGCATTAATTAAAGTGGTGAGAGGACTCATTCCAGCCTCATAGAGCGAAACCGGCATAAAATGGCAAGAACTTCCAATATTGGCTCAAGTGTAATCTATTGAGCATGATCGAGTAGGAGATTCATGTAGATCACCACAAGCTAAATCATGTATCAAAGCACCGTAGTTCCTTCGCAGTTTTAAAATTCGTGCCAGGCTGTAATTGAAATGATCAGAAACTTGCTGGTTTTCACAGCATCCGCCATAACTCGAGAGATAAAAGTAGATTTTTTAGACCTATATAAGGCTTAGCCAAAGCCTGTGGTAATTCCTCGCCTTAAGATTGCTTGAGAATCCTTTCAAAAGGGAAAGCAATATAATCGGACTTTAGTGTTCCTGCCAGAGGTAAATACCTTAAAATTAGAAAATGCGCTAGGATATACGGATACTATAGCGGATGAGGCGTCAAGTACAGTTGAGAGTGCAGCAAGCAAGATTTCTACGGTAGCAGATAAAGTGGTCAGCCAAGCTAGTACGTCTTTAAAAACCTTGGGAAAAGAGCTTCAGTCGGAATTACCAGCATTTTACAAGGTTGGCCTTTGGGGATACTGTAAAGGTAACGACACTCAAGTCAGTTCTTGTTCTGAGCCAAGCATCGCATTCACATTCAATTTCTTCAGGATCTTGGAGTCCTTCTCGAGTAAAATAGAAGACCTAATTTCAGACATCGATGCAAAAGTCTTGAACGGATACCGTGATGTGTCAAGGGCAGCTCTTCAGGATCTGTGCGCACATGTCCTTTGTTATTGGCAAATGCTTATCTTTATTTCCGATTGCATCCTCCTTTGCATAGGCGCCAAACACGTAGGCATTCTGTATCTGTCGGTTTATCTTCCTGCGTTTGACAAGATCGTCGTTTCCGGCAGCAGAAGATTTCCTTTTCAGAGTCGGATGCATCCTTCAATTGAGCTCCGGTGACACTGAAGATGTTGTTTGATCTTAATGGCAAAGCTCGTAGTGAAGAATGATCATTTCAGAAAGGAAGTCTTAGATACGATGAAGACAAAATGCAGGAGATATCAGCATTATTTATATTGGTAACTAAGACAATTAGTAAAAGAGATATAGATTATATGGTGGGTATGTGCCATAGTCTAGAGCTAATAATATATTAAGGATATTGAGATATAAGGAATTGACGACCATGTGGAAATGAAGGGCCATCAAGAACTTGATGGAAAAATTAATCGGCCTGGTTGATGATTGATACTACTTTTGTGATGGGTAAGAAGTAGCTTGGGTGCCGTTTAGATGCCCCCTTTCAGCCAATGCGATGAATCAGCGAACGATCATGACCAGGATCACTGAGCACTTACTGAGCACTGAGCACTCACGTGACCTACGGACTCGCTCAGTGAGCCTGAGTCTGAGCGCCCTCATTAAAGCGGCGGTCACCAGATTAGGAAAGCCCCACCTGTCGGGGAAAATCCAGTACATACAGGTACCTAGGTAAAATTTCCATGTTTGACGATAAGCATACTTACAGTATCTCCAGTGGTTCGATATTGGATGTGAAAAGAATTGACAACAGTATCCTCATTGTGTAAGGGGCTATTAACACCCAGCCCTCGGTCTTCAGTATTCTAATTTCAACGGAGAGCTGCCTAGGTGATAAGAGGGAGAGCTCATTTGGTCGCACAGAGCCTTGACAAGGATAAGTAGGATCATGAAATAAAAAAGGAAAAAGGAAAAATGTATCATAGCGACGGCATCCCGAGGTGTGAAATAAAAACGGAACAGCAAAAAGATGGACTCGCGGGGAATCGAACCCCGGACCACTCCCATGCTAAGGGAGTATTATACCACTAAACCACAAGCCCAGTAGATATCAGAAGACTCAATTTTTGACACCATTAACCATTAGTCTAATAGTTCCCATTATAAGACTAAAAGCACTCAACTTTCGAGATCAGTGAATTGATCAGATACCAAATCTGAGTCTAAATGCACACAACATCTCTGTAATATCTCATGTAATCTCCCCTTCAAATATGACTGTTCATTTAATCTATCTACACAGTCTGAATCCAAGTCACAGACATCTCGACGGAGTGCTAAGCATCATCCGACTGGAACATTGCCATGCATGGTTGTATATATATGTAGTACTGCCATTCCTTGCCAGATTTTAGGGTTTCAAATAACGGTCAAGCGACAGTACTTGAACTCCAGGGCTGTATATTGAATATAACAATTCTTTAAAAAATTTCGAGGTACCCTCATTGTGTTTATTGATTAGTTATGAGAAATCTAACGGTTGTGAGAATTTAACAGTTATGAAACGGGTGTTAGATAGTTATCAAATACCCAATACCCGTGGACAGGAATCCATACAGGTATTAATTTATTTCAAAACAGATCAATATTATAATTTACATATTAGTAAAATTAAGATGTAAATACTAGCTCAAAAATATTAATAGAATCAATATACATAAGCACTTACTATACTTTTAGGATGATTGGGATCCTATGTAGCCGCGATCTAGGCCCCTTTCCTCCTCTTTAACATCTAGCAACCTTGCTTCCTCGAGAACCCGGTTGGTGGTCTGAATAGAGATTATAGCATTAAGCTTCCAAGGCTCAGGCCATCATGATTATGTTTGGCTATCTGCTCCAAGTAAAGACTGACAAGGTCCACGCTAGAGATCTCTCCTGCATCCAGAAGAGTCTTCATGTTACTTGCGGTTGCTGTAAGCAAGTCAATGAAACGCTTAGTTGTCATGTTTGGGATCACTGGCTTTTTGCTAAAAGGAAAGAGCTTTGATGTAATTGAAAAAGAGAGGCAAGGCCGGCGATAGTGGAAAAAAAGAACTTTTATCATAAAGTGGTTTTCTTTTACTGTTCTTTGTTTGTTTGCCAAGAGCCTCAAAAGTAGTTACCGTGGGACAAGAAACGGAAAGTGCACACTTTATCGAGACGTTCCGTCAACAAACTGAGTAGCTTCGTATGCTAACGTCATCTGCAGCAAACGAACAAGGTATGTCTTCACTCGCCATTTGACCTTGAGGTGGCTGAAGAATCATTTCAAATGTTGTGTAAACAACTTATGCAGTTTACCAGGAAATTCAATATTTAAACATGATCCGTACAATATGTAGATTATTGGATTATTCCTGTGCCTTTATGAAGATGACTTTATATTGAACTTATCGAACCCAGAAAGACCTCCTTGACTTCCCTCGGGCAATTCCACAGGTATTCACTTAACACAGAGAACTCCATATAAAACAACAAAACTCTAAACCAGACCTCTTACATATGGGTTGGGAGCCGATACATGCATACCGAAGAAGCAATATTACCAAATCCCGGGCAGCGAATGACGATGTTGCTGGTACCTGGGAGCTTGGGGCCTCCAAATCTGTTGAAGTTCGGATAACACATCTCTATCTGGAGCTGAGTGACCCATTCCTTGAAAGAAACACTGGCCCTCTCAGAATCAAAATAGAACTCCAAGTTCGAGCCAGGAGAAAGCTGTGCGTCCGGCTGCCCGCGTTCCATATATAAGGGATCTTTCAACATTATAAATCTTCCTCGATACCCAAGATTGGACATTTGGACGTATTGCAACTTGAGATGATCTGCCCAAGATTTGAAAACACGCCGCCAGAGCTCCTGCATCTCAGTCTTGACTTCAGTGGACAATGAAGAGACCCAAATTCGACTGTCTTCCGTTAGGGGTCCTGGATCTGGTACAGATGTTATCTCATCAACCAGACTGACCAACCACATAGTCAGTCGTTTCAAGGTTGGGGCTGCTGTTTTCAGAAATTCCTCGAGGCTATTCACTTTCACCTCGACTGAATGAAGATGAAGTTCCTCTAGCTGGGAAAATTGAACTTTCTGGGCGAGATCCTTAAAGTAGAGAGGAGATAATTCTTCTGCAGGACTCCATTGGGCAAAAGTCAGGGTCTTCAGTGTCGGCGAGACTGTGATCAGAATTTTGTGGAGGTTATTGAAGGTGCTTTCGTTGAATGTTTCATTTTCATGATCTTTAAGGCGAAGGCACATATGCAGACTTGTCAGATCCTTCAAGATTGGAAGCAGCAATTGATACTGGGCCTCTGGCAGTTGAAACTGTTCCAATTTCATACCGCAAAATGGAAAGAAACGGCCGCAAGTGTGAAGGGCTTGGACTTTTCGATTGGATTTGATTATGGCGTTGAGAAGTTGTGAGAATGCCAAACCGTAAGGCATGTACGGCATCGGCTGAGAACGCATTGGACCATTCTTGTATTTGAACTGGCTCTTCAATTCACGCAAGCCCAGACAGGTGAAGTCAGTATGGGCTGCATTCTTAAGGAGGAAACTTGTGTCGTATGTTCGTAAGCCAAGGGTAACTGCGTTTTTAAGGCGCGGTAGGCATTTTTCAAGGCTGTTAAAGAGCCCCGAGAATTGCAGAATGGCATCGTGTTTTTTCATTGCAGGTTCGAAGACGGCAAATAAGGCCTCAAGCTCAGCCTCGATTTCTTTCGATTCTTCCGTTGGTGGAAGACGTGTCGGTCTCAATACATCTGTAAACGATGCCCTATCTAATTTTGCCCAATTTTCGAACAAGTTTGGGATGATCCAAATTTCTTCAACATAGCTGCGAAGAGTTTTGCTAGTTGTAATCTGCTCCAGCCGTTCAAGGCCTTCAGGTGTGAGTAGAAGGGTGATTTTTCTAAAATATCGCGCTGTATAGGCTTCCAGTGTGTTGTCGTGGATTTGGCGGCAAGTGACCCTGAACGCGCCCCAATCTTTAGGCTCCAGGTTCTCACAGATACGAGTCAATAACTCCAAAGGTAAGTTTGTGATTGACATATTGCACCTGTTGGGTAAAGCAAAGCCACTCTTTGTCACCTTGTATTTGCGATCATATAAAGAGTGAGGGATGTGCATGTGACAAGGAGAAGGGGGAATGGAAAAGTCCGGTTAAGCAGGTACCCGCAAACTCCATGAGGGGTCAGTGGCGTGGGCAAATGCGTACTATAACTAGCCCCTTTGTACGGCCCACATTTAATCAGGCAAGAACAAAAATAAAATACAAATAAAATGTTGAAAAGCGATTTTGAGTAAACTTTTGATTAGGTTCCAAGATTTCTTTACCCGGAACTCCCTCTAAAGAGGAATTTATATTGGGAAATCATATAATTGCAATACCAATGTCCTGATTGATTGTCCGCTAGTAGCAGAGATGATGATATACAAAATTTGAATAGAACCGCCAATTCCCCACTGGTAATTTTCAGTTGATGCTGTATCATTAACAACTTCCAGAAAGAATATCTAGAAATCAGTCCATGGCTGGAGGAATCCAGCATAGAAGGTGGCCGGTGTCGTGCCTTGCCAATCCATTCTGCTATTATAGTACCACCAAGCCAAAGCAAAATAGACATAGTTTTCAGTATTACGATAAGCATATGCCGTCACATCAACACCATTCATAATCACTTGTTGAGGTTGTATCGCGAACTCGAGACAGTCAAACATGGCGTCTGTAGTAAGTGGAGGATCAGTGTCTGTGCAAGGCCGCAAGGGAATAGGGGAAATAATCAAATGATACTCACAGCTATAATCCACAATCATAGTTGCTCCGTTTGCCGCATTTGTTCCATAACCATCCCACCTGCTGACCATGTGTAGAATTTCGTGGAGCAACACAGCAGAGTTAGGCCTCACTTTATGAAGTTGGACTGGGGAATTGGGGTCCACGGTAAGAAGGGGAATATCACTCAATGTCGTATAACCATCCGACCAAGCACTGGCTACGCCGTTACTCAACACATTGGGGCAAATTAGAACAAAATCTGAAATGGCCTCGCGCACAACATCATAAATTTTCCCTGTGGCGGGTATAGTGATCGTACTCTCAGCCCCAGGACTACCATACGAGTTCAGTCCCTGCAATCCACCAGGGCCGCATAAATCAGTTCCTCCATTACCCAATAAATGCTGAAGACGGCATCATATAATACTTGTTGATTGGATCAACATAGTATGGTAACTGGACGCCTGGTAAATTTGGAACCCAGTCACTATAGAAATACGCGACGGTGATACCTGGCTGCATTTGGTTCCCTTGAGAATCCTTGATGAAAGAGTTCCAAGGGTATATGTCTCCAAAGTCATTACAAAATAGGTTTGCAGGAGAGGTGGGAGCCTGGTAATCTCCATCGAACGAGACTAGAGATACGAGACGTGAAATGTGATCTATTCAAATTGCAAGATATAACTCTGGTAAGTAACCATCTTCATTTGAGTACTGGTAATATACACTGGGCACGGATGACTTACCTTGTACAACGGTCCACGCAGTCTCACTTGCAGTCTGGACGGTTCCATCGGTGTTGAATCGAATGCCAAACCAGGCAGTGAAGAGCTGACGTGCGACCAATTTCGCTTGCGTCTGCCCTGGTGTTTTAGCCAGTTGAACTGCATTGTCCAGTTGGGTACAGAGTGTTGTGAAGTCCGAAGAATATGCGTTCAACCTTGTTAGGTTGTTATTGCAGGTCCCATAATCTGTCGAGGTGGTTGGGAGGTTGAACAAGTTATCAATAGTGACCGCTGCAACATTGCTAGCCACCAAGCATAAGGTAAACCAAGAAAATATCGCCCTTAGTCCCAGCATGGTAGCGGAGAGTGAGTTGGCGAAAATGGGACTTCTTGATTATAATATTTTGTACAAGTAACCGAGGGGCCTCTTTATGCAAAAGAGAGAAAGACGAGCCTTTCTCCCTCCTCCATCGATGATTTTATTTTTATTCTTATTTTTATTTTTAATTTTAATTTTTAATTTCCGATATAGTCCTCTGGCCCCCTTGCCCCTTCAATATCTCTTAGGTCGGCATTTGTGGTTATTTTAGTGTGTTTAGTAAACTCGGAGAAAGGTAATGATTTCGTTATATTTGCAGACCACTTGGTCAACATATGTACATACAACATTTGAAGCATTTGAGTGGGTCTTAAGGATCGCTCGGCACAATGCTTGCCGCAACGCCATCCCGAGGTCACAGCCTTGACCCACACTAACCTTGGAAGTCTTTCCAGGGTTGTAGCACCTCATTCTCAATCGCATACTACAAGTAGCCAAGTTTTTCCCAATTCGCAGGTGCAAGAGAAAGAGAAAGATATCGGGTTTCGAGTTGCTCAGGCTCCAGGGCTGCATTGAGGTTCATTATTGGAACCCCTGACCCACACAGACAAAGACCCCGGGTGCCTAGTAGACGGACAAACCCCAATCCAACTTCAAGTTGAAGATAGTAGGTACCTAACAATGAGTTGGTTTGATTATTTATTGTGCACTGGAACTTGCTCCACAAAGCGTCTGTATGCATGCGGAGTCTACTCTGTCACAACTAGTATTCCCTGAAACTTGAATTTGAAGACATTTATATATGTACTTCAAGTCACTAGCACTAGTATACTACTAGTAGCACTTAAATTTGCCTTCTATGTGTCAGTGGTCCGGCGCGTTACGCGTGTAGATATTGGACCACTGCGGCCATATACTCTAGCTCTCACTTGCACGTGGAGATCCTTCCCTCCTCACGCTTCCTTCAATACGTGTTTCTGGCCTTCTTCACTTGTAGACATCCAAATCCAAATCCTCCAACAGGTTATGAGCCCGGCAGCACATACCTGACACCTGATACTTGATCACCGTCACGAGCGAATACAACAGAAAACACCTCGCCGGCCCTGAGCGTCGGGCCGGATCTCTTACTTTACTTCATATCACCCACCACCAAAGACACACACTCTCCGGCACGCCGACATGGCGGATCGCCACAATTTTGATGGAGACGATGATGATGCAGATGGATGGGGTGCAGAACTATTTCGGACAGCAGAAAACAGGACACAAGCGGATCGGTTGCCGACGAAGACAATCACTTATCCGAAGCTGACCACCTGTCTAAATAGCGATGAGAACTTCGAAGAATGGGACAAAGATCTTCGGCTGATTCTAGCAAAGGATGGTCTATTAGACCTGATTGATGTGAATATTCCCAGACCGACAAAAGACATTGAAAATGAGAATGCTATGAGATGGAGGGATATCTCTGCCGACATGGCTGTGTGGTTGAAAGACAACATCATCCCCGAACTATGGCAAGAACTCGAAATATCGACTACCCGTGTGAAGAGAGGCTACGCAGATACACTCTACAAAGAGATTGTGAAGCTAGTGGAGAAACATAACACACTGGCAAGAGCGAAAAGAATTAGAGCCTGCCGCCTGATGTCAAGTTCTGACTTCCCCCTAAAGTCTCACTATGTCCGTGCATACGTACACAACGTTATTGAGCTCCGGAAACAAGGAATGGGGCCATCCCCATACTGGGCGTTTATTACTATGCTTGACGAGGTACCGGATAAGGTTAGAGAGAAGTGGTATGAGAAGCTAGACCAAGAGGATATCAACCCGAACGATTTCACCGATACAATGTTAATCCAACACTCAAAGAGCATTCGACAGCAGCTAAGGCTGAATGATGAAGATGGCGCTGTTCCCGCGATGCAGGCAACCGGCCGAGACCGCAAAGACAAGAATAAGGACAAGGAAAAGGATTCTAAGCCATACAGAACACCTCCAAAGGACAAGACAGAAAAAGAATGGGTCGAAATCGTCAGAAAGAGAAAAGACAACAGATCTGGAGGGTGTGGACATTGCAATCTCAAAGGCCATAAGGCCAAAACATGCTGGTATCTATGTCCGTGGCTACGACGTAAAGGATGGACTCCATTGGATAAATACTGGGCTTACAAACCTGGTCTGGACTGCGAGACATGTAAACCTCTATCAGAGACTAAGTCTACAGAAGAAACTTCTCCACCACCACCCCCTACAGCAGCAACAGCCGCAGCTGCGATAGCTACAGACGCCTATCTTGATGATGTCTATAACCGCCACTACCATGTGATGGCTATTGAAACACCTAATTTGATGATCCCTGATGATCCCTATGATGAATACATACAGTCAGTTTACAATCGTGCATGCATCTCTCAGAACGAAGGTGACAATGAAAACTTTACCGAGGAGTGTGACTGTCTCCTAACCACTTCTGACGCGGAGATGTTCGATCAACAGGATGAGATTCTGGATGAAATTGCAGATATGGCTGTGGACCAAACATCCCCTTTAAAACAAGGCTTATCAAGTGATCCGGACACCGAGGAAACTCTCATTAAGATCCCAAATGAATTGGAAGCACAGCAATGGCTCCTAGACACGGGCTCAGGCAATCATTTGTGCACAAAAAGAGATTGGATATTCGATTACGTCGAGTTCAAGGATGGTATGAAATATGAATGGGAAACCTCCTGTCCGGGAAACAAAGGGACTGCATGCGGATATGGCAAAGTTAAAATCACCTTATTACAGGATGATAACAGCCTACTGGATGTCATAATTCCAGTTATGTACTCTCCAGTTATTAAATATAACCTGTTGGGAGCTTGTAAACTACGCCGTGACATGCAATTCGCCTACAACGATGACACTTACGCCCTACATGACAGAGCCTCAAAGGCAGTAGTGGGACGCGTTTTCTTTCACTCAGGAGTGCCGTTTCTCAAACACAAAGACTGTGGCTTACAACAAATTGGCCTCTCCATGGCAAGTATTTCAGCCAAAATAGCCCACCGCCGCCTTGGACATGCTGGTGCCCCGAAAATAAAGGCCACTGAGAAGGATCTTGACGTCGAAGTGGACCATTCAGAACCATTTAATTGCACCGCATGCAAGCTTGGAAAATCAAAGAAAAGAATCTCTCGCATACCACAGGTCCGTGCAACGCGCCCAGGACAGATGATCCATGCAGATCTACAACAAATCCGCCCACAGGCTCTTGGTGGCTACAATTATGCTCTAATCATGACAGATGACGCTACCAGATGTCGATTTACGTGTCTTTTAAAACATAAGGATAAAGCTTCTCACGAGATGATTAAATTCGCTACGCAAATCAAGAATGACACTGCCGCCTATCCGCAGGTGTGGAGATGTGATGGTGGATCAGAGTTCTACAAGTTCACGACATGGGCAAAAGAAAATGGACAACGAATTGAGCCTTCCGCCCCCTATGCACAGCAGCAGAATGGTCTTAGCGAGATATCAGGTGGCTACATCGTACAGACTGGACGGACAATGGTTATCGACGCCGAAGCCCCAGAATACATGTGGGGAGAGGCTATTTTGACAGCAACCTACATCATTAACCGGCTACGCCAAGCCCCTGGCTCACCATCTCCGGCAGAGCTATGGAATAAAGGCATGAATTGCAGAGAGCAGCCAACGTCACTAGCTCATCTCCGTGTCTGGTATTGCAAAGCTTATGTGAATATCCCTCCAGAGCGGCGTGTGAAGAGCCAGAAGATGCGTCCACGTGCATGGCTAGGCCACCTCGTAGGCTACATTGGAGAGAATGGTCACCAATTCCGTATCTATGACCCCTACACAAAGAAAGTGTCAATCCACCGAGATGTTATGTTCTGGGAGACCAAATCTGATACCCTGGTAGCTGGTGTTGAGGAGATCAAGATCTCTCAGCTAGGAAATGAGCAAATCAACCGTCAAATTGTAACAGGAGCAGTGAAAGACACAGACAGAGAAGATATTGCCCGCCTGACAGAGCTCTTGAAAGGTGCTCGCAATACATACAAGTCTCTACACCGTGAGACAAGCCGCTTTTACAACAATCAAAACAAAACAAATAAGGATCTCGAAGCCGCAGCTCGCATACATCAGCAACGTGCAGATATGTTGGAAAGACGAATTAAAGACCTCACTAAACAGCTACAGCAGTACCGTGAGGAGACACCAGCGACAGTGACATCAGAGTCCTTAACACCTAAAGTAATTGGACAATTCCCCCAAACAAATGCGCCTCTTAGAGAAAAGAAAAAATTCCATAACGAAATCTCTGGAGGATTTAACGCAGACGAATATGATGATGATGACCAGACACCAACACCAACTCCACAAACAACGACTAGTCGGTCTCAGTCAACAACTAGTCAGACCCAATCAGAAACTGAGCAAGCTCCAAGACGTTCCGGACGTGTCACAAGGGAACCGAAGCGCTTTGGAAACTTCGAAAATTGGAAGGATCTTGGCAGAAGCGTCTCTCAACCACCGCAAACTGATGGTGCAGACGATTTCGACTACATTGCAGGCCTTGAAAGTGCAATTGCGATGGCAGCTTTTACAGATAATGATGATGATTATGGCGAATCAAGACCTGAGACGGCAAAGAAAAAGGACTGGCAGATTAAGCGACCTACCACCCATAAGCAGGCTATCACCACTCCAGAAGCCTCATTTTGGCAAGCTGCAATGGATGAACAAGTGTCGAAATTGGAAGCTGCAGGTGCCTGGATCGAGGTGGATGAGATAACAAAGCCAAAACATTTGCAAATTCTACCAGGGAAATGGGTCTTTGACACCAAGACAGACAAAGATGGCTATATCACACGCTATCGAGCGAGATGGGTAATCTGTGGCAACAGACAACGTCCCAGCATTGATTTCGATGAGAATTTCGCGCCAGTAGCTGCTGACCAGACCGTGAAATTGTTGTATGCACTGATCGCTGAGAAAGGTTGGAAAGCTCGCCAATTCGACGTGATAACCGCTTATTTGAATGCGGAAATTGATAATCGACGTGTCTACATGCGCCTACCGACAGGCTTTGCGAAAGAAGGAAAAATATGCCTGATTCAGCGTGCGCTGTATGGTCTGCGACAGGCTGCACATCTCTGGTGGACGAAATTTAGCGAAATACTATGCAAATTGCAGTTCCGACGATCACAGAGCGATCCATGTCTCTATGTCCGCGGGAATTCGGCCGAAAAGACCCTTTGTATGATTGCAATCTACGTGGACGACGCAAAGATGGCCAGTATGAGTGACGAGATCAATTCTAGTGTGATCAAAGAGATTGAAAGACACATCGAGATCAAAGACCTCGGTCTACCAACGAGGTTCCTAGGCTGCGACATCAGCTTCGAAAACAATGACATCTTGTTCTCTCAACATCAGTACATTGACGGTGTTATACACACTGAACATATGGCCAGTGCAAATTCAAATACAATTCCGATCGCCACAGGCTCCGACACAAGCTTACCAATGGAAAAGACTCTATCCAAGCAAGACGCTCAATCCCTTGCAGAGATCACTGGAAAGATTGGATGGATTGCAAAGAAAACACGTCCTGATATTGCATACGCTACAGGCGTCTTACAGAGGTGTAGTGCTTATCCATCCACTGAAGCCACTGCGCTTGCGAAACATATTATTCGATATCTCACAGGGACACCAAGACTAGGATTGAAATTCAGAAAGAAGGCCCCTATTGCAGTGAGTGAAAAGGTGCCGCTGAAAGGTCTAGTAGGCTTCGTCGACAGCTCTTTTAGCAATGACCCTTGGACAAAGAAATCTGTGCAAGGCTGGATATTCATGTACAACGGGACACCGATCTCTTGGTCTACAAAGCGACAATCCCTCATTGCGCCGTCGAGTACGGCAGCCGAATACATTGCATATGAACATGCATCGCAAGAGGCTTTATTGTTGAAGAATTTGCTGGTGGACATGCAGCAACTCGATCAATCCCCCGTGATAATCTACACTGATAGCGACAATGCATACACTCTTGCACACGGTATCGGCTTTAAGCCAGCGACAAAGTGGTTAGATCTACGCTATCACATCATCAAAGAGAGAATCGAACTCGGCAAGATCAAATTGGTGCTGATCGACAGCGAGGACAACGTCGCCGATGGCCTGACAAAGGCCCTGGACACCACCAAGTTCAAAGCTTTCCGGAAAGGACTGTGGATGGTGGATGCATAAAGAAGAACAAAGAAAGGAAGGCAAATCATGTGATCTATTATTTCCTAATTGGGTAACTACACCTGATTTTATTTTATTGCAGAAATGGACATTTCAGGAGGTCTCGGAGGTCTCCGTGCTGCGAGAGCTACGGGGGGTGTGTCAGTGGTCCGGCGCGTTACGCGTGTAGATATTGGACCACTGCGGCCATATACTCTAGCTCTCACTTGCACGTGGAGATCCTTCCCTCCTCACGCTTCCTTCAATACGTGTTTCTGGCCTTCTTCACTTGTAGACATCCAAATCCAAATCCTCCAACACTATGTACCGAGATTCAAGTTACTCAGACTCGAAATCAATTGATTATACTGAAACTTTTCGATGTTAGTTTCCATTTCGGTTTGCCGGCATTTCATATTTCAGTGGCAACTTGAAGCTCGCACTTAGTCTTGAACCGAAAAAATAGCTGCCGGGTCCGTCCGGGAGGTGGAACGTCGTTGATTAGGAGAAAAAACGCTTCTATGTAGGGACTAGTCTAATCTAATTCACGGTTCAGATTTCTTCCGAAGGTCTCCGTGCAAGCTCCTAGTCCGAGCTAACTTAGCGATGTGGATGCAGGTGGCTATGCAGCTCACTAGATCTGGACTAGATCTGGACGAACTATCAAAATCTTGAATTTCAAGGGCAGGCTGTGCCCCACCAGCAATTTACATACTAGCCTTGCTGAAGTCTCTAATTTGGAATTCCAAGCAATATGCGTTTTCAATGCGTGAATCGAAAGAAATATTACCCGAGCACCTAGTTTAGTGAGCACTAGCGTAGAATGAATATGACCCCGATGCGCAGTCCACTCTTCGTGTCTGTGCTTCTGGTGATCTCAAGAAACTGCAAAATTCGTCCACTGTTAAAACAGCCCCTTCCACAACCTTAGTCAAAAATTCCGTTCAATACCAAGTGGGCGGTTGGGGCTCAACTTCTTCTGCATCCACGGAGAACGATTACTCTTCGCTTCTGGAGGCTTTGAAAACTTATCTGATTTGCAATCCTCAAAAACCTGAACTTTTTGGCTACTCGAATGAAGTGACCGCTGGAGTTTACCTGGGAGAAAGCATCCAACAGGCTGCCAATGTCGAATCTGCCATTGAAGAATTGCAAAACTTTCTTTCAAGTTCAGACTACAGCACTGGTGCAATTCAATACTGTGGTGTCAATGCCAATGAAACGATTGGCATAGCGGTCGATCTGAATGGGAATATCTCAACAATTCAAGAATATGTCCAAACCTGGCACAAGGGGGGATGTTTGTCTAACTTTGATACGAAGACAACTGTCAGTGTTTTTCTTACCTTCCAGGCTGGCGTCAACAAGGCAAATGGAACCGTTTTAACCTATTCCCGGCTATCGCGTGGATTGCATGGCCATCATATTTCTCACAGCCACAAACACAAATGCACAACGGATACATGCTCATATGTTGAAGTGGTTTCTGGGGATTCTTGTGCATCGCTGGTCACCGAATGCGGAATCACCGACACCGAGTTCTACGAGTACAATACTGCATCAGATCTCTGCTCAACACTCGTTGTGGGCCAATACATATGCTGTTCCTCGGGCTCATTACCCGACTTTGCACCATCTGCTTATGAAAATGGCACCTGCTACACGTACAATATACAGTCAGGGGACAGCTGCTCGAGTCTGGCCGCTACATATAGTCTCACCGAAGCCGAAATTGAGTCCTATAACAACGAAACATGGGCCTGGTATGGGTGTAGCGACTTGCAAGCGGGCCAGAATATCTGTTTGTCTTTGGGAAATCCTCCCTATCCCGAGTCAATTGCCAACGCCGAGTGTGGACCTCAGGTTCCAGGCACTATTTTCAACAGCACCGATTCGGGCGACTGGGAGAGCTATAACCCTTGTCCGTTGAATGCCTGTTGCGATGCCTATGGTGAGTGCGGTATTTCACCAACATACTGCACTCGCACTTTCGCCGCGGATAACAACCCTGGAACAGCGGGAAATGGAACGAATGGATGCCTTTCTAATTGCGGAACCACGATCACCAACTGGGCAGTTTCCCCTTCTTCATTCTCCAAGGTCGGCTACTGGGAACCAAGTAGTCTTGAGCGCCCATGTCTGCAGATGGACGCAGATTCAATCGACACATCTCAATACACCCATGTCATGTTTGCCTTTGGCAACATCACAGCCGATTTCTCTATCAATGTTTATGGGTATGAAGACCAACTATCAGAATTCCTAGCGCTTGAAAATATTAAGCGTATGATGTCCTTCGGTGGCTGGGATTTCTCTACCGGCGTGGACACCTATATGATCTTCCGTGAGTGTACTTCTGCTACATACCGGTCTACTTTAGTGACAAATGTGGTTAATTATATCACTGACACCGGTCTTGACGGCGTGGATTTTGATTGGGAGTATCCAGGTGAGACAGATACTGAAGGTATTCCAGCTGGAAGCAGCGATGAAGGTGACAAATTTCTTGCATTCCTCAAAGATGTTCGAGAAGCATTGCCCAGTGATAAAATTCTGTCTATTACGGCTCCAGCTTCATACTGGTATCTACAGAACTTTCCTATTGCTGAAATGGCAGAGGTTGTGGACTTTATCAATTACATGACCTACGATCTGCATGGAGTGTGGGATAAGGGAAATGAATGGGCAGAGGATGGTTGTCCAGCCGGTGACTGTCTCTTCTCCCACATCAATATGACAGAGACCGAATGGGCTCTGGCTATGTTAACTAAGAGTGGAATTGGAACCAGCCAAATCATGGTAGGCGTTTCCAGCTATGGTCGTTCGTTCGAGATGTCTGAGGCAGGCTGTTATAATTCCAACTGCACGTGGACTGCTGCAGGAGAAGCAGGTGAATGTACTGAAACTGTTGGATACATTTCAAATGCAGAGATCAACCAAATCCTTCTAACAAACACCAACTCAAATCTCTACTCGGATGGAAATGTGACCAATTTCATCGTCTATAATGATACCCAATGGGTTGGTTATATGACTAACGAGACCAAGGGCAAGCGCGCAACTTATTACGAGGGCTGGAATTTTGCCGGTACAGCAGATTGGGCCATTGACCTCGCGGAGTTTGTGGATAACGAGATTGCCGCTGCAGCTGCCTCAGAAAGCTCAGGGGCTCAAGCAACAATTACGATCGATCCTGAAGTTTGGGGGGAATCAAGTCCTGCCGCCACTTGTGCACCTCCTTGTCTGATGGTCATGCCTCCTCTGCCTCTGACGTCAAACACTACCATTTCCTTCGACCCATGGAGCACTCATGTCACTTACAGTTCTGTCGGAACATCCACTACCGCCTTGAGAGATGGAAGTTCCACTACATTTAATTATTATAGCAGTGTTTTAGTCCCATACGTGATCAACCTTGGTCCTGGTATGTATCATGTTACCCTTCGGATCGTACCTTCATGGAGAACCAAAATACTAATGTGGCGATACAGTGAGAACTGACTACATCAACGTCTGGAATCAACAGATTACCGGCGGTCAGAAAAATGTCGTGCAGACTAGCTCGATTGTGCCAACGCAAACGCCCATCACTTGGACCCCGTGAGTTCCATACCTCAATTTTACTCTCTCTAACCTAGAAAACCAAGCCAAGCTAATCTGAGAAGAACGGTTGGAGGTAACACTACTATCATTGGCGCCACCAAAAGTGTCATGCCCGGTTTCACATATTTCTCTGGGAACGTGACCTACAGCACGACTGCATGGACTGGCATTTGGGGAGGGACCACATATGTCACCGGCGGGACCACTCTGCCTCCGCAGACGTCGACTGTGACACCCTTTGCGTACCCGACAACTTCAGATACGACACCTGATCCAACTTTGAACACCGTAACAACTACGGTGAAATCTGTTTCTAACTCTAAGAGCTGGGTTCCTACGCCGACTTCATCCAATGAGCACACGGGCTCACTCTGTATGTTTATGACACCGACCCAAATACCGTATTGACAGACAATGGCTCTAGAATCATGGTACTAATTAGATATTCAGGCGTGGAAAACTGCAATGGAGGCTGCAAGCTTTGTCCTCCAGGCCTCAACATTGATATTGATATTAGTGGTGGTGGCGGCGGCGGCGGCGGCGGCGGCGGAGGAGGTGGTGGTGATGACGATGACAACAATGATCGCAAGACCACCACTATTACCGAAAGTGCCTCTACAACAACTATGACCGAAGATGGCAAGCTCACCACTATCACCGAAAGTGCTCGCACAACAACCGAAACTGAAACTGAGAGCAACAGCAGTACTGAGACCTCTATCACTCTCACGGCTGGCATTGCCGTTGGAAGTCACACAGCTTTCGTCGAGTCCAGTGGGTCATTAGAAGCCACAACAGAGCCCATAGAAAGCCTCCTGTCAATTGCCACGATTCTCAACAGAGAATTCTCATCTCTTTATTCTGCGAGATCTCCTCTCTCATAGCCGGTCTCTACACCACAGCGGCATCGACATCGACATCGACATCGACAACTTCCACATCGAAAACCTCCACGTCAACAACTACCTCCACATCAGCAACTGCTACACCAACAGAAGAGCTCATCATCTCTCTCAGTGAGGATGCTAATCTTCTTGAAGACCAGTATACATGGGTTTATTTTGTCGAAAAATATGATGCTAGCTACAGTGTCTGCGATGCCGTCACGGTGGAGACAGGTTCCACTGCTAGCGAAGATGCCACCTATCCCGATGGCAGTATTACATTCCCAAATGATGTTGACGGAATGAGTGATTGTGTCTATGACGGCAATAGCTCTGGTCCCGGTACATTGACCTGTTCTGCGCTCTCATACGTCGTGCAATGCGAAGCGGTTGAAGCAACAACAAACACTTGCTATACCTCCACAGCCCCCATTGAAATTACTGCCAAGGTTATTTGCTTCTGGTAGATTGGATGTTTGACTAGTCGCTGGCACTAGTATGTTTAGAATGAAGATTCTCCAATTTCAAGTTCAAGCCCTGGAGTGAGCATTATCTTGCGTTGACAGAGTCGAAAACCTGCCACTGAGTGCGAGATGTATCGATCAATATAGTTTATTCCAAACCTTGGAATGAAAAATCAACCTGTATTCGCCTGGCCAATTGCTGCACTTTGTTAAAGAATAAATCTCCTATGGATGATCCACTGCCTTCCATTGGGATCATCCAAAATTCATGGCCTACTAAGTTGGCAACTTCAGTTCAAGTGCAAGTTGAACCTCAAATTTGGAATTCGAAGTGGGGGCCAACCTCGAGGGTTGAACGATCGAAGGATGTCACCCATGATGTCAACTTGAACTTCAACTTGAAAATTTGAACGCATAAGCGTATAAAATTCAGAAAGTTAAACTTGAAGTGAACATGCCCACTGGCAGGTGGCACCAGTTGACCTGGGCACTGGCAGTAATGTCCATGTGAGAACCCGAAGGATCCCCTGCCCAGGTGGCAGTTAAGTCCAATCTAAAAAAGTGCCCCCGAGCTGCGGGGCCGAGTGCCAGTGGCTTTCTCTCTCTCTGAGTCCCTGCATCCATGATGGGCATCTAGAGGCTCAAGCATCGATATTTAAATGATCACCCGGATGCCACCCGGCGTTGGGGGAAAATTGACGATACGGGCCGGTGCAGACGGGGGTAAAAGGCCTGGGGCATTAAACACCGACGGTTCATTTGAATCTAAATGCGACTCCCTAATCACCTTGTGAGATTCAATCATTTGAAATGGCCCCATAAATTACTTGGTAGGACCACCTGATCTTTTACTCCTCTAGGAAAAGCTCGAAGCATACCTCTTTTGGAGTACGGAGTGCTAGAGAGATTTCCCCACACAAGCACTCAGCCACCCTTTTTGTACGAGAACTTAAAACAAAAGGCAGTAACATTATCTTGTCGCCTGATTCCTCTGATTTAATTTAAAAATATCCTGTTTTCCCTCTTTGATTTGATTCTATATTATGTATCTTTTGTCCTATTCCCCTTTCAACCCCCTAAACTTGGACTACCAATCTCATTGCTTGCTCCCGCATTGAGAAGGGATCCACCGGTGGACTCTAGTGCTGAAATCTAGGGATCGTTGCTTAGCGCCCGTGAAAGCAACGCGCAGGAATCCGACGTCGCATTCTCGATGATCAATTTCACATAGAAATTATTACTGCCAGAAGAGTTGGGAGAAATCAAATTCAACCTCGCCGATATGGGTCCTTGCCCTCAAGTGGTCCAGGGCATATCAAAGCTCGTGCTGTTCTCTTACATCATGGATTGGGTCTTTATCATGTATGGATGCGGAGTCTCCATGTGAGAGTGAACCTCTTTACCGAATGCTAACACCGGAAACCAGCGGAGTCGCCTTGATCGGATATGGCTTCTACAAACAGACTCCTAACCAACACCCCTTCTCCCTGACCGACCCGGGAATCTCGTATCCCTTCATGCAAAAAGAAACCGTGACAACCACGACCCTTATACTAGTGTCACTTCTTGCACCCGCCGCGATCACTCTGATCGGCGCGTTTGTTATCGTCCCCGGAACCGCCGCACCGACAGGTCCCAAACCTACCACATCCCAGATACTCCGCCGTAAATTTTGGGAATGGAATGTTGGATGGATGGGGCTCGGGGTGGCTTATGCCGGCGTATTTATGGCTACACAGGGACTTAAGGTTCTGATCGGAAGACCAAGACCGGACCTTCTGGCGCGTTGTGATCCAGATCTTGACAAGATATCCACCTATGCAGTCAGTGGACTTGGTGAAACCTTGACAGGAGCCACCACAATGGTGAGCTATAAAATCTGTCAGACTCAAACTTCCACCCTGACGGTGGAGGGATTCTCTAGCTTTCCGAGCGGTCATTCATCATGTAAGTCTTATCTGGTCACCAAATACAGTATGTATGCGATTGCTAATCTGTTGTTTTGAATTAGCTTCTTTCGCCGGACTGGGGTATCTCACACTGTGGCTGAGCGCGAAGTTGTCAGTTGGATTTCCATATCTTCCAACATACCCCTTCGAGGGTAAAAACCACAACGATGATAAAACCTCTGTGCGGAAACGCGGAGCTGCGCCACCGGTACTCCTTATGGTCCTTACCTTTTTCCCAACATGCACCGCATTTTTCATCGCCGGATCTCGGTGGTTCAACTGTCTTCATCATGCCTTTGATATTGTATTCGGATCTCTCATGGGTGCGTTTTTCGCTTGGGTTGGATTCAACATGTATCATCTTCCCATCCGACGAGGTGCTGGATGGGCCTGGGGACCGCGAACTGGTCGACGTGCTTTCATCCGAGGCCTGGGTTTTCCTAGTACGCTTGGCATCGACAACTGGACATATACGCACACGCAAACAGAGTTCAATGACAACTGGCGTGAGTCTGACATTGCCGCGGAAAATGGAGAGATGGGAAACTCGTATCAAATGCAAGACAGCCAATATACGAGACAGAGACCCCCGCCATCACCGGTGTCACTTGCTTCTGAAAGACCACTGGGAGCATAGAGAAGACTGTTTCTGATTCTTTGAACCTATATTAATGACTGTTTGATTTTACTGTGCATATATGGATTAGATCTAATATTAAGGCGTATATTCATTTATTTTGATCCAAATTCTGCTTGACAGATTATGTCCATTCTATGATAAGCTGTTAATGCGAGTGTTCTATATTAATATTCGGTCTGACACTTACGAGAATCTTCCATCTGATAAGCATCAGAATTTGATTCGTAATACATGGGGAAGACTTAAGAGGACATAAGGTATACAGTTCTGGAGGATTCAGTTGCGTCAACGGGGTTAGCGGAGTTAAATTATTACGTAGCTTCCCCCATATTCATCACTAATCAAAGCTGCGGGGATGAAGTGACACCTGCAGGCATTCTTATAAGGTACCTAGACTGTGTGAACTCGAACAAGGAAACCTTTACACTTGAGATTACGAATTTTTGCGTCTGCTCTCAAGCTCTTCCAAAATTTGAAGGCTCTTACACTATGGCTTCATATTTGATTACCGGTGCCTCTCGAGGTCTTGGACTGGCATTGGTCTCTCGATTGGCAATGTTACCCCCAACAGAAGTGGGAAAGATCATTGCCACTGCACGCTCTGATAACTCGCCTACATTGAAGGAGCTCGTGAGTAATTCACTCGGTCGGGTCGAGTGGGTTAAGTTGGATGTTTGCGATCAGAGCAGTATACTGGCAGCTGCTGGCGAAATAGACGCCAAATTAAAAGGCAAAGGACTCGACTACCTTGTGAACAATGTTGGCACGGCAGATTGGGGCTCAAAGGGACTCGAGGGAATGTGAGAGCATCCTGATTACATCTTATACAGAGCTGATTGCTAATCTCACAAAAGGAATAACATCGACGAGGTCTTTCATACTAATGTTACTTCCACTCACATGGTGACACAAGCATTACTCCCTCTTTTGCGCAAAGGGACTAAGAAAACAGTGGCCAATATGTAGGTCAATATCTACCAGATGAGTTCATTACTAGGACGCTAACACCTGATAGATCGACTACTGTAGGCTCTTTCGCCAAAGCCAAGGCCTTCTGGGCGTCACCTGTCCCTGCTTACAGAGTGACAAAAGCGGCCCTGAATATGTTGACAGTACAATATGCTCAGGAGTACGAATCGGAAGGATTTACAGTGGTAGCTGTTAGTCCTGGTGTAAGTGCCCCTTAAAGAAATCACCAATCTCTGATTGAAGTTCACTCTTTTGCTAATTATGAACAGTGGCTTCGCACTGAACTCGGTGGCGACCGGGCAGATCTTCCCGTTGAAGTTGGGGCCGAAAAGACAGTGGAAATAATTCAAAACTTAAGACCGTCCGAGAATGGGAAGTTTTTGAATATTCATGTTCCAGGATGGGAGAATGCACAGGGCAATAACCAGTACTCGGGTGGAGAGACTGGATGGTGAGACCGGAAGACCAGTGTCTTAAAGGATAACGTGAACTAAACCACTCATGATTATGAATTAAGGCATAACAGGTTGAGGGTTATTCAAAGATACTTGGAGATTAGATTGGAAAGGCCAAATTAAGTACATTAGTGGCGTTGGACGTGATCATGAAAACCAGTATCCTCCAATATCATGATTCAATATTCATCTCAAGTGCTATTCAAGAGTCAATAATGATCATGCGATCGCTTAAAAATAAGATGAAGATAACCTACGCCTCGCATCCGTGGCTGCCCTCCTGCTTGGGATCCTGGCATCCACTGCTGCAGAGCTTCGGGTGGCCAACGATGCCTGGATTCTTGCAGTGAAAGAGAATGTTCTCCAATGGCTGATCTGCCACATCGGTGCCATTAATAGCATCCTTCAGATCGGCCTCAGTGAAGCCTAGAACAATCAATGACTGGAATCAATATCAGACCAAAATTAACATACCCTTATCCTTCAGTAGCACATCGGAGCAATAGTCAAAGCTGGGAGTGCATGCCCTGTCGGCCACGCCGGTTGAAACCAGGGCAAAGACAGCGAGAACAACTGAAGAGAATTTCATTTCGAATAGTATTAGGATTGTATGATGAAACTAAGATTGAGAGGTGAAATGGAAGAAGGATCTTAAATAACCTCCACAAACAAAAACAAGAACTAACATTCTTGCCTATAGCCGCCCGCAAAGCTTGCACCGCATGTTCCCAATGGAATGCTCGTTGGTATGTAACGACGCCATGGTGCATACCACACTAATAGAGCCTTACACATTACTTCCGAAAACTTGAAGCGAGTCATTTAAGCCGAAGCTTCAAGTTCGGCAGTCCTACCAGTTGACGGTAGGCCAGCTTGTATGTGAGTAATTTATCTCACTGTCATAAGACCAAAAGCCAGGGAATACAAAGAACTATCCAGACAAAATCAAGCGAAACTCAATTGATTGATAGTAATTTCAAGTTAGTAATTTCAGTGTTTGTACTTGGGAAAGCCAACTGGTTGATTTTGACCAATAATCTTAAATTGGATTTATGCATATCGGACAGAACCCAGTCATGTATCTGCACCTACAACAATGTTTGATTTTCCGTCGAAAAACATTGACATGCATCAATCTATTCAGATAGGCGGCTTAATGTCCGTCATAACATTTGAAAGACATCTAAACCATGCCTAACGGGGCATGTCCATCCGTAAAAGATAAGAGATAGACCCCGCACAGCAAGAAATCAGACTTTTATACAGAAATATCACCATATATCTCGACTTTGACACTTTACTTGCCCTGAGTTACAATATCTTGTAGAGAGATACACCATCTGGATCTTCCAAAGTTCAAGTTAATATGGAGCCAAATAAAGACCTCGGTATGTACCCTTCATCGGCTACCCTGGCCACGAGGTTCCTATCATGCCATGCTGTTTGTATTCTATAGAGAACTGACATGGTATTACCATAGTCGCCAAGTTGGTGAATGCCGATCCAGGTCTCCCAAGAATCAATCCAACCCAGTCTTATTGGCAGCATGTCCCTCACGCGTTGGCGAACGCACAATCTCCCACTCTACCCGCCGAAAGAGATTATGTTATCATTGGATCTGGGATAACCGGACTCTCTGTTGCAAAGAACCTTTTAGAGCGGCACCCAGCAGCAACAGTATCTGTTCTGGAAGCTCGAACGCTATGCTCTGGAGCCACAGGACGAAATGGAGGCCAGATGGCTGCTAGCGTGGGTGAAGAATACTCCTATCTAGCAGACGCACATGGTCCAGAGATGGCTGGGAAGATTGTCTCATTTACTTTTCGCAATTTGGACAAAATGCAGGATTTCATCAGAGAATATGATGCCGTTGAGGCGAGCGAAATGCAGAAATTGCATAAGCTGCGAGCTTTTCTGACCGAAGACACTTTCCAGGATTTCAAGAAAAGCATTGCGAGACTTGAATATGATCATCCTTCTTGGAAGGGTCTATATAAAATACTTGAAAAAGATGAGCTTATCAAGGTTTGACTTGTTTCTTTACCACTTGAAGATTCTAATTTCTAACTGGCACCTATTCAGGATCATGGAGTCCACGGCGCAGCTGGGGGAGCTTTGCTTCCTGCCGGTACTGTCTGGCCCTATCGACTTGTTACAAAAGCGTTTGCGGCATTGATGGCCAAGTACCCAGATCGATTGACAATCGAGACAAGCACGCCAGTGACAGCTGTCGAGTACGAGTCCAACTATGTCACGCCCGTCTCATCCGTGTTTCCTTATATAGTCAGAACTCATCGCGGACCATTACGTGCCGAGAATGTAGTTTACTGCACAAACGGTCATACTGGACATCTCATCCCGAAATTACGAGGACGTATCCATCCATTCAAGGGGACAATGACTGTTCAAGACCCGCAAACCGAAGTCCCAAATCGAGGAGAACTTACATCATGGGGCTTCCATTACCCAATAAACTATGATCCCGCAACAAAGGAATCCGGCCATGGACTATACTATCTGGGACAAAGTGTTAAGACCGGTTATTTCTACTTTGGAGGCGAGAACGCTCGCATTGAGCATGTCGTCACTGCCGATGATAGTTTCGTGACTAAGAACTCAGTCAAACATCTTCAATCAGTTCTTCCAAAGTTCTTCGGCAGTGCTACGCCTGAATGGAACCTGGTTAGTGCTTGGAGCGGGATCATGGGCTTTTCATCTGATGGTGTCCCGGTGGTGGGACAGCTCTCTGAATCACTAACAGGCCGCGCGGGTGAAGGTGAATGGATTGCTGCAGCCTTTAATGGATATGGTATGGCCAATTGTCTGTTGAGTGGTGAGGCATTGGTCTCTATGATTCTGAAAGACCGTGAGAGTGATTGGTTTCCTGGAGCTTATACACTCAGTGAAAAGAGATTGCGTGAGACTCTTACTGCGCCTGAGTCAATTAAGGCTTTGACTGCAAAGCTATGAGTTTCAATGTTCAACTTGTCATATGCTGTACATAATAGCATGGGGTATATTCAGTGTTATCAATGCATCCATACGTGACCATCCTCGTGTAACTCCAGGCCAGTAGTCATGGGGCCGAGTCCCGTAATCTACTCTGCATATAGATGTTATATTAATTTAATCAATGTTCGCTTTTCACACCAGAAATCGAAGTTGAAGTAAGGGGATATTTTATTGAGAAAAATAGGTATTCTCCCTGCGCCTTTTAATGCATGCACATAATGTGAAAATTTTTTTCTTGAAGCTCCACCCGCGGTCTACCCACACCATGAAACTTCTTCGCCTCATCCAACCTCACTCAACCCTTCAGTCAGACAATTCAAAAACATCAGGAAGCAAAAAGATGGACTCGCGGGGAATCGAACCCCGGACCACTCCCATGCTAAGGGAGTATTATACCACTAAACCACAAGCCCAATTTGATGTGGGTCGGATCCAAGAAGTGGTTGACATCGGCTCGGAGATGGAGGGTGGGGTGTTCGGCCCGATCAGATTCGAGAACCGAGCAACTTATCTGGAAGCTTCAGCAATGACAAAGTCCATCATGGAATGATGTTTTTGACTTTCAGTTGACGATGGGAGTGAGCTCCAAGTATTAGGAAAGGAGTTCTCAGATCGTAGTTCGCGGGCTCCACGCCCAACGCCATCAATGCCGCGCACAATGAAGGTTGAAAGAGAAAGCTCACGGCGGGTCAATACCACTTTCATCTTTCTGTTACTCTCGGGATTCTTGCTACCAGATAGCAGCAATTCACCGAGATGAGGATAAATCGCATCCCATTTTTTCACCGTCCCACCTGAACTGTTCTTGGGTAGTTGATCAGATGAGATTTGGGAAACCACATCTAGTAGGAAGATATGTGTGATAGCGGCCTCAACCTCATCCCTGAGACTAATTCGACCAGGAGACTTGAGATCAGGGAAGGAGGGGAAGTTGAATGACAGGTCGTAATGAGTTCCGAAGGGTGGTGCCGATAGGTTTGTACGAATCGTGATACTGAAGGAACTCTGGGTTGTGAGAAGATTTCCTCGGAATACGGACTCAATCGGCATAAGGAATTTCTGAAGGAATTTCTCGACTGAGGCTGGTGAAAGAGACGATAGAGGAGGATCGCCGCTAGAAAACGAATTTTTGTTCAACTCGGGCACGTTCAGACCAGATGATCGGAGGACAGTTAGAATCTCCTTGAGATATGATTCCAGCCAGCGGAGCTGTACAAGGTGTTGGAAGTAGCCAAGGGCAGGGCGAAGTAAATGATACTCTGGAGTAACTCGCTTCCTTGAGGTCAATGGCGGCGGGGGTTGTGTACGTCGGCGTAGATTTTGGCGATGCGCAAAGGTAAGAAGAATTCGGATTGAGTGGGCGAGGCCGTCTGCAAGAAGCTGGTCTGTTGCTGTAGATTCCTTCTGCTCAGTATCAATGCTCTCACCATCGGCATCGACCAAATCCAGCAAAATTTCCGTATCATCAGAGGCAGGGACTTGAATTAGATTCTGACGAGTTGTGACACCACTGCTTGCCATGGAGCGGGCTTCGCGAACCAATTCATGGAACAGCTCTTCCTCGAAGACAGAGTCACGCGCTTGCAGAATACGATGCTCGATCGATTGAACATCATCGGACGGCGACATGAAAGGTTTCGAGCTGCTGGAGATGCGGGTACCTTGTCTCACTCGCACACGGACAAAGCGCGCCCCAGAGGGAATGAGCCCTTTGTCTAGGATCAGGCTTCCATCTTGCGACCGTCGCAAAGAAGCAAGTCCACGGTCGCGGAAGACTGGTGTAGCTTCAAGGAACCCATATTGTACACCCAGTGCTTGTCTCTCACGCGGCAGGCGACAGATTTTCCAGCCTTTCTCCTTGACCGCTAACACCTCATTCCAGTATCGAGTCTCCGATGCGACCTCGGTGTCCAGCCTGGAGGCAGCTTTCAATAGCTTGTTGGATGCCGAGTTGAAGTTCTGAATTCTCCATCCCCTTGACACCGTCGATGTATCCTTTATGGCTGATTCTGATTTCGGCAGTGGGTTTACCACTTCGGCGTCGAGTGAACCAAGAGGTGCGACTTGCTTGAGGTATGCGGACATGGACGTTTCGGCTTGGCGCGGCGAGGTTTTCGACAACAGGAGCGAAATAAAATCAAGGGCAAACATGGCTTCCATGTGAGATTGTCTAATCGCATTGATTAGCTTGCATTTGAATAACTTCATGAGAGATAGGTCGACTTACACTGCGAATTGGGTGATATCGGCGCGTTTCTTGTACAATTTTTCAAGGCGCTCTGTTGTATCAGCATCGCTCATCTCTTGATCGCCATCCTCCGAAGCTGGTGCTCCATTGCGCTCGCTCTCTTCGGCGATCTTAGCGCGGAGAACCTCCTCATTGACATCTCGAAAGGAACCCCAGTGATTGTTGATCTGAGCAATCTCGACTGGCAAAGTATCGGGCCGGTCCTGTCGCTCTAAGACCGGCCGAAGGGGGAGAGTAAAGGAGTCGGCCATGATTTAGCTCATCGATTGTGTCGACTGCGACGATGAGGGGATTCAAGAAACCGGAGAGGAGGAGTGGGGATAAGAGCTATGTAATGGCGCGATAACGGGCACGGTATCACGTGAACGCCGGTGTATGAGTGCCAGTGAAAGTGAATGGTTTGTTATGCCATGTAAAAGATTATTTGGGGGTAATTATTTAGAGGGAATTTCTGTATGCCAGTGAAGTACTTAATCCATGGATGGATATTTGAAATGTTGACCAGTTGACATTTGCGACTAGTTTCATTCACTCGTTGCTCCAACCTAAAATTGTATATACATCTAGCTCCCTCCAAGTCACAGCTTGAAAATTAATTTTGCTTCGATGACTGGCGAGTCTTGACGAAATCCACCAAATCGAAGAAGCTCTTCTTATAATATCGCTGCTGAGTGGTTCGGTTCACCTTCTGCATACCAAACTGTTGCGAGTAGTCTCCAAACTCCCAGTTATCAACAAAGCTCCATGCGAGTGCACCCATAACATGCACACCATCCTTGTAAATTGATTTCAGTACCTCAGACATGAACGAGAGATAATATTGACTGCGAGGGGAGTCGAATAATTGATCCGGGAGCTCTTTGGTTGCCTCGGCATATACAGGAAAGCCGAACTCGGATAGGAAGACCGGGTGCTTCCAGGTATTGTAGATATCGAAGAGGAATTCCCGGAGACTAGGAAAATAATCAGTCAAGGCAAAGTTTGGGAATAGGAGAGAGAGAGAGAGGGTCGCTTACTAGGTTGGTGTGATATACACATATGACTCCGACCGATATCCAATATTCCAACCATAGATATTCGTGGTCTCTTGATTCACACAGTAGGGAAAGAGAGAGTTTGAGGATGATGAGTCCAAAGCACAAGCATCAATGCCTTCATCAGCAGGAGATATCACGGTAGCTGTATACGCATCAATGCCGAAAAAGTCCGCGGTGTTGTTCATATATGCCAGCTCGGTGTTATTCAGCCGTTTCGCACCGGGCATAGTGTTAAGAACGGAGTCCGGATATTGCTTCCCCAAGAAGACTGGGTTCGCAAAAAAGCCAACTTGCATTTCTTGGAATCGATTTGCAGCTTGGACATGACTAGCGTTCTTCGGGTTCTTGGGCACACCGAAATTATCATTGAACTTGAGACCCATCTTACCCGTACCTTTGAGCTTGTCATGATAGAAATGATATACTTGTGAGTGAGCGCGGATGACGTTATCAACGCCCTGGAAGTTGAAAGCATATAAAAGTGGCTCATTAAATGTGACCCAAATCGGCACTCGATCAGCGAAATGAGTCAGAACAATCTTGCCATAGTTCACAAAACTAATAACACAGCAAAATTAGTAATTAAGATAGAAGGTGAAGGTCATGTATCAGATAGAAATCACTCACGCATCCACGAATGTTTCATTTTGATAACCGGCGTTGTTGTAACCGATATCCGGATGCCTCGCTGCAATAAGTCAGATATTGGCAAAAAAAGACAAAAGAATAATTCAAATATTGATCGAGAAAACTCACTTATATTGTCGCTAGCAACAAACATCAAAGGACTGTCAAAGTGAAGCATAGTAACGATAGGCTTCATTCCCGCATCAAGAACAGTGTCGATCAAGTCGTTATAGTGGTCAATGGCTTGCTGATTTACAGGAGTGCCAGGTAAGACGAAGGGCAAGATGCGTGTCCATGGGATGGTAAAGCTATAATACTCCACCCCCATCGCAGCTAATCGTTCAATATCCTGCTTATATAGGAAATAGTTCTCGTTGGTGACATAGTCTTTCGGCTCGTCTCCACTGATCAGTTTTTCCAACAGCGACGGAGAACGTCCATCAAGTGCAATGGCACCTTCGATCTGAGCAGCACTTCCTGCAACACCAAATATGAAATCATCAGGGAAGTCATAGCAATCAGTAGGGCCGAAGTAGTCGCGGGGTGGGAGCACAAGTTCGCTGGTGGGAACCGCAGTAGGACTGATAGTAGTTGAAAACATTCCGGTCGTAGTCTATGAGAGATCATTCATTAGTTTGCGAAAATAATTGAGCATATGCATATTCAGTGACTGACATAGTTCTGGAGATCAGCCTCCAACCACATTGATGACCATGCTGCCTGTCCATAGGGATCAGCGGTATCAGTTGCGCTGATCACGGACTGTCCCGGAAGCCAGCTTCCCCATGTTGATGTGGAGAGACTTGTACTCAAAAGCTTAGCCGCTTTAGTATATGGAGGAGCGTACATTTTTGTTGTTGATGGTGTGGGAACCGAAGTAGCATATCTTTCCTCCGTTTAGCAAGGGATATAATAGAAGCGGGAAAGCAGGAACTCACCGTACAGTCTCGTTCAATGTATACGAGAATTTCTGAAAGAAGTAATCTGGAGACGACGTCACATGTGTACACAAAGGTCTGGCAGATGTCCCATTGCGTGTAATATACAATTCTTGTGCCCCGACAGTTGCTGCAAGGGCTATAGCCCAGATCGACGGGGATAGCATAACTGACTTTGTTCAATGCCTTGAATCTAGATCCAGCTTGCCAAATACCGTGCTAATATGGCTAAATCTCGAATCAAAGGGCTGCTCGATATTTGTAGTTTCATGCCCCGCAAAGTAACCCACATAGATTCGGATAATTATCGGTAGAAGGGATCATGATGAGGTAGAGAGTCTTGGCCATGGGGAAGACAGCAGATAGAGTGCAATGGATTGGCTAGAATCTGGTTCAGGGCTCATAAAAAATGGAGAAGATCAGCGTTCCTGACTGAAAACGGAATGATGTGCAATAGATGTGGCTTTTGGTTACAATGTTTAGTCGCAAGAACCAAGAAATGAGATCCCGAGTCAATTATCTCCACATCTCCACATTCGTCAACTCCATACTTGCATGTACATCATGTACTAGTGTTAGTATGTACTTCCCCGCATTACTTTAAAAACTAAGACATCCGAGGCATATGGTAAGATCAAAGCGCTTCTAGTCTACATGTATGGTCCCGGGTGCAGATCGCGGCACTTGATGTCATTCCTACAACTATTCTAGCTATCTCTACTACCCAGGGAAAAAGAAAAAGACTATCAAAATTAGATCCAGCTCAAGTTTCGATTACTTCGTCGCAGTTGTTAAAGTCTCTGAAAATCAGCTCATTTCTTCATCCTACTCCTCCAAATTGAAATTAACTACAATACGTCCAGCGACTTCTCCCCTCCGCAGTCTCTCCACCCCTTCAGGTAACCGGTTTATCGGATACACTTCACAAATCTGATGAAGCAAGCCTCGTTTCGCAAAATCCAAGGCGCAGGCAGTATCTCGACGACTGCCCACCAAAGTTCCCCGAATCGTCAAATTCTTCATAATAAAACTCATAGGATCAGCTCCCAGTGTCATCGTACCCAATGCAGGAATGCCAATACACATGACAATCCCACCAATACGATCCCCGATATAGGATATGGCAGTCTTATATGCTGCCGGTGCTGTGACAAAAACACCGTGTGCACCAACTCCATCTGCAATCTGAATCACTTCTCCCGCAGGGTCGGCTGTTTCTCTGAAGTCCACGAAGGCCTCTGCACCCATTCTCAAAGCCAATTCTCGTTTAGAATCGCCGGCATCAACAACAATAGGTCGCATACCCATTGCCTTGGCTAGCTGAACACCTTGTATCCCAACACCACCTCCACCACCTGGGAACACTGCCCAAGAGCCGGCAGTGAGACCCGATTCGATGAGGGATTGATGCATCGTGCTTGCACTGCACATAATAGGGGCGGCGATTTCATCAGGTACACCTTCGGGTATATGAGATGCATATCGCGCTGGAGAGATTATGTATTGCTGGTATGTCCCTTGAAGTGATAGAATAGTGAGCTTCATCCGAAAAATTGCCTCCGAATGGTACTAACTCACCAGAGCTCATCACGCCAGAATGAATAGCATGCGTGCAGTACGTCTCTTTACCGCTCCAGCAATTAGTGCACCCGTGGCATGTATCAAGTAGTGGCGTGATGCCTGCTCTATCTCCAAGTCTGAAATTCTTCACATTGGCTCCGACTTTGACCACAACACCAGCGCCCTCGTGACCAGGAGATCGCACGCCAAACTTTGACATTGGGGGAAAACCTATATCTCCTTTCATGAGGTGGATGTCTGATGCACAGAGTCCAGTGAAATTAAGGCGAATGAGTATATCATCAGGCCCTGCAAAACTTTTAGGATAGGGACTATATTGCGACGAAATGTCTATTCACGATCTCCTACCTGGCTTGGGAACTGGTACCATCTGTACCTCAACATGAAAATCAGGTCCCTCATTCACTACCACACCGGCCTTGCAGTGGGTGGGAATCTCGTAAAGTGGTGTTACAGAACTCATGATTGCTACCCAGGTGGTATGTATACGTGATGGAAACTTGATGCAGGATTACTGTCAAATTCCCAGGCTCTTATAAGAACTAAACAGCTTACCGAGGAAGCACCGAGGTAATCACTTTGAGGAGTTTGGATGACCCCTCTTTTAATCTGCAGTCGAGCAAAAGGGACAGTAGAAGCTGTATGTGTATGCGGATTCCCCACTTTCCCCTTACAGTGAAGGTGGAGAAGTTGAGATATCCTGTTTCATCAATTTTTGGGTCGAATTAACCTGAGTATATCATAATCGTGAAGCGTACCAAAGAGGCCAGACGGAAGCACTTGAGGGTACTTGGAAATTGTTTGCATCATAGAATATTTCAAGTTCTTGTCCTATTTGGGAACTTGTACTACAATGCCAATGCTAGGATCTGGTATACTAGGTAGAATGTAAAATGTATCACGACCGATGCGTTACTGGTCCTCTGCACCTGAGTGAATTAGTAGTAGGCCGATCAAAAGAATTTATGAATTTGATAAGACCTGCAGCTACGTGTTCCGAATTTCCTATCTCATCCATATCTAACATTCCTTGACCCCTCACTAAACCAGTCATCCTGAGCTAGGGACTCGTCACTGGTCGCAAAGTTCACAATTGTGCTTTTGGTCATCGAGTAAGCATGATATGAATCGATGCCATTTTCACTTCCAACACCACTTGCGCTCTTCACACCTCCCCATGGGCTGCTAGGGTCGTTTCGGTGATGAGTATTTACCCAGACAATCCCCGCCTCGATTTGCTCGGAGACCCGGAATGCTTGTCCAAGATCCTCCGTCCAGATTCCCGCTCCCAAGCCAAATTCTGTATCATTTGCTAGGGCAATAGCTTCCTCTTCGGAATCAAACCCCACCACAACAATAACAGGGCCAAATGCTTCTTCTTGCCATATAGCAGAATTGAGAATGCTGTTGCCTTCAGTAGAGACGAGAACGGTCGGTTCATAAAAATATCCCTTCGAGAAATTGAACCCATCTAAGGAGCCAGACCCGGTCATGCGTTTAGCTCCGATCAGCGCTTTGGCATTATTTTCCAAAGCATCCGTGACTAGCCTTTCGACATTTTGTAATTGTCTCTTGGATATCAGTGGCCCCATCATCGACTCAGGGTTGCTAGGATCCCCCATTTGTCGCGTGATCCCATCGACTTTCGCCGTCAGCTTTTGCAAAACTTCTTCTATTATGGTGTTGGCCACAATAATTCGTGTGCTGGCAACACATGTTTGCCCACTGGCAATGTAGCTTCCGAAGGCAATTCCGTTCACCGCGACATCAACATTGGCCTTTTCAAATACAATCAAAGGGGCCTTCCCACCCAGCTCTGCGGTGTACTTGGACAAATTTCCACCAACTATGCTTCCAATTGCCTTCCCAGCAGCCGTGCCCCCAGTTATATCGACCTTGCGCACAAGTGGATGCGAGACTAGAGCCTTGCCGGTAGTCGCTCCATAGCCGGATAACACACTGAGAACACCAGCGGGAATTCCTGCCTGATGGACAATCTTCGCTAGAAGGAGGGAACTCAGAGGTGTAAGCTCACTTGGCTTAAGGATGACGCTGTTTCCCGCTGCGAGTGCGGGTGCTAGCTTTTTCACTGCAATCAGGAGCGGATGATTGAAAGGGGTGATTTGAACCACCACGCCCAGTGGAACCCGATCAACAAAGTTGTGTAACTTTCCAACCGTTGGTAAAACAGATCGCTCTTCCACACGAAGAATGGCGGCATAGTATTTGAACCACTTGATAAGGGAGGGGACCTGGGCCTTCATTTCACGGATTGCCCGACCGGTCTGTTTTACTTCCAGTGCGATGAGCTCAGGTAGGGATTCTGTGAGTAAAATCGCACACTTCTCCAAGACATCTGCGCGCTCGTGGCGACTTGCTCGAGACCAGATGCCGCTCTTGTATGCCGCATGAGCAGCCTGGACTGCGGCTTCTACATCTTCTTCTGAGGCTGCATGGCACCTGCTGGATGTTAGGATAAGGCAGCGGGGATTCCAGTGGCTGGTAGCTCTCTTACTGTGCAAAGATCTCACCAGTAGAAGGATCCTCAACAGGAATCCTGGATTCATTTATTAGCTTGCAAACTTGATTAATGACTGAGCTAGACTTACAGAGGTTCCCTTCCCTGTTGCTCCTTGCCTCCAAGCCACAAATTATAAGGAGCTGCCATGATATTGAGAGGATATTGTCGAACTTAGAGGAGAGACCTGTAGTAGGTAAAGAATACAGAAGAGAGTAATGGTAGATCGAAAGAAGTTGTAAGAAGATGGTGTTATCAACATGAAAGATAACAACTTGAAAGTGACCCCGCATCGGAGTTAACCTGGAGCTTTCTTTCCCCTTTTCTCTCAAGTGCTGATCAACTTGAAGTATTCCATATCGTCCCATTTTAACTTCTATATACTGAGAGTACAAACTCGGAATACTTTAGATACTTAACGATATTGACGCCTCTACTAGTGCTTCCAAGGTTATGATCGCAACCTTGCTAACAAACAAACCTCCGGTTTATTCATCCAATATTTAATCTTACATTTCATGAATATCGACAATAAGGCTAAATGAGAAAAAGAGACTTATATGCGAATTAACATGTTCAACAGACTAATTTGGTACTTGAAGTTCCAAGGCTGGCCTCATAGGTTTACGCATTCCAAGGTTGTCGTTATCAGTAAAGAATTACAATTCTAAGCTTCAACCAGATACATCGTACCAATTAGAAGAAAAGAAAAACCAAACTGTTCAAAGCAAAGATTTCATACAATTGAATTGATCTGATCACATTCAATCATCGGCGCTGATTTAGGGTAGTTCATGTGCTACATTTGAACCGGGGAACCTCTTCCTTTACCGGTCCTAAAAGGTCTGCCGACAACAGAATAGTATATGCCGAGAAGACCATACAGCTGAAAAGTGCAAAGTAGAAGTCGAGTCCCACTGGTTGTACCATTTTTGGTGGTTTTGTCACATCATGAGATCATAAATTAAATGCGGAGGTATTAGAGGTAGGATTCATTCAAGTTTCATGCATGCGAATAAATGGCAATATTTTCTCTGAACAAATACAATCTCCATTCAAAAGCTCACTACTTTCTAAGGTTATGATTTTGATAGCTCAACTACCTCAAAGTTGAGAGAGAGAACAAAAATGTATCCTCACCTTCCAAAGTTAACATTATCTTTGCTGGCAATCTACGCGGTCGGCTCTCATGCCGACCCGGGACCTCTTGTTTCAGCAGCAGGCGAAGGAGCAGTTATTCCAGGATGGAACTTACAGTCAGCAACGTTGATAGAAGATGACATGTCAAAGTTATCTCAGCCCGATGCTAATATCACTTCATGGCACCGAGTCGGCCCTCGTGACACTGTGATGGGCGGTCTCCTTCATAATGGCGTGTACGATGACAAGGCCCTCTTCTACTCAAATAACATGGAAAAGCTCGCAGATCAATCCATATTTCAAGCCCCATGGATCTACAGAGAAGAATTTATCATGAACCCTTCTGATGGACAATACTTCACATTGAAAACTCACGGCATCACTTCCAAAGCAGACATTTACCTGAACGGTGTGCAGATTGCATCGAATGAACAGCAGCAAGGTTCATATGGTGGCCACAAGTACGATTTAACTGGAATCATCAAATCTGGATCGAACTGTCTTGTGATCAAGGCATACCCGACAAATTATTTGCGAGACTTTGCGATGGGCTTCGTGGATTGGAATCCATACCCACCTGATAATGGGACTGGTGTCTGGCGAAATGTGGAAATCTTTCAGACGGGCCCTGTATCGATGTCACCCTTTCGAGTTATCACGGATTTTACTGATCCTACGGTGAACGTGAATGTCAACGTTACTTTGAAGACTGAGCTTGTCAATCACACCCCTCGAACAGTTCATGTAGAGGTGAACGGTACGATCACAGGACCAATCCAGGCGGACTCCAGCGTCATAGCTGGTATATTTGAGCTCAACCCAAGTGAGAAGCGAACCATATCAATCGAGGCTTCTATTCGAAATCCACAGATATGGTGGCCTGCAGGGTGGGGCGAGCAGCCGATGTACACCGTTCATGCCAGTGCGATGAGCCGAGAAACCCAGGAAGACCAACTTATTCTGTCCGACTCATCAATCCAGGATTTTGGAATTCGTCATGTCTCGTCTTATTTGAATGAGCATAATGATACCGCATTTGTTGTGAATGGCAACCCGTTTCAAGTCCTCGGTGCGGGTTATAGTCCGGATATGTTTATGCGATTCGACAAGGAAAGAATTCTCAATATCTTTGGATACATTCTAGATCTGGGGCTCAATACAGTTCGACTGGAAGGAAAACAGGAGCATCCGGAGTTATACAAGCTTGCAGATTATATGGGATTGATGATCTTGACTGGTTGGGAATGCTGCGATAAATGGGAAGCTTGGGAGGTAAGTCCGAGTCCACGAAACAAACCCCATTAATTTCAAAATTTAAATATGAATTAATTTTAATATTAGTACAATCATGACGCTGATGGAGTGAAATGGGGAGAGAAAGACTACGAAATTGCTCGAGCAGCAATGCTTCATGAAGCTGAAATGATGCAGGCACATCCCTCCCTCCTTGGCTTCTTAATTGGGTCGGATTATTGGCCAAACGACCAAGCGACCGAAGTTTTTCTCGATGCATTGCAGGAGATGGACTGGACAAACCCAGTAATCGCATCCGCAAGTAAACGTGGATATCCTGAAGCCCTAGGACCATCGGGAATGAAGATGAATGGACCTTACGACTGGGTCCCACCAAACTACTGGTACGGCGATGAAGAAGGTGCAGCTTTTGGATTTGGCTCTGAACTGGGCGCAGGAGTTGGGACACCTGAATTGAGCAGCTTGAAAAAGTTCATGTCAGGTGATGATCTAGTAATTCTCTTGCAAGAACCTGACGCGGGCCTTTACCATATGTCCAACAATGGTTCGTCGTTCTATACTCGCTCAATCTACAACAAAGGGTTATTTAGTCGATACGGAACGCCTGGAAGCCTCGATGATTACATTGATAAATGCCAAATGGCTGATTATGAAACCACTCGTGCTCAATTTGAGGCTTATTCTGCTCGTCAGAATGCTTCCAGACCTGCGACGGGTGCTATTTACTGGATGTTGAATAGCGCATGGCCAAACCTACATTGGCAACTATTTGACTACTACTTGAATACCATGGGATCATACTTTGGCACTAGGACTGGAACTCGAATGGAGCATGTTGCGTATGACTACGAGTCTCAGAGCATCTGGCTGATCAACCACTCACTCCAAAATGAAGGTGAGAGAGAAATCTCAGTTGATCTAATTCATGGGAATGGAAAGAAGATCTCCAGCGCGAAATTTAAAACAAAGACCACGCCGAATTCATCTAGGGAAGTGCATAGTGTGACAGGTATTGAAAAGATCAAGGATGTTGGATTCCTTCGTCTTACTCTGCGCGATGTCAAAGCAAAGGAAGATCTCAGTCGCAATGTCTACTGGTTATCCCCAAAGCCAGATGTCTTGGATTGGTCAGAGTCCAATTGGTATTATACTCCAGTCACAGACTATGCGGACTACACAAGTCTCGATGACCTCCCTCAGGTTAATGTCAAGGGAGAATTAAAGAAACCCTGGCCTAACACACCGATTGATGGTTGGTACTTACTTGAAGTCCAGTTGGAGAACGAATCTAAGGAACCAGCATTCTTCATACACTTAAAGATTATCCACAGTGATGATAACTCCGAGATTATACCTGCATACTGGTCTGATAATTATGTTACTCTTTGGCCAAAAGAAAAGTTGCTGCTTACAGTCGCATATGAAGGTGAGGTCATGCATGATATCCATGTCGAAGTCTCCGGGCGCAATATCAAATCTCTAGTATTGGAGAACCTTGCATTAGAAGTTTTCTGGCACGTATGGCGGGGAGTTAAGAAACTTTTCTCATCATGATGAATTAGAAACCAGAAATATCTTGCTATTTTTGATTGTCTTATCTAGCTATTTCAAATTGATGATCTCGAATATTGCTGATGATGAATACAATGAAAGAATCCGAAATGACGTATCCCCACAAAGCGTAGGATATTTTAGCTTGTAGTGCTACTGGCATAGCAACTTGAACTCTCATACTATAATGCAAGATACGCAAGCCTTCAATAACACAAAACTAGGTCGCGGTATCATACAAGTAGACAGTCGTTGTCTGTAACAAGCTTAAGACTTGAGACATGTTCGATCCAGAGTATTCAACTCCTAGCGCAGTTTGAGTCTTCTGGCTTTCAGTGTAGAAAATATGCAAACGCTGGTCGGGAGTCTGGCAAATAACAGGTGACTTTTCAAGACCTGGAAACGATAGCAGCTCCCCTTTGGGGAAATTCGACCATAGATAATATAGTGAAATCGCTGTCAAATTCACAAAACCTTGACTGAGGCTTTTTAGAACCGATGACCAGTTATCTTCCTGAAGTACGGAAATGCGATAAAATGTGAGTATTTTTAATGTATCTTGAGCGCTTGTCAGCAGCTTCATCAGGTCCTTCGCCCTTAATGCAGTCCTGAACAGAGCTAGTTCCTCTAGTTGGGTAAACGAGACAGTCTCTGCTAACTCGTGCATGAATTCAGCGGCCAAGTCATGCGATCCCAAGTTAAGTAATAGGGTCTTGAGATTGGGTGCGCAAAGCACCAGTTCAAGGAGAAATCCAAAGTTATCCAGAGTCAAATATTGCTCCAATGACAGCTTTTGGAGATTTGACCAGACCATGTGAAACTTCGGTTGACGATATAGGAGCTTGGGCACTCGTCGCATATCCATCATCAGAGTGCGAGAACTTCTGTTCGCATATACCAGGTGAAACGATGAGACTGGCAATTGTGAGTCCACGACGAGTGCGAAAAACACGGCAACTGCATCGGTGACTGTAACACGATTTAAATCCGGATGACCTTCAGGGTATCGGCAGACAATGAAGAATGAACGACAATTTATGAGATTGTTGACAAGATTATCACGAAGTCGGCGGATTTGCTCGATCTCCATAGGCGATGACAAAGAACCCCATGAATGACGATTCCATACCAAGCCACGACCAATACCATTCTGTAGCATAAATGCTAGTCCTTGAACGTGGGGTCGGAGCTCTTCATGACGGGAGAGCGCGTTGATTCGACTGAGACTTTCTTCTGAGAGGTCTGTTCTAATAGATGAAAAGAATCGACGAGCGAAATGGTTGAAAGTTTTCTTCTGAAGATCTCGACAGACAAGACGTAGGTCTAGTAAGCTATCGGAGTCAACTGATTCAACTGATTCTGCAATGAGCTCGATGAGTTCCACGGGTAGAGTCGGGAAAATGGCAGCAGTTGAGGGTTTCATTGTGACATATTTAATATCATGAAAATTTACAAAATATTGACTGGAAACACTGAAGATTCTTTAGATGAAGGATATCATCTATGATGAGGTGGAAAGATGTGGAAAGATGTGGAGTTGATTCCCGGATTTCCGGGGTTCAGCCACCTATTACACCTGTTAACCATGTCACTACCCCTCACTTGACCAAGTTAAATGCGGAGATGACCGGAATTATCATGAATATCATTGATAATTCGAAAAAGCTGACCTCAGGCTGTTATTGTGAGAATGGCGAGCAAAGCTATAGCTCTATGCTATACTAGTATTTCATGAAAGAAGGTTGAAGGGATATCCCGGCTATTATAAGGAAAATGACTGACACAAGAGATATGTGTGTTAGATTAAATGAATTAATAAGAATAACTATGATAGAAGCCAAACCCCGCTATGTGCAGCATTATTTACAAACATTTGAACAATCACAGCTCCATCGTCGGAGCCAACTCTTCCCACATCTCGCATCTCTTGATCTGTGCCTGCGGAACAGCTTCCATCGCTGTGGAGTTGGTCTGTAATCTCAGACGCTCCCCAGTTCCAGAGCCCCATGGCTGCCAGAAAGGTGCGTTCTCATTTCTATACACATTTGGATCAAGTGCCTTGACAAAACTCAGATAGTAGTCCATGATTATGGGAATCATATCAGCGTTGATAGTAGCAAAAGACTCGGTTGGTCTATTTGTGCTATCGATTCCAAAAACAGCAGGGAGCTCGAATACATGAGGCACTCCATAGCCATCTGCGATCTCAGTTGGATCAAGAATGTTGCATCGATAATTCCAAACCTTAGTGGAAGACACAAACTGAGCCATGGATGAAGACATGTGGTTTCCTGGACAGGTGAAGGTCGATTCACCATATGCTGCAGATGCGGAGGGGAAATAGGCCGCGTGCTTGGGCAAGGGCGCCATGAGTGGGTACTCCTTGTTGATGGTCTCGAGCTGGTCTACATTAAGATGAGGATAATTGCTCTTTATGAATTGAGCCACTTGGGTGATGTTTGTCGCGTTGACTGCAAAGGCGGAACCTTCGTTGGTATCATCGGATACCATCACTGGGACCTTAACCACTTTTCCCTCATTGAAAAGGTTATAGAGGCCATCTGTGAGTAATTCGCCATCTATGACAGGAAGAAAATACCACAGAGGGGTACCACCACCGCCAGGGAACGGCTCATCCACATTGTACTCGATAATCGCCGAGATATTGACGGCGCGTAAGCATGTCAAAACATCCTCAGCATCATCGCAGCCAACATCTTTTGCAAAACGGGTATATTGGAATTCCATCTCCGCGACAGTGCGCAGGGTCGGCCAGAAGTTCGACTCGGCGATACCACCAACAAAAAGATTCATATCGCGGCCACCGTATGCCGTAATGTGATGTGCCACGGATCCAGCTCCAGCAGAGTCACCATGAATCACGACATGGTCCGGATTTCCTCCAAACATATGAATGTATTGCTGTACCCAATGCAGTAGCTTACGCTGATCGAGTAAGCCAACATTCAAATCTCCATTCTTGCGGACGTCTTCACTAGCAAGAAACCCCAATGCACCGACCCGGTAGTTGAAGTTCACTTGTACAATATCGTTTCCAGATGTTTCCACGACGTGACTGCCATTGTAGTTGTCATTGGCGAGATCTGCATATCCACCCCCTTGAATAAAAATCCACACCGGAAGTTTCGCGTTTGTAGACGCGTTATTTGGTCGCCACACATTGACAAATAGACAGTCTTCATCGTAGGTCGGCTCTATAGACTGTCCTACACCTATACAGACAGGTCCAAACTAGGACTAGTTAGCAAGATGCGGTTAGAGCGTCTTGGCAGACGCGTCGATAGAATCTGGATTCTTACCGAGGAGGCATCTATAACTCCATCCGTGCTCTCCGGATCTTGGGGTGCTCTGAATCGCAAATCATTGACTGGTGATTTTGCATATCGTATACCAAGGAACTCGTCAACCCCATTGTGTAAAGATACCCCTTGATACTGTGAGTAACCAAGATCAACGATGGCAGATGGTGGTAGAGATGAGGCAGATGCAAGGCCACTTACGGCCAACATGCCAATTACCAATGAGACAGCCATCTCAAGATAATCTTGCTGCTGGCCTTTGATGCTTTGAATTGTTCATTCTGACTCCATTTGATCAATTTATAGCCATTATTAACCCCTTAAGTTGCTGAATCATCGGGATTACGGACTGGTATCCACCGAATTGCGGGGGTGATCGACGGGGTCTCATGAGGGTATAGATTGCCCTCTGCAAAGTAGATATACATGCAGATTTTGCATTGGAGGAGATAATCCTTCTAACTACGGAGTAAATACGTTAATTTTGATGTTCCACCAGTAAGTCTCTTTCTATTGGGCTTAAATAGACTGGATTCGTGCATATTCCCGCCCCGCATATGCAGTCAGGGTCCATGAATGTGCACCGTGACATTCAATAGTTGAATTATTTTTGTAGCGTATACAACATATCGGTCTAGCATTTCCCGAGTATGATCTAATGTGGAGTTGAAACTTGGTACCTCAATAACTTTTCAAGATTTTGAGCTATTCATTCCCGATCTTATTGCCTTTTTCTATTGTGGAAATTTTGATCATTACTGAAGACTGACTTAGGTAGAAGGAACTTATCATAGGAATAATATCGACTCGGAGCTATAATTACATGATTGAATATTGGAGTAAACGCCAGTGTCCAAATTATATCGCGTGTTCTTCAAAATGGATTCGCATCATCAAGTCATCAGTTCATCCTTATCATCTTAGTAAACGTGATGATGACTCCCGCGGCCATCGGTTCCATGCATTCGTCGAGTTCCAGCAGCCTATATGATATTTCAAATTAGTTATCTGAATTAAACTGGAGGGTTATGATTGAAAGAAGAGTATAGTAGTCCCACTTACCTTGACACCAGGTCGACGGGTAATGCTGCCCTTCATCTTCAACATAGCGCCAGAGACCTTGTCGCCAAAAGTGACCTTTCGCTTATGATGGTGTGCGCCAGTGGTCATGCCTCCATGACGTTTGTTCGTGCGATAGGAGGTGGCAGGTTCTGTCTTCGTCGTGGTCTTGACGGTTTTGGTTCGAGCATTTGGGCCTCGAAGTCGAGTCATCAGCGTTGGCTTCGTTGTTCTCGTTGTTCTGGTGGTGCGACCGCGGTGAAACATTTTGGTAAATGGATTATACGAAGATTTGTGTGATTTTGAATCAGGATCTTGGATTTAGTTAAAGTTCTTGAAGTGATTGCTTCAATGTATTTCAGAGTAATCGAATTTGCTTGGGATTAAACAGTATTACGAAAGGGATGGATCAGTCGCATTTATAAACCCTTGATCCTATCTAATATTTCCTCACATCAATTCTATCAGTTAAGCACATGTACGAGAAGCAGGATAATACCGTGACAATGACATCGTAAGCCGGGATCGTTATCGCCTTCGAAGGAAGATAATAGCTGCTGTATGGGTCGCCGCTAGGAACCGCACGTCATTTTTTAGAAGATCGACACATATGATGAGACATGAGAAGACGCCACATCTGACCGATATATCATATGTGTGCCAGGTGGCTTATGGGAGAGATGATCTGCATTGTAGGGTAATCGCATCAATATGAATGCCCGGAATGTGCCATGACGTCACTAAAATTGGCTGTGCCTAACTTGGACCAAACGTCACTTATCAACGTCAGACTTCAGATTATCGGGTGAACGATGATCAAACATTGAAACAGCTTGAACGATTAAGATCATTGATACCAGTTAAGACTGAGCTAGTTTTAAGTTCCTTCAAATGGCCAAGAGTTCGAGTTTCCTCGTTCATCCCACTCGCGTGGAAAGTCACCAGTTACGAAACTTGAACTTTGGAATATGATAAACTGAAGATTCTGCCGTGGCTACATAATTCTCAAGGGTAGCGACAATGCGTAAATATACAAGTATAACGCCTTACTATCACGAGCCAAGCCTCCGGGGTCACTGACTAGTAGTACTATGTAGGAGAACTCAATGTGTTCGTTCATAAAAAATTGGGATTCTTCTAGTCCAGAATATGTGCTATAGTAAATTCATAAATAAAAGGCCTAAATAATACTCTTAAGGGCTCTTGTTAAGCCACTGTGTTTGGGAGTTGCAGTAGGCGAGAAGACCAGACAGTCCCCATTCAACACCCATGCCGCTCTGCTTGTGGCCTCCAAAGGGAGCATTGGGTGCAACTTGGAAGTGCGAGTTAACCCAAACCACGCCCGACTGCAACTGATCCGCAATACGAGAAGCCCTGTCCAAATCACTGCACCAAACTGAGGAGCCCAATCCAGTCTCCAGCGCATTGGCCCGATCAATAACATCTTCCTCGTCAGACCACTTGAGGACGGGTAGGATAGGAGCGAAAGGCTCCTCGTGAACAACTCGTGAATCCTCAGGAGGGTTATCGATGATAGTTGGGTGAATGAAGTATCCGGTAGAGTCTTCAATGGTTCCTCCGAGTGCAGCTTTAAGGTTCTCGGTAGTGATAGAGCCAAAGAGTTCCTTGGCCTTCTCATACTGCATCTTGTTCTGTACTGGACCAAAGAAGATATCTGCTCCGGTGCCATCACCGACCTTAAGTGTCTTGACAAAAGCGACCAGTTTCTCCATAAATTCGTCGTAGATCTTTTCGTGGACATAAAGACGTTTGATCATCATGCAAATTTGAGCACTGCACAGATAAGAGAGGATTCCAACCTGTCGAAATATTAGTCATAGAACAGGAGCCGAAACAACAAGATAAATATACCTTAGGAATTACCGCGTCGATATCGACATCCTCACAAATAATTGCGGGATCATTTCCACCCAGCTCAAGAGTCACACGCTTGAGAGTCTTGGCACAGCTAGCCATAACCCGCTTTCCTGTGAGGATAGAGCCAGTAAAAGAGATCTTATCAATCCCAGGATGCTCTGTAATCATAGGACCAAGGGTATCATCTCCACTAAGACACTGCACAACACCGGGAGGGAAGGAGTGTGTAGCTAGTTCGACAAGCTTCAGGCCACAGTAAGGAGTGAAGGGAGAAGGCTTGACAATCACAGTATTACCAGTGTAGACAGCCGAGACAATTTTTCCAATTGCCAGAAGAACCGGAAAGTTCCAAGGCACGATAGCGGCGGCAACACCAATTGGGGTATATCGTTGAATAATTGTCTTCTCCTCAGTTTCCTCGATGACATTCCGGGGAATTTCCAAAGCGCTGAGCCCACGAATCCAACCAGGTGCCATACCAACCTCCGCTGAAGACTGAGTCAAGGGCTTTCCCTGCTCCATTGTGAGAATTTGGGCGAGCTTCTCGGCATTTGCCTCAATCGCATCGGCGTAGGCATGCAGGGCCGCGCGACGTTCCTCGAATGATGTTTTCGACCATATCTTGAAAGCCTTCTGCGCAGCCTCTACGGCTTGATCAAGGTCTGCTTGTGTGGAGATGGGAACTTCTGGGTTAGGCTGAGCGTTCGCGGGGTTGATGCCATGACGAGTGATGGCTGTGGAGGTCAACTTGTTATCGATGATGTTGTAATATGTCTGTTTGGGTCAGTAGGAAGAAACCTCGGTAAGAATTGTCTTTCTAACACATACACTGAAATCAAGCACATGAGACGCCATTTTGGATCTCAGGTGTAAATATGAAGGGATTGATTGAGTATGGTTTCTTTATAAAAGTGAAGAGGTGGAATGAGAAAGCAGAAGGACGGGTCTAATGCAAGAGGCACTAGCACTAGTCTCTCTATGCAGTTGTCAAGTTGTTGGAAGTAGTTCTTGGAGAACAAAAACACACGATAGTGATTATAAAGATGACTCGGAGCACTGTAATGATGATCTCAGCGGTAGTGGATAGAGTTGGTACGCGACTCAATTTTACTCAGATAAGACGAAACTCGATGTGGATCGTAGGACTGGGGTTAGCAGTATTTATAGTATTTACTCTGCACATGAATTTCTAATCAATAAGTTGAGACTCGGGGCATCCATGGATCTCTTTTCAATTATTCTGCGGCTGCGGCCGCAGCGCCGTATTACAGCCACCCCGCAGAGATCATAGACTTCAGCTGAATTCGTATCGCCAAGGTGCAGAGGAGTCAGCCCCGAGGTCCGTGGCTATGAAGCTAATCCATTTAGACTCGAGTTAAAATATAAGCCAACTAGATTTCGACATAAGAGTGTTTTGAGATCCCACATGTGGACCCTTTGGATGCCTCATGTCCCGAGGTCGTATGCCGAAGTGCGGAGTACATGATTATGAACGGTTCATGTCCGTGCAAAAACAACTGCGGGGGCTCTGAAGAATAACGATGTTTGGTTTTTGCGTCGGCTATTATAGACACATCTTGAGCGGTGAAAATTTCATAGTGGGGGTTTGATCTTTTGAAGAATCTCAAAACGCCATTAGGCCTGATGTGGATCTGGTGGCGGCATCTTGACGGGATGTGTTGACTATGCAAGTATTTCCGAGCGCCATAGTTGATGACCAACAACTCTAATTATATCTTGGGATATGCGCAGCTGAAATTCAAGAAATGCCAATTCGAACGAAGTAAAAATACTGGATCTAAACCAAGAATGACAGAAACAAAAGGAAAATTCCAGAGAATTTCGATACTTCCAAGTTGATGTTAGCGAATAGCTGAAGAGTCAACTAGTGCTAACGCTAGCTACGCCATACCGACCCACATAGAAGGCCCTGAATCCATATCTAGTGGTATAGTCTGGGATTATCAGATTATAGGTTTAATCCGAATAGAGATTCGAGCATTCAAATGATGTAGAATGTTCCAGGTGCCCGTCAAGTTACCGGCGACAGTCAGCTTAGAAGGTAGTTGAAGAACATGGATCCAAGTATGGCTGTTATACTATAGTCCTCTGGAATAAAATGACTCAATAATGTTACTAATGCTAGTATTCTAGTCTTAGAATACTATCTATCGATTATGTTTTCCCACTGGCCAGCTACTGCAGGGCTGGAAAGACCCCGCTCGTTCAGCGCACAGAACTCCTGTCTTTCTTGAATCAAAAACAACTTGAAATTATAACAAAAGAACCTTGAAAGCTTTGGAGTTAGCAAGCAAAATGCGCTTCGCCGTGATGGCAGGATATCACAATGACAAACCACACCATTCGGCCGCTTTTTATGACAATTTTTCTGGAATTTGACATTATCAACCAGTTGGCTAACATATAAAATACTTGCATGGAGCCCGGAGCCCAGCGTCTTTTGGGGCTGGAACGGACCTTATTCTATCTCAACAAAGGATGTTTTATTTCAAATCTTTCACCATCTCAAAAATCCTAATCCTGCGCTCCAATGCCACCTGGGCATACATGGATGTATTGGTCTAAATTAAAAGAAGTAAATGCGCTAAACCTGGAAGGGAAAGAGGGGCTGATTCTTTCAAAACTTTTGGCTGCACATTCTCGCAAATGCAAGACGCCATGTGAATATTAGAAAGGAACCTTGAAACTTTGAAAGAGTGCTGGGGCTGAAGTATGTACTACCTAGTACCTAGGTATTGCCCAGGTTGCCCAGGTTGCCCAGGGTGCCCAGGGTGCCCAGGTGAAAGACTCTTTTCCCCACTACAATATGTACTTATATGTAGGACCTTCTTCCTTCACCTTGCTAGCCTGAGAGCTGTGGATCCGAATCTCAACTTGAAGTAGAGTTCCAACTTTGAAGTTTATCTATCTGTTTATGCACATCTGCCAGCATTTTCAGGCACTCAACTTGTTGCTATGATGGCCTCAACGTACTCATCAGGACAGCTCAGTCAATACCTTAACCATATTTCACTCCCCACTCAGTACGAGGCATATTCTCAAGATCCACAGGACCTCCCCAAGACTGAAGAAGCTTTGACTGTTCTATTTCAAGCCCAAATAACGAAGTTTCCATATGACAACCTCTCGAGTTTTCTCTCAGAAACAAGATTGGTGGACATCAACCCACAGAAAATCTACGGAAAGCTACTGGGAGCTTCATCAAAGACAGCTGGCCAAGTTGGACGTGGAGGCTATTGTCTTGAGTGCAACATCTTCTTCCATCATGTTCTCCAAGGCTTAGGTTTTGATGGATATATGACTGGAGTGCGGAGTCGAATTCGAACTGATAATGTACCAACAGGTGATTTCAAAGGATGGTTCGTGTGCACATATGACTAGGCCTTATCCCGGAAGAGCTCAAATTGCTAATGATCCGTTATAGGAAGCCTATGGTGAATATAGTGAAGCTCCCTTGTGGGCAAGAGTACCATCTTGATGCTGCATTTGGTGGTGATGGTCCTACAAAGCCCATGCCTCTAGTGTCTGGGCAAATTTGGAGATAAGACTCATTCATGACAATATATCAAAGCAGACAAGGACGGATCAAAAGCTTTGGATTTATCAATATCGGAATGGATCTGAAAAAAAATGGGAATCATTATATTCCTTCGCGGAATTAGAGTTCTTCCAAGATGATCTCGAAGTCATTAATCACTTTACAAGCTGGGAGACTTTTATTCCTGGACCATGATCATTGTGAAGTCCATTCGAGGCAGCGAAACAGACGGCCCACCTTTAAATGACCATGAAAGGGAAGGACAATCGTTTGAGAGTGGCCAGATCTCTATTGTTGGCAAGATTATGTTTATTAGTGGAAGTCCTGATGTTGTCAAACTTAACATGGGAGGAAAGTCGAGGATTATTGATTCATTCCAATCAGAGGAAGAAAGAGTGAGTGGTCTCAAGAGATGGTTCCAAATCCAAATCTAGGAATCTGGCTTTGGTATTAGATGGAGAGGTTAAGGCAAATTGGACTGGATGGCTGTGAATGTTATTTTTTGGCAACCATGATGTTTCTTTGTCGTCGTACTTCTGTTATTGGAGTATTCGGGAATGAGATTCTTAGCAAATGATTTGTATTTCGTACATTGAGTTACAACGGATTCTGTAGTATGAATCACATCATATTGCCTGTGAATCCGAGTATTTCCAGTCATGCATCAAAAGGGCAATCTATGCTGCTATAGCCTGAGAGAGTTCTCTCACACTACACCAGAAGCTTAAGAGGAAGTCAAAGTTGAAAATTTACAGAGAAGGAAGAAGAGGAAGACTAAAAATCAAAGGAAGTGTTTAAGGCTTTTAGAGACAATGAAAGCACGCATATGTAAATGAGGGGTAACGCGTAGCTTATTTGTATTTAGACTTTCCAACCGCCTCCGGCCATAAGGACTTCACCAAGAGCTCTACTAAGCCTTAAGAGGTGTGCATCATGATATCTGGAAGTAACAAGCGATACACCAACGGGCATGCCGTGGGCTCCAATGAATGCAGGTATATTGACAACCGGCATATGAAATCCCTGTTGAATGTCAGCGAGAAAGCCAAGAGAAGTGGCAATTTTACTCGTGGGAGGCACCCACTGTCCAGAGAGTGTTAAAGGTAGCGCTTCCCATATCTCCAAGTCCTAGGGGAGCTTCATCTACAGCACTCGGAGTGAGGATGACCGAGTAGTTTTGAGCCAAATTATTCACCAATTCGCGCATTCTGGCATATGTGTCAGGCTTCCACCAGCTCTTTGTGTGTATGATTGGAAATGTTTTCGACGATGTTCTGTATTTCAGGAGACAGTTCCGCTTTACCGACTCGGTATTCCCTTAGAAAGGACACCCGAGCCTCGGCATTGGTGATAATTTTCTGAATTCGCCTAAGGTTTCCGGCATCCAAAACCTCGGAGGGCAAGTTGATTTCCTCAACCCGGGCACCCGAGTTCTGAAGAATTGCCGCAGCTTGTTCCATAGCCTCGATAGTACTTGGTCCTGCTTGAGACCAAATGGGGGTCTTGATCAAAGCGACCGAGACTTGGTCA